>NC_059072.1:254102068-255377068 GCF_020497125.1 Mauremys mutica
ATCAAAACCACAATCCCCTGCTGACCCAGGATGGTGGGGATCTGTAGAATACAGGCAAGGATACAGCACAAGTGCTTACTGGAAGGCCTTAGAGAAAGCCAGGGTCTACATTAATGGCTTTAACTCAAGCCAACATCAATACTGGCAGCATTTAAAGGCTGACAATTAGAAATTTCAGGTTGATCATACTTGCTCAAGTCAGTGAGCAAACATACTATATCCTGAACACACCCTCCCAGGGAAATAAAAGGGCTATCAACTCTTCTGACACATGTGCTGCTGATGCAACCAAGTAAGCACAGTACCTAACAAATCACTGCAGAAGACAGTGAAGCAGCAGGTACCGGTCATGCTTTATAAACAGTATTACTAAGGACTTTAATCCAATTCCTTCTGCAAGCTTGTCATGTAATTAGATGAAACACCTATTTACAGAAGTCTGTTCCCCTAAAGGCTGTTCCAAGCAACAGAGCTACCAACAGTTTCATTCATGGACAATTGCACAACATATTAATAACGAAGTGCTCCTTCATTCCCCACCATTTCTTCTACTTACAAAAATCCTCTCCCTCCTCATTTGTTATACATTCTGTAGGGGATGTAACAAGCTTTTTTGGAATAAAACTCACTGTCACAAAAATAAATAAATCTATCTTGAGTCCAGAACAATTTAGTCACATCTAAAAAGCAAGCCAGAGCTGTGCAAGATACTACATTTAAACACCCTTACCAGTAGAAACTGGAATACAAGTCTGGTTCTCCCAAAAGTCAGGCTCAGAAAGGCAGAGGAATGGTCACAGCTCCCAGAGAAAGATGTATTCACTGGAACAAAATTCAGCACATCCAATCCAGTCTATGGATGAGAAAAGGGCTAGTTATTACATCTTACAGCAAGATGTTAACGCTACCTGGCTTCTGCTCAGATGCATGAAAAATTGCATGTGGATGCACACATGCATGTAAAAGTGCTCATTATGTGGGCACAGGTTCCTTGTGCTTACACCACCATTCAAGCCTTGCTGTGCTCTCCTTAAGGCCCAGATCCTTGGCTACAGTCAAACTGTATTTTCCAGCTAAAACATGTTGCGGATAAGGAAGCTAGTACTGCACTGAAGAGCCTGATGGAAACCATCAGCCATCACCACCAATGCACTAAGGCTTATTAAATTAGATTAAAGCAACCATATGAACACACTTCTGCTTCCACATGAGGGAAAACTGAGAACGGCAAGATAATCCCTTCTGGCCTATTACTGAGTCATGTAAAGGCAAGAGAGTTTGAAAGGCTTTATTACACAACGCTAACATCTCAGCATTTCAAGACAATCCTGTTTGCAGAGTGCTATGGGGTAAAGGTTTTAAGCCTGTTGGACTGAATCAGAAATTTGCACATACAAGTTCTCTGATAAAATAACTTAACTTTCTTTTAATTTGGCAAGACTAAACACCTGTCTTGACTGATGTAGAACAAAATGCCCAACCTAGGGGTAAGAAGGAATCACCAAACTGTCTCAGCAATACTTAGAAGTGCTGCCAACCAGGTTTTGGGAGTAGACTGCCAGTAGAATTTTACAGGTTGGCTGGCACTACAAGAGATCTTTTATAAACTCCTACTATTCTTTAGGCATACCCCTGGAGGTACATCAACTCATCTAGATATTTGCCTAGTCTTTCAACAGGCTAAATAAAAAGCACTTGTGAAGTCAGTACAAACTAAAATTTCATACAGACAATGACTTTTTTATACTGAAATGTAAGTACATCATTTATATTCCAATGGATTCATAATTATATGGTAAAAACGTGAACGTCAGCAATCTGTCAGTAAGTGTGGCTGTGACACTTATGTATTTTTAGGTCTGATTTTGTAAGCAAGTCGTTGTGAAGTGAGGTGAAACTTGGGAGTATGCAAGATAAATCAGACTCCTGAAAGGGGTCCAGTAGTCTGGAATGGTTGAGAGCCACTGCACTAGGGGACAAGTGAACCATTTCAGAGGGGCTAGAAGTTCATGTTGCAGGAATTGGCTTACCAGATTCCATACAAGAGACCTGTAACTTACAGCTAAGGTGGTGAAATGCATTTCCCATCAATACAATCATTAGGGCTCAAGCAAGCCCCCAGCAACGCTAACATCCACAGACCAGTTCACATGCCTTACCTTCTGGACCTCACAATATCCAACATATGACTGCAATCATCTCCTTTGACTTGCATCCAAATCATGGACCAGCAAAAGGGATCTTGCAACCAAACTCCCCTAAGGATGGGAGTTTTTGGTCTTTCCAATAAGCCTTACTGTGGTTTGCCAGGAAAGAGCCCAATCTATCAGAGTGGGTTTCCCAATTATTCCCCTCCAGCAGACCTGTTAATGAACTAAGTATGTGTGTAGGAAGGTACAGGCTTGACACTAAAGCTGGTGAGCTGAGCTTTGCAGCAAAAAGTATAGAGCCAAGAAACAAGAGTAGGCAGGAGGCGGACTGAAAAAGAGCCAATAGACTCTATTGCAAAAAAATATATTTACAGGGAAGACTAGTAAGTTAGTCTATGAACCAGTTCTGCCCCCTCAAAATTCGTGTGTGCTGGCCTTTGACACTGGCTGAAACTGTGAAACTATGAGACTGTGAAACTCAAATTGCAATATCATAATATCAAAGAAGGACTGTCAATTGTCTGCACAGAATTTGAAAGTTTGTTCATATTCAGATGCCTCATTTTCAAACAGACTGATTTGTGTGTCTAAATGACACAAACGCATTTAAGTAGCATCTTCATTTTCCAGATTCTCCTTTTGATGTTTTCAACTGTTTCTATGACTTGAACAAATATATTTCAGTTGAAGTTCAACATTCAAGTTGTAGAGTCCTGCTACGTAATGGAGACACATTTAAGGGTCTTATCCAGGACAGCTCCCAGTACATCAGGAACACACTATTTATAGCAAGTTTACACTAATTCTGTATTGTCTGAATATTCACTGTATCAAGTTAAAATGTTGAACAATTAAACTGGAGAACCATAATGGAGTACGGTTAACACCCAGTCCAGCCTACGAAGCATAGGGAAGCAATATTTTCCACTAGCTCTCTCTGTAAGTTCTTAGTGTACAAATCAAACAAGATATACCTTTCCATCTTTTCTTAGATACGTGACATTAAGCTGCAGACCCATATGAGCAAGTACACAGGTTCCATTTGTACCAGTCACATTATATTTCCCAGTCATTGGATTTTGTGGAGGTGAGGTTGGTGCCTGGCTTGTTGTAGGTGTTTGGCTAGTAGCTGTAGTGGCTACAGGAGTAGTGGGTGTCTTATCTGCAGCACACACAGTTTCTGGAACAAAAGTAGTACAAGGTGATAAACATCAAGTACAATTGCACAGAATTACAAGGAAGTCATTCTATTAAGAACAAATTAGACTCTTGAATTTTTCATTTACTTTTTACTGGTTAGATTCAATACAGAACTGGTCAGCTTCACTTTCTTCTATTTTTGTACTAGGCATTATGGAAAAAAACCATGATGGGTTTCTCAAAATCCATTCTATTTGTTATCAAGATGACACATGCCTACCCTTATTAGTTTTAGCAGAACAGTTGTTTATGGTGAAACAGAAGCTATCTATCCAGTAGTTTGACATTAATGTCTTTTCACCAAATCAAGAACATTTACACTTATCCCTGATTTATCAAGATGCAGCTAGCGCCCCCTGCTGGCATATACATAGCTAGGCTCATGTTGCAACCCTAGTCTGTTGGCTGCCAGCACACTGGAAAGCAGAAGCTGGTTCTTGTGTTATCCTTGAAAGCCATTTTCTAGTATAGTACCATTCTGGGACCTGCACCCCTGAGCCTCTCCCCATGCCCCAGCCCTGATTCCTCCCTATTCCCCAATGTGGCCCTCAGGCCAAAAAGTTTGCCCACATCTGATCTAGCTTCTTACGGAGTTTGTTCACAGGCTGCTCTGCATTGCTCCTTCTAATGATTGTCCAAAATACACCTTTCCCCTCTAGCACAAGCACAACCTGTGAGGTTCATTCCTCTGTCAATTCCTACATCAGACCTGCTTGCACTAGTAGCCACGCCCCTGCCATTTCTCTGAAGGGAACAATTTCTGGTTTACCCACCTTCAGTTGGCCAGCCTAGCTTCCGTTCTTGTCCAGTTCAAAGCCAGGATCCATGTAGTAAATGGGAAGGAAAAGTTGTCATAGGGGAGCAGTGACCCAACCCATCCCTATTGTTTGCCAAGAGATGCCAGGGGTCTCCTAACACAAGTTCCTGACTTGTTTTAGCAACTCTTCACCAAAGGCTCCTGCATTCTGCTCCTTTTCTAAAGCAGGCACGCCAGTCAGGGAAAGGAAATCCCTGTGGTATAGGAACTTGAGCTTTGAGCCATGATTATGTCCCATTCCAAGAATGCTATCCTTTAAAGTGTCACATTTACTGTTTTTATGTGGATAAAAGAGACCATGCAGCAAACACTGTAGTGCAGATCTGGCTTCTGTGTCTGAGGAACCACTCAGAGTTTAGTCTCCATGCTGTGCATGTAGTTTTTGGTTACTTAACCCCTTAGCAGTGGTTTTAAATAAATATGCTCCAAAATTTCTGCCTCTAAGTTTTATTGTGGGCTGCAGGTCAAGAAGGAATGTACTTAGCTTGAAGTTTAATTAAACTCTCAAAGCATACACGGTAACACAGAGCCCTGTATGTTCTTTGGCATCTCCTGCCCATTTCAGGGTAAGGTATGCCAGGGAGCTTACATCTCAATGGGAGACTGGTCCAGCCTTTCCGGTCCACTGTGGACCTGATGTAGATGCTGCATGGAAGCCCTGTTTGGCTCTGCTCTCTGAGCCAAGGCCCTGGCCTATAAGATCATTTCCCCTGTCTGAACCAAAGGACAAGCCAGAGTGCTATTCAGTAGGTTCTGTCTGGTGCCACACAGAAGATCTTCCTACAATTACTGCAGCTACAGCGCTCCATATATTGAGGCCTTTAGTATGTCTGGGGAAATTGATTAGCCTGTGTATTGCAGAAGAAAGGATCCCATTTGCACGTGGGAATAAGTCCCAAATACAGTGCAGATGTGTTATTTTCACTGATTTATAAAAGATGGTTCCCCATAATAACTAACCACCTTTTTAAAGCAAGGATGCCAAGCTCTCTGGTCACCAGAGGCCAATATTGAACACGAACTTGGATCCTTCAGTATCATCTTAGACCAAAGCAAAAACTGAACAGGTAAACTTCCTGCACATCTCTCTTCAGGAAAGTAGGCAATTTGCTACCAGCAGGTAAGAGTCAGGTCTCCCTTTCTGCAGCAGCAGCTCCCACTTCCCCATGTGAAAGAAGAGCCAGGAATATATAACTAAGTAAATCCCAACACAGTCTTGGGAGGGGACCAGCACAGTGAAAATCTCCGGTCTAACTTGTGACTACTCTATCAGAATTGCACACTGATGAGAATGAACACAGGTGTAGCTGAACCAGTGAAGAACACAGTCTACACTTGTATTTACACAAGGACAAGCCTCATTCAGCACCCTTTCAGAAATTCCCATTGAACAAAGAGGGCTTTGGGGAGACACAGACACTGCAGACTAGCTTCCTACACTAGAAAGATCTGTTTTATGGGAAAGTACAGTCGTCGTCTCCTGAAATCCCTTCCTCAGTTTTCCATGGAATACACTGGACCCAGCTGATAATGTCCTGGTAGGGAGAATTCATGCTGAAAGCACCAGCATCAACTTTTTTTTTTTTTAATTTAATTGATTTGATGTTCATGGAATGTACTAGACAGCTAGAGTGAAATCCAGACTCTATTGAAGAGAGAGAGTTTTGCATCAGTTGGAGTAGGATTTTCACTTCACCCTCTCTTGATGGCTGGTCCTATTTATCAGGTGCAGAGCAGGCAGCAGCAGCTGCCACTGCCTCCTATATCGCACAACTAATATGCTTCAGGGACCCTTTTGTAATACTTACATGTCCAAGCAGATACAATCCTTTGCTTGTACCAAGGCTGCCAATGTGTGCTTGTCATGATGCAGGTACCTATCCAGGAGAAAGTGAACTGAAGCCACATGAGTTCACTGTACAGCTGTCAGGTGGCTTTCATGTCCAGCCTATGCTGGCAGTGAACAGAAGTCATCTTGAGGTGACAGGATATTTCTATTTCTGATTACTTAGTCACACAGGCCTCCACAAACAAGGTAGGTTCGCTTGTCTCAGTATATTTTCTCAATAAACCAGATATACTTACCATTTCCACTTAAGGTATGATTCACAAGATATGCTTGAAGCGTAACATTGCTAAGAGTTATGGTCACATTCAACATATTAATCCGGTTGGTACTGAAACATCTATATCTTGTGTCCAAGTCTGCCTGAATATTAGGTTTTTGTGAAACGTTTTTCTCTCCTGTAACAAAAAATGTAGTTGTGCAAAGATTAGGATGTTGCCAGATAGCACTGCACAGAAAAATAAAAAAGTGCTATTCCACATGTATAACAATTCAGGAGCATACAACAGAAAGTCAATAAAATTTTTACTTCACCTCCAGTTGAGTTGGGGAACACAGTTGTATCAGACAAATTGTAAGAGAACGTTAGCTCATCAATGCTGTACAGCTTTGAGGTCTTTGTGAAATTCATTTGTAACAAATGTCCTGCTCCAAATCCAATCGCCAGTATAGGAGCCGATACATTCTCTTTACCACAACTGCTTTTGTTTGCCAGTACTTCAGCATTTTGTGCAAGTGTGAAACGTGCTACCAGCTAAAGAGGGTAAAATCAAGAGAGTTTTAAATGGGATTAGTAAACACCTTCCCTACTGTTACTTTTCAGATATCCCAGGCAATTACTCCAGCACGCTCAGCCAGAGTCCATTACCACAGGGTGAACATTCTTAGCATTCAAGTATTTAACCCTCAAAAAATACTTTAGTGTTTGAGGTATACAATTTTTTAAATAGCATTTAGCTCCATGAACAATTAAGTAAAACGCCCCCCCCCCCCCAAATTTCCTCTAAACTAGCACCATGAGTCGGATTGTACCTGACTTCCTGAACTAAAGAAGCTGAGGTACAGGAACTCAGATAGAAAGTGGAAGTTTGGAGAATTTAAGCTTTGTTCTCTGATGTTCTAATACATCTAGGTAACAAGGACTAAATTAAGCAGTACAGTTTGCACAACTCTTGCTTGTCTATGATTCTTAGAAATCTTTTATTTTACTTACTTTCAGAAAAGGAGCAACAGGAGGAGTTATGACAAGGTTTTACATTGGCACTGAAGGCGAAAGTGAACAATGGAAAGTTAACAAGCTGTACGAATGTTTCTCAACCTTTTTTGATACCAGGGACTGGCTTGCTGCCTTCTTAAACTGTGTCAGGGAGATCTCAGGGCTTGGTGCCAATCCCTGGACCAGTCATTGAGAAACACTGTGTAGCTGATCTTTTATAAGGGCCAGTCGGCTTGAGTTAAGAAAGCAGCTTCATTTGAATGTTAGTGGATGCCAAACTTAACCCGGGTGCAATTTTTAGATAGTTCAGAATGTTAGGGCCCGCCACAGCTCATTCCTCATACATGCCATAAACGGGAATCTTGCTAGGCCAGAGCTTGACATTCTAAAATATTGTCTACTAATAAGGCATGAAACTCAAGGGATTACAGATTGATAGAGAAGCTCGCTGCTCAAAAAGGTACTTTATACACATGTATAAGCAGACATTTGACTCCATCTTGTCTGTGCTAACCATTTCCCTAGAATATAATAAAACTTGTAAGAGATTGAGGAAGAGTATTCACACAACAGGAAGTCATCTCCAGTTTTACGTTCATTCTCTCTTCTGTTTCTTTCCACCATATCCCACAATCCAGTAATTTCTACCCATTGAGCAGTTTATCCTGTTCAGTGTATTCTGTTCTCTCCCCCCTTACTAGCCATCTCATTTTGCATTCCTCTTCTCTATGCATACACTTTGATGTATCTACGCTCACCTTTTAATTCCTTTCCAGACTGATTAAGTGGCAACCAACAGGCTTTTTTGTTTTTAAAAGTTAAGTGCCCTAGCCCAAGTGCTATCTACCATGAAGGCAGCCCAAACAGACATTCTACCAATCAGCATAAGGATTTCCTTTTAGTTTTCAGTGCTGAAGTATACAGCAATTCCCAGTTCTCTTCACCCGTGGCATGTGCAATTTATTCAACTGACTGATTGAGCGAGATTTTTAGCATGATTCCTAGCCTTAGGATATGCAGTGAATTTAGGGTGGTATCCTGGAGGGCAGGGAGAGAAGGGCAGACAAGATCTTACTCATTATACATCCCTACACCTTGCAATAGTACTAAGAGTTACAGCTTTAACTGCAGTTGTTTTAAAATAAATTAATTTAAATCCAAGTCAGTTTTAAACAAGTGAGATCAGTGGACTTGAAACTTGAAGAGCTGCTTGCCTACAAGCTATATTTTTTTCAGCCAGAAAAAGCAGCAGGTGCAATGAATCAGTCCTTAATTGATTTCCAGTAGACACTTACCTAAAGATGATAATCACTGACACTTGGTGCAATATGATTTAAATCAGTGGTGCTAATAATTATTTATAGCTATGGAGATTTTATTAGACTTTTCTCTATAAAAATTAAATAATTCAAGATCTGAACTTCTGTATTTCACTATCTGGCATGAACACTGCAGCACTTTAGGAATAATGAACTTGCTAGTGTAAAATCTGTATCAAGTCAAATGAAGCACAAATTAACTAAGCAGTTAATTTGCAGACAAGTTAACTATCTTTCAATTCTAGAACTAAAGCAACATTTCAAATAAAGTCCTCAAATAAAGTCCACTGGCATAGATGAAGAACGTGGACAACAGACTTTGAACCAACTAACTCCTCACTGAGATTGCTGAAGACTTTTTCGTATGTCATGCAAAAGGTTTTAAATTTCAAAAGCTACTTACTCTCAGCTTTAGTGATAGTATATTTATGAGACATAGGAACTAAGCTAAGGTAATAGTATGCTCAAAGGTGAGTGTTCCAAGTTTCAGAATAAGGGAAGCAAAAATAATCTTACAGAAACAGTTTGTAGCTGCTTCTGAAGAGCTCTTCATTTCAACTGAAATAAGCAGATTCAATTGGCAGTGCTGTACTGAAACCGGCATAATGCAGACGATGCAGTGTTTTAGATGTTGCTTTATAAATGGAAGAGACTGGCTTGGGCAATTGTTCCCTTCCTCTGTAAAATGCTCTGAGAGCTCCTTAGATACAAGAGCTAAAGTATCATCCCCATTTTACAGATGATGACACTAAGGCACAGCAGGTCAGTAGCAGAGCCGAGCCAATAGAACTCCCCACCCAGTGCCCTGTCCACTGGACCTGGAGTTGTCACCTCTGAGATACAAAAAACAGACATCTGGGATAATCCTGAGCCAAAAAAAAAAAAAAAAAAAAAAAAAATGACAATGCTGGGAAAGCCTGGCCAGGTGGCAACACTAGCTGTACCATGCCATCTCCAAAGGAAGACCACTACATCAGAATACTAAAAGGAGCGGACAATACTCAAATGAGTATTTAATGAGCACATATCATTTGTTGACCTAATAACTGAGCTACAAACTGGATATGCAACCCCAGCAGCTTCAGCAATCGTCCCAGTACACTGGAGCTCTCAAGCAGACTCAAGTGGAGTCTAGCTATGCAACTGGCAGACAGACATCTAGAGAAGTCTCATGAAGCGGCCCATAGGGGCTAAATTTTTTATTGGCATAAAAGCAGACTAAGTGCATACACAAAGCAGGAGAATCACAGTACGAAGGGCACACAGTCTGCTGAACTGAAGGCCACAATTTAAGAAAGGAGCCAACAGCAATAGCTGCAGGATTTGAGAGATTGTCTATACTGAGGTAAGGCAAACTAAGCGTTGCTGCTCTTGGTGTAGTGCAGTGGTCTCCCAACTTTTCACACTGCACCCCTCTTACCCCTGTCTACACCCCCCCAGGAGCCAGGCTGGGAGCAGAGCTGGGCAGCACCAGCGGGGTCTGGTCTGGGCCCTGCTGCATTCCCCCCTTCCCTGAACATTCCTCCATGCCCACTAGAGGGGCAGGCCACTGTTTGGGGGATCACTGGTCTAGTGTATTATGTAACCTGAAGTATTAAATGCACCCTTCAGCAGCAGCTTCTAGTATTGATGTTAGGACCCCAAATTGACAAATTAAATCACTCAAGTTCATGCAGCAGCTGGCAGTCTTAGTACTATTAGTGTTTCCCAAAGTCTACTCAGGAAATAACGTGTCAGAGCCATTATTCCAGAAGCAAGGAGGAATAAAAGATTTAAAGAGCACTGTTTGTGCAAGGAGCTTTTCTGGCTTAATGTTTGCTTTAACTTCTAACAGAACCCACCTGCACCAACATCAGTTTGCCTGTTTAAAATGCAAATCGGAAGTAAACATTGAGCTACTGCTCCTACCTGTTGACCACCCTTGGTGTGGTATTCCACTGAGAAGGACGCTGACAGATTAGCTATTATGCAGACTTTACCACTCTGATCTTTCACTTCAAATGCTGACGAGGACATCTGTAAAAACACTGTTAAGAGTGGAAAGTAGTTAGTTTCAAACAAAGTGTTACTTGAAGAAACAACCTGTTTCTTCAAGTTGACATAGCCTAGGTCAACAAAACTCACATCGCTCAAGGTTGAGAATATTCCACTCCCGAGCGCTTATGTTGGTTAACTATGTCACTCGCGTACACATTGCTACATTGGTGGGAGAGCTTCTCCGGCAGACGTAGTTCCAGCCGCTTGTGAAGGTGGCATTTTTAGGCCGACGGGACTCCCGTCAGCACAGAACACCTTCAACACATGCTGCAATGGCACAGCTTTATCAGCTGCACGATTACAGCACTGTATGTACAGACATATCCATACAGTGCTCACTTTAGACTCCAAGAGAAGGACTGACACATACAACTAAATAAAATAAAATACAATATAAAAAAAATATATGGAGATATACCTATCTCATAGAGCTGGAAGGGACCCTAAAAGGTCATTGAGTGCAGCCCCCTGCCTTCACTAGCAGGACCAAGTACTGATTTTGCCCCAGATCCTTAACTGGCCGCCTCAAGGATTGAACTCACAACTCTGGGTTTAGCAGGCCAGTGCTCAAACCACTGAGCTATCCCTCCCCCTCGGTACAAGAAAAGCTTTGGATAAAAGTCTTGAAGTGACAACGTACAGTCTGATGAAAACAGTTTCATGTTCATCTCCAGCGAGATCTGTGGGTGTGTCCTGAAGACACTAGTTAGTACTTCTGTACTTTCAGAGAAAAAAAAGTACTTTAAATTAGGGCTGTCGATTAATGGCAGCTAACTTATGCTATTAACTCAAAAAAAATTAATTACAATAAATCAGTTTTAAATCGTACTGTTAAACAATAGAATACCAATTGAAATTAAATATTTTTGGATGTTTTTCTACATTTTCAAATATATTGATTTAAATTACAACACAATACAAAGTGCACAGTGCTCACTTTATATTACTTTTGATTACAAATACCTGCCTTGTAAAAGTGACAAAAGAAATAGTATTTTTCAATTCACCTCATACAAGTACTGTAGTGCAATCTCTTTATGGTGAAAGTGCAACTTACAAATGTAGATTTTGTTGTTGTTACATAACTGCTCTCAAAAACAAAACAATGTAAAACTGTACAGCCTACAAGTCCACTCAGTCCTACTTCTTGTGCAGCCAATCGCTAAGAGAAATCAGTTTGTTTACATTTACAGGAGATAATGCTGCCCACTTCTTATTTACAATGTCACCTGAAAGTGAGAAAAGGCATTCACATGGCACTTTTGTAGCCAGCATTGTAAGGTATTTACGTGCCAGATATGCTAAACATTCATATGCCACTTCAACCATTCCAGAGGACATGCTTCCATGCTGATGCATTAAATAAATTTTGTGACTGAACTCCTTGGAGAAGAATTGTATGTCTCCTGCTCTATGGTTTTACCTGCATTCTTCCCAATATTGTGTGTTATGGTAGTCTAGGATGACAACTCAGCACGTTTGATTTAAGAACACTTTCACTGCAGATTTGACAAAACACAAAGGCGGCTCTAATATCAAATTTCTAAAGATAGCTACAGCAGTCAACCCAAGGTTTAAGAATCTGAAGTGCCTTCCAAAATCTGAGAAGAACGAGGTAGGGCGCATGCTTTCAGAAGTCTTAAAAGAGCAACACAATGATGCGGAAACTACAGAACCCCAACCACCAAAAAAGAAAATCAACCTTCTGCTGGTGGCATCTGACTCAGACGACGAAAATGAACATGCGTCAGTCTGCACTGCTTTCGATTGTTATTGAGCAGAACCCGTCATCAGTATGGAAGAATGTCCTCTGGAATGGTGGTTGAAGCATGAAGGGACATATGAATCTTTAGTGCATCTGGCATGTAAATATCTTGTAATACCGGCTAACACAATGTCATACAAACACTGTTCTCACTTTTGTTGTAGGAACAGCAGTGATCTGTATGCACAAAAGGTAAGGTGACCAGACAGCAAGTGTGAAAAATCAGGACGGGGGGGTGCAGGGTAATAGGAGCCTATATAAGAAAAAGCCCCAAATACCAGGACTGTCCCTATAAAAATCAAGACATCTGGTCACTCTAGCAAAAGGTCTGTTACACTCCCCGCCCTTGTCTCCTCTCCCTCTGAATACTTGTGAAGTGGCTCTCCCCTTTCCCTTCCCTCCGAAATGCTTGTGGAATGAATGGGCTGCTTGAACAGCTGGAAGATCATAAGAGCTCCCAGGTAGACAAGGTGTCTGGGACTCTAATTAGGCAGCGCTCACTCACCCAATGCATGGACATTGTGTGAGGTGGAGTGTGACCAACCAAACGTGGTCACGTCCTTTCTAGTCGCAGGCCATGAACAGGTGGTTAAAAGGGGAAGGGGCCATGTGCTTGGTATTGCACTCACAAGATTATACCTCCCGTAAAAGCCCTTTGCCTGGACCACCTGGCCATTGGTTCACCCCGTTGCATTTCATTGTGCCTTAGGAAGAGTTACCTTCATCACACCGTCCATCACTACGCTGTGGGACAGTTACCTTCAAGGATCCTAACATCTCCAGTGCCATGCCTGTCCTGGGAGCTCCCCCCCCCCCGTTTTTTTTGAGCTTATCAGAATAATAAACATGCTGCTTTCTGCTAAATTCTGGTGGGTCATTAGTCCTCCCTACGCTTACTAGCTGGCCCAATTTCGGGTAACAACTTTCAGGTGACATTGTAAACAAGACGTGGGTAGCATTATCTCCAGCAAAGGTAGAACAAATTATCTGTCTGAGCGATTAGCTGAACAAGAAATAGGACTGAGTGGACTTGCAGGCTCTAAAGTTTTATATTGAATTAAAAAATAAAAGTTGTTTTTTAAAATACAATTTTACATTTGTAAGTTCAACTTTCATGATAAAGAGATTGCACTACAGTACATGTATTAGGTGAATTGAAAAATACTATTTATTTTGGTTTTTAAAGTGCAAATATTTGTAATAAAAAATATAAAGTGAGACTGTACACTTTGTATTCTGTGTTATAACTGAAATCAATATTTGAAAATGTAGAAAACAGCCAAAATATTTCAATAAATGGTATATTATTGTTTAACAGTGTGATTAAAAAAATTGTGATTTAATATGCAATCACTTCACAACCCTACTTTAAATCTTCCACGTGGAAGCCATCTCTCCCATGATCTTAGCACAGAATGCCTTTGTAAGCTACCAGTGGTCCGTTTCCCATTCCATTGCCTTTACTAGTGGAAACAAATATCTTTCCCAATATGTGTCCAGCTCACCTGGAGCAGCTGACACATACAAAAGTCAGTGCTAAAATGGGTGAATGGTTGGTTAGTTAGGAAGAGGGCAGGAGGATAAGAATGACACCTCCTTTCCCTCACACTGCTTGAGAATGAGGGGATTCTTCATTATTTCCCAACCCAGCAGCCCTTGACAAAACAGAAATCTGTCACTTTCCTTCCCTTTCCCATGATGGGAAAGAGCTGTGGGGATAAAGCCAGGCACCGACACACAGCCAAGCAGCAATCTGATCCCATCTCACCAGGATTACTATTTTGCAAGTTTCATCAACATGACTTGGCACAATGAGGATTGGCAGGGTGAAGGACATTGTTAGTTGCCTTTGATCACACTGAATATTTTTTGCAGGAGTGGCGCCAGGGTTTCTGGCACCCTAGGCAGAATTCGGGGTGGGGGGGGAATTTTGCACGCACCCCAAGGGGCGTGCAGGAACTTCCAGTTCTGCTCCCGTTGCGCCGCCGAAGGACCCTCCACCGAAATGCCGCAGGCAACAGTGGCAGTCATTGCCGAAATGTCAGCAGTAGCTCAATTGCCTGCAGCTGTTTTCTGTGGCACATGGGCAGAGGGTCCTTCTTCGGCGGTGTGACGGGAGCGGAACCCGAAGTTCCCGCGCGCCCTGTTGGGAGCGCGCAAAATGCCACCCCCCACATTCTGGCACCCTAGGCGATTGCCTAGGGTTGCCCAATGGAAGCACCAGTCCTGAGTTTTTGTAGGGTTTTGTAAGCTGTGTTTATATTTCAGGATTTCCATTATTCCATGATTCCACAATCAGGGTTCATCACAAAACACACCTTGAGGTAGTTCCTAAACCCTTGGGGGGGGGGGGGGAAGGTCTGTAGCCGTTGTGAGCCCAGTGCAGGGCTTCCTTCAAAATCACATTTTACTCCTGCTTCCAAAAACTCAAAGTTTTTAAACCAACAATGAACATTCTGTTTTTCAATAAAATCAGGAAGATTTGACCAAATTGGAGGCTTTTCCATGAAAGTTTATTTTAGTCAAAAAGGCCTTTTTTGGGAAAAAGCTGACCAATTCTATGTGGCTCCATTGAATGCTGTGAAACAGCTCAGGTTTAACTTAGCTGAGGATCCAGCACTATATTAAAATTATACCTCAGGTTGCCCATCCGTAAAACAGGGATACTGGGGTTTGCCCACACTTTGAAAGTGCTTTGAGAGCCACAAATGAAAAGAGTGAAGACTTATGGGTTGAAAATCTACAGTATATTTAGGTGCCACTGAGCTGCACAGTCAGACGGCTGGATTTCTAGCCTTTAAACAAACATGATGCTATTAGAATTAAGATCAGGTGGCACAGGAACAGAAGCCAGTAGTGGAAAGAAATGAGGTTTGATAGGAGATTGCAGGGGGAGAGAAGGCTTCGCAAACTGGGAGGATGTCATTCCAGGCCAAAGAAGAGCAATGTGAAGAGAGGAATGAATGTCACAGTCAGAGATTAAGGAAGCAACAATGAAAGGAGAGAGCCCCAGAAGGTGTGTGTTCAGGACCAACGGAGTGGAAGATGAGACAGGAGTGGAACCTTAGCAAAGATGAGGAGTCTGATCTTTAAGCGAAGAGGAATGTGAGGCCAAAAGGAGGAGGCATAACTGCTAAAGTGGCAGGAGAGGATTATTTTAGTTGCTAGGTGATGTCAAGGTAGGAGGAGGAAGTTGCATGAGAAAAACAGTTTACTGTAGCCCCTGTAAGAGTTCATGCCAAGGCATGAATCAGCACTTTAACCAGTGAGAACCCATGGGAAGTGACTAGATTTACTGAGAGGGAAAGAGCAACTCCAGTATTACGAGACTGACAGAAGACAGTGGAGCTGTTATTGATGAAGTGAGGAGGCCAGGTAGTTTAGGAGGAAACGTACAGTTCAGCTTTTGTTGTGTTTAATTTAGGGCATTAACAGGACATGCAGAAGGATATGCAAGCATAAGCATAGGGAAGAAGTCAGAAATAGGTTGAGGGCAGACAGTGTAGGCTCAAGACCACAGGAACTGATTAGGTCATTGAAGGGGCACGGTGATGTATAAGATGATCAGTGACAGGGGAACACGAGAGAAGGGAGAGCACAGAACATACCAAAAGGACCAGACAGAAAGAAGGGGAGTTAGTAAAGAACAGTCAAGGAAACCAAAAGAAGGCAGGCTCAAGTTCCTTGAGCCTGCAAGAGAGAAGCCGTTTGTGGATTTTGTGGGGACAGTTTCAGTACAGATCGTCACCGTTTACAGCATGTGAAAGTCTCAGCTCATCTACAAGACGTAAGAGAATTTATAAACTGTCAAACGCTGAAGACGGGACTGTACATCCAAACCAACACCAATGTATTACAAAGTCAGTGCTAGGAAGAAGTTCTATTATAGAACTGAGCCTTACTTAATGTATCTCATTAAAGAATACTATACAATTACAACACTGCTTATGCTTACTGTAGTACAGGCTGATTCAGCAGACCTTTATTTTTTCCTGTTTACTTTAAGCAATTGGTGATGTGACCTTCTGAGTTTTAGTTTAATAGTTGACAGCACCAAAGAAGACTGTTGCAATTTGTTACCAATAGAGCACTGGTTCCATAAAGTTGGTGGTTATTTTCAGGGTATATAGTTAAGTAGCTCGAGACACTAGTGTTTATGAGTAATCTTACCATGATCATTGAAAGCGAAGAGAGGCCAGTGATCTCCATGGGAAATATTTTTCACTGCACTGCTACTACTGTACAGAGCAAGGTGATACAGCTTTGTAAAATAGATTCAGAAACATTGTAATTTTAAAGACTGATTTACACCACAGCTGGATAAATACAATATTCAAGAAATTGTGACTTAATGCAAGTAAACATGCAAGTGATAAATAGGAATGGTTTTCTGAAGACCCCGTTTTGCCTATCTGAACAAAGCAGTGCAACATATTTCTACCTGAAGTCTGTGTTTCCATGTGTATGTTGAATCTCTTACTAAAGGAGCATTTATTTCCAGAACTGCCTTTGTTTTGCTATGACCCCAAGTTAACATGCTGGTGGAGTATTATGTTACAAGTTACCATTTCAGTTCCCTGTTAAATACAAAATAATCATGTGGAGACACACAGGCCACCAGGCAATTCAGTAGGAGAAACAATATTAGTTATTTAACTTTGCACTGCTAAGTAACTTTCACTTGATGCTCAAATAGAAAGTTAGGATTTCCCTTTTCTTCACCCTCAGAGAAAGTTTCAAATACTACTTAATTACATCTATAAAAGGTTGTAACATAGGATTTACCCTTCCAGATTGGGTGCACTAAATTCAATATCCAGCCTCTGACAGAGAGCGGGTTTTTTAAGTGTGGGAGGGAGGGGGGCGGGGTGGTGGTGGTGGTGGTGGAGGAGTGGTTAGCGCTTACTGAAACTGAGATGTTTGTTGAAACATGTTTTCAGTTGTTACAGTGTATGCCAGAGGTAGTCAAATTATTTTTTGTCACGATCCAGACTCCAGAGAGTCAAGGTCCAGACTCTGGAGAAAATAAAAATAAATGATAAGTAAATAAAAAGTTTTCAGGGTCAGTTCAAAAGTATCTTGAGGTCTGGATTCGAGCCACAGTCCACCTACTGACTACCCTAGTGTATCTGTTCCCAAAGAAAACTGCCCAGATTGCTGCCTGCAGGAGTTAATGATTTACTCTGCTGCTGCAGTTTCATTATTAGGGTTGTTCCATGATTCTAGAGTTCTGCCTGGTACACAGAGATCTCAAGCCAGCAGATTAGTTTTTGAAAGAACTAGTGTTTACGTAACATAGTTTTGTTTAGCTTGGATTTCCCTCTAGTAGTTTTATGCTTGGGGAGTGGGGGGGGGGAGAGGAGAAGAGGGTTAGCCACCAGAATCCACCTCACCTGAAATCTCACATTGTAATCTGTTTAACTACAGTATGAAAGTCCCATTATAAGTGTCACTTAAGGGCTCTATGCTATGGAAAAAGATTTCCAGGTAGCATAGCTAAACATTGCCAGAACACTATGACCTTGCAATGGTTCAGCATGCCATAACCAGTCTGTGTGCCAATGAAGGCACTGCACACACAATACTTGCCACAACACCACTGCAAGTTGGTGCCTGTCCCATAACTTCTGTACAGCTCTCTGGAGCTGCTGGATAGTTGGTAGTATGTTATTCGAACCTGTTATCATTTGCTTACCACCATGCAAGAGCTGTGCATGCAGATATCACGGCTTGAGCATAGCAGGAAGTTGCCTGCACCTTCTGCCAGACAGACTCTGGGCCAGGGGCATATTCCCAAGTGGTGTGGTGCTTCTTGATAGAACAGTGTGCCAAGGAGGTAAGGAATTTGGTTTGATTTTTGTCTAAATAATTCAGGTGTTTGTCGGTCTTGTACTTCCGGTCGTGGGTTAGAACCTACAACCCACAGTCACTTCAATGGCTGACTAGGGCCCTGTTTTACAGCTGAATTAACAGCTTCTTTAACATTGCCTCCCACATGCAGGCAGGCAGGGGCGTGGTCCATACCAGAGTTGAGAGAAGAGCCCCCCACCCCAGTAATAGCATCCCAGGGGCACATCCAGTACAAGCCCTTTGTTAAAGGACTGAGGAGACAGAAGAGAGGGATGTGAGAGAACAGCAGTATCTGGATCACAAGACATCAAATAAACAGCAAGATTTGTTTTAAGCAAGTGTTTAATGTGCATTTGTTAACTCTCCTGTTTCTCAGGAGATGAGACCAGCACAGCACCTGGTTAGGTTTGATGTTTTGTGACATGTAAGTTAGAATCAATACAAGCATACATGAAGTTATGAGTCTACCTCTCTCCACTTTTTCTTTTGGGGGGGGGGCAGGGGGGAGAAGGACAGCAGGGAATGGCAAGGGGTAGACCCAAGAGTAGACCCACATCAACTGCCTTCAGACCCAATTAGAACAGGGAGTGGGAGGGAGGGACCAACTGCACCATGCAGCTGTAACAACCGTTTCAGTCCACACGGGCATTACAGTAAATGCAGTGGCCAAGGCAGGTGCAAACTTTGTTAAGACTTGCAACAATGATACACGGACCATATTTGTGTTGCATTAGGACAAAAGACACAGAAGTATCTTGCAGTCGCCTGAAGCTGCAGTGGCAACAGCTTTTTTCTCTCTGCTGCAGATGAACCTAAAGAGTCAGAGTAAGTTTAAAAAAAAAAATCCCAAAAACCTCTGGAAGACTCCTCTTATTCCAAGAGAATTCTCTGCAGCACCCAGCCTGGTCAGGCTTCCCTTCTGAGGAAGGATGAGTAACTGAAATCCCAAGTGGTGTACTGATGCTAATAGGTATTTGGGTCTTTGAAACTCAATTTGAAGTATTACAGCTTATATTAAATGTAAACAGAATATTGAATATAGTTCACTGGAGGGGTTATGCTATACTTTTCACGCTAGTGTCAGATAAAGATACCAATAATTAGCAGTCTGTATTAGATTTCCACCATGAGTTAACTGATAGCTCACGGTAGTTAAGCTAATGTTAGGTTTGTAAAGGCTAGTGTAAATACTCGCCAACAGTGTTTTACCCAAAGGTAACCAAACTATTAGCCAAAAGGTAAAAGGTAAAAAAGTTTGAGTATGAAGCAGAGAGGACTACATCATACTCCACACAGAGCTAAATAAATGTATTCTCGCCACAGAATTCATGCGGAATAGCAACATGCAGTGCAAGTTTTACAAAGGATTCAGTTTTTCATTTTGACACATGATTTTCAAGCATTTTAGTGTAATAAATGTTTCACATCAGTAATGGGGGGAAATATTTACGTAGATTCTTAGCTGTCCAGTTCACTATAAAGACAAGTTCAAAGTCTGCTACAATGTTTACTCACTCAACTTTTCCAGCTTAAATAAAACAAGAAAAAGGCCATTTAGCAACTGCAAGTGTGGCTTGAAAAGTCACTGTGAAGTTACATCAAGTTCCATTTGGTATCTGAAACTTAAAAAGTGTCAATTCAAGAGTTTTACACCAGGATTCTCTCCCTCTAAAAGGGCAGATAAATAGTGAAAAATGTTTGTCCGGTTGATAGCCCACAATCACATTTTTTCTTTGGGATGGGGTGGGGAATACCCTCAAACTCAGGGCTGAGAGTGAACTAAACAGAAAAGTCCCCTCAGAAAAACAGATGATGGAAGAGGTGCAGACCAAACTGGTTCAGTGAACCATCTTCACATTCTCATCTAAACAAAACGAGCCGGTGCACCTTCAGCCTCCATACAGAAATTGTGCATGCCTTCCCTAGGTGCTCTTTTCAAGATGGCTGTTTAGAAAGGGCCATCTGACCAAACTAGAAATGAACTAAAACAATGAGGAGTCCTTGTGGCACTTTAGAGACTAACAAATTTATTTGGGCATAAGCTTTTGTGGGCTGGAACCCACTTAATCAGAAATGAACTGAATTTTAATACCCTTAATTATTTTTCTTCCAGTTGATGAAAATGCAGATTTCTGTGCCCAAGCCTGAATGCCAAAGATTGTCTTTGTTTTCTTATGCATTACCCATTGTGGAATGTTACATCACATTTGCAGCTGAATGTTCTAGGATCAAAGGGAAGGACAGCTACTACACTTGTTACATTTTCATTAAAAGTGAGGCTGTCAGTACTACCTGGTACTATGTTATTCATTGCCAATGAAGGGTAGAAAAAGCTGAGCAAAGAAAACAAACCAAACCAAACAACCCAGTCATCCTCACCTTGTGATCCACATCGCAACCAAGGCTATTTAAAACTAGAAACATGCCTCCAAGTTACTAAGCAAAAGCATTACAAAAAGTTTCAAATATCATGTTTGGCACACCAAAGTCTCACCAAATGAATAAAGAGTAGTTTGAAATATGTACAGTTCAGTATAAAGGTAGTGCAATGAAGTATTCAGATCGGTTTTAAAAGTGGTACTAAGTTTTGTGGTCTTATGGTTGGCAGCGGACTCGTTTACATGCTACAGCAGAACTGGTCACGACACCTCTCACTGAAGCCACTGATCATTTTAAAACGATTATATGTGACTTGGAAGGAAAGAATGCAACTGACAGCAGTTAAAATGAAAATAGCTACTGGAAAAGTGTTCATCGTTAGTACCAGAAACAGCCATAATCCCATCAAAATTTGGGCATCTAGTTTAGCTGAAAAAATGCTAGTTGCCTCTCTAGCAAGGCAACTTTTCTGCAGCTTTATGCTTTTTGTCTTTTCAGAGTACATCTATTCAGCATTTTGCAGCAAGCCTTCCAGCCCAGTGTGACGTTGTATGGAATATGGGTGACCACTTATAATATTATTGCTATCTGTATTACAAAATTGCAAGGCCTCTTACAAGATATGCCATGTAAGGCATCAGTGGGAAAGTTATGATGGGCAAAATATGATAATCAGGTTTATGTATGTATTGCGAGTTATAATTATGTGTGGTATATTTGTATATCAAATTAGTGCTGTGTTTCTAAGGGTGACACTCCCAGACAGTGTGACATCAGCTCTATCTAGCCTGCCCATGAAGGACAATCAGCTATACAATGAGCCCACTGAGAAAAGACAGGGGGACAACATATAGGTACATGTCTGTGGACATGGGACTCCAAATGCTTTTCCATGCCCATGTGCTGTGAGCTTGTGTTTGGGACAAACAATGTATAAGCCACATGGCAAGGATATTAAAAAAGGCAGCTGCATCTTCTCCATTTTGCCTTCTATCCTGCTTCTCACCTCTGGAGTAACTTCTCTACAAACTAAAGCTTTGAACAAAGGACTGACAGACCCATCCACGTGGATGTGTTCCAGAGGGACTCGACAAGCCAGCAAACTCACCAATGCTGCTAAGAACTCTGTCATATGTACCACTGCTTTGACCATTTAACAGCTCTCTTCTTTTTTATAATAAAAACTTTTAGTTTTAGATACTAAAGGATTGGCTGGCAGCATGATATTTTGGGTAAGATCCAAACTAATATCGATCTGGTAACGTGGATGGCCCTTTGGGGATCAGAAGAACATTTTGTATAGTAAGTAGAGTTTTAAATAACTCCCCACCTTACTGGACATCTATTATGATGTTGTGAAGGCCAAGACTAACAGGGTTCAAAAAAAGAACTAGATAAATTCATGGAGGATGGGTCCATCAACGGCCATTAGCCAGGATGGGCAGGGATGTGTCCCTAGCCTCTGTTTGCCAGAAGCTGGGAATGGGCGACAGATCACTTGCTGATTACCTGTTCTGTTCATTCCCTCTGGGGCACCTGGCATTGGCCACTGTCGGAAGACAGGATACTGGGCTAGATGGACCTTTGGTATGACCCTCTTCAGCCACTCTTATGGACTTACTTGCTGATTGGGAGCCAGAGAACTGGAATGCAATAAAGGGGGCTGTGCAATTTATTTTTCTTTGTTTCTTGATAAACAGTGTTGGGGTGGTTAACAGTTAGTTAACACTAACTACAGTGTTAACCACCAGTTTTGGCAGAATCTGCTCTCCTTTTAGCAGCCTGCTCTGACTGTAGCATTTTCATTGTGGGCTACTCGAGGCACTTAGGGACAGACAAGGGTCGAGAGAGCAGGCTACCACTCTAAAATCAGCCATATAGACAGTACTTTCAAGTTACAGCTCATGATGGGGCTCAGGCTCTTAAGCCCAACCCCACCCCATAGTTTCAGAGCCAGAGATGCTATTTAGAGCACTAAAATAAGCCCCATTAACACAAGTCTGTTGACCTGGGCTGGATGGCTTGCTCCAACATGCCATGTAGACGTACCCTCTGAGGTTTAATTTCAGCTCCTAGTACTGGCATCTTAATCAAAACAGTTTTTACCAAGTTGTTCACCAGCAGACCATGTAGTATTACTTGTAACCAATGCCATGCATCCCATGAAAATTTAGTAAGGCCATTTAGTCAGGGGCCAAAACCTTACCACCACAACTCAGCTGCCTTTGAACAGACACCTAGGAAGCTCATCTCAGTTGGAAGAGGAGGATTACAGGATCCACTTAGCATTTGCACTTTATTACACCTTCAAGGAGTCTTCACTTTGCCAAGTACATTGTCCCAGAACCGTGTTTCTTCAGAAGCAGCCAGAAAAGCTATAGAAGTCCATTCTGAATGGCTCATCAGGATTTGATATATTAGGGGACATTGTAAGCCATACAGGATTTTTATCTCAAGAACAGCATGCTTCAACAAGCCATCAGTGAAGATAAGATTAGCACAGTGCAAAGTTGATCTGAAACATTCACATACAAGTTCGCTGCAACTTAAGTTTTCAAAAAGAACCAAAGCTGCAAGATTCAGATATGCGTTTTCAAACACCAGAGTTCTACAGTGTTGGTATCCAGCCCATCTATACAGTTATGAACCTATGACAATAGTTTTCTAGCCTAACAATCCCTGTATTGTCCCCCAGTATGACCAATGCCCATTATAAAGAGAAACAAATAGATTAACTACATAGTTCTTGTATCTATTGTGTCTGAAAAGTATTTACTGGGCTTTAATCTAGATTATGCAAGTTTCCTCAATTGCCTTTATGAGTTAGTGCTTTTCAGCAAGTGACTGTTAGATGACCATGTTTAATCAGCACACCCAATGCAAGAACTGAGCGCCAAGACATCACTGGCAAGGTTCAAAGCTGCACCTTAGACTGGAATTAGGTGAAAGCAGCACCTACAACCAGGGCCATCCCTAGCTATTCTGGGGCCCTACGCAGCCCCCCCATGTGGGGGGGGGTGAGGCACAGGCCTCTGTGGGGATGGGGGGGCTGACTTTGAGGGCAGGGGGGAACCACCCCCTCAGCACTCACCGACAGCAGGGCTGGGGCCAGGTTGCTGCACTTCCTGCTGCTGGTGAGCACAGGCCCAGCCCTGCTGCACTCTCTCAGGGGAGTGGGAGCGGGGCTGGGGCAGAGCAGGGGCAGGAAGGGGCCTTGGGGAAGGGTGGGGCTGGGGAGGAGTAAGGGTGGGGCTAAGGTGGAGCAGAGGCGGAAAGAGGTGGGGTTGGGGCGGGGGCCACTGCGTATGGGTAAGGACAGCCCTGCCTACAACATGCAACAGGAATTCCAAAAATAGGCCACATTTCCCTCAGAAACCCATTCCTTTCACTGCTTCCCCAATAGAGGATCCTTTACTTAGTGATACTGAATTTCATTTTACTCTCCCTGCAAGTCTTCCCTCCACCTATCAGCAGTAGCAGCTACATTTGTGGGATGAAGTTTAATTGCATTCCCCACTGCACCCTCCCCTGTTTCTGCTGAACATATTCAGCAGGAAACTACTGTTGTCATTTGAAACAGTCACATTAGGCAACAAGCCCCTAAAACGAATGGGAAAGTTCACTACATCTGAGAGCTACTGTTTCACCTGTCTGCAGAATCAGCCAGATATCAATGCATTGGTGACACTCTGAATTCATTACAAGCACAACATTGACTATATTTGTCCCATCTACACTGACCATTACAGTTGTCAGCACCATGTCATTTAACTTAATGGTTCACAGCCATATTCAGGCAGTAGAACTTTGTAAAGCAGTGAAGTCCCCTAGATACTTGATTTTAAGACATCTAAGAGCCAAACAACAGAAAGGGCTAATCTGACTGTGTATGTCCAAAGAATTTCTCTCACACAGGGGAGCTCTGCTGGGTATTACTTCATCACTTCCAAGTTTGCACTTCTGCCTCTCATTTCCTGGCCCAGGGAACGCAAGGGAGGTGGGTTCTGCTCTGCGTATCCTTCAGGGATACAGGGCCCACCAAGGACTCCTCCACCATCCCCACACAGGAAAGAAGTTTGCCCTTAAATTGTAGTGTACGTTTATCTGGCAAATCCAAGGACCACACACAAGGTTGAGCATCTTTCCAAGAAACCTGAACCCCAACAAGTTTAAAGTTACAACATTAAAACAGAAAACTGCAGAGGAAAGCCAGGTAAGAGCCAAGGCGGTTTCCAGTGGGGGGGCAGGAACAGAGCCCCGCATCCAGCCCAAACGCCCCCCACCCCCGCACCGCAGCGCTGAAGGGCGGATTTGCTGGCTCAGGCTCCCCGGGGGCCGAAGGGGCCGGGATGGGTTTGGCCAAGGCGCTGACCCCCCCCCCGGCGGGCTGCGCTGCTCGCTGTCTGCGCCACCCCGAGCCGCCTGTCACAGCCGGTGGGCACCAGCCGCCCGCGCCGGGCTGCGCCGCCAGGGGCGCTGGGGCCAGGCCCCCCCCAGCCGCCCCACCGCGACCGCCCCCGCGCGGCCGGAGACCGGGTCCCCTCCCGGGGGAGGGCGGGGGACGCGCGCGGCCGGGCCCGACGCCTCTTACCGAGCAGCCCCGCGGCCAGGAGCAGCCCGCGGCGGCCGAGCCGAGCCATGGAGGGAGGCGCAGGGGAGACTCCGCACTACGGCTACTGCTGCTGCTGCCGCCGGGCACAAGAGACACCCCCCCCCCCTCGTCAGGTCATATGACTGCTGACGTCACCGCCCCACAGCGTCACGTGCTTCGGCCGCCAACGAGAGGGGGCGGGGAGAATATCGCGAGAGGGCACGAGCTGGCGGGGAAGAGGCTCCTTCCCCTCCCCCCCGCCCCTTCGGTCTTGGCTGCCCGGCACCCACGTGGTACAACCCTCCCTTCGGTGCCGCTGTGTCGCGCGCCCGGGCCGGGCCGCGCGCTGCAGAAAGGGTGGGCGGGACCGACACACCCAGCGCCTCCTCCCCCCCGCCATGGTACCGGCCGGGCCGTGCAGCCACCCCCCCCCGGGTTCCCGGCTCCCCGCGGCTCGAGCACAGGGCCCGTCAGAGGGCGGCGGGAAGCAATGAAGCGGCTTGGTGGCGGCAGAGCGTTGGAACACTGGGGGCCACTGCCCGAAACAGAGCAGGGCACCTGCAAGGCTGCTCCGCAAGCCCGGTGCGGGGGGCAGGTGGGTTTCACGGGGGGCTGGTTAGACATGCAGGGGCTGTGTCTGCCTCTGGGCAGCAGCGAGCTGAGAAAACCGCTTGGTTCAGAGTAGTAGCCATGTTAGTCTGTATCAGCAAAACCCAACAAGGAGTCCCTGTGGCACCTTCGAGCCTAACAAGTTTATTTGGGCATAAGCTTTTGTGGGCTAGAACCCACTTCCTTGGATGCAGGGCATGGAAAATACAGTAGGCAGATATATACACACAACACATGAAAAGATGGGAGTTGCCTTACCAAGTGTATGGGGGGGGGGTAGTGTTAATGAGACAATTCAAGTGAAGTGGACTATTCTCAAAAGCAGAATAGCAAGGGAGGAAATTGCTTTTGTGGTGGTAATGAGGGCAATGTAATCAGGGTGGTCCATTTCAAACAGCTGACAAGAAGGTGAGAGTAACAGTAGGGGGAAATTACTATGGGGAAATTAGTTTCTGTAGTGACCCATCCACTACCAGTCTTTATGCAGGCCTAATTTGATGGTGTCCAGTTCGCAAACTAATTCCATTTCTGCAGCTTCTCCTTGTAGTCTGTTTTTGAAGTTTTTTTAATTGAAGAATTGCCACTTTTAAGTCTGTTATTCAGTGGCCAGGGAGATTGAAGTGTTCATTGGCAGCTTGTAAGTGTTGCACAACTTAAAGCCCAGGGCATGGGGCATGCCCCTACCTGGACACACTAAACTAACTGAACTAAACTACTTTAACTACAGGTACTACTAACTATGAACTAACAGAGTCCAAGAGGGAAGCTGCAGCCATGTTGTGGCAGAGCAGTTCTGACGCACCTTTACTGGTAGCAAGAAGGAATTGAGGGTGGGGGGAGCATGTGACACCCTTTATACTGCACCATAGAGGCACCACTCCAGGGGTTGCTTGGGGCACTCCCCTACAGGTACTGCTAGGGTAAAAACTTCCGGCACCGGTGCACGTGGTGAGCACACACACCTCTTGTGGAATGCACATGACCAATCACTTGAACTCATATTTAACCTGAAGTTAAAGCTGAAACTATCTGCCACTTCTTCAGCCAAAAATCTTCCTTAAGAGAAGGTTTGCATCAGCTCCCAAAACTCAGTAGAAACTTGAGGTTCATTTTAAGATTGATTTCACTTTATAAAAACAAAAGGACTACATGTTGGAAACTATGGAAAATCACAACTTTTAACTGAGCCCCCTTAGTTCTGTCAGCCTTTCATTTTCCCTTCTAGCTTTACATTTAAAGACACAATATTTATACTTCACAGGTGGCATATTAGAAATGTGAGCTATAGAGCATTCATATTTTGTTTCATACATGTCTGATATCTCTGTGTTCCATCAACATAACCTTTGAAGTTTCCATATAGTACCATAATTTAATCTCACATGATCTAGTTGTTTGGATATAGAGATACACTAACTCTTTGTACAACCCATGGAATCTTTGTATGCAGTGTTGTTATAACCATGTTGGTCCCAGGGATATTAGAGAGACAAGGTGGGTGAGATAATACATTTTATTCGACCAACCTTTGTGAAAGCTCAAAAGCTTGTCTCTGTCACCGACAGATGTTGGTTCAATAAAAGAGATTACCTCACCCACATGGAATCTTTGTGAGCTATGGGAAATGCCTCAGTCTGCTTTTGCCTAATCAGAAATTGTAAAAGATAACCCTAATGAAGGTCAAGTCTACACAATCACTGTATGATTAAAAGGTATTGAAAGTTTCAATAGACACTGAAGATGACCATATAATGGATAGATATGCTTCATCATTCTAGGTTAAGGGAACCTAGTTGAGGTTGTTTGTGTGAAGTTAACTACACTTTTGCATACTTTAAAAAAAGGGGAGAAGGGGTTATAAATAGTTTAGGATTTATTGATTTTTCTAACATTCATGTGTTTTGAGAAAACTAGAAAATTCTATTAAGACTTCTTTGGATAACCTGGTACAGAAAAGCAGCAAAGTAGTGTTAGCCAGTGCATTTAGGTTATGTTTATATACACCACATGAATAGCTATATATTATATACATGTCTGCTGGGTAATTATGCTAAGTTGTACACTGCATATTTTTGCTCATTTATGCTTAGGCATATATCCCATGAGGCCTTGGGAGACATATCAGCACTTGGCTTAAGCAAATACAAAAAACTGTCAAAAGCTAGATATATGAGCATTATGAAACAAAGGTACAATGTAGTACAAGGAAATAATGAAAGATGTATGAGCGCTTTGTATTAGGGAGTATCTTCATGCCCTGTAACATTTGATATTTAATATTCAAATGAAAGATGGGAAAGTACAAGGAGGCACCAAAGACAAAAGCTGGCTTGTTAAAGTTTAAGTGCTGTTACTTGTAAACAGCTATGCTATAAAAGATGGCCAGTTTAAAGGGGCACTTGGGAAGCACATTCTCTGTCTAAGGCCTTGGCTACACTGGCACTTTACAGCGCTGCAACTTTCTCGCTCAGGGGTGTGAAAAAACACCCCCCTGAGCGCAGCAAGTTACAGCACTGTAAAGCGCCAGTGTAAACAGTGCCCCAGCGCTGGGAGCGCGGCTCCCAGCGCTGTAAGCTAATCCCCACGGGGAGGTGGAGTACCTGCAGCGCTGGGAGAGCTCTCGCACTTCAAAGTGCTGCCACCAGAGCGCTCCCGCGGCAGCGCTGTACGGCTGCAAGTGTAGCCATACCCTAAGATGAACTTCTGTTCCCAGGAAGGATTGGTGATGTATTAACTTTTTCATGCACTGTAGCGTGTTTTGTCTTTAGACAATAAATTTGGCTGAGCTTGGTTATGCGGTCTCTTGAATGTTCTTAATATCAAACTGCAAGTATAGTCAATTTATTGGCTATACCTTTTAGTCCATAAAAATGTGTTGTCATAAAGATAGTTAGATGCTGTAGAGGAAAAGAAGATATGGAGCACAGGACATTCAATCACGTCGTAATATGATTGTTTCTCCTGCCCAGCTTGGTTAAAGGATATCCTCTCGCTCATGCTTTAGAACTATTTGTTTTACCACTGAAATTCTGCTTCTAGTAATATCTTGTATTATAAATCAGTATCTCAATACACTGTGGTAGGGTTTTTCTGCTTCTAACACCCCAGACCTGAGAACATTTACGTTTCATGGTGCAGAGAATGAAGGAGGGTCAGCTCTACTGCCTGACCCTTCATCAGGGAGGTACATCACTTGGTCACTCTCCTCATCATGGGTGCTCCCACTAAATTAATCAGTCCTGGGAGAAACTTTTATGTCCTAAACTGCTTTTCTGTAGTCTTACTTGGGGTCTTTTAGATAGGTGATGGCTAGGGGCAGCATGCTTCAACATAACCTCTTCCTACTACAGTAATTCCTCACTTAAAGTCATCCCAGTTAACTTGTTTCATTATGTTGCTGATCAATTAAGGAACATGCTCGTTTAAAGTTGTGCAATGCTCCCTTCTAACATTTGGGCCTGCTTTGTCCACTGCTTGCAGGAAGAGCAGCCTGTTGCAGCTAGCTGGTGGGGGCTTGGAACCAGGGTGGACCGGCAGCCCCCTTATCAGCTCCCCGCTCCCCTAAGTTCCCTGTGCAGCAGCTGCCAGCAGGCTATCAATTGCAGCTATTCCTCCCCCCACTGCCATGTGTTGCTCCTGCTCTCTGCCTTGGAGCTGCTCCCCAAGCCTCCTGCTTTGCTGTGCAGGGCGGGGAGGGGAGAAGAGAGGGAGCTACTGTCAGGGTGTCCCCCTCCCCCCTGCTCCTACACCCCACTTACCCCATCTTCTCCATATAGAGCAGGGTGGGGACACCTATGGGACAGAGATAGAGAGAGCCTGGGGCACTTAAGAGTGGGTCAGCTTACTTAAAGGGGCAGTGTTCATTTCAATCTCTCTCACATAAGATGTGTGTCTGGCCTGGGCTACACTAGCAGGGGGGTTTAAACTAAGATATGCAACTTCAGCTATGCTATTCACGTAGCTGAAGTCAAAGTATCTTAGTTCAACTTACCTGGCCATCCTCACAGCGGCGAGTCGACTGCCACAGCTCCCCCATTGACTCTGCTTACTCCTCCTGCCGAGGTGGAGTACAGGTGTCAATTCGCAGATCGATTTATCGCGTCCAGACGAGATGCGATAAATCGATCCCAGATACATCGAACACTACCCACCGATCCAGCGGGTAGTATAGACGTACCCTCTGTCTCTGTTTGTTATGCTCTCTCCCCTCCATTCCTGCTGCCTTGTCGAGTGAGAGGCGACATTAACGTTAGCCCTTGAGGGCTTAGCCAAGTGCTAGTTCCTCATTTAGCACAGGGGTTCTCAAACTGGGGGTCGGGACCCCTCAGAGGGTCATGAGATTATTACATGGTGGGGCTCGTGAACTGTCAGCGTCCACCCCAAACCCTGCTTTGCCAACAGCATTTATAATGGTGTTAAATATATAAAAAAAATTATTTTTAATTTATGTGGGGAGAGGGGTCGCACTCAGAGGTTTGCTATGTGAAAGGGATCGCCAGTACAAAAGTTTGAGAACCACTGATTTAGCAGCAAGGCATTCCCAGGGAAATATCCCACCTTCTTCCACCCTCTCACTTCACCTCAACCAAGCTTCACAATTATCATAGCTGTGAACAGTATTAAATTGTTTGTTTAAAACGTGTACTCTGTGTATTATATTATATATATATATAGTTTTTTGTCTGGTGAAAAAAATTGCCCTGGAACCTAACCCCTCCGCCCCTTTTACATTAATTCTTATAGGGAAATTGGATTCACTTAACATCATTTCGCTTAAAGTCGCATTTTTCAAGAACATAACTTCAATGTTAAGTGAGGAGTTACTGTACATGAAAAAAATAGTTACCTCTTTTTCCTCCCCTCCCCACAAAAAAAAAAAAAGAGGCAAAACCACCCCACAAAAAGTCTCCCACTCCAACCTCCCTCCCCCTCCCCGAGCCAGATACATACAGTATTTAACTTTTCATTGTTGGTTGGGATCTGCGTTTATCTCTAGCCGCCATTGCAAGAAGCTAAAACACTGTGGTAGAAATCACTGCTATCATCACTGAAGTCCTCAGGGGGCACTCTTCCTCTTATGGACCACTAGAGAGGGAGAGGTGCGGGGCTCCCCGGCAGCGCCGGGGAAGTTTATCGGTTCGGGGGACCCCGACCAGCTCCTTGCCCCTGTCCGCCGGCCACCCCGCCTGGGACAAGTCTCGCCCCGCAGCCCCTCTCCGCCACGTGTCTCCAGTGGGCAGCCCATGTCCCCGGGCCGCGCTGCCCACCTGGGCCTTGCCTGCTCTGCACTGCCCCCAGACCCACCACGCTGCCCCGCGGGCTGCAGGGCTGGAGCAGCCTCCACGCTGCACTGCAGCGCTCCCGGCCCCAGCCGGCCATGGCCCGTGTGCCCAGGCTGCTGCACAGGGGCGTCTCCTCCCCAGGCCCGGCTTGGGATCCAATGGGGCAGTGAGGGGGCAGGGCTGGGGGCGAGATTTGGGGAGGGATCCAATGGGGGAAGTAGGGGGTAGAGGTGCAAGACTAGAGGAGGAGCCAAGGGGGGCACCTTTTTTATGTTTGCTCCCCCTACACTTAGAACCTGGCTATGCCACTGGCTCTCTACCTCAGGGGTTCTTAACCTTTTTCTTTCTGATCCCTCCCCCGTGCCCCTCCCCATATAAAAACTCCACTACCCACCTTGTCACAACTACTGTTTTTCTGCATATAAAAGCCAGGGCCGGCAGTGGGGGTACCAAGCAGAGCAACTGCCTGGGGCCCCACACCACAGTCCCCCTCTCCCCCCCCCGCAAAGCTACATTGCTCAGGCTTTGGCTTCTGCCCTGGGTGACAGGGCTCAGGGCCCCAGGCTTCAGCCCCATGCAGTGGGGCTTCAGCTTTCTGCCCTGGGCCCCAGCGAGTCTAATGCTGGCTGGGCTTGGCAGACCTGAAACCTTCTTGCAAACCCCCCCCCCCCCCCAGGAGGCCCCGGCCCCTGATTGAGAACCACTGCTCTACCTTATCTTTCCTACCCTCCACCCAAAAAATAAACTCTTCTAACTTTCTGACTAGTGTTTGATTAAAAACAAATTGTTAACAAAAATTGATGCTATTACATATTTTCATCAATAATGAAGTGGCTCTCCCTGTGGAAGCAAGGTAATTGACAGACAAGAATTCTGAGCTATGTAATTAAAAAAACATCCTACCCAAAGACTGGTATTTGTTAGCCAAATTACTCTCACTTGTATAGCAATAAAAGATTCTTTAGAATCTTTTTTTGTTAGAATTTTTGCAGCCTAAACAAATGGCTAAGCATTTTAAAACTAATACATTTGCACCCAAGTCATTAGTGACCGGAGTCGTCATACTGTTTAGTGGCTTATGTGAAATGAGTTGATCTTAGTACAGTTCCTTGTGTTTACATCACAATGAGGAATTTTGTTGCAGTGACGGAGACTGAAGGTTGTACAGTCTCTATGCCACTATAATATAAATGGTGTATGGTAATAGTATTGTACAATAATACTGTAATTGTCTTATTATGGTACCAGATATACACATCTCTAGTATTAGAGGCCAAACATTCTTTATTCACCCATGATATGTCAGTGGAATATCATGTAAATTAAAACCAACCTATGATCTAAATTGTCCCTAAATTAGCACAAACAGTAATTCCCACTCAGACTCCAATTCCTCTGCTGCAGATTCATATTCAGACACTACTGAAAAGTGTTCCTTAGATGCCTGCTGCGCGCGCCACCCCCTCAATGGCTCCTTCGGCCATGCTGCCCCCAGCACCGGCCTGGCAGGCGCCACTTTTGGGAACTGTGCTGAGGGGAAGCGGCTGCTTCCCCTGCACCCCGCTAGCTACGCTACTGCAGAGAGCATTGTTCAAATAGCACAGATTATTGGATTACTGCCTATCATTCACAAGTCCTTAGTCTGATAAAACCTCTGCCCGTTACATTTGTGTGTTTATTACATAAATCTTTTTATTTTAAAACACCAAAAACAGCAGTATGTTTTAGCAAACTGACTTTGGCTGGTTGTGATGTGAATAGGGAATAAATCAATTAGTTAAAAGTTAGGTCTGTTAATTAATCTTCAATGACAGATTGAGATTAAGTGCCAAATTCACATGGTGGCTAAGAAATTAATATTTAATACATATCAATGAGATTTTATTTGATTTAACAAAAGATTTAAATATTAAAGCAAGTTAAAATATAAGTCTACATTAAATTACAATATTAAATAGCTTTTAAATACATTTGTTGTACTAAACATATGATAGGGGGTTTAGTTTCTAACACAAAGGAAAGGGAATAAAAATAATTCAAATAATGCAATACAATTCATGAGACCAGATGACAGAATGAGGACTTTAATATGGAAACCCAGAAGATGTCAGCTTTTAGCAATGGATTCTTAAGAAGGGGTCATGGACTTATAATTTATGCACAAAAATCATATTATATAAATTTAGTAAGTTATTTTCAAGAATATATTGCTTAGTTAAATTCTCATTAGGCCATGATCAAAATTCCTTTGGTAGCTTTTAATCAGAATGAAACACCATTATGCAAATCCTGTAAAATAAAACAGAGGCTTGTAAATATTACCACAAAAAAGTATCTTCCTTATAGTTACAATTATCTAACAGATCTACATGTCCTTCATTCTTTAATTCAAATCAACTTACATATATACAATATGTAACAGGGAACTCACAAAATCCATAAATCTGTGCTTTCACAACATTGAGACTGTAAAGCCTTTGAAATCTCTTCTCTTCTTGTATTGAGTGCACTGTACAGGAATTATCCTATATTTGTCTCTAAAGACAAAACTAAATTATACTGAAGTTTTACATAAACAGTGATACAAATCACTTGCCCTAGAGCAAAAAATTCCACAAATGAATACCTTAGCTAAGTAATCAGACAGCTCACTACAGACATTTTAACACAGTTGTCCTCTTGGCACTTCAAAGATTTCACTTCAAAACCTGATTTATCCAAACCAGACTGAAGTTTAGAACTATTGTGAAAAAAAACTAAACAAACATGAATATAACAGTATCATGGTGCATAATTTCAAAAATTCACTAAGTGTTTGTACATAAGGGTTAATTAATTAAAAGGGGTTTTAAAAGATACCCGACGGATTTTTGTAGCTAAAGAATGCAGCATTAAGGGTCTTTATGGATGTGCAGTCATGAACACATACATAAATAAGCCAGAAAAATAGAGTATTTGTTTTTACCTTCCCTTCCAACTTCAAAAGTTAATTTTAAACAAAGTAGAACAAACATATCTTGAAGAGCTCAAAAAAAAAAAAGGAAGAACTAAAAGAACTAAAAAACGTGCCATTTAAAAATCACTAAGGAGTCTTGACAAGGATGATCCAAGAAACATTTCCTTTCTGTCTCATCCACACCAGTGCATGCAGCTGGCTGAATAGTATACATCAACTTGAGATCCACTAAAAGTAAAGTCTGGAAACAGCACAGGTATTCAAAGTCCTGAATACATTATTCTGGTGTTCTCTTAGAAAAAAAAAGTTCTCTCCATTATGCAACATAGTGGTATTGATTGGGGTTGTCTTTGTCTCTCTCCATATAGTCTCTATCTATGAGAGATTCAATCCTTTTTTTCAAGTCTCCAGGCTATAAGAAAAGATCAAATTGGTATTATGTTTAGTAATATAAATGAAATATAAAAAGAACTTTTTATTTTCAATCCCACTATAGTAAAATGAGGACAATAATCTTTATTTTAAAAATTGGCATTATACATTGTATAACAAAATACATCAAATTAAAAATGCATACATATATAAACTCCTGATAAAACCTGCTGACTTTTTCCCCCTCATTGTTAAAGAAAACGTATTTTAACATTTTAATCTCTGATTTTGATTCAACCATTAAATCCTACACTATTTACTTACTTATTCTTCTCATCTTTTAGAAGGATAGAAAAGAACAGAAAAATTAATGAAACTGGTGTTCTTCGAGATGTGTTGCTCATGTCCATTCCATATTAGGAACCTGGCATGGTGGACAACATATGTACATGCTGCCATGTGTCCCAGCAGGCACAGACAAACTCTGGCCGTGGCCTGGGGGAACACGGAGACTCCCATGCAGAGGTCCACCAATGCTTGGAACCTCTCCTGCGGCAGAAACGCTCTGGCGCAGGTGGAGTAGAGCACCGCGCCAATGAACTCTATTATCTGCACTGGAACTAACGTCGACTTTTTGTCGTTTACCAGCAGGCCCAGGATCAGTATGTGGCCTGCAACACCACAACAGCCCTTTTGACCTGGATTGACCTTTGACCAGCCAGTCGTCGAGGTACGGGTAGATCTGACGCCTGAGGTAAGCTGCTACCACCGACATGCACTTGGTAAACACCCTTGGTGCTGTCGCTAGGCCGAAAGGGAGGACCGCAAACTGGTAGTGGTCTGATCCCACCATGAAGCACAGAAAGCATCTGTGTCCTTGGAAGATCACTATATGAAAGTACTTCAAGTCGAGGGCAGCATGCCAGTCTCCTGGATCCAGGGAGGGTATGGAAGAGGCTAGAGAGACCATGCACAACTTCAACTTCTTTAGGTATTTGTTGAGGTCTTGTAGGTCCAGGATGGGGTGTAGACCACCTTTGGCTTTTGTGATTAAGTAGTACTGGGAATAGAACCCCTTATTCCTGTTCTCACGGGGAACCTCTTCCACCACACCCAGCTGCAGCAACCCTTCTACCTCCTGTGCGAGGAGACTCTAGTGAGGGGGTCCCTAAAGAGGGACGGTGAAGGGGGGTGAGGGTAGACAGTAACTGTAAGATATAACCCTGCGCCACTGTACTGAGGACCCAGCAGTCCGAGGTTATGGTGGTCCATGCCAGGAGGAAAAAAGAAAGGCAGTTGGAGAATGGCGGGAAAGATAGATCTGGGGTATAGTCTGGTAGGTTGCCTTTGGGTGCACCCTAAAAATACCCGCTTGCTCCCCTGCTTATTATGGGTCGAGCCTGATTAGGCAGAGGGAGGGAGTGGGCGGCATTTGTAGCCCCTGCTCTTTTTGTGGGGTGGCTCCTGCCAGGGTTGACTCCCTTGGCTATGAGCTGGCTGTGGTTTGAACCACTTACGGACTTGACCAGGGACGCAAAGCCCTACAGTTTTCAGGGTAGTACGGGAGTCCTTGAGCCCATGCAGCTTACTATCTGTCTATTCCGCAAACAGGGCCTGCCGTCGAAGGGAAGGTTCAGCATTGACGGCTGAGCCTCTGTCGACAGACCCGAGAGGAGCAGCCAGGATGCCCACAGCATGGAGATGGCCGAGGCCATGGTGTGAGCCACGGAGTCAGCCGCATCTGAAGCTGCCTGGAGGGCCACCCTGGTGCCCTCCTTGAGGATCACCCGGAATTCCTTCTTGGACCCTTCGGGAAGCGAAACCTCGAACTTGGCCATTGCCTGCCACATGTTGTAATCAGAGCGGCCAAGGAGGGCTTGGTGGTTGGCCATTCTCAACTAAAGGCTGGAAGATGAATAAATCTTTCACCGAAACAGATCCAGTCTCTGAGTCTTTATTTTTGGGCGTAGGCCTGGGTTGCCCCTGCCTCTCTCTTTGATTAACAGCCTCAACTACAAGAGACTTTGGGGCTGGGAGGGTGTAGAGATACCTTTAGCTGGCACAAAGTATTTATGTTCAGCCCTTTTCAAAATGGGGGGCAGGGAAGAGGGGGTTTGCCACAGGGCATTAATAATATTTGATTTGCGTAGGGGCAGGTGCCGTGAAGCAGAGGATGTAGTAGTTCGTCTTCAGTAGTTCCTTATGAGCCTTGGCATCATCTTGTGGAACTGGGTGAAGGGTACCTGTGATGGCTTCATCCAGCGACAATGAAGATGACGACAACATCGCCTGATGGTCCAGCAGGCTGTTTCCCTGTCTGTTCATGGGCCTGGCAGGTTCTGCCTTCTGGGGCCTCCACCTCTGGTGGAAGGCAGGATGATAAGGCCGATGGCCTATCTGAGGCCCCCATTGAGGGGACTGTCTGCGAGGGCTGGGAAAATCCCCATGGGTTCCAGGGGTACCAGGCCACCGGCTTTGGGCCCATGGGGTTGGTTGCGGTGCCGACGACATGGACGGTACTGCCAGTGCTTGTCCCGCTATCAAGGACTCCTGCACAGTTCCGCAGCTGGAGGCGGAGTGTTCACTGGCATGTGACCATGCTCGAGTGGACCGGCATTCCTTCTTCATGCGGTGCCGGCTGCTACGCCTCGACATTGACCTGACTGACCGAGATGAGTCCCTCATGTGGAAACTCGGGGACTGTCGGCACTCGGTGTTAATAAATGGGTGATCTATGCTTCACGCTGGTATCGGACATGGAACAGGACCGGGAGCTGGAGTGGGCCGGTCGCCAGGAGGATCTCCCCAACTGCAGGGATCCATGTGTCAGCAACTGGCATGGGTGGGTTGGTGACTGGTGGCCGCGTTCAAACGATGGTTCATGTGACCGGTGCCGAGGCCTTGGGGACACGAAAGGCTGGTCTCAATGCTCTTGCCAGGGGGCACGTGCCTCAGTAGGTCTGCACCATGTTACCGGTGAGCCACACCTCGAATCCCACTGTCAGCGCACAGGGTCTGGAGACCAAAAAGGGCTTTGTTGAGCCTGCCTCTGAGACATGACAGCTCAGAGCAGGCGGGAGGTCCCCCACGATGAGAAGCGGTGTTGCTGAGGTGCGGACACATGGTAAGGTACCAAGGCAGGTTTACCCTTTGACCGGGGTACCACCGAAGCCGATGTGGGCAGCACTGGGAGCGACAGCATCTCCCGTGCTGCCTTCAGGACCTCCGGTGTCAACAGAACATCTAGATGACGGAAGCCCTCGTCACTGTCTGGGGTGGCGGCACAGTGTGGGATGGGCTGGACCGCTGAATTTGAGCTAGGGCCCGACTCCCTGACAGAGGCGTCGAGCCACTCAGCATGGGTCTTGGCTCTCCTCCAGCCCTGTCCTTTTCCTTACAGAAAGCGCAGGGGAGACGACGGGGGGCAGGGATCTTCCCCTCGTGGCTCTCTTCAGCTTCTTGATCAGAGCCGGGGAGGGGGATCGGTGCTGGCTCAAATATGGCGTTGGCAGGGCCGCTCCACACCGACACTGTGGTGCTCGGGGCTGAGTCGGACCTCTGCTCCGGTGCCCGGATCAGTGTTGACTCCATCAGGAGCACCCTGAGACGGATGTCTCTCTCCTTTTTTGTTCGGGGTTTGAAGGATTTACAGATGTGACACCTGTCGCTTGTGTGTCCTTCACCTAGACACCTCAAACAACATGTGTGCAGGTCACTGATGGGCTTAGGCCGCTTACAATGATCGAGAGGCTTAAAGCCTGGTGACTGGGACATGCCCAGTCCCTAGGCCGAGTCCCGACCAGGACTGCTGAACTAGAACTAAACACTAAGGGAACTATTAACTATCTTACGACTATTTTACAGGAAACATTCAGAAGAAACACTGAATGAAACAAAATGCTAGCCAAAGCAGCAGACGTTCCAGCACCGTCACTGGCGGCAAGAAGGAACTGAGGGTGGGGGGAGCCGGCAGCGCCCCTTATACCGCAGCATGTGTGCACCGCTCCAGGGGGCGCCAGAGCCGGTCCTCTATGGATACCACTGAGGGAAAAACTTCCAGCACCGGTGCATGTGGCGAGCACATACACCTAATATGGAATGGACGTGAGTGAGCAATCGATGAAGAACCAGGTAGTTTAAAATAATACTAGTATGGATTTAAAGGAAATTAAAGTTCACTTGCCTTTACTGGAAATTTCAGCTGATTATACAATTCAGAAACAAGAAGGTTATGGCAGAGCGTCTTTCTCATCTTCATTATTCGTACAATAGCAGCATCAATCTGATATTGTCTATCTTGAAACACTCTTTCAGTTGTGCTAACCTGTTCTTCAACCTAAAGGACAAGACAATATGCATCAAGCCATCTTTCATTGCCAATTTTTCTGTCTCGGAATGTTTGATAAGCTTTAGGGAAATATACAAGTAATGTGTGGAAAAAGAAACAATATTCATTTATTCTTCTCTTTCTGACAGACAAGCACACACACCTAAAACCTGGGCTCTGGGATGTTCTGATGCTGTTAAAGGAAACTAAGGATGTAGGAGCAGGATTTTATAATTGTACTATGAGAATTAATGTAGGATTTGATTTCATCCTGTCAGCCACCCTCTTTGAATAGCAGAAAGGAATGACAGACCAAAACAATCCTTATGACTGATTTTTTTTTAGGATAAGTTATAATATCTATTATCTATTATGATTTCCATATGTATTACAAATTAGGCACTCTAGTTAAATATACATTTCTTTGTTTTAAGGTTTTAGTAAGTAAGTGACAGGATCTTGTATTGTATTTATGTTAAGGAGATCAGAGGAATGTTGAGGGCCTGAAGCCCCAATGTGAATTGTTTTAGTTATAAGATTTAGCAAGGCTTGATTTACAATGTATTCTGATGAATATAAAATACTGCTGTCTGTATACCTTTGAAGGTTTTTGTAAGAGATTGATTGTGTGAATGAGGAACGTATGCATCAGGAAAAGATAAGGTGTGGAGGCCATTGTTATAGCCAAATGGTCAAGGAAGAAGTAGTGAAGCCATAATGAAGGAAGGGCAGATTGACAACCCTGAGATGAAGGCTGGCACCCCTAAGGACAATTGATTAAATCTAAACCAGGACAGGATGACCCTCTCGGAGGTGTATTGGAATGTTTACACCAATTAAGTAGTAACCGGTCAGAAACCGACACAGCAAAATCCATAGACTTCAACAAAGAAAAAAGACTAAGAACAGGGTGCTCTGCCATGGGGCTTTGGGTTCGTCTTCCCACACTCCAGGAGCATCGGATCGCAACCAACAGAGCCCGGCTCCCTTCTGCGACCAATCTGGCTGGCCACTAGATTGATCCAGACTCTAAACTGGTAACTATAAACATCAACTGGCAGGACTGTGTGTAAGAGAGAGACCGAAAAGCATATGCTAACTGTTGTATTTTCAATAAAAGTGGCGTATTTGCTTTCTCCTCTATAAAAGATCCCGTGTGCTTTGTATGAAAAAACAACAAGGATACAAATAAAGCATATGCAAAGCAAATTCATATATTTCTTATAAAGTGTTAACTTGATAAACCAAACTACAATTAAAAAAACACAACAGTATTCCTTTAATTAAAAAACTACATTAATACAGATGAGAAATCTATGGAACCTTAATGTATATGGGCCTTCTGAAATAGATAATCATTCCAGGACTGTACTTTTCAAAGAGTTCTATATGCTAATGACAAGGAAAACAACTGGACATGCTAATTAAAACACATCAATCATGCTGACCCCAAGAATTGGGATCCATTCCCAAAGATATTAACAGCAACAGAGGGGACGATAATTATTTCAATAACTCTCTTATCTTCAAATAAAAACAGTTGATGTGTTAACAGCATTACTTTTGTTCTGCTCAATCAATGTAATGTCAATACTTCAACTGCATTGTCCAAACAGTTAAGATGTATTGAAAGGTATGTGAGATCATACCAATTTAGGACACAAGCCTCCCAGGATGAGAAAAATATTGCTGAAAATGCAGAGATCGTGTCAACTCAGCCAGGACATATAGGTAAGCAAGGAACAGTATCAAAATAGATGGAAAGAGTAAGAGTATTTTAATACATACTGTTTCTTTCATCTGTATTTGGTTGATCTTTATTCTAAACAATTTATGCTTGAAGTCACCATTAAAGATGAATTTGTCTCCATCTTCTACATCCTTGCCTTTTGGATTTTTAATCAATACTCGTGCTTTCCCACAGGCCAAAGACTGCAAGGTTCTTCGCAATTCACTGTCCTCTGTAAACAGGTTAAAAATACAATAAAAAGCTGACTAGAACTTTGAAATTTGAAATATTAAATTGTTAATTTATGTATACAATTTAGAACATTCCTCCTTTTCTGAAGTATATTGCTAATAATTTCTTCTAACTCATTCCTAAATATGCAATGTAATTCATAACTTTAAAGGCCCAATCCTGCAGATCTTATATGTAAGAAATAACAGTATTTCAACATTGTACAAGACATGAACAAAGACGTGGCCCCAGCCTCAAGGAGTTTACAATCCCAAAAAAACCCCAAAGATCAGACAAGAATGTACTTGGAGACTTTTTTTTTTTTTTTAATCTCTTAAAAGTAAATTGTGTTACCCTGTGCTTCATCAGTGGGTACTGTGATATGAGTATGTTCTAAGGTGAATATTATGTTAAAAGAAAAAGTGGACATCTGTTCATGCTACCAGGAAGACATTTATGCACTAAAAACAATACAATATGGAAGTACTAGAAACCAAGGAATGACATAATGAATCTTAATACGTAAAGCACAAAGTCAAAAGCAACTTTGGCGTTAGGCAAAACAAACATATTAATACACTAAACATTAAACTTTGTGAAGACTTTTGTGAAAGCCCTGAAAATTTCAAAGTGAATGTGCATTTTGTTGTTCTCTGCCTAATCTCTTGAATACCATTACCGGAAATATAAAAACCACAATAAAATGTGTTAGGATAGCACTGTGTGTAGACCTGTGAACTGAAATAGCAAAGATTTCGCAAGCTAGTGCTGAAGTGCATTGGAAGAGTTAAGTAAAATGCTAACATTATTAGGTCTAAAATTAGCCCTATTAGTTAGAGAATAGTTTAGCTTTCACATTCCTGCAACACCACCATTAAGAAAACCCTTTTCATTCCTTCTTTTGATGTAAGGGAGTGGATGTACAATTATTTACAAAGATATTAAATTTACAAAAATATTAGATTGCAATAATTAAACAATAAGCACTTATATGCTTTATATTTTTGAAACACTATATTTGAAGCACTATAAAGAATGGTTACTCTCCATTAACTGTGGTTCTTCAAGATGTATTGTCCACATGTAATTCCACTTCTGGTGTGCATGCATCCCAGGCACAGAAAACGGGATTGTTTTTGAATAGCAGTGTCTGCTGAGGCCACAGATGTATCCTGTACACTCTGGGTATGTCTACACAGCAATTTAAGCCCAGGTCTGAAACCAGGCTCAAGCCAAACACCCATTGTATCCATACTGCAAATGTGCTAACCTAGGGCTCAGACCCAAGGTCCCAGGACCCTGCCAGGATGGAGGGTCCAAGCCTGTGTTAAGCTGGGACCTAGGGGCAAGCCCTATTGGTTTCCTGTGGGTATGTGGCCCCAGCTTGACTTAGGTCCCAAAAGTCCTCCAGATATATCCCAGAGTTCCTGGCAGCAGAGGAGCAGCACTGCAGGCAGCCAGCAGCACTGCAGGCAGCCAGCGCAATGGCCCTTGCTCCTGGGTCCCTCTACCTGCGCTGTGTGGCAGGGACGGCCAGGCAGCGTGCACTGTGAGGGCGGTGAGTGGGAGCCAACCCCAAAACTTTCCTGCAGCCTCTTGGGGATCTTTTATCCCTGTTTCACAGGGTGCGGCAGGAGCAGAGATAGGGGATCCTCAGGGGCTACTGGAGCATACTGCACCCCAAGCCCTGGGCATGCACCTCATGACTCTGCAGCCGGCAGCAGCCAGGCTGTGTCTGTGTGTTTTCCTCTGATAACTTCATTTTATGTCAGACTTCAAAACAAACAGACTTCCTACTTTAAAAAATTAAGAATGGCAAAGTTGTATTTTAATAGTTTGACAGTCCTGGAGAGACTGATGTTCTAATTATCCTCAGAACAGATGCACATGGGCATTTTCCTGCCATATGACTCAGCTTAGAGCTGGTGAGCCCAATTTTCAGATTAGATAGTTCAGCAGAAAGCCTTCTCAAACTGCAGTTGTTCTACTGAGACAGCCACCAAAGGAGCTACTTATGCCGTTTATGAACTGGTGCTCCTTATGGGCACCCGAGTCCCGTTAATAGCACCACCGCAGTTAGGAAACAGGGTGGGCAAGAGAGTTTGTCCACAGTGCTACACTGAAGGGCTACAGTGTCCACACTGGTGGTGGGGGTGCTAGGCATAGGGTTACTGGGATAGGGTTACTTTGACTCAGATTTGTGCACTACAGCGTGGACTTCAGAGTCCTAGGTTTGAGCACGGGTCAGAAAATTCTTAATCTAGGGTTAAAATGCAGTGTAGATGCTAAAGCCCAGGGTTCCCTGACACGTCAGCTGACTTGAGTCCCACTAACTTTAGGCTTACATTGCTGTCTAGACATAGCCTCTCTGGTGCTGCATAGAAGAGAATGTAAAGGGGGAGTGGCTGCAACCACTCTTCACCAAAACAGAATCCAGCTGATACAGCATGCGAGTCATGGCGTACATATGGACAACATACCTTGAAGAACCAGTTACTATAGCGTAAGTAACGACTCTACTCTTCTTCAAGTGATGTCCATATGTCTACTTCTGGTGACTCACAAGCAGTGATATCATGTTCTGAAAGTGGGTGATCACAGTCTACTGAAAGAATGTCTAAGACAGTTCTGTCAAAGTGTGTGTAAGACCTGGAGTTCTATACCAAGAAGTAGTGCTGGGCAAAGGTGTGGACAAAATTCCAGGTAACTGCTGCAAATCTCAGATATTGGGATGCCTATTAGAGAAGCAGCAGAGGCTGCTGGAGCTCTGATGGAATAGCTCCTATCTGCACAGGTGAGTCCAAACACACACACAGAGCAAGACAGTCTGAGTTTCATTTAGATAGTCTTTAGGTGGATATAGGCTGACTTTTCATCCCCTCAGCAAAGGCCAGAAACAGTCTAGGCAAGCTCCCGAATGGTCTTGTTCTGTCCAAATGAGAGAATCCCAACAACATCTAAAGTGAAATTTAACTTTCCCCAGATTAGCACAAGGCAGGTGGATCATCTGATTCAGGTGAAAATCTGAGACAAGTTTAGGAAAGAACTTTGAGTGAGGTCCTAATGTCACGTTGCCCTTATGGAATACTGTATAAAAGGGTCCTGCTTTGAGGGCTTGGATCTGTCCTATTTTTCTGGATGAGGTTTTAGCCACTAAGAAGGTGGTCTTCACAGACAGGTAGTATAAAGAGCAGGTAAATAAAAGTTTCAGGGGGAGGCCTCATTAACCCTGATAATACCACAATGAGGTTCCAGAGGGACAGGGTCTCTCAGACTGGAAGAAAGACATGAAGCTCTTGAGGAACCTAGCAACTGTTGTGAAGACAGATCTTCAATAGGAGGATGAGCAGAAAATGCCATCATATGGACTTCCACAGAAGTAATGCAGAGTCCCAAATGCATTAGAGCCAGCAAGTAATAGTTTCTGCTGGGTTTTCTAGTGGGAGTAGGTGCTTCTGCATTGCCCAAAAAAGAACCTCTTCAATTTAGCTGAATAAGTTACTCAAATGGAATCATTTCTGCTACAAACCAAAACATTCTGGACTTCCATGGAGCAGATTCTGTCTGTGGCTGTTAGCCAGCCAGCATCAGGCTGCAAGGTGCAGTGATGCTGGGTTTGAGTGTAGGATCTGGCCCTCAGTTTGTATGATTACATCTGGCTGAACCACAAGTGTGATTGGGGGCTGTGTTGACAGGCTCATCAGCTCAGACTACCAGAGCTGTCTGGACCATGCTGGCGTTGTCATTATCATCCTTTTTGAGCTCTCGCAGGATCCTCTGTATCAATGGAATGAGTGGGTAAATATGAGTCCCAAAATCCAGGGAATGCAGAAGGCCAGACCCTCCTCTAGAGCAAAATATTTGGCATTTTTTGTTCTAATCTATGGAAACCAGGTCTATCCTTGGGCATCCTCATTTGTAGATGTAGCTGTCTTGCAGAAATGTGTTCTTGATTGAATGCTTATGTTTGTGTATCATGTGCAGAACTCATCTGCAAGGATGTTCTGCAAACATGAAAGATGTAGGGCCAAAAGGTGTTACTTGGAGGCTGATACACCAGTCTCAGAGATGGATTGCTTCCTGTCGGAGAGGTAATGAGAGTGTCCCTCCCTGCCTACCAGCGTAGTACATTGCTGTAGTATTGTCCTTCAGTACTTGGATTGTGGTTCCTCAGAATACGGTGGGTAGGAATGCCCGACAGACTTGGCTAACAGCTCTTAGCTCTAGGATATTATGTGGAGATTTACTTCTTGTGGGGGACAGATCATAGTCCCTGCATCTTAAAATGGTCCAGATGAGCTCCCCTTCCAAGAGTGGATGTATCTAGTCACCAGCTGTTTAGTGGATAGAGGCAGTAAGAATGGCACTCTGCTGTGCACATGTACAGGATCCTTCCACCAATCTAACAAAGAGAGGGCTTCTTGAGAGACCATGATTGTCATATCTATGAGGTGTCTGCTGGGTAGATAAACAGGTCATAACCATGCCTGCATGGGGGATAAGTGAAGTCTGGCAAACTGCATTATTTAGTGCAGGAGGCCATTTGTCCCATGAGCCTGAGAAATGTCCTGACTGATGTCTTTGGATAACTCTCAAGTTGCTCAGTAAGGTTGAGAATGGTGTCCAGAGCCTCTGTCTCCCAGAAGTGGGATTGGGTGACAGGGGATGGATCACTTGATGATTACTGGTCTGTTCATTCTCTTTGAAGCATCTGGCATTGGCCACTGTCGGAAGACAGGATACTAGGCTAGATGGACCTTTGGTCTCACCTAGTATGGCCGTTCATTTGTGAGGAACCTGTCCGGTGATGGGCAGGATTTGCCACTGGGGAGTCCAATAAAGCTCCTGTGAATTCTATGCTTTGAGTAGAGGTGTACGTGGCCTTTTCTCTGTTGACTCTGAAACCCAGAGTAGCGAAGAGTTCCAAATGGATGGAGTTGATCACTTGTTGAGGTGACTGCCCCAAATCAACCAGTTAAAGTACGGGTAGACTTACACCTCTTGTCTCCTTAGGTGAGCTGCCAGTGCTAGGTTCTTGGTGAATATGCTGGAACTGTGTGTAGACCGGAGGGAAGCACTCTATATTGAAGGTAACCTGGAATGTGAGGTATTTCCTGTGGGCTGGATGAATTGCAATATGGAAACAGTCATCCTAAATGAAGGAGTCATAAACCAGTCTTGAGGATCTAAGTAGGAATTATAAAAACTAGTGTTCCCATCCTGAACCTGAAACAATGGATGCATTTGTTGAGGTCCAGAATGGAACACCATCCCCCTTTCTTCTTTGGGATTAAGAAGTAATGTGAATGAACCCCCCTGGCCTGGAATCCCACACACACATTTCCCATTACTATGAGTTGCAGAAGAGAGTCTTCTTCCCTCCTTAGCAGTATTGTAAGAGGGGTCCCTGAAACTGGATGGAGTACCCTTTGTTCATGATTTCCAGGACCCATTGAGCCAAGGTTACCTGTTTCAGGCTTCCTTGAAAAAAACAACAGATTGTTCCCAAATGACGGGAGAGGAAAATATTCTACAGTGCTATGCAACTCTCAACTGTACCATCAAGCTGCTGATAGGAAGCTGAAAAAGTGTGTGTTGGGGATAGTAATAGGAAGAAGATTGTTTTCGGTTGGGGTAATTCTGTGGCCTGTATTGCTTTGTCCTGGGAGCCGGAGCTTAGAACCCCCAAAAATATAAGGTGGCCCTTGCATCCTTTAAAGTTTGAAGATCTTTTGTGTGGATATTGAAAAGGTCACAGCCTTTGAAGAGCAGGTCCTAATGGTTGTTTAGAAATTCTTTGGAATATTGGACGACTGCAACCAAGAGGCTCTATGCATAGTACAGTAACTCCTCACTTAACACTGTAGTTATGTTCCTGAAAAATGCGACTAAGCAAAACGATGTTAAGCGAATCCAATTTCCCCATAAGAATTAATGTAAATGAGGGGGTTAGGTTCCAGGGAAATTTTTTTCACTAGACAAAAGACTACACACACACACACACACACGAGTATAAGTTTTAAACAATTTAATACTGGTACACAGTGATGATGATTGTGAAGCTTGGTTGAGATGGAGGAGTCAGAGGGTGGGATATTTCCCAGGGAATGCCTTACTGCTAAATGATGAACTAGCAATTGGCTGAGCCCTCAAGGGTTAACTCTCACACTTTGCAAGGCAGCAGGAATGGAGGGAGGGGAGACAGCATTGCAGACAGAGACACACACCCTGTGTGTGAGAGAGAGATGCGCATTTCCCCTTTAAGTACAGTGACTCTACCCTTAAGTTCCCTGCTTTGTTAAGTAGATCAGCTTGCTGAGACCCTGGCTGCTGCCAGCAAGCTTCCTGTCCTGAACCCTGTTGTGTGTGTCCCCTGCTCTATGGAAGACGGGGTAAGCGGGGTGCAGGAGCCAGGGGAGGGGGACACCCTGACAGCCCTCGTCTTCCTCCCCTCCCCCCCTCACAGCAAGCAGGAGTCTCGGGGAGCAGCTCCAAGGCAGAGGGCAGGAGCAGCACATGGCAGTGGGGGGAGGGACAGCTCAACTGCCGGCAAACTGATAGCCTGCTGGGCAGCTGCTGCCCAGGGAACTTAGGGGAGCGGGGAACTGATAGGGGGGCTGCCGGTCCACCCTGGTTCCAAGCCCCCACTAGTTAGCTGCAACGGGCTGCTCTTCCTGCCACCAGTGGACAAAGCAGGTGGCTGCCAAACGACATTAGAAGGGAACATTGCACAACTTTAAACGAGCATGTTCCCTAATTGATCAACAACGTAACAACGTTAACCGGGATGACTTTAAGTGAGGAGTTACTGTAATTGCTGTGTCTGAGGCATCAAAGGCAACTTACTACCACTTACCCTTCTACCACAGCAGCTTTGAGTTCCTCCCTGTGATCCTGTGAGACTTCTGAACTTTGACACTTGGTCCCAATTCAGTAAGTTCTATTTAGCTAGGAATGCTTGGTAGCTCAAGATGGGCATTTGTAAGCTAGCCTGAGGAACAGGCCTTGCTGCCAAAGAATTCAAGTTTCTTCAGGTCCTTGTGCCATGGTGTCATTTTGGGTGGTCCCTGGTGTTTGGACCTCCCATGGATGGCTGCAACCACCAAGGATCCAGATGTGGAGGTCATTATTGAAGTAACCAAATTCCTTTAAGGGGACTTGGTAGCACCTATCTGCCTTATTTGAAGTGGGTTCCACTGAAGCTGGGGTCTATCATAGGTCTCTTGCTGGTTCCAACAAGGCTTCATTTATTGGCATCGCCAATCTATCAGAGCCCAAGGAACACTGGATGCAGAAGTTAGTGAGACCTTTCCGGCATTCTCTCTACTGCAATTTCCAGGGTAACTGCCATTTGTTGGAGAAGCTCCTAGAAGATCAGATAGTTTGTTTCAGCATTGCCAGACGTAAGGGGGGCAGCAGCATCAAGCGAAGATGACAATATCACTGTTGAGATAGGCTGGACATCTGTCTCACATAGACTATCCTGCTCTATGTCCTGGTACTGATGTTGAGATGTATAGTGGACCAGCTGACCTTCCTGAGATGGATTAAGAGGGGACACAGACCTGGCTTTGGAGGCAGGGGAACCAATGAAGTCTTTTACTGGGTGGCATCCCCAAACAGGCTCAGCATGGCCATTATTGCTTAAACTAGGGGTATGGAGAGAAGGAAGATACCACAATGGGTTCAGGGCCCAAGGGTATCCTGTGCAGAAATTGAGATGGTGGATCCAGATGGCACCAGAGCTAGGAGTTTCCTAGTAGTTGTCTGCAATGGTGACTCCAGCGGATTGGCTACTGTCAAGTCAATCAATACTGCAAATCTCATTAGGACTGCGAGCTTGTCCTCCAGATCAGCTGGTAGTGTGGTGGGTGCTATGAATGATGGTATGGAGCACTCTAGTGCCAAGGCAAGGTGTTTGGATGTCAGTGACGGGTGTATCAATGCTGGGTGTTTTGTGGTCAATCGATCAGTATTGGTAAAGTCAGAAACAGGCTCCAAAAGCAGTGCTGAGGTCATCTGGTGACAAAATGGTGCAGAGACATTAGCAGTATTTAATCTGAGCCTTGAACTGCCCCCTGGTGTGGATTTACTCAGTGCTGATGAGGGAAATCTGTCTCTCCAATGAAACCAGTATTCTTTCCTCCCTCTTGCCTCATAAGATTGAACTGAGGCTGGGTTAGAAGCTCTCTCTAGGCAACAAGTGAGCCCTGAAGTTCAAGGTAGACCCGAGACTTACTGGAGCACTCACAGAGACTGGTCTAGTTTGGCTGTCTTCTTCTCAGGCTCAGATAATGCCCTTACGCATCTCTCCAAGATGGAAAGTTTTGGCAGGATTCCCTTTCTTTGTGTGTTCTCTTTGAAAAAGAGAAACATATCAAGCATTTATCTTGTGTCTATACTTCATAGAGGCAGAAGCAGCACATGGAGTGTCCAGGATTGATAGGAATAGCTACCACACAAGAGGGATAGGATTTGAATCCTGGGGATTTCAACTGCACCATATCCAGGGGATCTCGCACTGGGAATATCTCAGAAGCTGAAGAGCTTGTCTTCTCATTTTTTCTTCCTTTTTAAAAAAAATTATGCCAACAGACTTAACTATAAGCTGAAGTATACTAAGGAACACTAGCTAAAAACTAGAGAAAACAAGTGCAGTGTGCAGAGATGCGGACAGCGTAGAGGATCCATCTTGCTGCCCTGGGTAGTAAAAAGTAACTGGAAGGGGGTTGCAGCTGCTCTGCCCTTTATGCCCTCAGCTATGGAGTGCCAGAGGGCATGTGGGCTACAGGCACAGTCTCAACAGGCATTGGTATTAAAAAAAAAAAATTGATCTTGTGCCCTGGGTGCTCATGCGCACCAGAAGCGGAATACACATGGATAATCATGCAAGGACATTATTAATTCAAACCCCCCTCTCCAAACCAAAACTAATGCAATTGTTCTAAAAAGGTCATTTTAAAGTATGATACTTGAAACTACAATAGAACCTTAATAATCTGCACACAAAAAAATGGAGTCTCTCTCTACTTCTCAAAGAATTAAAAAAGCTGTAGTGAGGTCTTGTTAGTAAGAATGCATCAGTTTTACAAAATATACTACAGATCATTTACTAATACATTTATGAAGTATCAATGTTATCTAAGTAGTAGAAGTATGTTTTGCTCATCTTTTTAGTATTTACATACTCGCTGATTCACAAAAGTATCTTAATAGCCAGTGCAAGTTACTGAAATGAGCAACATTCTGCTGTACTTAAAATTAGACTTTTATATCCAAAGTCATATTTAGAAGCTATTCAAATGAAAGAAAATAATGGATGCATGAAGTAAGTTTTCATACCTACACCAGTAGCCATTTTAATTTCTTCAAAAATAAATTCATCTCCTTCATTAAACATAAGCAGCACTAATGTCTGGAAGAGTGACACATGAAACTCTTTCTTTCCCTACAAAGGGAACAAAAAAACCCCACAAGTAACTGTAAATGATTTCTAGAGTTGTGTACAACATTCAGAGTATCAACTGTATTCTATAGAGTGCCAAACTTCAAAAACAACTGATAAATAATTTATAGATTATACAATTTGTCAAGAAATAGCTTCTAGATGAAGAGAAATGTGTATTTAAAAAGGATTCTGCTGCCTGATTATGTATCCTAGAATGTGGTGCCAAGGAACTGTAACAATAGCAAGACAAATTACAAAAAAACACCTCCCCGCAAAAAAAAAACCAACAAAAAAAACCCCAACCAACCAATCCTGGACATTATATTGGTAGTGTACTGCACCAACAGGTTACCTGCATAGCCCAATATTCACCTAACAGCATTTTCTTCTAGGTACACACAATGGGTGAAATCCTGACTTCAATGAAATCAATAGCAAAACTCTCATTGACTTAAATGAGGCCAGAATTTCACCCAATGTGTTGTTTAATAGAGATAAGCAAACTAACATGAAAGATATCAGTGTCAGATAAAACTTGACAGAACATGAACAAATTCTCTAATTCATGCAATTCTGCAGCAACAGCGTTAACAGAAGTGTGGCGTTTGTAAAATTAGGCAATGGGAAGGAGATTAATAATTCAAGATCTCCATGCACAAACATTTTAAGTCTGTTTTCAGTTACAAACTTGTCAGTCATCTTAACTTCACATGATCCCATGGCTCTAAAGTTTGCATTTATAACTAGTCATCATTAACATCAGAGTACAATGAGGTTATGTTACTGATGAAGATATCTCATGACATAGTACAAAAGCTATGTTAAGAAACATTTCAGTTATTTAAAACTTTAATAATTCAAAAGCATTTAAATTTAACCATATTCATTAAATTATACCACTGATACCTTTTTAGCATGGCTTTGTAATAGCTAAAGCTAATACTCAATCACTAGTTCCTTCAAAATACTATTACAAATATTTCCACCCCAATCTTTTAGTTTCCTGCCTGCTACAGGCTTCTCTTCATCAATGAATGAGACTTCTTACTGACCCACAACAGTGACTGCTGAAAGATGTTTTAACATGTTTAACTAAGATACCACATTCTAAATAAATGGCAAAGAAAACAAACACTTTTATAAATAGTTAATATAGACAATTGTTAGATTCTAGTCTTCTCTGCAAAAAAAATTGTTTTATTAATGTACTGCTTAAAAAGGCAAGAGATGCCAAATACGTTATTTTATTTAAAAGCAGATGATTAAGCATTAAATAAGCAAACATACTTCCTTAAATTCTGCTTTCAAGACAGCATGCCCTAAAGTGGTCTGCCATTGAAGCTTTCGACCACTGTGTTTTCCAAGATAAAAGGTCTTAAATACCTCTTGAAGCTTAACCATCTGTAAACAAAGAAGAAAAAGGGGGGGGGGGGAAGTTAACCTATCTTATACCAATGTAATCGATCAGACTGATTTTCACAGTAATGTGTTAGGCTCATCTTAATATTTAAAATCAAAGTTTACACAAAAGTTAAGTTCAAGGGCCAAATCTGCCCTCATTTACATTGGTGCCAGGTTAAACAGAGCAAAAATTGATGCCAAACATTCAAATAATATAATTTTCCTGAAACAAAATAAATTTTAGTTAAGATAAAACCAAATTCCCATTAAAAGAATAAGAACATATACCAAAGTGGAGTTTTCATCCTAGGCCTACTATCATCTGTTCCCCACATGCAACGAAGTCAGAGGAAGAGGAGGAGAGAAGGTTCTGAAAAGCCCCACTCCCATTTTGCACTCTGCTCCCAAGTCCTCATAGACTTTAAGGCCAGAAGGATCATAGTGATCATCTAGTCCAGGGATGGGCAAACTATGGCCCGCGGGCCAAATCCGTCCCGCCAACCGTTTTAAGCCAGTCCTCGAGCTCCCGTTGGGGAGCAGGGTCTGGCATTTGCCCCGCTCCACCACTCCAGCCGGGAAGCGGGGTCGGGGGCCGCACCACGCTGCTTCCAGAAGTGTAAGCATAGCTCCACTCCGACTCCTACGTTTAGGGGCAGCCAGGGGCCTCCACTCCACACGCTGCCCCCGCAGCTCCCATTGGCCGGGAACTGCAGCCAATGGGAGCTGCAGGGGCGGCGCTTGTGGACGGAGTGGTGCGCAGAACTGCCTGGCTGCAGTTCCGTGCAGGAGCCGGAGTGGGGACATGACCGCTGCTTCCGGGAGCTGCTTAAGGTAAGCGCTGCCGGGAGCCTGCACCCCTGAGTCTCTCCCCACGCCCCAACCCTGATCCCCCTCCCGCCCTCCAAACCCCTCGATCCCAGCCTGAAGCACCCTCCTGCACCCCAAACTCTCATCCCCAACTGCTTCCCAGAGTCTGCATCCCCAGCCAGAGCCTGCACCCCAACCCCCTGCCCGGATCGCCCTCCGAACCCCTCGGTCCCAGCCTGGAGCATCCTCCTGCACCCCAAATTCTTCATCCCCAGCCCCACCCGAGAGCCTGCACCCCCAGCTGGAGCCCTCACCCCACCCGCACCCTACTCCCCCACCTCAGCCTGGAGCCCCCTCCCGCACCCTGAACTCCTCATTTCTGGCCCAACCTCCAAGCCCACACCCCCAGCCAGAGCCCTCACCCCCTCCTGTACCCCAACCCCAATTTCGTGAGCATTCATGGCCCACCAAATAATTTCCATACCCAGATGTGGCCCTCAGGCTAAAAAATTTGCCCACCCCGATCTAGTCTGAGTTCCTGCACATTGCAGGCCACAGAACCTCAACTGGTGGGATTTGAAAGACCTACCAGTTTCTCCACGTGGAAGATGGGTTATATCTGGTAAAACAGGCATGTATATAAGCTGTTTATTGTTTTCAAAATGTTTTTTTCATAATATTTTTCCTAAATATTTTATGTTCTGAAGGCTGGCTGGTTAACCATTTTGTGAATTTTCAACCACTTCCTTTCCCCCACCCACCTTTGAAATGTGAGAAGTTTTGACCTATTCTAGTTTACTCCTGGGGGAATTTTGCATCACTGCATGTGCGCAGAATTATTTGCTTCCCTGCAGAAAAATGACTTTCTGACAGGGAAGCTGCAAAAATAATCATGCGCTGCTCCCCAGCAGCGTGGGTGTGTTGTTTCGGGCATCTGGAGCAGCTGGGGGGAGCGGGGGAAAGGGCGGCGCAGAAAGGGGCTGGGGATGGCCCGGACAGTGGCTCTTACTCTGTGCAAGGTTCAGCAGCTAGTCCCAGCTGGGCAGGACAGGACTTCCTCTTCCCCTAGAGCTGGGTCAGACCCACCCCCAGCAAACTCTCCGGCTGCAGGAAACTCCGCAACCCCCCACTCTTCTTTCTCAGCCATAGCGAGGAGGGATCACTGTACAGGGAGCTGCTCCCCCATCCACCTGACTCCCATGCATCTGGACCCACCTCATGCCCAGATTGCCCCTTGAAGCCTCACCCCCTGCACCCAGAACCCCCTAAACCTGAACCCACATCCCACCAAGCCTCACCCTCTGCATCTGGACCCCACTCTTGAACCCAGACCAATCCCCGCATTCAAACCCCCACCCCAACAGGCCTCACCTGCACTTGGACCACCCGACTAGCCCCCCGCACCCAGACCCCCACCCCAGTGAGCACCACCAAGACAGCACCTGGATCCCCCTCTGCAGAGCCCTGTATATCCAGACCCCCCTGCTGATCCCCAACCACCTTCATCTGGACCCCATTGCATGGTCCCATTGCCTCTGCACCCAGAACCGCCCCAATGAGCCCCTATTCATTCAGATCCCCCCCAGCAAGCCGCCCATGCCCAGATTGCCCCACAAAGAACCCTATCTCTCCACACTAAGCCCTTCCACACTTGGGATCCTGCTGGGCTGAACCTGCCAGCCTACATCGAGTATTCTTGGCATGGAGGAGCAGGGCCCCAGGGTATTTCTGGGACAGGCCTGGCCCTTGTGCTGTGTCAGGGTCGGGTGCAGCCTCACCACTGAGTCCAGGTCCTGAGGGAGGGAGGGGCTTCAGGGTGATCTCCCACCTCTGTGCAGTCTGTGACCTGTGCTCCCCACTGCCATGCTGGACCCTCCACATTTATTGACAAAATTTGTAGCATTTTAAAATATTGTGTGCAGAATTTTTAATTTTTTGGCGCAGAATTCCCTCAGGAATACTAGTCTAGTTATACGTAATTGAAAACCGTTATAATTGGATGTGTAGGGCAACCTAAATATTGAGATTCCTAGCCCTCCGCCATGATAGACTGCAAATTCTTGTTCTAAAAGACTCACCTCTGGAGTTAAGTGGACTTCCACAGGTGTATAGGTTGGCCAATATCCCATAGTAAGTATATTTACCGTCAGGTCTATATTGCCTGGATCACTTTGGTTCTGCATATACTAAAATAAAATAAAATTAAAAAACTCAAACCTGTTAAAAATCCTGCTAACACAATAAATTAAAAATAAACTTGGAAAAGTAAATCAATATATGGCTTTATTAATATCTGGAATACTGATTTTTTTGTTTTAAACAGTGAATTAATTTTGGCACAATGAATTAATTCCGGCAAGTCATTAAAACACCCAAAGAGCTGACTATAAACCAAAGTTGAATTTATAAAGCATTTCTCATTGGAACACTGTGCAATATAAAAATCTGTGATAATTCCTACAGCAAACATAGGCACTCTTAATTTTTTAAAATACTGATTCCAGTTGGAAATTATGGACAGTATCAGGAAGTTTTCTAGAGGTGATGTCCACAGCTGGAAAATGCTCTAACTCCCACTGTCTGAAAGTCATGCAAAGGCACACTACTACATACGTAGGCAATTCAGAACATAGTGAATGGTTGGGAACAAAACAGACAATATGATTATCTATGAGATCTGTTCTTCTAAAGGACTTCAAAGTCAAAAGAATTTTAAAGAATCCATACAAAAACATTTGAGGGATGTTAAGATGATAAACGATAGTACATTTTGAAAGAAATGCAGTCTAGACAGCACTTGGGCTGGGCATCCAGAGAACATAACAGCAACAATCCAGTCTGTATGGCACAAGAACATTCATCACTAGATGTAGGTCATTCATACTAAACTAGTCACAACCTGGCAATAATTCTCACATGATAAAATGGAGTCTTAAAATCAATTTTAGAGATGGGTCTAATAATAAATTTAGTAGCAATACTACGTTCAGGCTTTATTATTAAGTGTCAAAACAAAATCAAATGAAAATGTAGGGTCAAATAACGTCCCAGCAGATACGCTGAACTATAAACAATCTGTGGAAAATCTGTTTTGTCACTGTTTAATTCAATACAATTATGTGGCATCATCTTAGCTAGTGTAAATATACCATGCATAAGTGAAGTTAAATTTACCTGCTTAAACTGAATCATGACATCTTTTGAAAGTTCCATATCCTTGAACATTCCCTCCAGTTTACTGGTGAAAGCAGCACCACATTCTGTCACATAAATTAAAGCAAAGTTTCCATGATTACAACAAACATAAAACAAGTAATAAAGGCTTAAGCTTAATGTTGGGCTAGTGTGACGGTCCCTGGGATGCAAATCCAGATAAGCTGAGGCTCCTGCCTTTTCTGCTTCTTACTCATCTTTACAATTTCCTTTGTTCTATTTCCCTTACAATTGTTCGCAGCCTTTTCACTTGAAAATCACTTCAAACTATTTTACAAGTGCTTGAAGTGTAAACCTTAGTTAAAATAGCAAGCTGTGTGCAAATCCTGCATAACTATACCACTGTGACAGGGTTCAGGTGCAAACCCAGACCAGTGAGGGGTTGTATCACCACTTGCTCTGCAAACCTGGGTGCCTCACAATGCTTTGATGCTGTAGTTCCCAACCAGGGACACTCACAGTCAGCCTATCAGCATGCAGGTCACACCCTGAGTGTCTGTGTGCTAAGACAGCCCTAACTCAGCCCCTCTGACTCCAGCAGCCCATTTATAGCCCCATTCTGACTTCCACCAGCTTTGGTTATGACACTTTCAGGGTGACCACAACACACTACCAGTCCCAAATTTTCCCCAGACCATGTGCTCTGTAATGTCCAGCCCTCTTCTGGATAGATCAGAGAAATTATAAGGTTAGTCTGTTCTCTAAAGTCCCAAAAGCACAGTACAGCTTAATGTCACAGATTTCCAAAAGAACTCCATTCCCATTTAGGCACCTAAATAAAACTTCCACATTTCCTCGAGTACATAGCAATCAGCAGTTCCTACTCTGAACAGTGGGAGCCGTAGAGTGCTCAGATCTTTTGAAAATCTGGCCCAGTCACTTAAACATAAATATAAATAAAGGTTCAGGTTTAAAACCTAAAGGAAGTAAAAAATTCAACATTTGCAGCTGCTCACCATGTTTAAGCTTTGACAGCATTGACTTCTCAGCATCTACTGATGCACTTTTTCCAACCAGCAGTCTTTTGGCCAAATCTTTCTTATAAAATGCCTCAAACACATCTTTACCTGTATGGAGAGAAAACAACAAAAAATCCTGAGAAATCAAACATTACACCTTTACTACTTATCTTCAATTATACAGAAGTGTCCTTTCTCTTGACTTGCTGAAAAGTGGAAAACAGTTACATATCTATACAGCAGCGGTCTGATGACAAAGATGCTGTTTTGGACATGGGCACTTGATCTTTCCCGAACTAGCCAACTGCCCAGGTAAGAAAATATCTGAACACCTACGCAGTGCAGATGGGCTACCACCACCATCATGCACTTGGCAATGATTCTTGGGGTCGAAGATAACCCGAAGGGAAGCGCCGTGTAAAGGTAGTTATTGTTGCTTGCTATGAACCGAAGAATCTTTCTGTGGCCACGATGTATTGCCACATGAAAGTAACCATCATGCAAACCAAGGGCAGTATACCAATCTCTAGGGAAGGGATAATGGAAGCAAAGGTGACTGTCCTGAACTTGATCTTACTGATGAACCGGTTTAGCTTTCTGAGGTCTAGAATGGGACAAAGACCACAAGATTTTGGGGAATCAGGAAGTACTGGAAATAAAAAACTTTTTGGTAAGGAACCTCCTCTCTGCTCCCAGCTCCAAAAAAAGACTGCACTTCTGGAATCAATACTGTCTTGTGAAATGGGTCCCTAAAAATGACAGGGAAGGTGGACTGGGGAAGAGGAAGGAGCTGAACTAGGTGAAGTATTCCTCTTTTACAGCTGTACACCCAGTTGTATGATGTGATCTGCTTCCTAAGGCTGTAAGAGAGAGAGAGAGAGAGAGAGAGAGGTGGAATTCAAAGGGAGGGAGATGAGATATGGGTCAGTGTGCTGTCCTCAATGGAGTAGTCAAAACAATTGCTTCAAAGCTGCAGTGGTCTGGTAAGGGCCTGTTATGGATGAATCCGACTGAAGACATCTCTAGGAGATTTAAACCTTCCTTTGGAAGTATCCTGAGACATCTGCTAAGAGGTCTTGTAGGACGACAGGTTTAAATGGTTTCTTCTTGTTACTGGGGTGTAAACCCCCAATGACAGGATGTCACTCAGGGATCTTGCAAGGTGCACATGGCGTCATCCATTTTCTGGGGAAACACTTTGAATGCTAAATCTCCTATTGTATTTTGCAACTTCCTTGGGATGGCAGAGGGTTGAAGCCAAGAGGAGAATCTCATCAAGATAGGTATAGCCAAGGAGCATGAGGCAGCATCACCTGTATCAATGGCTGCTTGAAGCGATGTTCAGGCAGTGAGGTTTTAAGAAACTAATGGCCAAGAATTCTTCTCTGTACTCCTCAGGCAACTTGTCTGCAAACTTGGACACTGCCGACCAATTAAGAAAAGTGTATTTAAACAACAGTGCCTGGTAATTTGACGCTCATCTGAAGGCTGGCAGTGGTATAGGCCTTTCTGCCATACAAGTCCAGTCTTTTAAACTTCTTGTTGTTAGTGTCTCTGGGGTGAGACTGCCTGGCACACTTAGTAGTGGCCATAATCTCAAGGAAATCAGGAGTAGGATAGATAAGAAATAATCAAAGTCTTGCTGAGGAACATGATAGCGCCTGGTCACCTGCTGGCAGTTGGTGGGATAGAGGCTGGCATCTGCCAGAGGGAACTGACTGGTTCCAGCAAAGGCTTCATTAATGGGAAGGGTGATCGTTCTCGGGGAAGGGACCTGTAAGATATCTAGGCGCTTGTGTGGGTTATCTTGTACAAGCACCACCTGTACTCCCAAAGGTATGGCCACGCTTCGCAAAAAGCCCTGGAATTTTAAAATCCTCCAGAAGAGATGTTGATTCCAGAGTGACAGCCTCATCCAGAGAAGAAAGGAAATATCTGGGGCAGGGGGCATGAAGAGATTCCCCCATTATCTTCCCTTCTTCTGTAGGCTCCAACAAAGGAAGAGGTAGAGGGACAGCAGAAGAAGCTTCCCTAGAAGTGAATGGTATGGATAAAGGTGATCTTGTAGATTGAACTCTTCTGAGAGGGACTAGACCAGAGGTGGGCAAACTACTGCCTGCAGGGCCGTCCTGCCCGGCCCCTGAGCTCCCGGCTGGGGAAGCTAGCCCCTGGCCCCTCCCCTGCTGTCCCTCCTCCCCTGCAGCCTCACCTTGCCACGCTGCCAGCGCTCTGGCCTGCCACTCCTGCCAGGCAGCATGAGGGGCGTGGCTGGCTGCAAGCTTCTGCTGCTCTGAAAAGCATGGTAGGGGGATGGATAAGGGCAGGGGGTCCCCAGGAGTAGTCAGGGGAAAAGGAGCAGGGGGCGGTTGGATGGGGCAGAGGTTCGGGGGGGGGGGGCAGTCATGGGACAGAGAGTGGGGGGGGCTGAATAGGGGGTGAGGTCCTGGGGCATGGTCAGGGGACAAGGAGCAGGGGGGGTTGGATGGGTCAGGGGTTCTGAAGTGGGCAGTCGGGGGCCGGAAGTTGGAGGGGGCTGATAGGGGGCAGGGGCCATGCTGTTTGGGGAGGCACAGCCTTCCCTACCCGGCCCTCCATACAGTTTCTCAATGCCAATGTGGCCCTCGGGCCAAAAAGTTTGCCCACTCCTGGTCTAGACCTCCATCACAGTTCAAGATGGCCCATAAGCCCAGTGGAGGTATTCCACCATGCTGGGGCTTCCTTGTAAGAGTGCCAGTCATGACTTTCAGATTTAGTTTCTCTGGAACAAGGTCGGTAAAATGATCTAAAAAGACCTTGAAGGGACACAACAATTTTGTAGTTTGGATTTTCTCCTTAATTCACTGTGATATGGTTGCTTCCCTCTTCGGTGTCCAAATGCAGCTGATGACTTATTTTCCCCCCTTGGTCAACTGCTATCACTCACTCACACAAAATTGTATTTGTCAAAAACATCATCGTCTTCCCTCCTGGAGTCTGGTTTATTAATACACAAAATACGCCTCTCTATATGTTTCAGAAAACCCATTCTGTACACACTTCCTCCTCAGGCTTTTGGTATACCTCTCACTGGGCTCTGCAAATAGTCCTTTGAAACATAAGATATATATGAATATCCACAAGCCTTCACCCCTTCCATCAGGGCTCCCCCAGATCCTCTCCTTAAGTTTCAGGGTCCACCACCCCTTGGTGCAGAGTATGTTTCAGATGCAGGGTTCACTTTTCCTCCAGGCAATACATAGCTTCTTCAAAGTATTCTACCCCCCCAAAGCATAGCAGACTCCTTCATTAGGATCTGCCAAGAGGAACCCAATGCTACCACAGGAGTTCTACTTCAGATTTCCCAGCACAGAGACTCCCAAGCACCTCCTGGGCCTGTCTCCCACTGATAGAGTGGTTTGGTTGTATAGAACAACTATGCCACTTTATTAGTGGGTGAGAAGCCCAGGAGAGAGCAGGGAGAGCTTGGGAGTCTCTGCTCAGAGATATAGTCACAGCTATTTCCCTTCATAAGTCCCAGAATATCTGTCCTTAAAGGGCCAAGACCCAGAAACTTGAGTACTCAGCAACACGTGCCCTTAATGTCCTGCTATGACCTATGTACTAGATTTCACAAAAATTAGTATTTTGACCTAGCCTTTTTGTTCATTTAAAAATTTTAAAATTATACATATACATATATTAAAAGAAAGAAACAAAAAATTTAGTCTCAGTTTCATATTTAGCATATCAAATTAAGAAAGATTAATCTCTTAGCCTCAAAAATATGTACCTCCTTCATCACCTCTGCCAGGATTTTCTTTGGTTTTGACAAACAAAAATCAGTCTGCACACAGTTCTATTTTATGGTGAACATCTGCTGTCTGGATTGCTATATTATAATAATTCTGGAAAATAGCTCCATAGCAAGAGCAAAGAGGGGTAAAAAAGAGTGCAGCCCTGCCTACATCCCCTATATAAACGGCACAATATTATAAACTGCCACTATTTGGACATAAAAAGCTTTTTTTCTCTAGTTCAGAAATTTAGGATTTAGCCCCCCCTTACCCGCCCCCCCAAAAAAAACCCAGCCAGGAGGTCGTTCAATTAGACATGGTGATATGCTTTTCCTGCTCTTCATTTTAGCAGAAATGTCCAGCTAAAGTGCTTATCTTTTTTATTATTTGGTACAGGGTCATTTTTGGAAAGTGCACTGCAGTACGCTGTCGAGCACTACAGTGACATCCTCTCTTCTCTCTACCTTAACCCATTCTGTTTGCATCCTTATGTAAGGGAGGGATTGGGGATGAAAAGGATGAGCCACTGTTCGCTGGGCTCCCCAGTGGAAGGAAACCATGAAGGGGGGAAAATGCTATCAGCTTCCTGGTCAGAGGCCACATTTAACCTGTGGTCTTTGTGCAGAACTCCCACTAACATCAGTCTCTAATTTTGTAGACCCAGTTTATAGACTCTTAAACACATAACAAGTTTGTCACTGCTGCACTAAATCAATTAACAATTCTAGCAGTAGCACTGAAGATCATCTTTTAATCACATCAATTTTAAACCCTTCTTACCATGAATGAATCTGAATATTATCATGATTTTGTCAAGGATTCTTTCCAGCTCTTCATCTGTTGCTTCTTTATTTCCAGCTCTTAACTTTGAATCCACATGTTTTGCTACAAATAAATAAAAAAATTGAGGCACTTAAAATAAAAATCCCTCTAAAATTACTGTAATGTTTCCACTTTTAATATTATTAGATATTAAAACACTGGTGAAATGCCAAATGTTCTGTTTTATAATCAATTTTCCCTCCTCCAAAATCAGTGGAATTATATTCAAGTATTACGTTATTAGTGGAAAAATTTATGCCACAAAGGAACTGACCAAGATAAAGATTAATGCAACAAATTAGCTTTAAAATTAATATATTAAAAACACAATAATCTTCACGTTATGTTCACTACAAGAACATTACTTGTTGATAGACAATGTTTTGGAATTATGCAATGCATATGAATGTATTATATGAGAAACAAAAATAAACAACACAGACGACTATTTTTGTAGACCTTTACCGTGCTCTCTGGCTCTCACCAAAACTTAAACAGAAGCGATGCTTTTGAATTAGTAGCTTGATAATGGTAGAAAAAAATATAATTACGCAATGAATTTTAATTTAAGGTATAGAAAGCCATATGAATATCCCTATTCTGGGTCTTACTAGGTTACGTGTCAGTGGGATGAGAAGGAAGCCATTGCAACAGCTGAGGATACAGTACCCACAAGTGGCAATAAGCCCATATCACTGCTTTGCATGTGTCAAATGGTATTCAGTCACCTTTCCTATGTAAGGTTATTTTTTAGAAAGCCATTTTTCAGGTTAGCAGGCAAAAGCAAAACAATGTGGTATAGACAGAAACTAAGGGGCGGATCCTCAGCTAATGTAAATTGCAGTAGCTCCATTGACTTCAAAGTCAGAGCTACGACAATTTACACCACCTGTGGATCTGTCCCCATACTACTTATTCTGAAACATTTTAAATACTCTTTGTCTAATGTACACTAACTGATTAAGCTTCCCTTTCCTGACTTCTGAGGTGCTGAACAATTTTCTTCTTTACAACTCAGTCTTCCTGTAACTGAATGTTTTTAAAATTGGTGTTCTCCTGAGTTTAGCTCAGGGGAAAAAACAACTAGACAACCAAAAAAAAATCCACTACTTCTTCCTTCTTAGGCACATTTATCTTAGCAATGACTGTCAGACTGTATGGGAAACTGAAGTTTAACACCAGTATAAGCCTCATCCATAAGATACAGTTAAATTTATTTTTCTAATAGCTACTCTTCCCCCTTAGCAACTTACTCTGCTTTAGGAAATTAGCCACACGGATTTCTAAGCAACTGTCAGCATCAGTCACAATGTAAGCAAGTAGGGTTGCAGCAATAGCAGGAGTTAACATGCTCCTTCACGTGACTGAGCACACACCTGACATAAACACATCCAGACTTTTACCTGGATCCCATGACATATCCAAACTAATTTTTGCCTGGTATCCCAAAAGCAATTCTTCCAGTGAGCTATGCATTGCATTGCTATTATACTAGCATACTCAGTATGCTTTATATTATTACGCTTTCTATAGGTTTTAGAAATATTTTACAGAAAAGTATTTTGTACCTATCAATTCTGCAGGCTTATTTGGTCTCTTGTTGATAAATGTTTCAAAGGATTCCTTCATCAAGTTTATAAATTTCTCATTTTTCTGAAAGCACGCTTCTATGATATGGTCCACTTTATCCTTAAAATCTAGTAGCTCTTGCACCATATCCTTGTCCTTTTCAGGATTAACCACTATTGTTGTCCCAAAGTTCTGTAAAAACAAACACTTTTGATAATCAAATACTTCATTGCTACCTATCTCCCCCCACAGACACATACACCTTATGAAATTTAGCAATTGGAAAAATTTATCATAGAGGTGCTTAATAATAATTGAAATCTTAAAGCTATTAAAAATGATGAGATGCACTGAAATTTAAACACAAAACTAAAAAAATCCAAACACACATTAATGGATTTCAAACAACAATGTTTAAGAGATCACTTACATTTAAAACAGAAACTAAACAAAAATTACGTATTAGACAAGACTGTACATACACAAGTTTACAGTTAAATACAGGATTTACGTGAAAGAGTATGTGGAAAAGTGTAGCAAGAATGTTCAATGTAATGAAAAACTTTGCATGACTTTTTTTTTTAATCCCACTGAACTGTTTATTTGCAGAAATAACTGGATATGATTTAGCTGCTTCTGGTCACTCCAAAGTTCTAATGTCAACAAGGGCTACAAAAGTGGAAAAACAGAGCTGTCATCAGGCTGGGGTGGGGTGGGTGGGAGCTATTGATTCGTAAGGACAAAATTCTTGCTTTATCATTTTTTATTCTTATCTTGTTTCTACTTGTGCCCAGCTCTCCAGTGGAATAACAACACTATTTATCTATTGAATCAGACAGTCTACACAACCAGTGTCTGATTGACCTACTATTTAAGATGGCTTAAGAATGTTATCTGGTATTTGTCACAAGGAGAGTGACCAGATTTCCAAAGTGAAAAACTGGGACAACCGCTCAGATGCAGCAGGATGACAGCTCCATATTTTAACATTTGCTTCTATCTTAGCCACTGTAACAGCTGAAAAACCAAAAAAGGCAAGACAACTCGGACCTCCCTCTTAACATTTAACTAGCCATAGCAATAATTCATAGATATGATACTTGATACACTGCCTTGATCCTGCCTGAATCCAACCCCTGGCTCCCAATGTCCACATACTCCACATCTCTAGGTATTCACGTGGCCCCCATTACTGTAGTATCTGAGCAATTTACAATCTTTAATGTACTTATCCACACAACACCCTGAGTGGCAGAGAAGTGCCATCGCCATTTTATAGATGGGGACCTGAGGCACAGAGAGACTAAGTGACTTACCCAAGGTCAGAGAGAGAGCGAGTCTGTGGCAGAGCAGAGATTTGGTCCCAGGTACCTTAATTTGCCCTATACACTCTCTCATACCCCCAGGACTCACCCTCTCCAAAGCTGTCAAACCTTCCTTGTGACTTGACCCCTCCCCCATCTATTCACCAACACTTGACCAGTTTCCTCCTGGTGTTCGTGGCTCCCTGGACTCCACCTCCAGGAGTCCTCAAAACTGGGAAATGTACAAGTTAATTAAAACCTGACCAGAAAGGGGAGTCTAGTCCTAAAATCTGGACTGTATCAACTTTTCAGGGGCATCAGGTCATCCTATTCACATGGGATTTTCTCTCACTATCCCTTGGAGTACACAGTCTCAAATGCCCATCAGTCTCTCTCCTATCTCGGAAGCGATAACTGAGTGGCTACAACCAATGACATGACTAGCATTTGGGAAACCAAGGGTATAATGTTTCGGACATGCCTTCCATAATACTACCTCACGATGCAAGACACATGATTCCAAGAGTTGCACTGGAATGTTTTCTTATCATACAGTCAGCCCCAGCTTAAGGTTACAATTTGAAAGCATCTCCACTAGACTGCAAGTTCTTCAGGATGAGTAAACTGTTGTATGTTTGTACAATGTCTAGCACAATGGAGATGAGACCTCTAAGTGCCACCAAAATAGATTCTTGAGAGAATTCTTTTCACTTTCAAAATAATAATTTAAAAAACCTTTAGCCTGTTAACTGTTACAACAAGCAGCAATTATTTATAGCATAACAAATCTGCAGTGCTGATGGAAGTATCAGCCGAGATCTGATGTTCCAGTAGTTTCAAAAGGAGTGTGAGTAGAGTGTCAGGAGGAACTGAGAACTATTTATTTTGAACCAAACACAGCCAACTTTCCAGCCCAACATTTTCTCAACTCATATGAAGTTCTGATTTTAAAAAACCTGTTTGCACTGTTCAGTCCTGTAAAATAAACAGTTCCTAAATATGATTTTAAATCAAAATGTGTATGCACTGTGGTTTCTCATCACATGAGCTTTCAGAATATTGCTGAACAAAATCAGTGCATTAACAAAACAAATAAAAACCCCACATACCTGCTTAAAATATAATGTTCATGAACACAGTTGAGTGTTTAATTGGTTCTCATTACTTGTTTTTAAAAGCCAAGCAGTCACTCCACTGTGGACAGCATAAATATGAGGACAGTAAGATGCAATAAAGTTTGAAATACCTTGATGTATTCACTCCAGTTTTGCAACAGGATCTGCTGCCCACCTTTTACCCGGCTGAACAGCTGGTATGTCTGGGTGAGATCTGATATTCTGTTTTCATCAAGCAGATTATCAAGTCCTAAAATAAGAATAAACCAACTTTAATGTAGTGATATAATTGCAGTTAAAGACAGACTAGAGGGTATGTGGGCTCTATGAAATAATCAATACAATTATAACATTATGGCAGCTACAATTTCTTTTGTAAAGAAGAGTTATGCTCAGTACTGACAAGTGTCTATGGACTAGATCCACAAAGGGATTTAGGCACCCAATTGCCACTTTAGGCAGCAAAGTCCAAAATCTAGATTCTTAGAACACCCCATTCAGTTGCCACCTAATCCTGCACACATCTAAATGCCCTAAGTGCCTATGTTTCCACCGATAAAGTCCCCATAGGACCTACATTTCTGCTGATGGACGTCAACACAGCTAAATCCTGTTGCCCAGAACTAGCTCACACCTAAATCCCAGCAGGATTAATAATATAGGAATTCCCCTGCCTCTCTCACCTGTGAGGTCCACCAATGCAGGGGAAGAGAGGTGTCCCCCTTATGCCCTGTAGCCCCATGGGTAAAGCACTCAGCCAGGATGAAGGACACCAGGGTTCAAAACTCTACTTTGTCTGATTTGGAGCAGGGACTTGAACGCTGGTCTCCCACTTCCCAGGTGAGTGTCCTGATCACTGAGCTAATGGGTATTGGGTGGGTGGGGGTGGCAGCCCATAGGGCTAGCTTGCCACTATTATAATCACTGTCTTGCCTTCATTATATTCTGCCTTTATTATATTCTGCCTTTATTATATTCAGCAGTAATGCAAGGAACCTAATAGGCAGGGGTGCTGGAACAATTTGTATAGTGGGGGTGCTGAGAGTTATTGAACCAAACTATAAACCCTGTATATAATGGAAACCACTTCAAGCCAGGGGGTGCAGCAGCACCCTCTGCACCCTGAATTCAGAACCTTTGCCTACAGGCCTGTATCCTGTAAGACACAGCAGTGAGCATAGCTGGCATAAATAAGGCTTGAGGCCTATGAACTTTGGCATAGATAGAAGGCCCAATGGACTATCCCAAATATAGGGGAGCTGAAAATAGAGTGTTTAAGGGGAATTTTCAATCACAGGAACATGGGTCCAACCACAAGAATGTCATAGAGACAAATTGATGTACATAGCAACAACAAAAGGTAAATTAGCTACATCTGCAGATACCTAACAACAAGAGGCTCATGGCAACAAATTGACGTATATGATAGTATATTAATAATCTCAACTTACTAACGTATAGGAGAAAGACAATCCAACATTAGTAAGGTAAGGAAATACAAATAAGGAACAGGGAAGAAACCCCTACTGAATATGCACCAGACATAATGGCATCAGCATAAAATATTACAAAAGTTGCATCCCAGCCTATGGGTAGTAGGAGAAAGATGTAGCTTTTGGGATGTGCCAGAATGATGGCTGCTGGTGATGAGGGGAAAGGTGACGGTGAAATTCTCAAGTAATAAATGTAATTAATACATAACCTATAAATCAGGCTACAGGGTCTCTCTATCGCTCCTGTTCAAGCTGTTTTACTTCATATAATTAAATATTCATCACTGGAGCAGGATCTGGTCCGAGAGGTGAATATAGCTGGATCGCATGATAATAGTGACCATCATATAATTAAATTTAACATCCTTGTAGCAGGGAAAAACACCACAGCAGCCCAACACAATAGCATTTAATTTCAGAAAGGGGAACTACACAAAAATGAGGAAGGGTACAGTGTCAAAAGTGAAATCCCTGCAAGGTGCATGGAAACTTTTTAAAGACACCATAATAGACACTCAACGTAAAAGTATGCCTCTAATTAAACAACATAGTAAGAGAACCAAAAAGGTGCCACCTTGACTAAACAACAAAGTACAAAAAGCAGTGAGACACAAAAAGGATCCTTTAAAAAGTGGAAGTTAAATAACAGTGAGGAAAATAGAAAAAAAGAGCATAAACTCTGGTAAATGAAGTGTAAAAATATAATTAGGAAGGCCCAAAAAGAATTTAAAGAACACCTAGCCAAAGTCTCAAAAAGTATTAGCAAACATTTTTTGAAGTACATCAGAAGCAGGAAGCCTGCTAACCAACCAGTGGGGCCACGGAACAATTGAGATACTAAAGGAGCACACAAGGACAATAAAGCCAATGTGGAGAAACTAAATGAATTCTTTGCATCAGTCTTAGAGGATGTGAGGGAAACTTCCAAACCTGAGTCATTCTTTTCAGGTGACCAATGTGAGGAACTGTCCCAGATTGAGGTGTAACATTAGAGGAGGTTTTGAAAGAAATTGATAAACTAAACTGTAATAAGTCACCAGGACCAGATGGTATTCACCCAAGACGCCTCAAGGAACTCAAATGTGAAAATGCAGAATTACTAACTGTAGTTTGTAACCTATCATTTAAATCAGCTTCTGTACCAAATGATTGGAGAGTAGCTAATGTGACGCTAATTTTTAAAAAGGGCTCCAGAGGTGATCCCAGCAATTACAGGCTGGACTTCAGTACCAGGCAAACTGGTTGAAACTATAGTAAACAACAAAATTGTCACACACATAGATGAATATAATTTTTTGGGGAAGAGTCAACATGGTTTTTGTTAAGTGAAGTCATGCCTCACCAATCTACTAGAATTCTTTGAAGGGGTCAGCAAGCATGTGGACAAGGGGGATCCAGTAGATATAATGGATTTTCAGAAAGCCTTTGATAAGATCCCTCACCAAAGGCTCTTAAGCAAGTAAGCTGTCATGGGATAAGAGGGAAGGTCCTCTCATGGACCGGTAACTGGTTAAAAGATAGGAAACAAAGGGTAGGAATAAATGGTCAGTTTTCAGAATGGAGAGAGGTAAATAGTAGTGTACCCCAAGGATCTGTTGAACATATTCATAAATGAGCTGGAAAAAAGGGGTAAATAGTTAGGTGGCAAAATTTGCAGATGATATGGAACTACTCAAGACAGGTAAGTCCCAAGCAGACTGCAAAGAGCTACAAAAGGATCTCACAAAACTGGGTGACTGGGCAACAAAATGGCAGATGAAACTCAATGCTGATAAATGTAAAGTAATGTACACTGGAAAACAATCCCACTACACATATAAAATGAAGTAGTTTAAATTAGCTTTTTCCACTCTAGAAAGATCTTAGAGTCATTGTGGATAGTTCTCTGAAAACATCCACTCAATGTGCAGCAGCAGTCAAAAAAGCAAACAGTGTTGGAAATCATTAAGAAAGGGATAGAAAATAAGACAGAAAATATCATATTTCCTCTATATAAATCCATGATATGTCAACACCTTGAATACTGTGTGCAGACGTGATCGTCTCATCTCAAAAACGATATATTGGAATTGGAAAAGGTTCAGAAAAAGGGCAACAAAAATGAGTAGGGATATAGAATGGCTTTTATATGAGGAGGGATAAATAAGACTGGGACTTTTCATCTTGGAGAAGAGATGACTAATGGGGCATATGACAGAGGTCTATAAAATCATGATGACTGGTGTAGAGAAAGTAAATAAGAAACTGTAATTTACTCCTTCTCATAACACAAGAATTGGGGGTCACCAAATGAAATTAATAGGCAGCAGGTTTAAAACAAACAAAAGGAAGTATTTTTTCTACACAATGCACAGTCAACCTGTGGAACTCCTTGCCAGAGGATGTTGTGAAGGCCAACACTATAATAGGGTTCAAAAAAGAACTAGATAAATTCATGGAGGATAGGTCCATCAATGGCTATTAGCCAGAATGGGCAGGGATGGTGTCCCTCGCCTCTGTTTGCCAGAAGCTAGGAATCAGCGACAGAGGATGGATCACTTGATGATTACCTGTTCTGTTCATTCCCTCTGGGATACGTGGCATTGGCCACTGTCGAAAGACAGGATACTGGGAGGCTAGATTGAACTTTGGTCTGACCGAGGATGGCCGTTCTTATGTACCTTGGAGGTCCTGGCACAGTTGGTACTGATGGGGTCTGCCAAGTCGGAGAAAGCCACTTCTTGGCTGAGAAGGGGAGTTCAGAGCCCGCTTTTTAGTCGCCTTCTTGGCAGAGTACTTTTTTTTGCCAGAGTGGGTGGAGGGGAACCTCTGTCAGATGCTGCCATAGAATACCATTGTTGGGGAGGGGAGCGCAGAGACCTCTCCATCATGAGGCGCTTCAAATGCAGGTTTCTCACCTTCCTGGCCTGGGCTTTCAAGTTGTGGCAATGTGAGCACCTCTGCAAAATGTGTGTATCGCCAAGGCAGCAGCCACACTATGAATGCCCATCAGAGACCAGTACAGAGAGTCTGCAAGTAAGGAAGCATTTAAAACCTGGGGAGCTGGGCATGCCCCTCAGGGAAGGGTTTTCTCCCCTGAGAGAGGGTAACAATGCTATTCTAAGGGGTGACTAACAACTGAAATTTAATTTCCTAATATAAGAGAAAAAAAATTTTTTTTATAGAAAGAAAAAGTAAACTGTGAAGGGGAAGTAAGTATTAAACTAGCTAACAACTAGCTATTAACTAAACAACTAGAAATCTAAGTTAGACTAAAGAAGCTAAAGTACAGAGGTGCGGCTAAGTGCTTTGTCTGAAACCGAGGGCAGAGAAGAGACTGAGCGGGGTTGGTCATACGGTACTATGTAACTGCCTAAGACAGCGCGAGACGGGGGCAACGCATGTGCGACCCAACCAGGCACTCCTACTACAAATCTCCCATTACATGCACCGGGACACTCCTCAAAGAACATTTAGTTATTTTACACAAAGTGGAACAGCTTCAATAGGAAAGATTGGGCTAAGCCCACCACAGAATTCTCCAAAGCCCTATGGTTAGGATACTCTCCTGGGATATGGGAGACCAGGGTTCAAATTCCTATTCCAAATAAGGCAGTGTGTGGGTTTGAACCCATGTCTCTCATATCCTAGGTGAGTGCTCTAATCAGTACATTATGGAACCTAATGAGGGCACCCTACCACCTCATTTTTTTTGCATGAAAGATCAGCCCTAATCCAGGAGAGGATATATGTCTGTGAATTCCAAGTGGAGAGAGGTGCCTAAGTCTCTCTGGATTGGGGCTTAAGCTACCGCTCTGTTCTTGACTAGCTTAGGTGGCTCCTTGATAAGAATTCTGGCTTTTGGGAACTCCGTTCTTAAGTAACTAATTCTCCCCATGCATTGTATATGGAGCCTATGTACCTAACTTTAGGTGCCCTGCCACTTAGGGGAACCAACAGCCTCAAGTCAGGCATTTCAAAGCTGAGCCTAAGTCCCCTTTATGGATCTAGGTCTGTATTTATACAGGCTTAAGCAGTTTGTGGTACAATATTTTTGAAAGAAACAAACAATTTGAACGGAAGTATTTACATTTTCCTACCAGCTGCTGCCTACTGAGAGCTTGCTGTAAAGTAATAATACCACCTAGCTTTAATATAGCACTTTTCATCGGGAGATCTCACACAACTAACAGGAGCTCAGTAAGTAAACTAAAAAATCTGCCCCAACTCTAGAGCAGTAAAAATATATATCCTGTGAGAGTTTCTTTGGGGGTGCTGTGGTGATTTATGTTTCCTGTGTTAAGTATCAGCATAAACTCTCTGTTAAATAGTATCAACACAAATTACCACAAATTCTTTCCACGCTCAACTTTTGCCTTTACTAATGCAGCCTCTCCCATATGAGAACAGAATTCATGTCACCAATTTAGCTGATGTTACACTCAGGTTTTGGATCATGTTCTAACATATTACACATACACTTCTATTTATGAATTCTCAAATTTAATTGGATGACTGGCAATGACTCCAAGTAGTGCTGAATTATCTCATGTTCAGATCAATTCCTGAAAACCCAAATCATCCAATTCTTACCAGCACTGTCATTTTGTGCTGTAACTTAGGGTATGTCTTCACTACCGGCTGTATCGGCGGGTAGCAATTGATTTCTCGGGGATTGATATATCGCGTCTCATCTAGACGCGATATATCGATCCCTGAACGCGCTCCTGTCGACTCCGGAACTCCACCAACCCGAACGGCGGTAGCGGAGTCAACAGGGGGAGCCGTGGACGTCGATCCCATGCCATGAGGGGGGTAGGTAACTTGATCTAAGATACTTCGACTTCAGCTACACTATTCACATAGCTGAAGTTGCATATCTTAGATCGATCCCCCACCCTAGTGTAGACCAGCCCAAAGTCTACTTTTACAAAGGCCAGGAACTTATTCTACTTTTATAAACAAACAAGAGAAGCAATTCAAGGATGATGCTGGATAAGAAAATGCAAATAAAACTGGCTTGCTCAGTCTTTAGTTATTGCAGCAACATACACCATAAAAACACCTAAAATAGATAAATTACAATGTCTTGAAAATATATGGTAGGTTTTCTACTGGTGAGCTGTGGGCGATGTAGAAAATTATACTTCGCTGCATCAGAAGGTAGGCACCTACTAAGTCAGAGATAGCAGCAACTAAACAGTACAGGGAAGTCTCACACCCATCTATTTTTTTTTTCCAGCACATGAACAACCAATTTCATCTTGTAGTGCTCTCTTCTTCAAAATTTGTCAGTTAAAAGGAAAGTCAAAGATGGTGACAACCTCCCCTGCTCCCTCAAGCCAATATAGTAATACTTCCCTTTTTCTTTCCATCTCATGTGCTTGGACCAATCACACAACTTCTACTATATCACACATTTGATAGGAAAGGAAAATATATGTGAAATTATTCTGTAACAGGAAGGCTGCACCCAACTTCTTGAAAGTACTGCCATACCCTTTGAATGACTTATTACACTCACAAGACAAAAACCCAACAGCTGGTCAGTGGCAGCTGTACTAATACAATAAAAGTTTCTTATACATACTCAAAAGCATTTTTAAGCTTTTATTTTCCTGTATCAAACTGACTATACCACATGCCTTCTCCTAAGGAACAAAACCTACAAAAGGTAGTGTCTTCTTCTATTTGCATGGCACACTTGGATGTCAAGTGGATTATAATGTGCCGCTAGATCAAACGAATGGAAAAAGTTATGCTAATCAACAGGTGTTAGACTTACTCACATTTAATTTTTTAAGTGCAGATACAGAATGTGAAAGCCGAACTAGTTTAAATCTACAGATATCACAATCTCAAAATGTAAATATGAAAACCAATTCTATTATGAAAGTTGCACATACACCTCTACCTCAATATAACGCTGCCCTCAGGAGCCAAAAAAATCTTACCGCGTTATAGGTGAAACCGTGTTATATCGAGCTTGCTTTGATACACTCAAGTGCACAGCCCCGCCCCCACCCGGAGCACTGCTTTACCTTGTTATATCCAAATTCGTGTTATATCGGGTCGCGTTATATCGAGGTAGAGGTGTAGATATTAACTGTACATATCTATATGGAAACATATTATAAACTAGGAAAGAATTCATAATTAAAACAAGACCGCATACCATTTCTTACTCAGATGTCTGCTACATAAAAATGTCACTGTGAAAAACTTTTAAAAATAACACTGACAAATGACATCAATTCCACTGATAGTTCATTCTCTTGTTGATATACATCTAAACCCTTCTATTTCAAAATAAGTTTAAGACGGAATAAAACAGCTAAAATAAAATGAAGCACATCAGTGAAGGCCGAAGATTGTACAAGTATAGTTATATATTTAAAATAGGGACAAAGAAAAAGGAAGAAAAGTAGTAAGATGTCTAATTCATCACACAAACATTATGATGGTTTGGCTGTTGCACAGCAAGCCACCTTGATAGAATCACACACTGATGGAGGTTAGAAAACAGTAGAGAATTGAGTGTGGGATGCTAAAGCCAATTTAGGACTTAAAAAAAAATAGAAGTTTGGTGCTAGAAGCCCTCTCAACAGAGAGCAAGATAGATACAGCAGTAAGAAGTAGGTTCTGGAAGAGATGGCAGCTGGTCAGTTACAGGCAGCTTGACAGCAAATAACAGAGCTGGGCTTTTTTTTTGCGTTACTAAAACTATTTATGAATTCAGGTTGAATTTTGGTCCACAGAATGGAAAAATGTCAAAACAGTTTGTTTTGCCCATTTTGAAATAAAACATTTTGACTTTTCATTCAAAAATAGCATTTCATTTGGAAATTTTGCTATTTAAAAAAAAAAAAGAACAAAAATATGGGTGAAAAACACCTGAAATAAAATACCAAGAAAAAAGTGTTTTGGATTGAACTAATAATTTTGTTTCACCCAAATCAAATATTTTTCTTTTTTTGTTTCAGCAAGGAAAAAAAAAGAAAAAAGAAAAGAATTAGTTTCGCTTCAAACCAAACAATTTTTTTTCCTGAATATTTTGGTTCATCCTCGAACCAAAAAAATCAATTATTCACTCACTTCTAGTCAGCAATACTCATAGGTCCTGAGGGTAAGTTACTGAAATGTGATACAGTTAGCGAAAGAGGTAGGCTGGTAAAGTAGACCTAATCAGATAATCTTCCATCTGATCAGGCAGACAACTAAAAGAACCTAACGCCAGAAGTTTTGAGAAAAATATCCCAAGTATTTTATGGAAAATAAAGGAAGAATAAGTGGTGGGGAGGGGACATTTTCTGCAACATGAAGAAAACAAAGAGGGGTGAGGCTAAGTTACCAGAACACCCAGAACCTAAAGCTCACCCAGAGCTAAGAACAGAGAAGATATTTTATATCAAAACATACGCAAGATCAGGAAACATCAATGAAGCCTAAAAATCCAGTAAAAGAAGAAGATTGACATGACTGTTCCTGTTAATTTTTAAAAAACCAAGAGGATATCAGAGGCACTGATCACTCAGCAAGTACTTCTGAAGAAGACTGAGGGCTTGGCTACACTTGCAAGTTGCAGCGCTGGTAGAGGCTTTCCAGCGCTGCAATTAGTAACCGTCCACACCTGCAAGGCACATCCAGCGCTGCAACTCCCTGGCTGCAGCGCTGGCTGTACACCTGGCCAGGTTGGGGTTTAGCGATTGCAGCGCTGGTGATCCAGCGCTGCTCATCAAGTGTGGACACACACCAGCGCTTTTATTGGCCTCCAGGGAATAAGGAGATATCCCAGAAAGCTTTTAACTAAGGGTATGGCTACACTTACAAATCTGCAGCGCTGGTAGTTGCAGCGCTGGTCATCCAGCTGTGCAGGGCCAGCGCTGGTGTGTGGCCACACTCACAGCTACCAGCGCTGCAGTGTGGCCACATTTGTAGCATTTGCAGCGCTGTTGGGAGTGATGAATTATGGGCAGCTATCCCAGCATTCAAGTGGCAGCAACGTGCTTTTCAAAAGAGGGGGGTGTGGGGCAGTGTGACAGGGACCGGGGGGGAGAGAGAGAGAGTGGATTTTTGGAACCGACACTGTGCAAAATCAGAAAATTTTCCCACCCCCTTACTGTTAACTGCAAACAACCTGCATCCAACATACTCCCCTCTGCCCCCTCCCCCCGTTTCTCTCAAGCAAAGCAAACACTCAACCCCTGCAGGGGTTATCTCATTTCATTGTTGACAGTAGTTACAGATTAATGACAGCAAACAGGAGCTATAAGCAGCTCCCGGTGCGGTGCACGGAGCCCGGAGCTCCGAATTGACAACAAAACAAAGAGAGGCTGCATAACAAAACAAAGGGAATAATTTAGTTAAAAGCATTCTGGGATACTCCTTATACCCTGGAGGCCAATAACAGCGCTGGTGAGTGTCCACACTTGATGACCAGCGCTGCAGAACCAGCGCTGCAACCCTTATACCCCAAGCAGACCTGGGTGTACGGCCAGCGCTGCAGCCAGGGAGTTGCAGCGCTGGTTGTGCCCTGCAAGTGTGGACAGGGTGTAATTGCAGCGCTGGAAAGCCTCTACCAGCGCTGCAACTTGCAAGTGTAGCCAAGCCCTAAATTACTCTCTTTGTTTTGTTATGCAGCCTCTCATTGTTTTGTTGTGAACTCCGATCGGAGCTCCGTTGAACTGCTTATCTAAAAAACAAACACTGATCACAGCAAACAGGAGCTATCTGTACCTGGCTGTGAACGATCAAATGAGAGGCAGGGAGTGAATGTTTGCTTGACAGAGAAACAGCATTGGAGGCAGGCTGTTTGCAATTAAGACCAAGGGTTCGCGAACATTTTGTGATTTTTCAATCCAGGAAGCTAAACTGTTGGCTCCAAAAATCCACTCTCTCTCTCTTCCCCGCTCCCTGTCACAGTACACCACAGGGAGTGAGTGAAACAGCGGGGAGTCCGTGTTGGAGGCAGGCTGTTTGCAATTAAGAGTTAAGACTAAGGGCTCGTGAACATTTTGTGATTTTTCAATCCAGGAAACTAACACACAGTGTTGGCTCCAAAAATCCACTCTCTCTCTCTTCTCCGCTCCCTGTCACAGTACACCACCCTCCACCCCCCTCTTTTGAAAAGCACGTTGTTGCCACTTGAATGCTGGGATAGCTGCCCATAATGCAGCACTCCCAACAGCGCTGCAAATGTTGCAAATGTGGCCACACACCAGCGCTGGTAGCTGTGAGTGTGGCCACACACCAGCGCTGCTCCTACACAGCTGGATGACCAGCGCTGCAAACTACCAGCGCTGCAAACCGTAAGTGTAGCCAAGCCCTAAGACAAATCTGAGATTTCCAGAGACACACCAAAGGATGCAAAGAGAGAATATATATTGTACTGGCTTAACAGGTAACCTCACTGGGACTTCACTGTATTTGACCGTACAAAGATTCTTTAACTACATAGTGACAAGCAAACTAGAAGTTAATTCCACCTGTGCTGTGTAATTTATACAGAATTACTGCAGTAATTTAGGTGCTTGTTTTGGAAGTTTATACAATCCTGTGCCATTAGCAGTTTTTATTTTGGAGATGACTAGTGGCACTCTCAGTATGCGTGGAAGTCGCTGCTATGGCTCACATTCGAATAGTTGTACAATCTACCATTGTTGCAGAGTATGAGAATCTGTCCTTCAGTGTAGGTTAAAAGAACTAAGAAAGATATACCTTTTTGCAAAATAGCTGTTAAGTGTTCTCCTAGAAGTTGCTTTTCCACACAAGCAATTAGTAGTTTCCTGTGTAAGGCAAGAAAGAGCACATAAGAAATACTGCACAGTTTAAGGCAATTACTCTCTTATCAGGGTGCATGTGTGAATAACTCCCATTATTACACGACAAAATATTGAACATTTACAGTTTATTCTAATTTTGCAGTCTGTATTTTACATAAACAAAAAAATTCTAACAGGAATTAACTCAAGATAAAATACTGCAAAAATATATGCAATTAAGAAATGGAGATTCTAATTCAAATGTTACTTTAAAAAACAAGCTCTTGCTATTATTCATAACACCTTAAAATTAGATATTAAAAATTAGAACAGTTTTAAAGATTCTTATTTACTTTTTATTTTGATAGAAAAAGAGATGGTTCTAAGCTGGAACCTCAAAACCAAACAACCCAGGTTAGTGTGGTTCAAAATTCAAACCCAAATTCTGAACTAAGGTTTCATGGTTAAAGAAGCACGCTTGTGAGCTGAACTAGAACCCCATATCAGACCACCAAACTCTGGGAGAAGATATTAAACTTGGTTCTGAATTTTGCAATGTAGGCTTATCTCTACTTTCCACCTATAATGCAGATTACTTACTGCATTTGACTAAGACTGGTCAGTTTCCTTTTCTGGCTTTTATGTATTAGTAAGGTGGTGCAATGCTTAGGTTGAAAATATTGCAGAGCAATATTCTGCAATTTTTCAACAAAAAAAAATACCCCAAAGCAAAACAAAACACCCAAATCCTGGCTTTACACTAATATAGTGTAAGCTGACAAATCACAGAATAACTGTATTGGTCTTAAGTTTTAGAAAATATGTTTTTTACAAAACCTAATTTAAGGGTTTAAATTAACCTGACATTTTTCTTGATATGCAGCGTTGTTGTAGTCATGCTGGTCCCAGGATATTAAGAGAGTACTCTATCAGCACTTCACCTACCTTGTCCTCTATTATTTCTAATGTTATTTTTGTCCCTGAAGGATCATATCTATCCCAAGTACAAATCTAATAGGTTAAATTTTTTACTTTTTTAAATATTCTTGCTGTCCCCTTCACATATCTAGAAGGGTGGTAAACTGTGAGATATGAGGATCACTAAAGGAGACTGACTTCAGATCCCATAAATGCTGCTTCCTAAAAGGATCAAAGGAAATCAGTGATGATTTATACAAGGCTCTCTCATTTTGCCTTCACAGAGCTCTCTGGCCCCCAGTCGGCCCAGACTTTCATCCTGAGCCAAGACAGAAGTCAGGACCCAGAATAAGTCCCTGCACAGACTATCCTCACTAGAATTCCAGGCTACTCTTTATTTGAGCTGCACTTTAAAGCCATGATTGTGCAAATACTTATGCATGTTCTTAAATTCATATATGAGAGTAGTTCCATTGACTTTGATGAGACTAACTGTGGAGTAAATATTAATCAACCTGCAAGTAAGAATTTGCAGGATCAGAGCCACAGTTAGAATTTTATAATATATAGCAGCTGTCTAAAAAAATAGTTTTGTTTGCATTATACCTACATTACAACATAGATTGCAGTAGATAATTTTAAGTAATGAGAAATAACAGATATACTTTAATAAAGTCATCATTGTAACACAATCAAATGCCAAACATAGCCTAGAACACTGTTAATAAAAGTGGACTGCCATTTTAAATAGACCTCATGAGTGAGGATATCTAACAGTTTCATTAGGCAAAAAACCACATTCCCTTCCCACAGGAAGTTTGAGCTAAATGTCATTATCAGCGCATGAATGGTTAACCTGAACTACTGTTTTGAAAGTCCAAATGATACATTATATAATAACTCAAAAATTTCAAAAACCTCAAACTCATACTGCTAGATCTTTCTCTCTCCCACTTTTTTCTTGTTATTGTGTATTTTAATTTTAATCAAGATACATAGCCTTCGTAAAACAAAGTTTGTTACAGATAATCTCATTATTACGCTTTTAGATACTATTGAAATAATCCTACCTTCTTTTGAACCATGGATAATCACATTACTTTATGAATGGATAGCACGCAGGTTTGGCCTATAGCAAAAATGGAAGAAAATTTGTACTCACTGCGTGCTGTGGTCTAAATATGTTATCACTCGGTCTCCTTCTTCTTCTAAACGTTTGTTAACATGGTGAAGATATTCTGGGACCTAGCAAAGGAAAAGAATGCAATGATTTAATTAGTGAACACAAAGGAGTATGACATATGCATAACCTTTTTATCATGACAATTATCTTAATTATACATTAGCAGAGTACTGACAAGATAAGATTATTCCATCCTTAATTTCTTCTCTAATGCTAAGAGACACGTGTGTGACATGGAAATTTATATCAGTGTCATGTAGACACTTGCTTTCAGAATATTTGCGGTGAGTCAGTTAACTTTCACAGCTCTCATTTGGGAGAGACAATACATTTATATACACTAGGGGACACTTATTTGTTTTACATTTTGGGAAGTGTCTAAATTTGTGGCCTGTCAACAGGACAGTATCGCTTTAACCCAAAAGAATAGAAAACACAACTGTCTTAGTCTATTGAGTCAATAAGCCTTTTTTAAAACTCAACTGCTTAATTAGGTATTAATCAAAGAAAAACTGGAATGACATTAAAGGACGCACATTACAATTTATTGGATGAAGTAATGTTGACAATACCCCCATAGCTCTTACTATATTGTGCTCTCCAGCAGCATGATTGTAGGTAGCCCAAATTTCACTGGGTTATCTCACTTCTAGTCATGCACTTAAAGCAGTGGTTTTCAACCTTTTTTCATTTGCAGACCCCTAAAAAATTTCAAAAGGAGGTGTGGTCCCTTCTGGAAATCTTAGACACCCGTGGACCATTGACTTAAACCACTGACTTAAAGATACTTCAACGCACTGGATTCAATTATCCCTCTCAGATACCCCAATGCAGCTCACACTGCAGTACATGGAGGTGTACATGTGTACCTTAGCACAGAATTGGGCCCCATGGTCTTTTAATTAATTCCTAGTGCTCATTAACACTGTATATTTACCTCTCTTTCTTGCATTAACCTTTGGCCCTCTGCCGCATATAAACAATTTGTCTCCTCCAAAAACTTTTGTTCAAATGATTCCTTGTAAACCTAGGTAAAAAATGAAATTATTAATTTAGTTACTTATTAACCTCATGCTTAAGGCTGGCTTTTTTATTTTTAGTTGTCAAGATGAGGACAGACAATTTTGTGTCATGGGATATTTTGTTTGTCTTTCAAGAAAAGTGCCACTGACACTACTGGATAATGAAGTTCCTGGTTTATTTGTATAATAGGTACAGAAGGGGATTGGTCCTGCTTTGAGCAATGGGTTGGACTAGATGACCTCCTGAGGTCCCTTCTAACCCTGATATTCTATGATAAACTGCACTCATGTCTGTATGAATGACCAACTGCAATGGGAGCTTTCCCACACGATATCGTAAGTGTGCTTCAATCAGGGATTCAGTGTCTGATTTGTCTAAATCAATGGGCTTCTGTTTAAAATCACACAGACAAGCACCAGCAGCCAATAACACACAATTATGGGACTCCAGTCCAGTTGAGTTTGATCCTCCTGCCAGCATTCCTGCTGCAAATGCAATAGCTCCAAATTAGTGAAATCACCGCAAAGAACCGGTAACTCCTTTTCGGTGAAATGCTTGGACTAATCAGGAACACCGTCTCCAAAATAATCTTCATCCAAGAAATTTGGGGTCTGTCATCTTGCTTTGGCTCACTGAGATAAATGAGGTGCAGATGAATTGGACTATCCTTTCCCTCTTCAATGTCTAACTAGAGGGGATTCAAAGAAGAGTAACAGGAATGATCAAGGGCAATGAAACATTGTCATATTAAAATAAATTGAAAAGACTGGGATTGTTTACTTTAGAAAGAAGACTAGTAGAGAAAACAGGATAAAAGTATACATAATAATTCATGGCCTGGAAAAAGTAGATCAGGAGCTTCTGTTTTCCCTGCCTCATAACAAGACATGGGGGCATTCACTGGAATTAAAAAAGGTGAGAAATTCAAAACCAATGGAAGGAAATTTTTTCATATAACGTGCAATTAAATTATGGAACTCGCTGCCACAGGAAGCTGCTGAAGCTTAACAAGATTTGTATGGATATCAAAAATATCTAGTTATGAGAATGAATGATAAATTTTGTTGAAGTGAAATTAAATTCATGCTTCAGAGTTTAGTTATCGTATTGCCTGGGAGATATCAGCACCTGGATGAAGTGCCACTAGCTGAAGCTAGACCCAGGCAAGACAGGGCAATGTCAGTTGAGAGAGAAAAGCACTTTGAAAACTTGCTGCCACTGTAACACCAATCCACCATGGAGGGAATCTGCCCTCAGACTGTCAGACTCCTCTCTATAATATACACTGAAGTTGTCACAGCTGTGAAAAACACCCTCTGTATCTACAGATAGCTGGACAGACTGAAGCCCACTCTGATCAAATTCAGACTTGATCAAAGGAATCCATTATTTTATAAGTTTTAAGTTTGACTACTGCAAAATGACTACTTACAAATGTTGAGAATGCAGCAGCCCACCAATTCATCATCTCAGCTCCAGTTCTTTACACTGGCTCCCCATTGAAGAGCGACTCAAATTCTAGGTTTCATTCCTTATCTTCAAAACCCTCCAGAGGAACTGGCCCAAGCTATATGAAGGGATACCCCCACTTTCTGGGATCATGACCTCATGCAGTCACACTGCTTTGGAACAGTAAGCCTCAAGAATGAGAGTCATGTGAGCAGAAGACAGAACTTTCTCAGCAGCTGGTCTTCAGCTACAAAACTGATATCTAAGGAAATCAGGATGAACAGCAGCCCTCACTGCTTTCAAACAAATTGTAAAACTCATTTAATTAACTTGGCTTTCACTTAATAACCAACCTCTTTCTGTGGGGCTGTGGAGGGAGAAACAGCAATCCATGTTTATTTACTGGAGAATCTATAAGGATTTCACCTACTATAGCAGCAGCCATGGTAAAAATACCTAGATTATAGGCTATCTAGCGTAGAACTAGAAGTATCTGTCCGAAATAATTCAAAGGAGAAAGTTGTACCTAAATGCACACATGATTGGAAGAAACCAGGAAAGGGGGTATATTTAGCTTTGTTTAGCAGAGAGAAAAAAAAACTACTGTTAAACCCTCGCCTCTTAAAAATCTGACAGACATAAAAAAGGTGATGCAGCTATGAATACCTGGGCTAATAAAGGGGAAAGCTCTGGCAAAAGAGAACACACAAGCCAGATCCACATCTTTCAGCATGGACATTCATGGAGCATTATATTGTCTAAAGACAATGACTGACAGAAGCTTATCTTCACCCACTGTAACTATCTCAAAGAAGGAGTATTACATATTTATTTTCCAGATATACCAGAGCCCGTTATGGATGACAGTTAGGAGGCTTAGCAGGAAAGGCAGACTGGCTTTGCAGTGCCTTATCAAAAAATGAAAGTTATTGTTTTTTCTCTTACCCTTCCCCTAATATCTCAGACATATTTAAACGCCCTGTGAACAGGGAATACCTAACTAAACTAAGGCTAAAGAATTTCCTGCAAGGATGAAAGGAGGCTCATGACCTTTGTTCTACCAAAACCAGAATGGACAGCATGACTGGAATGCTGACAGGAGGCTCAAGTTTACTTGAATAAAATGTGCAAAAATTATTAGTCCACTTGGTCACTCATGCCTATTCAAGTATAATCTAAGTGAAAATCCATGAAATTACAGCTTGACTGCATCCATATAGCGAATGCTTGGACTTCACACCCAATCTTTTTTGGTAATCTCTTAGGGTACGTCCATACTACCCGCCCGGGTCGGCGGGTAGCGATCGACTTCTCGGAGTTCGATATATCGCGTCTCATCTAGACGCGATATATCGAACTCCGAACGCGCTCCCGTCGACTCTGGAACTCCACCACCGCGAACGGCAGTGGCGGAGTTGACGGGGGAGCCGCGGACTTCGATCCCGCGCCGTCAGGATGGGTAAGTAGTTCGAACTAAGGTAGTTCGAGTTCAGCTATGCTATTCGCGTAGCTGAACTTGCGTACCTTAGTTCGAACCCCCCCCCCAGTGTAGACCAGGCCTTAGAGAGGCCAGAATGTGGTGATAGGTTTTGTGATGTAGACCCTTTTCCACTGGGGTCTGGACTAAGCCCAAATTCTTTTACTTATGCCAATGGTATATATTTTTGTTACTACATTTAATCTGTGTCAGGATTAAATGGAAAAAAAGACTTTTGAATCAATTAAAGGCGATATATTTTAATATAGAATTACACTGTTTAAAAATACAAATCTGAAGTCAATCCAGTAGCTGGAGAACATTGAAACATTGTCTCATGCTAGAAACTCGGGTCTGGAAGCAAAGTCAATTTTCTCACTACCAGGACTGAGACCTGCCTTTGGGTACATGCTCCATGAGAAGGATTTGGTCTCATTTATAGCAATTTTATTTGGGAGCTGCATACCCATGATTTAAGAATTACAATTTAAAACCTCCGCTGACCTATGTTGGTCATTGCCTACAGCTGGAAAAAAAGGGAAAGCAAAATGGCCTCATTTAGAGGACAAAAGGAGAAGAGAATGACGGAGTAAGCGAAAGCAGGACACAGCCACATGTGTCTCAAGGAGATAACTTTTTGTCTATCGTAATAATGAGTTCTCAAATACTTTCAACTGACAAGTTTAGATTTGCTGTTGAAACACTGACACACTGAAAAACAAAAAGGAGCATTTCAATACAATGCAACTCATTTTTTTGAAAGAAAAATCAGTACTAGATTTTTCCCAGATTTTTTGGTTGGAGAGGAGTGACAGGCATGGGTGTTGCAGCTAATACAGCCACTTACTTGTATCACCCAAAGGAGCATCCCTATTTAAGCTTCTTTTATAAATGTGTGTCAAGCCATCCAAATTAGTTCATACCCAATACACTTGTAGCAATATTGTGTTTATGTGATAAATACAAGGAGGAGCCAGCAGATACAGGCACGTTAATGCAGATACAGTATTTTTAAGTGTATTATTAGAGCCTCACTACAGGATGAATTAACCTTCTTTGGAAAAAAACTCACTGAACTAAAACTTCAATCTAGCCACTGGTATTAAAAAAGAATAAATGACATGCTCGGTTTTATTTTACTGAATAATTTACTACAATATAATTTTAGTGAAAAATTAAGCAAGCTATAAACAGACACTGAACAGTTATATATACAGCTACTAAACTTAATCATGATCCTAAAAATATGGCAAATATGGTTATAATTCCAAAGCACATGTTAATTAGAAAAAAGTTACTCTTGTAGGACATGAAAAAATTAGAAAGGTCCACAATTTGTGTCTGTCTTTAAATGTGGCAGCTATTAGTAAGGTTTGCTATTCTTACCTGTAGATCAGACAGCATGCTTAACAGACTTCGTAACAGGCTTCTGTCCACAGTTTCACCATTCCGTTCCCGTTCAATCAGGAGGAGGATTCCATCAATGGTCTTGTTTTGAACTAGTTTATCACTAATAATGTGCTTTCTAAAAAGCTCTAGCCCCATATCCCTGTATAAATATTGAAAATTCATTAAAAAAATCAGAAATATAGCTTGATTTATATAATATTCCCAGACAAAAACTGATCTGACACATTATTTAACTCCATACATGTATAGGGAATTTTACAGAAATGAAATATATTACATGTGTTACATACACAAAACAAAATAATTGTGGGGGGAAAGTAAAGTTTAATCTTTACAAAAACAATTAGTTCACACTCAACAATTATGTTAGCAGCGTATTTACACAGATACCTACCATATAGAAGGAAGCAATGAATTCTGAAGCACGTATGTACGATCCAAAAATAAGAAAATGCTTCTAATCATGATCTGCAAAATGTAAAACACTGATTGAACCAATTTGCCTTTTACAAGCACACAGGATTTTTTTTTATATTAGAATCTGTTTGTGTGTAATTAAGATGTCTTACAAGTCAATTAACTTAATTTTTGCATGTATTAAATCAGATTTGTATAAAGGTAAACGTTTTTTAAAATTGTAGACCTTGATAGCAATACTACCTAAGCATAAACTGTATTATAAGATGTATCCCAAATAATTCCAAACCCTGTAAGGGCTATTAAGATTGTATATCATCTTGCATTATTTCTACTCTTCAACCACCCAAGAAGTGCACCAGAGAGAGAGAGAGACAGAAGTTTAATACTGACACCTTCTTTTCTCTTCACTTTCTTATATGTGTGGTTAATATTTATTGACTGAAAAATCTTCCCACTGGAAAATGTGGTTTAGTCTAAACATCTTTTCACAGGAAAGCTCCAATTTCAACAAATTTTTTCAATTTTCTGACTGGAATTTTTTTTTAATTCTGTTGACTAGAAACATACTTTATTAATGTTTTCTAAGAGGGAAGCAGTAAATAAGTTGGGGGTTTTCCCCTTCTACCTTTTCTTTTTTTAAATCAGTGGAAAAAGGGAAAAGTAAAAGAGAGAAAGGAGAATAAAACCTCCAAATTAAAAAAAAAAAAAAAAGGAAAATCCAAACATTTTTAGTTTTCATAAACCAAAGCAAAATGACATTTTAAGTTGAAATGACAATTTTCATTTCTGAATACTAGTGAAAACTAAATTAAATACTTTTCTTTTGTTTAGAAAATTCCCATGAAAATCTTTGAAGGGTAATTTTTCCTGCAACATTTTTAATTTGGGGGGTAGGAGTGTAGAGATTGGAGTTTCCAACCAGTTTGTTCCTTAATCTTTCTAACTGCCCCTCTGCCATCCCTGCAAGGTGCCATTATCTTGTCTTTTAAACATTATGAGTGATATGGAGCATTAAGAATATTGTATTAGTGTGTGATTCATGCCCCAATGTCCTATCTTCACAGGCAAAAACGTGATATATCAAAACCAATTTGAGTGAAATTATTCATGTGTTTGTGAGTTTAATGTTTTCTCTGTTCTTTCAATGTTAACTTTGAACCCTTCCGATTTTATAGGTTGGAGAAGCACCCAAGCGCTGTTAAATGCTGTCTAAAAGCAACCAGGAAGTACCCAGAAAAAAAAATTGCAAGTGGAGGATAAGTGCAGACCCCTTTACTGTTTGGGGTGAAATTATACATTATATATAAATAAATGAATTAAAAAAACTGGGGAGAGGTGTTTTGATTTTTAAGAAAATTCTTTTTCAGTCAAGGCTGAAGGACTCTTTGAACTCCCCCTCCACTTCTGATTTTTTGAAATGTCCCTAGCATTTATTTACCAGATAGCTTTGATGTCTCAGTGATTTGCATTTTGAACAAATAGTCAACTTACCATTTGTCTGCAGTGATCTTGCCAGCATTTATTTACCTTCTTTAAAAATAAAAGACTGTCCAGAGAATCTGTGCAGCACCTGCTAAGGAAAATTAGTTCATCAACCCCTTTTTGAGGCCAGATACTAGTGATTATCTTTATTCAGTACATTTTTGTTCAGCAAGTTATTCAGTAAAGTTGCTCTATGGACACAAATGAAATTGCACTGGAAGTTAGGGATCAGAGTTCAGTTGCTAAAAAGTGCTGGACGAGCAGAGGCCTGGGAACTCTTCCAAAAGCATGACTCAGTTTTTGAGTGAATACCTCACATTGCTCTCCTGCACCTCCATCTGCACTACATAACTCTGACAGGTTAAAGAAGTCGTCTCACTTAAATCAGAAGCAACTCTCCTTCCCATTGAGGAGAGCTGGGAGGAAGTGTCTGAAAAGCAATTTTGTTCATTAAACTGGTTTACATCAGACATAGTTCAAATAGCTGTATTCTTTTAGAAATCTTCCAAGGGCTTAAATAATCCTCATTAAACCCCCCACAGGGTTCACCTAAAATCCCAGATCTTCATTAATTTATGTTCATGAATTGTGGTGGCTACTTCACACAACAGCAGACTCTAGCTGTGATTCAAGCTTTCTGAGTTTCATTAAACCATTTATGAAGAAATCCAAATGTGGCTACTCTTCCCTTCAAATACAATAGCAACTCAAGTCTCTGTAAGCCAAATTTTGATGACTACCATCTTGTGTCAGTGGAACAGGAAAGGAAGTATACTTGTCAGATATAGAAATCTCAGATCTCTAAAAATCATTTCTCAGACAGAGAAAATCCTAAATTTAAAAGCACTCAATTCAGAAGATCAGATGAAGTCTGAGAGTCTGAAAAAAGAGAGGGTTTATATATAATTCTGACTGAAGATAGATAGATAGCTTTTGACAAAATGAAAAAACCAACCCCACACCCACAAGATCAGGTTCAAGCACTGAACACACAATCCTCCGGTATTTGCAGAGCCACAAGAGAACCAAATCAGCAGGGAACACGACAATTTCATGGGAGGACAAACTGCTGTAGGCCACAGCAAGAAACAATTGAAGGTTGTTGGTGGCATTCACAGAGCAGATGCAGATGGTGGAGCACCACTTCTGGGCCCAAGAAATGAACACTAACTAGTGACATCGTATCAGAATGGAGGCTTAGAATGATGAGCAGTGGCTGCAAAAATTTTGGAGGCGCAAAGTCACATTCCTGGATCTATGCACCAAGCTTGCTCCAGCCCTCCAGCGAAGTGACACCAGAATGACAGTTATACTGAAATGGAGACGCGAGTGACAATCACACTGAAAACTTGTGACGCAGGATCGCTGGTCAATGGGAAATCATTTTGGAGCTGGCAAATGCACTGTGGAGGCTGTTGTCATGCAAGCGTGCATGGCCGATCATCTCCTAGTATGCAGGACTGTGACTCAGCAACATGCATGACGTGGATAGATTTGCAGCAATGGGGTTCCCGAACTGCAGTCGACCAAAAGACGGCATGCATAACACTGTTTTGGCATCAGACCACGTTGCCAACAGAAAGGGCTACTTTTCTATGGTTATGCAAACGATGGTGGATCACCAGGGATGCTTCATTGACATCAGTGTTGGCTGGTCAGGGAAGATACATGATGCTCACATCTTTAAGATCACAGGACTGTTCAGAAAGCTATAAGTAGGGACTATCTTTCCCAAACGGCGGATTACCATTGGCAATGTTGAAATACCATAGTGATTCTGGGGGACACAGTGTAACCCTTGCTCGTGAAGCTGTACACCAGCCACCTGGACAGCACCACAGAAAGATTCAACTACCAGCTCAGCAGGTGCTGAATGACAGTTGAATATGCTTTTAGTAGACTGAAGGGACACCAGCATCCCTTCACTCACAAGATTGGATCTCAGTGAAAAAAAAATCCCAAAAGTTATAGCTGCCTGCTCTGTCCTACGTAATATCTGTGAAGCAAATGAGGAAAAAGCTGCTGCCAGGGTGAAAGGCAGAGGTGGAGTGTCTGTCTGCTGAGTTTGAACAGCCAGACACAAGTGCTACCAGAAGAGCTCAATACAGAGCTATATGGCTCAGAGAGGCTTTGAAATAATATTTTAACAGTGAGCCACAATAGTGCTTTGGGATGTAAAGTGCTCCACCTGGCCACCTTGTTTTGGGGGCCTGGTAGGAACTGTATGGTGCTTGGTGCAAGCCTATAAATACAACACTGTCTGTTCACCTGTTAATTTTGTGGTGCTTGCTGTACATTTATGATTATTACACTGTCACTGATCCTATGAGTTGTTATTGCACAGTGTGACACAAGTGCGTGCTTTTAGTGCGTGCTGCAGCATATGACGTGAACTAATAAAGATGAAATATTTTCCAAAAGATTAAAATTTTGTTCAGTAACAAAACCAGTGCAAAGAAAAATTTCTGCAATTTAAAAGCAAATACAGTAACTCCTCGCTTAACGTTGTAGTTATGTTCCTGAAAATGTGACTAAGTGAAACGATGTTAAGTGAATCCAATTTCCCCATCAGAATTAATGTAAATAGGTTCCAGGGAATTTTTTTTCACCAGACAAAAGACTATTTTTACACACACACACACACACACACTTTTAAACAAACAATTTAATATTGTACACAGCAATGATAATTGTGAAGCTTGGTTGAGGCGGTGAAGTCAGAGGGTGGAATATTTCCCAGGGAATCCCTTACTGATAAATGATGAACTAGCATTCAGCCCATTGTTGTTAATGTAGCCTCACATTCTACAAGGCAGCACAAATGGAGGGAGGGGAGACAGCATGGCAGACAGAGACAGAAACACACACCCTGTGTGAGACAGAAAGAGAGATGTGCATTGCCCCTTTAAGTATGCTGACCCCACTCCAAGTACGCTGCCTTTTTAAGTAGATCAGCAAGTTGAGACAGCAGCTGCTGCCAGCAAGCTCCCTCCATCCTGTCGTGTCCCTCCACTGCTCTATGGAGCTGGGGTAAGCAGTGTGCAGGAGGATACCTTGACATTAGCCCCCTTCTTTCCCTCCCACCCCTGCACAGCAAGCAGGAGGCTCCCGGGTGCAGCTCCAAGGCAGAGGGCAGGAGCAGCACATGGCAGTGGGGGGAGGGACAGCTGAACTGCCTGGCAATTGACAGCCTGCTGGGCAGCTGCCGCACAGGGAACTTAGGGGAGCTGATGTGGGGGCTGCCCTAGTTCCAAGTCCCCACCAGCTAGCTGCAACGGGCTGCTCTTCCTGCAAGCAGTGGACAAAGCAGGTGGCTGCCAAACGATGTTATAAGGGAGCATTGCACAACTTTAAACAAGCATGTTTTCTAATTGATCAGCAATGTAACAACGAAAGAACATTAACCAGGACGACCTTAAGTGAGGAGTTACTGTATGTTAAAAACGTAAGTTATGGAACAGAAAGAACATTTATGCCCATTTTAGCTAAACACATAGCAACTGTGGTTTTCTTAATGTCCCATGGGATAGAATGGTAGGGGAAGGGATGCAGCTTCTGATGTCATGAAGAATGTTGAACAAAGATGTAGGGAGTTGCTGGGGGAATCCATGATTATTGAACCTGTAGGTCCATAAGGGTCTGCAGCATCTGTTTGCACTGCCAGAGAAGCCCTATTAGGTCCTGGTGTATCTCCCTCTCTTTTTCCTGCTAGGACTCCTGGGCCTTTCCCCTGTCCACTTACTTTCTTTCTCCAGGCTGTCTGCAATATTTCACCCTCCAGGCCCTTTGCTCATAGTCTGATGCAGCACTGGCTTGCAGGACCTCATTAAGCATGTCCTCCCGCGTCTTCTTTTTTAATTCCTGATCTGGCTCAGGCACCCTGCAGGTGTGGAGGGGGAAACCCTCAAGGCTGCAATGGCAGCAACCACAAATAAAATACACAGAGGTACCTTTGCCACAACAGTCATAACGGAAAGTGAAAATTAAGATTCAGAACTCCCTTTCCTTGCTCCCCTAAAGTTTTAAACAACACATGCTTATTGACACTTCTGCTTCAGAGTGCTTGTGCACAACACCACTCAAGAGCACCAGCCATGGTGAGTATGACCCACCACAGGCAAGGGAATTGTTCGGTTGCATGAAACTATGCATATAGGGCAATGGCACTAAATGCTGGGACCATTTTCCACTGGCAGTGATGATTTTAGCGGGTATCTCGCTCTTGAGGGTGACAAGGGCACAGAGAGCACTAGGGTCCTGAAGCCCCGAAGGCCCACATGCTGCTAGCCAGTTTACTGCAATGATGCCTGCCAAAGTTATTGCCAACAGACACAGGAAAGCATCCTATCGCAGAGAAAGAAATAAAGACTGCCATCCCTAAAAACCTTTGAGAGAGGATTGCAGAGTACCTCCATGGACGTTTCATTGAGATCTCTCAGGAGGACTGAAGGGACATCCCTCTGTACATAAACTGCTCTGCATGTCCGTCCCCCCACCTAACTGTACAGAGATGACGGCTCTCTCTTTGTTGTAACCCTACCTCTTCTAGTATGAGTAAATTAATGAAAGGTCAATAGTACCCCCAACTTAACAGGACAAAACTATCAGTACATCATTGAATGGGAAATACAATTACATACTTACCCAACGTTTTTTCCCCTGTATCAGGCTTTCCCATGATCAACTGCTGGGACTGACTGGACTGTGGTAGATTCTCAAACAGGTACTGGCTTGCAGCATAGATGGATCCCCGCTGATTGTATGTCCCTCCTCCTTGCCCTCACTGTTCACAGCAGGGGTCTACGACTCAGGTTCCTCGTAGGTATCCACAGTGATGTGCAGGGTGGCAATGGGGTCTCCATCGAGTATGGCATGCAGCTCTTTGTAAAACTGGCAGGTCTGCGGGCTTGAAACTGGATCGACTGTTGGCCTCCTAGTCTTCTGATATGCCTGCCGCAGTTTCTTCGCTTTCACCCGGCACTGCTGGTGATCTCTATCATAGCCCTCTCTCCTGCATCCTCCAGGCAATCTGCTCGTAGATGTCCACTTTCCACAGCTGGTCCACAACTGTGCCTGCACAGCCTCTTCTCCTACAGGCCCAGGAAATCCTATACCTCCTATCCTATACTCCAAGCTGGAGCTCATCTGGAGAATGTAGCTGGCATGGTCGGCTGGACAGTTGCACACAACAAAGGAGAGCTGCTAGATGTGCTTGCCAAGCTGGATAATCAGGAGCAGGCATTTCAAAAATGTACCGGGCTTTAAGGGGGGGGGAGGGGCGGGGCTTTAGGTCTCTGTGACCCCAGCCAGTGGAGTTCACAACTGTAACCAGAGCGGTCAGCGTTGGGCATTACGGGACACAGCTGCTGTAGGACTATTAAGGCTGACATAGGCAAATCAGGGCGTGTCTTCACTACCAGGGAGATTGGTGCTGCTGCAATCAATGCAGCAGGTGTCGATTTAGCAGGTCTAGTGAAGACCCGCTAAATCGACAGCAGTGTTCTCCAGTTGACACTAGTACTCCAGCTCTCTGAGAAGAGTAAGGTAAGTCGACCAGAAAGCATCTCCCATTGAAGCAGTGTAATGAAGACACCCAGGGAAGAGTCGACCTAAGCTACATAGCTGGAGTAGCGTAACTTAGGTCGACTTATCCCGGTAGTGAAGACAAGCTCTCAGTGTCTACACTCATGCTGCGTTGACCTCAGAACACTGACCATGGCTCAACACCGCCTGGGGAGTTGGTGTTACATCATCACTGTAACGGGGCACTTCACAAATGTAAGTGTAGACACATGCACATCAAGGATGACACAAGACAGCTTACATCAACTTAACTTTGTAGTGTAAACCAGGACTAAGTGGCACATAGAGAGTTTAGAAGGTAAAAATATCCAACACCTTATCTCAAAGCCAAGGAGCAGGACTGCTGTACAACTTTCCCCCTGTAACCACTCTCCTCCTTATGCAATAGCTGTTTCAAAAGAGGTTAACAAAGCATTGCTTACAGTCATGAAAATTTTCAGACCAGGTATAAAATTACTCATGCACCCTTACCATGACAATGGAAATGCTATTCATATTTTATTGTCCACAGAAATTATTTAACTAAGGCAAGCAGGTAACTAGAATTTTGTGAGACTGATTTAAAGATCTATATTGAATGCTTATATAACACCTACACATTTGTTTTATCAATTGCTGTTGTGTTACCTTAAAATATAATTTTAAAAGTATTATTGGACTATATTTCTGTGCACAAGAAAAGGATATTCTCTGAACTGAAGAATTTGTGCTTTCACATGATCTTCACAGACTTGCCGGAGCTGTTTGTAAAGTGTAGGGGACACTTTATAAGAACAGAGGTTTTCGACAGCCTAAAAAACAAAGGCAGTTACAAATAAGCAAACGATATCCTGTCCAGAGTGCATGTTCCAGCATAATTAACATAATGAAGGATGCTAAAGGAAAAAACATCACAGATGAAAGGAAAAAACATCAAATGTATCCATCTAAACTAAAAAAAGAACTACTGTTAAAAGGTGTTTATCATCAAATTACCGGGGGGAGAAATCAACATTTCATGGAATTTTTCATTTCTAAGGCCTGGTCTACACTGGGTGGGGGGGGTCGAACTAAAGTACACAACTTCAGCTACGCTATGTTGAACTACCTTAGTTCGAGTTACTTACCCGTCCTCACAGAGCGGGATCGAAGTCCGCGGCTCCCCCATTGACTCCGCCACCGCCGTTCGCGGTGGTGGAGTTCCGGAGTCGACGGGAGCGCGTTCGGAGTTCGATATATCGCGTCTAGATGAGACGTGATATATCGAACTCCGAGAATTCGATTGCTACCCGTCGATCCGGCGGGTAGTGAAGACGTACCCTAAATCTGAATCCTTCCCACACCATCACATGTTGCTTAGGGCACAAACTAGACTCTGACACCCATCTATCCTGAGCCACAATTTGAATGTCCTCAATGTTGTTAAAAGAACAGGAGTACTTGTGACACCTTGGAGACTAAAATTTATTTGGGCATAAGCTTTTGTGGGCTAAAACCCACTTCATCGGATGCATGCAGTGGGAAATACAGTAGGAAGATATATATACACAGAGAACATGAAAAAATGGGTGATGCCATACCAACTATAACAAGACTTAATCAATTAAAGTGGACTATTATCAGCAGAAGAAAAAAAAAACGTTTGTAGTGATAATCAGGATGGCCCATTTCCAACAGTTGACAAGAAGGTGTGAGCAGCTCTTGAAAGTGATCTGCCACTTGCTTTTTTTGTTCTTTTTGTGTTATTCTTTCCTGGTTTATCCCTGACAGGTCCTCCTGCTACTGTAAATTTGCCAGTTAGGACCTCGTTGAGACAATGAAAAAAAGTGTTTTTATCATCATCTCTTTCAGCAGTCACTGGTAACATTACTCATGTACTTCCGCTTGTCTTTCTCACACTGCTTTTCACTGCTCTGTCCTTTTAAAAAAAAATAGATTTTTTTTGCTGCTCCTTCTTCTGGAGGTACCTATGTTTGCTTTGACTTGTTTCTTTTTTTCCCCACAGTCCCATATATCCTTACTTATCCAGATTTTAGATTAGTTTGCCTGGAAACCAGCTGCAGTTGTTGGCTGCTGTGTAAAAATAATGCCACATCTTGACAGATGGATGTTGACTTCTTACAGTATCTAACTCTTGTAGCACCTGAAATCTGTTTTTCAGTTCAGTTTGAAATTGCTGCTGCAATAACTTGTCTATTAGCCTTTTACTGTCAATTTTCTTAATGATTTTGCGTGGTTTGTTTTTCTCGAGTGGATCATTGGTCTTGACCAGGGATCGGCAACCTGCGGCAGCATGCCAAAGGCGGCACATGAGCTAATTTTTAGTGGCACTCTGCTGTCAGCCAGGGTCCTGGCCGCCGGCCCCGCTCAGCCTGCTGCCTGCCTGGATGGACGGAACCCCAGGCCGGCAGCGGGATGAGCGGGGCCGGCGGCCAGGACCCCACCTGGCAGGGGCTGGCGGCCAGAACCCCAGACCAGCAGCGAGCTGAGATGCTCAGCCCGCTGCCGGTCTGGGGTTCCGTCCGCCGCCCCCACTCCAGTCTGGGGTTCCGTCCACTGACCCCGTAAATGTAAAATGTATTACTGGCACGCAAAACCTTAAATTACAGTAAATAAATGAATACTTGACACACCACTCTCAAAGGTTGCCGACCCCTGGTCTTGACACACACAAACTGTGGCCACTTCAGACATCAGCTCCTCTGTATGCTTTGACAACCCATGTAGGCTCAACAATCTAAGTAGCGATCACAATAGTGAGTCTCATATACATGTGTATATAATTAGAAGTCCCCGCAAACTGCGTATGAAATACTTTCCAATTTATTCGTAAAATGTGTGGAAGGTTATTATGCACCTGAAATATTTATTAAGATTAACGGGCCTTACTGAAGACACAAAAGTAGTGAGTTAGATTGATAGTTAACGTAAGTATGAACATATTAAATTTCTGCTACATTTTTCCTGAGGAAAAAGACTAAAGGTTCATATAGTGTCTTTAATATATTTAAAACTCATATTGACCCCCCCATGAAACATGACTGCCAGACATAATTCTGAATTTAACAAGGTGTTAGATTAAACAGACTACAGAAGGACACAGGGCAAAGATGCTTCAAGACTTTCTCTTAAATATTTGCTAGTAGTCAATTCTTGGAATAATATTGATAAAAATGGCAAGGGGCAGAGCATGATTAGCTATCAGGAACAGTATTACATTCATTGATAGTGTTGGTGGCACCAGGCATGGCCCAGTGTTAACAGAGGGGTGGAAAATGACAGTGCCAATGAAGGCTCCCTGTATTAGGCCTCTGCTTGTCCTAACCGCTTCTATGTTTAGACTTTAATTAACTCCACAGGCTAGATGGAAAGAATGGAATGTGTGGCAACTAGTTATCAGTACCAGGAGGCAATTATACAGCCTGCTTGCACCTGGCTAAAGGAAGTGAAACAGAATGACCGGTCAAGAAAAGTTACTAACGAGATAGTATGTCTTTTGCCAAGTATGATCTAACCTGTTTAGAGTAATTGCTACGTTATAATGTGCTTGCTGTATGGGAACTAGAAGGGAGGGAAGAAGAGGGGGGGGGGAAGGGGGAGCTGGGCATTGGGGGTAATAGACATGCTTAGCTAAAATCATGTATAAAGACAGAGAGCTGCTTGTATGGTGTGTGCTTGATCTGAGACGTGGTCTCCGAGCACGCGCTTTGAGATCTCAAATAAACCTTTTTTTTGCTTCTCCACCCTGGTGTGTCTAATTGGAGCTAGGCACTCCGGGCAACGAACCACTGTTGCAGTCGCCTCAGGCCTTTTGTGCCGGCAACAATAGAGAATGGGAATGTGTAAAAGAAACGTAAATCTCAACTATTGGCATAATTAAAAGATCACATCACTTAAAGTTTTCTGTCATCTGTCATTTTCATGAAGGTTTGGTGGCATAAAATCACCCCTTAATTAGGAACGCATACTGCATATCTGGAGGCTTCAGCTCGCACTTCTCAGCCCCCTCCCCTACAACATAATCCAAAATGTGTAATAAAGACCCAATACAAGATAAAAAGAAAATAGGAGCAGAAGCTTGAAATGACATAGGGTGAACAAGTATACAGTGTTTCATTAACCTCAGTTTCAAAATATGTGATAGTTTTATTAAACATGGAGACACCACCATATTTCTGTGGGATAGAAGGAAATTTAGATATATAAAATAAAATTAATATAATGAAGTAGTTGAGAGGTATCTTTTATTGGACCAACTTCTATTGGTGATAGAGACAAGCTTTCAAACTCTGTGTAAGTTTGAAAGCTTGTCTCTCTCTCACTATCAACTGAATTTGGTCCAATAAAAGAAATTAGCTCACCCACCTTATCTCTCTAAATTAGTTTTCACAATTTTAAGTAAGATCTGTAGTAAGTTTTACCAAGTGGTTATTAAATGTTTTAAGTTCACTTATCCAAAATTATAGGTGTACACGAAAGGAAAAATTTTGAAGAAGAGAATGATTTATAACTCTTTTGGACTGTAGTAATGGAGAGTAGAAAGGGGTCATGCTAGATGAGCCAGTTTCATTATCCTGGGAAATACCTAACTGGAACGTGGAGCAAAATGGGGGAGAGAAGGTGAGTAGTAGAGAGAGGAACACACAGGTAGGAAAGGGAAGAAAGTGGTAAGAGTGAACAGCAGGAACAGAGGGAAGATGAGGAGTACAGAGTTTAACAAGAAGTGAAAAATTAAGTAGAAACTAATAGAACTAAAATGGAAAATATAGTGGGGAGTAAAAGGAAAGGAATAAAGAAAGGTTAAAAATTTGAGAAGAAGAGAAAAACCTGCAAAAGGTTATAGATGACAGTGTGAAATACAGAGGGGAAAAATAAGTTTAAAACATTTCCTACAATAATTTTAAGTCAAAATGTGTGAAATGCAAGAAAGGACAGGTGAAAATGAAACCAAGAACAAAACAAGTGTGACAGTATGTTTTAAAATGTGATTTCAATGGAAAAACACATTTGTTCTGAAGATCACAGTATTTCAGATACAGACGCATGGGTAGCTGAAATCAATAGAAATGAAATATGGAGAAATATGGGGTGAGGGCTCCGGCTAGGGGTGCAGGCTCTGGGGTTTGGCCAGAAATTAGGAGTTCAGGGTGTGGGAGGGGGCTCCAGTCTGGGGCATGGGGTTGGGCTGAGGGAAAGGGATTAAGGCTGGGGCAAGAGGTTGGGGCACGGGAGGGGATCAAGGGTGCAGGCTCCGAGCGGTGCTTACCTCAAACATCTCTTGGAAGCAGAAGCATATCCCCCCTCCAGCTCCTACGTGGAGATGCGGCCAAGCGGCTCCGCACACTGCCCCGTCCGCAGGTGCTGTCCCTGCAGTTCCCATTAGCTGCAGTTCCCGGCCAATGGGAGTTGCGGGGGTGGCACTTGGTGTGAGGGCAGCACACGGAGCCCCCTGGCTATCCCTAAACATAGGAGCCGGAAGAGGGACATGCTACTGCTTCCGGGAGCCTTGGCACGCACGCATGGAGCAGTCTCTGATCCCGCTCCCCGGCTGGAGCACAGGAACAGGGCAAGCCCCAGACCCGCTCCCAAGCAGGAACTCGAGGGCTGGACTAAACAGGCTGGGGGCCGGATATGGCCCCCAGGGCGTAGTTTGCCCACCTCTGCTGTAAAAGGTGCTGGAAACATCTCAATTTTGTCTCTTTCCCGCTCAAGCCTCTAGACTATGAACTTATATTAATGGGAGCATTCTAACCAAGGGACTGAGGACCTTCCAATGATTTGGAAGCAACAAGAGACTTAACAAACCAGCAGTTTATTCCATCACTGCTACAAGCCTGATCCAAGAACTTTGCAATTGTTGTATGTATTTGATTCCTTTAACCAATTTTAACTCTCACCTTTCTTTCATTTTATAAATAAACCTTTAGATACTAAAGGATTGGCAACAGCGTGAGAGCTGAGGGGGGAAGCTGCGGGGGGTGAGGGGGGACAGCGGCAGCAGCTCACACTTCCAGGAGCCGCAGAACCCAAGCGTGGTGAGCGGGGAGCCGGGGGGCACGCCTGCCCAGGCTGTGGCCCAGTGACACACACACCCCCGCGGGGGGGAGGGGGCTCCTGCAGCGGATGCATGCGGGCAGCGGTCCCCGTGCGCCCCATGGCTGCCCCCTCGCCGTGCTCAGGCTCTGCGGCTCCCGGGAGTGTGAGGAGCCGCCGCCCCTCCCACAGCAGGCTCAGGGCCCCACGCCCTGGCAGCGCACACTCCCAAGAGCCGCAGAACCCGGGCATGGTGACGGGGGAGCTGGTGGGGGGAGCCGGGGGGCTCGCCTGCCGCCAGTCTGGGCTCCCCGCCACTGCCACCGGCCCCGCTCAGCCTCCTGCCGGCCTGGGGTTCTGTTCACTCTGCCGGCTGCGCACTGAACACCCCCACTGAGCCACCCACACCCCCACCCCACTGAGCCTCACCCCCTGCATCAGGAGCCCCCCACACCCAGACCACTACTCCACTGAGCTCCAACCAGCTGCACCCTGACCCCCCACCCTACCAAGCCCCACTCCCCCCGCCCTTCCCCACTGAGCCCTAACCACGTTCACCTGGACTCCCCTGCCAAGTCCCACTCCCCTTGCACCCAGAACTCTGCACCGAGCCCCTGTGCATCCAGATTCCCTGCTGCACCCAGACCCCCCACAGGCTGCCCACACCCAGATTGCGCCACACAGAACCCTGATACTCTTGAGGGAATTCTGCGCCGACAAATTTAAAAATTTTAAATTCTGCAAAATTCTGCATATTTTAATTGTCAAAATAACACAAACACAACAACAAAATAATCACACCACTTTCAGTTATGTTGATAATTTATTTCAAAATACTTGTCAGCAAATAATTGAAAATGGTGTGATTATAGTGTGTTGTTTTGACAAATAAAATATGCAGAATTTTGCAGAATTTTAAAATATTGTGCGCAGAATTTTTAGGTGCAGAATTCCCTCAGGAGTAACTGATTGCTGGGCAGTAATGGAGCAACTACTTTACTTCCACACACAGTCCTCTGAAAAAAAATGCATATTTTACAAATTTCTAACTGGACCAACAGCACAGAGAAAGCCATCATTTTCCATTCCTTAATAAGATTATAACCTCAACATACATAGACACAAAAAGCACCATCGTTAAGCAAGCACTGTTACCAAGTGATATGACATGCATACAACATTAAATAAAGATCTAGTGTATCCAAATGTGTATGCTTCCTAGGTCTAGATCACTCTCAAAGTTTAAGTTTTCATCTTACAGACACTGCAGACTATGTAAACCTCTTATGACAAGCACAGTGAAGGGGAAATAGTACCAGTATAGTTACTGTATCAGCATAATTCTATTTTAAAATTACATATGCCTACAACCATCAAGAGAGATTTTTTTTATAGCCTTTAGAGAGAGAGTTCTTCATCTCATAACACAAATCATTCAATACAGGGGCCTGATCCTGAATACCATTAATCACACAAATAAGGGTTCTCAGGGTCAGGCAAAAAAGTAAAGACTGGAGGGTGGTGTCTCTAAGAGGAAGAATTAGTGGTGGTGTTATTCAGACAAAAATTCTGTAGGTGTGTTAATCAGTGGTATGAACCTTGCTGCAGAATTATGCACTTATCTGAACATAGGTTATTTAAAAACTATGGGTGTCTAGAATAGTAAGTTTTGTTTGGAGTACTACCTCTCATCCTTAACCATTAACTAACTATATGGTTTGGGAACTCAGCAAAACTACCCTTAGAATTTCACTCAAATAAACTGGTAACCAGTGCAGTATGTGAAGCACAAATGCATTGTGCTCCCCAAAGGAAGCACTCCAACTCAGCAGCCATATTCTGAACAGGCTTATTTAGACACAAGTAGAGTGCTCTGCAATGACCCAATTTGGAAGTGACATTGGGGTGGATAACCAAGGGGAGCTTCATATTCAAGAATGATCACAATCTCCTTGCCAAGCATGGTTTCAAGGAAAAATATGTTGGACCACTGCTGATACCTGAACATTCAGAAGCAACTGTGGGTCTGACAAGAGCACCAAGTAACAAACATGAGTGACAAATGGCACACTAATTATTTCCATCAAGAGGAAAAGGAATTACTTTTATTTCCTCCAAACATGTTTTCTGTATTAGACATTCTGTAGACAGAATGCTGCTTAGTTATCTTCTGGAAATGATCAAACAGATATACAATTGGCGTCACTTGCACAATAAAGGTACAGTACAAACCTGTTTACATGCAGATGTTGGGAGTCAAGCCGTCACGACCGCGTGTTAACGGACGGCGGGTTAAGAGGGCCATGCTGAAATATCCTAAGATATCTATACTGTATATAAATGTATAATTATCTAGGATTACATACGTATTCACAGCGTCCCAAATACTGCAGGCCTATCTGTTAACAGTGCTTTGCAAAAATATAAATTCAAATGTGTAATCTAATAAAAACATTACTACTACTACTACATAGGGGTGAAAGTAACTCAGACACTTACCGGTAAGGGGCGGGGCGGCTCTGGCCCCCAGAAAGGGCGGGGCCTAGGATGGAAGGGGCGGGGCTAGGGGTCAGCATCCGCCAGCCAGCCCTTCCAGGCCACCTGGTCCATGCCACCCGGGGTTCCTGTGGCAATTTAAAGGGCCTGGGGCTCTGGACGCCACTGTTTCAGTAGCAGCGTCTGGAGCCCCAGGCCCTTTTAAATCGTTGGCCCCAAGGCAGCTGCTCCCTTTTCCCACCCCACCCATCGGCGGCTGGGGGGGTGGGGGGGGACAAAAGGGGCAGGGACCTTAAAGCGCTGCAGGGTCCTTTGCTGCAGCAGCACTTTAATGTTGCTGTGCCCCCCCATCGGCGGCCCAGCACCGCCGCGGCAAAGGACCGTCCTTAAAGCGCTGCTGCAGCAGAGCTTTAATGTCCCTGCCCTTTTTGCCTCCCCCATCGGCAGCCCTGCTGGTAGGCCACCAACGGGGTGGGAGAGAAAGGGTCAGCAATGTTAAAGCGCTGCTGTGGCAGCGCTTTAACGTTACTGCCCCTTCCCCCCACCATCTCCCTCCCGTTGGCGGTAAAGATGTACAACATGTTTCCACTCCGCACTTCCTGTCAATTTCTCTGTCAGTGAGTTAGTGAGCAAATCTGTAGCGGTACATAGCAAGTTCCTGTACCACGTGTTAACGAGTCTCACATGTTAAATAGGTAGCACTGGGAGGCATGGCGCTACCGTGCGTTAAGTGGATTCGCGCATCAGCAGGTCTGTACTGTAATGCAATCCACGTTGCCTCACATATATACAGTGGACCCCGTTTATCCAGTTTAATTGGGACCGGGACCAGATCAGATAATCAAAACCCCAGATAAATTGGAGAATGGGAAAATGCAATGCTGCAGCACCATCAAATGGCCACAGGAGAGATCACCCGCTTCCGGCCCCTGGAATCCTGGTTGTTCAGTAAATGTGGATAGACGTTTAGGAGAGGGTCAGATAATCGGGGTTCTACTGTATTGAGCAGGATGACAGACTAGAACCTCAAGATTCACAATGATACAAGTATTATATGCTGAGTCCTCCTACAGAAAAAAAGAGAAGAGAAGGAGGGTTCTCAAGAGTAACCCCACCTACCAGCAGTCCCTCATGGTCAGCAGCACTAAATGCTGCCAATAGATTTAAAAGAATCAGCATGGACACTGTGGGCTAGATTCACAAAGAAATGCCTAACTTGTAGACACCTAGAAAATCACTGGGATTCAAAAGCCTGGGTTAATTGCCTAGATTCCTTGTACAATGAATGAGATTCAACACATATCTCAGAATGGGATTCAGCGAAGCAAGCATGATAGGTGGCTCCCCATGTAAGCTAGCCAATGGGAGATGCAAAGGAGAGGGTTGTGTCCTAAACCCTGCCCCTCTCAGGGAATCTGGAGCCTAATACTAGGTAGCAGAGAGGTTCCTCTCTCCACTTGGGATTCTCAGCTGCAAACTCTCTCGGAGTTAGATTCCAAATAAGGCTACTTTAATTCTAAGAGTGTCCACAGAGGGGCTTAATGCAGTTTAACTAATCCACTTTGAATTAACTTAAGGTCTGAATTAAGATTTACTTTCCCGAGTGTCCCCATGTAGAGACGCTGAAAGACTGGTTTTACTAAGCCTAAAGTAAATGACTTGTTTGAGATGGAAAAGTTAGGGCTGGCCTACCCTAGAAAGTTAGGTCAATCCATCTATGTTGCTCAGGGGCATGAAAAATCCATACCCCTGAGCAACATAATTAAGTTGAACTAACCCCCTGATAGATAGGTAGATCAATGGAGGAATTCTTCCATCGACCTAGTTCTGCCACCCCATGCGGAGGTGGATTATCTATGCTGAAAGGAGAACTCCTCCCATCGACGTAGGTAGTGTCTACACTGAAGTGCTACAGTAGTGACATAGCATTTTGAGCATAAACAAACCCTGAGCCTTTTAAAATGAAAACTCAGAAGCAACTGTATCACATGATTTCACCGCTCTATAATGTCTGTAAGCAGCCTTTATTCAGAAAAGAAATGCAAGGGTGTGACAGAATTTACACCTGTGTCCACACCCTACATATCATTGTAAATAATCTTTGTACAAACACCACCTTGTGAGATGTCATTTAAAAATTCATAGTTTGCTGATCAATAATATCATGGTAAAATGCACATAGCAGGGTTATATGTGAAGTTATAAACAAGCTGAGATTGTGACTAAAAGTATGTTTTCCAGAGAAGTCTGGGGATTGGCCAATCCAATTCCTCAGAAACAGATCACAAGCTGGTGCTTCAGCCAGGTGTAAACAAAGCTGATGGACCATTACCTGCTAAGTGGCCACTCTTTGGCAAGAAAGGGAGCAGGAGAAAAAAAAAAATCTACATCTTAGCCAAGAAACAGTTCCCGCCCACACAGACTGCCCGTCGCCTTGCTCCCAGCTGGAAATGCTTCTCAAAGGGGGGACAGAACTATAGAAAGGGGCAGATAACCATGGGGTTCTGACCTAAGAAGCTTGGTCAGTAAGACTACTGAAAACATGTGGTGAGAAAACATTGCTTCAAATTTACCAGAGTTTGTTAAGCTAGGCATCAGTTGTGTTTTATCTTTATTTTTCTTGTAACCATTTCTGACTATTACGCTCACTTGTACTCACTTAAAATCTCCCTTTGTCATTAATACATTTGTTTTACTGTTTTATCCAATCCAGTGCATTTAAATTGTAATGTCTGAAGAACTATTTGAAATAATAAACTGGCATATTACTATCTTAAAGAAATAATGGACTTGTACTTACTTGTATTGTCCTGGAGAGGGCTGGACAGTACAGGACATACATTTCTGAGGGAAAATCTAAGACTTGGAGTGAGTTAAGTTCACCCTACTGGTCAGAGACACAGTGCGGCTGCCTAGCTACAGCTCACACATGGACATAGCTGGGAGTGACTTACATGCTGGAGGCTGCTTGTGAGCAGTCCAGACTGGAGACTAAGTAGCAAAGCAGTGTAAAGGGCACCCCAGGTAAGAGAACAGGAGTGACACAGCTACTTATTAGTCTAGATTGTACCCTGAGTATGTCACAAAGGGAAAAGAGAATACAATTAATCCACTGGAACCAGAAGATAAATCATCGCCAGTGGAAGAAGCAGTGCATTTCCTCTCTAGTGCATCATGTATAAAAATAAACAAAGCTATGTTTTATCAAATGCTTTGTAATGCCTTCACCCTAGGACTGCTTATTTTCTATTATAGACTTATAGTGCTTGCAAATTACCATGCAATTTGGACTATGTTAATACAAACTAGGAACCTTTTAGTTTGTGCCCGTGGCATCCACACAGGATTTACAGTGCAGCACTTTGGTGAGCACTGCTATTCAAACGCCCATAGATGAACCAATAATGGGTTTTTAAGGACAGGTTAGAAAAACACCTGTCAGGGATGGTATAGGTATACTTGACCCTGCATCACCATGGGGCAGGGACGGAGGGGAAGAGGAAATGGACTAGATGACTCTCAAAGTCCCTCCAGCCCTACATGTCTATGATCCTATATTAGGAAATCAGCAGCCCTGGAGTAAAGGAATTACAAAGCATTTGAAAAGCATTGCTCTGTTTATTTTTACTTTTAGCTTAGCTGAAGGCTCAGATCGGTGAAGAAGAGTGAGATTTCAGATATGGCACAACTATTATTTCTACAAACCACTACTTTTTTCAAAAATCTCCAAGCTAAATATTTTAGCAAGCACTGTAGGCTTATGCATCATTATTGCAAATTCTTCCCAAATTTCAAAACTCAATTATTTTAATTAGATTTTACTCACCAGTAATTATTTACAGTAATCAATAACAACATGGGAAATGACAGATGATTATAGCTTTTGGTTATGTGGCAGACCAACCTACTTTACACATGGGTTTCTGCAGGCCTGCTGGCCTCCTTTCATAATGATGAATAAAGACCACAAAGATCAGAGGGTAAAGAGAACCTATACACACAGGTTCCACCCTGTGCATGATTTCATATACAACACAAGGCAGTTAAAATGATCTGTAACCACATTTCTAGTCAAGCCTGAATTATCTTCTCTCTCCTTCTCTAGGTGAACAAATAAGTGTGCAAAGAAACATACAGTGGAACCTTGTTAATTAGTACTGATGACTGGAAGATCTGTTATGAATTAATGAATTGCCATTTTGAATTAAGTTTTGCAAAATTAGCATGAAAACAAGTGAACTGGCAATTTCCTTGCTTTTTCTTTTATGATGTATCCAAAAATCCATCCCATCCCTTCCCTTCCTTCCCACCCACCAAAATTCTTGTTCAGGCCTTGATAATTTCATGCTCATGTTACTATAATCTCATCTCAAACTTTGAAAGCAAGTCAAACAAAATTACAAACATCTGGACTTTTTTCAAATAAGAATGCACAAAAAATAGTTATGATTTTTCAGCCTTCAGCTTAAAACCCTTAAATAGGGATCAATGTTATTCAACTGGAATATTGCCGTCTTACAATGCCCAGAATGTAAATAATACAAGTCAAGTTGTCTATTTAAAAGAACAAGCTACATCCCTTTATTTTAAAGGTAGTACTGAATAAAAAAAGAAAGTATTTTTAGAATTATATGTTAAATGCCCCCAGAGGATCAGGGAGAAAAGGGCAATCAAGCCTTTACCAATCATTATTATTTTTAGGTCTTTAATATTCACACCCAATGCAGACTGCTAACTCCCAGCATGCTCTCTGCTAATGACCCCAAACCCACCACAGAACTCCAATGAAACTCGTAGACCACTTCTGGGGACATACAGTTTCTTAGGCCCCAATACTGCAACAAGTAGAGCCCTGCAAAAATGAGGATATCCGCTTTATATCCACGGATGTGGATGCAGATATCTGCAGACCATGTTTGTAAACTGGATTCGGATACAAGTTTTGTATCCTCACAGGGCTCTAGCAATGAGTTCCATGCATGCCCATGTAGAAACTCACTCATTTCAGTTGCACACAGAGGTGGTGCATCTTGCAGGACTACGGAAAACACATTTTGTGTATTTTGCAATGCTGCAGTTACTGAAATTTATAAATATTCTTATTTTATGTGCCATAAAAAACACAAGCTATAAAAAAGAATATTGAGGAAAACAACTGAAAACTGACCATATTTAAAAACAAAATAGAAAGGGAAGAAAGAAGGAAACGAGTCATGGATATGTCCTTTACCCCTTCATGCAATGTTCTTTCATTATTTTAAACAAGAGTTTTAAAGTCTCTAACTGTCATGTAAATATAATAAATGTGTTGTTGCCCACCCAGGTTTGAACCAGGGGTGTTGACTCTGAAGGTTAATTGTGATAATGAATATTATAACACTGTTAACTATTTCATTGCAGACCAAATCATGCAAGGTAGAGAACCAATTATACTATGAGTATTTGCATAATCTAGTGAGTGTAACATCCCATTTCAGCATCCAGAACCAGCAGAGTTTGGGAGAGTATGACCACTTATTTGCCTCTCTTTCCCCCATTCTGACCCCTGCCAAAATGCATCCTCCACAGTCCTCAACATGACTAGCTAGTTAGATGGCCCTGTCGAGGCTGATTCCCCACTCTGGCATTTAGAATGCAGAAGGTGAGGGCCCGCAAGGACTCTAAAAATTAATACTGGCCACTCCAGGCTTGTATTAAACTTCGCAGGTTACAGCTTTTCTCTGACCTTGGATGGATAGATGCTGCCACCACCCAAGTGCAAAACCCCTTTGAGAACCCAGGAAGGCACACTCAGGAATTCCTTCCTGTGGGGTACCCTCAAGCCCTCCCCTCCCCCCAATCTGGGGAAGACTGAGAAAGAAAACAAAGGAAATCAGATGATATCACCAGCTAATTAAACAACATGTGCACAAACCTCTTAGGACACAAAATCCAATCCTGTTTTTTAAAAAGATAAAATTTATTAAAAACAAAAAGAAAGAAAAAATAAATTTGGAAACGTAGGCTATTGCTAGATTTAAAAAAAAAAAGAATTAAGCATAAAGAATAACCTTCTTGAGGTCCAGCTTAAAGGTTACAAGCAAACAAAAGCATTTGGGGTTAGCACAGAGTAGTTCACAAGCCATAAATAAATAAAAAGAGATAAACCTAATTGTGTCTTCCTAAACATTTCCTGATCTACTTACATATCTGGGGGTTTCAAGTGAGTAGTTTCAAGGTATGATTCAGGTGATTTTTCATACCTGACCCAAAGCTTCTTACAGCATAGTTGCTCTGTTCCCTCTCTCCAGAGAGCGACAGACAGACAGATCAAGGGGAAGTTTTTTCCCCAATTTTAAAAAGTTTTAGCCTTTCTGTGGGCTCTTTTGGTCAGGTGCCCACTCCCTTCTTTTTACCTATGTATCGCAGAGGGACTTTTTAACCCTTTACAGGTAAAGCAAGTAGAGAACAGCTACTAAGAGGGATTTTATAGCTAACTGGCTAGCTGGGTGTCCATAAAAGGAAGGTACTCCTTCCTCTTTTCATTTATCACAGGCCCCAATCCTGCTAGCTCTCTCTCCATGGACCATCAGAAAGTTTCCAAGGACAACATTTGGGGAGCCACTGATCCAGAAAATGGCAAACATATATTAGGAACAGAATACTGACCTAATCAGTAGCCAGATGATATACATTGCAAACACAAAAATCCTATTTACATATTTATGACAATGAAAATCCCAAAGCAATCAGTATTATGCTCTACCGCAGGGGTCGGCAACCTTTCAGAAGTGGTGTGCGGAGTCTTCATTTATTCACTCTAAATTAAGGTTTTGCGTGCCGGTAATGCATTTCAACATTTTTAGAAGGTCTCTTTCTGTAAGTCTAGCATATATAACTAAACTATTGTTGTATGTAAAGTACATAAGGTTTTTAGAATGTTTAAAAAGCTTCATTTAAAATTAAATTAAAATGCAGAGCCCGCTGGACTGGTGCCCAGGACCCAGGCACTGAGTGCCACTAAAAATCAGCTCATATGCCTCCTTTGGCACACGTGCCATAGGTTGCCTACCCCTGCTCTACCACTTTACTAGTTTAAAACAAACAAACAAACAAAATCTTGACTCTTACCTGATAGAGCTCTTCAAGGTTGTATTTAATGGAGGTGCTACTTTGTATAGCTCTCACTGCTTCATCAAGCTTCTGCCATGTGTCCTGTGTGTAATTATCAGGCAATTTAGGTCTTTCTGTAAAACCAGATACAAGTAAGTAGAAACTGAACCCGCAATACAAGATTACTTATAGCTATATCTTTTAAAATACTTTTGGAATAATTTAATAAAGTGGAATCCAATGTGTCTTTCACTTTCACACTTCAAGCTTGAAATATTTTTTTTTAAATTTATAAATATTGTAAAACCATATAATATGGCAAAAGCCACTAAGTGCCATTTTTATCTCTGAATCGTGGCATATAAAGGCCCTGCTCCTGCAAGAAGCTTCACATGGGCTGCCCCTCTTCACATGCACAGATCCCTACTAAAATATTTGCCCAGACAGAGCAGCTTGCATGATCCTGGATAAAATTTGTAAAACGTGCAAAGATACTATCTCAGAATGCACTCAAGAAGTTGGTGTTGCAATTTAAGGTGTTCTTTTTTATTATTTAATAAAGCTTAATTAAACATTCCAAACACTAGCAAACTAATGTGGTCTACTGCAATATCTTTGACACTACTCTCATTTCAACACTCTCTATACTAGATTTATTTTCTATATATTCTTTAAAGAGTAACTGACCACCAAACCATTGATATACATTATCTCTGACTACACTGTGTGTAATAGAACTTTTTACACATATTTTATTACAGAACATGCTGTTAACTGAAACATTAGAAAGACTACAACACAAACTGTTATCTATATAGAAACTGCATCACTTAGCTGAGATGAGGAAAGGGAATACTAAGGCAGTACAGATGCCAGACACAGGACTGGTTAGACAGGGGAGTTGGGTTCTGCTGCCAACTAACTACACCACTGATGTGCTGCATGACCATGGACAAATCACTACACTTTTTTATGCCTCATTTCCCCTATCTGTAAAACAGTGGTGCTGGAACTAAAGGTGCTGGGGGTGCTGCTGCATCCCTTGCTTGAAGTAACAACCACAAACACCAAATACATGGTTTCCATCATCAGCACCCCAGTAATACTGGCCTGTCTTTGAGACCTACAGATGAGAGCTACACTGGGGCCCCTGTGCTCAGAACTTCATATATGTAAGTAAACTGAAATAACTTCCTTGCGGCTGGAGGATCAGGCCCGTTTGCCAAAAAAAGTGACTGGCTATACACAGTGAACAGGCTAACGGAGCAACGGCCCTTGTAGCTGTTGAGGGAGGCACTGAGAGCAAGTTAGCCGAGTTAAGGCCTTTTCACAGTCCCTTTCCAGGGCAAACCCCGCCTGGCACGTATCTCTTGGTGAGAAAGGAACTGGAGCAGACCCCCCACCACATGACCAGAAGATCGGCGCTGGCGACTGGGCGGGGGCTGCCCTCCTGGGGTGTAGGGTGCACCACGGGCCCCTGGAGAGCGGCTCGGAGGCTACACTGACACCCCCACAGGGCAGGGTCCTCAGGCGGCCGCTCCCCACCCTGCCCGTCACTGTTCGCAGCAGCAGCCGCCCGCAGTCAGGGCCCCTCCCAGCCGGGCCCAGCGGCCTCCCTCTCCGGGGAAGGGGCGGGGGCAGCAGGGCCAGGAGCAAAGTAAACTCAGGTCCGGAAAGGGCCGCGGGAGCCATTGGCTGCGGCCGGCAGGATGGGCCGGGGCCGGGGCCGGCACCAAACAGGGGACGCTAGGAACCGCCGCCAGGCGCTGGGGACTCGCCCGCCCCCGGCCCCGGCCCACCTCTGAAGTTCTTGATCACGAGCTTCTTGGAGGTGGCGGCGGCGGCGGCGCCCCCGGCCCGGGCTCCCGCGGCGGCCGCCAGCGAGGCGGGCTTGGTGAGCCCGTTGGTGTGTCCCACCAGGGCCGACAGGTGCGGCTTCTTCTGCGGCTCGCCGGCCATGGCCGCCCCCTTCGTGCCGGAGCGCGGCTCCCGCCCCCCCGAGCCCGGCCGCCTGCTGGGAGCGGCTGCTGCTCCGTCCGGCGGGCGGAGAGTCACCACCAGCCCGGCCTCCCCACGCGGCGCCCCGGCTCCGGGGGCCCCATCAACCCCGCCCCGCGCGGAGGGGGAGGGGGACAGGCCGTCACCCGGCCGCGGCTGCAGCCGGCTCCGCCGTGTAGGCAGCGCGGCCCCGCTCGCAAGATGGCTCCCGAGAGCGGGGCTGGGGCTGGGGCTGGAGCTGCTGCCGCGCCGGACGTGAGGGGTTGAAGCGCCTGCGGGGCGGCCCCGGGCCCCTCCCTGGGGCGGGAGAGCGGCGGCTCCGCTCCCCGGCCCGCGGGGGTAACCGGGAGGAGGCGCCGCCGGGCTCCCCCCAGAGGCCGAGCAAGAAAGTGACGCGGCCTCAGGCCGGGGCCGGGGGGCCCGAGACGAACGGGGTGAGCGGCGGAGGGTCTGTCTCCGGCCCGTCCCCACGGAGCTACAGGGGCTTGTTTTCCAGCCGCGCGAGTTCAGTCACGTTAGCGTCACATCCCTGAGGGGCTCCATGGCCTTAGCTGACCACGTGCTTCAGCCTCGCCATTATTTTGCTATTATGTTAAACTGACGCCATTGGAAAGCCCAACTTTGGCCCATCAAGGCTTTGTCTTCTCTGCAAAAGTGTGTAGTTTTCACACTGAGATGGGCACCTACCTAGGTACATAATTCTAGTGGAGACAAGACACTAATTTTTATCTCTCTGTAGCCAGAGGTGGATTACAGTTTTCTGGGGCCCTGGGCCAGAGCAAGTGGGAGCCCCTCCCCGTGCTCCTGCTGTGGAGCAGGGTCAGCACATGGGGACAGGAGCAACGGGCAGAGTGGGGGATGCCCCAGTACCCCAACCCTGCTCCCTGGCAAGAGTGCTAGGTGGAGTGGGTGCACTCAATTTTCCAGTGGCCCCAGCCCCTGGGCCCAGACCCCATTGGCCCAGTGGCTAATCTGCCACTGTTTGTAGCAGCGGTCAACCCAGGTCAGGGGGATAATGTTGCCCTTGAGGAGCTACAATCAAGGTGGAATCTACCAGTGGCTTGTTTCTGCTCAACCTTTATGTCAAGATAGATATCTTGGGTAACTATGTAACATCACACATCTTCTTACAAAGAAAACAGGCCAAGACATTAAAAGTTTATACCTAAACACAAAGACCATCATTTCCTGGTCTTCCTAGTTTCCTCTTCCTAGTCCAAAACACATCCTTATTTTCAGAGCAATGAACGTTAACCATTAAATTAAATGGTGCCTCTGACAAGAAGGGCCCAGGGCTTCACTAGCTGTTTTTAACATCCCACTCTTGCTATGGTTGCAGCAGCTCCAATGGTGGTAAATGTCATAGGTGCACAGGTGTTGACCATCCTCATGTCATCTAAATCTACTCAGAGCAGGTCTAGACAGCACACTCTTTAAAATCAGTACTCCTACCATAGAAGAAGCTGTCCCAGTAGTAACAGTGGAGAATTGGACACAAGTCTTTTTTCATGTTAATGATCACTTGTGAAATTTTTTACCCAAATGTGCCATTAAGAACTTAGAGAGCGAGAAGGTGGATGAATAGGTAATAGCTTGTATTGGCTCAACTTCTGTTTGTGAGAGATAAGTTGCCCAATAGCAACTATGTGGATGAAACCAGACAATTGTTAAGATCTCAAATGAACTCACACAGGAAAATGATAAAAGACATAAACATCACATCAGCTGTAGGTGAACTCTTTTCACAAGGCAATCACTCTATATCTGACCTATCAGTCCTCACCCTCAAAGGAAACATGCACAACTTTCAAAACATGAGCCTGGGAGTTTAAATTCATAACTATACTTGAGACTAAAAATGTTGGACTGAATGGAGATACTGCATTTATGGCTTATTACTAGGGCTGTCAAGCCATTAAAAATTGTGATTAATCGTGCAATTATAAAGATTAATCACATTATTTATTGCACTGTTAATAATAGAATACCATTTATTTAAATATTTTTGATGTTTTCTACATTTTCAAAAATACTGATTTCAATTACAACACAATACAAAGTGTACAGTGCTCACTTTATTTTTTATTACCGTATTGTCCCGCGTATAGGCCACACTTTTTTCCCCTAATTTAAGTCTTTAAATTAGGGGGCGGCCTATAATCGGGATCTTGAAAAAAAAACCAATAAAAATACTTTAAATCCCAGCCACGGCGGGGAATCAGAGGGCTCTGGGCTGCCCGCTGCGGCAGAGAGCCCAGAGCCCTTTAAATCCCAGCCGTGGCGGGGAATCAGAGGGCTCTGGGCTGCCCCAGCCGTGTCCCCGCCTCCCCCGCCCCGCGTACCCGCCTCCGCCGGCCCTGGCCTCACGCCGCCCGGCTCCAGCCCCGGCCACGTCCCCGCCGCCCAGCTCCGGCCCCGGCCGCGTCCCCGCCGCCCAGCTCCAGCCCCAGGCCCGCGTACCTGCCTCCGCCGGCCACGTCCCCGCCTCCTCTGCCGCCCGGCTCCACCCCGGCCGCGTCCCCGCCTCCCCCGCCGCCCGGCTCCAGCCCCGTATACCCGCCTCCGCCGGCCCCGGCCTCAGGGCCACCCAGAGGGGGGGGCAAAGAGGGCAATTTGCCCCCAGGCCCAGCAGGGGCCCCCACGAGAGTTTTTCAGGGGCCCCAGAGCGGTGTCCTTCACTCGCTCCGGGGGGCCCGGAAAACTCTTGCGGGGCCGGGCGCAGGAGCTGCTTCTGCTCCTGGTCTACGCCTGCGGGGGGGGGGGGTCCTTCCGCTCCGGGGCGGACGGACCCCCCACTGACGAGTTACTGCCCAAGCGGGACCCGCTGCCAAAGTGCAGCCCGGTCTTCGGCGGTAATTCGGCGGTGGGGGGCCCTTCCGTTCCAGGACCCGCCGCCGAAGTGCCCCGAAGACTCGCGGCGGGGCCTCCCGCCGCCGAATTACCGCCGAAGACCGGGCTGCACTTCAGCGGCGGGTCCTGCTTCGGCGGAAATTCGGCAGCGGGGGCGCCCCGCGGCGGGTCTTCGGGACACTTCGGTGGCAGGTCCCAGAATGGAAGGGGCCCCCCCCGCCGAAGACCCCGGGCCCCCCAGAATTCTCTGGCCGGCCCTGCCTGGCCTCGCGTCGCCCGGCGCTGGCCCCGGCCGCGCGTCCCCCGCCGCCCGGCGCTGCATCGCCCGTCCCCGTCCCCGTGTCCCCCGCCGCCCGGCCCCGGACCCGCATCCCTTCCCGGCCGCCCTACTCTGGCCGGCCAGCTACCTGGCTCTGGCCGTCCGGCTCCCGCCACATCCTCCAGCTCCGGGCTCCGGCCGCATGACTCCTGCCCCGGCCCAGCATCCCGGGGCTCCTGGCTCCAGCCGCGGCCGGACTGTAGTGCCGCCAGCCACATCAAGGCAGCGCAGTAAGGGGGCAGGGAGGGGGTGTTGGAGAAAGGGCAGGGGAGTTCGGGGTGGGGGGTGGATAGGGGTTGGGGGGTCAGAGGGCAGGGAACAGGGGGATTGAATAGGGGCAAGGGTCCTGGTGGGGCAGTTAGAAAGGATCAGGGGATGGATGGGGCGGTGGGAGGCAGTCAGGGGCAAGGGTTCCAGGGGCTGTCAGGGGACAGAGAGAAGGGGTGGTTGGATGGGGCAGGGGTCCCTGGGGTGTGGGGAGGTGTCAAGGACCGCGGGGGGGGGGTTGGATGGGGCAGGAGTTCGGGGGGGGGGGGGGCATGATTCCGAACCCTAAGAACATTTGCTAATGTTGTTGATTGTTGTGCAGGGAAGAGGGTGAGAACTGTTCCCATCAGTCTCCTTGTTGTCCATTCCTTTTCCCTTCTTTATTTACAGTATAACTACAAAATAGTTTTCAATATTTCTGAGTATATAACATATGCCGTCAAAAGCAGGACTACCAAAAGTGTTAAAAGTGTTAAAAATACTGGTACATGTCTTCCTATTCATTAAATAAAATACTGTTTTACTGTTCTACTAATGTGTATATTTTCTTTAAGTTAAAAAAAGTTAAAAATTTAATTTTTTTAAAATAGCACCAAACTTTAAGGGTGCGGCTTATAATCAGGAGCGGCCTATACTCGGAACAATACGGTACGAGTATTTGCACTGTAAAAAACAAATATTTTTCAATTCACCTAATACAAGTACTGTAGTGCAATCTCTTTATCATGGAAGTTGAACTTACAAATGTAGAATTATGTACAAAAAACCTACATTAAAAAAAAAGATGTAAAATTTTAGAGTCTGCAAGTCCACTCAGTTCTACTTCTAGTTCAACTAATCGCTCAGGCAAACAAGTTTGTTTACATTTGCAGGAGATAGTGCTGCCTGCTTCTTCTTTACAATGTCACCTGAAAGTGAGAAAAGGCATTCTCATGGCGCTGTTGTAGCCGGCATTGCAAGATATTTATGTGCCAGATGCGCCAAAGTTTCATATGTCTTGTCATGCTTCAACCTCCATTCCAGAAGACATGCTTCCATACTGATGATGTATTCTACTTGATAACAATCCAAAGTAGTGCAGACTGACACTTGTTCATTTTCATTATCTGAGTCAGATGCCAGCAGCAGGTTGATTTTCTTTTTTGGTACTTTGGAGTCTGTAGTTTCCGCATTGGAGTGTTGCTCTTTTAAGACTTCTGAATGCATGCTCCACACTCATCCCTCTCAGATTTTGGAAGGCGCTTCAGATTCTTAAGCCTTGGGTCTAGTGCTGTAGCTATCTTTAGAAATCTCACATGGGTACCTTCTTTGTGTTTTGTCAAATCTGCAGTGAAAGTGTTCTTAAAACGAACAAGACGTGCTGGGTCATCATCCAAGACTGCTATAACATGAAATATATGGCAGAATGCAGGTAAAACAGAGCCAGGGACATAAAATTCTCCCCCAAGGAGTTCAGACAAATTTAATTAACACACCATTTATTTAACAACATCATCAGCAGGGAACCATGTCCTCTGGAATGGTGGCCAAAGCACAAAGTGGCATACAAATGTTTAGCATATCTGGCATGTAAATACCTTGCAATGCCAGCTACAAAAGTGCGATGCAAACGCCTGTTCTCATTTTCTGGTGACATTGTAAATAAGAAGAGGGCAGCATTATCTCTTGTAAATGTAAACTTGTTTGGCTTAGCAATTGGCTGAACAAGAAGTAGGACTAAGTGCACTTGTAGGCTCTGAAGTTTTACATTGTTTTAATTTTGAGTGCAGTTATGTAACAAAAAAAAATCTACATTTGTAAGTTGCACTTTCAGAGAGACAAAAGAGATTGCACTACAGAACTTGTATGAGGTGAATTGAAAGATACTATTTCTTGTTTATAATTTTTACAGTGCAAATATTTGTAATAAAAATAATGTGCACTTTGATTTCAATTACAACACAGAATACAGCATATACAAAAATGCAGAAAAACATCCAAAATATTTAATAAATTTCAATTGATACTCTATTGTTTAACAGTACAATTAAAACTACAATTAATCAAGATTACTGGTAATTTTGTTGTAATTTTTTTGAGTTAATCGTGATTTAATGGTGATTAATTGACAGCCCTACTTATTATAACAATCTGTAATCCATTAATGTACCCCAGCTACCACTCCCCTCCCCCCACTTTCCTCCCTAGGACTGGAAGGGTGTTAATAGGCCATTTCACCTTGATTGGTCCCTTGAAATATGTTCTATTTATGCTAAACAATATGTTCCCCCTTGTATAAAACTGTGACACTCTGAGTATATTTCCCAGACCTGAAGAAGAGCTCTGTGTAGCTGACAAGCTTGTCTCTCTCACCAATAAGAGATATTACTTAACCCAGTGGTTCTCAATGGGGGGTACACAGTGGTCTTCCAGAGGGTACATCAACTCATCTAGCTATTTAGCTAGTTTTACAACAGACTACATAAAAAGCACTAGCAAAGTCAGTACAAACTAAAATTTCATATAATTACTTGTTTATACTACACTATAAATTATACACTAAGTACAATATTTATATTCCAATTTATTTTATAATTATATGGTCAAAATGAGAAAGCAATTTTTCAGTAATAGTGTGTTGTGACACTTCTGTATTTTTGTCTGATTTTGTACGCAAGTAGTTTTTAAGTAAGGTGAAACTTGTGAGTACACAGGACAAATCAGACTCCTGAAAGGGGTAGTACAGTAGTCTGGTCTTATAGCCACTGTCTTAACTCACCTTCTCTCTTTAATATCCTGGAACCAATATGGCTACAACACTGCATACAGGGACATTAGAACAATTATTATGGGGGGGAGGGGTGCTGAAAGCCACTGTACAAAACTGTGAACCATGTATTTGGTTATTACGACTACACGCCACGGTGCTCCTGCACCCCCCGTTCCAGCACCCCCGACAGCATACAACCTTTAAGAACATGTCACGTAGGCTTAAAATTTATCACAATGCTTGTTTGCCACGCATGCACAGTGCGCTGGTCTGACAACACAAAACTGTGCATTCTGCTAAGTGTCACTGGCTCACGACGAGGGAAAGCTTTGGGCCCACACTCACAAATGCCATATAACAGAGGGGGAAGATAGCCAGCACCTGCAGCCAGCTCGCTGCAGAGACGTGCCCTCCCGGCAGCGTGCGGGAGCAGCGCCGGACACAAGCCCAGGCACCGAGGCACGCACAGCCGTCCCTGCGGCCGAAGGGCGCTCTCAGCCCGGCCGGGCTACCCCGCGCGCAGCAGGCGGAACGCTACGCTCAGCTGGGGCGCGTGACGCTCCTCTCACAGTCCCGCCCTCTCCGCGAGAGCAGAATCGGGCCCCACTGCGCGGGACGAACAGTAACAACAACGCCGCTTTTACCCCAGGGGCGGGGCGGGGGGTCATCACGTGAGCGGCTGGCCCGGCTCGCGTCACGTGACGCACGCAGGGCTGGCGCGCCGTGCGCGAGACGGAAGTGCCGGGCGTTTGCCCCGCCCACGGGTTGTGATGGAGTGAGGTGGCGGCGGCGGCGCTGCGAGCCTGGTGAGTGGGCGCGCGGGAGCCCCGGGGAGGAGAGTGACGCGCGTCCTGGGACCCCTCCCCCGCCTCCTGGTTGTTCCCGCGCCTGGTGCCGCTCCTGGGGGGTCGGTCTGCGGGGGCTGCCCCGGGCTGAGTGGCTGGAAGCCCCTCGCTGGCCCCGCGGGGAGGTGGGGACGCGGGTGGGTTTAAAACTGTCGTGGATAACTTGGTTTCGCGGTGACGGTTCTGCTTCCTTGGCCGCACAGGACACGCCCCGCGCTTGATCTCCAGCTCTTGCTTGGCCCGCTGGTCTGTCCATGGCGCACATCACCATCAACCAGTATTTGCAGCAGGTAAGTGGGTTCTATTTGCCATCACCATTGCCAGGTTTTTCTCCATACTACAGATAAGTTACCGTGCTCAAGAAAAGGCAACCGAGGGTGATAATCCGGGAAGCTTCTCCTAAGGCTGTTATGAAAACAAAGTAACGGTCATCTGGCGCTTAAAAATGCAGGGCCTATATAAATATGTAGCCCCCAGTCGTGCGATAGGATCTGTTAGTGTGGGCTCTGGCATCTTTAGGAAGTGGGCATGTTTATACTGCAGCTGAGAGTGAGCCTCCCAGCCCAAGTAGACACACGCACTAGCACAGTTCAAGCTAGCACGTTAAAAACACCAACACAGCACAGAGGGTAGTCCAGGCTCTCAAGCCCACCTGCGTCTGAGATGGGGAGGCTAGCCCAATTCTCTGCTGGACCCACAACTTCTGTATTGCTATTTTTAGTATGATACCTCAAGCTCTGCTTGCTTGAGGCTGGCTACCCTGACTGGGAGATTTGCTCCCAGCTGCAGTGTAAACATACCCAGTGAGGCTTTGCACAGATGCAGGGGCCTGCATTAATGGATGCAATTGTAGGATCAAGGCCCAAATATACTTGCTATAAAGATTCTTTCCTTGTCAAATGTAATACACACTCTTATTTAAGCACCTTAATGAGACATGTCACACTTGGTCAGTGCCGCAAAAGTTCTATATTGGCTGCACAGACCCCTTTCCCAATTTCTGTGGCTTAACAGTTGTTTTTATATCTTTAGAAAAGATTTCTCCCCTATCTGTTGTTGAGTGACAGACCCACGAAACCATAGGAAATTTAATATAATAATCAGTGAAATGACTGTTTAAATACTTTCTTTTTACAGTATTACTTCATGCATTTGACAAAATGTTGTAATCTGTTATTTAAAATGTCATTCATAGAAATATGAGGCAAAACATTGTGTGATTTTTAACTTGATCGTGTCCCTTTAAATAATCCTTGCATTGCAGTATATTTGATCATGATAGGACATTCTTGAACCTTAAATCTCTAGCTCTGTCATAAGGCTTCTTGACTGCAATAACAAAGTTATGCTATCTTCTCCAAATTCTATTGATATTTTTAGATTTTTCTATTTATTGAGAATTCTGCATCAAATGTCTTTTTTTTTTTTTTTTTTTTTTAAAGCATGCTCTGAAGATAAAGTCAACATGGAACTAAACTCATTGATTGTATGCGGACTATACTTAACTGTTTAGTAATGCTTTATTTCTTTACTGAAATTCTTAGCTGATCTTAGTACTAATTTGGTTTCTGCTTCTGATTTAGAAGTGGGAATACATTTCACTGAATAGTGTAGACAAGAATAATGCCATGGGCCCAATCCTGTATCCGATCCATACCCAAAACTCTGACTTAAGTGAGTTCATGAAGATGCTCTGGGTCCAGTACTGTAGTGCCTACTTCAGAAAAACTTCCCCCTGAATTAAAGGGGAAGATTTTCTGATTAGGGAAGGCAGGATTAGTCTTTTTATGATTAGGCTGTGTTGTTAAATACTAATATGTATGTGAAATACAATTAAGAATCCTTATTAATGAAATCCAAACTATCCTTCCTTTCGGCAACTCCAGTGTAAAATATTCAAAACTTGATTTATGACTGCAAGTGTACTTTTTCTTCATTGAAGTCTGTCTTTAGTTATTATACAAAGTTTCTAAATTCTGTGTAACTACTGCCAATGAAAGACAGTGGACCCATATAATTGCCTTGTGAGGTCACTGATCTGAGACACGTTGTACAACTAAGAAAAAATAAAGGTGTCTGGCTTTTTCCTGTTGAATTTTAATGTGCGTCTTCCAAACTAAAACTTCTTGGGAATAACATATGAGAAATTAATAGTTGCAGAGTCATTGACAAGAATGCAAATGTCATCACAAGAGGATGATTTTTATTAGCTGGCAATATGTGTTACATAGCTACGGCTATATCTTGTTCCTTAATTGTGTGTAATTTTTTCTTTAATTTTTTTGTGTAGGTTCTAGAAGCCATTGATTCCAGAGATGGACTGTTTTGTGCAGAATTGGTGTCATTTAAGCATCCTCATGTTGCAAACCCCAGGCTTCAGGTACAAGAATTAGTTGCACTAACAAACCAAGGCCCCAATTCTGCAAGGCACAGGTGCCAACTCTATGGGAGCTCCAGTGCTGGAGCATGGAAAAAAATAGGGGGTGCTCACTACCCACTGGGATGACCACTTGTTGGTGGCCAGGTATCAGCTGTTGTGGGGGTGCCGCTGCAGATGAGCTGTTTGTTATGGGCTGCCTGGGTGCAGCTGCAATCAGCTGTTTGGCAGGCAGGCTCAGATCAGCTGTTTCGCACTCAGCAGGGGCTGAGTGAGCCTCCCCCTCCCCCCCCTCCCCCCCCCCCCAAAAAAGCCTTAGGGTTGGGGTGGGTGGCCAGACTATCAGCAGCAGTGCAGCCAGGCTCTGCTCACCTGAGGTCACCCTGCACACACCTCTTTGGCTGGTGGCCATGGTATCCACCTGTATGGTTTCTCCCGTCCCGTCAGACTCGACTCTGGCCACAGCAGGCATTAGGTGACCCAAGGGAGCCCCGCTAGGCTAGGGCTGATGGGTGCAGTGGCAGATTAAGGGGAGAAAAGCCCTGGACCCTGGCAGGAGCCATGCTGGGTGGGGGAGGGGGAAAAAGCCCCCCTGACCTTGGCAGGAGCCACACTGGGTAAGAGAAGGGGCAGAAACCTCCCTCCCCCCCAACCATGGCAGGAGCTGTGCTGGGTGAGGGAGGGGAGGGCGGAGAAGCCCTGGACCCCAGCAGAAGATGCAGTGCTGAAGCCCCCAGCTCAGGAGCCCCAGCTACCCTAGTGACAGAAGCTGCAGGGCTGAGGTGTGGAGTTGCCCTGAGCCCCTCTCTCCCAATTGCCCTGTGTGGAGCTGGCTCTCGCTGTCAGGTTGTGAAGAAAATCTACTCACCTTGGTATCTCCATTTTCCCCCATCATCACACAGCCGTGACTGGATTTACTCTAGGAGGCAGGATCAATATTAGCCCCATTTGGCAGGTGGGATTAGGGCACACAGAGGTGAAGCAGCAAAGAATCCTGTGGCACCTTATAGACTAACAGACGTTTTGCAGCATGAGCTTTCGTGGGTGAATACCCACTTCTTCAAAGCTCATGCTGCAAAACGTCTGTTAGTCTATAAGGTGCCACAGGATTCTTTGCTGCTTCTACAGAACCAGACTAACACGGCTACCCCTCTGATACTTGACACAGAGGTGAAGTGGCTTTCCCAAGGCTAAGCAGGGAGTCTGTGGCAGAGAAGAGAACCAAACCCAGAACACCTGAGTCCCAGGCCTGTGCTTTAACCACTAGGCAACCTTCCTACCCCAAGGAGGGGGAACCTCCTCTGCTGCTTTCAGTGCGTGGGTAGGGCAGAGCCACCAGGAGGTGGGGAGCAGAGAGAGAGAGAGAGATAGGAAAAGGGACATGGGTGGGAAGCAAGAAGGGGGAACACCAGGAAGGGGAGCAAGGATTTAGAGAAGAAACGAGAGAGGGAGAAGTGCAGGGAGAGTGATTAGGAAAGGAGAGCAGAAAGAGGAAGGGAGAGGGGAAAGACTCCCCACAGCTTATCCCTCCAATATGCCTTCTTCCCGCAGCCGTCAGTGGCCCTCAGCTCCCAAACTGGCCTTAAGTAGGTGTGAAGCACAGAGCGAACGTAGTGTCTGTAAACTGGGATGTTAGTGAAGACAGCTTGTCGCTGAGTGTAATGATTTTAATATACTGTAATTCATGATAATGTAATTATGTAGTTCATTACTATTTTAAAAATGATTACATTAAGATATCAATGATAGACTAAGAGTCAGTAACTAGAATATGAAAGAAGTGTATAAATATGCTGAAAATTGCCAGTTTGGGGAGGGAGGCTGAGCCCCCCCCCTCCTCCTCCCAACACGCATGCCTCGCCCTTAAGGAAGGTGGGGGCAGAAAGGAGTGAGTGGGAGGCGCTCAGGGGAGGGGATCTACTGGAAGGAGGCAGAGCAGGGGCAGGAAGAGGTGGAGTGGGGGTGGGGCCAGGATGGGGCACCCACCAGCAAAACCAAAAGTCAGAACCTATGCTGAAAGGTGAGGTGCACAGGCAGACCTCTATTAGCTTCAGAGAGGCTCTGAAAGGGTCCAGGAATTTGCTTATTTGCATGAAATTTCTGTGGGTTTAGATGGAAATATTCAGGTAGTTCTGAAGAAAACACAGAGAAGAATAGTGTGCATAACAAGTATGTAGGCAAAAAATCCCCCACAAAACAAAAACCCAAACTCTCTTGCTCCAGAAAGGAGAGCCTAGTTAGGGTTAAAAACAATTTTCTGCCACTACTCTTATAGAGGGGGGAAAAAAATCCTACAAAATGTAAAAGCGAGCAACAGTTCTGTAGAAAATATCTCTTCAAAAGATTACAGAGTTTAATCAAGTTATAATTTATCTATAGAATGTTTAAATAAGATATAGACTTCAACAGAGAATGACATATACAATTCCTTCGGTTGGTTTAAAATGTCTTTTAAAATTCTATAAGACTTAGTGGTGTTATATGCAATTTTTAAAAACTGTGCACTTAACCCAAGGTCAGCTGAAGCAGCAATATGACATGAATCCCATTAGTGACTATTGCTATTAGCATGCATCTCTCCTCTTTCCTGCCACAACACAACACAATTGTAGGATGCTGTCCAGAGAAATACAATGAAACATGGAAACTGTATTCTGTTCAGGTTTTTATACTTCACTGTAGTATCTGAGAAGTGACCTCTATCATTGTCACTAATCTAAATGTCTCTTGTTCTTTCCCCTTCCCTTTTTGTCTGTACTGTATCTTTTTACTCTGTCATCTGTCTCCTTTTATTGAAAAAATTGTTGTTTAACAAGCCAGAGCAGCACACCTTTCTGGTTTGGTTACTCTCTCTTTCCTTTGTTTATCCTTTTATCTTGCTCCACAGCATGTTCTTTCCATTCCCTCCCATTTCCTTAACATTGGTTCTCCTTAATTTTCCACTTTTCCTCTACAATGAGTATGACTGTTAATGTTCTAATATATAGCTAAGGCTTGTATGCTTGATAAAAAATGCATATTTTTATGGAATTTTATACATTTAATGTTCCATTGATTTGTTCTATAATTAGCTTCCATCTCCAGAAGACAAATGTCAACAAGTTCTGGAGCCACCATACGATGAAATGTTTGCTGCTCACTTAAGGTAAAGATGGATTCAGAATGAGAGTTTGAATTTTGTTCTATCCAGGTAGAAAGAGGAAGGGATTTTGATAGTACTTCATGTATAGTCCATGTCACCATCTTATTGATAATGCATGCCCTTTTCCAGGCACTGCAAAAGTGTGTTTGCTTTTAACAGCAATAGCAGACACACAAGTGAACAAACAACAACAGGGGAAAGAGAAATTTCTTAAATAGGAAAAAGTGATTGTAAACCTGTGAAAACTGGCAGAGCTCTCTCATGCATCTTTAGTATCCAAAGTATTTCTTTACTGCTTTTTTAAAATTAAATAGAGGTCAAGTTGACTTTGTCTTTTTAATTTTCTCTCATTTCAAGAATCTTGCAAATTTATCTATCTAGGTTATATTGAATGACAGTTGTAGAGAGGTCATTTAAAACGGATGTGTTCAGATCTATTGCTGTATAATGTCACTCAATATTCAATTTCAATATTTATGGCTGTTTAAGAATACTTCTAATAAGCCTGTGACTAAAAAAAACTGCAAAGCTTTAATTTAGCTATAGAGAAGGAGACTAATATATTAAGCTACCCTTTAAATATAAAACACTTTTCAGCGTCCTCCTTAATGCTTTTTCTTTTGACAGATGTACTTACGCTGTTGGAAACCATGACTTTATTGAAGCTTACAAATGCCAAACAGTTATAGTACAATATCCTTTTCCATCAGCTCATTTGAGAGCTCTTAAATAAACTGTCTGGGATAACTTCATGTTTGAGGAGGGGAAAATTCTTTCAAATGTGATGGAATTACAAAATATAAATGTGGTTTGGGGGGTGTGTGTGTGTGTAAATAAAAGCTCGTTAGACTTGTAACGCATGAAACCCAAATAAAATCCCCCCCCTTCTCCTCTTCACAGGGGTAAAAGAAAAAGTACCAGTTGCCCCCAAGCCAGAGAATTAGTCTCCCGGAGTCCTCCACATAATGTAGAGGGGAGGATGATATTGCAAAGCGCCACTATCCTGTTCCCTTCCTTGGGTCTCTCCCACTCCCATGGCTTCCTCAGTCAGGGTAAAGGAGGTAGCATGCAATAGAGCTGGACTCATCCCTTTTTCCCCCTACACTCCAATTCCTGATCTGTTGCCTTTTTTGCAGTCTTCTACACTCAGAAATAGGACATACCATATAACCTCTTACACCTATCCCATTTTACTTCACGTGTCACTTTGTAAATTGTGTGTTGTGTTCTCCTAAATATAACACATCATTCCTGCGAGCATTTCAAGCACATAAAGAAGAAAACTGGTAAGTACTTTATAAATATAATGTTAGTAACTAGGCAGGTGAATAGATCTAGATGATTGTTAATGCTACCTTTCATCCCAAAATGCAACCATAGTTCAGTTAAGATACCACTATAAAAATAACTTTCATTTATCTATAATGATTTGTTTCAGTTATGTACACCAGTTATTTACTAATTAAAACTGTTATGTCACTCTTTCCTTTTGAGTTTGTATAAGGGATTCAAGCCCAAAATCTGTTCATTTATCTATTCAAATTGTTTAGCAAACTTACTTCGTTTCCCTTTAAGTAAAGCATTGATTGCAGGATGATGTTCTGCTTGACAGTTTGTCACCTGGAGGTTAATTAAATGCATTATTCATTTACTGCAAGTAATGATGTGTGAAACACTGACCTTTAAAGACATTTTCCTATAAAGTGTGATTTTTGTAAGATTTAAGGAAAGGAAAACTGGATATGTAGGAAATTGTATACCCACCAGGAACACTTACCTCCATGTGGACTAAAAAATAACTTGTATGGCTTAACCTGCAGTATGGATTTAGTTGCTCATGCATAATAAATGTATTGATTTTTTTTGCTTTTGTAGGGCTTTGCCTATTATGTATGCTGTAGCACTTGACCTTCGAATTTTTGCTAACAATGTAAGTAGACAGGAAACTTGCAGTTTAACAATTTCATATACTCTATCTGTCAATAAGGAATTTATTTGACTGTGAAGTGTCTTTAACTCAGCCTTTGTTTAATCTTATCTGTGTTCTACCTTTTATGTAAGGAGGTGTTACAAAATAATTAGGGTTGTCAAGTGATTAAAAAAATTAATCTCGATTAATCTCACTGTTAAACAATAATAGAATACCATTTATTTGAATATTTTTGGATGTTTTCTATATTTTCAAATATATTGATTTCAATTACAACACAGAATACAAAGTGTACAGTGCTTACTTTATTTTTTATTACAAATATTTGCACTGTAAAAAAGAAAAGAGATAGTATTTTTCAATTCACTTAATACAAGTACTGTAGTGTAATCTCTTTATCATAAAATTGAACTTACAGATGTTACTCCGGGGGGAAATTCTACTCGAAAAAATTCTGGGCATAATATTTTAAAAATCTGCAATTTTTATTTGTCAAAATAACACTATATAATCATGCCAGTTTTTAATTATTTTGATAATTTATTTCAGAATACCTGTTAGCAAGTATGTCTAACAATACAAACACACAAAAAATTCCTCCAGGAGTAGAGAGTTAAAGAAACCCCTATGACAACCCAGTTCCTGTTTCTCTGCCCCCTCCTCCAGTAGCCCAGCTGGGGGGCCAGACACTCACACCCACTCCTCCTCCCAGAGCCCAGCCATTGTCCCCCAGCCCAGACACTTGCACTCCCTTCCCCCCAGAGCCCAGCTGCAGGGCCTTCTCTGGCCCAGACACTCACATCCCCTGTCCTCCTAGAGTCCAGGGATACAGAAGCAGAAATAGTGTGATGCTGGGTCCTGGGCTTGCACGGAGTTTCCTGTGCACCGCTGCCGCCTTCAGGATATGCTGGGAACTGCAACTGCTGGGAACCCTCCAGTTCCTTCCCCTGGCAATGTGTTCTGCTTGCAAGCTGGGCTCTGCTGGGTACAGCCACACCTAGTGGCAACCAACATTTCTGCAGCCCATTTGTGGGGATGGGAGAAGGAAATTCTGCATGCACAACACTAATTTCTGCAAAATTCTGCATTATGCAGTGGCGCAGAACTCCACCAGGAGTAAAATGTAGAATTATGTACCAAAAAAACCTGCATTCAAAAATAAAACGATATAAAACTTTAGAGCCTACACGTCCACTCAGTCCTATTACTTGTTCAGCCAATCGCTCAGACAAACAAGTTTGTTTACATTTGCAGGAGATAATGCTTCCCGCTTCTTCTTTACAATGTCACCTGAAAGTGAGAACAGGTGTTCACATGGCACTGTTGTAGCTGGCATCTCAAGATATTTGTGCCAGATGTGCTAAAGAATCATATGTCCCTTTCATGCTTCAACCATTTTCCAGAGGATGTTTGTCTTAGCGATTGGCTGAACAAGTAATAGGCCTGAGTGAACTTGTAGGCTCTAAAGTCTTTTACATTGTTTTGTTTTTGAGTGCAGTTGCATAACAAAAAAAAAAATCTACATTTGTAAGTTGCACTGTCACCATACAGATTGCACTACAGTACTTGTATGAGATGAATTGAAAAATAGTTTATATTTTTTATTACAAATATTGTCACTGTAAAAATGATAGTGAGCACTGTACACTTTGTATTCTGTGTTGTAATTGAAATCAATATGTTTGAAAATGTAGGAAAACATTTAAAAATATTTAATTTCAATTGGTATTCTATTGTTTAACAGTGGGATTTAAAACTGTGATTAATCACGATTAATTTTTTGAGTTAATAGCATGAGTTAATTGCAGTTAATCAACAGACCTAAAAATTATATATACTCAGTTTCACCCATTACTAAGTTAATCTTACACTTGCAATAATATAAGTTGCTTATTCTAACTACCTCTTATTTTTGGCCCAAATCCTGGGAGGTGCTGAAAACATACAAGTCTCTCTGATGTCAGTCTGGGTTTTATGGTTCAGAAAAGCTCTGTGGGACATGCCTTAATTGCCTCAGTAATGCTTTTACTCCCTGGCTTCATGATTGGATAGAATTTTCTCGAAGAAACTTTTTTTGAAATAGATTGGATTTAAAAACTCTCCGTGGTGGACCATGGTGATAGTTTATGTTGCAATGGGGAAAAACTTTATTTCTGCCTGGAGTAGGAAATGGTCTGAACAGGATAGTAAGTAGACCCTACACTTATGATCACATCCAGCGTGAGGATCATTGAATATCAGGGTTGGAAAGGACCTCAGGAGGTCATTTAGTCCACTCCCCTGCTCAAAGCAGGACCAATCCCCAACTAAATCATCCCAGCCAGGGCTTTGTCAAGCCTGACCTTAAAAACCTCTAAGGAAGGAGATTCCACCACCACCCTAGGTAACCCATTCCAGTGCTTCACCACCTTCCCAATGAAAAAGTTTTTCCTAATATCTAACCTAAACCTCCCCCACTGCAACTTGAAACCATTACTCCTTGTTCAAGATCCAATCTTGATAAGGCCGTTTATGTATTTGGGCCCACCTGAATTGGAAGGTCTGTATGGGAGTTTTTGGTTTATCGGATTGGAGAAGTTTGTACACTGATTGGATTGGTGTTATATGAGAGCTGACTGGGCATTTGAATAGATATATCTCCATTTCTTTTTTGGCCTGTTTGCATTTTTTTAGGGTAGTTAAAAGTGGGGAGAATGTAAACAAAAGTCAAAATTAAAACAACACTTAATTCACAAGGCAAATTGCAGTTCATATTAAGGCCATTGGTTTGTCTGTCTTTATCCGTACCCGGAGATAAAGTTGTACATTAGCTAATCTACCTTTCAGATCTCTCCAGTCTTGCGTGTTATGTTGCCAACTCATGATTTTATTGTGAGCTTAGCAATATTTGGTGTTTTTCTTTAAGTCCCAACACCTGGAGTCCTGTGAATGCCTGAAAATTCAGCTTTCATTTACAAGAAAAATTGCTGGCCTTCATAGTTGCAGAGAGAGCTTGAAAAAGTGAACCCTGAAGGCTCATACAGCAGAATGCAAATTAAAAGAACCCAAATTTATTTTTTAACTAACTTTTATTTTTGGGGAGTGGGGGTAGCTTGAGTCATGATTTTTTGAAGGCTTGTGGTTGGCAATACTTAGGGTGACCATATTTTCCCAGCAGGAAAACGGCACACCTGTGGGACGGCCCAAGCCCTCCCTGAGGTCCCCCAGCCTCCCTGTGCACAGGGCTGCTGGAGGCCACCCCTCGCCTCCCCGCACTTGGGCTGATCTGAGTCCTCCCTGCCTCCTGTCCATGCAGTGCCAGCCTGAGGTTAATGAGCGCGGGGTGTTCAGAACCTCCCAGGAGATATTTTAATACGTACAGTATGTTGGGGTGACAGGTGTAAGGAACTTACCTCTTTACTTTACAAGATACTGTGTTTAAAGAACTAGTCTACTTGCTGCTTTTAAAAAATGAGCCTGGATGTAGGACTACATGATGTCTCTCTCACCTTGCATGCTAGGCCGATCAACAGCTGGTGAAAAAAGGGAAAAGCAAAGTTGGTGACATGTTGGAAAAAGCAGCAGAATTGCTGATGAGCTGTTTTCGTGTTTGTGCCAGTGACACGTGAGTGAAAGATCCTTTCTCAATCTTGTGTTGAATCATTAAGAAATTTAAATAACTTTACCCATTTGCAAAGCATAAGAATTACTGTATATACTCGATCATAAGCCGGTTTGTTTATAAGCCGACCCCCCCCCCCCAAGCGGGATAAGTAAAAATGGAAATTTTTTATAACCCATTCATAAGCCGACCCTATAATTCAGGGGTCAGCAAACTTTGGTTCCCAGGTCATCAGAATAAGTCTCTGGTGGGCCGAGATGGTTTGTTTACCTCGAGCGTCCGCAGGCATGAAGGTAAACCTAAGTAAACAAAGTGTCACGGCGCGCCAGCTGCTTACCCTGACGGGCCGGGGCAGCAACTGGTGGGGAAATTTGGTGGGGGGGAGAAGATAGGAGTCAGGGGAGTATCCCCTTGACCAACCCCACGTGACCCCTCCCCTAGCCTGGGACCTCCACACTCTCCCCATCCCATCCCTTCCCACGTTATGTGGGGGGGGCCAAGGGAGGATGTCTTTGATCTGGCTGGAGCTGCTCCGGCAGGCTGGGCAGCGCAGCCTTCTTTGGCAGGCCAGACCGGGCTGCGCAGCCGCAGCGTGTTCCAATGGGCTGGGCTGGGTGGCACAGCCGCAGCGTGCTTTGGTGGTGTGGCTACAGCCTGCTCTGGGGGGGTGGGGCCGAGTGGCACGGCTGCAGCCTGCCAGCCCTGAAGCTGCAGCTGCTTCAGAGGCTGGGGAGAGAGCAGTGTGGCTAGAAGCAGAGAGACTCTGGTCCTGCCTCTTCCCTTCTGGCTGTGCTGCCTCTCCTTGCTCCCTCTGTTGCGGGGAGGGACTGTGTCCCACCTCTCCCTCTCTATACCCGTTCATAAGCCAACCTCCTTCTCTGATGCTTCCCTTTTTAACTAAAAAAATTCGGCTTATGAACGAGTGTATACGGTAATTCTCTCCACTAACCAAGACCATATCTGGGTCAAGGCAGTCACTTTTATTGTCTGCCTCCTTCCCTTTGTGCTGTGTTCTCTCCTGAATATCAACTACAGCTGGAGAGGCTTCTCTTTAGGCTTGATATTCTTAACAGGTGTTGCAGAAGAGACTAATTTACATCCTGGTCTCCCAAGGCAAACAATTAACTCTTTTTGTCCTATTCCAGTGTGGCGTTTGTACATGCCGTCACAGTGGGACTGGGAGAGAGGGAATTTTACTTCAGTCTTCCATTCTTAAGATTTTTAATGTTCTCAGCATGGAGAAAAGGCTTCTTCACTCTCTCAGGCGCATACAGGTGTGCAGAAGGCCACAGGAGGGGAATTCCACTGTAGTGAACTCAGTCTATCTCTATTACAGTATGTCTTGTAGCCTCTATCATAACAAGGCTGTCCTCCTCCAGACTTTACACACTAAAGTTATTTAAACTTCTGTCATTAGCTTAAAATCCAGGGAAACTCCTAAATTCAAAACTTAAGATCACTCAAATATTTCCTATCAACAAAATCACTAGAAAACAAGGAAGTCTCCAGCTAAGTAGCATTAGCATACACAAAAGTCTCTAAAATTACTCTTCAGACCTCCCAGATATCATAATACCAAAGCACACTTAGATTTCTCTCCTGTACAACAAGTTCCCTTTCAGTTCCAGTGTGCAACCACTCAGATGCACACATCATGTTCTTCAAAATCTCATCTAAATATACAAACTTAACTCCAGTATGAGTATTTTAAAAATAAATAAACACTATGTAGAATTGCAGAGTAAAATCATGTCTGTCTCTAAGATATCTTTCATCTTGCTGTGATTGGAGTTAAGGTTGTGCATTGAGTGAAATTCTGAGGAGGTGGACGTGTACATTGATGGTGGCTATATATATTGGAAGTGTGTGAATGGTAAGACAGGTGACGTGAAATTGGGGTGGATACCCTTGTTGTCTTACCAAGCAACTTTCTTGATTTGAAGTGATTGCATTGATGGGGGAACACAGTTGAGCAATCTTAAAATTAACAAGGATTATAGAATGGAAATGGGATTGAACGCTTTGTTTTGATGAAGATTGTATGGTCTAAAATTTACAAGGAATTTTTGGCTTGTTTTTGTTTGATATTAATGTAAGACCATTTGTTTTAAAAATATGGATAAAAGGCATGTGAAGGGAATTCATTCTAAAAGCAAAATATGTATTTTCCTAACACATTCATTTCTAATGTTTTATCTTTTGTAACAGTCGAGCTGGCATTGATGACTCCAAAAAGTGGGGCATGTTGTTTCTGGTGAATCAGCTGTTTAAAATCTATTTTAAGGTATGATCCAAGCCTACTAAGTTTGTTTTCTTTGTATTTCATGTTCTAACTCAAGTCCCGTTTCACAACGTGCCACATTGATATACCTTTCAATCATGTGACTTTCTTCTCAGATTAACAAACTTCATCTGTGTAAACCATTAATTAGAGCTATTGACAGCTCAAATCTGAAAGATGACTACAGCATGGCACAGAGAGTTACATTCAAATACTACGTTGGACGCAAGGCGATGTTTGACAGTGATTTTAAGCAAGGTACTATATGCCAGTAGAACAGATTTATATTCTCCCTGCTGGGAGTGAACACCAGCTGACGTGTTTTATGTGTGTGACTCAAAACCTGTTGTGGAAAGTACAGTTGTTGTGAAGCGTGACTTTCGTTCGGTCAGTGCAAAGACAAGATCCAGAGGAATTTGCTGCAGGCTGAACCAGATTAGAGTATGGATTACATTACAATTCTAATTGCAACATGTAGTCAGTCTTGAACTATTTACATCTCCGAACTCTTCTTTAGCATACACTTTATACATTTGGTGCACATGTTACTAAAATGTGTTTTCTGGGTGAGTGTCCAGCAAGATACTTTGTGATATATGTATATGAGAGATGTTTACAGCTTTCTTGCCCTTCTGGATGTTGCTTGTGCAGCAGATTTTCAACAAACTACCATACAATTTAGCTTCTTGGTGTATTGATTTTGAAGATACATTGTAGCTTTATTTAACCTTTCTCAGTAATAATATTATATGATACTTCAGGGTAGTGGTTCTCAACCGTTCCAGACTACTGTCCCCCTTTCAGGAGTCTGATTTGTCTTGCGTACTCCCAAGTTTCACCTCACTTAAAAACTACTTGCTTACAAAATCAGACATAAAAATGTCTCCGCACACTATTACTGGAAAAAAATGCTTGCTTTCTTATTTTTACCATATAAAATAAATCAATTTGAATATAAATATTGTACTTGCATTTTAGCATATAGTATATAGAGCAGTATAAACAAGTCATTGTATAAAATTTTAGTTTGTACTGACTTTGCTCGTGCTTTTTATGTAGCGTGTTGTAAAACTAGGTAAATATGTAGATGAGTTGATGTACCTCTTGGAAGACCATGGCGGGGACATACCCCTGGTTGAGAACCACTGCTTTAGGGCTAGACTGTGCAGCCTTCACTCACGTTGGTGAGTGCGGGGGCTACTTGCTTGAGTGCCCCATGAGTAAGGTTGCACAATGTAGCCCTTTGCAAGTCAGGACATTTCCAGTCCTCTGCTTGTCAGTCTTTCATAGTCACTGCACAACTTGGGCGTATGTTTACACATTATATGCCATCTGACTCCCCTGAAGAAGAGCCCTAACACATAATTTTGGAAAATGTCATAGCATGTAGAAACGTAAACATCTTGAAATTTTCCCTCTCCTATAACAGGAACACAATAACCTTGCTATATTGAGTTGGAATTCTTTTCATAATGTAGTTTGACTGTGCAACTGCTCCATCTGAAATGTAGTGTCAGCATCTCTTTTAAAAAGGAAACAGTTTTTATGCTAATGCCCCATCTTCAGTGAATACAGCAATTCTTAAGGCATTAATGTTTATATTACCCTTTTAGTTAGTGTGCAGTTTAGATTGACTTAGTTCCTGTGTGAATACTTCTAGGTTATTGTAAATATGGGAGAAAATGTTTTGACAGGCTCAGTTAAACACGTTATTGTTTGACTATTTGTATGTTTAACTCATTTTTTCTGTTGGTCTCTGTTACCAACAGCAGTGCTGATCCTCTTTCTGTGTCTACAGCTGAAGAGTATCTGTCATTCGCCTTTGAGCACTGTCACCGTTCAAGTCAGAAAAACAAAAGGATGATTTTGATTTACCTTTTGCCAGTAAAAATGTTATTGGTGAGTGGTTTAGCTCTCTACTTCCAAATCAGTCTCTGTGGGACAAATGACCAAGCTGACACACACTACGGCATGACAGCTCCTGATTTTTATTTAGGAGCTCTCTGGAGCCCTATCCAGACACAGGCATCAGCTCATGCAGCCCTTGTATGGTCAAGGCCAAGGAGTATGGTTTGTCAAGCACTTACTTGAAACTGGTGAATTGTAATTTTTGTAACTGCAGAAAAAGGTCGGGGGGGAGAATTACAACCCTAAAATTTTTTTTTGAACTTGTAAATTACCTCCATAAATAATAATAATAAGCATTATTCCCCACACACCTCCTAATTCCAAATTTTGCTCTTAGCTTCATAGCAACAAAGGCACCCATAGCATTTTAAATGGTGCCATTTCAGTGTATAAGAGGAATGTAGTATTGTAGCTCCATAACAGTCCCCTGTGTAAGTGTGTGTGGGGGGCGGGAAGAGAATCATAGAATATTAGGGTTGGACGGGACCTCAGGAGGTCATCTAGTCCAACCCCCTGCTCAAAGCAGGACCAATCCCCAGACAAAATGGCCCCCTCAAGGATTGAACTCACAACCCTGGGTTTAGCAGGCCAATGCTCAAACCACTGAGCTATCCCTCCCCCCGAAGAGTGGGTACAGGTCCGTCAGGGCAGATCCTTCTATCCTCTCACCCCACGAGAGGAAGAGTGTATGTAAAGGCCTCCATAGTCTACTTGAGCAGGTCCACAGCCTGAAGAGGAAGGAGTCTTTCCTTCATGTCCCTCCCTTACCTGGTGTGTCTATACCCACTGAAGCTGGGTGCTAGAGGAATTGCCAGGTAGAGCACTTCAATCCTGATGTTTGATGAATTTACTCTCCTCCTCCCCCGCCCCCCCCAGTCTTGGAGCTCTTTGGAGCAGTCATGACTAATTATACCAAATCATTTAGTACCTTAAATTACTGTCTTCTCTCTTCTAGAGCGTTTTGCCATATAGAAAGCCCAACTTAGCAAGATTATAAGCTTCCAAATTTATTTTAAAATGTACTAAAATAGCACAAGTGGCTGTTTGTTCTCTGAGAGTTAGCTAGAAACATAGAATGCAGAGTTCTGCTTCGCATCTCATCTGATTCTCCAACCAGTAAAGGGGCTACCACTGGCATAGCAGCCAGGTAGCTATGTTTCAGTGCTGACTGGGTTGATGTGCAATCTAATCTCTGCTGTGTAAATTAAAAAAACACAAATTCCTTCCTGGTACTGTACGTGGTTCAAAGTCTCCTCAGACCGGATACAATGAGAATGAGTTATCTCTTCAGACTAACTTTATTATTATTATTATTAAAGAAAGGACATTAAAAATCCAGCAGGAGAAATTAAGGAAAGTACGTCTGGTTAGACAATCAGTAATCTTAACTGTTCTGACACACACCTGTCATGATTAGTGGTGTGTTCTAAAACAGTTTTCTGTTTGCAGAGTGGAGTGCAACACAAGTATAAAATTTGTAACAGTCTAGATTATGTGAAGCATGACCTACTCTGTAATACAAGTTTTATAATTGATCACACTACCATATTTTTAAAGTTTTTAAAACCCACACTCCTGTAACTATGCCAGACAAATGTTTGTTGGCATGATAAGTGATGTTGTGTATTGGGGGCCTAAAAATACCTTAATTCAGCTCCTTTTTTTTTTTTTGTATTTGTATTTTTGTTTTTATAGATGATTGATTTGGAAATATATTTAAACTTATCCTGAAAATTTTTAACTATGCTTGCTTTTCAGGGCCATATGCCAACAATTCAGCTTTTGAAAAAATATGAGCTTATGCAGTTTGCTGAAGTAACAAAGGCTGTGAGGTACAGTGTATTTATTGGATCATGTATTTTTGTTCAAAATAGTATTAAGTGAAAGGTATTTTTCACATACTATAAAAACCTATTGAGTTAGATATTTCGTCTTCTCAGAGTCATACCATCTCATGATACTTCCATATTCACTGTCATTTTAGTGAAGGAAATCTTCTGCTATTGAATGATGCTCTGACAAAACATGAGACCTTCTTCATTCGTTGTGGTATCTTCCTGATCCTCGAGAAGCTAAAAATCATCACCTACAGGAACCTGTTTAAGAAAGTGTAAGCGAAGTAGAAATCCTATTTTGTGGAAGGGAGATCTTCATTTGGTTTCACCACAGAATTGAATTTAAAACATCCAGGGTCCCTAGTTCCCTATTTGTCCCTTAGAGGCTAGAGCTTAAGCAAAGTAAATTATGGTAGAAGGGCCTTTTTGCTCAGAGAAGCAGAATTTTGAGGTAATTGTGCTGAAATAACTGAAATGTATTTGTTTGGATCTTTCAGATATTTGCTACTTAAAACCCATCAGCTATCTCTAGATGCCTTTCTGGTTGCCTTGAAATTCATGCAAGTGGAAGATGTTGATATTGATGAAGTCCAGTGTATTTTGGCTAATCTTATATACATGGTATGTGTTCACCATTCATTAGCTTGCCTTGGCAACTGTAGTTGGTAGAAATGACTACACACAACAGGAAGGTTAATTACAGAAGGGTAATAATAGGAGGTGTACAGTACTGCATTATGTTTTTGGGGGGCTGCTTGTGTGTTATACTTGCATTCATTTGTTCCTCTCATGTATCTAACTACAGTGAAGATTCTTATGCTCTGATTCTTGCCTTTTATTTGCAAAACAGTAAGGACTGCAATTGAGTTTCCATTATAAAGCCAGTCTTTGCCCTTTTGCTAAAATCTATGAACACAGGTACAAAATTGGTAAATTATGACTAGGGCTGAATTTATACTAAATTTGAGTTCACTTGGCCATGGGATTCCTGATTTGACATGCTAAAACTAGAGGTACTCATAAAAGTTCACAAGCTGAACAATCGGGAAAAGATGTTAAAACAGGAGAGAGACAAATTAGTTTACTGGACTCTTGTAAGGGTCTAGTGCACATGAACAAAGATGAGTTAATTAAGCTCTGTTTAAAGGTTATTAAAACTTTGGTCTTAAAATTGGGTAATCCAGAATAGATTGGAAATTTATAGTCCTTTTTCTTGTAGAGACAGAGCTCAAAATGTAAATTGGCAACTACTAGGAAGGCTTGTCAGTAACAGCAAATTCAAAGTTCATGGGCATGTTTAAGGTTCCTATGTAGCAGAGTACTTATTTATGTGTGTGTGTGAGAGAGAGGTATCTCTCTCTCTCTCTTTTTATATTATATATATCTTGTAGAACTGGATGGGACCCTGAAAGGTCATTGAGTCCAGCCCCCTGCCTTCACTACCAGGACCAAGTACTGATTTTTGCCCCAGATCCCTAAGTGGCCCTCTCAAAGATTGAACTCTGAACCCTGGGTTTAGTAGGCCAGTGCTCAAACCACTGAGCTATTCCTCCCCCCAAACTTAAGTGTGTGATTGACTTAATATAAATAGAAGATATATTTTTATTATTTGAAGTCAGTGGGACTATTCATGAATTGAAAGTTAAGGGCACGTGCACACGCACACATGTTTTGCTTGATCGAGACTGAAGGTAGCAAAAATGTATTGCCAATTTCCAATACTAAAACGTCTTTTTTTTTAACTCTGTCAGGGTCATATTAAAGGATATATATCTCATCAACATCAGAAGCTTGTGGTCAGTAAGCAGAACCCATTCCCTCCACTTTCTACAGTGTGTTGAGTTTATTGCACCTTAGATGGAGTATTTATAAAAGACTCTACTTGTCACTGGACCTGTTTCTCAAGTCGCTCAGTGGAAACTGTTGTTGACCTGGTTATGTTCAGTACTGGAATACAAAAAAACTGTTCATGACTCCTTTCCCAGTGGGAGAGGGCCTGCCAGCTTGACCAAGCACAGAAAACAAAACGCTCCCTTTTTAAAGTTAGTTTCTACAAACTCTGAAGTATAGTGGCTGGAAAAGAAACAAGAATGTTCCCAATTCATGTTGGGACATTTTCAGCTACAATCTTTAAAAAGCCTGCCTCACCTGTCTCAAATGTACTGTGTACTGACCCCCATTTATGTTCCCATAACTATTTCTGTCCTCGTCTGTCAAAAGCAAGTGTCCAGCGGTGGCACTTAATCATTTTTCATGGGCAGAAAGAATGGTTTTATTTCACCTGTTCTTGACCTAAGGCCTAGTTATGTGAAACTTTGGGTTTTTTTAGTGAGCTTGGTTGGATACGACGCTCTTCAAACCCTCTCTAAAAATTAAGGACTGATGGCTGATAGGTGCTGCACCCCTGGAACCTCACTTCAATTTCAATAGTGTTTGAGTGTACAGCAGGGTGTGAGGTGTGGTTACCTATTGCTGCTCAGAATTGGGCCTTTGGTAACTGTACTTAACACTTGTTAGAGTTTCCCCTTGAGGCATAAGAATTTATTGAGGTAACCTAGTCCTACTCCCTTTTAATTCTGATTTTGTGGGTCCAGTCTTTTAAGTGTTCTTTATTTTTGCACAGCATACCTGTTGTTCATGCTGGTTGTTTTGTAAAATAATAAACCAAATGTGATATTTTTCTCTTGGTGGTGACAGAGTGACAATTTTATTCCAGACTGTTTTAGCACCAGCACACACTAAGACATTTAACGGTCTTTATAATGAAAGTTTCAATCAAATTATTATAGGTTTATTAAAAAAATACTAAAGCACCTATGAGGTAAGTAGTTTCCTATTATTTTAATAGGATATTCAGACTGCTTTCATTGTTCTATTAAGTTCTGACTTATTCTGTACCATAGGAGAACTGAAAGTTACAAACCTAGGTTGTTTTGCCACCTGCATACAACATACTTCAGTAGCACTTGAAAAATAGAAGTGTACTTCTGATTTCTGAGCAATTTGCTTCTAATGGTGTTCAAGTGATTTAGTGTTAACATGTGAAACGGTCATTCACTTTATTTTGTTTCTGCTGAAAATGATTTTGCATAGTTCAAATATGAAGTCACTTTTCCTGCTACCAGAGCCTTTCCCTGCTGCTAGAGTCTTTGGCGGAGAGAGGCTCCAGAAGGGGGGGATCATACACTGCTAAAAGTAGCAGTGTCAACAGGGAGACACTGCTTGGGTGTGTAGAGAGGCATGTAGGGTTCTGGCTTGCTTCTCTATTTGCCTAAGCTATGCCTCACCAGCTACACTGCTATTTATACCAGGGAGAGCTGGCTGTGGAGTTGCTGTACTCTACATGTCGCTCTAAGTAGAGACCTGCCTTAAGTCGTTCTTATAGGAGTGTGAGTTCATAGATCCACCTTTTGAAAGTGTCCCAAGCAGGTTGTACCCAGTATGAACAGTGTATAGTTAATGATTGTTTGAGTGTGGATAATTAAAACATGCATTACTGGGAAAAGGATCCAAGCCTCTTTATTTTTGAATCTCATCCCATTGACTACAGTGCTGCAGCATCAGTGAGGAAAATAGATGTGTGCTATTCAAAATGCTCCTCTTCCTGTAGGACAGAGAAAACTGAGGCAGGGACTGGGTTGTGATCACTGCTCCTGATTTGGCTAAGAGTAGCATACTGCGTATTCTTTCTGTAACTCCATCTCCCCTGGCCTCCACCTCAGCCCACTTGTCTCATTTACCTGTTTCTTGTCTTTAGCATATAAGTTCTCTGGGGCAGGGATCATCATTTACCATCTGTTTGTACAGCGCCTAGCACAGCAGGGCTTCAACCTCACTGGATAGCTCTAGGCCCTACTACAATGTAAATAAAGATGGTCAAAAAGCTTAGGTGGAACAGTTTCCTGTCAGAAAAATGCTGTTTCATCAAAATCATTACATTTCACAAGGGTACATCTAGTGACATTTGATAGCACAGTTTCAGAAGGATTTGAATCAAAATGGAGTACTTTGTTTCAGCTGTCTTGTTCTGACGTGACTGTTCCCACTCAATAGCAAGAATGTGGAAGTAGAAGCAGAGCACTGCAGGGAGCTGCTCTTTTGCAGCGATTTCATTACTTTTACAAAACATACAACGAAACATCAGCGATAATTAAAAGCTAAATTTATACTTGTCAGGTGAACAAAGAACGTGGTAGTGATGCATTAACTTTTTATTTTGATTTTGCTCAAATGGGGCAAGGTCATCAATTGGCAATCTGGGCCAAAGCAAGGGCCAGACTGTTGCTGCCCCTGGGACAGACTACCTGGGTGATTGTGACTTGAGGAATCACTTCACTTATGTCTGATTTAGACTATTCCTGTTCTAGGGGCTGATTCAGCAAATCTTTACTCAAGTAATCCTAGCAAAGTCAAGGGAATGGGCAGGGGGATGCTTTGCAAATACTTACATGATTAAAGTTGTGCAGGATGTGGTCATATACCACAGTAATTGTCACTGCTCCCTGAAACAGTAGCTGCATTTCTCCCTAGCAATAGGGACATTTCAGTGAGTAGGGAAAGTGATTCATTTATTTTTAATAATCAGTAAAAATGTTATGGTCTCTTAAGATCAGCTTAGAGGAACAGTGCTGTACAAATTCAAACTCATTATTTTCAAAGTGAAGTAGCCACGTCTACTACAATAATCCTCAATCCTGTCTTTGGAAAGAGATTGGACAATAATGGATTTTGTTTTTGAGGGATGAACTACAGATAAATATTTACAGTATTAGCATTACAACACAATACAGGCTGACCTTGCTGAAACCAGTCCAATTGCTGCATCCAAGTGGTCTTTGTAATTGCTGTTATGGATTTGGTGCTGTAGGGACTTTTTTATTCAGTTTTTTGTTTGAACCACATTATATATCTTGAAGTCTTTGCGAAAATAAATGGTTCCCAGTTACTTACATTAGTGGGCCAAGCTCCAAAAATACCTGTCAGAAACCAAGTCCCTTTGTAGTCGTGGGCGATAAAGTTTCCTCCTGCCAGCTGCCCATCCACAGGCTCTGGGTGATGTCCGCAATACTGTCTGTTCGTAAGACTTGTATTGAGTATTTGTTCACATTCCCTTTCGGGAAGGTAGGAGACCTGCAACTCAACTAGTGAACCTCTTACCTCGCTTTCTTCCAGTTTCCAGCCACTGACAGTACCTGCCAACTGTGGAATCAAAACATGTTCTGCAAAGTCTTTGTCAGGAAGACATATAGGATGGTGGTAGTTGTTGCACTCAATGTGCTCTCCGAGTTGTAGCAATGCAAGGTTATTCACACCAGTAGCTTCATCGTACCGCATATGTATGTGTTTCTCATTCACATCTACTACCTGTCCAGCTCCATGCATCCTGTTATTCCCTGTGAAGTTATGACATGTTCACTGCTCTTAGAAATAGTTTTAGCATCTGTCACCAAAGGTGAACACAAATTGCTAATAGTTATGGGAGCTATTCTGCCAACATAGCTACCACCATTACTGTGAAATGAGGGTATGTTGAAAGACAGAAACCAGTAGTAGGTGTTGATTTTATAGCAATTAAGCATATCAGATCCTGGTTATACAAATTTTGAAGATGCTTTTTAACTCTTCAGGAGCATATAGGTGTGAGTAAATAGGAAGAAACTAATTTCAGGATGACAATGTAAAACATACAAGAAAAATGGAGTGAATGATGGTGAACAAACATTGCCAATGCAGACATTTTGTAGAATGTCCTGAAATGGCAATTTTTAGGTGTGAACTCTTGAAAGTACACTTTGACAACACAAAAATGTAGATTGACCATAAGGGGTCTGGGGAAGCTTGATCACTTACCAGTCCTAACCCTGATACCAGAATGATTGTGCAGAAGGCCGCACTCAGCTGTAGTCAACACAAAGTTGCTCTTCAAAAGAACCCCTCCACAGAATCCCTTTCCTTCCGAATTTAGCAACAGGACCTATAAAACAAAAACCAGTAAATTCTGCTGTTGTCTTTAACTTTTAACTTAGGATTGGTGGGGCCCTGCACCATATTATTAAAGTGGTGCCCCTATACCCGACAGCAGCTAGGGAGACCGGGGGGCGGGGGGGGGGAACAAGGCAGCAAAGGATACTGAGATGCCCAGCCCGCCTCATGGTGGCAGAGAGTCACATTTCCCCACAGAGACACCCGTACCCTTTCCCTCACGCAGAATGCGCAGCGCTGACACATTCGGCTCTGTGAATACGGCCCCTGCCTAAGGAGACTGCAGTGCGTGCTGGGTGTGCGGGAGCCAACCCGCTCTTACCTGCGGTCATGGGCAGTTGGTTGAAGCTGCCACTTGGGGAGGCTAGCTCCCCAGCCCAGCTCTTCTGCCTGTGGCCCCACCCATATCCCACTCCTGCTCTGCCCCAAGCCCTGCCCAATTCTGCCCAGGCCCTTCCCTTAAATTAAACTTGGGACTAAAAAGTGTCAGTCACAGGTTTTTTTTCTTTGCTATGCTCAGAAGTTTGTCAGATTTATTTGCAACTCTTCTCTATTTTACATTTTTTATCAGCATTTCTAAGCTGATTTTATATTTTAAATGTATGCTTATGCCTTCATAAAATAATAATTTCAGATTACTATATACTTAACTCACTGAAACAAAGACATTTTAAAGTAGTCACAGAGGTTTAGTGTGTTCACAACAATGTTAATTGCTTTTAGAAAAAAGGAACACTAATTTACTTTGTGTGATCTCCATAACAATAGACATGTTTATGAAATTTCACCAACTTTAAAAAATAGTTTCTAAAGATTTTAGGCATAAGAAAGGATTTTATATCTTACGAGGTACTGATTTTGCTGGAGGGTTCTCTTAAAACTAGTTCGTCGGATAGTCAGAAGTAAAGAAAGCTTGACAAAGAGTGTCCCTATCTGGAAGGAAAGGGGTATTGTCCCTTTAAGGGCTCTCGGGGTGGGGGGTGCAGTGAAGGGAGAAAGGGATAGACAGGACAAGAAGATTTTGGAAGTTTTTTTTAACTATAGAAATTAAAAAATGTATTTTAGATAAGGGTGGTCTTTTGAAGGATGTATTAAAAAAACTATATGTCTGAAGATCCAAGCATTTAAGGCTAAAGATGATTATGCATCTAAAAATCTGTGCAAGGATTTTTTAGAGATGTGATTTTTATAATCTTCACCAGCTCACTAATGAAATATTTTTAAGGCAAATTTTAAACTAAGGTCCTGTAGACTAACATGTTCTGAGTAAATATTACAGTAATGCACAACTGTTTGTCACTAAATGCAGAAACTGACAGGGCTTGGCTACACTGGAAACTCTAAAGCACTGCCGTGGGAGCGCTCCCGCGGCAGCGCTTTGGAGTGCGACTGTGGTCGTGGCGCTGGGACAGAGCTCTCCCAGTGCTGCAGGTACTCCACCTCCCCGATGGGATTAGCTCCCAGCGCTGGGGCACTGTCTACACTGGCGCTTTACAGCGCTGTAACTTGCTGTGCTCAGGGGGGTGTTTTTTCACACCTCTGAGCGAGAAAGTTGCAGCGCTGTAAAGCGCCAGTGTAGCCAAGGCCACAGTATATACCTGGGGATTGGCAAATGCCTGTTAAATGGCTTCATTACCACCTCAATGGTTCTGTAACAGTTTCAGTGTTGTGCTAATAGGTCTGGCTTCTCACTTTTAAAGTTACTAGATCACCTCAGGAGTCAGAGTCACCAGGCTGCAGGGATAGGAAGAGTTGGAAGGGTGGACAGTAAGACCCAGTGGTGCCCCAAATTTTCAGGTGCCCTATGCAGCTGTGTATGCTGCATATGCCTAAGGACGGCCCTGGATTTGTAGTATGATGGAATAAGGGCAAAATATTGAATTGTTGTAAGCAGCTAAGATTTGTAATTTAATTATCTTTCAAATGAAATGTCCACATTCTGCCCTGTTAGCCCCGGGGATAATATGCATGCAGAAAACCTCCCACTGATTTAAATGAGAGTTGGATAGGGCCTATCAACAGCTGCAGTTGCAAAGAAATCAAATAGGGTTGTAGTAGTGAAGGGAGAAGAAGGTAGCACTAAATATCTAATAATATACTATGTATTATGAAACTGACAGTTCAGAAGGGGCTCCCCTTAAATAAGCACTGAGTCATAGGACTTTCAAATTATATTGAAAAAAATGGTAGAATCCTGATATATTGATACTTGATGCACTAGTAAGTTTTCTAATAGGGCAAAGGTAAGTGCAAGGAATGAGATGCTCCAAGCATAATTTATAAATTGTGACATTTAAATACAGTAAGTTGTTTTTATTTTTCAAGGAGGTTGACCACAACAGTTTGTAATAATGGGTCTTGCTGTCTTCTACTGTCTATCACCTCTTTGTTTCTACTTATCTGACCTCTTGTCAGGGAGGGCTCTAGAAATCAGGCTGCCCCAAGCAGCGCGGTGCGCTGCGCCGCCCTTCCCCGGTCCTGCGGCGGGTCCCCTCTTCCCGCGGCTCCGGTTAAGCTCCCGCAGGCATGACTGCGGCAGGTCAACCGGAGCCCGGGACGAGCCATGGTCCCGCGGCTCCGGTTGACCTGCCGCAGTCATGCCTGCGGCAGGTCCGCTCGTCCCGGGCTCCGGTGGACCTGCCGCAGTCAAGCCTGCGGGAGGTCCAGCCGAGCCGCGGGACGAGCGCCCCCTCCGCAGTCATGCCTGCGGCAGGTCCACGCGTCCCGGGGCTCCGGTGGACCTCCCGCAGGCATGACTGCGGCAGGTGCGCCAGCCCAGCCTCCCGCCCTCCCCGGTGGCAGGGGACGCCCCCTACATTTTGCCGCCCTAGGCACCAGCTTGTTTTGCTGGTGCCTAGAGCCGCCCCTGCCTCTTGTTTAGTTAAACCTTCAAAAAAATGTTTTAAGTACTCAAAGATAAGAAGTATGTTGCATCTGAGTACACAGCTTTACTATAGACTTTTCTACAACAACAGTATTTCCAAAGATCTCTATAAATACCTGCCAAGGGAATCCTCTGTGGCAAGTCGTCTTAAATTCCTTCAGTTTCTTTATTTTAACGTCATCAAGTCTGCCACATGCACACTGATCTAGTAATGGTTAAAAGAAAAATGTGCAAAATTTTTGTGGCAATGTTTGAAGATAACCACTCTCCTGAACATATTGTGGTGGTTCCATATTAATGCTTTAAGATCACTGGTTCTTCCCCTCCCCTGCCAACCCCGCAAAATGGAGGGCCAGATCCTCAGTTTCTAGTAGCTTGCTAATGACTTTGGAAGATCAATGGTTTGTTTATTGTTTGCTTCTTTTATAATTTTCCATTGCAATAAGTGCTTGATATTTATATCAAACAAAATTCAACCCTTTGAAACTTGGAGCTCTTGGGGGTAGGGGACCCTGTTTCACTATTTGGCTGGACAAAATAATACTCTCTTATTGCTATGGTCAAAGCAATTCAAAACAGTAATTATGAATATACTACCATCTCCTGCTGGCAGGTACAGTTTTGGAGAAAAGGTTGTTCCTCTACTACAAGATTTAAAGCAGTAACACCGCTGCCAACTAGTGAACATTTGCAATACGTTGCACCAGGCGCTTCCCCTACCCTGTCAAATATTTAAGTGCCTAATAAGAGGCAGGGATTGGGCTTATATATACTGAATTGGGAAGCCAGTGAAAAATCAACCTTGCTCCCAAATGGACTCTAGCCATCTTCTGGATTGGGGGAGCATAAGTCCCTTTCATAAGCAGTGTGCCCCTGCTCTTCTAGCCTACATAGGGAGGCCCAACATGAGACCTTCTCCAGTTGGAAAAATGACGATGTGCCCTAAAAAGACCCCCATCCTTTCCAACCAGAGTCAAATTATTCATGGCTTCCAAAGAGCAAGCAGGTGCTGTGCAGGCCCCATCCCCCCAGTCCCTCCAGCCTCACAAAGTACCGCTGCTATAATCACCACAGAACTGTCTTACCTTGCCTCTTGCTTTCCCAGTGCTTGTCTGCCTATGAAATTTGCCAGTTGTGCTAAAGTGTGTTGTTTCTGAGGTACAGTTAGGAGCTATGCTGAGGGCAACATCAAATCTGTGATTCACCAGCCCTCAGACAGAGAGGTCTAGATTGGGTGTGGGTGTGACGTGTTACCATTGGGGAGAGGAGAGGGATGGAAGTAGGACTAGAGTGACCATATATCCCAAAGGGAAAATGGGACACCGCATGGGGCTTGCCCAAGCCATCTCTCCCCCCTCCCCCACCCTCCTATGTGGGGCTGGCTGAAGACGCCTGGCATCACTGCGGTCGTGCACAGCTGGTGTTGCCATTTGCCCCCACACACACACCAAAATTCCTCAGCACCTCGGGTGGGGGGGGGGCATGCCCCACTTTTTTTTTTGCAAAATTGGGCATTTGTCCCATTTCCTTTTGCCATGTGACGATCAGTTGGCAAGAGCAAATGGGACAAATGCCCAGTTTCATCAAAACAAAATATCTGAGACAGGGCTTTAAAAGGGGATTGTCCCGGCCAAAACAGGGCATATGGTCACCCTAAATAAGAGGGATCAGAGGGCTATTTGATACTGAGCAGTGTGTGTGCCCCAACTGGAAGGGAGAAAAAAGTGCCCTACCTGCCAAGGAGCAGTGCCTCCTAAAATCTTGGTGCCAGACCATAACCCCATTGATTCATGTATAGAGGGGCCTCCACACATGGAAGGGAGCTCAGCTGCCTTTGAGGCACTGTCCTTTCCCGCATCTGGCCCACTGATGTAGGAAGATCAGGGCTGCTCTCACTGCATCGGCATGTGCTACCCTCACTGCAGCAGGGAGTGTTGATCTCATGGTAGCAACCACAAAAAAAGACACAGCCAAAATAAAAACAATGGGCCTGATTCTCCTCTCACACCTTTTTTAAAGACATAGCTCAACTGACTTCAGAGGAGATACTCTTTACACTGGAAGCGTTTGGAAAATCTGGGCCACTGAATGAATTTTAGGATTTGCTTTGCTCTGAAGCTGTGTTTGAGCAACCTTTTATTTATTTTTTCTCTGGAAATTCATCATTACTGGAGCCCACAGGACACCTCCTTTTGGTTCATTCTAATGGTCTCAGTGCAGTCATAATAGCTCCTACTGATACCATTCCCCCAGCCTGCCTACCCTGGGACTAAGCATGCTCTCTGACTTCTTTTTATACATACCTCTTGGAATGCATGATTTTTTATCTTCCCCAAGTTCATAGCCTTTTGCACATGCGCAGTGGTAGGACTCAGACCCTGGATAGCAGAAGTGTTGACATCCCTCTCTAGTTTTGTGTTGACACTCATTTTTAGCTAAAGAGAATAACAAAAGCAAAGCACTAAGAAACAATAAACTGGGATTTTCTTGCACACCCTGGGTCCTGTTTTGCTAAGCAATAACATTTGCTCACTTTTCCATGCTCTTCTGAGCTCATCATTTAAGCAATTCTTGCTACTCCCTCTTTTTAACTTGTTGGAGAGGTACTGAGCTGCAGCAACTCCCATTAAGTCATTGTAAAGTGAATTGCTCCCTACCCCACTGGATCAGGCAGGATGTATTTCAGGATTGTGTTTGTAGGTCGTACTAGCTAAAGTAACATTAGCTCTTCTCCGCATGGAAAATGCCATGACACATATTTGCATGTATTTGCACTGAGTGCTCGGTATCTTTGAAAGAAGAGAATGATTGTACTTTTTATGGAGGCAGGAGTTGCTTAAAAAATAAAGGACTTAATCTGTTCTTTTTTGGCTTTTTTTATGCTCATGCCAAGAAAATTTAAACTTAATAGCAACCACTGTAAAAGAACAGAAAATAAAAAAGAAGCACTTCTTGCCTCGGAAACAGTGCCATGCTCTTCAGTTCCCATAGCTGGGCAAACACTTGAGATTTGCTTGGGCACTAAACAATATTAAAAATAATAGACAGATCCCCAGGACTGGACATTTGGTACCTGGCACAGCTCAGGGATGAGGAGGCACCAAAACTGTCTTTAAGCCGTTTTTGCGGCTCTGAGAGGCTTGGGGCTGTGCAGGTCCAGTGGCAAGGGATGAGCTAAATTGTGCCAGTCAGGGCTGGTGCAACCATTAGGCAAACTAGGCAGCTGCCTAGGGCGCCAAGATTTGAGGGCGCCAAAAAGCAGTGCCCAAAATGTCTGGGATGCTCACCCGGCGCCGCGGCTTTGATCAGCTCCATCCGTCCATCCGACCCGGCCCCAGCCACGCCACCGGGGAGTGCTGGGGGGTGGTTCCCCTGCCCTCAAAGCCAGCCCCCCCCAGCTGCCTGCCCCCACCTATGGAAGCCTAGGGCACCCCTGCCCCCCCCAGGACCCTTCCCCCACGAGGTGCAGCGTAGGGCCCCAGAATATCTAGGGACAGCCCGGGTACCCACCACTCTGTCCACAGGCAGCCCTTGCTGCACCCCAGTCCTGCCCTGCCTCCAGCCCCGCACCCCCTGCCCTGCCTCCAGCCCCGCACCCTCTGTCCTTCCCGCAGCCAGCCCTGCACCCCTGTCTCCAACCAGCCCCTGCTGCACCCCCTTGCCCTGCCCGCAGACAGCCCCGCACCCCATCTCCAGCCAATCCCTGCCACACACCCCTGCCATGCCTGCAGCCAGCCCCCACACCCTATCACCAGCCAGCCCCTGCTGCACCCCCCTGCCCTGTCTCCCGCCAGCCCCTGCCGCACCCCCCTGCCCTGCCCCCAGCCAGCCAGCCCCACACCCCGTCTCCAGCCAGCCCCTCCCGCACAACCCTGCCGTGCCCGCAGCCAGCCAGCCCCGCACCTGTCTCCAGCCAACCCCTGCTGCACCCCCTGCCCTACCTCCAGCCAACCCCACACCTTCTATCTCCAGCCAACCCCACACCCCCTGCCCTGCCCGCAGCCAGCCCCACACCCTGTCTCAAGCCAACACCTGCCGCACCCCCCTGCCGTGCCCGCAGCCAGTCCCACACCCCGTCACCAGCCAGCCCCTGCTGCAGACCCCTGCCGTGCATGCAGCCAGCCCCGCACCCCCTGTCTCCAGCCAGCCCCTGCTGCAGACCCCTGCCCTGCCCTCAGCCCGCCCCGCACCCCCGGTCTCCAGCCAGCCCCTGCCGCACCCCCCTGCCCTACCCCTAGCCAGCCCCACACCCCGTCTCCAGCCAACCCCTGCCGCACCCCCTGCTGTGCCCGCAGCCAGCCCCGCACCCTGTCTCCAGCCAACCCCTGCTGCACCCCCTGCCCTGCCTGCAGCCACCCCTGCACCCCCTGCCCTGCATCTCCTGTCCGAAGCCAGCCCTGCACCCACTGTCTCCAGCCAACCCCTGCCGCACCCCCTCCCCTGCCTCCAGCCAGCCCCGCACCCCCTTGTCTCCAGCCAACCCCTGCCGCACCCCCGTGCCCAAAGCCAGCCAGCCCCACACCCTGTCAGGTTATTCATTTATTTTCATTAAATATGTAGACTAAATAATGAAATTAATAAATTTTCAAGCCAAACGTGTATTAATTCTAATGAACAATGCCATATTATGCAGTAGTCATTTTTTAAAGTTTATAATCGATGCTCTGGGGGGTGGGGGCAGGGTGGGGGGCGCAAGGTGGAAGTTTTGCCTAGGGCGCAAAGTATCCTTGCGCCGGCCCTGGTGCCAGTGGCAATGGTCCCCAAGGAGGCGTTCCATGGTTGGGGACTGCCAGAGCTAAAGATGACTGTGGCCATTGCTCATTAGTGACTGGTCACCTAGCCATTGGGGGAGGCTAGCCAGCCCCTGGCCCCTCCCCTTCTGCCTGATGCCCTACCCCTTTCCCCTCCCCTTGTGCCCCCCCCAGAACCCAGAGCACCCCCACCATGGCCCCTGCCCCCAGGCTGGGTGGCATGGCAGCAGCACCCTCAGCCCTGGAGTGCCAGGCAGCATGGTCCAAGCACCAGGCGGGCAGCACAGCCGCGCTTAGTCCCCACGATAGGCTGCCCAGCCCCAGTCAGCCTGGGCCAAGGCAGAACATCAGGCACAGCAGGAGGGGCCTCCTAGGGGCAGAGCATGGCAGAGCCACACCAGGCTGTTTGGGGAGGCACAACCTCCCCTAGCCTATGGTACCCATTGCCCCTTTTCCCAGCTACACCACCTATGCCAGAGGGGCTAAATTGGCCCGCAGCACCCAGGGATTCCTCCATACCAGGGCAAATGTTCAAATAACCAGCTGCACTGGCTTTAAGGCTGGTGAAGTAGCACTAAGCAGCAGATTCAAGGACCCGGCCCAATGTGTTTGTAAGTACTATGACTTTTTCTATCCTTGTCTAGTTGAATTGATATCCATTCACATTCTAAAGTAGACCAGAAAAACATTTAAGCTTTGTTATCAGTCAGTTTGTTGGTGTAAAGGACTTTCTATAACAGGGAATTCTAAAAAAAGTAGTCAGCTCCATGTGAATGAGACTGCCTGTGTCCTCCAATTTGTTATGTAAATAAAACAGTCAATAGTAACAATTGACTAATTATAAAGTATGTGCTCAAGTTCTGAGCAATTTGCTCAAAAGCGCTTGTAATATGCAGAGTAGACCTAAGAAGAGCACAAGTATTATTTACGTTATCTTCATACATCAAAAAGCTGTGTATCTGATGTGGAAAATGAGGGTCTGAGTTTGAATCCCAACAAAATACTTTCTAAAGAGTTAGATCTTCGTAACTAATTAGCCTGTTCACACTGGAAGAGGCCTTGACACCCAGAATATTTCAACTTTGAATCTTTCAGTTTTTTCTTAAGGATAACATGGAGAAATTCACTTTTTAGGATAGACTTCCTTCGTCCCAGGGACTAGTACCTGAGGTCCTTATTCAGTTCTTACTGTGGCAAACTCCCTCTGAAGTCAGTGGATGTTTGCCTGAGTCAGAACGGAGTAAAACTGAGCTGTATTGCCCCCTCTAACAGAAAAACCCAAAGAAAAAGCATCCTGGGACCCATGGAAGAAACCTCCACAAAGTTCCCTCATCGAGTTTCCCCCAGATCATTTGATCAGATGGGCAGTAGTTTAGCTCCCATACTCACTCCATGGGTCCCTTGAGAGGGATCCACTACAGCAGGGTTGCCAAACATTTTCAGAAGTTGGACCATTTCTTAATGGATTGTCCTGTGGGGGCACCTGCTGACCTCTCATTCATGATGGTGGGGGAAATTTTCCCTGCTATTTGCAATCATACAGTTTCCCTCTGACAACTACAGCGATTGCTTACCTGGAGAAGTAATATTAGGAACATATTTAAGATAGTTTTAGATTCCAGATGCTATTGCATTGAATAAACAAGGAGTAGAGAGAGCACCATGTGACCAGCTAACCACACTTTGAGAACCTTTGGATGATGAGCAGAGGGCCATCCACACAGAGGCCCTCTGCCCTTGCTCCAGGCTCTCAATCCTGCCTCCGTTGTGGTTTCACTGGTGCCATGCTGCCAGGGTTTCTCATGCCCTTTGCTGCCTCCTCAGTCTCTCCAGGATAGAAGGAAGGTGACAGGGCACAGTAAAGTTAATGCAGCCACACACTGCATTAACATTGTAGTGGATTTACCCCAGGTTGTTGAGATGAACAATTCATAACCTCTCTTCTCATGTGTCACTGTCATGCATCCTCCATTAGGAATCACATGTTATAACATAAAACAAACAATATAGACTGCATGAGGTCCATATAGTTTCCACTGTAGCTCTAGAGGAAATGTTGCCTTACCGAAATTACAGTTCGGCCCTTCATAGGCATCGGTGCAGGTGCAGGTGTAGCCGCGAATGCTGTCCTGACACACACCATTATGCTGGCATGGGTTTGAGGAGCACTGTCTGCCACCTGAATGAATGTTGCATCAGTAAGAGTTATAGGAGTCATCAACAGGGACAAATGCCTATTAATGACAGAGCTTTCTTCCCAGCATGGAATCTTTTACCAGCACAGCTGTGTTGGTCACAAATCACACTCCATCACACCTCTGACTGACCCGGGTATGCTCGCAAAAGTTTGTAGTGTAGATCTGGTCTAAGACCCATGCTCTGGGAATGCCCTGCCAACACCACCCCGGTATAGGATTGTGTATGTGTCTGAAGCAGGCGGGGAGGGTGCACGCAAGGCTGGCCCAACTACCCACTCATGCAGATACATCCTGGGTGCTGTGCCGAGTACTGCCTGCATCCCCTTGCTGCCATCCCTACATCTCTGGGGTGGGGGAGGTGGACCCCTACTACAACTCTGGCTCCTCTTGACAGAATAAGGGCTCTTGCTGTTGCTCCTGGGGGAAAGAAGAGGCCCCTTACCACTGCGATTCAAAGGTAGGGAACAAGACAACGGTATAGGATGGTGCTAGGCAGGGCCTGCTCCAGACCCCAGCGCGCCAAGCGCGCGCTTGGGGCGGCATCCCGCGGGAGGGCGGCAGGAGGCTCCGGTGGACCTCCCACAGACGTGCCTGCGGAGGGTCCGCTGGTCCCACGGCTCCAGTGGAGCATCCACAGGCACGCCTGCGGGAGGTCCACCGGAGCCGCGGGACCAGCGGACCCTCCGCAGGCACATCTGCAGGAGGTCCATCGGAGCCGTGGGACCGGCGACTGCCAGAGTGCCCCCCGCGGTGTTCCGCCGTGGTTGGGGCAGCGCAAATCCTAGAGCCACCCCTGGTGCTAGGTGAGTGGAGTCACACAAGGCTCCATGTTGTGGAGTGCCCAGAGTCCCAGATTAACTTAGCCCAGTCTTGCATAGGGAAAACAAAAGAAATAGCCTATTTAATATCATTGCGTCTAGCCAAGTATTCCAACACTGTTTTTTTAATTTACAGTCTTGACTGTTAATTATTTCTCAGATGGCTTGCTTTAATGACTCCACTTCTGCTCTTTTTTTGTGTACATCTTCTCCTCCCACTTCACCAGATGCTTGCTAAACAGTAGTAAGATACTTAAAATAATGTGCAAGTTGAATAAACTACTTGAGAGTTTTTTTAAATTCCATAATCTTAAGTGTAATGATCCATTCATAAAATCATTCTAGAAAAAAAGAGATTGAACAGTCAACTTACTGAAATAGCCAGCCCAAAACTTCTTCTGAAAAAATTAAAAAGAAATCTTTTGTTACAACTCTTGGTTAATACCTGTTCCCACAAATACTTTGTCACAACATAAAATGTGCAAGAGAACAAAATCTTATAGTCTATACTTAAAAGTTAAATAGTCACACAAACTTTGGTCCTTACTCAGGCAAACTTCCCACTGAATGCAATGAGACTTTTCCTTGAGTCAGGAGTACAGGATCAGAACCTATTGCTTTATTCCAAAATAAATATTTCTTATGAAAAAATATTAGGGAGGGAACAAGAAATAGTGTGGCGTGTAAGAAACATCTGGACAATGATGTGACAATGTCTAAATTACAATACTTAACCCCATTGTCCCCAAGTCTGGCAGTGATCACCACTTGAAATCCCCCCCAACACCATCAGCCTGGGAAGGGAGCCCCAAGCTCTGTCACTGGAGCCCCAAATGGCAGAAAGTTTGGATGTGTGTGATTTGTTGTATATTGCACCATCAGTCACAGATGTTAATTTTTTTTTAAATATAAAATCCATTTTAAAGGATGTGTGAAAGAGTGGCGTTCCCCCAGTGTGTGTGTGCATTTTTGTACATTCAGGCTGAGTTTCCTGAAGTGCAGGCATAAAACATCCTAACATTTCAAACATCAGAACAAATGAAAAAAATATAATTTGAAAAACATCTTATGATATTTATGCCAATTTCACGATTGATTTATTTGGTCCCTCTCATGTTTGCTCTCGCAGAATTGGCAATACTGACTTTTGATTCTGCTAGTTAATTGGAGAGTCGAATAGGACTCAGGCTTTGGACCACTCCCCTTGACATTAATGGAGTTGGAGCCAGCATTAAAATACAGGGCTGCCAAGTATCACACCCATAGGTGTTGGAACTAGAGGCTCTGGGGGTGCTGATGCACCCCATGGCTTGAAGTGGCTTCCATTCTATACAGGGTTTACAGTTTGGTTCAGTGGCTCTCAGCACCCCACTACATGCATTGTTCCTGCCCCCTGGTCACATGTCTCACATGGCACTCAGGCCTCCAGCCAGTCACTCAGGCCCACTGGAATCTCATGGCAGGCAGTGAACTTCTCCATGCTGTTGTTCTTCCTGGCCACTGGTGTGTGCTGTGGTGCCTGCCGAGCAAGCCTCCTTTCTGCCTCCTATCTGCTGCTTCCCCTGCTGGATCCCAGCCAGGAAAGATGCAGTTGGGAGCAGAGACATGTGTGTGTGTGTGTGTATATGTGTAACACTGCTCTTGGATTCACCCCCCAACACACACCCCAGCTGCACCAGCCTCTCAACATCACCAATCCCTCCCAAACTCCCCCTGAAGCCCCACTACCCATATTGCTGGCCTTGGCACCCCCTCCCCCAGCTGCTTCCCTCACTCTCCCTGCAGATAGGGCCCCTGGCAAGGTTCCCCTAAAATGCACCCCATGCTCTGCAGGGGGGTAGTGCGCTACACAATGCTGTATTGGAGGCACCTGCCTGCTGCTCAGGAGAGGAGGAGGAAGCTCCCCTCGTAGCTGCTGCTGATTGTCCCTGCCAGGGAGTCACCGCCTCTTTCTTGGCCCCCTCTCCCATCATCAATCCCTTATTGGAACACTGTAGCAAAAAAAAGTGTGCAAAGCGGTGCAATGCAAGATGATTTCACATTGCAGAGAAATCTAGGCAATGCAGTTAGATTGCAAAGCATCGAACTCTGCCACAGTGTAGACAGTTTGACCAGTTAAGAAGCAGCAAGTTTTGCAATTCTTAGAAAAACAAACAATAAAAAAATACTTACAGTGTCTTCATTGTCTTCAAATACTTCTCTTGCCTCTTCATATGTGCATCTTTCTTCTAGGCACTCTCTTTCCAAGTTGCCTTGAAAGAACTCCTCAATAATTAGGAAAGACCCACGCTTATGTCTTGAGATAACTTGATTCGCATTGTTGGCCGATAGAAAGACTGAAAAGTTGTATAACAAGATGCACTAATTAGGGTTACCAGATAGCAACTGTGAAAAAACGGGACAGGGGGTGGGAGGTAATAGGTGTCTATATAAGAAAAAGTCCAAAAAAATGGGACTGTCCCTTTAAAAATGGGACATCTGGTTGCCCTAGCACTAATGTAAATATATAGATGGTTTTCGTTATCTACTTCTGTCTCTTCTTAAAACAGGTCAAGAAGCAGGCAGTTTTTAATATGAAGAGAAATATTAAGGAATTGCATCAATGTCAAAGTTGTACGAGTGCATATACTGCACCAGCACTTCTTTCTTAGCCCAGATTGAACTGGGAAATCACGGAATTTTGTCCAGTACTTAATTTGTAATGAAAGAGGTGCAATTTTTTTTTACTTTCATAACTGATGCAGCAAGCCCAGAGGTGCCAGGCCTCTGAACTGCCAAGCCTAGAGGAGCCAGGGCTCAGCCTTGGAAAGACCTGGTACAAATTAAGCACTGTTTTTGTCTTTATTTTCCATTGGGAAGTGCAAGATTTGAACCCTGTCGAATAGGAAGTTAGTTCAGCCTTCCCAATCCCCAGATCTCAGGGAGTCCACCAGAGGCAGGGCCATCCACATGGCAGTCCTGTATCCGTACCCTGCCTCCATTGCCCCTTGCTTTGTCCTGGACTCCATGACAATCTGGTTCATCCAGAACCCTCTTCTTCAACTGGAGATCTGCAGTACAGACAGGGTGCATGGTAAAGTTAGTGCCAACTCCGTATTTAATTGCCAGCAGAATTCTTCTTGGAGGGAGAATTAGGCATGACCCTCTAGCAACCTCCTCTCTCACCCTGGCTTCATGCCACCTCTCCAATGCAAATTCACAAACCTGTGGAAGGGGCTTCTACACTACAGGGAAGGGAGGAGAAATGTTACCATAAAGGCAATACTCCTCACTTTAGAGCCCTTGGGAGACGATCCATGGGGTTTTTTTTAATTCTTCTGCAGAGGTGGAGGGAATGATTTGTGCCTCAATTGTTATTTAAGGGCCCAGTCCTCCACTCCTTATTCAGACTGACTCTACTGAGAGTCTTCATCATCGATTAGGAAGGGATCTCAAGAGGTCATCGAGTCTAACCCCCTACTCAAAGCAGGACCAATCCCAGACAGATTTTTTGCCCCAGATCCCTAAATGCCCTCTCAAGGACTGAACTCACCGTTTACACTGTTTTAAAAAATGAATTCCATGATTTTTTTTAAAAAGCTATCTAGTCCCACAATAATAATATTTAAAAAAAATGTGTCTCATTTTTCTTGCATGATTGATAGTGTATTTTTGCCATTAGTTTGATTTCTGGTGCATTTAAAATATCTTTTTTAAATCATATTGTGGTACATGATTGATGAACTTCAGTGAAAATCATTACTATTATTACTGTGAGCGTAATGCATAAATGCAGAGCTTCTTTCTCCTTCTCCCATCCTTTCCCCAGCCACCTGAGATACTCTAGAGCATTAATGCAGAAAAGTGCATCTATGCAAATCACGTAAAAGCAATGTCTTTTGGCCTTCTACCATAACTCAATTTTCATCAGAACGATGATTAGAAAGGCCAAGTGACAAGGCACTTTACCGCACATATGGGCACTCTTTATGGATGATAAGTACGGAGTACAGAGAAAGCATTGTACTGATGTTAATAGGATAACATACTGTGAAATAAAGCAAGGTTTTTGCATCAGTAACTGAATTGTAGTTTTTGCTAAAGTGCACAAGAGAAATGTGGGTGAAAATGAGGAACTGCTAGCTTCAATGATAGCCTGTACTACAAAGTTAAAACAATTCCAGGCAAATAATATTCTTGTGTTTTAGGAAGATCACCACAAAACCAAATTAAAACAACAAAGCAGCAAATGCCATACCTGTCTGTTCTGTCTGAAGGAAAAGGAGGACAAAAAGAAGAAAGCATATTGTCCAAAAGTGAGTTGCCATTTTGATCCACTGTAATAGTTAACTGTAGCTTGCCTGCATTCCTGCAGAGCTTTCAGGGAAGTTGAGAAATGTTCACGTTTAAAGTTCAGTAACTCTAAGGTCAATGCCTGGGCTCAACGTCAACAAATGACAACCTATAAATAAAATAAAAAAATTGAAAAATGTAGTGGCACAACAATGCTCCCATTCGAGGAAAGAGGCAACCCCTTATCCTTTGGACAGATGGGGTGGAGCAGGTTTGCCAGCTATCCTGAAAACTGCTGGGCAGCACCACATTCTGAACATCCATCCCATCTCCCAGGCCCCCCTGTGCATGACACAAAAAGGGGAGAGCTGCTAAAAAGCTGACATCTAGTACAGGGGTTCTCAGGCTTTTGTACTGGTGATGCCTTTCACATAGAAAACCTCTGAATGCGACCCCCCCCCCTTATACATCAAAATCACTTTTTTATATATTTAACACCATTACAAATGCTGGATGCAAAGCGAGGTTTGGGGTGGAGGCTGATAGCTTGCGGCACCCCCATGTAATAACCTCGCAACCCCCTGAGGGGTCCTGACCCCCAGTTTGAGAACCCCTGATCTAGTACCATACATAAGTGCAGTACAGGTAGAAGTTGGAAGATACTGTGTACTCCTCCTACCAGTTAAGACTGGTTTAGGATTTAGTAAAAAGACTGTTCCCATAAACTATTTACCAGGGCAATAACAGGTTAAGAAAATTCCTTACATTGCCTTTCAGAATCTCTGAAAATGTTCTCAGCTCCATTGTACCAATCAAACTCCATTGACTATTGGGGTTGTATTGAATAACCAGGGGCAGAATTTGTTCCGTAGAGCTGTATTTTCATGACATCTCCATTCTCACTGTCAGCTGCCAATGGCAGTACTACACCCTCAGAAGAGATGGGAGGAAGAACCAACTTTAGCAGCTCTCCACTTTGTTTTATGCAGAGTGGGAACTGGGACATGGGATCTCTTTGTATAATCTACAGCAGCTTCTCCAACTGCTCTCAGACATACACAAACACATCTGTACAAACACTGTGGCTATTCTTACATGTACCAGGAACAAGTCTGGCCCCCACCTGGTCAAGGATCAAGGGAAGCATAAAGGTGGTTTAGGGCCTTTGGCTCCCACCCAGCTGCACCCATTGAGCTCAGTTCATCTGAGGATTGGCCGATAGTCTGAGAAAGGTTGGCTCCCAGATTAGACAGACACCTTAGTAGTCAAATAAAAAAGCATGTGCATTTCAGCATAAAAAGGGGAAAACATCATGCTTTTGTCTGGTTAGAGTCCTTTCGTAGTTCTTTGGTGTACTGCATTCCCAATTGCTATAGTTTGACAGACTTTTTCTGATTCATCTAAATTGAGCTAAACTGGTGTAAATTTTCACTGTTAAAACCCCACACAATATTTGACTTTATAACAACAACGCAAAGAGTATTCAGGGTTTGGTTCGTTCCTCTTTGCTCTCTCACAATACTGGGCATTGTGTGTATAATTAGTAATGCAGTACAGAAAGTTTGGCTTGCTTAATGGAGTTAGCTTAAAAACATGTCACCACCTGATGTCACCATATTCACAGGACTCACCTGTGAAACTAAAGAGAAATTGTAAATATATGTTTTTTACAAGCTGATTCTTTCTGCACATTAAGGTCAATGAAGAATCTACTCTGGATACAAAGATAATTATTCCAATCAAGTTAACAAAACAGTGAGTCAGAAGCAACATTATTTGCAGTTTAGGTTGCATGTTAGGCTTTCCTTATGTTATTGTTTGGGTTTTTTTTTTAAAGAAAACTCAACCTACTGAGTAGTTGTCCTATGCCTTTATTTCCCTGAACATCAATCAAAATGGATCCACTCACATATAGCACTGCCTTTGCAATAATATCCAGCTACAAAAGGCAGCAATCTGTACTTTGTATTTTCATATTATAGAAAATTCAACAAAGCTTTTAAAAGAGTCACTCTTCTAGTGTCTCCAAATATGGCACTTCTTTATTCTTGTTCACTTGGATTTCTTTTTCATAAATAACATTGTGAGCACTTAGAGAGGTGGCACATTAATGTGGACCTAGAGACCCCATTATCTATAACCCCCCTTCCGAAGGGTATTTCCCTTTTCAATTAGGGCAGAGCACCAGCTCTGCTGTAGTGAAGGTTGAGAAGTGCTTTCTCTTTAGAAGAACTCTTCAATGTGCTCTAAAATCCACAGGATCTCTCAGATCATTTTCAAATCTGTCGTGCCTTATGGGGATGCTGGTCCAAATTTGGGGTCATTTGGGCAAGGAATAGCTCAAGATAAAACCCCTCTCCCAATCCAATCCCCAAAAATAAATAAATGCTCCCTCTTTCCCCCCCCCCATTCTCCTACTGATCTCAGTCACTTGACATTTAGCTCAGCTAGTGCATGGCACTCACTGTCCCTTTAAAGGTTTGGTTTGCTAGTATGGTATGTGCCAAACATTCACAAGTCAAAGAGATTGAAATGTGAATGTGCAGCAAGCCAAAGCCAGAGGGTTTGCAGACAGTCCATTGTCACAGTAGCTGGATGGCTCCAAGGAACATGCTATGGTCATTGAACTTGAGCAAGACCCATGCACTGTAAATTCAAAGCCTACCATTGACAGAAATGATCTGTAGGCATGTTGCTACCATCTGCCTCTCTCAAGGGTTTTTGTTTCCTTTTGGGAAATGGGCCCTGCCTATTTGCACAGCTAATTTAGAAGTGGCACTAACTGTTTTCTGAATGAAAATGTATTACACACATTTTATGCAGATATGTGAGAAGGATTGCTGGGCATGGTGCTACTTTGCCAGCCTTACCAATTCCTCAGGTGGAAATCGGCTATAATCAATTAGCACTGATTAACTAGAAGGAAGATGAAAGACAGTATGGCTAATGTAATCATGTTTGCTCAATAACAGACCTTAGTGTGCTTAAGGTCCAGGGGTTTATCCTAACTAGCCCATTAACATGATGTGCTCAAAAATGGTTTAAATGTTTAGGACATGTTTACACTAGAGATCTTACAGTGGTACAGCTGTACCAATGCAGTTGCGCCTCTGCAAGGTCTCCCCTGTAGCTGCTCTGTTGATGGGAGAGACAGCTCTCCTGCTGGCATAATTAAACCACTCCCAACAAGTGGTGGTAGCTATGTTGGCAGGAGAGCATCTCCTGACAACATAGTGCTGTCTACATTGGTGCTTCTGTTGGTGTAACTTATGTTGGTCAGAATATGTGGTTCCCCGCCCCCCCCGATCAACAAGAGTTTTACGAACAAAAGTGCTCGTGTAGACATAGCACTAAAGCTATAGGAGTAGAGGGCAGAGCAGTGAGGGGTGGGGAGGGATGTGGGTGTGTTTGAGAGGGATGGGAGAAAGCAGGGATGGGTGGGGGAGAAGGGGGACAGAGGAGTGTAAAATCAACTGGAGGAAAGGGGGTTGGGACTGAGAGGAAGGCGGAATTTTGGGAAGGAGAGGGGGTAAATGTGGATGGGACTAGAGGAGAGTGGGACAGGACACTGGGAGGAGGAACATGGTGATGGGTAGCAGGGGGATTAGGGTCTGAGCAACTGTCAGTCCCACCTTCTCTCCTGCCATGTGGGAGCTGATGTCTGGGCTCCCTGCCTCTCTCCCTCAATGTAAGCGTGGATCATGGGGCTTCTTGCCCTTCTGGAGGACATCCACATAAGCCAGGGTCTGGGAGGGCCTGCTTCTCTGGATCCCTGAGCCCCTCTTCCTGTACCCCCATCCCTCCATGTGAACCCACATCTGGGGAAGCTGGGTACAGACACACTTGGAGCAGGCACCACAAACAGGTTGCTGTGACTATGGTGAGGTGGTGAGAACAAGCATGCTTGGTGCCTGTCACAGGCTCACAAGTACTCCATTGGGGAAGGGACAACCCACTGACCTGAACTGCTCCATTCATAGCTATTATTTCAGGCTGTATTCACATCCATGAGTTGTTCTCATTCAGTTGAGAACATTGCATTGAGATGGCTGAACCACTGCACAGCTGTCTGAGCCCCATGTGCTATAGATGGATGTATAATGCCCCCTCCTCACAAATAAGGCCCAGATCTGGGGTTAGGATTTTGCACCTCTACTTTCCTGCTCCTTTCTGCTAGTATGTGGAGTCCTCACAGTCCCAGTATGTTCCCACTTCCCAATGGCCCTCTGAGCTTACCAAGGGCATGAAGTGGCAGGGGGGAGCTGGTGTGTGTGTGGGGGGGTGTTGGAGATGGGTGGGGGAACCTTGGAGCAATGAGCACAATTGAGGGAATTTTGGAGAAGATGGAGCAGTGGTATGAGAGTCTGTGCAGTTGTGAGTGAACATGGGGGTCAGCAGTGAGAGGAGTGTTGGTGCAGGGAAGAATGAGGTGGAAAGGAGGGGTCAGGGTTGTGCAGTGAGGAATGTTGGGGGAAGCTTCAGCTCTGGTTCCCCTCCACCCCCATCAATTATAGGTACTTATAAGAAGCACAAGGGATCTTTATAGAGAAGGCAAAAATACTGCATTTATTGAAAATACCACACACACACACCCCCTGCCAGTTGATGTTTATATAGTTACCAGTCTGTTGTAGCTCTAGTCAATCTAATGGCCAGTTAGATTGATCACAAGTGAGGAGCTGGGCTCTTGTCAGTCGCAATCCGATGCTTTACAGGACTGAACCTAGAGTTCCATGGCAAAACACTCCAACTTTATAGTTGTAAATTCCCATTTGAGTCCATGCATATTGCAATGTCATCCTGTAATCATTAGTCCTTAAGTGGAGTTATTTGATGGTTATTGTCAGGCTTCCCATCGTTATCTCCTACTTGTTGTCTCACATTCGGGGGTGCCTGCCTCACCTCTGAGGCTGTCAATTCTGCTAACATGCTTAGCACTGGATACAATGGAACACACACACACACACACACACACTAAAGTCTTATAACAATTCACATTGGGGCTTCAGGCCCTCAACATTCCTCTAATCTCCTCAACATAGATACAGTCTCTTATTTACTAAAACCTTAAAACAAAAGTGTATATTTAACTAGAGTGCCTAATTTGTAATACATATAGGAAACCATAGTAGACATTAACATCCTAAAACAAAAGGGTGACCATAATCAGTCATAAGGATTGTTCTGATCTGACATTCCTTTCTGCTATTCAAAAAGGGTGGCTGACAGGATAAAATCAAATCATACATTAATTCTCATAGTACAATTATAAAATCCTGCTGCTACATGTATAGGGATGCAATCACTGTAGTATCTGAACCCCCCAGTCTTTAATGTATTTTATTCTCCCGTGTGACAAGGCGGTGCTATTATCCTGGTTTTACAGATGGGGAACTAAGGCACAGAGATACTGAGGTCACACAGGAGGTCTGCCATGGAGCAGGGAATTAAATTCAGCTTATGCCTCTCATGTTCCAAGTCCTAACCAGCTTTCCTTTCATGCCCCCTGCTCCGCCATCTCTCCCGCTCCCCTTAAAAATATGTCCCCACTGACTCCATGCTAGTCTCTGCACTGTTCTTGCATCAACTTCCCAGCTCCTTAAGCAGTGAGTCCTATGCTAGGGTCTGTGGGGAGGGAGAAGCAGGCTGAGTTGGGCAAGCGGAGAGCAGGGCATCCAGGAGCAGCTTCAGAGTCAGTGAAGGGACTAACACGTAGCCAGTCCATTTGTGTGCTGAGGAACTCATTGCCTAGGAGCCAAAGGCAGTCCAAATGCAGTTGAGGCGGAGCTAGGCTGTAGTAAATGGGGATGCTGAGATTATTTTTTTTAAACCAAAGAAATTTAATACCCTCAAACTTCATTAATGCTGTTACATTTGCCCAGTGGTGCCTACTGCCATTCCAGAATGTGGAGAGTGGCTAAACTGAAACCTCTGAAAAGCAGGAAATAAAGTTAAAATATGTGGCACCCCCATGTGAGGTGGGCAGGGCTGGCCAGAATGGTTGCAGGAGAAGAGGGCCATCTTGGAGAGGAGATGGATTGGGTGGGCCAGATTATGGCTAGAGAGGCCTGATCAGGGTGGGGGCAGGGACTGTTGTGCTCTGTGCCCAGCCAGTTCCAACCTTGGTATACAGCTCAGCCTCCTTAACCAAGGAAGTGTGCAACCTCCTAGTAAGCTGCAGCAGAGGCCACCAGAGAGGAAAAAGCTGTGTTGTATGTGCTAATGACTTCTAAGGTCCTAAGGGCTTAATGAAACAGGAATGGGACAGTTAACTGGAAATGTTGGTGAGGACAGTATATGTTGCAGGGGATGGTGAGGGATAAGGGTGGAGGAAATACACATACCAGTTTTCTGTCATATGCTTAAAGTCACTGTAACCAACACAGAATAAAACTGTCAACATTTTGGGATATCGACCGTGTCTGCAATGTCTCTCCCTGCTCCATTAGCAGTTCCAGGGCTGGATTAACTTTGTGGGCCCAGCACCAAACATATTTGTGGGCCCACATGGGGCAAGGTGGAGGGGGGCGGGATGATCAGTCTTCAGAGTGAAGGGCAGGCTGGGCAATGAGGCAGAGTGCGGTGGAAGCAGCCCTGCTCAGCCCAGCAGGAGGGCACTGTTTACGAACCTGCAGCTGCCATATGCACACTGGCCTGCCCAGCCCTGTGCTGTCAGCATGCCCCTTCCCCTTGAGGGTGGGCCTGCACCACACCGCCCCCCGGCCAGTGCCCCACCCTTATACCCAGAGCCTCCTTGCCCAGAGACCTCCCCTGCTGGCCTCCAACCACAACTGCATAGCACCCTGAACACCACACCACTTGCCCAGTGCCCCATGACCTCCCCACTACTCACCACCTTCCTCACAGTCCCACCATCATAGCTGCACAGCACCCCATATTCCTGAGGGGATTATGCACCAAACAACAAAAATTCTGCACACAATATTTTAAAATTCTGCAAATGCTATTTGTTAATAAATAAATGTGAAAGCTCCAACATGGCAGTGGGGAGCACAGGCCACTGGTTGCATGGAGGTGCAGCCTTCCCCCACCCCACGACTGGAACTCATTAGTGTGGCTGCACCCAACCCTGACACAGTGCAAGGGCCAGGCCTGCCCCAGAAACACCATGGGGCCCTGGCCCCCGTGCCAGGTTTACCAGGTGTGGGTCAGAAGGCTCAGCCTGGCAGCAGGATCCAAGTGCAGAGATACTTAGTATGGGGGGATCCAGGTGGAGGTAAGTTCTCTGTGGGGAAATCTGGATGCAGGTGGCTCAGTGTGACATCTGGATGCACAGAAGCTCATTGAGGGGTTCCAGGTGCAGGGACAATGGGAATCTGCAGGGGAGCCAGGTGAAGATGTTTGGGGCTCAGTGGGAGGGTAAGGTTCATTTGGGTGGGGGTCCAGGTGGTTGGGGCTCAGTGGGGAAGGTGTCTAGGTGAGCTCATCGGGGTGGTACAGATCATCAGGGGTGAGGGTTTGATGGGGCTGCTTAACAGGGGAGCCTCAGCTTCTGCCAAGGGGAAGCTGCATGCTGGGCTCCAGCTTCCCTCATTCCCCTCTCTTCCCCATCCCATGCTCTTCCTTCTCCCATCTCCTTCTCTTCCCCATTCCTCACCACTCCATCTTCTCCCTAAGCTTGGGGGGTAGGGGGAACCCCCCACACATACACAAGCCAGTGGAGGGGTTGGGGCCAGGTGACTCCACTTCCTGCCACCCAGTGAGTGCAGGGTCAGGCCCACCCTGCACTCACAGGGCAGCAGGAAGTGGAGTGACCTGGCCTCAGCCCGTTCCACTCCACTGCCCTGGCTCCCAGCCTTGGGGGGACACAGGGGACCCACCCCCCAGCACTCACTGGTGGCACAGCTGGGAGCCAGAGGAGCAGAGCAGGCTGCGGCCAGGTTGCTCCACTTACTGCTGCCTGGTGAGTGCAAGACAGGCTCTACCCCTGCTGCAGTCCTCAGGGGAAGGGGTGGGACTGGGGCAGAGTGGGGGTGGAGCAAGGGCAGGGGCAGCTTTCCTGGCTGGCTCAGCTGGCCAGGGCATAGGGCTGGCTGGGGCCCCTTCTGACTCTGGTGCCATGGTAAACCTAGTACTGGGCAGTTCCACCCTCTATTGGGCACAAACATTATCCCCATTCTATTATTAGAAACTGTACAGGAGGTGGGAGGAGCACTTAGCAATCACATGGTATCCTTTGTATTTAGCTGGCCTCAGTACAGTCTCAGCTACAAATTTATGTGATAGCTACAACTGCCTAAATGACCACTAATGCCTACAAAAAACATTTCTTTCTGTTCAGAAAACAAGGAAATTCACTGACCACTCTGCCCTCTTTCAGCAATGAGCCAATATGCCCATAGCACACATACTCCCTTTACAGATAGGCCAGAACACTCATGGGATAGGTGATGTGACTGCTGTAGGACAGATGCTAATGCCTTATCATTGCTCAGACAAAACCTGTGTTTAGGGGAGCTGGACTGAATAGGGGATACCTACATCTGCCCTACAATCAAACTTTTAGCCTACTCCACAGCAATAACCTCACACCTGCTAAATTTCACAGCCCCCTCACCCTTGCACACAGTTTCATCTAATTGTCTACTGTCACTTCCCCCTCATTCAATACAGACACCCCTCTTATCTCCCACCTCACTGCTGACAATCCCCATGGCAAGAAGATCCTTGTGTGTTGCTACTGACAACCTACATTCACATTGCTGTGTTGGGTGACACACTGGATCCCTCAAGGTAAACATGAACCTCTTTCCTTTTATCACACATATTGTGGAGGGGAAAGGGAAGGAGAGAAGAGACAGGAACAGGATCGGAAAGATAGGGCCTCCCAGATCACTTAATATCACAATCACAGCTTTTTCAAACCACTCCAACTAAATCCCTCCACTATTCTGTTCTGTCCTTGACTCCGTGGGTCCCACATGTCCTGGCAGATTTTGCTAGCCACAGAGGCTTGCTGTGACCCTCCATATAGCCCCTCTCTCTCTAGAGGCAAGGGTCACAGCTTACTAAGCCATTTTCATCATAAGCCAACAAGGGAGGTGAGGAGAAGCAACCCTCCCTCTCCCAGTCTCTGTTGTCTCCCAGTCTCAGTGATTAATCAGGGAGGGGAGCGGGGAGCCCAGGCCCACCCTCTACTCCAGGCTCCAGCCCAGGGACCTTAAAATTAGCAGCTATGGTAGCTGACTTTTTGGAAATAGGATGTCTACAATTCCCTGAGCCACTTCCCCACAGCAGCCCCCACTCAATATCTCCTTCACCATTACCTCAGAGCCTCCCTCCTTGCACCTGATATGGCTTCAAAGTGCTTTATTCCTCCAACAGCACAACTCCCTCCTATAGCTCCTGACACCCATGCCTCATTGACTAACTGGGATGCTTTTAACTACTTCCAGCCAGCCCTTGATTGGCTTCAGGTGTCCCAATCAGTCTAGCTCTCTCCACTGCTGTCTAGAAGGATCTTAATTGGCCCCAGGTGTCTTGATTAACCTGGAGCAACTGCCATTTGGTTACCATGGCACCAGTGATTTGTTTAGCATGGGGCTAATGTACCTGTTCCTCACTACTTTACTATAGCCATCAGGCCTTGCCCTGTCACAGTACAGCTACACACAACACAGTGCATGCAGTTGGAATGCATACAGCTAATTCCCAGTGGCTATTGCCTGCTCCCTGGGGCAGAGTTAAGGTTGTGTGGGTGTGTACCTCAACTCTGTATTTTCTGTTTTTTAGAAGTTTAAATTTACTTACCTTCATTCCTTACAGCCTGGTTGTCAGTGCTTTGAGTTTTGCTGAACTCAGTGTTCTGGAAGGGCATGAGATAACACAGGGCAACCTTAACTCTGCATTAATGAAGTTTTTTGTCAGTGACTATATAGAACCATTTTGTTGTGTAGTCGCCTGCCATTGTTTGTGCAGATGAAGTGAAAATGGAAGAAGGAGCGTCAGAAACAAAGGAAAGGATTCTAGTTTTTCCACATCAGGGAAGAAAATATCATTTACAGACTACTTCTTAGGCGCAATGGAAATTTCTTGGTGCCTATCAGAAGGTGCGTATATATAAAATCATATAGCACACAGAGAATCTTTGGGGCAGAAATATTCTTTAAGTGTCATAGACCAGCAAGGCAATGACTGGTGCAGGCAACAAGATAATAGCTCTGTTGCCAGCCTTTTATTTTATTTATTTATTTTCACATTCTTTGTGTGGCAAATTGATTTCCACTGTAAACCATTACATTATCTCATCTGTAGAACACCTGGTGGCTAGTCAGGCCTGTAGAGAAATACAGCAGCATACAATTATCTTTCATGATTATATACATGTTTTACTTACCACCGTCCCTTAATAAAAAAATGTTTTTTTTAATTGATTCGCTGTTGACAACAACATGAAGTTCCTTTACGGGGACAAAAGGATTCACAAAACTCAAATGTGTTGGGTAGGTCTGAAAAACTTTCAGAAAAGTTTGGAAAAGCACATAGATCTGTAATTCCACTGAATAAGCTTATCCTTACTTAAGAACATTTGTATCTAATCCTTTTTGCTGGGTCTGGTCTGAGTTGCTGAGCAACTTCAACTTCCAAACAACTTCAGTGCATTGGGCCTTATGGGCAATATTGACCTGATTACATCATGCCTACACAAGGAATTATGTACCTTTGAAACTGTTAACATGAGGCTTAAGTGGTGCATAAGGTCTTGTGCAGGCCTTGTGCACAGTGGTAAATTTCAACACAGGTGCACATCTGCCTGTGTGCATAAGCAAAGGTCATTGCTTCAAGCCCAAAAAATTCTGCTCGCTGGCTAAGTCTGTTCGATCTATGGTTATGCAATGCCCTGGAAAAGGTCTCCTCTGTGTTCCCGGCCTGAACTTTGGAACAAATTATGTAGAGACACTCTCAAATAACCTATCCCAGGTTTTTCATGAGAAGCAGTTGATGCTGGCCATTTAGTGAATTTGGGGTAGACTGCTAGTGGTGCTGGAAGTAGTCAGCTGTTAGGTCTTTACCTTTAATAAAATGTTAAAAGTCTGCATTTAAAAGTCTGCTGGTGATCAGACCCTCAAAAGATTGCCCCCATCTAAAACCCAAATATTGGATACCAGTGGGGTTTTATTTTGATGGTCTGATTATTATTTTACCAAAGCCACTTAAACGTTCTAAAAATATTTATCATAAAGTTTTGAAGTTCCGTCAACAATGTTTGCAACATGAAGCAATAGTTTACAATGGAGTTTAAACTGATTGCCATCAGCCTCAAGGTTCTTCAGAGTTCTGTCTTGTTTACATCTCAGCTCTCGATCCACCTATTCCCCATCTTGTCCCCTTTGCTCTGTCCACTTCTCTCACCTTTCCATTCTCTTTGGATCCTTGCACTCTTGACAGTGTATTTTCCCATGCTAGTCCATACACCTGGAACAGTTTCCCCTCCCCTGGGCACCAAGAACTGATCAACAAGCCTTGGCACCAGGCTTGGATGGAAGGAATCCACCACAGAAAACTGAGCAGCAGTGAAGCCTTGTGAATGTAATAGACCCTGCCACTCCAGCAGCTGTGCTTTGCAGGGGGAAACGGTCAGCAGAGCTCTAGAGCAGTAGATTTACTTACCCCAAAGCCAGTTCATCTCGCAGCTCAACCCATCCAAAACTTGGTTTTCCACGAAAGCTGGGCTCTCTGGCTCATTGCAAATGCTGTGCACAAGTTCCCCAAATCTTGCCCCCTCCTATACAGTGAAACCACACTGTGGCCATAAAAGTGGCAGGGTGGGGTAGGTGTAGGACAGGGTCATCAATTACTTTTTGTCGAGGTCCACATTGGTCAAGGTATAGTCAAGGTCCGGACTCCAGAGAAAATAATAAAAAAATCACAGTAATGATAATAAGTAGTAAATAAAAAGATTTCAGAATCCATTCAAAAGCATCTGGAAGTCCAGATTTGGCCCAGGATCCACCTTTGACTATGCCCTAGTGTAGGATTTGCCATTAAAAATTAAAACGCCTCACATTTTAAAAATAATGAGATAAAGGTAACTGCGTAGATGTAATATATCTAGGCTGTCGTAAGGTGTTTGACTTAGTACCACACAACATTTTGTTAAAAATTAGCACTACACAGTATCAATTGAGGGCATTTTAAGTGGAGTAAAAACTGACTCGCTGACAGATCTTTAAAAAAAAGTTGTCAGTGTGGAATCATCACTGAATGCGGGTGTTTCCAGTGGGATTCTGCAGGGATTAGTACTAGGCCTGATGCTATTCAATCTTTTCATCAATGATCTGGACGTAAATGTACATTGATTGCTGACGCAAAGATTGTCAGAGTGCTAAAAATGATGAAGACAGGGCAGTCAAACAGAGTGACCTGGATGTCTTGGTAAACTGGGCCCATTCAAACAGCCAAATGCAAAATTATACATCTAGGACCAAAGAATTCAGGCCCTACTGACAGAATGGGGGGAATCATATCCTGAAAAGCAGTCACTGAAAAGGATATAGGGGTGGTAGTGGAAAAAAGATTAGTGTGATTCTTGGATGTATAAACAGTAGAATAGTAAGTAAGATAGTGATTATACCTCTGTATATGGTATTGGTGAGACAGATACTGAAATACTGCATCCAGTTCTGGTGTCTATGTTTTAAAAATGTTAAAAAAAAATCCTGTACCCATTAAAGTCAGAGGAGTAGTTTTCTTAGCTTTCTGTGGGTTCTAAATCCATCTAAGGATTGAGCTTTAAGTCCATCCAGTGTTTGCTTAATGTTAGTTCATTTGTTCACCTTGATCATTGTCAGTATTTTAAAATCTGCCAATTTACATAGCTAGTGTGTGCTGTATTGATTGGCTTTGGTCTTGAACTGCTTAAACTTTGCTAAATGAGATTGTACAAAACATTAACTTAGGTAAACGTGTTTTTACTGTAGCACTTTCCTCATTTCTGTTTTATTCTTGTGGCACTAGAGCTCATTGTAGGTTTTGCAGGATATTATATGAATGAAGATGGTTGGGAGGTGGACTTGTACAAGTAATTTAGTACTTTTGCAGTGGTGGGGCTGGACAGCTGCAGTGTGTAGCTGCTGCAGGGTGGGGTAAATGCTTGAGACAAGAAACTATTTTGACTCCGTTGAGCAGGATGAAAGCTGACCCTCAGAACTATGTTTGGATTTTTAAAGATAATCTAGCTCTGAACACAAGAGCTACATTCACTTACACACATCCATAGAAGGCTGACATTGCTGTTCCAAGCACATTAATTTCATGCACATACATGTTCTTTTGGTTCTCTGCTTGCATGCTCATCTGTTGAAATGGCATTCTGCCTGCTCACAACTTATTATGTCAGTAAGATGAGGGCATAAGAGCCAACCAATACAATATTGCCAGTGCCATCTTTTCTGCAAGAGGGCTCTCCTCTGTGACAAAACTGCCCCTCTCTTGTTCACACCTGTTCAAACTCCATATATAAGTCTTTAGAAAATGATTTTAGAAGTTCCTCGCCTCCACCAGTAATTCTATTATTATTATCTGTATTATTGTAGCACCTAACAGGCCCAGCAAGCAGATTGTTAGATGATTTCTTTTTGATTAATATTCTCTCTTTGCATCCCCGTGACTGTCACTACAATGGATCCATTTTATTATCTTTCCCCTAGTTATCTGAACTCTCTCCCATCCCCCTCTCACCTGCAACTCTCACATAATCTCCCATTTTCTGATAGCTTGAGACCCTTCTATGACCATGTCTTCTACAAAGAACTGTGCTCATTTTATTTTCTCACTGACCCCGCCACAAAGAGTCTCATGGCTTCAGAAGGAGGGTTTTTATTTTTTGAATCTAGCTCTGCACAAACTCAGCATGGGCCTAACAGGGAAAAAGAGGTTTTGGTCCAGACTTTTTAACAAAGTCTGCAGATGGGAGAGAGGACAAGGTGTTGTGCGTATTAGAATTAATTTCTAATGATCATCCCAGTTTCCATGGTCCACATTCAGTTTGGTTATTGTTGGTATTGCAGCTGGGCAAATCGTTCAAAAGTCTAATTTGAACGCCATCGCTATGAAGCAATCCATTTCTATATAGAAAATAAAACCCTCTTAACATGGACTAGGTTTGAATTCATTTGCCAATGAGCTCCATGACTCAGAGCTAGATGCTACTGAGTCTCACCCTTCCTTCCTGGAGACTAGGGATCAGCACTCTGCAGAACTGTTCCCACTCCACCACCTTCTCTGGACCCAGCAGAGAGGGCTCTCTGAAGGGTTGGAATCTATGCGGAAGTGGTGGGGACCACAGGCACTGACTTTCGTTTTTGCTGGTGGGTGCTCTTCTCCGCCCCCTCCCCTCACACGTGAGCATCGGGCAGGGCATTGTGTGTTGGGGGGGAGGCAGACCGGGGCAGGGCCTCCTGGTGAAGTGGTGGGCAAGGCCTCGGGCAGGGGGGTGGTGGTGGTGAGAAGGCTGAGAAGCAGGACCTCGGGGCAGAGCAGTGGGCGGGGCCTTGGTCCAGGCGTCGAGGGCCACAAAAGATTAATTCAGCCCTGCAGGTGCTGAGCACCCCTTATTTTTTTCAGTGGGTACTTGAGCCCCGGAGCATCCATGGAGTCAGCGTCTGTGGTGGGGACTGTATGACCAGCACTCCACATTGAGTGGGGACATGGCTGGGTGGGAACAGCATTCCTGCACACCACTCCCACTGAAGTTACAGCAATAAGTTTATACAGTTTAGGGCTTTACCTAGAGTATTACCTTTCCCACGAAGGCCCCTATGTAGGTCCTTTTAAGTGAGATCCTCAGGGCAGCCAACTAGGGAGCATCCTTTAGAGCCATACTGCCAGGAAGCAGAGGGCAGGCCAATAGGAGGGAAGGAGCTGGTGCAGAGACCCTAATGCTCCCATGAATCATTATGTGTGTGGGTCAAATCCTACCTCAGGTGGAACAATTTGATGGGAACTCCATGAAGGCCTCTGCTGCAGGTTTTATCTCAAATGGAGCAACTTACAGCTCAAAATGTTTGCTGAACAAAATACTAGAAAATTCGATATTTTGAAGAGAGGAAATGAAAAAAGTATTGAACTCCCATAACTATGGATTTTACAAATTAAACAAACAAATAAATCAAAGGCCATAACAGAGTTTCACTTCTTTATAAGGAGCTCATCATCTTGTTATGTAATGACTTATTTTTAAGCTGAGGGAAAAGGCCCATATTTATTCTCCAACTTGGCATAAAGCAGATGCAGTGTGTCAGACTCAGCTGTTTGGGAGGACACAGGCTTTTTCTAGTCTTCAAAGAGATTTTGTTCATATATATTTGCAAACACTTATTTACTAAATAAATATAGATAACACTTTATTTTGTTGGTAAATGCAGATGTACAACAATATTGCATTTCTATAGAAGTATCTAAAACATCCACATTAATACTAAATTCATTAATTATTGTCCACAAAAGAAACGAGAGTGATAAAGTATTTTAAAAAGAAAAACAAACAGATATATGATGAATATATGATTTCTTGATAAGAATCAAGTTTTTTTCTAAATTAATTTTCTAAAACCAACCAGACATTTTGTTTCTATGAAATACCCAGTTATTTAGTATCAAATGTCAAAGGATTTATTTGCTGCACAGTTTTAGCAGTGAGGAACCTCTCGGCCTTCTTTAGCTTTTTAATGTGTGTGTATGTATGTGTGTAAGAGTCATTTGGAAGATTAGACAGTTTGTCCTGAGGCCATAAGGCTTTGTAGATGCTCTGTTTAATTTCAGTAATATCCCATGCCTATTTCGATATAAATGCTATTTGTACATTTGTCTTGTCTCTCCAACTCAAGTACTGGAGAGTGTTCATCAAAAAAAAACAACAACCCCACAACAATCCTAAGTTTCCTACAGACCAATTTGGAAAACTGTAAATCAGGAACCCAAAGTGGAATCTAAAAAAACATCTTGTTTCATGAAAATCCTTAGATCAAACAGAGCATTATTTTAAGTGCAAGTACGCATGCTGAAAACCATGTGTTAACTCATGAAGAAAGAGTACTGTAACTCCCAAAGGAAATAGTAAGCTGTCAGGAAAGAATTTCAGCAGAAGTGCTAAAAGAGACTGAACTCTTTATTTATGAATCTGCTGAGTGTACGAAACATAATGCTAAATTAATTTCATAAAATTAAGAGTTTTGTCTAAATGTCCTTTTTAGCCAGCCTTGGAACTTTGACACTTTTGTATACACTCCATATTTGCCTTTCCTTGCACATCCTTCTCCCCAGCTGACTATACCAGTAACAAAATAGGTGTCCTTGTACTTAGTTACATGTGGACCCCCACTGTCTCCCTGACATGCATCTTTTGTTATATTGTCATAGCCAGCACAGAACATGTTTTCTGTGATCGCAAAGTTAGTGGTTTGCTTGCATGAATTTCTATCAATATAGGGGACTTCAAGCACTTTGAGTTTGTTGGATACCCGTCCTTGTTCATAAAGACGTCCAAAACCACTAACAGTTCCAGATTTTTGATTCATCAGAATTTCGTTAGCAAATTCCACATCAGGAAGGCATGCCGGGATAACATATCTAGAAAACTTTATAGGTTCCCTTAATTTTATAAGGGCTATGTCATAATCATAAGTTGCCGAAACAAATTTACCATGTACAAACACTTTTTCCACAGAGTACATCATTTCAGTGTTTTCTTCCTTATCTCTGTCCACTTCCCCTGTGTAAAATCATTAAAAATATAATTATCATGAGACACAATACAACAAATATAAACAGTTCCTAGAAAAACTAAGGGACCAACACTCCCTGGCTTTGCACCTTGTGTAGTCTTCTCTACTGTGCAAATCAGATGGACAATCCTACCATCCTGATTTGGAAGCATTTTCCTTGCACTTTGCACAGGTATAGATGACTACAGAAAGTGCTAAACAAGTATCGAGTTAGGACCTTACTGTTAAAATGGTGATTTCATGTAGGAATGTTTTGTTCTCCATTGCCTACCACTTGGGCCATATAGGATAGGCATGCTCACAAGTGTGAATGGAATTTGGCCCTTTATTTGGTAACACACACAATAATTTGGAAACACAGCTTCTTTGTGCTTCAAAATTCTTTAACATTCTCGCTAACAGCAAAAAAGAACAGTGTCCCACATATTTCAGTGTTGTTGCCTGGGGTTTCTTTGGGAACTGGGTGGGTTGGGACTTTGGGTTTGATAATATTTGTAAATTTTCTGGCTTGCTGTTGTACAAAGGGTAGGATTTGCTTTTGTTGTAGAACTACAAACTGTATTTTTGGGTGCCTAAAGCTTGCCATGTTTTCTTTTTGAAAAATTAAAGCAACTACTGAACTGGTCATTTTTAGGCCTTTCCAAATTTGCAACATATTTCAGACCAATAGCTAAATGTTGTCAAATATAGATATTACCACCGCCTTGATGCTATTTCATTAACTCTCCGAGGTCTGGTCTATGCACAAAGTTACACCAGTAGAAGTAAAGGTGAGAAATTAAACTGATTTAGCTAAAGCGGTGCATCTTACTGTATGTACGCTCAGGTTTAAACCTAATTTATATAGGAGGCAAACTAAACAAGTTCAAGTTAAGTCTAAACAAATGTAATACTGTCCACACGCAAAGTTGTATTAGTTTAGCCAAACTGGTTTAAAATCACACCTTTTGGTGTACCTTTGTACGTAGACAACTCCCAAGAGAGAGGGGTTCATCCACAGTCAAGCCAGTTCTTCTTCATCTAAGAAGGTATGTCTGTCAGACCTGGACTCCATATGAAGTCCTCTAGAAAGGGGTTCTACAGCTTTTGGTCTTTCTGCCAAGATCCTCTGGCCCACTGTCTGTAAGTCTGGTCTGGGCTTCCCCAGCTGCAGCATTCCTGGGAAATATGACTGTCTTAACTGGCTGCAAAAATTCTCCAAGATAATCAGCTCCTACTCTGTTGATGTCTTTGTAGATTGGCATTAGGATTCTGACTTTGGGGCAGAAGCGGATGGAGAGTTGATATTTATGTAATGCCATGGGAACCTGAAATATGATTTTAATCATTTCTAGATAAATAAAGATATCCGTTGTTTAATTTTGTTCACAGGGTCTTTATTATATATAAAGACTCAAACTGAGAAAAGCCCCCATAAAAACAAAGAAAGATGGATAACAATGCAAATAACCTAATTCCGAACTGACCACCTTTGTACTTTTCACGTTTTTGTGTGTATTTCTAAAGAACCTTTTGCCATAGTATTTGGGGGCTCTTTTTATAGTTTATTTAACAGAAATCAACATTTCTCAAATTTTGGAATAATCCTCTTCTCCCCAGCTTCCTCCAAATCTACTAACTGTGCAGGGCCCATCTCTCAGGTAATGGGGGGAGGGTATGGTCGACCAAACAGGAGTCAGTCACCAGAGGGTAACCAATACTTAGAGGCTGGAGCAAGCTTTCAAAAAGAGCATTGTGTGTCCTGCATCACAACCTGAAGATGATGGGACCTAGACCCTGGTTTATCTCTGTCGGGGGTGAATTTCATACTGAGGTCTCTATGGAGACTGCCTAGCCCCTATCACTCTCAGAGCATGTCTACACAGCAGCTGGGAGGGAGGTGTGATTCCCAGCTTGGACAGAGATAGACATACTAGCTTTGTTTGAACTAGTGTATTAGAAGTTGTATCGTGGCTGCGGCAGCATGAATTAGCTGTCTGAGTACAATCCTTCCTAACTCCTTGGGTATGTACTCAAGCCACTGCTCGTGCTGCCACAGCTACACTGCTATTTTTACTGTGCTAGCTTTAGGGTGACCAGACAGCAAGTGTAAAAAATCAGGACACTTTTTTTTTTGGAGGGGGTGGGGGGTGAGTGATAGTTGCCTATATAAGACAAAGCCCCTAATATTGGGATGTCTGGTCGCCTTAGGTTGAGCAGAGCTAGTGCATATATGTCTACCTGAGCTGGGAGTCACACTTCTCAGTGGCTATGTAGACATATCCTCCAACACCAGGGAGCTTTGAGTCAGCACACCTCCACTGACTGCAGCTGCTGCAGAAGTTCATTGGGATGATGTAATCTCTGAAAGAGCTGGGTTGGAGCAGAGCACTGGCTTATCGTTGTCACCTATGTACTATATATGGCTTGCAGGAAAAATGGGTCTGTTCAGATGGGACAGACAATTCCTCCAGTCTGGCTTTGGTTTAATTTGTAGCTACTGTTTTGGAATGGGCTGCTTCTTTTTCTTTGTTTCTTTGAAGACTTTCATATTGAAGAATCAATACAAGGTTTTAGAGTGTGATCTAAATATGGTGAGGTGAGTGCTCTTTCTTGCTTTCTTTTGGAGAGTGTTCCAAGGTCTTGGAGGTGATTTTGTGTGTGAACTGGAGATTAGATACTGCTGTGCTGGTTTTTTGAAATACACAAGGATAGCTCCTAAAGTGGTACTCTGTCGAGTGCATCTCCAGTGTGATTGCATTATTTCTGCCAGGATTCACAGTCAGAGCAGCAGTGCCCAATGGTTCATGGTGCCAAAAATGGCAGATACTATTCTATCATCATAGTAATTTGACCTCTTTCCATCACCACGAGGAGATCACCTGTCAGTCTCACCAATGCAGTTTCAGAACTCTCCTGTCGGCTTAGAGCGGCTATATGAGAGACTGTACAGCGGCACAGCTGCATCAGTCCAGCTGTGCCTTTGTAAGCTCTCTAGTGTAGCCATGGCTTACGTTTCCTTTAGCTTAAACCTCTTTCAGTTAATTCATCTTAACTTTCCCGAATGTCCCAATGTAGCTAAAGCCTGAGATTTCAGAGTTTCTGGCTGGTAAAGAGAGTGAGATTTTGGAAGAGGCAATATTCTTAGTATCTTGGGGAGAAAAAGAAGGGGTAAGAATGCTAAAACTATTGTTCTTTATCATGTTCCCATAGTTCACCAACAGGAAAAAGAATTTCCACTGATGCCAGCTACAAAGTGAATCACTCATTTCCATACCAGTCCAGGGAAAAATTGAGGCAATCATGATAGCTGACAAGACCAAATGAAAAGCTATGGGGAAAGAGACAGAAGGCATCTTGCATATAGAGATTAGAGTACGTATGGTTTGTCATTAATATCTGTTCTTATACTAAAGGAATAAAATAATAACAGTCACTTACCGACAACAACTTTAATGATTTTAGATTGGTTTATGCAGTGAGCTGCAGTAAGTATATAAAACTGGCTCAAAATTGTCCCTCCACAAAACCCTTCCTTGTTTTCATTTATTAGAAGAGCCTGCAAGGAGAGAAAATGGGTGACTCCAGAGGATACAAAAACATAAGAATTAATAAATAACTGATTAAAATTAAAGGAACCTTTCCTTCATAGGTAATAGCTTTTTACGTACTGTACATACATAGTATCAGAGGGGTAGCCGTGTTAGTCTGGATCTGTAAAAGCAACAAAGAATCCTGTGGCACCTTATAGACTAACAGACGTTTTGCAGCATGAGCTTTCGTGGGTGAATACCCACTTCTTCAGATGCAAGTGGTGGAAATTTCCAGGGGCAGGTTTATATATGCAAGCAAGAAGCAAGCTAGAGATAACGAGGTTAGATCAATCAGGGAGGATGGGGCCCTGTTCTAGCAGTTGAGGTGTGAAAACCAAGGGAGGAGAAACTGGTTCTGTAATTGGCAAGCCATTCACAGTCTTTGTTTAATCCTGAGCTGATGGTGTCAAATTTGCAGATGAACTGGAGCTCAGCAGTTTCTCTTTGAAGTCTGGTCCTGAAGTTTTTTTGCTGCAGGATGGCCACCTTAAGATCTGCTATTGTGTGGCCAGGGAGGTTGAAGTGTTCTCCTACAGGTTTTTGTATATTGCCATTCCTAATATCTGATTTGTGTCCATTTATCCTTTTCCTTAGAGACTGTCCAGTTTGGCCGATGTACATAGCAGAGGGGCACTGCTGGCATATGATGGCATATATTACATTGGTGGACGTGCAGGTGAATGAACCAGTGATGGTGTGGCTGATCTGGTTAGGTCCTGTGATGGTACAACATGATACAGTTCTGCGGCGATCTGGAAGCCTACTTTCGCCGTCTCCGACTCAAGGAATACTTTCAGGACAACACTGAACAGCGCACTGATACACAGTTACCCTCCCACCAACAGCACAAAAAGAAGAACTCCACATGGACTCCTCCTGAGGGTCGAAATGACAGTCTGGACCTATACATTGAATGCTTCCGCCGACGTGCACAGGCAGAAATTGTGGAAAAACAACATCGCTTGCCTCATAACCTAAGTCGTGCAGAACGCAATGCCATCCACAGCCTCAGAAACCATCCTGACATTATAATCAAAGAGGCTGATAAAGGAGGTGCTGTTGTCATCATGAACAGGTCTGACTACCAAAAGGAGGCCGCCAGACAACTCTCCAACACCAAATTCTACAGGCCACTTCCCTCAGATCCCACTGAGGAATACACTAAGGAACTGAACCATCTACTCAAGACACTCCCTACACTAACACCGGAACAAGTCAACATACCCTTAGAGCCCCGACCAGGGCTATTCTATCTACTGCCCAAAATCCACAAACCTGGAAATCCTGGACGCCCCATCATCTCGGGCATTGGAACTCTCACTGAAGGACTGTCTGGATATGTGGACTCTCTACTCAGACCCTATGCCACCAGCACGCCCAGCTATCTCCGTGACACCACTGATTTCCTGAGGAAACTACAATGCATTGGTGAACTTCCAGAAAACACCATCCTGGCCACCATGGATGTAGAGGCTCTCTACACCAACATCCCACACGCTGATGGAATACAAGCTGTCAGGAACAGTATCCCTGATGATGCCACAGCACAACTGGTTGCTGAGCTCTGTGCCTTTATCCTCAGACACAACTATTTCAAATTTGATGACAATATATATCTCCAGATCAGTGGCACCGCTATGGGCACCCGCATGGCCCCACAATATGCCAATATTTTTATGGCTGACCTGGAACAACGCTTCCTCAGCTCCCGTCCACACACGCCCCTTCTCTACCTACGCTACATTGATGACATCTTCATCATCTGGACCCATGGGAAGGAGACTCTGGAAAAATTCCACCACGATTTCAACAGCTTCCACCCCACCATCAACCTCAGCCTGGACCAATCTACACGGGAGGTCCACTTCCTAGACACTACGGTGCAAATAATTGATGGTCACATTAACACCACCCTATACCGAAAACCTACCGACCGCTATGCCTACCTTCATGCCTCCAGCTTCCATCCCGGGCACACCACAAGATCCATTGTCTACAGCCAAGCACTGAGGTACAACCGCATCTGCTCTAACCCCACAGACAGAGACCAACACCTACAAAATCTCCACCAAGCATTCTCAAAACTACAGTACCCGCACGAGGAAATAAGGAGACAGATCAACAGAGCCAGACGTGTACCCAGAAGCCTCCTACTGCAAGACAAACCCAAGAAAGAAACCAACAGGACTCCACTGGCCATCACATACAGTCCCCAGCTCAAACCCCTCCAGCGCATCATCAGGGATCTACAACCCATCCTGGAGAATGATCCCACACTTTCACAGGCCTTGGGTGGCAGGCCAGTCCTCGCCCACAGACAACCTGCCAACCTGAAGCATATTCTCACCAGTAACTGCACACCGCACCATAGTAACTCTAGCTCAGGAACCAACCCATGCAACAAACCTCGATGCCAACTCTGCCCACATATCTACACCAGCAACACCATCACAGGACCTAACCAGATCAGCCACACCATCACTGGTTCATTCACCTGCACGTCCACCAATGTAATATATGCCATCATATGCCAGCAGTGCCCCTCTGCTATGTACATCGGCCAAACTGGACAGTCTCTAAGGAAAAGGATAAATGGACACAAATCAGATATTAGGAATGGCAATATACAAAAACCTGTAGGAGAACACTTCAACCTCCCTGGCCACACAATAGCAGATCTTAAGGTGGCCATCCTGCAGCAAAAAAACTTCAGGACCAGACTTCAAAGAGAAACTGCTGAGCTCCAGTTCATCTGCAAATTTGACACCATCAGCTCAGGATTAAACAAAGACTGTGAATGGCTTGCCAATTACAGAACCAGTTTCTCCTCCCTTGGTTTTCACACCTCAACTGCTAGAACAGGGCCCCATCCTCCCTGATTGATCTAACCTCGTTATCTCTAGCTTGCTTCTTGCTTGCATATATAAACCTGCCCCTGGAAATTTCCACCACTTGCATCTGAAGAAGTGGGTATTCACCCACGAAAGCTCATGCTGCAAAACGTCTGTTAGTCTATAAGGTGCCACAGGATTCTTTGTTGCTTGTACATACATACAACTACAGTACATATAGGCAGTCCTTGGACTTATGACAAATTGGTTCCTGAGAATCACATTGTAAGTTGAAAATGTCATAACTCAAATCCTATAGGAACACTCTGGGATTGAGCATCATAAAGTCAGAACCGACATTGTACAGTCGGAACAGGATGTCAATTTACAAACGTCGTAAGTACTGTTCCATCGTAACTCAAAGGTCATAAAGTCGAGGATTGCCTGTATTTGTATCTGCCCAGCAACAGTATATATACACCCCTTCTATGCTTCAAACAACCCCCCAACTTCTCCAGCCATCATCAGAAGCAAGCTCCCTACAGACCAGGACACACCAACTCAAACTGGCACCAGACCCTGCCAGAACAACAGATGCAAACCTGCAGATGCATCCCCACTGCTACAATGATCAATATCTCCCACAACACACCTTTCAAGATCCACGGGTCCTACACATGCCTATCACAACATGCGGTGTCCCTCATCCAGTGCACTAAATGCCCCAATAGCAACTATGTGGGTGAAATAAGACTATCACTACTCTCTTGAATGAACACACAAAAAAATAATTATGGGGAAAAATACCACATCAGCTGTGGGTGAATGCTTTCCACAAAGGGCTCACTCTATATCTGACTTATCAGTCCTCATGCTCAATGGAAACTTAGACAACACCTTCAAAAGATGAGCCTGAGGACTTAAATTCATAACTTTCCTAGAGACTAAAAATCATGGACTGAACAGAGACACTAGATTTATGGCTCGCTATAACAATCTGTAACCCACTAACCCCTGATCTCTCCCCGCGCCACCACCTTCAGCCCAGCATTTTTTGTTCCTTTCCCCCCTCTGGCTGGAGAGCTGTTAACAGGCCATCTCACTTTGAATGGTCCCTCGCAATATGTGTTAACTACTTATGCTAAACAATTTGTTCCACCTTGTGTTTAGCTGTGACACTCGGAGTATGTTTCTCAGATCTGAGGAAGAGCTCTGTGTAAGTTTGAAAGCTTGTCTTTCACCAACAGAAATTGATGTAATAAAAGATTTTACCTCACCCACCTTATCTTTCTAATATCCTGGGACCAACACGGCTACATCATCTTTTTATATGTAAGATATAAAACATACATATTTACCTGCCACGGACATTCACCAGGCAAGCAGTCATCACCACCTACTATCCTCGTATGAGGATTTGGAGACACATTAGTTTTAGGATCAGTCTCTTTTCTATCGGGAGCTTTTGTTTCATTCTGAAGATGAAGGTCTGGGCTGTCTGTGATACGGGTGATGTTCTTGTGGCTTGTCCCATTGTTGTTATACAGTTCATTGAGTTTGCCATCTTGTTCACTGGTAACACTGCTACTGTTACCAAATGAACCCACTGACCTCTTTTTTCTTTTCACGTAAACTTTCCCACATGGGAAAGGCTCTGTAAGGACAACGACAAAGAGTTAATATTTGATGTCCTAACAATATGGTAACTTTAGACATATAAACGTACACTAGAGTCCCTTCAGGACAGCTAAGTTGAGTGGAGAGTTTCATGGTTAGAAAGCTCATTATGTGACATTTCTTGTGCTTCTATTCATTTGCAATGTCCAAGTACATTTACTGATGTTTGTTTTTTATCCTGAACAAACAATTTCAGTGCACGTTTTTTAAACTTCTAGAACCCCATCATTTATAAGAAGCCCTAAAGTAAACAAACGTGCCTAGGAGGGAGGAAAATGATTTATAAGTAAATAGATGTCACATTCAGTGTTTCAAATGTTTGTATAAATAATAGAGAGAAGAGAAAACATACTCTAGAAATGACAAAAATAATAATAATAGTGTAACAATGTCCTTTTACAGCTGAATCATTTACCCAGTTATCTTTACAATAGCAGATTCCATGAAATTTTTCAAGACACCAGCAGGGGCTTGGCAGACACCACAGAGCCTAAGACTAGATTGGACCAAAACCAACTGCATTTCTGTTGTCCTAAGGCTTGTCCACAGTGCTAAGTTTGATGCACAGTACTTGATTTTTATAGAGACAATGTTGAGCAAACAATTTCACTGAAAGTATGCCTTCAAAATCTTTAAAATGAAATGTTTTCAATTATTTAAATTGATATGATTATGCATCCACTCTTACAAAAAATGAGTATCTGGGCAAAGTGCTATATTTATGATTCATATGACTCTTTAAACATAGGATTTTTTTGTTTTTTACTTATAAAGGATGTCATAACAAGTGCAATCATTTATACTTATTAAATACATTCTTTTTTAATATAAAGATTAATAATACATGAGGAACCGAATACCATCATTGTATGTAAGCAGAGCTTGGTTGTTTTATAAATAATGTCCGTATATTAATATATAAGGTTAATCTATATTAGTATGACAAAAACAGTTTATAAATGTAGTATTTTGTGTACACTTTTTTTTTTTAAATAGAGCAAGCTGTACTTGAGGAAAACTGTTTAAATGAGAAACGATTGCAAGTCTAGTTTTCTGTCACCATCAAAGCAATGGGAGAATCCATCCTTATCAGTGCATTGCTTCATACCTGTCGGAGTACAAGATTTTTCATCTGTTCCCAGAACATATCCAGTGGCACAGAAGCATTCAACACCGTTTCTTATGGGTCTGCAGAAGTGGTCACATTCGCCATTGTTCAGCTTGCAGTATTTTGGTATAACTACATCAAAGACACATTTGTGTGAAAATGACAAAGAAATGGTGACTTTATAAAGGCGCATGCAGCTGATAATGCTTGTAAACTTGGACCAGAGCCTTTGTCTTTTTGTTTGCAATGTTTCAAGCCTGCCTTTGGCAGATGCATTATTCCTCATGTTGCGATAGTGCCCAAAATGTGCTAGGCACTTTCAAACCACAGATGAAGACATAGTCTCTGCCCCAAAGAATGGATAGTTTAAAAAGGAAAAGGCAAACAAGTGGTGGGGGAAAGGAGTATAACATACAAGCAAAGAGATCAGGGTGCTGGTAGGCACGTTATTCCTCCGTTCCTCCCTCCTTGTATAATTCATATCCCTCATTGTTCTCCCCAACCCAATTCCCGGCCTCAGTTCCAATGCCTTCACCCTTCTCTCCCAGCATTTGATAAACATTACCCATTCGCTCACAAGATAAATAAATAAGTGGATGACTTTTTCTACACTACAGCCTATGTTGGCAAAACTTATGTCACTCAGGGGTGTGAGTATTCCACCCCATTGAGTGACAGAAGTTACCCTGACATAAGCATTTGTGTGCACAGCGCTATGTTGGTGGGAGAAATTCTCCTGCTGACATAGCTTATACCACTTATTTTTTATGCCAACGGAAGAGCGTCTTTGCCAGATATGCTGCAGCAGTTCAGCTGTATGGGTACAGCTGCGCTGCTGAAGCTTTGTATGTACAGAGATATCATTAGTTTCTTGTAGCTGTCCCAGTAGAAGTGGGTATTCAAGGATTTAGATGAAGAGAGGGAACCCCAAGGAGAATGGGGTGCCCGGGAGGGTAGAAAGTCACTGCATTATCTACTGTAAATCATTCTCCCCTGATTTGCCTCTTCCTCCTCTTTCTAGACAATAAGTGGTGTAATACCAGAAGAATTATATCTGGGAGCTCAAATAAGGTGCATTTATATTAGTTAGGTCCTGCAACCCTTACTCATCTGAGCATTCTTACTGAGTTCAGGCTGATTGTGAGGTAAGTATTACCCACATCAATAAGGGTTGTAGGACTGGGCACCTGCTTTGTAACATTAACAGAAGTTTTTGAGCATTTATTAACCTTATCTATTTGCGGAGACATGGTAGTTTAATGCCTTATTGCACTGGCCTCCTAAGCCAAGTATTGTTGGTTTCAGACATGTCAAAACTTTCCAACCCTATATTTGTCATTTATTCCTTCACTCTAAGGAAATGAGAAATATTGTCTACTCACTGGCTCTTTGAATATTTCATCACCATCCTACAGTAAAAACAGAGACCTACCAGATTCACAGTTTTTGCCCTGATATCCATCCAAGCATGTACAAGTGTATGTGCCAATTCCATCTTTACATGTTCCACCATATTGACAAGGATTGGGTTTGCACTGGTCCCCGTCTGCAAAAAGAGGCCACAGCAGCTTTTAAGATACAGTATAAACATTTTCATTTAGATTTGAAGTTTTCTTGGATGGTGAATTTTGTTACTGTCCTTTTTGTTATTTGTATTTAAAATGTTATCTCAAGATAACCCTGTGAGATTTAATACTGCATTTCCAAAAGGGTCCTAGACCAACAGTAAACAATGACATGTATACATACAGTTTAATATCATGCACTAGACTTATCATCATACACATACATTTTGTGCTGCTTTGACATTAGTATGTAATGGATCATGTTCTGAACAAAACCAAAATGTTCAAAACTTCCCACAAAATGGAAATTCCTTAAAATGTTCATTTTGGAAACACCACCACACGGTGTATCAAAATGAAATATGCTCCCTGTGGACCCTGGCTGCTGCTGACTGAAATTTACATGATTATTGCCAGTGTCACAGATGCCCAGCACTGAACAGCTATTGTGAAACTGACAGAATTCCCATGCAACCCCACCACACAGATTGCCCCAGGCTGGGCGCCCAGGGTCTCAGGCCAGCTGGCTTCCTGGGCAGCCCAGCTGTCAGGACAGCTGGATCACTGGGTTGTAGGAGTTGGGCAGTCCAGGCAGTCAGTTGGCCTAGAAGTGTGGAAGCCCTGGGGCCCCCAGCCCAGGGATAAACCACATGCCAGGGCTGCCCCAGAACTGCAGCTCCTGAAACATGTCCCAGGATTTTCAGGCTTTTAGTTCTGCAGCATGGAGTCCGGAAGCCTGGAGAACCCCAAAGTGAAATGGGGCTCCCAGGCCTTCCACAATCCCTACTTAGACTCAGGAACCTAGATTGAGATCCCCTGTCTGGAGGAGCCTGGACTTCTAGGGTTTACAGACTCCCCAGCAGAAAGCCTGGAGTCTCTGAGAACCCTGGCTCAAGCCAAGCCTCTTAGAGCTTCCAGGCTTCCTGATGCAGAGCTGATCCAGGTTGCAGCAGGTGCTCCGAGGCTTGCACTCCATGGCAAGGAGCCTGAAAGCCCTGGGCTCCCCAGCAGTCCACCAGGTGAGCTGTGGTTCAAACATGTGGTTCACTGAAAGTTCATCAAACCCAATAAGTTTCCGCAAAACATTTTGGGTTCCAAGAACTGGTATTTTCTGACAAAAGGCTGCTAGAAACTCCTGACCAGCTCTACTCACATATAGCGGAGCATAACTCAGCCTACTATAGAGAAGGCTTCAGTATTACGGCATTGTCAGAGCGTGCAACATTTGTGCTGAGGGTTGTGAAGGCCAGATAACCTGAAAGATCTTAGGGGACACCCAAAATCTTCAGATAACAGGAGAGATGTCTCAGGAGTGTCCTCTATTCTGCTGGTATTTTTCCTTGTATTTACCTTGCAGTGGTATTGCAGTCCCCAAGCAATCAAAATCGTGAGTCAGGCCACTACAAAATCATGTGATTGGCTTAAAATTCATGAGATTTAAAAAAAATAATAAATTTGGTGTTCCTATTATTTGCCTTCCAGCCATTGAGCCTTTAGGAGTCACATTTTCAAACTCTTCTCCACAGCCACAATGTTTTTTTTTAAATGATAACTGAGATTCTTGCCTAATCACATGACTCCAGGAGCTGGGTTTTTAAGAAAAACACCAAACATTATGACAGTGGACACCTCTGCAGCAGGGAGGCGAGGACAACCAAGAACATGGGAGTAGTGTGGTATAGCTACAGTGCTTTAGCTAAGGTCAGGTACTAAATTACCTCCCCTCTGTGCCTCTTTGAACTTGGGCTGCCACCATTATTCCCTGTCTTCCTCTCTTTGGGCTGCCTCCTTACAGGATAACCAGGAAACCAGCTGACTCTCCGGCTTATCTGCCACAGGGTCATAACCACAGCTAACTTGTTTCCCATTCTTAGGGTACATTTTCACTGAAGAGTTAACTGGGCTATAGCTTGAGTGTTGCCCCAACCCCCGTTCTGTCTACACAGAAAAACCTCTAACTTGGTCCTGAAGGTGTTTTAGGCCTGCGCTAGCAGGCATGACTGAATATATAGGCTTGAGCTTGGGTTTTGCTTCAGCCTGGGTTGGCAACCCACCTACTTTGCAGTGAGAATGCAGGCTAATCAAACCCAGGTGCTGTTGGACCTCCAAGCTTATCCACAATTCTACCTGGGCTGTACTTTCTCTTCTACCTCCCACCCTCTTTCTGCACTGTAAATCACCTACACTGGCTCAGCGTATTAACCCTACATTAGTCTGCTCTATTTCTGCTGCATTTCCACTGTGTTTGAACTGAGATGCAGTTCAAGAAATCCTCCTCCTGCACTGCCAGTTGGCCAGAAGCTGACACTGGCTTTCTGGTAAAGATGTGATAACAGTAAGACCCATCGTTTGGGGAAATGTACCCCAAATGACACTTTTATGTCTAGCAGACAGGAAAGAACCAGAGGAACAGAGAAGTCAGCCTGGTGCACTACGAATCACATTGTAGTTTGCAGAGTGAATTCCATAATGACATTCTTGTTAAAAGTGCCTGCTGCCACATGCTGTTTGCTTTCCCTTTCAGAACTGTCTGTATTAATGAATAGCTCCGCTTGAAAGTTATTTGCATACAGTACTGTTCTCATGTCACTGCCAGACAGCAGCTCCATGCGAGGGGCAGAGAGAAAGAGCATGCTCACCCTGTGAATGAATTCATAGAGCAGCTCATTTAATGCACGTTAAGAACCATGGAATATCCCACCAGAAACCCATCCCAGCACACGGGTCTGGCACAGTTGGTGCTTTGCACCGGGGATGCTCTACCCGGGCTGGGCTGGGCTAGGCTAGATTGGGCTAACTCTGCTTGAAGACATACCTGCTATCGTGTGTGTGTTGGGGCTAGGGTTACCACCTTTGAAATGCAAAAGAAAGGCAACCCCCCTCCATGGAAGTCCACCTCAACCCCAACCACAAGGCAACTCCACAATCCCCCCCTTCTACAGTCACTTACAATATCTAGAGAGCACACACATAGATAAGACTGATCACATTACACGTCTCCATGCTCTCACATGACTCAAACCCTCTCTCTCATACATGCGCAGTGCGCTTCTGTGTTGGTGGCCAGACTGCTGCCATATTTTCAACAGTTTTGATCTGTTATTGCTTAAACTGTGCAAGTGAGAACACTGCAGCATCTTTAGCTGGACACAGAAACCTTTAACATTAGATATCCCAGTGTATTGTGATAATAATGTAAATCTTTAGACCCACGTAAAAGAAACCTGGCAGATTAAATTATTTTTCTGGCAACTGGCAAATCCATTAAAAAAACCTGGCCAGGCTGGTCTAATACTGGTTAGGAGTGATGAGGAAGGCCAGGTGCTTCTTTGACCTCAGGAAAAAAGACCCTCGGAATTGGTTAGGGGAAGGTTTGACTCAGTGAACAAAGGAGAGGAGTGATAGGGTGCAGGTGGCAGCAGATGGAGGAAGCCAATGGGCTCCTTTTAAAATCAGGAAAGTAGTGGTGTCCGAGGGCTTGGGAGTGGTGTGCGTGTGAGATGTGTCCTTTAGGTCTGAATCTGGGGAACTTGAAAGTCCAGACCTAAGCAAAAGGGCCAATTTGCTGTGAAATCCCTGGGTACTGGACTCCACAGTCCCGGTTTAATACATTACTAAGTCAGTAATGGTCACCATGCAAATACCATTGCAAACTGAAGCTTCTAGGGGTCATACAGCAGTGTTGTTTACTTATCAGCCAACAATTTTTTTTTTATATCTGTATTTCTCTCAGGGCTTGTCTACACTTACCGAAGGATCGATGCTGCGGTGATTGATGCGTCGGCAGTCGATTTAGTGGGTCTAGTGAAGACCCACTAAATCGACCGCAGATCACTTGCCCGTCAACTCCTGTACTCCACCTGATTGAGAAGAGTTGGGGGAGTCAATGGGAGAGCATCTCCCCTCGACGTTGCATAGTGTGGACCTCGCAGTAAGTAGATCTAAGCTACATTGACTTGAGTTACGCTATTCACGTAACTCAAATTGTGTAGCTTAGATTGACTTTTCCCTGTAGTGTAGACAAGGCCTCAGTGTCCATTATGTTATAATATATTTTCTCTGAGGTTTAAGAACAAAGTACAATTTAAAGTACTCCTTACCTATATATTTATTCCAGAACTCGTCCTAATGGGGAAAAACAACGGATAGGCAGAGATTAGTGAATCAAACTCTAACACAGAAGCTTTCATACAAATATACTAAAGATAGTTTTGTTTAAAGATACAGTTAAAGTGGAACTTCTTAAGTTGGATGTAAATACAGGCCCTTGCAGTGCAATGTTCTACTTTAATTGCGTCTTTAAACAAAACCATGAAGTCTAGCCATTTTCGTATCAGTGAAAGTTGAGCTACTTAGCTAATAACCTGATCCCAGAGGGGGTTTTAAGAAAAAAAACTGACCATCTATAGGGAGAATTGGCAACTCTGCAATCTATGGTGGGAGAATAGGACCCTGGTGATGTTTTGTATCTCAATCAGCTATGATCCTATATGAAGTTAACACTGAAAGAAGGCAAAGTGCTTTTTTCCCCCTCTTTCTCTCTTGTGGCCTCTTTTCTTTCAGTTTTCCTGGTTAGATATATAGCTTATCATCATATATTGCTTCTTGTAGATGTTCACCACAGCTGAGCTAACATTTCTTAATTAGTCCACTTCCTAATATTTTGTGCAACCCTAACAATGCTTTAACAGACCTTGTTGCCTTAGGAGAAGAATAGTTATAAGAAATGAACTTGTTTGACTTCATGGAAGTTAATTGAATCCTGCGGTGGAAGAATAAGGCCCTAATGCTCAAACTATAAGGAAAAAAGTGACAACCACCTACGTTTAGGTCACAGTCAGCTTGAAGATTATCCCCTACACTCTATTTACAATCCATACCCCAAACCACAATCTTCCCTTAAAATCCCCCCATGCCCTATAGCTTAGAGCAGACTCCCTATTTTTTCCCAGGGATACAGTATAAAATGTGGGAATATAAATGTTACATCCAAGTTACTAACCTTCAGGCCGTGTGGTTCTGCTGTCTTGATTTTTATCTCACTTTCCATTCCATCTTGCCTCTTCCCTCCCTCTAGTTTCTTTGTGCTCCTCCCCCAATTCCTCACCCACCTTTTGAAATACATCTCCCCACCAAATTTCACTCTTTGCCTTCCAAACATTTTGTGTTCCCTTCTCTAGTCACCCCAATCCACTGAAGTCTCTCTGATCCCCATCTCTCCAACCCTCCCCTTAACTCCCACATCTCTTTCCTGCTCCTTTGCCTTTCTCACTCCTGGTTTCCCCACTTCTGGCCTCCTATTTCTTCTCTGGCTGACTCAGCCTTCTTCCTGCTACCAAGAGTCACGGCAAGGCTGGGACTCGGAACATAGGCTCTAAAACTAGCGCTGGGATAAGCTTCCTCTCTGGTGAGAAGGGGACATGGACATGGACTCTTCAAGGCCAGCCTGGTTGGTAACCTTCCTGCTGCCCAAAGAAGTATATTCTTCAAGGCCCTCCTTCATACTATTACTGCTATCAATGCTGAAGGATGCTTCTGCAGCCAGAACATACCTCTTCAAAGCTGGCAGACCTGCCTCTTTCCCACCCACTCTCCCTCTCCAGGACCTAAGGGGATGCTTTGTTTTTGCACAGGCAGAAAGCCAGCAGGAGAATCAGAATATCACATAAGGACACTGAAAGGAGGTCATCATCCAGGATAGTCAGTAAGCCAGGCTGACAAGAACTGCCATTAGCACCGACTACCTCAATTTGAGCTCGTGAAAAGACATCAGATCATCCAGTCCAGCCTGCTACAAGGGCCCTGATCCTCAGCTGACAAGCCTCAATCTAAGTTAGAGCTGCACATCAGCAGCTTTAGCTTACACCGCAGACACAAGTTCCATGTGGAATAACGAATCCAGCCCTTAAATATCTGAGACGTACCAGGCACCTTGAGATAAGTTTGGTTAATATCTTACGAGAACTTTCTCCTCGGCAGTGGTTGTCATCTCAATCAGCCTTCTTGTACTCTCTCCATCTCATTTCAAATCTCATGTGAAAACATCTGTTCTGCCTGGCCTGTACTTCTTAATGCAGAAAGGGGCTCCACTGAACACACACTGAGCTCAGGAGGGGTTGAGAATCCGTCCTTTAAGTATTTTATACTAACAGTGTTAGAGATGCTCTAAGTAGGTCTAAACTAAACAGATCAGAACCAGGTAAAAGTGAACAGGCGGCTTTAACATGATCTGATCTGGCAAGACCTGAACTAGGACTGGATGCCTTCTCAGATGTTGTACGTTTCGCTCTGCTCCTCTGGTGTTCTAAAACCAAACTTTGCCAGTCTGCCTACTTCTAATATTTAAAACAGAAAGAGCTTGAAATCACTCTGTGGGTTTAATGCTCAAAAGTAACTACTGATCATAGGGGCCTTTCACTTTGGATGATGAAGGCCTAGTTGTTTCATGTTGATTTGGCCTTACTGTTTTCTCTGTGTCTTCGAAGGCTTCTCTGGCTTCTTCTTTTGAGCAGCGTTCCTCATAACATTCTCTTTCAATATTCCCTTGCTTCAGCTCCTCCAAAAAGGAATTAGCACGCTTTGTTCTTCCCAAAAACTTGTTTGCATTTTCTTCCTGTAAAAACACTAAATGGAAAGGAAGCGACAATTTAAAACGGATGCCAAAGAACTCCGTTAGAAAGGATTCAATAAGTTCAGTCAAAAAAACCCAAAAACAAAAAACAACCCCCCCCCCACATAACAAACCCTAATCTATTTTTAGGCACCATTAACCCAAGCAGAATAAAAGATTCTGGCCCATATTTATCAACTTCTTGTGCCGGCAAGGTACATCCCGGTATCCCTCCAAAAAGCCTGTTCAAACAGTTTCCCCTTGACAGGGTGTGGATGGACCCTGGAATTCTGTCTTACTTCACTTAATCTTGTAAATAAGAAAATGCAAATTGCTGCTTACGCTTTGCTTTTTGATACCCTGCTCTAGCACCAAATAAAGTTTCTCCCACACCCACCAGGGCTTCACGGCCCCAGCCAGGTTTCCTTACACAGCAAGTCCTCCTGGCCGCTGGGGGCTGATGTGGCACTGACAGGCAGGAAGACCATGTCCATCTGCTTTGTTCTGAAAGCTGGTGAGCAGCAGAAGCTGGCCAGAAGGTGGACGGGACAGGGACTCCAGGAGGGACGAAATGGTAAGTCAGGGTGAGACTGTTCCAGGAGCCGCCCTCCTCCCCGTCCCCCCCCAGCCAACACAATCCACAAGACTCCAGGCTCCCACCCCCCAGCTTCCTAAATTCCCCTGTGCTGCCCCAGACTCTCCTTTCAAACCCAATAACAACCCAGGTTGCCCTCAATAATATCCCCATCTAATTTAAACATGTCAGGGTAAGGTGATTATAATTGCATTCTGGTATTTAGCTAACACTGTCTACACATGAATATTGTGTCTAGTGCAGGTGGGGGCCTGAGCTCATTTCTTTTAATAAGAGTAGGGCATGATGGTAAAAATTTGAGAACTGCTGCCCCATAGGTTAAAAGGGCAGCTGCTATTGAATTAAATTGGAGAAGCAGTTCTAGCAGGGCCATCTCAACCACTTGCATGCGTGAACAGTGCTGTTACTTCCAGCAGAGGGCAGCGATACATACACATAAATCATTATATTAATACCAGAGTCAAAAATCCCACCATACAGGGATAAATATTGAGTATTCTAATCGTCATCAGTTACTGTGCTGTAAATGCTGACATGCTGGTGGGTTTTGCTAAACATACTGAACTCAAAGTGTTTTTTTCATACCGCAGGTCAGTGGCAGAGTTGGGGCTAGAACCCAAGTCTTACAGCCTCATGTCCTATCCAGTGGACCATGCGGCCTCCCTTGGCACAGATCATGCAGTTCCTGGTCTGTTTTGTTGTGCACATGATTACTATTAATTAATTGATGATTTTTATTAACTATGCACTTTAATGATCACTAAGGGAAATAAAAAGTTGTTACAAGGAGAAAGAAAAATTGTTCTCCTTAACGTCTCAGGATAGGACAAGAAGCAATGGGCTCACATTGCAGCAATGGCCATTTAGGTTGGACATTAGGAAAAACTTCCAGGGTGGTTAATCACTGGAATAAATTGTCCAGGGAGGTTGTAGACTCTCTGTCATTGGAGATTTTTAAGAGCAGGTTAGACAAACACCTGTTAGGGATGATTTAGATAGTACTTAGACCTGCCATGGGTGCAGGGGGCTGGACTAGATGAATTATCTAAGGCCCTTCCAGGCCTAAGATTCTATTAATTAGATTTGAGACAGTTGGTGTTTTGTTTTCAGGGGGCCAGATTCTGCCAGTGTTACTCACATTGGGTAGTACCTTACTGCTGCATGGATTCCCATTGATTTCAATAGACCTACAGCCAGGATGAGGTCTCGTCTAACTCTTTGTAAATGTAGCTGCGAGTGTCTGGCTAAATGATTTACAGCTCACAGTTCACTCATTATCTTGCTTATCCTTAAATTCGTTTTCCTGCTCTGTAGTTCTGAGGAAGTGACAGGAGGCAGCAATGTAATAGTGTGGTTTTAATCTCTAAATGCTGCCGCGCCGATTATTACAGCTAGGAATGGAGTGTTCTGTCTGTGAGGCTGGTCTCTTGCTTCCCTAAATATTCCTGCCTCAGAACATAGCAAGCGGTAGGATGTTTGCCTGGTCAAGCAGAACAGTTGGGAAACACGCAAAGAGGGTTTTTTGGGAATCTAAACAGGCTGGCAAAGAAATCGTTCCAGGGCAGAATCCTTGGAGGATGATTTTGTACTTAGGAACTACTGGGTGGCAGTTTGTTTTAAGCAGTACTGCAGTCGCAAACAAGCCAAACACAATAGCACTGAGGACTTAAAGAATGGATAAAGGAAAAGCAAACCTTCTGGTCTATTTAAGGTCCCCAGGATGGCCCCCTTTCTATAGGATCTGAACACTTCAAGTCTTTAATGTATTTATCCTCACAAGAGCCCTGTGCGGGAGGGCAGTGCTATTTTACAGATGGGGAACTATGGCATAGAATGACTTACACAAGGTCACACAGGGAGCCTGTGACAGAGCAGGGAATTGAAGCCCCGGCTTCTGGAGTCCCACACTAGCTCCCTCTGGCCTCATTTGATTCAGGAAACTATCCACCTATCTGGCATCTCGTTCCCAGGAAGTGCAGAGGATGTACATTCCGCACAAGATGGTACTGTAGCTTTGGGGGCATAAGCAGTTTGACACTAGCCCTTTTAAAATTAAAATATCAATAACAGTAAACGCTAAACCCTAAAATGTCTGTCTCTTCTTCCACTCCCCCATCTTATACAGATCTTTATTCCTTTTCCTCCCCACCCCAACTCCATTTTGGTTTTTGTCTCTCTTTTCCCCGTAGTGTTCTCTCACAAGTGTATCTGCCTCTCTTCAGACTGCTTTTCACAGGCTTTGAAGAAGTAGGGGAGGTGGAGGGGTGGGGGTAGAGACTTCTCTTTCTACTGACTGGAGCTGCATTCTTCATTTCTTGTTGGTTTCCTTTCTCCATTCCCCGATACATCTCCCCCTCTCCTGGACTTGAGGGAATTTTCCCCTTCCCTTTTATGTTTCCATCCCCCTTCCTCAAGGCTGCTGGGTGGTAGGAGGCTACCCTCCCACCCCACTAGCTTCTGGGTTGATGGGTAGTTTTTCTCCAAGATGGGAGGGGTTGTTTTCTGCCTCCCTCATCTCTGTGGGAAAAGATATTTCCTCTCTTTTTTCCTCTTCACCACAGACAGGGCTGTATTTCCAGGTCCTGCCTCTGCCCCACCCTTATCTGCCCCACACCTTGACTGGGAAAACTGAAAGTATGGACATGACTTTAAAACTCTAGGGAAATCAGTTCACAGCGACAGTACATGGTGCTGAAACCGAGCACACACACACTGCATGTATGAAACGCCAACATAGATTCATAGATTCGAGGACTGGAGGGGACCTTGAGACGTCATCGAGTCCAGTCCCCTGCCCTCATGGCAGGACCAAATACTGTCTAGACCATCCCTGATAGACATTTATCTAACCCACTCTTAAATATCTCTAGAGATGGAGATTCCACAACCTCCCTAGGCAATTTATTCCAGTGTTTAACCACCCTGACGGTTAGGAACTTTTTCCTAATGTCCTACCTAAACCTCCCTTGCTGCAGTTTAAGCCCATTGCTTCTTGGTCTATCCTTAGAGGCCAAGGTGAACAAGTTTACTCCCTCCTCCTTATGACACCCTTTTAGATACCTGAAAAAGTAAGATGTCTGAGACACTCAAGCATAGCGGGGACTCCCCTTGGCTTACTCTGCTCCTATCCTGCCACATAAGAGCTCATTCCTTACGTAAAACCCCAAACCAGTCTCACAGGCAAAAAGTCAAGATTCTCTTACCATTTCCTTCAGCTTGCAGGAGACCTGCTAGGGAAGTGGAAAGCAGTATGAGGAGCAACTGGCCAGCCATGACACTCATCTGTAGAAAACAATTTTCTCTCTCTCCCCCCACACTGCAGGGCTGTCACTGACCAAGGGTTAATCAGTACCAGACTTCCTGTTATGTGCTTTACTGTGCTGTACTTCTTATCACAACAAATAGTGTTTATGCATCTTTGGACGTTGATTGTCCAACTCAACGTGCTGATTGGATGATTGGGCCTTTCTTGGCAATGTCAGAGACAGAACTGAATTAGAGAAATCTGGAGCCCTAACCCCAGGAAAAATAAAATGTTGTTCTGCTTTCCTCTGGCCCTGACATACAGGAAGCAGGAAGCTCACCTATAGATTTCCATGCAAGGAACACCAAAGGGAAGGAAGTCCTCCCCTGAAGCACTTTTCTAGCAAATGTTGCATTTTGAATCTAAATTGAAAACATGTCCTGCAGGGTCTTAACAGTGTGCGTTGCAGGCTGCTCATTCACTAATTAATTAACATGTTAATTATTCCAAAGTACGTGCACAAAAGCCTAGGATCCATGTGAGCTGTTGCATTTCTATTGGTTAGCTGGGGTCTGAGTACAAACTGAAGAGGAAACGCTGTTGCAACTGATTCTCTAATCTGCACGTCTGCTTAATTATATGCTCTGGAGAGAGTTATGCAGAAGAAGAGCTGGGGATGCTGGAGTAGATGAGTTTTTAGAAGCTGGCTATTTTAATCGGAAAACTTCTTGGAAACCTTTTCTGTGTGTAATAAAAGCTAAATATTTTTTAAATAAATCTCATCGGGTGCTTTGTAATTTTTCAGTATAAGACGACAAAGCTTTTATAGCTAGGCTATTTATAGCCTAGAGATGGAAAGGATCTATTAGTAAGCAAACTGAATAAAAATGACTGGGATGGCAACAGTATAGGCCATATTTGGCTATCTGAATAAGGCTGAATATTTACAGCTAATATTCATGATTGGATGGTTTTGTTTAATAGGCCACTGTTGTCATCCGTGCTAGCTGCAAGAGGTGTGCAGAGCTAGGTTTGCCTACACTGGGTCCAACACTCCCATTTGGCAGGAGATAAGAGTGCCCCCTCCCTTCTCTTGGTCCAGTGGGGAGGAAGGTTGAAGAGCTCAGTAATTCCCTGACTCCTGTGGAGTCTAGAAATTGACCCCCTCCTGAATCAGACCCTGAGGTGTCCACCCAGTTACCTTTAGTAGTTTTCAGTTGCTTTCTGCACCCTTCTCTTCCAACATCTTCAGGGTGAAGGACTGGACCCAGCTGATCTGTTTTCAACAACTTCAGTATTTGGGGCCAGGGGAGTAGCAGGTAGACCTGTTGCCCCATCCCCCAGTCCAGGAAAGGATCTTTTAAAGCTGAGCCCTTCCTTCTGTTCTCCAGCATCAGCAGCGGAAGTGCTATCGATCCCCCAGAGTTTGTTGGTCCTCAAGGAAATCTCTACTCTTGGCTGTGCAGGATTGTTTCTTATACTTCCTCACTTATTTTCTAGCCTTCTGTCCAGTCAAGCTTTAAATATCACAAGGGATGGGGTTTCCACTACATGCTTTGGGGACTATATCTCAACGGAACAAATCTCACTGTCAGGAAATTTGTCAGGATATTTTGCCTCAATCTTCCTTTTGATAGTTTCACCCCATTGCACCTAGGTAGCATCCCATTAAACATTCGCTTCCTTTGAGTTCACACCTTTGATACCTTAGGAGCCCACTTTCACACTCTGCCTCAATCATTTATTTAGCCAAGATACACCTATTAAAATTGTAGTTAAAACGTCCTTTGTAAAGCCGTCCATCTAGCCCCCTTGTCATTCTGCTTATTGTTTTCTGAATACCCTCCAGTTTGTCAGTATCTTTCTGTAAATGAGCGGGCCAGAAGTTAACATCACATTCACAATGGAGCCCTACATAGAGGAGCTATTAATGCTCTGCTCTGTCTCTAGAATCTCAAAATGAACTGGATTGTTGTTTTTATTAATTGCCTAAAAGTTGTGCTTTCTTTGCTGGTCACTATAGGCCTGTTCTGTATTATTACTTTCCAGATTTCTCACCCACCACTAAATATCTGTGATCTGGATTATCTTTTCCCTCAGATGTACCGGTATTAGTTTTCATTTTTCCAAGCTGGCTCTTCCTTCATTATTTTCTTCCATTTTTAAAAATCTCTCTAAGTCCCTTTACATTATCTCTTTGTCCTTACTGGAATTTGCTGAAAACAAATATTGGCACATGCAACCAGCAATAGCCTGTGCTATGCAGGAGGTCAGAACATAATGGTTCTGGCCTTAAAATGTATCATTCTACACACACAAATGACAAAAGCCACAGATTGAACACTGTTGCTGTATGGGGCAGCATAATAATTATTCCAATTCCCCTTGTTCTCATAATGTAATAATGTTATACCAGAGCAAAGTTACCTTAAAGTCAGATGTACCAGTCAGTCAATATTATAATTGTTAGCAATATTACTTTATTATTTGATGTAAGAAAAATGAAACTAAGCCCTCAGTAAAGACTTAAAAACCTGGAAAGAATCTTTCCCCATTTCTTTGGTTCTGGAGTCTTAGGACAGATCACTCGTATGAAGATTTGACTTTTGCATTTGCAACTGTGATGTAAGGTGAGGTTATTGAAATATAATTTGTAAATGTTACAACCTTCGAAAAGGTTGCTGCAGACTGCAGAGTAATTCCTCTTTTAAAATAATGTACAAAACAATGCAGCCAGGTGAATGAGTTTAATGTGACTGAACAGGAAAGAGATTGGTTTCAAATCATTACATAAGCGTGTGGGTAATTTATTTAAGATCCAGAAAGAATGCTAAACAGGGAAGTGTCCCAGGTGAGACGCAAAGACAACTCTGCAATTTGGAAACATTCTGATTAGAGGAAGCCTGGCAGCTTATGAATCCATGTGATTGTTTAACCATTCGAGATATTTAGACACCCTTGTGTAAACCCCATAAGTGCCTTTGGTAGCACACCCCTTCCCCCAGCTGACAATCCCTGTCAGAAACCAGGTGTTTTTGTAGTTTGTGGCGTGAGGTCCACCGCTGTCCCCCTTGCAGGAGTCTTTAGTCCCACTGAGGTCTCCTGCACAGAACATGTTCTCTGTAATACTTAAGTTGGCCGTCTGTATACACTCTTGTGTCTTTACACGTGGCAGATCAACTCTCATAAGAACAGCAGCAGTAGCACCTCCTTCTATTAGACGCCCCCATCCACTCACTGTGGAGAACCTAATAGAGGACAGCTCAGATGTTGCAAACTGTTTCTCAGGCAAACATATTGGTACCACGTAATCACTGAAATTAACAGGCGCCTCTAGGCGCAGAAGGGCAATGTCATGGTCAGTTGTTTGTGGAATATATTTTTCATGCATTATGATTTCAGAAACCTTCCTTTCTTGCTCCCCTTCATCCTCATGATCTATTCTGTATTCACCTAGAAAAGGAATTAAACCCGTCAGGTTCACATAAATAGTAAGCTCCTTAACTCCACACTGCTCTTATGGAAGGAGATCACTAAGCTGACATTTCTTCTCTTCTTACTACATTTCCACGGCCACGACTGAAACCTGCATTGTTAATGCTTTTCTGTGGTTCAGTCGAGACAGTACTTGTTTCTCCTAGAGCCTCTTCCTTCATTCCAGTTTTCTCCCTTGACAGAAGACGTGGAATAGGGTTCAGTGACAGAATTGCATTAGAAGCAAGCAGAGTAAGGGTGCAGCTTCAAGAGGGCCTATTACTGCATTAGAATTACCCAGCTTGGCTGTTCCAGGACTAAATCCTAGCACAGAAAAGACTAGATTAGGTTCCATGACAAGGTTTTATATATATATAAAACCTAAGTACCAGACACTGGGAGCCAAATTCTTCCTGAGTGTAACTCCACTGGCATCTGCATTTCCCAGCAGTGGGAGAGAAGAAATCAGAGTGCCGCCTCCACAGCATGTACCCCACTTTCCCCCACACCCTGAAGGATCCATGGGCCAATGAGGGAGTGGGTCAAGAACAGGAGGGACTGAGGGGTTGATGCTGATTGTCCATGGAGAAAACCTTTCCTCTACCACTCCTGGAGCCATGCTGCTAACTGGCCCTGACTGCCACTGCCCCCAAACCCTTCTCAAGGCTGGGTTCCAGGGTGCAGAGGCAGAGGCCATTCACACCTTTGCACTCTGCTCTGTAATTAATCTGTTCGCCCATCCCCATTACAATGGGGGTAATTCATCAACTTTGATCCCAACCGTGGAACTGTCATTTTGTAAGACTTCTGGTTTTTGAGATTTACTTTATGGCCGAGAGGACATTTAGGAATCGCTACCTGCTTCTGGCCATTGTATTTGTAATCAGTTTTTGACAGATATTGGTTGTATTTAACCCTTCCAAATGTTTGCAGAGTCACACCATGTAAATGTGGCATAATTCCACTGACTTGGGAGGAATCACTCTGAATTTACCCAAGCGAAGCTGACAACAAATTTTGGGGCACAAAGTTTGAAAAAGTGAGGCAAGCGAAAGACGTACCCAGTTTTACTCTGAGCTGTTTGGGATGTGTGTTCTCTAAGCAGTGAGCGGCAGTAACCACCCAGCTCGGTCCCAGCAGGGAACCCCCACACTTTGCTTTCTCATTCTCTATTAGCAGAGCCTGAAATATGCAAAAGAAACTTACATTACACCAATTTGTTTGACCTGAAATTCTATAGAATTTACAGAGAACATTCATCTTACTTAGCCTGAAAGGACCATGTGTAGTCATCATTTTCCTAACTGCTGATTGGTGAAGTTACCATTTGATCTTCAAGGCAGGGACTAATGTGCATAGCCCAGGGGGATCTAGGTTTTTAGACTAATCATTTTAGTAACTCGGGCTTAAAGTAATTTGGGGGGGTACCGGAACTAGGCATCCAACTTCTGTTGAATGTCAACAGGAGTTGAGCACATAACTCCCTTAGAGCTCTTTGAAAATCCCAGCCTCAGATGCAAACACATTTATAAGTAGGCTGTAAATGCTCATTCTGAGTAGCTCCTTAATCTACAAGCAAAAGTATCACATCAGGACTACTCATGGAAGAAGGTACACTGCGAGAGTAACCATATCAGCATCTGAGATCTTGGCAATGTTTGTATGTCTTGTGCTGTGACTCTTCAGAATTTAAATCTTTCACAGGAATGTGTTTGCCTCTAAATTACTAAAATTATTAGTCCTGAAATGAAGGGTTTTATTGTCCTATTTGCTGAAACAGAAACTTCGTGCCTGGTGCCAAAGTAGACAGTTGACAACTTGGCTACTCTATACACAGAATTTAGGGAGAGTTTTGCATTGCTACTCTCTCTCTCTCTCTTTATTTTATTCCCTCATGCTTGAACACACCATTCTCACCAATTGCATGGCAAGCGTGAGGGGAAAAAAATCTTCCATGGGACAATTGTGCTAGCATATGTTATTGATTCTGCCTATTTTGCCCAAGAGTTCACATCACAGTAACTACGGCCGACAGGCTTGTGGGCAATCTCAGCAATAAGGCCAAGGACTGGATGGGCAGGGCATGGAGGAGGCTGAATTGCCATTTCATGCCTGGAAATGCAGTCACTCCAGCAGAGGGTGGCAGTGGGTGGGGAGCTTGCATTACCTTTTGCTGTGCCTTAGCTGTTCTGTGGCTGAACAGAGGGGTTTGTTATCCAGCACTGTCCATCCAGCACATTTCCCAGGGACTCAGTTGATGACAAAAAAATGAAATAGAGAACTCACCTGCCACGGACATTCACCTGGAGGACAGACATAACCACCTACAATTCTCCCCCGTGGACTTTTGCTTTGCTCTGCCAAAACAGGTATTTTCCCACATGGGTAATCCACTGTGAAAAAATAATAAATAAATCACAGTAATAAGTGTGAATAAATACAGTGAATTCACTGGAAAACACACAGGGCCAAATTCTCTGCTAGGGTTACTCCAGAAAACTCCCTCCATGAGACACGTCAGCAGAGAATTCGGCCAATAGTCTAGTGGTGTTGCTAATCACAGCGTATTTTAAATCGCCCAGTGAGTAAATGTTTTTTTTCTGACCGGACACTGCCCAGAAGTGGTGTTACCGTACAACATAGACCAGTTGGTTAAGAAGTTGCACTCAGGTACCACAGGAGGCTCTGAAAAAGGCATTGATAGAGTGAGTTTAGTGCCCCTTCAATTCCTCCAGGGTTTTCATGATGATCTTTTAAAGCGGGCAGGACAAGGGGCGCTCTTTGAATCCTCCATGACACCTGATCTGCTGCTACTAAACTTTCTGTCCCTCCCCCCATCCAAAACTGCTGACCTCCTGAGGTACACATGGAGAGGTCCCATCTCCTACCCACTTAGGAAGCAAGGCCCCATGTCCTCTATGACAAGCGGCATCTAAAACCTGCAGGATTCTGAAGCACCCTGAGGATGAAATCTTGATCCTACTGAAGTCAGTTCTGGTCCCTGAAGCAGCAGACAGGAAATTCCATGACAGACTCAGGTAAATTAGGTTGTTAGTGAATTAAATAGGAATATAAATAACACAATTAGTATCTCATTGATTTATTTGAGCATTAAATTCAATATAATTTGTGCTGCCCCCAGATGATCAGTGTTCAGTGTTGTCACAGTCCCTGGGTAGGCTGACCCAGCTGAGACCTTCCAGTCCCCCTAGTGTACCCCTTTCCACTGGCACAGCCAGCTTTTGCAGCTAGGGTGAGGCGTACGTGATGGATCATTGGTGTTGCCACCTTCAGCTATACCCGGTGGCTTGCTCATTTCACACATTATCATGCCTGCTGCACTCTCTGCTCCTGCACTGCAAACCTTAACCTGGCTCGGAGCAGAAGGGAAGCCACAGGGGACAGTGTGGGGAGGTGGCTGGAGAGCACGGCTGCACTGCACTCACTGTGCAGTGATGGTCCTGGCCCATGGGGTGGGGCCCAGTTCCTCACTACAGGAGTTGCAACCTGGCATACAGGGTCACAGTGCCATTCGGGTCTGGCCCAGCCACCCCTCCGTCATGATTGAGGGGCAGCCAGGATAAATTTGAGAGAGTGGCGTTGTGACATGGTATGTGGGGTCACCACACTATGTAACCCTTTGTGCCATGTTGCAATGCCCAGAGCAGGGAGCCATGCCCAGCCTTGCCGCACAGGAGCTGCCACTGACAGGTGAGTGTGAGGTGGGCTCGTTCTCCAGCCGCATATGGAAATTTGGGTCATACACTTCTTGTCAAGTGCATAATATGCTTGAAAAGGCATCACACTTACACACTCCTAAAGGCAGCCGGGGGGGAGGAGGGGAGAGAGATGTCCCCCTGTCCTCCAACTAGTAGCTTCATCACTTCCCCTTTTAAGTGACAGGCCTGTACCTCCTCTTCTCTTGGATCGTAACGCTCCACGATCCAATCACTCCCTGACTGGGTCTCCAGGTGGCACCCCTCTGGTTGCCAACCCTGACATCTAGCACATCCTATGGGCTTGGCATCTGCACGAGTTCCCCTTGGGCACCTGTAAGTAGGGCCACAGAAGCAGCTTCCCCAAAAGAAGTAGGATTTATTTTGCCCATAGGTGCACAGTACTCAGAAAAGTGGATTTACAAGAACGGAGGCCTACACCCCAACTGCCTCACCTATACTCGGCCTTCCCCTCAAGGCCGTAAGTAGACATGAGTCAGCCATGGTGCTCCCCATTGTATTTGAGGACTGTGTTACAGCATGCCTGCTGCAGATCCCTGACTCTCAGTCTGCCTGTGTCTTCCTGCAGCACCTGACAGCCCTTTCTCCCCCTCCCTTTCTGTAGGGTAGCTCTGTTAACAGATTGGTGTCTTTTGATCTCCAGATTCTCAGCCTTTGTAAAACATCTCTGTAGCCAGGATAGGCCATAAACCTGGCTCCTGTATTTGAGTGTTTTCTGGGGTGCATCTTCCAGGCCATTGTTTTACCTTTTACCTTTCCTGCCTACTTCCTTTAACAACCCCTTTTCATCCAACTCTAATCATTCAGGAGGGGTAATGTCACCAAGGGCTCACTTACACAGCAATTAAACACCTGGGGCTGGTCCGGGTCAGCTGACTCAGACTCACTGTGGATCAGGCTGCTGTGCTATAAAATTGCTGTGGAGTTGTTTGGGGCTTGGGCTGCAGCCGAGGCTCTGGGACTCCAGCCCTAGCCTGAATGGCTACACCATATAGCCAGAGCCGCCCCTGAGTCAGCTGATCCAGGCCAGCCACAGTTGTTTAATTGCAATCTAGACATACTCTCAGATATACTGAGGGGCATATGAAGTTTATAAACAATAAAATGTGATGCGGATTTTGGTATTGAAAATGCATAATGGCATTGTAGAAGTTGTCAGAGGGAGCTGGAGGGTCTGTCAGCTGGGTAGGGACTTTTGCTACATGGGAAGGCAAGGAAGGCGGTCTTGATTTTTTGGAATCAAGGAGACAACTGATGATTTGGGCACTGAGGCAGGGAAACATCTTATTTTCTTCCCCATTTTGGCTGGGTCAGAGGTTTGTGGTGAGTCTGGAATTCCTTGGTCCTCATCCTGACAACCCTAAACAGAAACCAACTGCCCCACTCCGATACCTGCTGCAACCGCCAAGAATGGAGAAGCGTATTATTGGACTGATGTTTCTTAGTGAAATCATTTCCAATGTTGACACCCCAATTGTTCAATTGTTACCATTAGTCTTCAGTGTCAATACCCCGGTGAGATGAATGGGAGCAAGTCACTCCTCTCAGAACTACTGGTCCAGGCATTCTGTAGACTCAAGCACGCACCACTGCAGCAGTTTATGCTCAGTTCACACTCTAAAGGTTTCCATGGTGGTCATAAGAGCTACAGGGGGACATTTACCAACGCATAAAGGGCAGCTAGACACCCAACTCCTTGTGAAAGTAAATGGGAGTTAGGTGCCTGGCTCCCATTTCAGCTTTGAAAATCTCTCCCTTAATATTTTGAAAATAAAAGCTGATGTTTTGGAGCATAATTATATAGCAACTTGAAAAAAAGAGCATAGATACAGTTATTCACGAGGCCACAATCTCATGGTACCCAGGCCTGTGCTCGAAGAGGCAATTTGATGCATTTAATCCCTTGCTCCACTAATGAAATAATTTAGGTAGGGATTTTCCAAGGGAGTTTGGCACCCATTAATTTCCCCCCAGACTTTAAAAACCCAGCTGTAGTTTGTTATCTCTTCAGATGAGTGCTATTCCCTAGAGAAGAGTACCCAGGTTTGTTGGTCTTATTCAGTAGTAAAAAAGAGCACAGATTTCTCACTGGTTTTATTAGGGTTATGCCTGTCTTGACTCATATGTTGAAATAAAGCATCTGTTCATCGGATAAGAATTGACATCTCCTGGAGACAACTGTAAAAAGAAGTGACCCATCAAATATGTTGCTGTAGTGACTTGGTTTGCATAACCTTACCTTGGGGAGTACAGGACACTTCATCACTTGCTAGTATGTAACCCTCTGCACAAAAGCATTGTCGTATCATGGTTGGACTGTCAATGCAATAATGTTCACAGTGACCATTTTCATTAATGCATGTCGGTTTGTCATTCAGACCTAAATACGGGAAAAGACCACATTAGTTCCTGAATGTGGTGTCTTGTGTTTAACTCCAGTCAATTATGCTCGTACATTTTGACCAAGAGAGTGACCTGCAACTCAGTAGTGTTGATATATTGATAGAGAAAGCTGCTTCTGGTAGGCAAATATTAATGACAGAGCTGTACAGAACCGGGAACTAAATACTCCAGCACAAATTAACGAGATCAAAAAATGCACCAAAAATCATACAGTGTCTGCCATTCAAAATAATTAGCATTTGTCAACAGTTACCACAATATGGTATCTGAGATAGAGCAATACTCACAATAATTAGAATAGGATATCACTGCAGTAACCATCTGGTAACTGTTGTCAAATATGTCTATTTAAAAATTATCAGAGGGGTAGCTGTGTTAGTCTGGATCTGTAAAAGCAGCAGAGTGTCCTGTGGCACCTTATAGACTAATAGACATATTGGAGCATGAGCTTTCATGGGTGAATACCCACTTCGTCAGATGCATCAATGGAAAGACTCCCACTGATGTCACCAGGCACTGGATATGGCCCATTGTTCTTTTAATGAAGGTGTAGGCAAGGTCTGTTTTCATGTGCATGTATTTACACACTGTGACTATCTATAATATCATGGTCACCCCTTTGCTCAAGATTTATCATAATTGTAAAAGTATGCCTTGTGAGTATCACTGGAAAATCATAATCTGCTGACCATTACTGTCCTGTTGAACTGTATGCATCATCATTGTATATGATCTTATGAGATTTTGCTACATGTTGATATTGTTATGAGATTTTGCTACATGTTTGCTACTGAAACATGTTGAGAGTCTGGGAAATGTTCACAGACTAGCCCCTCAGAGAGGACAAAGAAACTGCAAACACAGAGGCCTTACATGCCAAACCTTAGGTAGACAAAAGGTGCAAGCAAAAATTTGCAATTCATAATGAAGGATGGTCAGTAGCGCACTTACACCATGAAGGCTACCTAAATCCCATGACACAGCATGGATTTTTTCCAGCACCTGGAGAAAAGTATAAATGAGGGACAGTGGCATCACCACAAGGCCTCTCTCTCCTCCCCATCTCAACACCTGGAAGCAAAATCATTTGGAAGACAAAGAGAAGTCTCCTTGAAGTGGGAGGAAGGGATGTTTTTAACTAGTTAGAATGAACTGTGAACTGAAAACTGCTTTCAAAGTCCAGCAGGACAAGAAAAACTGATTCAAATCTTGCACAGCCTGATAAAATTTAGGATTTAGAATGTGTGTTTAGTTTTTAAGTATCAGAGGGGTAGCTGTGTTAGTCTGGATCTGTAAAAAGCGACAAAGAGTCCTGCGGCACCTTATAGACTATCAGACGTATTGGAGCATAAGCTTTCGCGGGTGAATACCCACTTCGTCAGATGCATGTGGTGGAAATTTTCAAAGGAGGTATAAGTATGCAGGCAAGAGTCAATCTAGAGATAACAAGGTTAGTTCAATCAGGGAGGATGAGGCCCTCTTCTAGCAGTTGAGGTGTGAACAACAAGGGAGTAGAAACTGCTAGTTGGCTAGCCCTTCACAGTCTTTGTTTAATCCTGAGCAGATGGTCATTTGCAAATATGACACCATATTTCTAAGCCAAAAGGTTACCATAATTCAGTTAGAAACATGCCCCTTTTCTCTCAGGTGGTTGAAAAAGTGAACTTCTTAGAAGATCTATTCTAATAATTATGTGTCTACTGTGTAGAGTGACTGCAATACCTGTTTGCTGAATGCTTTATCAAACATAGCAGTTTTAACTGTGGCAGCAACCTCTTCTTTGCTAGAACGATGCCCAGTAATAATGTTTGTTAATTTTAAAAAGGATGGGTAGCAATGTATTTATCAGAGCAGCTTGCATTTGCATAGTGGTTTGTTTTTTAAAGATTTAATACCTGACCTTTTTCACAGTTTTTGCCCTTATACTCCTCAGGGCAAAGGCAAACATAGGCCTGAAATTGGTCAACACATGTCCCACCATTCTGACAGGGGTCAGAGTCACACTGGTTGGCATCTGGAAAAAACACACAGTATCAGTAAGGCTCACAGGAAGGATTGCAATGGTGCAATTTCAGTAATTATTAGAACACACGAAATTCTCATACCAACATAATTCTGCCAGAATTCCATCTGGAAGAAAGAGGCAAAAAGGGCATAAGGAATTATCCAGACAATATTATGCATCATTTTATGTACAAAGGATAAATACATTGTCTAATACCGTAACAAACAAATGATAGAGGGTCTAGCACACGGATAGTTGAAGGGTGAATAAAGTTGTGGCTACTTAGGAAACATGCCTAAAATTTAACACAATATTAATTTGCCGCTCTCTGTAAGACAAAAATACTATATTAGACACTTCTCAGCTCTAAGGGCTTAAGGATCAAAATCCATTTATGTTTCTACTAATAAGATGGGAAGATGCAAGATAAAAATCAGGCCAACAGAAGACCCCCCTGAGCCAGTGCTACCCGTTACTTACTGTCCTTTTATCATCTTGGAAGATTTCTCTGGCTTCCTCATACGAACACTTTTCTTCAAAGCACTCCCGTTGCAGTGATCCTATTTTTAACTCTTCAAGGAAGCTATTTGCTCTTCTTTGTCTTTTCAGCAAGCTGTTTGCCTGCTCCTGCTTTAAGAAGACTGAAAAATTGAAATAATTGGAACTCTGCATACACATTTTCTCTCTCCAGAAATAAAGTACTGTAGAACTTCAGAGTTATGAACACCAGAATTACGAGCTGACCAGTCAACCACACACCTTGTTTGGAACTGGAAGTACACAATCAGGCAGCAGCAGCGAACAACAACAACCCCCACCCCACCCCCCAGTAAATACCATACAGTACTGTGTTAAATGTAAGCTGCTACAAAAATAAAGGGAAAAAAGTATTTTTCTTCTGCATGGTAAAGTTTCAAAGCTGTATTAAGTCAATGTTCAGTTGTAAACTTTTGAAAGAACCACAATAACTTTTTTTTCGGAGTTACGAACAACCTCCATTCCTGAGGTGTTTGCAACGCTGAAGTTCTAGGGTAAGCCAATGAGATTTCAGCTTCCTTTACTTTTTAAATTATTTGCAACAATGTTTAGAGCAGGCCAGGCCAGGCCAAGCACATTCCCATTGTGCAACATTGCACAATTTTGTAGAGACATTATTTACCTACCCTGCTGCACATGAAGTAAAGTGACAGACCCTAGATTTTTTATGTAGGCCAAAGCTTTTGAGAAAATGGTAGTGATTCTAGAATTATAGCAGTTCTGTATTCAAATAATTCACAAAGACTTACCATGGACCACATGGTAGGTTTAAACAAAAGTAGAACAGGATTTCCTTTAGTTCTGGCAGCCAAACAACACTGCTGAGAATTAGACAAGTGGCACGCAGCCTCTCATATTTACCCAATTTATCTGCCTACCCTTGTGTTTTACTATGTTTTCCATATAAACTCACTTAGTAAGATAAAGATCTTTGGATGGATCACAACTTTTCCAGACTCCCAATCCCCTCCACCACTACCCCCACTGCTTTCATCTACTCTTACCTTCTTTGGACCAGCTGGACGGAGTCCACGGGCCACTAATGGTCCATAAAGCATAGCTTGAGAACAAGTGCTAATTTATTCCCACTTACTTTTCTTCTGAAAAGACTCTGGGCCATGGCAATACCTTTGCCGGCAAAGGAGAGCAGGGTGAGTTTCCATTCTGAGCCAATCATTGCCATGCCTTTGCACCAGCTAGAGGTGCTTGTATGTGGCAAACCAGTACCATGTGGCACTCTTCCTGGCAGTCTCAGCCAGGGTTAATGGGCAAGGAGAGCAGAAGTTGGACTGGAGTGGTACGCAAGACAGCACATCTCTTATCTACACCAGTTTGTGAATAATGTGAACTTTCTTTTAAAATAGAGTTATGGTTGTGGTGTAGTGGAGACCCAGTCCTGACTGGTGCCTTTAGGCACTATTGTTAAACAAATCCTAAATTGATATATAACGATAACTGATAATAAATAATGCAGGTCAGTGTATTTCTGAATATCTACACAGTAGACTGTAAAAACAATCAGTCTGTGAGGTGTACAATATTCTACCATATATTAAACAAACAATTCTGAAGCCTTGTGATGACAATTTAAATGACAATATTGCTCACTATTCCACTTCTGAGCATTTTGGCAAAAACATGCACCTACTCTGGGATGGTGGGCAAAGTTGGGGATAGAGGCTGGAGCTTGAGCAGAGTACTTCCAATCCATTCCCTCGCCAAGATACTTCCTAATGGAGAATGAACTGTCTTGCACTTGGAGATATCGCTGCAGGGCAGTGCCGAGCCACACGGATGGGATAGGGGTGGGGAAGTTTGCGCTGATCATGATACTTATAATAGAGGACTTCAGTCTCCTGCTCTACCAGCCTCCGCATCAGCATTAACCTCATTAAAATATAGATTCATAGATTCATAGACTCTAGGACTGGAAGGGACCTCGAGAAGTCATCGAGACCAGTCCCCTGCCCTCATGGCAGGACCAAATACTGTCTAGACCATCCCTGATAGACATTTATCTAACCTACTCTTAAATATCTCCAGAGATGGAGATTCCACAACCTCCCTAGGCAATTTATTCCAGTGTTTAACCACCCTGACAGTTAGGAACTTTTCCCTAATGTCCAACCTAAATCTCCCTTGCTGCAGTTTAAGCCCATTGCTTCTTGTTCTATCATTAGAGGTTAAGGTGAACAAGTTTTCTCCCTCCTCCTGATGACACCCTTTTAGATACCTGAAAACTGCTATCATGTCCCCTCTCAGTCTTCTCTTTTCCAAACTAAACAAACCCAATTCTTTCAGCCTTCCTTCATAGGTCATGTTCTCTAGACCTTTAATCATTCTTGTTGCTCTTCTCTGGACCCTCTCCAATTTCTCCTCATCTTTCTCGAAATGCGGTGCCCAGAACTGGACACAATACTCCAGTTGAGGTCTCACCAGCACAGAGTAGAGCAGAAGAATGACTTCTCGTGTCTTGCTCACAACACACCTGTTAATGCATCCCAGAATCATGTTTGCTTTTTTTGCAACAGCATCACACTGTTGACTCATATTTAGCTTGTGGTCCACTATAACCCCTAGATCCCTTTCTGCCGTACTCCTTCCTAGAGAGTCTCTTCCCATTCTGTATGTGTGAAACTGATTGTTCCTTCCTAAGTGGAGCACTTTGCATTTGTCTTTATTAAACTTCATATTCATTTAAAAACACAGAAGGGATTACTATAGATCAGTGGTTCTCAAACGTTTGTAATGGTGACCCTTTCACATACCCAAGCCTCTGAGTGCGACCCCACCCCCCCATAAATGAAAAACACTTTAAAATATATTTAACACCATTATAAATGCTGGAGGCAAAGCGGGGCTTGGGGTGGAGACTGACAGCTCGCGACCCCCCCCTATGTAATAACCTTGTGACCCCCCATGAGGGGTCCCAACCCCCAGTTTGAGAACCCCTGCAATAGATCCCCTACCACGATAATTACTTTCTATATAGTATTTGCTGCATTACACGCAGCACAATGTCTTTTGCTTATGTTCATGTCAGGTTTTAGCCTTTCAGTATGTTGAGTATTGTTATTTTTCATTCTTTGCATTTCTTACTGCATTTGTCCTTGTTAATTTATTAAAGTAAAGGAATACCTATCTATCTAAGGGCACACACACACACACACCCATACCTCTATACTATGGAGATGTAGTGGAATCATCTGAGAATTTTCTTTTTTGTATTTTTTCTAAAATGTTTGACCGCCGTTGCTGAAGAGTGTCAGTCTGTGGATTGTCTGAGCTCTATGATCACTAGTGCCCTTTGGTTCCCTAGGAGCTGATTTTGAGGCACATATTAAAGACCAGGCACCTGATTTTCAGTTGTCTTGGTTCACCCTCATATTACACTACATTGTTTGTAATATCTCCTTTATAAATTCTTGTGGCTTGAATGATTCTCTGCTTTTAAAATACCACATATAGGCTTGAATTCCTGCTGGCTTCATCTAGTAGGCAGGCAGTTGATGGACTGTAGCTTTCTGTATGGTGAGATAACTTACACATATGAGCCTAGAAACAATTTTTCCCAATTGACACAATAAACGCGTGAACACAATCGCCAGTCAAAACAATGAGCACATTACAACACGGTGCAGACTTGAATACATTCATTAGTAATCTTTATGTACAGCCATTGCTGTGGACAATCCAGCACTCTTCACAAGAAAATCATTTGACTAACAATATAATAATCACCATTACAGCAGTTTCCGGGACATACCTGTAGCTGGCAAAAGAGGAAGCAGCAGCAAAAAGCAGAGAAGCAAAACCAAGTAGTGTCTGGAAACCATGATGACACTGAAAAGCCAGTGTCCCAATATCATGTTGACATTTCAGCAAGAACTGCATGGCGAAAGATCTCTGTTTCAAAGGCTTTGACCCAGCGGAGGGGTTGGGTAGTCATTAAACAGAGTGAGCTGAAACTCATGCAAATAATTCTATTCATGAAGAAACGTACAAACAAATCCCTCAATACATGCTCTTAAAAATAGGCAAAGAGCTTGATTGAGAGGAATTCCCATTCATAGTGTGAAAAGGCCATGCTGATTATTGTGAATGTTGCAGTGTGTTCTTACTAACAATCCAGAAGGCTATTAAATGTGAAACCTAAGTGCCAAATTACAAGCCTCAGCCTGAATAGCACAACATTGCTTTTTGTACGGAGCCATCTGAGAAGTTTGCACACGAATCAGAAAGCCAAGATTAGGCTGATTGGGGTCAAGGTAAAGATTTGCAGTATCTTTGAATGTGGGCACATTGTTGATGCTTTAAAATGTACCAGGTTCTTTTTCTTCTTGGTCCCCAGTGGAAACCCTGAACCGCTGACTGACTTTATATGCATCCGACGAAGTGGGTATTCACCCACGAAAGCTCATGCTCTCAAACGTCTGTTAGTCTATAAGGTGCCACAAGACTCTTTGCTGCTTTTACAGATCCAGACTAACACGGCTACCCCTCTGATACTTGACTTTATATTGCGACACATTAACTAGCAAGAAATACCAGGTTGTGCTTTGCTCTCTTTTTGTTGCAGTAAAGGAGCTGTGTACCTTATCGCCATGTACTACCACACAAAGGACTTAAGTTATATTAGAAAGAAAAGAAGAGGAGTGGAGCAAAATTCCATTTCATTAATAATTGTAGTGGTTTGACTGAATCGACAGATAAAGTTGTATCGGAAAATAAGCATTCCTATGAATTCACGTATATCAAGGGCTAGTGGTATCAGAACACACAGTTTACAAAATTCTTGAGTAAAGATTTGACTAAAATATCAGCAAGATTAGGAGCATGTTTGTCAGTGGGGATTGGAGCATTTCACAGGGCCCGGTGTATTTTCCAGTCGATTCTTCACTTTATTTAGGATAAAGGAAAGCGGCTCTTCCGAGCACGTCACAGCAATGAAGGGAAGAGCAGTTTTTATACTATTGCCAGCTCTCATCATCATGTCCCCGCAGAAGTCATGAATGATTAGCAAAGAAGAAATCTCTCTCATCTGAGACGTCTAAGATGCCAGCTCATCTATTTGCATATTATTTACACTGTTCCTGTAACTTAGCCTTTATGTACAGTGCTGTACAGTCTTTTTGGCCATCTGGTTTACATTACAGAAAAAACTGCCCTTTTAGGGCATCTTTTGTTTATTGGAATCTGGCTAATTCCTGGAAAGCTCATTTCCTGGGATTTTCGGGAGCTAATCATGGGTGGTGTGCCAGGGAAGAAGGAGGGAGTTTGACTGCTGGAAGACATGAGAAGTTATAACATAGAATGAGTCCCAAAATACTCCACCTCTCCACTATTGGAAGTCCCCTTCATGCCCCATTCCCTCCCCTAATATAATCCCTTCCCTGTCCTTCCAGTTCCCAACGTCTCCTTTGGCCTGGAACTAGCTGGGGAGATCAAGGGGAAGAAAAGCATGGTAGGCATTCAGAGGAAAAACCACCTGGAGAAGTGCTGATCAGCAGGGAATTGGGGCTGCTGGCAGAAGCAAGGCAGGTGAGGAGTAGGAGATGAGGTGAGCCTGTGGAGGGGTCTGCTACTTAGTGGGGAGGCCTTGTATTCAGGGAAAGAGATGAGGGGACAGAGGAGGGAGAACAAACTGGGAAGGAAATCTGTCTCCACTGAGGGTGGGTCAGGGGATAGGAGTAGAGACTGAAGCTGTGTTTACTTGTTTGCAGCTCTCAGTGTAGAGTAGCAAGACCATATTCTTAGCCTCAGTTTTCCAAGGGTTAAGATAAGAATAAGTTTGTCAGAGCCACTTTGCAATTTTTTTCATCTTATCTTCTTATAGCAGAAAAGCCATTTGTCCTGTCTGAGTGAGTCTCCTCCTGTCATGCAAGTGAGAGCATAGGGCCATGTATCGGACATCTCTATATTTAGCACCACATGCAATGGCATTTTTTTTTGACTGCTTTGACTCACCCTGTAAAAATGATGGGACTTACATAAAAAAGCCCTAGGGTAGGAATTAATTACCATATATTAGCTGGAGTATTTGCTTCATGCCACATTTAGTCTTGTTGCTAACCCTCCGTAATGGGCCAGTTGGAAGAAAATATAGATATTTAGGTATATAGCTCCCTCAACACTTTTAATTAAAAAAAGAAGCTGGCTTCACAAACCAGCATTTCTATATACTTCTGTGTACTAAGACTATATGGATTCCCATCTACTTTATTTGACTTACTTCTAAATTAGATTTTGTTAAAAAAATCTATAACATCATATAATGGTATGTCATGGCTTTTGTACATTCTGTGTGATTGATGTGACATTTACAGTATTTGCTTTCTCATTTTCAGCAACAGAGTGGGGGCTATCCAGTTTATTTTACCCAATGCAGCATGTATGATTACCTGCCCTATGGGCAGGTGGTGTATGTGTGCATTCGGTGCAAGGAGCTCCTGGCCCTCAGAGACCATGTATGGGCTTTGGAGACCAGTGTGGCTGAACTAGAGGAGCTAAGGGAGACAGAGAGGTACATAGATGAGACTTTCCGGGACACAGTAGAACGGTCCCACCACCAGTCTGACATTCTCTGTGCTGTTGAGGAGGATGAAGTCTCAGGAAAGGAGAACATCCAACTGGAGCAGAGGGAAACGATCCCCTAGTTGGGACTCTCCTTCCAGATGATGTTGTGGTGTCCTCTCGCACTGAGGATACCTCTCCAGGGGAGGGAACTCCAGTTATCGGGAAGAGATAGGCAATAGTTATGGGGGATTTGATCATTAGAAATATAGATCACTGGGTTTGCGATGACCGGGAGCACTGCATGGTGACTTGCCTGCCTGGTGCGAAGGTTTCAGATCTCTTGAGACATCTAGACAGACTTGCGTGTAGTGCTGGGGAAGAGCCAGTGGTCGTGGTAGATGTAGGTACTGATGACAAAGGGAAGGATAGGACAGCAGTCCTGGACCCCATCGCTTACCTAGCTGCCTAAATTTGAAGTCCAGGACCTCCATGGTAGCATTCTCTGAAATGCTTCCAGTTCCACATGCAGGGCCAGTTAGACAGGCAGAACTGCAGGGTCCCAATGTGTGGATGTAGGGAGGAGAGGTTTAGATTTATTAGGAACTGGGGAAACTTTTGGGAAAGGCGGAGCCTATACAGGAAGGATGGGCTCCACCTAAACCAAAGTGGAACCAGATTGGTGGCACTTAAAATTAAAAAGGTCATAGAGCAGTTTTTAAACTAAGGGCTGGGGTCAAGCTGACAGGTGCGAAGGAGTACATGGTTCGGACAGACACATCCCTTAGGGGATGATCTATTAATAGAGATTCTTTATGTCCTAGTAAAGAGGAGAGAATGGACAGGGCCAGTGCTTCCATTAGGCGACCCTAGGCGGTTGCCTAGGGCGCCAGGAATCGGGGGGGGGGGGCGGCATTTTGTGCGCGCCCCATGGGGCGCACAAGAGCTTCTGGTTCCGCTCCCGTCGCGCCACTGAAGAAGGACCTTCTGCCAACGTGCCGCAGAAAACAGCAATTGAGCAGCTCAATGACTGCTGCTGTCACCTGCAGCATTTCGGCAGAGGGTCTTTCTTCGGTGGCGCAACGGGAGTGGAACTGGAAGCTCCCACATGCCCCAGGGGGAGCGCACAAAATGTCACCCTCTGAATTCTGCCTAGGGCACCAGAAACCGTGGTGCCACTCCTGTGAATGGAAGATAAAATACAGGCAGGATCTGATAAGAAACAGTCAAATGAAAGTATCAGAGGGGTAGCCCTGTTAGTCTGGATCTGTAAAAGCAGCAAAGAATCCTGTGGCACCTTACAGACTAACAGACGTTTTGGAGCATGAGCTTTCGGGGGTGAATACCCACTTCGTCGGATGCAAGACAAATGAAAGACAGGCCCATTCAATTACATCATGTAATGGCAAACAGCTAAAAAGTGACAAGTTTTTAAAGTGCCTTTATACAAATGCCAGAAGTCTAAATAATAAGGTGAGTGAACTAGAGTGCCTTGTATTAAATGAGGATATTGATATAAGAGGCATCACAGAAATGTGGTGGAATGACACAGTAATACCAGGGTACAAAATATATCAGGAGGACAGGACAGGTCATGATGTTGGGGGAGTGGCACTATACGTGAAAGAAAGCATAGAATCAAATGAAGTAAAAATCTTAAATGAACCAAACTGTACCATAGAATCTCTATGGATAGTAATTCCATGCTCTAATAATAAGTTTATAGCAATAGGGATGTGACAGCACAAGGGCTGTATTACCGACCACCTGACCAGGATGTTGATAGTGACTGTAAAATGCGCAGGTACCTCCCATTGGCCACAGTTCCCCGTTCCTGGCCAATGGTAGCTGCACGGTGTGGTGCCTAGAGGCAAGGTCCGGGGGCTGCAGGGACATTGGGCCGGCTACTGCTGAAAGTGACGCGGGGCCCTTGGCACCGGGAGGGGGGTAATCCCGGGGGCCAGATCCAGTTTGCCCACCCTTGCTTTAAAAAGTAGAAGTTAAATCCTAGTGAGGAAAATAGAAAGGAGCATAAACTCTGGCAAATGAAGTGTAAAAATATAATTAGGAAGGCCAAAAAAGAATTTGAAGAACAGTTAGCCAAAGACTCAAAAAGTAATAGCAATTTTTTTTAAAGTACATTAGAAGCAGAAAGCCTGCTAAACAACCACTGGATGATTGAGAAGAGAAAGGAGCATTCAAGGATTATAAGGCTATTGCGAAGAAACTAAATGAATTCTTTGCATAAGTCTTCACGGCTGAGGATGTGAGGGAAATTCCCAAACCTGAGCCATTCTTTTTATATGACAAATCTGAGGAACTGTCCCAGACTGAAGTGTCATTAGAGGTGGTTTTGGAATAATAATAAGTCACCAGGATCAGATGGTATTCACCCAAGAGTTCTGAAGGAACTCAAATGTGAAATTGCAGAACTTCTAACTGTAGTTTGTAACCTATCATTTAAATCAGCTTCTGTACCAAATGACAGGAGGATAGCTAATGTGATGCTAATTTTTAAAAAGGGCTCCAGAGGTGATCCTGGCAATTACAGGCCGGTAAGTCTGACTTCAGTACTGGGCAAACTGGTTGAAACTATAGTAAAGAACAAAATTGTCAGACACACAGATGGACACAATTTGTTGAGGAAGAGTTAACATGGTTTTTGAAAAGAGAAATCATGCCTCACCAATCTACTTAGAATTCTCTGAGGGGATCAGCAAGCATGTGCACAAGGGGGATCCAGTGGATATAATGTACTTAGATTTTCAAAAAGCCTTTGGCAAGGTCCCTCACCAAAGGTTCTTAAGCAAAGTAAGCTGTCATGGGATAAGAGGGAAGGTCCTCTCATGGGCTGGCAACTGGTTAAAAGATAGGAAACAAAGAGTAGGAATAAAAGGTCAGTTTTCAGAATGGAGAGAGGTAAATAGTGGTGTCCTCCAGGGGTCTATACTGGGACCAGTCCTATTCAACGTATTCATAAATGATCTGGAAAAAAAGAGGTAAACAGTGAGGTGGCAAAATTTGCAGATAATACAAATCTACTCAAGATAGTTAAGTCCCAAGCAGACTGTGAAAGCTACAAAAAGATTTCACATAACTAGGTGACTGGGCAACAAAATGGCAGATGAAATTTAATGTTGATAAATGCAAAGTAATGCACATTGGAAAACATAATCCCAACAAAACATATAAAATGATGGGGTCTAATTTGACTTTTTCCACTCAAGAAAGATCTTGGAGTCATTGTGGATAGTTCTCTGAAAACATCCACTCAACGTGCAGCAGCAGTAAAAAAGCCAACGGAATGTTGGAAATAATTAAGAAAGGAATAGATAATAAGACAGAAAATATTCACATCTTGAATACTGTGTGCGGATGTGCATCTCAAAAAAGATATATTAGAATTGGAAAAGGTTCAGAAAAGGCAACAAAAATGATTGGGGTACAGAACGGCTTCCATATGAGGAATGATTAATAAGACTGGGACTTTTCAGCTTGGAAAAGAGACAACTAAGGGGGCGGGGATATGATAGAGATCTATAAAATCATGAATTATGTGGAGAAAGTAAACCAGGAAGTGTTATTTACTCCTTCTCATAACACAAGAACTAGGGGTCACCAAACAAAATTAATATGCAGCAGGTTTAAAACAAAAGGAAGTATTTTTTCATACAACACACAGTCAACCTGTGGAACTCCTTGCCAGAGGATGTTGTGAAGGTCAAGATTATAACAGGGTTAAAAGAAGAACTAGAAAAGTTCATGGAGAATAGATCTATCAATGGCTATTAGCCTGGATGGGCAAGGATGGTGTCCCTAATCTCTGTTTGCCAGAAGCTGGGAATGGGTGACAGGGAATGGATCACTTGATGATAATCTGTTCTGTTCATTCCCTGTGGGGTACCTGGCATTGACCACTTCAGAAGACAGGCTACTGGGCTAGATGGATCTTTGGTCTGACCCAGCATGGCCATTTTTATGTTGGTATCCCTTAAACCTGTGAGGTACACCGTTCATATAGGAAATAAGCAGTGTGGGAAAAACAGCAAACACAGATTTAAAAAAGTAAAGAAGTGTTCTTTTAAACTCTTGTGGGGTCCCTGCTGTCCAATCACATTCTGCATAAAAAGGAACGATAAGGTGACCATGAAGGACACACATGGACAGCTGACAAGCAGTCATTTGGTTCAAATATATAATCAATGTCAAACTAGCTACTGCCTCTTTCGTTAAAACCTTCAAATTATCAATGTAAATGGATATTCCTGATGCTCCAGCAACACCTGGAGGCTGGTGGAATGACTGCAGGGGATGGCGTTACAGAGAAAGGCAATGAAGAGGATGCAGCAGCTGTGAGGTTCCTCACTAGCCAGTGACATCACAAAGAGCTGAACTCACGAAGAACCGGTGGAAGTGACACGGGTGGGCAGTGGCAGGAGGTAGCAGAAGCAAGCAGCTGTGGAGACATCACTTGACTACCACCCCGAGGCAGAAGATGATCCCACTTGAACACTCCACTGGATTCTGGGACTTCACTGACCTCAAACAACCAACTCTGAGAGGGGTGCAGCAGAGGGCAAAGGAGTGTGGTATGTTAAAGGGACACTAGTCCCTTTAGACTTTCACAGAGCAAGGTGGAAAACTGAGGCATAGGACTGCTGCCCCAAGATACTGAGGGGTAGGTGTTTTCTTACTTTCAGCATTCCTATTAAATACATGGTTTCACCTTCAATTCTGCTTTAAGACAGCTCAGCAAAACGGTATTTATGAAACCCATTCTGAGCTGTGCCAGCTTTGAAACCGAAAGCCCCCCGTGACTTTTGCAAAGCCCTTGAGGAAGGGCAACCATTGGCAGAGCCCATTATCAGGTTTGGAAACAGCAGATGAATGATCCAGATGGCAGCCCAAGTCAGATAGGGAGGAATTAGTGCTGCAAGATAAGTCAGCGCTTGAGCCAGAGTGGATCTGAGGAGAGTGAATAGCTTTTGATTTACCTGATGGGGAGCTACAGGGGGATATTGCAGTTCAATAGACAGAATTAGGTAGGGTGAGCTAATATCATGGCTAGCCAGCGCCCAGCCTAGGGACATATCTATGGACCAAAGTCTGAGAATGCCATGGGGACTGAGACAGGCAGGCTATTCTATGGCTCAGTACAGTTAAAGCCAGGTAGCACATAGCTTTTCACATAAACACTTGTTACACTAGTCCCACTGCACAGACCAATGGACCATTCCATTGACTGCCCAGTGGCTTATCATGAGCATTTCTTTTCCATGACCACTGAGATCTCCCAGCCATCCTCGTAGGTCACTGTGGTATGCAGGTGACCTGTGACCATTTAACTAGATAAGACAGAGGTTAGGGCACTGACAGCAGTTGCCACCTTTCTGTAGTGGGGGGGCCGAAAACTGGATGCAATTCTCCAGATGTGGCCTCACCAGTGCCAAATAGAGGGGAATAATCACTTCCCTCGATTTGCTGGCAATGCTGCTACTAATACATCCCAATATGCTGTTAGCCTTCTTGGCAACAAGGGCACACTGTTGACTCATATCCAGCTTCACGTCCACTTTAATCCCCAGGTCCTTTTCTGCAGAACTGCCGCTTAGCCAGTCGGTCCCCAGCCTGTAGCAGTGCATGGGATTCTTCCATCCTAAGTACAGGACTCTGCACTTGTCCTTGTTGAACCTAGTCAGATTTCTTTTGGCCCAATCCTCCAATTTGTCTAGGTCACTCTGGACCCTATCCCTACCCTCCAGCATATCTACCTCTCCCCCATCTTAGTGTCATCTGCAAACTGGCTGAGGGTGCAATCCATACCATCACCCAGATCATTAACGAAGATGTTGAACAAAGCCGACCCCAGGACCAACCATTAGGACACTCCACTTGGGGCACACTGCTGCAAACTAGACATCATGCCATTGATCACTACCCATTGAGCCCAATAATCTAGCCAGCTTTCTATCCACGTTATAGTCCATTCATCCAATCCATACTACTTTAACTTGCTGGCAAGAATATTGTGGGAGACTGTATCAAAAGCTTTGCTAAAGTCAAGGTATATTATGTCCACCACTTTCCCCATATCCACAGAGCCATTTATCTCATTATAGAAGGCAATCAGGTTGGTCAGGAATGATTTTCCCTTGGTGAATCCATTTGACTGCTCCTGATCCAGGGCCGCCCAGAGGCTTCAGGGGGCCTGGGGCAATTTTGGGGGCCCCTTCCATAAAAAAAATTGCAATACTATACAATACTATATTCTTGTGGGGGCCCCTGTGGGGCCTGGCGCAATTTTCCCCACTTGATCCCCCGCCACAGGCGGCCGTGGGAAAAATAAACCTTGTGCATCACGGCACAAACCCAGTTTTGAAAAAACTTCTTTACAAGGTATCACTGGTTCTCAGTATCAGCTAGTGCTAGAAGGCACTAAAGCTCATTAAAAGGGTTGGAAAAATATTTTCCATCAAAACTTTTTCTGGATTGAAAACTAGGGGTTTTTAAAAAGCAGAAAAAAATCATGGACTATGTCTGATTGCCTTCAAAATTTGTTGTGTTTTTTTTTTAATTGAAAAGCTGAAGTTAGTCTGCCAAAACCTGAATATGGTTTGGGGTTTCAGAAGTGTGTGGCCAAATATCTACTGCTTGCTGTGTTTGATTGTTTAAAGAAACAAAAAAGTTCTGCTTAAAAAAAATCCAAAATTTTTGACCCACCTCAGGTTGTGACCAAACGCCTGAGCCCATCCAGTCAGAGATTTTTCCAGGTTTCTGATACTCTGCTGGCTTCCTTGACTCATATCTGTCTCCATAACTTTGGGTTCATTTAGCTTAGAACATAAAAACAGCCATACTGGGTCAACCCAAAGGTCCATCCAGCCCAGTATCCTGTCTACCGACAACGGCCAATGCCAAGTGCCCCAGAGGGAGTAAACCTAACAGGCAATGATCAAATGAGCTCTCTCCTGCCATCCATCTCTACCCTCTGACAAACAGAGGCTAGGGACACCATTCCTTACTCATCCTGGCTAATAGCCATTAATGGACTTAACCTCCATGCATTTATCTGTTTCCTAGAGACTGGCTCCATGGGGTCCACGAACTGAGCATTTAAGCTTGTTCCAGAATCTGGGATAAGCCTATGTTGTGAAAACGGAAATGCTCAAAATAGCACATGCATGTGAATGGACACAGGGTGCTAAAATTAAATTAACCCAGGGGTTCTCAAACTGGGGGTCAGGGCCCCTCAGGGGGTCACGAGGTTATTAGTGGGAGTCATGAGCTGTCAGCCTCCACCTCAAACCCCACTTTGCCTCCAGCATTTATAATAGTGTTAAATAAATTAAAAACACTTTTTTATATATAAGGGGGGTGGTGGTGTCGCAGAGGTTGGCTATGTGAAAGGGGTCATCAGTACAAAAGTTTGAGAACCACTGAATTAACCCCTCTGGAGCCTCACAGAATGCAGAGGAGGGGGTGGTCTCTATTGGTAGGGTTGGGAAGGAGATTGCTCTTCTCATGTGATCCCTCCCCCAATGGCTAATTTTAAATGAAGCTACCCTCCCCTGACATGAATCTCCCTATGGCGCTGAAATTAAACGTAGGCTATAATTTGGCATCTGAGAAGTGAAAGGGATGGTAGCCCTAATGGAAAAGTTAACAGCTTGGCTCTTCTGCAAGCCTCAAACTGCTGAATGAGCTTTAGGGTAGGGAAGGTTGTGCCTCCCAAACAGCCTGGCCCTGCCCCCTATCCGACCCCCACCCACTTCCTGCCCCCGACTACCCGCCCCCTCGAATCCCCGACCCATCCTGCTCCTTGTCCCCTCACTGTCCCCCAGAAACGTCACCCCCAACCACCACCCCGGGACCCCACCCCTGTTCCCTGTCCCAACCCCTATCCACCTCCCCCCGCTGAGTCCTGACAGACCCCCGGAACGCTCACAATCCAACCTCCCCATTCCCTGTCCCCTGACTGCCCCCTCCCTATCCCCGGGACTCCCTGTCCCTTGGCCAACTGATCACCTTCCTCTCCTCCAAGTGCTTCAAAATGGATTCCTTGAGGACCTGCTCCATGATTTTTCCAGGCACTGAGGTGAGGCTGACCGGTCTGAAGTTCCCTGGATTCTCCTCCTTCCCTTTTTTAAAGATGGGCACTATATTTGCCTCTTTCCTATCATCCGGGACCTTCCCTGAAGGCACGAATTTTCAAAGATAATGGCCAATGGCTCTGAAATCTCAACAGCCAACTCCCTCAGCACCCTCGGATGCAGTGCATCCGGCCCCATGGACTTGTGCATGTCCAGCTTTTCTAAATAGTCCTTAACCTGTTCTTTCACCACTGAGGGCTGCTCACCTCTTCCCCATTCTGTGCTGCCTAGTGCAGCAGTCTGGGAGCTGACTTTGTCTGTGAAGACTGAGGCAAAAGAAGCATTGAGTACTTCAGCTTTTTCCACATCATCTATCACTAGGTTGCCTCCCGCATTCAGTAAGGGTCCCACACTTTCCTTGACCTTCTTCTTGTTGCTAAAGTACCTGTAGAAACCCTTCTTGGTGCCCTTCACATTCCTTGCTATCTGCAACTCCAATTGTGCTTTGGCCTTTCTGATTACACCCCTGCATGCTCAAGCAGTATTTTTATACTCCTCCCTAGTCATCTGTCCAAGTTTCCACTTCTTGTAAGCTTCCTTTTTTTGTTTAAGCTCATTGCAAATTTCTGTTAAGCCAAGCTGGTCGCCTGCCATATTTGCTATTCTTTCTGCACATCGGGATGCTTTATTCCTGCGCCCTCAATAAGGCTTCTTTAAAATACAGCCAGCTCTACTGGACTCCTTTCCCCCTCATATTAGCCTCCCAGGGGATCCTGCCCATCAGTTCCCTGAGGGAGTCAAAGTCTGCTTTTCTAAAGTCCAGGGTCCATATTCTGCTGCTCTCCTTTCTTCCTTTTGTCAGGATCCTGAACTTGACTATCTCATGGTCACTGCTGCCCAGGTTGCCACTCACTTCTATTTCCCCAACCAATTCTTTCCTGTTTATAAGCAGCAGGTCAAGAGGACCATAGCCCCTAGTTAGTTTTGCCAGCAATTGCACCAGAAAGCTGTCCCAAACACTCTCCAAAAACTTCCTGGATTGTCTGTGCATTGCTATATTGCTCTCCCAGCAGATGTCAGCATGATTGAAGTCCCCCATTAAAAACCAGGGCCTGTAATCTAGGAACTTCTGTTAGTTGTCCAAAGAAAGCCTTGTCTACCTCATCCTCCTGGTCTGATGGTCTATAGCAGATGCTCACCACATCTTGTTGCTCTTGCCTCTAAACTTAGAATCATAGCTCATAGAATCATAGAATCTCAGGGTTGGAAGGGACCTCAGGAGGTCATCTAGTCCAACCCCCTGCTCAAAGCAGGACCAAACCCAACTAAATTATCCCAGCCAGGGCTTTGTCAAGCCTGACCTTAAAAACCTCTAAGGAAGGAGATTCCACTACCTCCCTAGGTAACCCATTCCAGTTCTTCACCACCCTACTAGTGAAAAAGTTTTTCCTAATATCCAACCTAAACCTCCCCCTCTGCAACTTGAGACCATTACTCCTTGTTCTGTCATCTTCTACCACTGAGAACAGTCTAGATCCATCCTCTTTGGAACCCCCTTTCAGGTAGTTGAAAGCAGCTATCAAATCCCCCCTCATTCTTCTCTTCTGCAGACTAAACAATCCCAGTTCCCTCAGCCTCTCCTCATAAGTCATGTGCTCCAGCCCCCTAATCATTTTTGTTGCCCTCCGCTGGACTCTCTCCAATTTATCCACATCCTTCTTGTAGTGTGTGGCCCAAAACTGGACACAGTACTCCAAATGAGGCCTCACCAGTGCTGAGTAGAGGGGAATGATCACATCCCTTGATCTGCTGGAAATGCCCCTACTTATACAACCCAAAATGCCATTAGCCTTCTTGGCAACAAGGGCACACTGTTGACTCATATTCAGCTTTTCGTCCACCGTAACCCCTAGGGTCCTTTTCTGCAGAACTGCTGCCCAGCCATTCGGTCCCTAGTCTGTAGCAGTGCATGGGATTCTTCCGTCCTAAGTGCAGGACTCTGCACTTGTCCTTGTTGAACCTCATCATATTTCTTTTGGTCCAATCCTCTAGGCCCAATTTGTCTAGGTCCCTCTGTATCCTATCCCTACCCTCCAGCGTATCAACCACTCCTCCCAGTTTAGTGTCATCTGCAAACTTGCTAAGGGTGCAGTCCACACCATCCTCCAGATCGTTAATGAAGATATTGAATAAAACCGGCCCCAGCACCGACCCTTGGGGCACTCCACTTGATACCGGCTACCAACTAGACATGGAACCATTGATAACTACCCGTTGAGCCCGACCATCTAGCCAGTTTTCTATCCACCTTACCGTCCATTCATCCAGCCCATACTTCTTTAACTTGCTGGCAAGAATACTGTGGGAGACTGTATCAAAAGCTTTGCTAAAGTCCAGAAATAGTACATCCACTGCTTTCCCCTCATCCACAGAGCCGGTTATCTCGTCATAGAAGGCAATTAGGTTAGTCAGGCATGACTTGCCCTTGGTGAATCCATGCTGACTGTTCCTGATCACTTTTCCCTCCTTTAAGTGGTTCAGGATTGATTCCTTGAGGACCTGTTCCATGATTTTTCCAGGGACTGAGGTGAGACTGACTGGCTTGTAGTTCCCTGGATCTTCCTTCTTCCCTTTTTTAAAGATGGGCACTACATTAGCTTTTTTCCAGTCATCCAGGACCTCCCCCGATCGCCATGATTTTTCAAAGATAATGGCCAATGGCTCTGCAATCTCATCGGCCAACTCCTTTAGCACCCTTGGATGCAGCGCATCCGGCCCCATGGACTTGTGCTCGTCCAGCTTTCCTAAATAGCCCCGAACTACTTCTTTCTCCACAGAGATCTGGTCACCTCCTCCCCATACTGTGCTGCAGAGTGCAGCTGTCTGGGAGCTGACCTTGTCTGTGAAGACAGAGGCAAAAAAAGCATTGAGTACACTAGCTTTCTCCACATCCTCTGTCACTAGGTTCCCTCCCTCATTCAGCAAGGGGCCCACACTTTCCTTGACTTTCTTCCTGTTGCTAACATACCTAAAGAAACTTAACCCAAAGACTCAACAGGCTTTTCTCCAGTTTCATACTGCTCTTACATACAGTGCAACTCCTCCACCTTTTCTCCCCTATCTGTCCTTCCTGAACAGTTTATATCTATCCATGACAGTACTCCAGTCATATGAGTTTTGTGATTTTGCAGCTATGAGGTTCCCGAGCTGCAGTGGGGCAATAGATGGCACGCATATCCCTATTTTGGCACCAGACCACCTTGCACCCCAGTATGAATTTTGTAATGAGTGCTTCGTGTAGTAATAACATTGCAAATGCACCCATTGCTATTATCTGTGAATGATTTCAGCCCAAGCCAGATGTTGTGACCTAATATAGATGACTTAACTTTCCATAAATAGACTTTTATTCCAAACCCAGACAGACATTTATAACTGAATGAAACTTTATAAATACAGGAAAAAGAACCTTTGAAGGGGAAAAAATACATTTCCATTTCACAAACACACAGATCAGCCTTCTCGCTCACAGGTCAGTGTATGTGCGCCTGTGATTGCCTGTACTCTCTCCTGGGATGGAGTGATAGGGATAGTGCAGCGGCCCCAGATGGCAGGTAGAATGTCTGGCGGGGGTGTATAGGGAGGTCCCAGAATGCAGTTCTCAATGGGCTGCAGAGGGAGGCAACAAGATCGACAAGAGGCTCCAGCATTTCTAGCTGCCGCTTGAGAGGTGCTAGCATCTCCTGCTACACGTCTCTCTCCTTTTCCTGTGTCTTTCTCCTCTCTGCTCGATCCCCATTCATGCTGTTTGTGAGGCTGATCCTCCAAGCTCTGTGTTTGGTATCTGAAGCACCAGAAGCTTGCAGGATCTCTTGGAACATGTCATCCTGCCTCCTCTTCCTTCTCCTCCTCATCTGACTGAGCTGCACCACTGGTGTAGATGGAGAGACCCTGAAGGACACTGTGCATCTTTGCAGCTGGAAACGAGGTTCTATTGTGAGTGTATTCATAAGGTAAATGGAAACTTGCTGTACTGAACTCACTCCCCTTGATGCACACAAGTTCAAAGCACTGAATTCACATTTCTTCTTGGGATTCATAGAGCATGGTGGCAGTCCCAGCTATGGTGAGTAAGGAGGTGAGTGGGGACAATACAGTGGGGTGATACCTCACAGGCATGAGTATATGTGGATAGGGCAACTGAACTGAATACTGGCACTGTTTTCCACAGGTGGTGGTGATTTTAGCTGATATCTCACTCCTGAGGGTAACAGAGGCTGAAAGGGAACTGCTAGTGCATGCATTCAGCTGCAGATCGGGTCCGTATGCTGTTAGCCTGTGTGCATCAGTGCCTGCTGAAGTAATTGCTGACTGGTGTGGGAAAAGTGTCCTACCATGGCAGAAGAAATAGGGCAGCCCTCCCCGGCAACCTTTGGCAGAAGATGGCAGACTACCTCCAGGAAAGTTTCCTTGCGATCTCTATGGAGGTTTCACTGGACATCCCAGTGCACATAAACTATTCTGTAGGGTCCCCTCTGCCTAAGTGTAGGGGGGAGTGAGAAGCAGATAGTAACTCTTCCTCTATTGGTTATTTCACTACCTCTTCTAGCATGATTATAAAAGAGTAAATGAACAGATACGTCCCTACAACATCACAGCAAAGCGCAAACTTACCAGAGGTTCCTTCCCCTGTATCACCCTCACCTGTACTGGACTGTAGGGACTGGCCAGGAGTCAAAAACAGGTCTTGGCTCACTGTGCCACTGGATTTTTGTTAGTCTGGAGTGTGGCCTAACGATTCTGGCATCTAGCTCCAGTTCTATTAAAATGACTTTTTTTTTAGTAAAACAGACTTACTCTGGCTTCTTGGAACTGAAATTTGTTATTTTGGGTTTAGTTTTTCCCTCTCATGTGTATGCTCACCATCTTGTTAGGAGGACAAAGGAGCTGCTAGCAGGGCTGGCTCCAGACCCCAGCACGCCAAGCGTGCGCGTGGGGCGGCATTTTAACGGGAGGGCGGCAGGCGGGTCCAGCGGACCTTCCCCAGTCATGCCTGCGGGAGGTCCAACGGAGCCGCGGGACGACCGGACCTCCCGCAGGCATGACTGCGGCGGGTGCGCTGGTCCCGCAGCTTGTGTGGACCTCCCGCAGGCATGACTGCGGAAGCTCCACCCTAGGCGCGGGACCAGCGGCACGTCTGCGGAAGGTCCCGCGGAGGCGCGGGACCGGCGCCCGGCAGCGCGAGCGGCGCAGCGCGCCACCCTGCTTGTGGCGGCAGAATTCGTAGAGCCGCCCCTGGCTGCTAGCTACTTGTTTTTAAAGAACCAAATAGAGCAGAGAGCCAATATATGTAAACATCAAATGTTAGATTAATTTTGGAAACAGACACTGCATGTATAGAGACTTTAGGGCAGACATTCAAATTTATACTAACAGTGGGCTGAGCTGTATCACCGGAGCACTGCTGCCTTCTGCAAGACACCATTGTCCTGGAGAATGTCACAACTCCACAAAACTTGATCTTATTACAGCTTTTTTTTTTTTTGGGCCAGAAAACATTTGCTGTTAAATTGTTTTGAAACACAATCTACTTTCCCTTGCAGCTGTCCTGTCGTTAATCCTTTAGCTTCTCTCACTGCAGATGCTTTGTTGCTAAATTAACTCAATGGCAGCCCTTTCAGAGATTTTTACAGATAACATTAGGACTCTCCTGATGAAAGGGGTATTAGTGGGTAGTACCTGACCTTCTTACATGTATTGGGTCTCTCCCTTCTATCCTCCCGTCCTTTTACTGTTAGTACTTAACTGGTCTAGTATTTGTATAAGAAGTGGGCTCAAGCTGCAAAATAGAGATCTGGATGCTGAACACTCCAAAATTGGGGGAGGGGACATTCAAATCTGGGATTTTGTTTGAGCCCATCTCAGAGGTGATCTACACATTGAATAAAAATTTTGGCCAAACCTTGAATTCCAATTTCACATATTCAAAGCTCTGTTCTGAATCCAGCTTGTTAGTTTTTTTCTGGAGAAGACCCTAGACATCTAGGCATAGGTATGCATTTAGTTCTGGCTTGGATCAGGCCAAAATCTTAGGATGGTGGAAATCTTAAGAGAACAATTTATTTGACCAGATTTTCAACTACTGCCAATCAAAGTCATGTGAAAAGTGATTGAAAGATTTTGATGCCATTTAAAAAGGTCAAACACAACCCTTCTGAATAAAGTGAACAGCATATCTTGGTCCTTGTTTCTAACCAAATGTAATTTCACACGCAACATTGCAATAAGATTTTAAAAGGTCTGAAAGGTCCTAACTTTTTTTCTGAAATTGACTGGTCAGTGATAAATTCTAAAAATAATTAGATAAAAATTGAATTAAAAAGGGGGTTTCTGGAAGTTCCCTAGAACAAAAACAAATAGAGCGAAGTTAATATCTCTGGCAAAAGGCCTGAGGTTAGTCTCATGCAGCAGCTGGCCCTTATCCTTTCAAGCTGTTTGTGAAGGACAGAGATCACTTACCAAGCACTCTGCTACAACAGCTCTGAAAATTGCTTCTTCATTGGAAGCCATAACATGGCCTTTCTATTCTTTGTTTATGGATCCCCAAGAGAGCATCTTGGTCCTCTTATCCTGCTGGAAAAGGCCTTTTTTTTTTTAAAACCACAATATTGACAACTGTCACACGCTAAATAATAAACACATATTGACTATCACAGAGGTCGGCAACCTTTCAAAAGTGCTGTGCCGAGTCTTCATTTATTCACTCTAATTTAAGGTTTCACGTGCCAGTAATACATTTTAACGTTTTTATATGGTCTCTCTCTCTAAGTCTATAATATATAACTAAACTATTGTTGTATGTAAAGTAAATAAGGTTTTTAAAAAGTTTAAGAAGCTTCATTTAAAATTAAATTAAAATGCAGAGCCCCCCAGACCGGTGGCCAGGACCCAGGCAGCGTGAGTGCCACTGAAAATCAGGTTGCGTGCCACCCTCGGCACCCGTGCCATAGGTTGCCTATCCCTGGACTATCGTCAACATAAATGGATTCCCATTTTAGTTTGAGCCAACCTCCCACTTGTCTCCCACAGATGAAAGCCTGAACAAATGGAGCTATTTCAACATCTTAGGTATTTCTATTGCACCCTATTGATTGCATTGAGGTAGTACAGTATCTAGATGGGATTGACACCAAGTCTTGAAGGTCAAACTCTGCTTTGTTACAGTGAGTGGGAGAAGCAAATTCCAGATCTTCACAAATCTAATCTTAATTTTTGTGTCTACGCTTATGGAGGGAGGTAGTGTTCTCAGGTAGCCAGGATGCGTACCAGATAGAACTTTATATCATATTTCAAAATAAACCCCTTAGATAGCACCTGGAAGAAGGTTGGAAGCCAGTGTAGTCTTTGAAGAATTGGAGATTGATTATCTGAAAAGTTAGTTTAGTTCAGTGAATATAGTTCTACATAGTACAATGAACTCATCCTCAAGTCTTCCCTGGAAACCCAGCTTGGTACCCACTAGAGGAGAGTGCTTCTACTTTGAGCCAGTTATCTAGAATACAGGAAACATGAAAAGAAACTATGGTGTTACAGTGGGAAACGAGTTAAATAGCTGTCTCTGTCATTATTCAAAGTTCTGTATAAAAACATGATTTTTTTCACATTCCACTGGACTAAAACTGGCCTAGGAACATGTTTCTTTAATGCTGCAGAACCCATGTTGTGGCTGCCAGTCTGTAGCTCAGGAGCACTGGGCTAATTACTGGGGCTCTCTAACTGGCTACACAGAGGCCACTATTGAGTACACAAGATACATTCTTTGACCCAATGGATTGAAGTGCTGTCTCAGCAGCATATCCAGTGGGGATGGGGAAGAGAGGGCATGAAATTAAACCTGGCTTTGACACATGGCAGTGGTTGGCCACAGGTCTAGCCTAGAATATCTCAATTTAGTGTGAAATCACCTCCTGCCTTCCAATACCTAGACACAGTGGGGTGCCCTGAAGATATCATTAACTCTTAGAGCACTAAAGTATATTCTTCTTCAGATGCTGTAAATTAGAGTTTAGTAACCAATCTCTCCTACCTTGGCTGCTATCATGACAGGCATAAGGAGGAGGTAGCATGTGACCTCCACCTTCCTCAAGGTAGACTTCCCAATGGTGCCCCCCCATGACGATTTAGGTGATTTGTCTATATACAACTTACGAATTCTGGTTGTTATGAAATTGCTGTATCTGGGAATGCCTGTGTGTGGATGTGGAATCCGCCATTTACTGACATGGGCTGCAGTACAGTACCTTCCAGACCAGGGACAATGGAGAATCATTAATGACCGTGAACTAACCAAACAATGGGTATGCTAAGGAGATTGGCTGAAGCTAGCTTTTGCAATTAGTCTGCAGGGAGGGTGAAGTGGACAGAGTGGAAAATTCCCAAACAGTACAAAGATGACAAAGCAGGGCTTTAAAAAGGACTCTCAGGAAGAAGAAAGGGAAAAGGGTTTTGGAGACACAGGAAGCATTCGGGAAAGAGATAAGCAGGCTTTCATAGCAACGGGGTGGTCTGATCTAAGTGCAGGATGAGCCAAGATCAGAAAGAGCTAGTTACAGGAGAGAGGGGGCACCAAGATTATGAAGAGAAGCCACGTGCAGGAGATGGAATCTGGCTCTGCCCACATGGAGAAGAGGACTCTGCCCAAGTCCAAAGAACTCCGCAGAGTGGTGAGAAACCTGAGCCAGGGAAATGCATTTAGGGATATTTGTTATTTTGTATAGCTCTGTGTATTTCCCATTCTACTAAGTAAAGAGTAATAGAGTTTTACAAACCTGTGCAGAGTCTGTCTGTAGGTTTTCACTACTGTGTATCCCTGAAGAGGCAAACTGTAAACCCAAAAGCTCACACCTTTGGTGGGATCCTGGGGAATACGCACTAGATGCGGGGGAAGCTAGGGGAAGATGACACTAATTCCAGGAACTAGGCAATCGGGCTTCATGGTACCCCCCTGCCACGAGAGCATCAAACACAAGGCCTGCACCTGGAGTGCATGCCTACAGGCCCAAAGCCAGGGACAGTATCTCAACTCTGCCCAGCCCCAGCAAGCTAAGGGCATGTGGGAGTCAGCATTTGGATCCTCTCATACCAGTCTGGTGAGTGTCCAGCAGGGGGAGCTCAACCAGATCTGTGAAAGACACCCCTTCCACGCCCCAAAATTAAACCAAAACAAACATTTGCAACAAGCAGCCAAGAAATCTGGCTACTGTCAAACCAACCTGGCAGCATCTTAAATTTATTATCCAATCAGCAGGCTGGTCCCATCTCCCCAGCCCTGTGGAAGTGACAGAGTTGGAAGAGCAAACCAGGGGAGAAGTAGGAATGGAATTCTGAGAGGTGGATTAAATGAAGAGAGCAAACGGTTTGGAGACACAAAGGTTATCTTTCAAAAGGCTCATTCTGGTAGAATTGTGAGGTCTACTCAGAAGGTGTTAACCTGGCTTTTGGAGCCAGCCATTACAGCCCTATTGAGTTCTACTGAGGTATTTATGGTCTTATATGACGCACATCACAACAGTGTCTGAGCACCTTGAGACAATAAAGCAAACAGCACCTCCATATTGAGGATATCCAGCAAGAAATGCTGAAATTTATTCATCAAACTTTCATACATCCAATAAAGACCTCTGATTTTGTACTTATAATTTAAAACAGCTGTAGAAAAGGAAACGGTGAAATGTGCTGTATTAAAGTGCAATGGTGTGTATAAGATCACAAAAATAATGGAAAGGATGCTGCAATGAGACAGCTGAAAGGACACAGTTTCATTATAGGACTGCTTGAGAGCAATATATTTAAGTAAATTATGTTACAGATCATTTACAAAATAACTTACAAACAAGAAGGCAAACCAATATCTCTGCACATTGTTATTTCATTATCACATATCAGGCTAAACAGTCCTGGCTAGCACAGTTTAAGATAATTTAAGAAGGAACAGATTAATCCTTTTTTGGAAATGATGCATAAAGTAAAAACCCTGACCAGCCTTCATACTGCAGTATTGCAAGAAAACTAAGTATTTATGAATTGTAAAGTGACATTTTCAGCAGCATGAAGACTATAAATACATCTTTTACATTGAGATATATATATATATATACACACACATACACACACACACACACACGTACATATATATGCATTTATACACACATTTATGCACTGGCCACAGCCAGCTGCATTTTGATTGTAACTGGGACAGGAACCGCTTCAGGAAACTAGAAAAGTAAGATCATTCTTTTGAGGCATTTCTCTTTTAGCTGTTCACATCATTAAGTGTAAAATCTAGATTTCTTATATTAAGATAGACTTCTAGGTGCTGAGCACCAGCAGCTCCCATTGATTGCAATAGAAGCTCCCTGCGCTCAGTGCTTCTGAAAATCAAGCCCTCAACACTCCAGATTATTTTAAGTAATACAGTACAGAGACCAGGAAAAAAAATGATATTCCAGCATAAGCAAAACATTTTTAAAATTGATACACTGTTTGCATTTGTAAGGCTGAACTGCAAAGAATATCTGAGGTGATAATTTACATTATTTACATTATACCCTGAAAAACTGTATGTTTATGATTTCCCTCCCTTTAAAAAAAGGATTTAAAATATTTGTCCACAACACAGTCCAGATTTTTTTTAAATAAAGTTATTGCCCCCCACCCTCCCATTTTATAGAAAAAAATACACAATTGTTTAAATTTTTTAATCCTTTTGAGTAAATCTACAAACATACATCCTTAGCTTAAAGGTTCAGGTTTCTAATTCTCATAATAAATCTTCAGCATTACAGTGTAGCTAGCATAGTTTCATTTGCCTGCAACCATCTTCTAACTGTTAGAACTGAAGATAACCACATTGTATTACAAATCATTAAGAAATCACTTAAGTAATACAAACATTTTGTGTTTCAATGTGTACCTTAGTAATGAAAAATAATTTTGTATCAAACATGCTATTAAATTGCCAATGTTATGTAAACACAGTGATCCTTGGTAAAGAACTCGGTTCAGAGGCCAAAATACCGCAAAAATGGCCATTGGACACAGTAAAAAATGCTGGAAAAGATAAAATAGTCTTTTCTTTTGATGTTGTTGTGGTCAGTGAATTGTCTATTTCTTTTGCACCATAGACTGTGAAGATGCATTTTACTGCAGAAAGCAGAGTGCTAAAAATTCAAGACAAGAGAATGGCTGGACCTACATTTAATTCCCGGTTATTGTAAAAGACACTCCATATACTGCATTAACCCAGAAGTATCCTTACAGAAAGGTTTTTGGGAGAGTGAACTGTAAACTCGGATTTCTTATCCTTATTTCTATATTATACAATTATTTTTATTTCATTATTTTACAATAGGATTTACCACAGAGGAACACATTCCTGTCTCGTCCTGTTCTTCTTCTGGTTGTGGTAAAATGGTGTGTCTGTAGAAATCTGATGGCAATATCCATGGGAAAATGTATGTTGAGATTCAGACTTCAGATCAGAAGCTGCTAGAAGATCCCATTTCAGATCATTTACTTTTCTTTAGAATCTCAGATTCCACATACTTTTCACTGAGCTCTTCCTAGGGATGGCTCCGTAAATCACCATTTAAAACATGAGACAGGCAACACATACATGCTGGATCTCCATTTCAGTCCAACGTTCAGAAGTCTGCATAAGATGCTGGAAGTTCACAGGCGACTTGGGGAAATGTTAGCATTAGCCCTTGATGTCTCAGAAGCTGGTGCTGCCAGCATTGCAACTTTCATTATAACTTGATGATGAACTCAAAGTACTGCATCCAGTGCCTGATTCTGGAGTAGGAGGGAAAACAATCACAAGAAACATGCTATGTCTTTTGTTCTTTCAAAATGTGTACTATATAAATGTTTAGCACATTTACAATTAATCTCTTACCAGAGCTGCTTAAAGACTGAGCTGATTTTGAGTTGCCTATGAGCATCAATAAATTGTTCGCTGGCACCAAACCTTCTTTCCCCGTGCTCAGATTCTTCACATACCTAAGAAAAGAATTTTACTGTCAAACTGTTTAATTTTTAAAAATATATTCTTTATACACACACACAAATTCTTCCAAGTATATGACATCACAATTGATGAGGTACTTGTGTGCATTTTCAAGCAGCTACACACAATTTTCCATACCAAATTCTGTCCTCCCCTTCACGGATCAGCTGAACGAGGTCTCCACTTTTCACTGCAAGATCTTCAGAACCGTTTTTGTCATAATCAGTCACAACAGTGTATTTACCAGGAGTCTAAATGCACAGAAGGAAAAACAAAAACAAACAAATTAAACTGTACTGTAAAAATAAAAGATATTAAGCAGATATTGACTTTTGTACCGCAGGGGTAATTTGTTTTTTGTTTTTAAACCACAGTGAAGTTGAGGTGAATATTTACTTGAGGGACAATAAATGTTGCTATTCACCCAAAATGTGAAGTCAGTATATGTATTCTCACAAACATCCTGAATGACTTCCTGAGAAACATCTGTCCATCTCTCCATTATATCAATTAATTTAAAAAACAAACAACCACCACCCTCATTCAGGTTCTAAACAGGAGATTAAATTTAAAGTCCAGAAAAAGCTTAGATGAACCAGAGATTTATATATGCTATTTCATTGGATAGCATGGTTTTCTAACTCACTATTATTCATTACTGAGGCAGTAAACAATAGACACCTGTGTTACTTTTCACAGTTCTTTTGTACGTAATATAAACAACTGCAGATGCTATCAGTCCAAATGACAAAAAAAACTTTCACAAGGCACTTATGCAAACCCAACCTTAAATTGAAATCACTGTGAAGTGGGTTTTTTGGGGGTTTTTTTTTGGCTGCAAGTTCAAACAAAATTCCCATGTACTAGATACATTTACTATATTAATTAGCGATATAAATTTCACTAAATTTGTAAGAAAATATTTCTGGTTACCAGCTTAATCTCTCCTCCATCTTCTCCTTCTTCTTCCTCTGCATCTGATGAATTAAGTGGATCCTCAGCACTAGACCAACCATCATTTTCTTCAGAGGCATCAAGTGAATGAGATGTTTTAGCCCAACCTTGGTAAACAAATAGCCTATAGTTATTAACTTTGTGAAAATGTCTCAGAAACAAGAAAAACTCCCACTGACTTCAATGAGACCAGGATTGCACCCAAAGTCTGTAATAGTTACTTACATATCAAGTAGAAATGGGAGGAAAATGTTAGGTTGCAAAATATTTATACCCTTGGGGCCAAATTCACTGCTGGCACAATTCCTATGAAGTTGTGCTATTTTATGGCAGTGGTGAATTTGGGCCTTAATGTTTTTAAAAAGAAAATAAGCAGAAAAGAAAAAGTCCCTCTTTTTTACACACACACACACACACACACACACACACACACACACACACACACACACACACACACACACACACAGAGTACAGCTGTTTTTCTTGGGAGGCAGTAGAAATGGAAATTGCTTCCAATTTGTGTGTTGCTGTTGCTGAGGGGCTGGTGGGTAGGTGTGACAATCAAAGAAGCTTAACTGGATAATCAGATGGTGTCAATAGTGGCCTGATTTTCCAAATTGCTGAGTACCTGCAGTTCCCACTGAAGTCACTGACTTCAGCTCCTCGGTAGATCAGGTTGTTATTGTTCAAAGCCAAACTGGGACGACAAACTGCACAGTAATACTACGAGAATTCATCCTGATTAAAACTGTTGCAGTAATCACCCCAGGAACAAAGAGGTATGTATCACAATGTAAAGCGTTATTATTTTTCTCATGACAAGTAATGCAGGCTAACCCATTTAACTTATTTACGATGCTGAATCACATCCAGGGTGCACAACTCGCTGTTCCAAATAAAATCAAATTAAGGTTGCTTTTCACTGAGGTCAACAGGTCCTTAAAAGAACAAAGTAACCACAAACATATGCATGTGGTTCTTAACCATAAAAGCAAATCATGATATAACAGATTAGGAAAGTTTCAGAATTAATTTTTTATGATAAATTTCTGTTCAGGACAAATGGTTACACCATTAATACCCAGTGAAAAGAATGACAGGAGGAACATTCTCAAAGCCAGCTCTAAATATAAAAACACGATAATAATCAGTTATGTTGGTGGTGGTGGTGGGGGACCCCGCATTTTTGCTTTCCATGGAATCTACGAGGCACTTTCTATTTCCTGCACCATGTGCCCGGACAATACATGTTACAAAAAGTGTTCCAGTACTGGCAGAGTAAAGCCAAAACAATCTCTAATCCACAGCACACCAAAAACATAGGTTCATGTGGCCCAGGACTGATACTTTACCTTGCCTGCGCTGGGCTGCTGGTAGAAGATTAGAAGTACTGAGCCATTTGGCCCTGTCCAATGTTAATACTGAACTTGCATCTGTGAAAGAACTGAGTAATAAGTTCCAGCTTCATTCCACTCAAATTTCATTTTTAGCTTAAAAGTTACCTTTATTGCTGGGCTTGTGAGATGCAACTAGAACCCTTTTCATTAGTTTTAAATTAAAAAAACCAATATAATAGAGGAAAGTAATTTTGCGGTCTGTTCCTGGTGCTCAATTCTTCCAGGCTATCGTTTACAAAAACAGAACAAAAACAGGGGACTAAACTTGGTGTTTGCCAATTATCATTCTGCTCATATGTTGCATCCTGTTTCTCCCACTCTTTGGGGGTATTGACCACCTCTTACCATGTGTTCATACAGTGCCCAGTGCTACTGGGCCCCAAAGCTTGGTTGGGATGCTAGACACTACCGGAATTCAGATAACAGTAGTGTTACTATTCATGAAGGGTAGCATTTGAATTAAAAATAAAAAAAACAGTCAAAAGTGATTCTACATCCACATTGGGGAAAAAACACAAAAGCCCACAGAATTTCCAAGAGTGATTTCTTATTACTTTCAAGCAGGACTAGCCCAACGCTGACAAAACACCAAACTACAAAAAAATGCCCTTTTCCCCCAAATAACTGTCTACCTGAGGAACATTAGAAAGGAAGCAAAAGAAAAAGGCAGAGAACCTATGAGAAAAGAGATTGCTAGAAAAGAAATCAGGAGGAGGGTATAATTCAGTTACAGGGCCTGATTTTGACTAAACTTGCACCAGTTTTACACCAGTCATTTCAACTGAGTGGCACAGCCCATCTATCCTCCCAAGGCTTTGGTGGGCAGAGGGAAGGCAGAGTGGTGGAAAGGAAAAAATGGGGATAGAGGTGCATGACAGGGCGAAAGTCATGACATTTTAAATTTAGTTTCTTGGTTATTTGCTTTCTCAAATCAATAGTCTATTCAAGGATTGTATTTGAAATCTTTGCTGGGAGCTCAGGATAAGCAGCTTGTATTGTAATGGTACAAATGGAAACGAACAAACTTCATAGGACAGAGAACCTCAATGATATAACAGTATCATCGTCTGAGTGTTTTCTAAGGTATGTGCTTTCTAAAAACATGGCTGTAGGATCTAACTCACACCCAAATATATGAATTAAAAATAGCTTTTTCATCAAAAAACAGAAGCTGTCACGTGAATTGGATTTGGATTATCTGAGCCACCAGGACAAAATCATTTTCTCTCCAAATCCATATAGAGTTCTACAGAGGATAAGGTACTGGACTGGACATCCAATTTCCATTCTGACTCTGCAACAGACTCCCATAGGACAGTCTTCACCTTTCCCTGCATCTTCTCAGGGAATCCCCCTCTTAGAGTTCCCAGACCCTTGCAAAGACTCCTGAGCAAAATTTTTCTTCCTTGTAATATCCTCCAAGTCCAGACCTTTCATACTAGCTGGGAAGTCTAGCAGGTTTGGCTGGTTTCCTACAGAGCTCAGATGTCACAAACCTTCAGATTCCACATGTGTAGAGGCTGCACACACACTTAGAGTGCATTGAACACCCTGCAGCATAGGCAAAGTGAATAATAGAATATCAGGGTTGGAAGGGACCTCAGGAGGTCATCTAGTCCAACCCTCTGCTCAAAGCAGGACCAAACCCAACTAAATCATCCCAGGCAGGGCTTTGTCAAGCCTGACCTTAAAAACCTCTAAGGAAGGAGATTCCATCACATCCCTACGTAACCCATTCCACTGCTTCACCACCCTCCTAGTGAAAAAGCTTTTCCTAATATCCAACCTAAACCTCCCCACTGCAACTTGAGACCATTACTCCTAGTTCTGTCATCTGCTACCACTGAGAACAGTCTAGGTCCATCCTCTTTGGAACCCCCTTTCAGGTAGTTGAAAGCAGCTATCAAATCCCCCCTCATTCTTCTCTTCTGCAGACTAAACAATCCCAGTTCCCTCAGCCTCTCCTAATAAGTCATGTGCTTTAGCCCCCTAATCATTTTTGTTGCCCTCCGCTGGACTCTCTCCAATTTTTCCACATCCTTCTTGTAGTGAGGGGCCCCAAACTGGACACACTATTCCACATGAGGTCTCACCAATGTCGAATAGAGGGGAATGATCACATCCCTCAATCTGCAGGCAATGCCCCCTACTTATACAGCCCAATATTCCATTAAGCCTTCTTGGAAACAAGGGCACACTGTTGACTCATATCCAGCTTCTCGTCCATTGTAACCCCTAGGTCCTTTTCTGCAGAACTGCTGCCTAGTCATTCGGTCCCTAGTCTGTAGCAGTCCCTGGGATTCTTCTGTCCTAAGTGCAGGACTCTGCACTTGTCCTTTTTGAACCTCATCAGATTTCTTTTGGCCCAATCCTCTAATTTGTCTAGGTCCGTCTGTACCCTCCAGCATATCTACCAGCTTCTCCCAGTTTAGTGTCATCTGCAAACTTGCTGAGGGTGCAGTCCATGCCATCCTCCAGATCATTAATGAAGATATTGAACAAAACCGGCCTCAGGACCAATACTTGGGGCACTCTGCTTGAAAGCGGCTGCCAACTAGACATGGAGCCATTGATCACTGCCCGATGATCTAGCCAGCTTTCTATCCACCTTATAGTCTATTCATCCAGCCCATACTACTTTAACTTGCTGGCAAGAATACTGTGGGAGATTGTATCAAAAGCTCGCTAAAGTCAAGGAATAACACGCCCACTGCTTTCCCCTCATCTACAGAGCCAGTTATCTCATCATAGAAGGCAATTAGGTTAGTCAGGCATGATTTGCCTTTGGTGAATCCATGCTGACTGTTCCTGATCACTTTCCTCTCCTCTAAGTGTTTCAGAATTGATTCCTTGAGAACCTGCTCCATGATTTTTCCAGGGACTGAGATGAGGCTATAGTTCCCCAAATATTCCTTCTTCCCTTTTTTAAAGATGGGCACTACCTTAGCATTTTCCCAGTCATCTAGGACTTCCCTCGATTGCCATGAGTTTTCAAAGATAATGGCCAATGGCTCTGCAATCACATCCACCAACTCCTTTAGCACCCTCAGATGCAGTGCATCCGGCCCCACGGACTTGTGCTCGTCTACCTTTTCTAAATAGTCCTGAACCACTTCTTTCTCCACAGAGGGCTGGTCACCTCCTCCCCATTCTGTGCTGCCTAGTGCAGTAGTCTGGGAGCTGACCTTGTTTGTGAAGACAGAGGCAAAAAAAAGCATTGAGTACATTAGCTTTTTCCACATCCTCTGTCACTAGGGTGCCTCTCTCATTCAGTAAGGGGCCCACACTTTCCTTGACCACCTTCTTGTTGCTAACATACTTGAAGAAACCCTTCTTGTTACTCTTAATATCTCTTGCTAGCTGCAACTCCAAGTGTGATTTGGCCTTCCTGATTTCACTCCTGCATGCCTGAGCAATATTTTTATACTCCTCCCTGGTTATTCATCCAATCTTCCACTTCTTGTAAGCTTCTTTTTTGTGTTTAAGATCAGCAAGGATTTCACTATTAAGCCAAGCTGGTCGCCTGCCATATTTACTATTCTTCCTACACATCGGGATGGTTTGTTCCTGCGCCCTCAATAAGGATTCTTTGAAATACAGCCAGCTCTCCTGGACTCCTTTTCCCCTCACGTTATTCTCCCAGGGGAACCTGCCCATCAGTTCCCTGAGGGAGTCAAAGTCTGCTTTTCTGAAGTCCAGAGTCCGTATTCTGCTGCTCTCCTTTTTTCCTTGTGTCAGGATCCTGAACTCGACCATCTCATGGTCACTGCCTCCCATCCACTTTTGCTTCCCCAATGCTGTTGGATAATGCCACACCCCAAAACCTGCAATACCAGCTAGGCTTTCACATGGTTAAAGATACGGTTGAAGAAGCCTTGGAAAGTGGGGTTTGGAAGAAGAGACTGTTCTGTAGGGGAAATATTGCCTGAGAGTGTACAAGAAGGGTGTGGAACCAGTGTCATGGAAAAAAACAGCCGATGACAATACTGTCGTGTACACACTATCGTATGTGCACCTACACTTATTTGATATGAATATTACATTAGAGATCTATGGCTTATTGTGGAGTAGAAAAGGTGTTATCACTCTACCTCTTAAACCAAAAGGAGTTGGATCACTCTTTACTTCATGTCGTTTAGCTTTTTTGTCAGGGCTGGTAGGAGAAGCTGCAGTAGGATGAATAGGCAAAAAACACAGAAGAGAGATATTGAAGAACTGGAAAAAACAGAATAGGTAGACAGCATACTAAATACCTTTGAGTTTAAACTGGAATACAGTAAATGGTTTCTGATTAATTTATTTTAGTTGCCATTGATTGATTATAACAAAAGGAATTAATTTTTTGGGTATTACATCCGTTATGTGCTAAACTGGCAAGGATTATTTTTACAATTACAGATATGAATATATGATTTTTTTCTAAAAACTGTAAATCAACAGAATACAGTTAATTTGCATTTTAGGTGCAAACATCATATGAACATGATCATTTTATTTTGGCAAAATTAATTCTACAGCAATACCTGGTCCTGTCAGAAGGATCATTGGCAATGTCTGGTTTTTAGCAGTAGGAGATGGAGTTTCTGTCAAGGCAAGCATGGAATATTAGTGCTTACCTCATATGTGCTTTGAGTATTATACACTATGCTGATACAATCTCTCCAGAAAGAACTCAAAGGTAATCAGGGTTTAAAAAGACATGTTAAAAGGATGCTTGAACGTCACGTGTTGTCATACTAGTGCAATGCAGATTATTTAAAGGGAGTCATCCAAAGCAAGAAGGACTCTACAACTCTACAAATGCATTTATTTGGCAACAGGAAGCAAGAAAGTATCTCTGACTCAGACCAGCTCCTGTTTCAGAGCAAAACTGAAGACCTCTTTTGAAAAGAAGTAGGGTGACCAGACAGCACGTATGAAAAATCGGGATGGGGGTGGGGGATAATAGGAGCCTATATAAGAAAAAGCCCCAAATATTGGGACTGTCTCTATAAAATTGGGATATCTGGTCACCCTAAAAAGAACTGAATTCTTATTTCCTTATATCCTTGAAGATAGCAGCACCCCTTGCACAGCCTTGCATTAAGTACTGCAGATTTGATTAATAAGAAGTCAATAAGAAAAGACTTCTAACAAAATATTGGTTCCCTACTGGTTTTAATACAGATGATAACCCAGAGCAGATTCACTGAAGATGGAGCATGTTGCTGCTCTTTCACTCTGAGGTAGGCAAATGAGCTTTCCACTGCTACCCTCCTTCAGTGTTTCCACAGGAGATAGGGTGACCAGACAGCAAATGTGAAAAATCGGGATGGGGGTGGGGCGTAAAAGGAGCCTATATATATATATATATAAGAAAAAACCCAAAAATTGGGACTGTCCCTATAAAATCGGGACATCTGGTCACCCTAACTGGAGATGAGCAGCTTAAATACCTTCTGGGGAGTCCATGGAGGGAACTGATATGTACATAAACTGGATTCAGCACTCCCCCCATGTCACTCTGACCACTCCACTGTCCTGGCTAGCACCAGGCCCTACAACACCCTATCACCAAGTGTAAGGGAGATTATAGGCACTTGGTACTGTCCACCCCCCGCCCCCGCCCCCGCCCCAGTGGACTTTCAACCTCAGGTAGGGCCTTTGCGAGGGTCTATGATAGCAAAAACTAACAAACTTAGTAGAGGAGCTGAGCTATATCTCACTATATGCATGTATATATTCACACAAACACACACTCGACAGACCGACTGCATCCTTGCTTGGAAAACAGAATCTAGCTTGTTAAAAATTTACCTTTCTGACTTTTGAGGTTAGTAAAGCCCTGAAGTGTAAAGCGCTTTTTTGACAGTGCAGAGCATTCTGAGGTAGAACTAATTACTGTATCATCTACAAATGAAGAGAGAGATGGAAAAAGAGAAAGGGGAGATACACATGAAAAGGTCAAGGCAAAATCATCCAACACTATGCCAGGGAACTAGCATTTTGAGGGAGAAATAAAAGACAGAAAGTTCACGCACTGCAGAAGAATCCAAGCAACAGTTTATCACCACTGTGCAGACCTTTACATTTAGAAGTGGTCTAGCGGCTGAACTCAGTGATGGGAACCAAATCACAGAGGAATAAAGGGCTCTTCATCAGAATACTCTCGGCAGGGTTTTAAGAGAGTTTTGAGGTAGTGTCAAGACATTTGTCCAGTAAAAGAGAAATCTGGGAAACAATCAAATCTGCAGGGTCTAGCTACAATGTTGGCCTTGTAACAAAAAACCCCAAGAGCAGGGGTGGGCAAACTTTTTGGGCCGAGGGCCACATCTGGGTGGGGAAATTGTATGCAAGGCCAGGGCAGGGGGTTGGGGTGTGGGAGGGGGTGCAGTGTGCAGGAAAGGGGTCAGGGCAAGAGGGGTTGGGGTGCAGGAGGGGTGTGAGGTGCAGGCAGGGGGCTTAGGGCAGGGAATTGGGGGGTGGGGTGCAGGAGGGCTTCGGGCTCCGGGGTGGCAGCGGCACCACACCGGGGCCAGAGCAGGGTCCCTGCCTGCCTGCCCTGTCCCCACATCACTCCAGGAAGCGCTGCGGCCTCTGGGGGAAGGGGAGCGGAGGGCTCCCTGTGTGTTGCCCTTGCTGTTCCTCCAAGTACCTCCCCCAAAGGTCCCACTGGTAGTGGTTCCCCGTTCCTGGCCAATGGGAGCTGCGGGGGGTGGTGCCTGGAGGCAAGAGCAACGCGAGCCCTCTGCCCCCCCGCCCGGGGGCTGCAGGGGCATGGTGCCAGCCGCTTCTGGAGAGTGGCGCCAAGGGGGACAGTCCTGCGGACCGGATCCAAAGCCCTGAGGGGCCGGATCCGGCCTGCGGGCCGTAGTTTGCCCACCCCTGCCCAAGAGCATACTCCTAGCTCTCACTTTACATTGGACACTCTCCATTCCCCCTTGGTAAGATACTCTGTGCCCATGGATAATTTAACTGTAACTAAGACTCACCTTTGCCTTTCTCGGGGTACTTTGGTGCTACTGAGGTGACACAACCTTCTGGACTTGTGGGATCAGTTTTTCTCTCTTCTACTTTTTTGACAGTTCTTCCCTGATTCCTTGAAGGACTGTTTATCAGAAGAAAATTAAGACAATAAACCTCCTGTAGTTCTAAGTCTGAACAGGGATGGCAGATATCTGCCCCTTCTGCAGGCCACAAGGCTGCTATTGCTCCTTCCTGCAGACATGCATACTGAAGAGTGTGCATGGACCACAGCATCCACTCCCTGGAAAGGTAGGATGGGGACGGTCACCCAGTGATTGCAGCCATGTGTGTTATGGTTGCTGCTGTGGCTGAGAAAGGATTCAGGACTCCTCCCCCCACGCCCCAAGTCTGGTGATCTCTGCCTTAGCAGAGCCCTGAACATCCCTTCTGCTAAGAATGATGGAATGAAGTCGGCTTGCTAGCTGTTACCACTGGGCAGACAGACAAGTGGTGAAGGAGGAAACACAAATGGAGTTGTGGAACCATAAGGGGTTCCCATCTCAATGTTAGATTCCAGGCTGGGGAGGAGAGGGCTGTCTCTAGAACTCTGTACAGCTGGCACATTTTCCTTGTGGGCTAAGGTCCCCATCTCTCTGCACCCTCTATTCCACTTGCGGAGGGGAAGGTGTTAGGACTCAGAGCGAGCTGAGTCCTAGGGAGTAGGCTGAAGAGAGCCCATCACTGAGTTATGGGTTATATGGTAGGAGCCCTCTAAACCCTGCACTGGAACCAATTAAATGCCTGGTGAAGTATAGTGTGGGTGATGGGTGGGTAGTGCCCCTCCTCTGTGTCAGTGTAATAGAAGTTGTGGCCTGCTGTTTAAAATCCACGTGTTAGTTGTCATTTCACTCCTGTATTCAAATCAAAGATGTATAGTACATTTTTCTTTATTTCTTGGAGTTTAATATACACATTTTTACAATAAAACACATAAATAATGCTATATTCTGTATGCACACAATCTGGTATGTTTTTGACACGTATAGGTGTGCTAGACCGAGCTATTTTCTAGTTCATACCACTGCTATTAGCTCTTCATTTAAAACAATACATAAAAGTTCAAAAGCTATTTAAACCCCAGGTCTGTAATTCTACTGTGTAGAAAAGCAGCAGCACCAAAGAGAAATTAAGTAGTAAAATGTATAATAGGAGGCAAGTGGACAAAAGAACTACAGATGAACATCATTGCTGAGCCTAATGTATTTTGTAACCATCTGCTATGTCTTAGCCCACCAAACTGATTTGATGACATATTTACTTACCTTGTACAAGTTGGTGCAGGTACAGGTAAACTGTGTGTCTGTTCTAGTGTTCTGTGCTGACTAGCTTCTGTGAGAAAGAAAAATACCTATCAAATAATTTATTTGTACTCGGAGCCTTTGTATTCAGAATTTTTTTTTTTTAAAACACCAATCGGATGTATAGAATGGGGTTTCCAGTACAAAACTGCACTATGTAGAAGGGAGAAGGAAAGAGATAAAGATAATGTTTTACCTCTGCATGCCTGCAGTTGGCTAGTTAACACTTTTCTAATTTCATTTACCCAGGTAGCTTTAATTTCAGGAGTTGGTGCCTATCACAAAAAAGAAACCAGTGATCAAATATTGAAAGCTAGTTGCACTAAACAGTGCCTGCAAAAAAAAAAAAAAAAAAACACCTAGGAAGAGCCCTAAAGAAAAGATAAACAAAACTCTCCCCCAGGGCCTGGGGGGAAGGGGAATTATTTTAAGCTTTTAGCTGGTCTGGGGGGGAAGGGGAGGGAGACTGGAGTTGTGTCACGGTCAGAGACTTCATTTCTCTAATGAGAAAATTAACAAGACTTTTTTTATGCAAATTGTTTTTTGTGAAATGTTGGGAATCTTACATTTTTCATCAGAAAGGCCTGGATCCTGCAAACACACACATACTGACTTTTACACACCTGAGCAGTGTCACTGAAGTCAATGGGTAGCTCAGGTGAGTAAAGTTAAGTACATTTGTAAGTTCTTGCAGGATCAGGGGATAAGTTCACACAGTTTTACTCCACTTTTCGGTCAATGATATCGGAACTGTGTCACAAAACTACTGGGCTGCAAGCTGTAGATTAGTAGGTTATAAAATGAGACAACACTTTCTCTCTTTTTTGTGTGTGGTTTTTTTTTTTTTTAAAAAGAGCACCTCTTCTGTTTAAAGTCCTTCTGCATTCACCTCTGTGTGTGGGTTCTATTTTCCTCTCATTATACCAGTACACAGTAATACAGTAAAAAACCCATTACACCTTGTAACATCTTACATATTGTGTCCCAAAAAGCTTTATATTGTTGAATACTACTTCACTTTTTACCTTCTTAATTTATCAGAAGAGGAGGGAAATTAAGAGTTATATTTTTCCTCTTTCCTGTCTTTCTGCTGAATGGCTTCTATTACAGCCAATGGGTCACATCCTCAACTGGTGTAAACTATTGTAGCTCCATTGACTTCGACTGAGCAGTAGCGATTTGCACATATTGAGGATCTGGTTAAATGAATCTTATACATATTCAAAGACCTTTATGCACAAACATGAAAAATGCTTCACCAGGCACTTTTTTTATGAATCTGGATTGTATAGCGATGTATATAGGCTCCATTTACTTCCCTTACTGGAAGTCAGAAAGCATTACTGGCTCATACCCAAACCAGAAAAGAGTCTCACAACTTTTAACCCTCTTCAGGCTACACAAGACTTGCTGCACATGTCTCTACTTAGGCTCATTGTCCAAGTGACATTGCTAAGACAAACAATTTCTGTAAGTAGGAGCAACACTTCCAAACAGAGTAGGTGTGGAAAGCACCTCACCATTTATTCTGTGAAAGTGCATGGCTCAGAAATAAAAAATGATCAGTACGTAAAACAGAAATATAAGCCAATGAGTTCATTTAAACTGAAGTGAAGCACCATTACCTGAATGATGTAAACTTCTTCTCTCGCATTATACCAGATTTCAAATTTCTTTGAGTCACCTTTAGCATTCTCTGTTATTCCAACAGCTGTCATCTGCCAAACACAACAAACTGATGTTGACATGCTTAATATCAATTAAAATAATGGTAACCGAAGCCCATTAGTCATCTTCTTTTATCCCAGTACATTGAACTGTTTAAACCTATTCAGCAGAGTAATCTTTTCATCACTGATCTGAGGTTTTGCACTCAAGACAAAAGAATATATTGATCATGTACAATCTGTGCATTACGCAGTTGAAGCAGGAGAGTTTTAGGGCTTTACTCTCAGCTGTCACCAATGTGTCAGGATGAAAGGGGAGATTCTGTAAATTAATCAAGGAAGACCCATAAATTATCTCTTATTTAAGGGCCAGATTTGGACTCCTTTACATTTTGGATGACCTTGTTCCCCCAGTAGTCCCAATTGCCAATGTAACATGGATAAGGGGATCGCAATCTGGACTACATTAGCCTAATATGGTTTTGTAATCTCAAAACAGAAGATACTGGAGTTAAAAAAGGGAGGCTATGGAGAGATGGGGATGACAGAAAGGACACAGTAAATAGCATAAAAGGCAGAGATTATAGCAATATTGGCCAGACTTGCTTCAAAGTGCAAATTCCATGCTGCAAAAAATTCTTAGAGGGTTTAAGATAGCAAACCCATAATGTGTTTGGGCCCTTAATGTGTTTACAAATAAAGTTATAGGTATAAAATGTCTTCAGTGTGTGAACGTAATATACTGTATTAAAGCAGCTCAAAGGCTTAGGTACGACTTATCTTATTCTTATTATGATTACTAAATAGCTTACGTTTAAGGAATGCTTATAACTGTAGGAAGGTGCTTTTTCATATCCCTCTCCATTTTCTTCTCTCTTTTTACAGAACAACACTGCCTTCTCATGGAGGAACAGGTGCCTTTGCATTGGCTTGAAACGTGCCAAATCCTTCACTTTTGAGTGACCTTTTTTATGATCAGTCCATACACTGAAGGATCCTTGCATTAAAAGCTTGCCTAGTTCATTCAGGTTTCCCTGAAACAAGAACAGTGAAGTTGTTTACATTTTGAAAAGACACTATCAACTTAAAAACACATTTCCATCTGAAAATGTTGTTCTGGCAATACTGTTGTTGTTGCCCGAAACTCCCACAATCAGTAAGGGAAGGTGGACCCAAGAATGTTTGATAGCATTAGATAGGCGAACAGAAAACCCCTGTAGAGTGAGTGAGTGTGTTTGTAAAAAAGGTGCTCTATCAAAATGTTTTTTTTTAAATAAAAAAACAGTTGACATTGTTCCTTTATACATAATTTGTTTGGTTTATTAATCTTGAACTGGGAAGAATTTACACCAAGTTATGTGATGCAAGGTGGTCCAAATTAGCCTAAAGAGAACAGAAGCAGCAATGTGGTTTCTTATTTAGAGTTTAACCATCCTCAACAAAGAAAGGATGAGGAATCCACCATTACATGCAAATTCACATCAACAAATCATATGTAACATTATACATACCCAACAGCACATCAAATACTGAAGAGAAATATGATATAGAATGATGTGAGATTAGCCAAAGACAAAAATAAGTCTTATCTGAACCTCTTTACTTTGATGGTCCAGATAAAATGGAACTTGGAGGTGAAATCCTGGCCCTGTTGAAATCAATGGGAACCCTACAGAATAAGATTCTAAGGCAAGGAGGAACCATTGCAATCATCTAGTCTGACCTCTTGTATAACACAGGCCACAGAACTTCCCCCAAATAATTCCTAGAGCAGATCTTTCAGAAAAACATCAATCTTGATTTAAAACTTGTCCGTAATGGAGAACCCACCATGACACTTGGTAAATTGTTCCAATGTTTCATTACCCTCACTGTTAAAAATTTCCACCTATTTCCAGTCTTAATTTGCCTACCTTCAACTACCAATTGTTGGATTGTTATACCTTTCTCTGGCAGACTGAAGAGCCCATTATTAAATATAATGTTCCCCAAATAGGTACTTATGGACTGTAATCAGTTCACCCCTTAACCTTCTCTTTATTAAGATAAATAGATTGAGCTCTTTGAGTCTCTCTCTCTAAGGCATGTCTTCTAATCCTTTAATCATCCTCTTGGCTCTTCTCTGAATTGTCTCCAATTTATCAACATCCTCCTTGAATAATGGACACCAGAACTGGACACAGTATTCCAGAGTGGTCACACCAGTGCCAAGTACAGAGGTGAAATAACCTCTCTACTCCTACTCAAGATTCCCCTGTTTATGCACCCCAGGAGTGCATTTGCTGTTTTGGCCACAGAGTCATGCGGGGAGCTCATGTTCGTGATTATCCACCGTGACCCTCAAATTTTTTTCCAAGTCACTGCTTTCCAGGATAAAGGATGCTATAATTCCTGGGGCTGGTTTTACAACACAATTCCCCCATCAGTTCATCTCTAGAGGAAATTTCCCTCCAAGGATAAAGTATTTGGCATGGGTTAACAATGCTTTCTTCTGAAACATGTGGCACTTTCTACTGTCAGGCAGTGTACAACACTAGAAATGGACAACTGACATGACAATTCTTATTTTCTTCTTTCTGAGGTACACTGCTGAATAAAACTTTGTATCTGAAGAGGAAAATTGGGATCTGCAAAGTGGGATTGGGACTTGTAATAAAATCTATTAAAAGTTTGTATTAGTAATGAGATTGGTGAGAAATATGTAAGAAATCCATTTTCCCATTATTTTTGACAACACAGTTCAGATATTAGTTAAAAGGAAACAGTTGTGCAATCCCATTTGCATTATTATACAAAACGAAATGAGGAGTGTGTATCTGAATAAAAATAATTAAGAAGTGCTGTCACTTACATCATAGCCAGTAATGGCAATCTGGTGCATGGAATCATTGACTGCTTTGAGAATACCTAGTATAGAGGTTAATGCCTCCTGCAGATCTTCAGCTCCTTCACAGTTTTTGCTGTATTTCAGCATTTCCTGTGGAAAAAAACAATGATGCAATGCTCATTCAGTTTTGTAAACAGATAACTATTAATACTCAAGATGAGTGTACTTTCAACACTGAATCTGAGGCAAATTTTCAAAGTTAGCTGATGAAATTTTGTGCAAAAAACCCCAAACCAAAAATCCGGTCCTTTGTGACATTTTCAATCAAAAATTCCCCACTTGCCACATCTGAAAAAGGCCAGAGAAGGAAGAGAAGATGGGAATCTCTAAAAGCCACATGGCAGTGGATTAAATATAAGGCTGGGAGTCGGAAGGGTCTAAATTCTACTTCTAACCTCTACCACTGACAGGACTTAACAATTCACACTTAGAGCACTTTACAAACATTAGTAAATGATAAAGTAGGTAAATCTCTGTAAATGCGGCTTATGCAGCCCAATCTTGCAAACCGTTACTATTAAAACGGTGGAAAATTGGCATGAATTTTTGTGGAAAATCTTTCTATTGTTACCTAGCTCTAAAACTGAAGTATAGGTCATGCTCATTTTAAGCTGTTATTATTTATATTGCGGACTGGAGCCCTGGTCACAGATTGAAGCTCCATTGTGCTAGGCACTGCCCAAAAACGTAACAAGGAGGAAGTTCTTCACCAAAGACTTTACAATGTAAGTGAAGATGCTCTTTTCTTTTCTATGGCACCAGTCCTGCAGTTTGATCCATGTAGCCCATGTGGTGCTCCACTAACTTCAGGGGGAGATCACATAGGAATTAGGGTTCACTCAGGCAGGTCAGATTGCAGGAATTAAGGATATTTTAAGAGAGACTTCTGAAATCATTTGATTATTCCACTCTTCATATTTAAACAGTCAGCAAAATTCATCCCTGTTATAGCTTGATAAACTTCAATGGATTTGTGCCCAGGGCAAATTTGATCCAAATGTTATTTTTAAATAATTAGTGTACTATAATTTTAAAAACTAGTTTTGGAATCTTAACTTGCTTGTGTGTGAAGCATTTGTTAAAACAAGTAATCTACATGCATGGAAAAGGTTAGGTCTTGAATGTCCATTAAATAATTTATGATGAAAAAAACCAGACATGTCTTAAATGTTTGGAAATTTGGTGTAGCATTTTCAAAAATTTCAGGCTTCTAATATAAAACTATAAAATTCAACATTATCATATATTTTCTAAAAAATACCGTGGGTGTCAATTAAGAAGTACTTGATACCTGAAATGTATCCCTCTGCATTGTCTTGGAGAGTTTCTATTTAACTACAGAGATATTTTTCTGAGCACATTTTGGAGCCCATAGTGCAAATTCCTCCAATGGTCACAAGTTTTAAGCAAATGGGAAGTATTCCTTGCACGTCTATTTGTCCTAGTCCTCCTTCTGTCTACCCAGAGGGAGAATAAAGGCAAAAGCAACTGTTAAGCAAAGACTATATACAGAAACACTAGTTTGCCCATTTCCTGCTTTTAGAATCAGAGAAACAAGAGAAGGGAACAAGAAGATGGCAGACTGGGATCTGTCCATCAGCCTTCATGACTTGAAAGTACACGTATGTTCTTATTTCTGCTGTCTTTCGGGCTTTTCTCTGGGTAGGATGAGACAAGTAGTGACACACAATTACAAAATGTAATTTTTAAAAGTGTGCAACCTTCAAAAGCATAAGCATGAATACCACTCTGTCTCCCTTACCTTCAGCAGTAACTGGTATTTGGTTATTCTCTGAACAGGTTTCAGTAAGTAGGAATCCAAACTCAGCTTGTGATCAAGTTTCCTCTGACATTCCTAAAATGAATTTAGCACTTCATTAATATATAAATCTTTCTTCTTTCAGCCTTAGAAACATTGAGAAAATATATCAATTTACAAATACAAATATTTTGAAGAAATAAATAAATATACCTGAAAAAATGCAGAGTCTGAAAACTGCCTCCATAAGCTTTCAGATCGGGGCTTATTTTGACAGTATTTTTCATAAATCTGGAAATCTTCCATCTGAATTTGGGGGAAAAGGTTGTTGTGAATTCAAGTGCTGAGCTTTTACTAAAAAGTACTTACAATTCTTAGGAATGCCTGCTTATGAGACTAAGAAAAACCAAGACAAACAACAGTAAAATTCCCTGGAACTTTATTGACAAAAAATATTGTTAAAATATTCACTATCATTTTAAAGGATATTATGAATTTGCACATTGTATTGCAGAATTTCAAAACAACATTTTCTTGTTAATTCTTGCTTCAGTTTAAATGTCTGTTAAATATGGACAAGCAGTGGCGGACTTAGAGTTAGTGGGGCCCTGTGCTCAGTTTCATTTTTGGGGCCCTTCCTTGGGACCCAGCCAAGAAAAAGGATCTTCTCTCTTATCTCCCCCCCGCCCCACTTTTTCATTTTTTAAATTCTTCCTCCTCCTACATGTAATAGGAAATAAATGAAAATAAAGTGAGGTACCTTGATTGTTTTTGTAGTCTAACTTATTTTTCCACAGACCACTTGAAAATCGCTGGGAGTCTTGGCGGACCACAATGATTTTTCCAAATATTGTTTGTACCATTAGCTAACTATTGTAAAGCGCTTTGGATAAGAGCACTTTATTAAAGGTAAAAAACATTGGGATGCGGGGTCTGGCCAGGATTTAGGGTGTGAGAGGAGGCTCAGGGCTGGGGAAGGAGGTTGGGGTGTGGAGCACTTACCTGGGACAGCTCCCGTTTGGTGTGGGGAGTGCAGGTGGGGATGTGCAGGAGTCAGGGAGGGCAGGGGGCTGGAGGTGTGCGAGGGGGTGCAGGAGTCCAGGGGTCAGGACTGGGGGTTCAGGGTCTGGAAGGGAGTTAGGGTGCAGGAGGGGGCTCAGGGTTGGGGCGTGGAGCGCTTACCTGGGGAAGCTCCCATTTGGTGTGAGGGGTGCAGGTGGGAATGTGTGGGGAGTGTGCAGGAGCTCCCATTTGGTGCTCAGGGTGGGGATGTGGGGAGTGCAGGAGTCAGGGTGGGCATGGGGCTGGGAGAGGTCTGAGGGGGTGCAGATGTCAGGGCAGGGGGCTGGGATCATGGGGGTGCTCCCAGCAAACAGCTCTTCGACGGTGGGGGAAGCGCTGGGAGGGGAAGGGGTGGGAACACAGCATGCTCAGGGGAAGAGGCGGGGGAGGGGAGAGCTTGGCTGCCGGTCGGTGCAGAACCCCAGGACCAGCAGAACCAAGCTTCTGCCCCTGCAGATGCCCGGCCCTGGGGCCCCCTGTTGTTGTGGGGGGCCGTGCCAGGGCACCCTGTGTTTCATTGTAAAGCTGACTTCGTGTACAAGCCATATATATATAAATCCCTTACTTAAACTAATATATTAAAAAGAAATAAGTCTCTATAGTATTATAATAGTAACCATAAGTATAAGCAAACAGTAATAAAATAGAGAGGTGCTCTTTAGAGGTAGGTTGCTATGTCACCAGCTGCATCCAGGTGGTAAATGCTGCTGATGGCTAATCCATCACAAACCTTTGCTATCCATCCAGAAATAATCAGTGCTACTGCCATCAATAGACTCATGTGGTATACTCCTGTGGAGTGGGGCAAAGTCTTTGTAGCACATAATTTATTCAAATACTTTTGCAGTTTTTCTGTTTGGGAGTTATCTGCGTACAGATCTGAATTTGATGAATTTGTACATTAAATCACCCAACTGGTTGTGCATTAGTCAATGTCTTCATTGGGTTTTACTATTTGTTATTCAAGGGTATGTCTGATCACATAAGCCATGTGGTATTATTTCTGCTCCCTGACTGTACGATTGAAACTTTTTAAAGTAGAGAAAAGTTTGTGTTATATTCACATAGGCATTTATGAACCTATCATCTTCTGGGTCAAATTTGCCCCTGTAGAGAGGGCCAAGACAAAGCCTAAGTTCTACTTTAGCCCTCTAAATAGTTTAAATGGGGCTTACATGTTACATAGGCTTTATATTGGCCCTCTGCAGAGTAGTGAGTTTCATTTTCTGACCAAAAGTGCTACAGGTTGTGAATATTATGAAAGCAAATGCAAGTTTTTATTTTAATGAATATTTGCTATTAGTTTTTTTATTGTAGTATTTACCAGCTCTACTCTCTTGTTTTCTATTTCCCCTGTGGAGATAGCCCAGTTTCTTTGTGGCAAGCATCCTGAATATCATGTTTGGGTTTAACTTGGGGAAGAAGCTAGTCTTTAAATCAAGCAAACCTATTCATATATTTAAAAGCAACACTTATGGACTTATGGAGTCTAGCCCACTATTCTGGGAGCAAACGCTGGTGTTAAACAACTGCTTTAAGTCACATGTGTAACTATAATAGCATTGAAAACATTCACCCACATGGATCACTATGTTAGCTAACATTTCAATGCTTTAAAACAGGGGTGGGCAAACTTTTTGGCCTGAGGGCCACATTTGGGTTGCAAAACTGTATGGAGGGCTGGATAGGAAAGGTTGTGCCTCCCCAAATAGCCTGGCCCCCACCCCCTATCCAACCCCTCCCACTTCCCACTCCCTGACTGCCCCCCCCATCCAAACCCCCCTGCTTCTTGTCCCCTAACTGCCCCCTCCTGGGACCCCACATCCCTAACCGCCCCCAGGACCCCACCCCCTATCCAACTCCCCTGCTCCCAGTCCCCTGACTGCCCTGACCCCTATCCACACCCCCGCCCACTGATAGGCCCCTCAAGGACCCCACACCTATCCAACCCCCCCCGTCCCCTGACCACCCCCAGAACCTCTGCCCCATCCAACTGCCCCTGCTCCCTGTCCCCTGACTGCCCCCCAGAACTCCTGCCCCGGCCAGGAGCTCAAGGGCTGGGCAGAATGGTCCTGCAGGCCGCATGTGGCCCGCAGGCCATTGTTTGCCCACCTCTGCTTTAAAAGGCATGTTGGCTCATTCAGTGGAACAGTTAATGGGTCATTCAATTCTGACCTCTGAGTTGAAGAATTTGCATCGATTTTAAAAATGGATATTTGTCCTCATTTACAAAGAAAAATACTATTGTAAAAAACCCTCACAAATGCATTATAAAGTATTAATGGCTGCAGCAAACAATGGCCCAATTTTAGTCTGGGCACTCAGTAAATTACAATGGCATTGCGCCTATTTTTATGTAACCCCTTTAGAGGGGAGTGCTCCTGAAATACCACAATGGGCCTCTAGTGGACTGGCTCATTCACTACAGCATCTAAAGCCCATTTATGTTCTCTTCACTATGATGGGTTTCCTTGGGTGGTGGCCTTGTAGGTGAACCAAGAACCCTGAGGAGAAAATGGAGAAGGCTGCAGCCAGACCTCAGAGCTGGGTTACATTTACAAGGCCTGAATTTGGCACTATGACTTCCCTACGAGGGAGTATCATCACAGTCTCAGTTCCAGAATGATAAATGGCATTAAATGACCACAAGGACCACCCCGACCCCCTCCTGTCCCCCAACCTCCCGACCCAGCTCTGATCTCCCTCCTGCCCTCCAAACCCCTCAGTCCCAGGAGCATGCTCCTGCACCCTCAACCGCTCATCCCCAGCTCCACCCCGGAGCCCTAACCATCCTCCCCCTCACCCCTTGCCCAAGCCCCCTCCCTTACCCTGAACTCCTCATTTCTGCCCCCACCCAAGAGCCCACACCCCCAGCTGGAGCCCTCACTCCCTAATCCCAAATTTTGTGGGCATTCATGGCCCACCATAAAACTTCCATGCCCAGATGTGGCCCTCGGGACAAAAAGTTTGCCCACCCCGGTCTAGTAAAACGCACTGTATACATGATACATACCCTTTCCAGAAAACACCTTCCCACCAGCTCTGGGTATTCTATGTAATTTTCTAGTTCTTTCAAGAATATTCTACAAAGAAGATAACTTTGTTAGGTCACATGACAAAATACCCTAAATAAAAAACAGTTGTAATAACGTAGACTTCCTTAGGCTTTCTCCATAGAATTCATTTTCTAAACTTTAGGAAACATCAGAGCTGTAATATTGTATAGGTTGAACCTCTCTATTCTGGCACTCTCTGGTCTGGCAAAATTCATGGTCCGGCATAGGTGCCGATTCTGTGGGTGCTCTGGGGCTGGAGCACTCACGGGGAAAAATTAGTGGGTGCAGAGCATCCACCGGCACCAAGCTCCCCCTTCTGCCCCCCTCCGTCTGCGCCTCTTGCATGCCAGTGGCTCCGCGCTTACCAACTCTTCCTCCTCCCTCCCAGTGCTTTCAGAGCGCCACAAACAGCAGATTCAGAGCGTTCAAGCTCCAGGAGGGAGGGGGAGGACCTGGGGCTGGCAGCTGGGACCCTGGAAGACATGGGGCCAGTGGCTGGGACCTGGGGCCAGCAGCCAGGACGCTGGGTGGCAGCGGGTCCCCCAGGTGGGGGGGCAATGCTGGGCGCAAAGCCTGGGGGTGTTGTATCACCCCACCGCACCCTACTTCCCATGCCTATGGAGACCCGCTGGCACTCTGCATTGACCTCCCATGGTTCGGCAAATTCCTGAGGGTGCTGGACTAGAGAGGTTCAACCTGTACTACAAAACTAAACATGCTCACCCATCTCATTATTTGAAAGGGACACCAATTTAAAAACTACATTTCTGAAATTTTTGTTTAACCTACTGTTAGAAATGGTACAGAAGATTACTATAACTGAATGGGATTGGAGAAAAATGTTTTCCGTTTGTTTACTTTGTGCATCTGGCAGCATTTTGTGCTATTTCCTCTAGATAGTTTCACATTGTGTTGGACTTTTCACCCAAAAAGAGTGAGAAAAACATTTAAAGAAATAGAAAACTGTGATTGTAAAACCACATACATTGGCCCAAGGGCAAGTATCGTATGTGAAACTACTTTAAAAAAAAAACCTAACTTGATCACATGTTGGCAATTTTCTAATCAAAATTGTTGGCCAAATCCTACATGACTGTATAAGGAATGTAACAATTGTCCTTCATACTTAACTTATTAAATTATATTTTTATCTTTCCGATACCAGTTCCAATTCTGCCCTGTGGGGGAAGATCTGCTAAACAGTAGCCATTAATTCAAACTCCTGTGAAAGGTCAATTTCCCTAATAGAGTGTAAATTCAGCAGCCATCACCATACAGAAGAATATCAAGGTTGGGATAAAATGGTTAGTGGCTGAGGCAAGAAGTTAATACTTAGTGGCAGGAAGAAAAGACCCATATCCAGGGATCGGTCATGTTATTATGGAGTAACGACAGCAACTTTGTAATGGTTGCAAGACAGTTTGTATTATATTTGAAACTGTTTAACTTCCTCCATTAATTGGGTGAGTGAAAGGACAGACTGCACACAGCAAAACACTGGTTGTTTTATGCTTTTTGCAGATATTAGATAGCTTCACACAGCTCTATGCAAGGTTCCTTGTCTCCCTTAGGTACTTTGCCTTCTTTTTCCTATGCAATATGGATTTAAATGTATCAGATACTGAGGATGGACTAAGTCAGCATCCTTTAATATGATTAAAAAAATCTGAGACCCCTCCCTCACCCAAGCAGTACTACATAAAATGGTATAACATAACTGAAAACATTCGTTCTCTTACCCTCACCCACCCATTCACTCTCAGCTTTTTTGATTGAACACAAACACTAACCTGTTGTGAAAGTGATAAATTTCTTCCATATTCCCAAACAAAATATCCTTCTTATTTAGGAGCCCTGGTGAAATGAGATGCATCATTAAAGGGTTGTCCATCTCTGACGCATACCCCTGTGACATGGAGAGAGGCAGATTAATTAGTTCCAACACCTGTCTCCCTTCCACAAATCAGTCTGCTAGCAGCCAATAACACAGAAGATTTCTGCATCAATTATGTAATGTTAACACTTCCAACATTGCTCTTTTTGACTGCTATCAAAACAAATGCTCAGAAGGATTGTACACAAACATTCATAATCTCTAAAGAGTTAATTTGAAGAATTACTGAATGTTCTTGTTAAATAAGAATGCAACTAAGTTTACACAATCACCGCATTCAAGGCAAAACTAGCATATTTCCACATCATTTATTCGTATGTAATTTGCAATTTTTTCGTAACTCTTTGAAACTATCAGTTGAAATGTATAAAGCTAGCTATAGTGTCTATGCAACCTTAAACACCGATATTTCAGACGACTGTTCTTGCTCACCCACATTTATAACGCTACTGCAGGTAATAAAAATCATTGCAGATCCTGTCCTTTAGCATTTTAACACATACAAAAATGCATGCAAAGTTGTTTTAAGTCTGACTTTCAAATGTAGACATTATCCACTGGGCACTATGAGCCAGATTCTCTGGTCTAATCACCGAGCATAGTTCAGGAGGGGAGAATGCAAAGGTGGCTTTAGACCATCACTGCTATTCCCTAAGCCCTGGGGACACTGGGGCAGTCCACCCAAAATGATTTCCAGACAGATAATACATAGGGCAAACAAGGTTTTTTTTGTATTGTACATTTGCTAGAATTTATTAATTAAAGGATAAACTACTGAAGGTGTCGGCTCCTCAGATGAGTAGCTCCACCAACAGATATATGGATAAATAGACTTACCTCAAGAACACAAAGAAGTTCTTCCACATATGCTCGTTCAGTTTCAATAAGTTCATTAATTACATGGCTGTTAACAGAGATAATTAAGAAAGGACTGTTAATTTCACAGACTAAGGAATTTTATAAGGAGATTCATTAGCCTATTTTACAGACACAATTAATGCTGAATATAAATATCATATATATTTGCATATCCATATTTTATGTCAAGATGTCTTTCCCAAAAATGGGAGGGGTGGTGGATGCTGTTTAAATCAGAAGATTATATACTGAGGCAGCAGATTGTGACATCAAATGTGCTAAGCCTGAGTTCTGCTTCATTTTCAAGTGCTGCAGGAGCTGGAGTCAGAGCTGCAATGTGCTACTGAAGATAGATTTTTACATTTTAAATTCAGTTGGTCATTTGATATTCAAGCCATTTTATGCATCAGTATTTATGGCATATGATGAAGAAATATCATGCCATGTCTCTGTCACATTTGTTTCCCACAGTTAACATGGATTTCTTTTCCTCCCTATGGTTTTGGGTGAGTGAAGTGTCACATGCTCGTGAACACATGGAACTGTGATGGCTAGAGTCGGCTATAATGAAGGGTTTTTCAGATCGGTGAGCCAATACAGTTCAGTCTGCAAACCCTGCTACGCCAACCCCAGATCTGTACCGGACCAAGATTACTAATTTTGGAATTCATATGGTGGTTCTGTGATGTGGACAAAGGAATACGAGGGACTTCCTTGAGATTTCCCCAAGATAGGGTTTAAGGCCAGAAGGGACTGACAGCTCATATAGTCTGACCTTTGTATATCACAGGCCACTAACATCACACCCAAGAGCCAAAATTAGAACAAAGCACCACAGTCCATAGGAGACCAGACCATTAGGTCAGGCAGAAAATTGGGAGAAATTCTTTCGTGATCCCACATATGCTCAGCACGTGAGCCTGAGCATGTGAGCAAGAACTAGCCAGCCAAGCACCTGAGAGAATTCTCAGCACCACCTCAGAGCACTGGCTCACCCAATCCAGTGCCCCATCTCCAGCAGTGGCCATCTCTAATGCTTCACAGGAAGGAGAAAAACACCCACCAGAATACACTGGGGCAAGGGGAACCTTTCCTGACCCCTGCAGGGGACTAGCTGAAGTCCTGAAGAATCAGATTTTAGGAACAAACAACATGAACTGGAAGTGACCCCCAGGTCTGCTGAGCCCTACTACCACAAGCAAACCCATCATACAGTCCCACTCAAATTTGTCAATCTCACTCCTAAAACTGATTAAGTTGCTTGCTGCCCACAACTCCTACCAGGAGGCTGTTCAGAAACTCACTCCTCATGCTTAGAAACCTTCTTCTAATTTCCAGCCTAAATGTATTGATGGCCAGTTTTTACACATTTGTTCTTCAGTTTAAACACACATCAACCAGCCACACAAATTTCAGGAAAAATCATCTGAAAATTGCGAAGTATGGTGACCAAAACCTTTGGTAGTTTATTTAAGGCTTGATAACTATTCAAACCTCTAACTCCTATCTGAACTGAAACTTTAAAATCCCCTTTCACTAATGCATTTATCATGGAAAGTTGGCCTGGAGGAAGTAACATTAGGTACATGGTACAACCAAAATACAATCTGCAGACTAAAAATGGGAAAATATCGTCCAATGTAGCCCACAGAGCACAACTGATTCACTTTCACTAGCTTAGATTACCTTCCACAAGTCTGGAGCAGGGATCGGCAATCTTTGGCATGTGGCTCGCCAGGGTAAGCAATCAATGGAGGCTGCGGGAAGACACGGCCAGCACATCCCTCAGCCCGCGCCGCTTCCCGCAGCCCCCATTGACCTGGGACGGTGAACCGCGGCCAATGGGAGCCGTAATCGGCCGAACCTGCGGATGCAGAGGGTAAACTAACCGGCCCGGCATGCCAGGGTGCTTACCCTGGCAGGCCATGTGCCAAAGCTTGCTAATCCCTGGTCTGGAGGCTTGATTCAGAGAAACCCATGAAAGCTCAGATGCTCTTCTGAATCGTAACCAAACGTAAAACTAAACAGTTTTCTTAAGGTTCACTTTTCAAAAGTTACAGCATCGTCTTAATATCTGTTGATTTAATCTTGTCATAAATAAGGTGATACTTAAACAATCTCAGCAAGTTGCAGTCTTGCGCCAGGGGAGAAGATGACAACTGCAATGCTGGGGGTGTCATGCTCAATGTGCAGTCGAAGGTATGCTTTTACAGAAGGTTTATACAGCTGGTTGAAGAAAGCAGAGCACAAAACCAATCACGAATGAGGCTGGAATATGCAATTTTGAGGAGTTTAAGAAATCTAAATCCTCCCATATCACTCTTGCTGAAGGAAGACAACTTGTAAGGGACCATGCAAGATGGAAGTCCATTTTACGCACTTCCATGGCTACATCATAGTCATGTGAATCTGCTGAACCAAATGGTAATGGTAGACCTTGATCAGTCCAATCAGAATAACATGCTGGCTGTTGTCTACCAAGCTGTACCCACCTTCGTAACACAGCTAGGTTTTCTTCATCATCCATCACAGATCCACCTCTGCTTTGACGGATTTCACTCATTTCATTCTGGAACACAACGTGAAAAAGTATGTCAGAGGGAAAATAGGAAAATGTACTTCCAATCTATTTGCTATACCATTGACATATGGAACTATTATTTTATTTATAACAGAGGCTGCAACTATTAACAATGAAGGAAACTATGAGGCAAATTCAAGGGCAAAAGAATGAAAGTTTATCAGATGGTCTTGGGGAACATCAGAACATTTGGATAAATGGAGTGTCCCACAAAAGAGGAAGCCAGCCCACCAGCTTAGAAAGGTTCTGCTTTTGCTTTTCTTCCAAGCAAAAATGATCTCAGGGCAAATGGTACCAACCTAGAGGACAAAATGAAACTCTGTTTTCACCACGATTTACCAGAGCTCTCGTCTGGGGCTCACTGTGTTTCTTTGAGTTCTGTGACTTCACAAAGCACTGACTTTCTCTAGTTCTCTGGCTGTGGCTACACTTAGCACTTCAAAGCGCTGCCGCAGTAGCGCTTTGAAGCGCTAAGTGTAGTCAAAGCACCAGCGCTGGGAGAAAGCTCTCCCAGCGCTGTCCGTACTCCACCTCCCTGTGGGGAATAACGGACAGCGCTGGAAGCCGCGCTCCCAGCGCTGGGGCTTTGACCACACTGGCGCTTTGCAGCGCCGCAATTTGCAGCGTTGGAGAGGGTGTGTTTTCACACCCTGCTGCAGCACTGCAAATTTGTAAGTGTAGCCAAGCCCTCTGTGTGTGCGCTTGCACACTGGAGAGAATGATCAAGATAAAACAAATTCAGAATTACTTTTAGTCTTCTGTAGTTCATTCTCCGGAGCATGTTATCTTCTGTGTTGGACACATAGTCAGAGCCTCTTCGAAGACCTGGTACAGAATCAAACAGCAGCTGTTAAACTGGAGCAGGTTTGACAGAGGTCTTTTGTATAACCACAGACAATAACTTAAATTCTCTTCAAGTTCATTGGTGTAGTGCAGGAACCTGATTTAATAGCTTTTTGCAGCAATTTACCTGGAGAGACACAAGGAGATTTTACAAAGACTTCAGGTCTTGGTGCCACTGGCTGAACTGGACGGGTCTGCTTAGCTGCCAGTTTTTTAAGGCTCACTTGTCTCTTTTGAAACATTTCTTCCATGCTTTCCTGCTTTTGAAAAACTTTTTGCACATGTTCCTGTAGAAATAGCATAAAATTAGCACTATTCTGAATAAACTTACAAGACATGCTGTCATTTATGGTACAATAACCTCCAATATGTCCAGCTTTTATACAGCATATAAAAAGGAACATGTAGAAATAATGTTCTAAACTTTAAAGAGAAATTCTTCCCTCATTCTAACTAAAATATAATTTAGAATGCCAGACTGAGATATTTAGTTCCAATTACATTAGTGTACATCACCATCAAAACATTTCACTGCTGACCAGGTTGTAAATTTAGGGAAATCAAATAAATTATGATTGATTCAAACTTCCACATTTAGGGTAAATGTTTCAAAAGTACGTAAGTGGCATATGAGTCTAAGTTCCTATTTTTAAAACTGACTTCAGCACTTAGGAGCTTATCATCATTGAAAGTAAGTGGAGCTTTGGGTACATCTACACTACCTGTTGGATCAGCGGGTAGTGATCCATCTATCGGGGATCGATTTATCGCGTCTAGTGTAGTGTAGTGTAGTGATCCCTGATCGCTCTGCCGTCGACTCCGGAACTCCACCGCGGCGAGAGGCGGAAACGGAGTCGATGGGGGAGTGGCAGCGGTCGACTCACCGCCGTCCTCACGGCCAGGTAAATCGACCTAAGATACGTTGACTTCAGGTACACTATTCGCATAGCTGAAGTTGCGTATCTTATGTCGACCCCCGTACCCCCAAGCGTAGACCTAGCCTTAGACTCTTAAGTGCCAGAGTCACTTTTGAAAATGGGACCTATACTCCTATGTCACTTAAGGATTTAGGACAACTTAATTACATCACATAATAGAATAGCTAAGAATGGTAAGAGACACACGAGAGTGACATTGCATTTAGAACAATTCATTTTTCTAAAGAGCATACACACGTCACAGAATCAGTATTTGCTAACATGTAACACACCACAAGAACTCATTTGATAGAATATCTTTTGAACACTACTATCCAAGAAACTAGGGCCACTGCTACATATCCCTGATGTATTTGGCAGCAAACCAGAGGCAGGAGTTGGGGGCCGGGGGAACACAATCAAGCTAGAGGCATGTTTGCCTTGTGACTCCCAGTCACATCCACTGGTGCACGGTGCCCTAGAAGAGGTAGAACTGCTAACTATCCTATATTAAAGCTGTCATAGCGGGTGGCCTTGGCTGCTGCAGGGGAAGTCTTTAAAGGGGAAGACCATCCCTTCCTCCTCCATACCCCAATAAATAAAAGCAGTCCTGGGTCCACATAAAAGTAGGGCTGGGCTAGAGTAATACTGGTGCTGCAGTTCCCAGCAGCCCCCCAGTGCTGCTACCTGCTACTGCAGGTGGAGTTGGTGAGTAGAATGAGCAATCAGGATCAAAGTGCCAACAACAATTCAGTGCCCTAGGAGGCCAGCTATGCAGTTTACCATTAACATCAGCCCTGCAAGAAACCAAATCTAAAATTAACAGTGACTGTAAACATATGTGCACATGCATAAATCCTATGGGTACCATTAGGTCCTGGTTGAGAATGGGTTCATATAGTTGGTAAACTTTATTCGGTTCCTTGATTTTATTGTCTGCCCCTGTGTCCAGGAATTTCTCAATCTCCTGCAAAGCTGATTCTGCGCCGTCCTGGGACTGGCATTTGTCTACAGGCTGTGACGCTAGCAGGTAAATGCCTTCATCACACCACCTCATGGACTGGAAACACACAACGAAAACAGGAAAGAACACACATCAGTGGAAACACTTAAGTGAATGGTTAGCAGAATACATTTCACACATTTACAAAATGTTCAGCTATGTGAGGGGGGAAAGTCAGATTTCTGATTTTTTTTCTCCCTATTAGCAAATGCCTGTTTTACACTGGAAACATTCTTCCTCTACTGGTCATTATTTACTTCTCAAACATATGGGGTCATCACATGTTTGCAATATTATTAGCAAGTGAGATGGGAAGCAGAACTATTTCATATAAAATTTACCTTCTCCAATAGACTATGCAGTTCCAGAGATTTGTTAAGAAGACCTCTCCTCTTTTCTGTCTCTGTAGCAAATGCATCACAGAGATGATGGAGCTCATTGCACTTTGGAAGAATGGAGTCCACAGCATAGTGGTTGTTTTGAACAAGCTGGTCACCTTGAGAAGCTAGCACCCTAGCTTTTCCTAAGGATTCCTAAGAAAGCAAAAAAATTTTAAAATACTAGATTTAGTTCGAATGTTAGGGTTAACATTCTTTAAAAAGCTCCCAAAATAAAACTCAAACATGTATTCTGCTATGGAAAAGTGCATTTATTTGCTATGCAAATAATTTCATTTATTAAATTGTTAACTGTTGCATTGTCTAATAAATAAAGGTGTTTTCCTGTCTTTCCAGTTGTCTAAATACTTCGGTGCTCCTCTTCAATATGGTACTTGTGTGCTTCACAAACATGAATGGATTTAATCTCAACACCTGTGCAGTCAGAAGTACTATCATTATTTTACAGATGGCGAGCTGACAGATTAAATGACTTGTTCAAAGTCACATATGAAAGCTGTGACAGAGCCAGGAATCAAAACCACATCTCCTGAATCCCAGACCAGTGCCTTAACCACAAGGCTTTACAATGGTTATCTATATGGATATAACTATTCCACTACAAAATATACATAAGGAAACTGAAAAAAAATGTTCTCCATTTGTGTGTCCACACTAGAAATGTTTGCCAGTCACATTTTTAATGTTTTTGATAGTCTTATCAGCTCTAAATTTTAATGACATTGGTTGTTTTAATCATTGGGAGGAAAAGACACTCATTCTATCCAGTTCTGAGTTTTGGCTCTGGGTCATAAAATATATATTCACCAACTAATTCTGCACTTTTTTTTCCCCAAAAAGCAAAAATATACTGTAGACTAAGAAATACGGAGAAATTACAAGAACATACATGTGATTTTTCTTCAAAGTTGGCAAGATCCTTCAGAATGTGCTCCACATGTGAAACGCTGTTTCCCACATCTGTGAAAGCAGATAACCTCTCGGACGCAATACTCAAAGCTGCTTTGACCTGAAATGAGAGACAACTGTATATCCAAGAGGGTGATTTCAACTGCCTCAGTAATAAGACTAGTGCTATACGGCCAGCATAATATGCTGCTACATGAGAACTGGTTTGGAAGGAACCACTGAACAGCTGTGCCCATTGGTCAGTGGAGATCAGAACATTGCAAGGAGAATACACTGTGTCTTTAGAGAGAAGCATTCAAACCAACGAGGCTCCTACTTTTATCATTCCCTAGTGACCTGAAGAAGAGCTCTGTGTATCTCAAAAGCTTGTTTCTTTCACCAACAGACATTGGTCCAATAAAAGATACTATTACACCCACCTTGCCTCTCTCAAACCCTGGGACCAACATGGCTGTAACAACACTGCAAACATCACACCCTAATGGTAATCCCTGAAGTATCACTGACAGTAATTGACTGCCCAGAGGGTACATACTGTGATAGTGGAATGTAAGACCAAGGCAAGTACAAGAAAAAAGTTTGGAAGAAAACTTTCAATTGCACGTGAAAGATACATAAATAGGTAAGGGAAAAAATACATTGCCTTAAGGATTAGAGGGTGCTGAATGTAAATAATCTGGGAAGTGTTTTTGGATCCTTTGGGAATGAAGGAGGTGACATAAATGTAAAATATTAAAACACCATCAAGAAACTCTCACCTCTCTAAAAGTTTGTTCAAAATTCCGAAGCTGTACACACTGCTCAAGCTTTTGTTGATGTTTAGCCCAAAATTCATCAAAGGCAATCTCTGTTTCATCTAATTGAGCCAGAAGCCTAAAAGAAAGTTCAGGATTAAAGTGATGGCTACAGTTTAAGAGACAATAGCATATTTTAGTGGACAACTCAAAGCTTCCCTTTAAGTAAATCTTTTTCTAAGCAATCAGATGGACTATTGTTAGCAGTACAGTAGCCAGTGTTCCTATACTACTAGGTAGCTTTTCCTCATTTCTGATATTGCATGTAAGTGGTTTCTTGAATAATATTGATGTAAAACAGAAATCCACCATGAATGTTAGCATTTATGGAAAACTGACAGCAATGGCTAGATCTAGATGCGGCACATACCCACATCTAAGTTCTGGTTTGTGATACCCTTTATACTTCTCTCTCCTGTGCAGAGACGATCAATCTGCAGTTTACAAGTGTGATAAATAAGAACTTGTTCCACTTGTAATTTAAGACAGGTTTGAACCCAAATGTTTTATGCCTATTTTACTGTTCAACCTATCTATGTATATAGACGTGAATATTGCACTTAGCACTACGGTATCTGAGTACTTATCCTCACAATGTACATTTCTGTAATTAGGGTATAACAATATAGCATCAGGTCAGGACTGAGGTGTATTTTGCCTCACTTACAGCATCACAAAAATTCACCAGAATTTTGAAAAAAAAGATTTTAAAGCATTTAGGAGTTGGATGAATTAAAAAATTAAAATTAATTCAGAAGAGGAGTTTATATGGACTCTGTAGTTCACTCCAGGTTTCCTCTGATATCACAGCTACGTGGGACATTTTGGATAAACTACTCAAAACAATGAACAGATGGCTTGTAGGTGATGGGAGAAATGAAGTTGCTTCTGCCAAACTCTGTTAGTTGGAATGCCAAGCTCTTCAAAATGAAAATGGAAAATGTTGGAACTAAAGCAAATATATAGGAACACAAAATGACACACAGAAACAACTTAAAATATCATCCTGGGGAAATTATCTCTGTTTTTATAATACTGTTCAAATTTGTATCTCTGTGTTGTGGTCGTATAAGGGCTTACAATTTGGCAGTAAATTAAGACAAAACACAGAGGAAAAGCCTTAATATCTCATACTTAACTCTACCAGTTTGATTCTATTTTTTATATCAGGCACCTAGCAATTGCTTAAAAAATGTTTAAGCCCATGTAAAAAGGCCAGCGATACACCAAAAGCTCTGCCCTCACCCATGCATAAAGGTACTCCTGGTAGAATTCTGAATCAAAAAATTAAAAATTCTGTGCACAATATTTTAAAATTCTGCAAAATTCTGAAAATTTTATTTGTCAAAACACTACATGATCATGCCAGTTTCAATTACTTTTAGGGCTGTCAAGCGATTAAAAAATTAATCATAATTAATTGCCCTGTTAAATAGAATACATTTATTTAAATATTTTTGGATGTTTACTACACTTTCAAATATATTTATTTCAATTACAACACAGAATATGAAGTGTATAGTGCTCACTTTATATTTATTTTTGATTACAAGTATTTGCACCGTAAAAAAACAAAAAAAATAGTATTTCAATTCACCTAATAAATGTCCTGTAGTGCATTCTCTTTATCATGAAAGTTAAACTTACAAAAGTAGAATTATGTACAAAAAACTGCGTTAAAAATAAAACAATGTAAAATTTTAGAGCCTGCAAGTCCACCCAGTCCTACTTCTCGTTAAGCCAATTGCTCAGACAAACAAATTTGTTTACATTTGCAGGAGATAATGCTGCCCGCTTCTTGTTTACAATGTCACCTGAAAGTGAGAAGAATTATTCTCATGGCACTGTTGTAGCCAGCGTCACAAGATATTTGTGTGTCAGATGCGCTAAAGATTCATATGTCCCTTCATGCTTCAGCCACCATTCCAGGGGATGTGCATCCATGCTGATGACAGATTCTGTTCAATAACCATCCAAAGCAGTGAGGACCAATGCATGTTCATTTTCATTTTCTGAGTCAGATGCCACCTGCAGAAGGTTGATTCTCTTTTTTGGTAGTTCGGATTCTGTAGTTTCTGCATTGGAGTGTTGCTTTTTTAAGACATCTGAAAGCATGCTTCACTCCTCCTGATTTTGGAAGGCACTTCAGATTCATAAAGCTTGGGTTGAGTGCTGTAGCTATCTTTAGAAATCTCACATGGGTACCTTGTTTGCGTTTTGTCAAATCTGCAGTGAAAGTGTTCTTAAAATGAACAGCATGTGCTGGGTCATCATCCGAGACTGCTATAACATGAAATATATGGCAGAATGTAGGTAAAACAGAGCAGGGGACATACATTTCTCCTCCGAGTTCAGCCACAAATTTAATTAACGCATTGCTTTTTTAATGAGCATTATCAGCATGGAAGCATGTCCTCTGGAATGGTGGTCGAAGCATGAAGGCGCATACGAATGTTTAGCATATCTGGCACGTAAATACCTTGCAATTCCGGGTACACAAGTGTCATGCAAATACCTGTTCTCACTTTCTGGTGATATTGTAAATAAGAAGAGGGCAGCATTATCTACTGTAAATGTAAACAAACTTGTATGTCTTCGTGATTTTGTTTTTGAATGCAATTATGAAACCAAAAAAAAAAAAATCTGCATTTGTAAGTTGCACTCTCATGACAAAGAGATTGCACTACAGTACTGATATGAGATGAACTGAAAAATACTATTTCTTTTGTTTATCATTTTTACAGTGCAAATATTTGTAATAAAAATAACTACACTTTGATTTCAATTACAACATAGAATATAATATATATGAAAATGTAGAAAAACATCCAAAATATGAATACATTTCAACTGGCATTCTATTGTTTAACAGTGCGATTAAACCTGCCATTAATCGAGATTACGTTTTTTTTAATCGCAATTAATTTTTTTTATTAATCAACAGCCCTAATTATTTTAGTAATTTTTTTCAAAATACCTGTCAGCAGGTATGTCTGTAACAATACACACACACAAAAGATTCCCCCAGAAGTAGAGAGCTAAAGAAACCCCCTATGAAAACCCTGTTCCTGTTTCTCTGCCCCCTCCCCATCCCCCTCCCAAAGCCCAGCCAGAACGTCAGACACCAGGACTCCTCCCACCCTAGAACCCAGATTGCACCCCCCAGAGCCCAGATGTGGCTCCCCCCCCAGCCCAGATACCCACCCTCCCCCCAGAGCCCAGCCAGGGCCCCCCTTTTCCCAGATACCCACACCCACTCCCCACCAAAGCCCAGCCATGGCCCAGCCCACACATCTGCCCTCCCACTCCCCAGAGCCCAGCTGGGCCCCACCCCACCTAGACACCCTCTACTCCTCAGAGCCCAGGGAGAAACAGCCTGATGCTGGGACCCAGACTTTATGGAGTTTTCTGCACACTTCAGTCTCTGTTCCTCAGGGTGTGCTGGGAACTGCAGCTGATGGGAACCCTCTAGCTCCCTCTCCCCCTGGCAGTGTCTTCTATGTGCACGCTGGGCTCTGCTGGATCCAGTGGCCCCCAGAAGCACTGCAGCCCATTTCTGTGGGAGAAAGGAAATTCTGCGCACGCAACATTAAATTCTGCATTGTGCGGTAGCACAGAATTCCCCCAGAGGTAATTAAGGGAAAAGAACTCTCTCCATTTCAATCACCTTCTCAGACAAGATCTGAGTAAATACATAGCGCACTCTATGTACCCCAAGGTCAGCTAAGTTGGTCTCTTAAGCCCAAAGGGTGAGAGTTCCAGAGTCATGAGCCCTCCATTGAGACCATCTTGCCTCCAAGCCAGTTGTCAGCTGGATAGTCCCAGCCAATCTCAACTGTCAGGTATGAGTGTGAGGAGACAGGAAGTCTAAACTAACCAGGAATCAAATAAAGTTCTTAATGGTCAAAACCTACACACACTGAATTGCCAGTCACAGTAGATTACAGAACAATATTCTGTGCCATGCATCACACATTAAGCAGCGAGGAACCGCCACATTCTGTTCTGCATTAGCTGAAGTTTCTGGGTGGCCTTTTAATTTATCCCAAGCAGACCACATTGCACCACTCAATCTAGAGCAATGGCTCTCAAAACTTTCCAGTCTACTGTACTCCTTTCAGGAGTCTGATTTGTCTTGCGTACCCCCAGGTTTCACCTCACTCAAAAAGTACTTGCTTACAAAATCAGACATAAAAATACAAAAAAAGTATCACAGCCACACTATTACTGAAAAATTGCTGACTTTCTCATTTTTACTGCACCTCTACCTCAATATAACGCTGTCCTCAAGAGCCAAAAAATCATACCGCGTTATAGGTGAAACCGCGTTATATCGAACTTGCTTTGATCCGCCGGAGTGTGCAGCCCCGCCCCCCCAGGGCACTGCATTACCACGTTATATCCGAATTCGTGTTATATCGGGTCGCGTTATATCCGGGTAGAGGTGTATATAATTATAAAATAAACCAATTGGAATAAAAATACGGTACTTACATTTCAGTGTATAGTATATAGAGCAGTATAAACAAGTCATTATCAGGATGAAATTTTAGTTTGTACTGACTTCTCTACTGCTTTTTATGTAGCCTGTTGCATAACTAGGGAAATATCTAGATTAGTTGATGTATCCCCTGGAAGACTTATGCGAACCCCTGGGGTACACGTACCCTTGGTTGAGAACCACTGATTTAGAGGTACCAAGGACATGAATGTTTCTGATGAAGTCTGTATCTGAAAGACTACAACCTTTTATCTGATGAAGGAAGAAAAGCACTCTCTGCTAGTTGCTACATGGCCATGCAGAAACAGCTGTTGACCTAACACGACTCCTAAGTTCTTGGTCATAAAAGGTGGATAAACCCAAAAGAAGATCTCCCTCTTACTGCTTCCCCCAAAACAATATCCCCCATCTTAGCTGGACTGAGTTTCAGCCAGCCATCTCTCAAACAAGTAGCCATCTTCTTCAGACAGTGGGACAGCTGATCAACTGCATCATCTGAACCAGATGAAATGGAGATACAGAGCAGAGTGTCATCAGTATATTGATGGCACTGAAACCCAAACTGAATCCTTATCTCCCTCGCATGCAGACTGAGCAACAAAGGAGACAAAATAGAACCCTGCAGCACTTTGCTCAATGGAGGATTTGGAGCAGACGAGCTACTGCCCACTAACACCTTCTAAGTATTTACCACCTTGAATCACTTTGCCAGTTTGCTAACTACATGTATAAAAATTAAATACTAGGACATAAAAGAACTGTGTAAAATAAAAACTAATGCACACTCCATATTTCATTCACCTCACCTTTCCACAGTGGTTTGATTGTCAAGTTGATCTTGGTTGAGTTTGTAGTCAGGGTTCTCAGCAACTGGCTTTCTATTACTTTCAAGGATATCATGTCCCTGTTTTAAAGCTAACCTCAAATCCTCCTGCAGAAAACAAAAAACATATTTTAGAGGTCTTTCTAAAGAAATCTTGCCAAGTACCATAGATAAAGTGTTCTTTATAGGAAGAATAGCGAGAACAATTTAATAAAGTAATCTGGCTAAGCAGCAGTTCTGCAGAAAAGGACCTGGGGATTATAGTGGATGAGAAGCTGGATATGAGTCAGCAGTGTGCACTTGTTTCCAAGAAGGCTAACGGCATATTGGGCTGCATTAGTAGGAGCATTGTCAGCAGATCGAGGGAAGTGATTATTCCCCTCTATTCTGCACTGGTGAAGCCACATCTGGAGTACTGTGTCCAGTTTTGGGCCCCCCACTACAGAAAAGATGTGGACAAATTGGAGAGAGTCCAGTGGAGGGCAACAAAAATGATTAGGGGGCTGGGGCACATGATTTACAAGGAGAGGCTGAGGGAACTGGGTTTATTTATTCTGCAGAAAAGAAGAGTGAGGCGGGATTTGATAGCAGCCTTCAATTACCTGAAGGGGGGTTCCAAAGAGGATGGAGCTAGGCTGTTTGCAGTGGTGGCAGATGACAGAACAAGGAGCAATGGTCTCAAGTTGCAGTGGGGGAGGTATAGGTTGGATATTAGGAAAAAACTATTTCACTAGGAAGGTGGTGAAGCACTGGAACAGGTTACCTAGGGAGGTGGTGGAATCTCCATCCTTAGAAGTTTTTAAGGCCCAGCTTGACAAAGCCCTGGCTGGGATGATTTAGTTGGGGTTGGTCCTGCTTTGAGCAGGGGGTTGGACTAGATGACCTCCTGAGGTCTCTTCCAACCCTGATCTTCTATGATTCTATGATTAAAAGTAATGAATTAAAGGTCCTGAAAGTTAAACCTCAACATTTTCCACGCTTGTTCCAACCTCTCAAACCTGTGTTGGAAGTTTCATGATAACGGACACTTTCTCAAGATTTCAAGTGCATCTGGTTGTGCACAATTACCTGGAGATTTTTTGCTGCTGTATTCTGAAACTGCTGGCAAACTAGTTTTGGTTCAAGTTATTGATGTTTAAAAAAATGTTATCGGGTTTGTCCATTCATAATCAGAATTTCATATATATGTGCACACATTAAGACAAATAAAAAAATGAAAATCTAAACATTCCCATTACTACATCTTCGGTTGTACAGCAATTTCCATTACAGAAACATATCATCATTTGTATGTGCTATATCTTCTTAGCCTCCAGGATTATTTTTGCAAGGAATAAAGATCCTTATTAAACTTCAAATATAGCCAGACAGCTTTAAGAAGATTTCAAAGGTCTCACATTCTTAATATTATCTAAATATTTTCAAAAGCTCTCCAATTTTTCTATTGTATTTTTATTGCTAGTTATAATGAAAATAACATGCTAACTAAAAGCAGGGGTACTTTCATACGACACACCTACCTTCATTTTGTCCTTCTTTTCACTATGTGCTGCAAGAAGGGAGCTGGTTGATTGTACATCATTTGGTAGTTCTGTTTCAGCCAATTCGGTCCCAAAGGACTGAAGCATTTGAGCTGTTTGCTTAACCATTAGGGCAAAACTTTCTATGGCCTTTTGGAATATATAAAACCATTAAAGACATTTCATCCTCTGAACTCCCCCCCAAAAAATATTAAATGCAAACTTTAGACTACAACAAAAAGTTTGGCTTAAAAAAAGTTTGTTTTAAATAATATTTTGCTAGCAAGAGTTGTAAATAAAACACCTTCACCATTACCGTCTTAACTGCATATTTTCTCTATGCAGAAAATGCATTACATCAGATGCATTCTCCACACATTTTTATAACCCGGAGTCATTTTTTAAACTTGAGCTTTTCCCCTCTCTTGTAACAACAATACCCAGCCCCTGCCCCCCCAGCCTCCAAACAACAATATTCCTTTGCTCCAAAACCCTAAGAAAACCACTCCCAAAGTTATTACTTGTGTTATTTCTTTAAGATAATTAAGTTCCACTGAGATCATCTCCTCACTCAGTTGATGTCAGCTTGCATTAATTATAATGTGTTTTATAACTGACAGTACAACTCAGAAGGGCCCACTAAACTGCAAAAAATAAAAACAACTAAGGCTTACAGTGCGGTGAGAGAGCCATCTGTTATGACAATAATCCAGAGTGCCACCAAGGTCTTCTGTTAGCTGTGTTTTGTCAATATAACCATGCAATTCTGTTACTGAGCCCAGCATTATGATCTACAACCATAAAGGAGTAGAATTAATATAACCAAATAAATGACAAGACTCATATTAGGAATTTCTGGGCAAATCCTGCAGTCTTTACTCAGGCCATTGAAATCAAGGGAAGAAGCATAGGGTGGATTTGTTCCCTTTGTGTATACAACAGCACACCAACTCAATAGTAGTTTATGCTGGAAAATGTTACAAAATGTAATGACTGCAGACATAACCACCAGCATTTTATTCAGGTTGAACAGTATGCGTTAAGTAAGGCATATGTACTGTACAACATACAATCTTTGCTTTTGGCACACTACATATGGCTATTTTCTGAAAGCTATGGTATTTGGTTAATTCACGTCACACCAAGGACATCATAGGCATGTGGCTTAACTTGAGTGGAAAGGGAGAGAGAAAAATTACAACATGCAACTGGAGTTTTGAATGTTTGCTTTAGTTCCCAATTATAATCCAGTTTTTGACTTTGAGGAAGATGTCCCCCTAGTTAGGGTAAAAAGAGTCATTATCTATACAAAAGAAAGAGGTGTTTAAGAAAGTCATCACAGTCATATGACAAATCGTCCAGTGATACTATATTACGGGCCAGACGTAAAAAATCCAGGCTCCACTTTTCAGGAAAATATTATTGTGAGTGCAAATTTTCACCCACAATTTCAATGGCTATAAACTGATGTAGCTTAGACAGCTTTGATATCTACTTTATGATTGCATTCAGGTATTTGGACATTTAAGTAACATTAATTGTTCCCACAAATAATCATGGGCAAGAAAACAATGGAGGCTGGGTTGAAAAATCAGACCCTGTAGCTGTGTATCATTAAAAATTAAATTACATATATGGTGTTTTAGTTAGGAGGAACAGTGTTAGCAAACAAATGATATTCAGCAATATGAATTTGAAAACAGCTGAGAATGAAATCATCCTCCTGCTGCTCAATGATGTAAACATACAAGATCTGCCACTACACAATAGATATAAATGAACAAAATAGTTTTTTAAAAGTACATACACTATATTTTACATAACAAAGCTGTACATTTATAAATGTTAATATTAACTCTAGGGTTTAGCTAAGTGCTTGATATTAGATTACTCATTTTATGTTTACTCACATGTTAAAATACTCTTATTTGTCTAAAGACTCCCTGGGAACAAAATACCAACATGGAACAGCATAGATAAATTGTTAAAGTAACATGTAAGCATTTCTTTTCCATTTGCTAATGTGCACATTGTCCAGTTTAAGTACCTTCTTAATCACTGCTAGTATAGTTGAGGCACAGAAATACTTACAGGTACCTTCATTTTAAATTCATCTCTGTTGAATTTGAAAGCGAGGTCTGAGAGAGTTCGGTGGATAAATCCTGTTGGGCGCAGAACAAGGACCAGCTGCAGGTTTCCTGGGAAAGATGCCTGTAAGTATAATTAAACAGGTGTGTCCCATTAATTTCTGTATTCCTGGGTTCTATAAATGTATCTTTAGACCAGGGGTCAGCAACCTTTCAGAAGTGGTGTGCCGAGTCTTCATTTATTCACTCTAATTTAAGGTTTCACGTAATACATTTTAACGTTTTTAGAAGATCTCTTTCTATAAGTCTATAATATATAACTAAACCATTGTTGTATGTAAAGTAAATAAGATTTTTAAAATGTTTAAGAATCTTCATTTAAAATTAAATTAAAATGCCGAGTCCCCCGGACCGGTGGCCAGGACCCGGGCAGTGTGAGTGCCACTGAAAATCAGTTCGCGTGCTGCCTTTGGCACGCGTGCCATAGGTTGCCTACCCCTGCTTTAGACTATATGAAACCCATGCTAAACCATGTCCTGACTGTACCGAAGGCCTACATAAATGCTTCACTGAATAAAAACTCATCAAGGCCTGTAATCAGAACATTTTAAAACCCGCTCATCTATTTTTCACCTTGGACTGTGAAGTGTTTGGATGATGAATTATACTGTCCAGAGCAATTATTACAGCTATGTAGTTGAAATTAATGTTATAGTTCAAGAACAGTAGATTGACAAAAAGGAGGCTTATTAAAACTTACAGGTGTAGTTCTTTTACAGTTCTCTTTTTCCATTGCCATTTGAATGCATTATGATTATCTTTTCTGGTCTGTTTGTATACCTTGCCTATTGCTAGCCATGTGAACCATTACTACCATAATTGACTCTGTCAGGAATTAGCTTAAAAGAGACCACCACAGCCAGTCTATCTGAAACAATGCTATCAAGATAAGTTTTGTCCCCTACTGCTTAGACTGAGTCACTCCACACTCAAAACTGCCCAGTAGTTTCCCCTCTCCTTCTGCATTAAGTGTAAGCTTTGTACAACTCTACTTTTGCCTACATATTTGCTCTCATCTCCACTTGCCTCCATTTCTCCTATCTGTACACTCCCTTTCCCAGTTGTAAATGGCACTCCGCATAGCAGGGAAGGCATCAGTCGGGAGGTAGTAGTTGAAGGAATATGTAAATCTTTCTATGTGAAGTGGTAACATTAGAGAACTGCTACTGTAAACATGCTGGATGGGTGCCTGCTGTTCCTCTTTATCTGAGCTCATATCATCACTAGCTAGGTAACTGCACTCTTTTTATGCCTTTTTCAGAAAGTCCTGGTGACTTGCAGAGACAAGGACGACATAAGACATTCCTAAAACACATTTTAACTTCACGAACTAGCCAACTTTAGAACGAGCAAAGACAAAAGGACAGAAAAAACCCACATCACTCCAGTCCAGCAGCATATTTGTTATGAAGCCCACTGTATAGTAAGCAGACATAACAAACCACACAGTGCTTTCTTAATAGTGCTCCATGCCAACTTATTAAGAAGTTAAACCATGGATTCATTTAATGTGTGGTTACTATGGGTTAATGTTCATTTATTGTACGTCAAATTTTTCACAAAGTAAGAGAGAGAGGAGGAAAAATATAGAACAATTTTACTTAAAAAGTTAACATTTTATACTCAGGACACAGCTATGGATTTCCAGGTCAGGAAATGAGAAAATTGGTAGAAAGAGTCCTACAATACGCAGGAAAAAAATTACTGTACATTCTTTTTCATACGACACTACCAAATCCTTGGCCATCCAGGCTGCTATTATTCATGCTGTGATGGTACCCACAACATAGTATGTCTTCTCCACACACACATTAAGACAGAGTCTCTGTCCCAAACAGCTCACAACTTAGGACTTCACTGTTATCACTATGGTGCCCGCTGTGGCCATTTGGAACATCACACCAGCACCATGGACAGACCTTGGAGCAAGGGACTAAAAGCACACCCCTCTACCGACTGAATTGCCATTAGCTATTAGCAGTAAAGGAACTGACACAGTGGAACAGTTTGAATGCCACCCAGTAGATGGCAATGGTACACAGACATATCAATCAATTCACTGCAATACCAGTAAACAGCAGCATCACATATTAACATCCTTACAGGCAGTATTAATCCATGAAGTGAGTCATTCCAGGAATAATGTTACCCTCCCATAGATAGGTTGGATATTTGTAGGATAGCCAGGCATGTGAAAGAAAGACCTCATATCTTCCTCTGCTGTCCATCATTAAGTGTCAGAAGAAGGTTCCTGAAACTTTTTCAGTTCAACATTTCCATCAGTTCTGTCATTTAAGAAGATAAATTTTCCTGGAACCACGTCTCTTTCTGGCAATTGATGCAGTGAAATTACTGCAGCCAAGATGTGCTGTCACTATCAGAGCACTAATGGAAGGTAAACATTGCCAAAAAAAGTCAGCATTCACAATATATAAACGTTTGACCTCAGAGGATCTAAATATTCACATCCATGTGCAACTGACGTAACACTTCCTCCACATACAGTATATTCCATGACCAGAACCCCTTCGGTGTGCAGGTGACTGAAACCATCTTGTATGTGTACATACTATTTACAATGGTGTTAAGAAATATTTGTGTAATAGTAATAATCATTTATATAGTGCCTCTCCTACAATGCTTCCCAAACTATATACTACATCTACCACCACTGAAATGTAGCCACCTGTGGAGTGGAAGACAGCAGCCAGCTATTCTTATTATTTAAATTATGGCTCAAAGGCCCCAATCAGAATTGCTGGCCCATTATGTGGGGTGCTGTACAAATACATAGGAAGACAGTTCCTGCCCTGAAAACGTACAATCTAATATGAAATAAGATGAAACAAAAGTCTTATAAACTACAGGAAGGAAGGAGGACAAGGGCAATGAACATAAGATTATGTGGCTAAACAGAGTTCTAGCTGAGCAACAGCTAACCTATCTTCTACCCATAGTTATAAATAAAAATAAAATTAGCTATTACCTGCTGAACAACCTAGTCATCACTGATATGTTGTGGATATTACAACATAAGTGGGTCTGATGGAGGGATTTGAATGAAGAGAGCGTAGTGACCTTACAGATTTGTTCAGGGCATAAAACTTTGCACATTGATGATAGGAGAGGATATTCTGGCATGTGACAACTCTTACAAAAAGTGCCATAGAACATTTAGCGCCTGCACAAAATGGACAGGAACTCTGTTTTCAAGGTCTCATTTGAAGTACAATAAAATGCATGGTACTCAGTTTATCTGTCTTGTATGTCTGAAAGCTGACTCAACCTGCTAAGAATTTAGCTAGCAATTCCAGGGAGTGTAGGTTTCCCAAACCTAGGGCCTGACCCCATCCCATTGTGCTTCCATTCAGGTCAATGGCAAAGCTCCCTTTGAGTTCAGTGGGAGCAGAATCAGACCCAAAGTCAACTGGAGTTTTACTACTGACTTCAGTAGAAGCAGTATTGGCTCCTGATGCCTAACCACTAACGAAACCTCAGCAGGAGTAAAACAAGTTAATACACAGAATGTCCAAGAATTTACTATATGTGCTTCTCAACATCACAGAAGGCAATGCGGTATTCTGACTGTATGATATCCATTTTTGTGGTGCTCAAGCAGAATGCTACAAACCATGAAATGAGGTTGCACTGAATAGTATTTCAAACAGTTGAATTAGGTACTTAATGTTCTGTAACTAATGTACATTGTTACTAATAGTCTCTTTACTTAACCCACACTACAGTGGCCTTCTCATAGAAACAGGGTTGTTTTTTTTTTATTAGATGGTTTTATTGATCCAAGTGATGTTTCTTGAAGGTAGGACGGTAACTCCTCACTTAAAGTCGTCCCAGTTAACATTGTTACATTGCTGATCAATTAGAGAACATGATAGTTTAAAGTTGCGCAATGCTCTCTTATAACGTTGTTTGGCAGCTGCCTGCTTTGTCCACTGCTTGCAGAAAGAGCAGCCCATTGGAGCTAGCTGGTGGGGGCTTGGAACCAGGGTGGACCAGCAGCCCCCCGTCAGCTCTCCTAAGATCCCTGTGTGGCAGCCGCCCAGCAGGCTATCAATTGCCGGGCAGTTCAGCTGTCCCTCCCCTGACTGCCATGTGCTGCTCCTGCCCTCGGCCTTGGAAATGCTCCCAGGAGCCTCCTGCTTGCTGTACAAGGGGGAAGGGAAGAGGAGGACTAATGTCAGGGTGTCCCCTTCCCCCCGCTCCTGCCTACCTCATCTCCATAGAACAGGGAGGAGACATGACAGGGCTCAGGACAGAAGGAGCTAGCTGGCAGCAGGGGCTCTCTCAACTTGCTGATTTACTTAAAAAGGCAGTGTATTTAGAGCGGGGTCAGCATACTTAAAGGAGTAATGCGCATCTCTCTCTCTCACACACACACACACACACACACACGAGTCTCTGTCTGCCATGCTGTCTCCCCTCCCTCCATTTGTGCTGCCTTGTAGAGTGTGAGGCTACATTAACAACAACGTGTTAACCCTTGAGGGCTCAGCTGTTCTAGTTAATCGTTTAGCAGTAAGGAATTCCCTGGGAAATATCCCACCCTCTGACCTCACCACTTCAACCAAGCTCCACAATCATCATTGCTGTGTATGGTATTAAATTGTTTGTTTAAAACTTATATTGTATTTATATAATATAGTCTTTTGTCTGGTGAAAAACATTTCCCCAGAACCTGACCCCCCCATTTACATTAATTCTTACGGGGAAATTGGATTTGCTTAACATTGTTTTGCTTAAAGTCACATTTTTCAGGAACATAACTACAATGTTAAGTGAGGAGTTACCGGTTTCAGTGTACAAGGGAATCTGCAATTTCTTGCAAGGTATTCTCACACCTATTACCTACAGCTATCAATAAGGAAAAAGAAAAAGAAACCCTAAATAACCAGGAATAATTTCCACAAATAGTATCTTCGAAGTCTAAAATCTTTAATTAACCTGTTTAACATTTTCCCTTAAAACGTTATTTCAGGAAGTATACTCTGCAGCCCTTTTAGAGGGACACAATTTAGTTTAGGATCAAAATTCAGGGTTTGTAATTTCTGAATTGATTTTATTTCATTAAATTAAAAATAATTCAGAGTGAGAACAGTTATTGTTTTTAAAATGTTAAAATATTCCCTGCACTGTTGTGAACCATTATGCTGGTATAGAAGAACCAAAAGTTGAAAGTACCTACAAACATAAATAGTAATGGACCAGCCTAATTTTATTGTCCAAGCAGAGTGAAATTCCCAAAGTAAACAAATAGCATAACACGATGAAAAGAAGGATACCTATTTTACATTATTTCTTTTTAATAATCTGTTCTGTATAAAGTTATTATAAAATACCTATGAGGAAGAGCTCTGTGTGTAGTTTGAACGCTTGTCTCTCTCGCCAACAGAAGCTGGTCCAATAAAAGATATTACCTTACTCTATGACTAAATCATGACAATCTCTTTAATCTCTTACGTTTAACATTCTCACAGTGCCTCCTCACTTCTGACTAGGATGGCAACGCTGTGCAAGACTCCTTCTCCAAAATCCATGTTTGTGCTCTACATTGTGTAGGCTAACAAAGACGTTTCTGAGTGGCTCTTATTTTGTGGTATGTCTGCTTACACAGCAGCTAGAACCATAGCTCCCAGCAGAGGTGGACACACTCGTGCTAGCAGAGCTTGAGCTAGCATGCTAAAAATAGCAGTGTAGACATTGTGGCTTGTGCTTTCAAGCTTAGGGGGTCAGATGGGCTCCAGCCCAAGCTGCAATGTCCATACTGCTATTATTAGCATGCTAGCTCGAGCCTCGCTAGCGTGGGTCTGTCTAACAGAGCAGGAAGGCTCGCTCCCAGCTGCAATATTGATGTACCCCTAGAGGCTACAATAAAACAGCTTATACTGGCCTAGAAGAATCCAGAATCCATTCCATGATTTACATTCTCTCCTATTACCACAGTAAACAGCTGCTACATCACTGGACCAGCCCACTCCCTGTAGTATTTATATGCACAGTGAAGCCAAAAAGAAGGTTTTGAAGGAAAATCATACTGAAAAAGATGCCAACTTTCTTGATAAGTAAAAGATGAAGGGAAATCTCCTCTTGTATGTCTGAGTCAGTGTTGCTAGATCCTGCCACAGTTATGAAGCTGTTAAAAAAAAAGTGGCAATTTGTAACACTGAATCAATACAAACAAATTAGATACACTCGCAGAATGTGTACACACACGTGTTAAAGCTCAATTATACAGAGGTCTCATGAGGCCCACACGCCACCTTTGGATAACCTTGATGGTCATCAGTTTTTCAGATTATGCAAAATCCTTTAAAAAAAAATCATACTTCTGGCTGAAACGTTCATCATCTCTGATGGTCAGAAATAACCCCTAACATGACTAGAACTGAAAGAGAGCAGAGAAAAAAAATACTCTGCGGTTGTTTGACAGCATTTTGTACAGAGACAGATTAACTGTTAGCCTTGTATAGTTAGGTGGGTCCCAATCTTGCAAGCAGATTCCATGCAGGTGGCTGGGGTGGGCCCTTATGGAGTCCACTGGCTTCAATGGTGGGGGTCATCCACATGGAGCATTGGAGACTTAGTTAGTTTCAGCTTGTGTGTGTATGAGCTTTTCATATAGCAAAGTAGAGAAAAAATAAATATAAAAAATATTGCAAAACCACACAAACTGGCTGAGGGATTCAGTGGTCAACACAGCCCCTGATACTACTTTTAGTCCCACTGGATAATCTATTCCATTTGTTCATTTAAACACACACACACCCCTCCATCTCCCTACCTTATTGTGTATCTATAGATTCCTGGCTTTGACACCATCCATGTCCAGTCCAATGGAGAACAGCAAGGCCTTTCTGATTTGGGGATTTTTTTTAACATACAGTACACCCACTAAATCAGAGCTTTCCAGTAAATGAAGATAAGTTATGTTCCCAGGAACTGTACCGTGCTTTCTATTGTCGTCTGAGTGTCCCAGACCTGGAGCACTGAAGAGCTGCCAGCTGGCTGAATGAAAGAGGAGCAGCCCACTTACTGGCTTCCCCAAGGCTTCTGTTAAGTGCTGGGAAGTAGGCTGCTCCTCTCTAGCTGGCCAGACTTGCAGAAGCCACCTTTGAGCTGCTCCCTTCCTCTTAAGTGACGGGAAGCTTCCCACTATGCTCCAGTTTGTGGAAAGCTAAAGTACCTACAAACAAAAATCAAATCCAGCTATGTTTAAAGCAGAATTTAAAGTGGATAAATTTATATATAATCTTAATGATAGCTTGGAAAGTTATTGAAATGCAAGCTTCCTATGGCACCAAAACTCAGCCTAGGATTAAGAAACTCTTGTGGAGGGTTGATAAAGAAGCATTCTATGCTTCATTACTATGCTGGATACTAAGATGATGAGCTACTGTAGAATGGGTACAGTAAACACATCACCCGGGAAGAGCAGAATTTCCACTTTCTATAGCTGACAGGTTCACAGTTCATCAATCCATGTTTTCCCCAAGGAACTACAGTACAACTTGATCTGCTGCCCAAGAGCTCAGAAAGCCTCAGGCTGCCACTGCTTTTCTTTGGTCTACTCTGACTGACAATTGGCTAATCCAAAAGACAGGTTTTAAGACTTCCCACTTTTCAACTGAATAAATAACTGCATTCAGAGATGACATCTGACAAGTATGTGAACCATCAACATGAGAGAGGCTAGAAACTGACTAGCATCACGCATTTCACATGACAAGGTCAGATCCATATTTTAGTTATTTAAAATATTTGGACTAGAATGAGAAGTCGTGAAATCTCATTTTATCTACAGTACCTCAATATATCTACATTTCCCTGTAATAACCCAAAATGTTATTCAATTTCAGTCCTTCTACATTCACTTGTATGTAGCAAGTCAGAAGACATATGCCAGAATTCCTGTATATAAAGCAGCAAGCAGATACTTCTGTTGAAACTACATTAACAGTGTAAATTGCCAGAATCATCCAACATGGTTTAATGGCAGATTCCTGCACAAGATGAGCTCTCTTATATGGGCTTATTGTTGGGAAGTTTGAGTTAGATGAGCTTAGAGGAATATCTTTAATTTGAAATTCTAGTCAGTTTAAAAAACATAATTAAAAGTAGTTCTAGGCACTAGGTCTGTCCTCAAGTTTCCCTGATAATGCTTGTAGCTTTACAACCCCATTTAAAAAGTATTTTTCTCTCCTCCTTTTTTGTGTTAAAAACCCATGTAATAAAAGAGAAAATTGACTGACTATATCAGGGAAATAGTGAAAATGTCTCTACACAAAATGCTGTTAAATTCACAATGTAAACGCCTCTGGATGACGCTGCTTGTCAGTGGCATTTCGGCGGATGCTCGTCCGCCAGCCAGTATGCAGGCACACTTAGACGCCCCGGCGGGCGCCATGGCACCTGCAGGCACCGCATTGGGAACCCTTGCATTAGCTCTTTGTTTGCCACTTACTGCCACTAATGCAGAGTCTCTGCACCTGAAACAAAATTTCATTGTGTCATTAAGTTAATTTTGTTTCGTGATTAAATGAATCTATGCAATGCAAACAAAACTTGTGTACAGGAGCAGTCCCAACAAACAAATATAAGTGAGTACATTTCTTGTTAGCAAAGTGAATTTCTAGTTAGCAGTTGCTAAAACGTTCATAAATGTCTCCCATGATACACATCCAGTCTAGTCATAATGTCACCTCTATTTAGCCACAACATTTTTATTTGGGATGGTAGAATGGAATTTTCAAATGTGTTCAGCACTGAAGACAATGGGAGTTTTGTCACTGACATCAATGGAAACAGCATTAGGCCAAAGCTGAGCATGTGTGCAACTCCAGCTAAGGAACTGTTGATTTTTTAAATTATTTTTTAAAATAGTATGCAGAACAGTAAATAACGAGAGAAGGAAACATTTATGATTCCATTGCAACAGCCTATGCATATTTGCCAGGTTCTGCCTCTTTGCTTGAAGAAGGAAGTTAAGCTTTAGACACCAGCTACCATTGCAGTCGTTGCTATTACAGGTCTCATATGTATCGTAGTGAGTAGGTATTCAGGTTCTATGTTCTGTAAAAGACAAAAATCTTCCATTTCTTCAACAGATGGAGCAGTTCATATGTACCTGGTGCTTAAAACCACAACATTAGAGCTTACTGTAAGCTATAAACTTTATCATGGCTGCTAAAGAACCCAACATCAAAGACAATTTTGCAACCAATTGTGATTTTATAACATCAAGCAGAAAAGCTGGATTTTTGGGAACAGTTCATAAACTACCGGAGAGTGAATCCCATTTCTTTAATCACCTCCAACCACTCCAAACTCAGCTCTTTTCAGGTCTCAGTAGTGGAATCTTCTCAATGCTGGATCTCAAATTTTTATGAAGTACTATCAGGATTCATTTTTGCAGCATTTTTTGATGATTTATTAAACATATTTTAACATCCAGAAATTCCAAGTCCTATTATGGGAATATGATATTGTCAAACCTATTTAAACAAATTGCTATGCTACAATGGACAAGAAGCCTTGTGGCAATGCCACAAGAACAAAGAAGCAATGCCAAGATGGCAAATAATTTGCAGCTTTGATTCTGACTTGCTTTTACCTCCCAGGAGGAGAACCGCTTACACAGAAACTGTTTACAGCTCTATGGTTTTGCACTTACTGGTAAACACTCTGAAATAATGGTAATTAATGCCAGCATGACAAGATCGAAAGAGGCAAAAAATATAAGAAAGGGTTATGATTAGTACCCGATCAGTATACAAGTTAATATTCATTTTTTATTATTAGACGTGCCTCTCTTTTGCAGCTTATGTAATAAAATAACTTGTATTGTTTAACAATTCTGTTTATATTTAATTTTTAAAAATTAATAACTAAGGTATGTTAGTTAAGTTCTGGTAATTTTTTTAAAAAAAAGTTATGAAATGCATGCTGAAACAACTTAAAACACCTGCTCTTGAATTTTCTTTGAAACCTGTTTTAAAACTATGTTAGCAGAATTAGCAGATTTTAAATGTATGTAGTATCTATCTTCTGAAATATTAAACCACAAAACTTCCTCCTATAAATGTACTTTTGTTAATGGAGTTTCATATATTTAAACAAATACTGAGACGATTTCAATTTAAAATTTCAATTTAAACCAAAACTGGCATTTTTTAAAAATCATCATCCTCATAAAAAAAACAAAGCTTGTTTGATCAGTGAAATGATCATGGCTCAGATCTATTAGCTTTGGGTTACCAGTGCAAAAGCTATTTTCCATTTGAACCTAGGTAGGGATGAAGCTACTTTGCAGACCACATTATAAGCATACTGTACACCAGGGGTAGGCAACCTGCGGCACGTGAGCTGATTTTCAGTGGCACTCACACTGCCTGGGTCTTGGCCACCGGTGGGGGGGGAGGGAAGGAGGCTCTGCATTTTATTTTAATTTTAAATGAAGCTTCTTAAACATTTTTAAAAGCTTATTTACTTTACATACAACAATAGTTTAGTTATATAGTATAGACTTATAGAAAGAGACCTTCTAAAAACATTAAAATGTATTACTGGCACATGAAACCTTAAATTAGAGTGAACAAATGAAGACTCAGCACACCACTTCTGCAAGGTTGCCGACAGGGCCGGCTCTAGCAATTTCGCCACCCCAAGCACGGCGGCACACCGCGGGGGGCGCTCTGCCGCTCGCCGGTCCCGCGGCTCCGGTGGACCTCCCACAGGCGTCCTTGCGGGAGGTCCACTGGAGCCGCCTGCCACCCTCCCGGCAACTGGCAGAGCGCCCCCCGCGGCGTGCCGCCCCAAGCACGCGCTTGGCACGCTGGTGCCTGGAGCCAGCCCTGGTTGCCGACCCCTGCTGTACACCATACCACTAGGTCTTGGTGGGTTAAATCAGAAACAGAAGTAAGAACAGTTAGAATGTATTTCCTTAACGAAAAGTTATACTGTAACGCTGGTAAAAGAAAAAAAAATGTTTACAGCATTTTATATATTAGATAGGTTCAACCAGGAAGGACCACTATAAAGGCCTTAACTGAAAAAAGAACTCACCGCTATTCGCAGTATGGAGGCTTTCACAGAGGTCCATTTGTCTTGCCTTCGATCTATGACAAGGATAAATCCAATTCCAGCATCTTGTAAACTAAGTTTGGGGGAGCAAAAAAACCTGTAGTTAAACATACAGATGAAACTGTCTGATATTCTCTAGTAATATTTCACAGTTAAAAAAAATAGTAGGTTAACCTTTCTTGTGCTGAGCCTTAAGTTGTTTATTTAAAATATACACATGAATATATCTGATATACCATTAGGAGGATGCAGCACTCCCAAAAGGATTCCATGCAGCTTGTCAGTCAGTTAAGCCGTAAATTGTGCTTATCCACAAGAGGCAAGGTTTCACATACCCTGAACAATTATTATTTCAGTGGAATATAAACCCCTTTGATTTTTCAGGATTTGTTGCCAATATAATCCATCTTTCATATAGTTTTCAGTATCACTATTCCTGGATAAAAACAAAAACATTTTCCTTTTGCATCCGTTTTCTTATTCCTTTTCTGGACTGGCTTCTTATTTTACTTGTGTCTTAATCTCTTCAAAAACTCAATCTTTTATGATCCATGCATTACATTAGTCCTTCCATCTGAAATTCTCATAGTCGTCCATGTTAGAAATCTTCTCTTAGGGCAATTGTTATATTCACCAAGGCAAAAAATCCTTAAGGCATCTAAGAGCTCAAACTCATACACTACAAAGGTAAGATAAGATGCACTTCTTTGAAATGGAAACATCTGTGAGAAAGATCACACTTGAATCCTTGTGTAAAGATGAGCTTTGTTTTTCTGCTCTGTTTAGCTTCCTGTGCGACAGTCACGGAGTACAAATAAAGAGATCTGCTCTGGTGATTTCCTATCAAAACCAATTGTGTGATGCCAGCACTTGACTGCCAGCCAATCACAACAGAATGAAAATGACAGGCAAGTACAAGATAGACTGACTTGAATTGCTATTTTTTTGGTATATTTAGCAACTTGTATATGCTATAATATATACTGTAGCAGAACACAGCAATAATTAATTTAAAGAAAACAAATATAAATTGATGCAGAATTATATAGTTTGTAGGAAGCTCTGCATGCTGTGCTTGTAAAAATTACATATGATCGTGGTTTGTTTATTGTCATATTGCAATGATGGTGCTTTTTTATTCTAGGTTTGTAAAATGATATGGAAATATTTCTTGCTTATTTAGCACTGATGGTTTATCATAAATGAGTTACATATTGTTAGCTACATTCAATACAGATAAATATTGTGTGTTATGGTGGATGAAAATTTCAGTCATTAACTGTGGTCTCCTGAATTAATATTTACTATTAATTTACTAACAGAATTTTGGGCTGTATAAGTAGGGGCATTGCCAGCATGACGAGGGACGTGATCATTCTCCTCTATTCGACATTGATTAGGCCTCATCTGGAATAATGTGTCCAGTTTTGGGCCCCATACTACAAGAAGGATGTGGTAAAATTGGAAAAAGAGTCCAGCAGAGGGCAACAAAAATGATTAGGGGGCCGGAGCACATGACTTGAGAGGCTGAGGGAACTGGGATTATTTAGTCTGCAGAAGAGAAGAATGAGGGGGGATTTGATAGCTGCTTTCAACTACCTGAAAGGGGGTTCCAAAGAGGATGGAGCTAGACTGTTCTCAGTGGTAGCAGATGACAGAACAAAGAGAAATGGTCTCAAGTTGCAGTGGAGGTGGTTTAGGTTGAATATTAGGAAAAACTTTTTCACTAGGAGGGTGATGAATCACTGGAATGGGTTACCTAGGGAGGTGGTGGAATCTCCTTCCTTAGAGGCTTTTTAAGGTCAGGCTTGACAAAGCCCTGGCTGGGATGATTTAGTTGGGGATTGGTCCTGCTTTGAGCAGGGGGTTGCACTAGATCATCTCCTGAGGTCCCTTCCAACCCTGATATTCTATGATTCTATTATAGGTTTTAGTATCCCATCCTCCTTTTCCTCACTGCAAGTTGGCCAAAAGTGCGAGCTACATATTTATCAGAGCCAAAAAGTGGAACTAGGCTTCCAAAAGTAATGAGAAAGGAAAGAAACAATAACTAACAAAGGAAAACCTTACAACATATGTATCAACCAAAACAGATTTTTTTTTTTAACCACAGAAAGGCTTCCGCTGCCCCTGAGCTTCCCAGAACCAAGACAAGCAGCCTTTAACTCATATTTCTGGTTTAGGATAACTGTATCACTGGTACATACAGCTTTTGAGCATTTAACTCATAAGCTTGACCAATCCACTCTATCTGAGGTGGATTCTAGCCCTGTAAATTTACCAGTACATGAACTCTCACAAAATATGCAAACATTCAAATAATCAGCTGTAGCTTATTTTGGGGTTCATGATGCTTTACATTTTTGATTAGTATTCTTACTTTTTTAACCTATATGCTCCACCTAGGGAATGCTGATATCCCATTAGGTCAGATTCGGAATGTTAATTCATTTAATTATTAAATGGATAAGAAAATTCTGTTAATGCCTGAGGCCATGTGGTTCACTATACCACACATGGCTAACTCTCTCACTAAACACCTGAGGGTTCTAACAACAGGACGCACTCCAGGATGCTGAGGATCAAGTGAGTCATCTCCACAACACATGCCAGTAGATCAGAGTCAAGGAACCTCAGGGTTGCTCCTGCATCCACTCTAAGGCCCTGATCCTGCAAGCTGTTCTGCACATGCAAATCCTGCATGGAGCCACAGGGACCACTCATACATAGCTTTCAGATTGGACATCTCAAAAGTATGGCCACTATCAGTTTACAATTTTGTATTGTAACAGTTGGAGTTTGTTTCTTTTTCTATTTTGGAGGAAACCCACTTTCCCTGTTTTTCAAAGCAATAACATTTCTATTAAGAACATAAGAACATAATATTCAAATCAAACTTCTTGTCTTAAAATTCTACAGACAATACACCATGCAGGGCATCTATTTTTTGCTGAATATTCACCCGCAGACTTTCAGATACAAAACACTGTAGCAGGGTTTAATACTTGAACTACAAGAGAATTTTCATTAACTGTCTATTACTGCAGTAGCTGGGGCTGTGTAAAATTTACCATTTCTTCTTGGAAATCATGTGTGGGCACAAAAACAAAACAAACAACAACTGGAAATACTAATAATCATAACAATGTTCCTCCTAATGGCTCTGAAGATTTGCAAGATATCAGACCTTACACATGCCACTGGTCCAAGACTCAATACTAACAGTGTGATTTTGAGGAGGAAATTCCACATAATCTGGAAAAATACATACATTTCTTAAGCAATTTTATTTAAAAAATGGCAGCTGTTTGAAATGGCTCAGAGGTTTGGAATTTAGACTAAGTCCAGTGAAAGATGGATCAATAGGCAGAGGGCATGTAAGATGGTCAAAAGTACATGACAAACACAAGTTTGAGAAGCTGTAGCAAATCTACGCTGAGCATATATGAACTGCAATTTTTATAGGCTAATAAAGTAGCCAAATTTGAATGGATTTTCACAGGGATAGCATAGGCCACCCATTTGCCAAATTCCAAGTCACTGCTCCAAACCTTGGTGGTGCTAGAGTTTTTCAAATAAAAGGCTGATAGAATATTTTTTAAACATTGACAGAACAACTGATTTCCCCCTAATCTAGGTCTCCAACTGCAGAACCATTTGGGTTGAAATTTTCCAAACAGACTCAACAGAAAGCATGGAAAATTTCAGCCAAAAAAACTAACATTTGTGAAAATTATAAGCAACTGGAACCTGGTATTAGAATAGGAAGTTATGGGCAATCTTAATAATAGGCAGAGCAGATTAGACCCTGTTTTCACTGAATATACATATAACCTGATATTAGTTTATACATATTTCTTTTATGTACTTTATTTGTATTCTGAAAGGCAATTTATAAATGTATAAAACTCAAAAAATCACCAAGCAGACAATTCGCTCCCTCCATCTCCCATCCTTCCCAAAAATAAATAAAAATACACCAGGAAGTCTGCATCATTCTCTATACTCTGCATAATTATAAGCAGACAGAACAGAACAGGACTTAGAAAAAAAGAGTAGCTAAAAAGGCACTGAATCAACTATATTAGTAGTGCTCCCAGACTACAGGTAGGAAGGGGTGGAAGGAAGAGTGAAGGGAGGGAGAAGAAAGTAAATTGGACAAAAATTATACCCTAGGCTGGGTCTCACCTTTCTAAGGCCAGTATCCCATAATGCAGTGCCAGATGGCTGAGGGGTACTGAAATAACCCCTTACTCCCTTCCCTGCAAGCACATATCTCAGACAGTGTACAGTAATGGATGAAGTTTTCATTCAGTGAATGTTCTGCTTTATGCTATGGGGACATCTCCCGCCTTTGTCTTCTGTTGTAAGATTTATGATCTCATGTACCAGGGGAAAGGGTGGGAGAGCTTATAGCACATGCTGTTTCACAAAGCAACTGTCCCCTATGGCGTGTGGAAGCAATCATGTATTCATCATTTGAAAGATCCTTACATTTCTCCAAGGTATGGGTGGTGATAACTGGTACATATCTAAGATGTCAAAAGTTTCTGCTGCTTTTATACTGTTGCATGAGTATTGCTTACATATATTGCTCTTCACACTGACAACAACAGAGATCGCCTTGCTACAGTAACTCACTAAAGCAGAGATCAGACATTTCAAACGGAGGACAGGATTACATCATTTTTGACCTACATAACTAAATGATGTGGATTTAATGAAGTGTATTTCAGTATCGACAAGTTGCTTTTTTTTTAATTAAAAACAAATGGAAGTTAATTGACAATGCATGTCAGTTATTCTCTGCCCTTACCATATCTGCCTGGTTATACTAATGTGCTAGGTATTTAAACTTTCCACAGATGAACAAACATTTTGTCAGTGACACTTCGGTGAGCAAGGACCATCCTTTTGTTCTGTGTTTCACCAGCACCTAGCACAATGGGGTCCTAGTTATTGAATAGGTGCCTAGTGGCAACAGTTATACAAATAATAATAGCGGTATTCAATGAGGAACCAGTACTGTGACCAGAACACCAGGGTGACATGTTTACAGTAATCTGTGTTCCTAAGCAGGTGAGTTGTTATATACTGAGCAAGCTGGAGCTCTCTCAGGACCCCCGATTTCATTCTCAGATACAATGCCTTGCAATGCCTGGAGGTAACGGACAAACTGATTGCCAAGGCAGATCTTCATGAGTCAAGAGATACCAGAGTCTCCTGGCACCTTTGATGGTAGAAGGCATTTCCAGCACATGTGGCTATCTGAAGTCAGAGATCATTCTTCATTTGCTTCTTATGAGAAGACTAGGAATGGTAATCAGCATCACTACTCTCATTTGCCTTGTTTAGGAATAGGTGATTAGAAACCAGGTAACTGGCAAGATTTGTTTCCAGGGGGAATAAAGAGTCCTGATCTTTAAAAGTTTCAATGGGCAGGACCTGAACTACCTCAAAGATCTGCTAAAATGTCTGCATTCCTCAGACAATGAAAGCATTGGCTACAAGCATGAGACTCTTGGGAGCAGTGGACAAAACCTTCTCTCACCAGTCAGCTTGTGGCTCTGGAAAAAGAACAGGAGTACTTATGACACCTCAGAGACTAACAAATTTATTTGAGCATAAGCTTTCGTGGGCCCACAGCAACTAAAATAAATCCTTTTATATGTACTAGTAACTAGAAGAGAAGCAAGAATCTACTCATCCACTTTATGTAAGCTTTGTAAAACACTCGAAAACGTGGGGATGACTATGGTATAAATTAGGTAAAATAGAACTCTCCTCTACAGCAACTTCAGCTTAAAGAAAATAGGTCAGATGCAAAACATTAGGGTGTTATGTAATTTAATTGAAAATACTAGGGTGCTATGCAGCATACTAAAAATATTAGAAGAAATTCATACCTTAAGGTAATACACTATAGAACCCAAACTGCAAGATCAAGACCACTAGCTAGACACTGAACAACTGCATCTGAAGAGGTCTCACTTTATTAATTTGTTCTCCATCAAAGATCACCACCACTTCAGAATTGGCTTTTTTTTAATTTTTAAAAAACCTGTTTAGGTTCTTATACCGCATCCACCACTGTGGTATTTGAGTATCTAACAAATTTCTTGACGTGAACTCCGTAAGTTGTCTTGTATCTAGCTCTCTACCTCTCCATTCTGTTGGGAGTTTATGTTTTGATCCAGTGAAGTAGGACTGATAACCATCTAAAACAGGCAAAAGTCAAGGGCAGTTAACTTGGGAAATTATTGCTTCAAAAGAGTGAAATTGTCTTGCACCTTCTTCTGTAAATGATGGAATAATGAGGTTCTGCATTCTCCATAAAGCTCTACTTTGAATGCTTCAGGACTTGGACCTTGGAAATGGTTCTATAACTCATAATACTAGTTCTGGCTTCACTGTAGAAACCATCTAGTTAGGTTCACTTTAGAAATAATAAGCACTAAGAAGTAATGTTATTAGGTGAAGATGTATGTTGTTTTGGTCCTTCACTTGGCTAAGGCAAACTTTCTAGAGTCAACAGTTACTAAGATGATATGTTATGCATGTTTTAAAATATGAAGTCTAAATTGAACACTGAACTTTGTAATGCTGTAGACGTTTTAGACACTTTACCATGTAAAAACTGTATTAATTAAAAGCTTTTTAAGCAGTTTTCTTAAGGGATAGGCTGAGACACAAAATATTAGAATAGTTTCAAAACTACCTTAAAATTTTTTAAATATCTAAATGATGAAATAATTTAAAAGCAAAATACAGTATTCTTTCTCTGTCATTTACCATGAACAGGAGAAAGTGTAGGACTGGCCTTGAAATCTTCTGATGAAGTGGCTCCCTTCAATTTTTTCTTTTTATCCTCCCACACATTCAGTCCCTCCTTTTCACTTTCCAGGTAGTGTCCACCTTTTCACTTTCCATGGAAGTTATATTGGTGGCATCCTTAAATCAGGTCCTAAGTACATCTGTTGTCTTCTTACCATATTTGATGCTTTAGATTGGTTTGGTCTGCCTTAGAATTTCTGATGTTAAAAGAAACTTTTTTCTAATGGACTCAAGATCTTCCACAAGCATTTTCTTTGAAATGAGTTTACCTTCTTATCAACATTTGTTAATAGATTTTCATGACTCTGCTCTGTAAAGGAGGACAGACAATACTGATGTTAAAAATTCGTAATTTTGTGTCAGTGCTAATCATACTACTTTTCCAAATCTTTTCAAGTTTATGGAAGTTGTTTGCTGGTTTTGATATTCTTTGCTTGACATCTAGCATAGAGTCACCATCAGAGGTAGTCCATTTTTTTTCCAAGGTCCAAATTTCTTGGTTGAGGTATAGTCAAGGTCCAGACCCCAGAAAAAACAACAAACAATAATGAAAATACTAAGTAAATAAAAAGATTTTGGGGTCCGTTCAAAAGCGTCTGGCGGTCCAGATTAGGCCCACAGTCTGCCTATTGACTATCCCTGCTGACATCATTGCATATCTCCCTCCCTAGACAGGTAAAATGACATACATCTTCTAGTGTTTCTTCATCCACTTGAATGGTTACTTTTGGAACACTGATAGCAATATATCTTGTCTTCCTGTTGTTGATGAATACACCAACTTGTTCTGCTGTATCTGCCAGAGGGTGGGTCTTTTCTTCCATAAAGTGGTGTGTTGAACTAAGCAAGACAATGCCATCAGCAAAAAAAAAAAAAGAGGTCATCCAATTGTTCATCATCATTTGTCCATACAATTCCTTGGTTGCTTTCCGTGGTTACTTTCCTCATGAATAGCCAACGACCATTGCAAATAATAATGGGGACATAATACACCCTTACCATACTCCAGATGTCTCTGCAAACCATTGGCTGATATGGTCACCATCTCTGACTGCACATTTGCCATCATCATATAGATCCTTGATTATTCTAATTATTGTTGCTGGTATTCCATAGTATGCCTTAATTTTCCAAAGACTGTCTCTGTGTATACTGTCACAAGCCTTATGGAAATCTATAAAATTTATCACAAGAGGTGCTTACTATGCTCACTTTGTTCTATCATATGTCTGAGAACAATTCGACGAAGTGGGTATTCACCCACGAAAGCTCATGCTGCAAAATGTCTGTTAGTCTATAAGGTGCCACAGGATTCTTTGCTGCTTTAACAATAATATGGTCTCACATGAGCTCAGTAGTCTAAAACCTACTTGTTCTTCTCTAAGGAGGACAGTTTGTTTCTTGATACATTCCAGGATGATGAATCACATTACTGTTAGTGCCTTGAAAAATTTTGTGCAACTTCTCCAGTGACTGCAGTTGGTAAGGTCACCCTTCTTTGGAAATTTTACTATAAGGCATCTCTTCCACTGGGTGGGGTTCTTTTCTTCATTCCATATTCTACCCAATTGACAGGAGGGCTGTTTCATCACTTGTTGAAAATCTCTGCAGTAATGTTATCTCCAGCAGGGCCCTCCCTAGCTATTCTGGGGCCCTACGCAGCCCCACCCCCATCCCCCACAGGGTGTGTATGTGGGGCCCCAGGCCTCTGCAGGGAGGAGCGGGGGGGGGCAGGCAAGGAGCAGGAGGTGGGGCGGGGGCAGGGAAGAGGCGGGGGCCCTGGGGAAAAGCTGGATAGGGGCTGGAGCAGCAGGCAGATGCGCAGGGCACCAGGAAATTTGGTGTCCCATATTTCCTAGTGCCCTACGCAGCTGCATACTTTGTGTATGAGTAAGGACAGACCTGCTCTCTAGCTGCTTCCCCATTTTTGAGCTTACTGATGGCTTTTCTAACTTCTTCCATAGTAATATCTCCTAAATCTGTATCAAGCTCTAGAGTGGTAGATCTGCATCACATATTTCTAATAGTTTGCTTGGGCTTAGTTTATTTAAAATAGTCAGAAAACGTTCTGCCCAGCTTTTCCTTTGCTATTCTTCTGTACTAAGAGTCTTTCCATTTGCATCTTTAATAGGGCCTCTAGTACTGCTAAAGTTTCCCGTGAGCTATTTGATTGTCTTGTACAAGGTTATAAGATCACTTCTTTGGCTAGCATCTTCAGCCTCTGGACATTTTCTATCAATATAGGCCCTTTTATATTTTCTAGCACTCCTTGGGGGGGGTGTTATATATTAAGAGTGGTACAGTATCTTAACCCTCAGAACAAAAGCAGAAAGGTATCCATCCTTTTGGACAGCTAATTTTGCTGCTAGCCTCCAAAGGTCTGTAATTTTGACATACTACTGAACCCATTTTAAGCATTTACTTCTCTTTTTAATTTTTTTCTGCCCAAATATTACTGTTTTTATGGCACACAAAGAATTTTAGGTTTGTATACATCTCATTATATTGGTGGCAAAAAAATAATATAGGTAGAAAGCAAATATAATGAAACCATTTCCCCAGTGCTAACTATAAATACAACTGTATGATATCATGACACTTAACTGGTTAGACAGAAAATAACTTAGGGCCAAATTCTTTCCATGGATGTGTGGTATGAGACTCTCAGCGAGGTCACACATCTGAGGGCAAAATTGTTTCTAATAAGTAATAATAATGAGTCACTGCAGCATAAAATTAAAAGATCCAGATAAACTCTTTAAATATCTGGCAGGTCCACAGAGCTATGTGCATAGCTGTCTCCTTAAGCAAACTATACCCTCATATTTCAAATCTGATTCATGTTGGTGACTGGTCACCTCAAACTCTACAATCCAAAAGATGTATAGCATCATCCTGATCTTTGAACAGAAATTTAATCTTTTGGTGAATCGTCATGAATTTAACTGTATATAATCCATCATAATTTCATATGGCAAATTTATGGAGAATGTGAGAAGCCTGAAAATAGAAATATTTCTTTAAAAGTTTTGTGTTAATTCTTTCAGCTTGCGGGCCATGAGACATTTTGTTTACATTGACCATCCTCAGGCACGGCCGTCTGGAGCTCCCAGTGGCTGCGGTTCGCCATTCCTGGCCAATGGGAGCTGCAGAAAGCAGTGGCCAGCACATCCCTGTGGCCCACACCTACCATCCCCTCTATAAACTTATCAAGCGGAGTTCTGAAGCCAGTTAGGTGTTTTGCCCCCACTGCTCCTCTTGGGAGGCTGCTCCAGAACGTCACTCCTCTGATGGTTAGAAACCTTTGCCTAATTTCAAACCTAAACTTGTTGATGGCCAGTTTATAGCCATTTGTTCTGGGTCCACATTGGTGCTTAACTTTAATATCTCCTCTCCCTCTTCTATTTATCCCTCTGATGTATTTATAGAGAGCAATCGTATCTCCCCTCAGCCTTCTTTTGGTTAGACTAAACAGGCCAACTTCTTAGAGTCTCCTCTCATAAAGTAGGTTTTCCATTCCTCAGATCATCCTAGTAGCCCTTCTCTGCACCTGTTCCAGTTTGAATTCATCTTTCTTAAATGTGGGAGACCAGAATTGCACACAGTACTGCAGATAAGGTATTATCAGTGCCTTGTATAATGGTACTAACACTTCCCTGTCTCTAATGCAAATACTTCACCTGATGCATTCCAGGACCCTGTTAGCCTTTTTCATGTCCGCATCATGTTGAGGGCTCAATCATCCTGTGACCAACCAATACACCCAGGTCTCTCTCCTCCTCTGTCACTTCCAACTGATAAGTCCCTCGCTTATAGCAAAAATTCTTGTTAGTTCCTAAATGCATGACCTTGCACTTTGCACTATTAAATTTCATTCCATTTCTATTACTCCAGTTTACAAGGTCATCCAGATCTTCTTGTATGGTATTCCAGTTCTTCTCTCTATTGGGAATACCTCCCAACTTTGGGTCATCTGCAAATTTTATTAGCACACACCCACTTTTTGTGCCAAGATCAGAAATAAAAATGTTAAATAAGATTGGTCCCAAGACTGATCCCTGAGGAACTCCACTAGTAACTTCCTTCCAGCCTGACAGTTCACCTTTCAGTATGACCTGTTATAGTCTCCCCTTTAATAAACTCCTTATCCACCTTTCAGTTCTCATATTAATCCCCACCTTCTCCAGTTTAATAATTTCTCATGTGGAACTGTAACAAATGCTTTACTGACATCCCGGTAGATAAGATCTACTGCATTTCTTGTGTCTAAAAAAAAAATCAGTTATCTTCTCAAAGAAAGATATTAGTAACTTTGTTACTACCTCTTGAATATAACAATTGAAACAATTGTAGAAAAATCTACAATTACTTTCAATCATTTCAGCTACTTACTTTTTGCAGTTCACCAAGCTTGGAACAGATCATTTAACTTTAGGAAACATCCTAACAGACCTTTCTTATCTTAATCAGCTGTTAATCACTCGGTTTATAAACAAAATTCTATGAGTACTTGTGGCACCTTAGAGACTAATAAATTTGGGCATAAGCTTTCGTGGGCTAAAATCCACTTCATCAGCCCATGAAAGCTTATGCCCAAATAAATGTGAGAGGGCTTGGCTACACTTGAGAGTTGCAGCGCTGGTGGAGGCTTTCCAGCACTGCAATTAGTAACTGTCCACACCTGCAAGGCACATCCAGCGCTGCAACTCCCTGGCTGCAGCGCTGGCTGAACACCTGGTCTGCTTGGGGTGTAGCGAGTGCAGCGCTGGTGATCCAGCGCTGCTCGTCAAGTGTGGACACACACCAGCGCTGTTATTGGCCTCCAGGGTATTAGGAGATATCCCAGAATGCTTTTAAGTAAATTACTCTCTTTTGTTTTGTTATGCAGCCTCTCTTTGTTTTGTTGTGAACTCGGAGCTCCCGGAGCTGCTTATCTAAACAAACACAGCTCCTGTTTGCTGTGATCAATCTGTAAGTGACTGTGAACAATCAAATGAGATAACCCCCTGCCTACCTCATTCACAGGGGTTGAGTGTTTGTTTGATGAGAGAAACGGGGGGTGGGGTGGGGGAGAAAGGGAGTCCGTGCTGCTTATCTGGTCTGCAGGCTGTTTGCAATTAAGAGTAAGGGGTTTGGATAATTTTCTGATTTTCAAGGCAGGGAGCTAATACACAGTGTCGGCTCCAAAAATCCACTCTCTCTCTCTCTCTCCCCCGCTCCCTGTCACACTACACACGCTACACCCCACCCCCCTCTTTTGAAAAGCACGTTGCTGCCACTTGAACGCTGGGATAGCTGCCCATAATGCATCACTCCCAACAGCGCTGCAAATGCTGCAAATGTGGCCACACACCAGCGCTGTAACTCTCAAGTGTAGCCAAGCCCTTAGTCTCTAAGGTGCCACAAGTACTCGTGTTCTTTTTGCTGATACAGACTAACATGCAAACAAAATTCTGACTCCCTGCCTCAGGGGCGCAAGCTGGGAGCAGTCTGTCTCCTCTATTGCACATCAAGGCTGCCTGCTTGAGGCTGGCAGGTTTTTTTTGGTTTTGTTTTTTTAAAAAGAAAAAAAAAATCAGACTGTCAGGGTTGGAAGGGACCTCAGGAGGTCACCTAGTTCAACCCCCCTGCTCAACGCAGGACCAATCCCCCAACGGCCCCCTCAAGGGTTAAACTCACAACCTTGGTTTAGCAGGCCAATGCTCAAACCACTGAGCTATCCCTCCCCCTATCCTCAATGTCTCTCCCTCCTCCCCAAAATCCACTGATGGATTTAACCTTGCTTAATGCAATTCCTGGCTTTGATGAGACTTGTAGGCTGGAGATTCCTGCTTACAAAAATATCAAGAAAGAAGTGGACCATACTTTGCCTGTGCTGCAGTTTTGGAACTCAGTGGAAGCAGAATCTCCCATCTCTCAAGACTAGCTCGACGCTGTCTGACAGTTCCAACAAACTCATGGATGCAGAGAGAGCTACGTCTAAACATGGACAGGTGTTTTCAGAGCGGAGACAGGGAATGAAGACAGACAGTTTCAGAATGCTCCATGCTCACATTCAGTTAGTGATATTTGAAACCAGCACTCCCCCACCCTCTGCTTTTGTTAACTTGAGGGCTTTACATGTTGATATTTTGCCATATTAAAACACATATTCATGATTTGTTACAATACTATGAAATTTAAGGTTGAAATATCTGAAACAGTGAAATTCAAGTTTTTAAAAATTGTTATGACTGAAATTTACAAAAATGGGCTGTGAATTTGGTAGGGCCGTGCTTACGAGGTATCATTTGAAAATTATTAACTTACAGATCATTAATATTCTTGCATCATATATTTACATGTCATGATGGGTATTAAGAGTTATAGAGATATGCTGGAATGAGAACTAAAATGTGTTCAAACCAGGTGTGTCGGGGGAGATGTTAAACAGGTGGGTCTATCCTAAGCAAAGACCCATCACACTAACAAGTGGGGGAGAAGACAGCATGGAGTCTACAGCCAGCACAAAAGAGAAGCTTAGTCTGGGTTTTACTTTCCAGAAGAATCCATTTCAAAGGTTTATTGGTCTATAAAGATGGGGTAGGGGGAGGGGAAGAACCTTAAGTGTTCAGCAGCTGAATCGACTGACTACTATATGCTACATTACTGTATTATAAAAGTGTATGGAGTGAGGTCTTTTCTGAAAGCTAATGATGCGCTTGTGATTAATATAATTGTGAAATGTATTATTAAACACAACATGAGGAATTATGGATACTCACTGATATTAGGCTTTACAGTCTGCCCAGGCAGGAGGGAATGCCACAGCTATCTACCTGTCTATGTAAATTAAGCATGGTGGAATGAGAAACAATGCAAGCCTCATTTACACAGAAATCATGCAGGGGATGCAAAGCCCACAGGAAGGGAAGAACAGCATAAAATCATCCTACCTCTTGAAACAAAGTAATTGAACTCTGGGAGATATAAACAAGGACAGACGCCACCTTTGACATCCATTACTAGACAGACATGAGAGGCCACAGTTTTTGCAAGCTGAGAAAGATGGATCCTCAATCCAGGGCAGGGGGGTTGAAGTTCCTGGAACTGAATATAGGTGAGAATCCTACTTAGGTAAAGACCTTCACCTAAGAGGACAAGGGAAGCCAATGCCTTGTACTTTTGTGGAAGGTCCTGACACAGGAAAAGCCAGCCACGGCTGGGAAGAATGACGACTGATGAGAGAAACAATCTTGAACAAAGGCTGTAGAGCTTGCTAAATTAAGGTTTAGACTTTTAGATGTTTGTTTTCACTTTTATTTGTTTGTAAACCCTTCTAACTTTATTCCTTTTACTTGGCATCACTTAACCGAGGTCCTGTTGTTAATACATTTCTTTTATTTTACTATAATTCAACTCAGTGCTGCATTTAAAGGAAAGGATGGATTCACCCCAGTCAGGTTAATAAGATGTGATGTATTTTTTGCATCTTTAGAACAAACAAACCTTATTATATCTCTGAGCTGTACAGGAGAGAGCTTGACACTTCAGGGCACATAGTTTTGGGGAAATTTGGAACTGTGGTGTGTGTTGGGATCACCCTGCTGGTTGTAACCAAGGCTGGCGGAAGCCAGAATGAGGTAGTGGGGCTGCAGCCAGGCTGCTGGGGTCAGGGCAGCTGACCCAGAGCTGTCTAGCACACAGACACTCAGGATGTGACCCGCATGCTGGTAGGCTGCCTGTGAGCAGCCCAGGTTGGGAGCTACAGCAGCAAAGCATTGTGAGGCACCTAGGATTGCAGGAATTAAGGTGAAAACCCCTTAATGGTCTAGATTTGCACCCCTGAACTGTGACAGTCTGTGACATAGGAGCCGACTCCGTGGGTGCTCCGGGCTGGAGCACCCACGGGGAAAAATTAGTGGGTGCTCTGCACTCACTGGCAGCCAAGCTCCCCACCCCACTGCAACTCCTCCCTCCTTTGAGCATGCGGTGTCCCTGCTCCTCTGCCTACCTCCCAGCGCTTGCCACCGCCAAACAGCTGTAGCAAGCTCCAGGAGGGAGGGGGGAGGAGCAGGAATGTGGCGTGCTCAGGGGAAGAGGTGGGGCTGGGGCGGGGAAGGAGTTGGAATAGGGGCAGGGACTTTGGGGAAGGGGTTGGAATGGGGGTGGGAGGGGCAGGGGTGGAGTTGGGGCAGGGCAGAGGGGAGTCACGCTCTCACTGGCGCCATAGAAGTCGACACCTATGGTCTGTGACACATACTTATCCACCTCTCTCATAGGTATGTTGTAAGTTTTAACTAGTTAGTGCCTATAAAGTGTTCTGAACAAGTAGACCACTATACAAATGTGAGTAGATGATGATAATTAATCACTTATTGGGTCATTTCAATTCTCTCTCATTGTCAGCTCAGAACTTTCTGCAGCACTTCTAGAACATCAACAAAGGAAAGGGGAAGAAAAAAAATTTAGCTCACACAGAGTATATCTACAATGAGCTGGGTGTGTGATTCCCAGCTTGAAAAGACATATCCCCACCAGCTCTGTAGTGTGTAGCCACAGCAGCAAAATGGTGTGAGGGTCCAGCTACCCCTCCTACATGCACAGCATCTCAGATGGGGCCATACTCAGGGCAGCTAAAGCTGCTGTTGCCTCTGCTATACTCTTTCTAGCACGCGCGCTCAGTCAGAGCTAAAGCTAGGAATTATAGTCTCCTAAAGTCTCCTCAAGCTAGGAATTATAGGCCCAACTCCAAGTGTAGACGTACCTACAACCACAGCTAGAGCATTACAGACACTCCCTGGGTTATGCAAACCCGACTTATGCAAATCTGCACTTATGGAAAAAGTTCCATAAGGTTTTGGGTTTTTTTGGCACGTGTAATGTTAACACATTCCCGACTTAGGCAAAATTCAAGTTATGCAAGGCGTTCTGAAATGGAATGCTTGCGTACGTCGGGAAGCATCCATATTCAAGCCTAAAGTTGCCAATTGATGTGCATGCAATGTTCCACCTAAAAATGATCTACAATGAACTTGTGGTAAAAGCATATTTATGAATGTCAACAGTTCTGGGGATCTGCTCCCCTTAAGTACTGGAGGAACTCACATTAGAATAAATATACAGGAGTGAGAGAAAAAGGGGAGAAGAGATTCCAGTTTGTTAAAGAAATTTAAAACCAGATCATTCAGGGCACTGTATGTCCAATAGTGGCCTCTAATGGTTTATGCTAAAAACAGAATACTGAGTAAAAAAACTGCTGTGACTACTCCTGGCAATAAATGCTAAACTTCATCCATAACTAATGAACTAGCAGCCAACAGGGAAAGCATAATATCCACATAACTCAGAGCCAGTCATATTAAAAATCAAAGTTATAAAAGTAGTCTATTGGAGAAAATCAGTCTGAGTGAATAGTATTATGACAGCACAGTGTGCATGTTATACTTTCCTGTTTTCATGCTATACTAGAATCCTGTACATGTAAGTATCTGTATTTTTTAGAAATGTGAATTAAAAACATATGCCTTGGGGGCCTTATCTTTCTTTTGTTTTTGGTAGCTACGCCCTTCCCTTACTAGTCATGGATGAAGCAGCACAGAAAAAAATCTGAACCAGCCCTAACCTTGGCCTTCCTGTTTATCGAAAGGAAAGGGAACTTGTTTTAATGTTCTCATTGGTTCAGGTAAGAAGTTACATATACATTTAAAAATACTATTTCCTTCCTCCTCCTCCCTGCCCCTGATGCTTCTCCTGTTCCTAAATTCTATCCTGATTGCACCATTGATGAAAACTGTCATTTGCTCCCTTTGCTGTTGTGCTTGTTATTGGTGTCCTGCACTGTGAGCTCATGTCCCATGGGTACTTTTCAGAATCACACAGTATTCAGTATTCCAGGATCTCATTGAATTAGGGATATCCTATGATGTGTATGGGTATAGTTCAAGAGTTCAAAACATAGGTGTGAGCAGCATACAGGAACAGAGGAATTTTTCATCAATATTGCATTGTGCGTAGCATAAATAAGGATCAGGCTGTAATTTGCCTCAGTGGGAAGTGGGAATAGGGAGGTCATACAGCTGTGATTACATGGGAAGAAAGGAAGAACAATGTGACAAAACTGTTCTTGGGAAGGTGATCATGGGACAGACATAGATAGGCCAGCTAAGTCTGGGGTTGTGTTGTGGCAGGACTATTTAGAGGTCAGATATGGCAGAGGCAAAGAAAAAGGAAAGCAAAACTTTGCAGAGACTGATCCAGATCTTTCAGACTCTTGAAATTTGTCCATCAGTATTCAATCCCTGGACATGCCCAAGGTTAGTTCATTAGTCTCCACTTTTTTTGCCTTCTGAACCCCATCTAATTATTGTACCCGCCACAATAGCAAAAGCAGCTTACTATATTTGCCACCCCAGCAACAACATACAACTAGGACAGGCTATTATCAATGTTTTGCAGATCAGAAGGCAAGGACACTAAGGAGGAGGATGGCTATTCTTAATCCCTATGGAGAGATCAAATTCTTTCTTAAGCTGGGCAATAGGCACTTCTGGACTGCTCCACAACACAAATTGGTATCTATTGATTTTGACAATATCACTGTGTGATACTTCCACCCAACCACCTGGCTTAATTAGCCAAAGGTCTAATTAATTGGTCTAGATCGAGAAAAAGTTTCTCATTGATTAAATATTATCCAACTGAATAAAGCAATGTACTCATATTGATGGCAACAACATTTAAGGGATACATTTTCAAAATAGCTGGGCAGCATTTTAGGCATATGGTTTCCATGGATTGTACTAGGTATCACATGGTTAATATTCTAGCAGGCTGCTTTGAAACTTTATTTCTAAATGCCTGTTACTACTTAACATTGCATTTAATTTAGGTTTGACAGGTAATTTTGCATTCAATGCCAGGTACTTACATCATTTAAAAAGAAAGATTTTTGTCTTAGGGATGAGTTTGAACAAGAACCTTAATCATCATCATCCCCTCCCCCTGCCCTCAGACCTGAACCTTATTCCACACCACATACTGCCTTCCAGTATCTCAATCTAACTGATAAATCCCTTATATCATTCATCAGCAACACACAACAACAGTGAACAGCCCCTGCCTACACCTCTGACCTGACCACCTCTTTTGCTTGTTCCCCTCACTCCCTCTGCTCCACTAATAGCATCAGTATCCTGCACGTCTTTCTTTCACTGGTCTCTCTGACATCTTCCATGTTGCTCTTTATTCTTGGACCACCCTTTATCAACTTGTTTGCCAAACCACTTTCAAATCCCTCCTAAATATTCATGTTATTATCCATTAATTATAATACAGTAGCACTAGATGCTTTCTCATCATATCTGTAGGGATGGTTTCCATTTTCAAAAGCTTACACTGGTGCCATGAAGTGGAGGATACAAAGCTAACATTACAAATAAAAGAACTAACATGACCAGGCATTCCCCTGATCACTCTGCTTGTATTGTGCATATTGATTCTCTTTCCACACTGTCTGGTTCTGTCCTTTGAGACCGCAAGCTTGTAAACATGTACACAAGTGAATAGTCTCATTGTTTTCAACAGGACTTCTTACATGCGCAAATTTAAGCAAGTGTTTGCACAAACAAATAATAGCTATTAAAAGAGTTCCTGCTTAACAGACCTTCCATCTTTTAAAAAAATTACATACTTAAACTGTGGCTGTTTTGTGGTGGACTGAATCCTTTAAAAGAACAGAATTGAAAATGTTTCCATATTGTACATGCAAAATAGATAAATTCTTCAGATCATAAATTAAACTTCTGTCTTTGTCAGAACTATTCCAAGAACTGCAGTGTTTTTGAAGCGTAGACACAGACTTACTTTAAGTACAGATGGTTGAAGCAGGACATACTATCCTTGAGGGGCTATTTTCTGGAGAACTAAAAATATATAGGTCACTATACCAAAAGTGCTTCATGTTGGTTAAACTTATGTAAACAGGAGCTGCAGAGAGCTGAAGCAACACTACATTTAGAGCTGTTAACTCAGACTTCATTTTTGTAATTACTGAAAGATGTCAAACTTGAAATGTTTACCACATTTGTTAGTCACGATCAGTCTGAAATTTAATCAATTAAAAAAAATTACAAGTTGTTTCAAGTACTACAAATGTCCTTTAGTTCCCTGGCCATTTTTGTGCTTTTACAATAACATTATCTTTAAAAAAAAACAAAAAAACCCTCTCTCTCATTCTTTGTTTAGTCCATCGGTTCTACATGACATTTTCATGCTATTTTTGTCGATTCTGGAGTGACTCTGAACTCCAAAGCGTGACGCACATGCTTGTGAGCAGATCGGCAGACAAAGTCATTGGTGAGCATCTTGGTAGCTATAGCAGTAGTATGACGCCTTTCCCTTGCAGCTAACAATCAATTATTTCTGTCCTCTTCAAAGACTTGGAAAGCTGAGTGTTGTGTGCTGCCACGCTGATCTATTTAATGCAGCCATCTCAAGATCATCTGGTTTTATTGCACCGGAGCATATGCTGTTCTTGATGCTGTCCTTGTAGTGCTTTCTGGGGCGGCCTTGATTCCAGTGTCCTTGTGTCAATTCTCCACAGAACATTTTTCTGGGGAGTTGATATTCAGGCATCTTAATGTGTCGTCCAACCCACCGTAGTTGGGCTTTTATCAGCATGGCCTCAATGCTTGTGGCATTTGACTTTTGGAGAATCTCCAGGTTGGTAATTTTGTCCTGCGAGCAGAGCCCCATAATGGCATGCAGAGACCGCATATGGAAGGCCTCTAGCTGTTTGATATGCCATTTGTATGGTGTCCAGCTGTAGAGGAGAGATATGAGCACAAAAGCATTGTAAAGTTTTATTTTTGTTGAGAGGGTTGTGTTGTGGGATTTCAGGACTTTGCTATGCAGCTTTCCTAATGCCTGAGAAGCTTTCTGCATCCTGTTTGTGATCTTTGTCAAGAGATCCATCATTGGTGATGTTGCTGCTGAGGTAGGTAAAACTGCCAACTTGCTTTACTTGGATTCCACTAATGGATACGCTTGGGGATATGGCCAGAGTGGTGAACATGATTGGTGCAACACCACAGTTTTTTCCAGGCTGATTGTGAGGCCAAACAATTTTGATGCTTCAGCAGCACAATCTACGATCCTCTGTGCATGCTAGGAGGGCACAATCATCCACAAAGAGTACTTCACTTAGTAGTAGTTTTTTTATGTTTGTTTTTGCTTTAAACCTCGTAAGATTGAAGACTGAGCCGTCGTGTCTGTATCTGATGTATATACCTCTGTTGAACCAGTTTGTAGCATGGTTGAGAACTCGAGTGAAGAGGTTGAACGGTACAGGGGCAAGGACACAGCCTTGTTTGACTCCATTTGAAATGGGAAAGGAGTCAGTGATATCTCCATTAAAAAGTACCTGACCTTGCATCCCCTCATGAAATAAACAAATGATCTTTACCAGTTTTGTTGGGCAACCAAGTTTGCTGAGGATCATCCATAATCCTTCTCTACTGACTGTATCAAATGCTTTTGTGAGATCAATGAAAACACTGAACAGATTCAGGTTTGGTTTGATATATTTTTCTTGTATTTGCCTGATATCGAAAATTATGTCTGCACTGAGTCTCAGTAGATTAGCTTCACAGACAGATGAAATCAGTCAGTTCAGGAGGACATGAGCAAAGACTTTTCCAGCAACAGATAGGAGAGAGATCCCAACAGATAGGAGAGATATGTCCCTTGTAGATATGTAAAAAACTCACATAAAATAAGGGATTACTGACAAATACACGGAAACAGTGAAATTGATTGTGCACAAACTACTGTCAAAAAGGAAAGAGCAAGCCAACTGAAAATATATCTATGTTTCTTTTCTCATTTATCAATTATAATGATCTTAGGTGTTAGTTATAACAACAATAGGTACACAATTTTCAGATGTGAGGGTGATCCTTTAAGTTGACACACCATGTCATGGTTCCAGAGCTAGCTGTGCTTTTGTCCTAAGATGTCAGGCCTGGTGCCTTTACCTATTCTGGGGTGGAATATAGCAATTCTCCCGCTCTTAGACTGGGCCTAGGGCTACTGTACCCTGTGTATCAACTATTCCTAAGCTGCAGATTCAGCTTGAGTTCCAGAACCAACAGTTCTTTTCTTCAGGAGTGCATGACCAGCAGTATACAGTGATCAGACAGCCTTCTTATCACCAAAGTTTATTTTATCAGTTGTAATAAGCATTAGAGAAAAAGGATTTTTAAAAACAGTCTACCCACATCTATCGTACCTAAACTTTTACCATCCCCTAATGGTAACTTAGGCAGACCTAACTTCTTCAATCCGCCCAGGGGGTCCTGTCTCAGGGCTTGGCTACACTTGCAAGTTGCAGCGCTGGTAGAGGCTTTCCAGCGCTGCAATTAGTAACCGTCCACACCTGCAAGGCACATCCAGCGCTGCAACTCCCTGGCTGCAGCGCTGGCTGTACACCTGGCCGGGTTGGGGTGTAGCAATTGCAGCGCTGGTGATCCAGCGCTGCTCATCAAGTGTGGACACACACCAGCGCTTTTATTGGCCTCCAGGGAATAAGGAGATATCCCAGAATGCTTTTAACTAAATTACTCCCTTTGTTTTGTTATGCAGCCTCTCTTTGTTTTGTTGTGAACCTCCGGAGCTCCGTTTCTACCGGAGCTGTTTATCAGCTCCTGTTTGCTGTGATCAATCTGTGAACAATCAAATGAGATCCTCCTCCCTGTTGTGAACGAGCTCTGTGGAGCTCCTCCGTTGCCGCTGCTGCTATCTAAAAAACAAACAAAGCTCCTGTTTGCTGTGATCATCTGTACCTGGCTGTAAACAATCAAATAGAGGCAGGCAGGGAAACAGTGGGGAGTCCTGTTGCCTGCAGGCTGTTTGCAATTAAGAGTTAAGACTAAGGGGTCGGAAAAATGTTCTGATTTTTCAAGTCAGGAAGCTAACACACAGTGTTGGCTCCAAAAATCCACTCTCTCTCCCCCCGCTCCCTGTCACACTAGACCCCACTCCACCCCCCTCTTTTGAAAAGCACGTTGCGGCCACTTGAATGCTGGGATAGCTGCCCATAATGCATCACTCCCAACAGCGCTGGAAATGCTGCAAATGTGGCCACACACCAGCGCTGGTAGCTGTGAGTGTGGCCACACACCAGCGCTGCTCCTACACAGCTGGATGACCAGCGCTGCAAACTACCAGCGCTGCAAACCGTAAGTGTAGCCAAGCCCTCAGTCTGGTTCCCACAAACAGCTGCTGCCCCTTTCAAACACTGCTACAGTTTTGTTCTTTACTGTTCCCAGGCTTTGACCCTTCTGAGCCGAGTCCTCAGCACCAATGGTTCTGGCATTGTCCCTTAACAACGCTCAGTATTTGCAAGGGGTTGCTATCTAGAGCAGTGGTCCCCAACGCGGTGCCCGCAGGCACCATGGCGCCCGCCGGGACATTTATGTGCACCCGCCTAGTGCCCAGCAGGGGAGAGAAGCCGTGGCCCCACGCCTGCCGGGGACAGAGAACTCCAGGGCTGCAGGCGGCTGTGTTCTCTGTCCCTGGCAGGCATGGGGCTGTGGCTTCTCTCCGGCTTCTCCAGGGCTGCAGGCTGCGGGCACAGTTCTCTGTCCCTGGCAGGGGCAGGGCCACGGCTTCAAAGACGGAGAGAAACCATGGCCCTGCCCCTGCCGGGAACAGAGAACTCCGGGGCTGCAGGCTGCGGGTGCTGGTGTTTTCTGTACCCGGCAGGTGCGGGGCCCGCCTAGTGCCCAGCATGGGAGAGAAGCGGCTTCTCTCCGGCTTCTCCGCAGCTGCAGGCACCGGTGCTCTCTGTCCCCAGTAGGTGCGGGGCCGCGACTTAAGCCAGAGAGACAGAACTCCGGGGCTGCGGGCTTCATTCTGTCTTAAAGTAAGAATAATAAATATATTTGGACCAGCAGTTCAACAATGTTTTACTTTTTTAAAATAAATAAGATGAAAACGGTTTATGATATTTATTTTGTAAAAACTCCTTAATTTTTCTTACAGGTAGATAAAAAAGAACAAATTCACATGGTAAGGTGAAAGAGTCATTGCCGAATAATTTAATTAATACCTTTTACATGTAAAATTACCCTTTTTATCTTATGGATTCATATATTATGTAATATTAAATATGATGTTTTTTGTATTAGTTAATGTATAAATACAAAATAAGCCTTGAAAAATTGTTGGCGCCCGCCATGCTCTTCTGAGAACATGAATGTGCTACTGGCCACAAAAAGGTTGGGGACCACTGATCTAGAGTCATTTTTTTCCTTTCTGCTTGTTTACCCAGACAAACTCTTATGTCAAATCAATACAGTGTTTGGGTCCCACGCTGAGACCTCTTCCGCTTGGTTCCCCAAGAACTCAGTTCAACTCGTCTCACCACTTAGGTTACTTTATTTGACATACTGCAAAGCTACATTGAGTTGATCAAACTCAGTGTAGGGAGTGGGAATAGGATGTATCAAAAGTTACAAAACAAACCTCTTCCTTTATATGCATTTCTTAGTTACATTGCACTTACTATATATTGGATTATGCATTTTGGGATTGGCTTGGTGTTTCTGTAGGAACCAATCCCTGTACAGCATGCTCTGCCCACACACGACTTACTCTTTACCTCATCTTTATGTTCCCAACTTATCTTATCAACTGTTATCTTGTCCATTGCATATGGTGCCCTGGGTGTTTCCGCTTATCTTAGCTAGTACAGACATTCTGTCTCGAGCCTGCAGATCCATTTTCTGTCTCAATTCTGTCTCCCAAGAAATGAGGCCTCACCCATGTCCAATTACTCACGCCAAGCTAGGCCTACATGGCACTGCTTTTGTTTTTCTTTTCTACATTAGCATGTGTTTATTTGTATTATATTTCTGTCTTCTTGTGTTCTTTTAAGTTCATTACACAGCAACACATTTCCAAGACTTCAGTAGTTGTAATTATTTGAACCACCATTAATACTAAGCTTAAAGTATGAAATGGGGGTGCAAGCTCACCCTCTGTGGTACAGTCTACCAGGGTATAATTCTACAGTATAAGATGGCTCTCCCTTTAAAGCATCCTTCTCTGATTTTAACTTGCCTTTTATTTTAATTACATTATTTAAAAAACTGATAGAAAATATGAAGTATTTATTTATTACTACGGGAAATTTAGATTAACAGAACACAGACCAAGTAAAATAACACTCCTTGGGTTCATGCCCGGAGTGGTCCTCTTCAGCTAGCACACCATACTTATCACCACCACAGGCAGTTTTTATTTTATCAGTGTCCCAGCATCACAACTCAACTGTGCAATTTAGAGACTGTTCCCCCCACAGTGAACCCAAGTGCTGGCGACTCTGCCTGTAAGACGTTACAGCTGCACACATAAGTGTTCCCCAGGTACAAACAGCAGTACACGTCTGGGGCTTTCCAGACCTTGCCTTGTCTTGCAACAGTATTTGAGGGGAAAAAAACCTTCTACGCCTTATGGGTTGTAGTGCTTTGCAGCACTTTCACAGGTAACACTTTGGTGGTTGTGGTGACTGTTGTGGGTTTTGTAGCCCCTCCCCCCAAACTTCATGCTATTTGACCCTTGTTAATTTTCTTACCCTACACCAACTGGTATTACTCTCCTGTACCAAATTATTAACTGTTCTGTGGAGATAAAAGAGAACAAGAAAACATCCCAATAAGTAGGCCAGCAAACAGAATTCATGAATTAGAGAGCAGCTCCAAATCTGTCACACCCCTTAAATGCTACTGTAAAAATGAGTCTGATAGTCTTAAAAAGTATATCCATAAAAACAATGATACTATAACGTTCTTTAGCAATATTTTTCCTGCCCCTAAATGGAGTACACCCTGTACATTAAAGGGCTCTAATTCAGCTGGAAAGTTATGGGATTTTCTGGGACTAACCTGTTTAGGATTAAGATTGGCATACCGTGAAAATAAATGCGGAGAGGGGAAAAAAAACAACCCTTGTTAACCCTGTCAGAGGGAGCAGTGAAGCTTCTTAGTGTCAGCGGGGGAATGGTCCTGCTATTGTGGGAAACTTCTCTGGCTTATAAATGACCCCGGTGAAATGAGCTAGCAAAAGGATCTGAGTCCTCGCTCCCACTTCCTTTACCCAGAGGCCTGCCTGACCTCAAGAGCTCCCCTTCTACTCTCCTGTGTGGCAGAGTCCTCGTAACCCCAACAAGGCTGGGACCAGGATTCCTGAGGGGATCAACCCCCAACCTTGTTGTGGTCACTTAGGACAGGGGCTAGGGTGTCCCCACTCTGGGGTGCTCTCTCTGCACAGGAAACTTCCCTGACCCACTGATCATTGCATATATTTCAGGTAAATACACTTTAATAAACATCAACCAATTTTAAAAAAATAAGGAAAAATGGGCAAGGTAAAAGGAAAATATGTAACCCCGCTCCGTGGCACAGGGATATCACAATCAGCTGTCTCTGGAATGTCCATTCCAGGCAATTCCAGCTCACATATAGGATGGGACACCCCGCCCCCCAGCCTCCTGACTCCCTCATTAGCTTGCCTGCCCTGACAGTCAGGCTGACCTGGAGCACTGGCATCTCCCCATTACTCCTGGGGACTGTCAGTCTTAGGGTCCTGATTTCCCATCAACCCTTCCCCTTTCTTTCTGGTACTGGGAGATAGCCAACCAAAAAGCTCCCACTGAGTTATAGTAAGGGGCCAACAGTCCCCTTACATTAGTAATGAGTAGTCCTATTCTGCTTCTCTTCATCTTATGCTGGAGCTGCTCAGGTTGTAGCATTTACTATAGTTCCAGAGCCGTGAGGAACTCACTTATGCTTGTTTCTCTTATGCTTCTGGATTTTAAGAAATGCCTGCATTTATGGGGTTAGGCTCAGCATGGGGCTGCTTCATTGGTGCACCACACTCCTTACAAAGTCTGATTTACAATACAGAATGTTTACTAAAGGCAAGGAGTTGGCTTTGACATCCAGCTGTCTTTACACAGCAAAGAGTATATCAAACAATAAAGGGGAAGCACAGGATCTTCAAGCTGAACATACAAGATATGTTAGGGAATTCTTTGAGATTACTCCTAGGTGTGGCAAAATAAACAATCATAACAGCAACTCTTCAGGGATCAAGTACTGTTCCTACTGAAGTGTACAGCCAGGAGTTTTAGGGAGAATTTCTATACTCATCTTTGCTTAAAAAAAGTCTAGAAACCAAAGAGAATTAAAACCAAATTCCATCTTATTTGAATCTTTTACATGAACAAAAAAGTTCCTGTTTATGGAGAAACTAATAATTTAGATTGAAAATATGACAATTAAAAAAAGTCATAAGCAAGTAATATCAACCAGATTCTAAATCCCTATTTTGCATTCAGATTTTAAATTCCTAGTTTTGTAATTCAAAAAAAAATCTTGGAATGTGACTTGTGTGGCACCCACATCAAACAAATGAAACAAACAAAAAAACCAGAAATAATTACATCTATCCAATAATCAGTGTTGCCAGTGAATCCAAAAGACAAAAGTTATGTTAAAGTTTCATTAGAAACAGAGGAGGAAAAATAGCCAAACATGTGTCAAATGGTAAAGGACAAGAATAAGAAGGGAAAAACATTTGTTACATTCTTGAGTGATTCAAACAAGAGTAACAATGTGGTTGTCAGAGTTCCTGTACCATGTCTGATATTTTTAATAATTAACTTTCATCATTTTACAATGCTCACTTTACCCTTTGTTTTCAATGGGTGAAAAAATTTACCTGTGGGCAGTGGGCCTTTACAAGAGCCATGCACTGCTTAAATCCCTCTTAAAACCTGAGGTTATAAAAGTGGGATTTAATTGATACATAGGTTTTGTCTGCACAGAACTGAATTTCACCCACTCAAACCAAGCTCAAAACAATTCCAAACCTAGTTAAAACTGAGACATTCTCTAAGTCAGGGCCGCCCAGAGGATTCCGGGGGCCCGGGGTCTTCGGCGGCGGGGGGCCCTTCCGTTCCTGGACCCGCCGCTGAAGTGCCCCGAAGACCCACGGCGGGGGCCCCCACGCCGCCGAATTACCGCCGAAGCGGGATCCGCCGCCAATGCGCAGCCCGGTCTTCGGCGGTAATTCGGCGGAGGGGGGCCCCGCCGCGGGTCTTCGGGGCACTTCGGCGGCGGGTCCCGGAACGGAAGGGCCCCCCGCCGCCGAATTACCGCCGAAGACCAGGCTGAACTTCGGCGGCGGGTCCCGCTCCATCTTCGGCGGTAATTCGCCAGCGGGGGGTCCTTCCTCCCCGGAGCGGAAGGACCCCCCACCGGCGAAGACCGGGAGCGGCAGAAGCTCCTGCGCCCGGCCGCACAAGAGTTTGCCGGGCACCCCGGAACGAGTGAGGGACCCCGCTCCAGGGGCCCCCGTGGGGCTTGGGGCAAATTGCCCCTCTTTCCCCCCCCCCTCCCCCCCGGGCGGCCCTGCTCTAAGTCAGTGATTCTAAACTAGGGATACATGTACCTTTGGGAGTACACAGAGGTCTTCTGGGTGTACATCAACTCATCTAGATATTTGCCTAGTTTCATAACAGGCTACATAAAAAGCACTAGCGAAGTCAGTACAAACTAAAATTTCATATATACGACTTGTTTATACTGCTCTATATACTATACACTGAAATGTAAGTACAATGTTAATATTCCAATTGATTTATTTTATAATTATATGGTAAAAATGAGAGAGTACGCAATTTTTTCAGTAATAGTGTTGCTGTGACATTTCTGTATTTTTTAATGTCTGATTTTGTAAGCAAGTAGTTTTTAAGTGAGGTGAAACTTGAGGGTACACAAGACAAATCAGACTCCTGAAAGGGGAACAGTACTCTGGAAAGGTTGAGAGCTACTGCTCTAAGTAATGTTTGCCAAAATATCATCACATCTGAACCAGTGGCACACGGATGGTACAAAAACTTTTGAATTCTATTCGGCTTTATGATTGAATGCAATCATTTGAAACAAATTTCAAATTTGATTATTTTCTCTTTCATAGGAACTTACGGTATTTCCAACAGCTCAGCAGCTGTGCCATGTGAAAGGAATAGTATACAAAGCACAATAGATTTAACTGGAAGCCTTGGGACATTCTAGCCAGAGACTCTGGGAAAGGGATTGTGAGTGTAACAGAACGATGTAGGTTCTGCATCTTTACCTTGAGTTGTAAACCGATGGAGAGTGAGTGAGTGCAGCCAAAACATAGCAGAAGGAAGCGGACACTGAAGCTGTAATATGCAACAATTTTGCATCAACTTGAACTGTTAGTCTGTGTGCTTTTTGGCGCCTTTGACTCACTGTACAGCAATGTACATCTGTGGTGCTATATAAAATGATAATAAATAATAAAGCAGGGATTCCCTGAAGTTTGGGAGAACTGCAGTAACAGAACCTATGAGATGCAAAAGATCTAGTGCAGGGTTATTCCCCAATGTCTGGTTTAAAAATGTCAAACAATGGAGGTTCCTGGAACTCAAGAGAGCTTCTGGGAATAAAGAGTGGAGTTCTCGAGATAAAGCAATAGGGACCCAGGGGCAATGGCATTCTCCCAAATTAGAGACCAAAAAGAGATGGTCTACAAGAAGGGAAAGAGCAGATCATACCAAGTTAACATAAAAGTGAGGCAGAAATGAAGAGCAAGTTGTTACTTAACAACCTTAACTAGCTTTCGAAACTAAGTTTGGTAGCTGGAATTTTTATTTTATTTTAAACAGCTATCGTTTCCATGCATAGGTAAATTAAGATAGATGTATTTAGACATTAGGTGCTCAAATTATGGGGATGAGACCCACATAAGTAGATTCATAGCTAGATTTTAACCATTTTTTCCTTCGAGTGCTTGCTCACGTCCATTCTACATTAGGTGACTCACAAGCAGTACCCCAGTAGGTGGGCTTAGAGTTCATGGTCATGCTGACTGCAACACTGCTCTCCCAAAAACTGGTGTCACCTCAGGCCTGTTGGGTGACGGCATAGTGGGGTGCGAAGGTATGCATCGATGAACAGGTCGCAGCTCTGCAGAGGTCCTGGATTGGGACCTGCACAAGGAAACGCTGCTGACGAAGCCTGGGTTCTTGTAATGGAGAGGTTAAGATGGGTGGAAGAGGGACATACACCTGCTTGCAGCAAGCTCAAATACAGGGCAGTTATCTAGGACAAGATCTTTCGGGTTGACACAAGTAGCCCTCTCATCCTTTCTGCTATTGCTATGAAGAACACTGTGGATTTGCGCAAGCGTTTAATCCGATCAATATAAAAGGCAAGAGCCCATCTAACAAGCAAAGCCATTGTTCTTCAGAGTTTTTGTGAGGTTTCCGGAAGAAGACTGGTAATAAAATGACGTGGTTGTTATGGAATTGTGACACCACCTTTGGCAGGAAGGCCGGATGGGGGCACTGTGGGACCGAATCCTGGAAGAACACTATGTAGGATGTCTCTGACGTAAGGGCCTTGATCTCAGAGACCCTTCTGGACGAGGTGATTGCCACCAGGAAGGTGACCTTCCAGGAGAAAGTGTCAGGGAGCATGATGCTAACAGCTCTAAAAGGGGGCCTGTAAGCTTCAACAGAACTAGGCTGAAATCCTATGGAGGGGTCAGTTTGTGTTTCTGAGGGTAGCGTTTTTCCAATCCTTTGAGAAACCAAGTCATCATCTTGTGGGAGAACACTGACCTGCTGTTAACTGGAAGGTTGAAGGCTGAGATGGCTGCCAAATGCACTTTAATGGATGAGAGGACCAGGCACTGCTATTTTAGGTGGAGCAAATAGTCTAAGATAGAAAGAGCACATTCAGAAGCCCAACAAGAGAGAAACTTCCACTTGGCCAAGTAGATAGCCCTGGAGGAAGGCTGTCTACTGCCTAGCAAGATCTGCTGAACCTGTTCTGAGCAGGCCTGTTCTTCAGGGTTCAGCCATGCCGCATCCCTGTAGTTAGGTTCAGGGAGGCAAGGTTTGGGTGAAGTAATCGGCCATGGCCTTGTGAAATCAGGTCTGAATTTTCCTCCAGGGCATATTGGCAGAGGCCCTGGAGGTTTTTCGCCCTCCTCTGAAGCATGGGGCACGGGTCACTTGCTGGAGGATTCTCTGCAGCTTGAGGTTTTCAAATCACAATTTGAAGACTTAAATAACGCAGACATAGGTTAGGGGTTTGTTACAGGAGTGGGTGGGTGAGATTCTGTGGCCTGCATTGTGCAGGAGATCAGACTAGATGATCATAATGGTCCCTTCTGACCTTAAAGTCTGAGTCTATGAGTGAAGAGGGAGGCAGAGTGGGAGCTGACTCCGAGAAATCCAGGAGTGTGCTGAACCAATGCTGGCATGGCCACACTGGTGCTGTCAAAATAACTCTTGCTTTGCCCCATTTGATTTTTAGGAGGATCTTGTGAACCAAGGGGATTGGGGGAAGGCATAAAGTAGGTGGCCTGTCTATGAGAGTAAGATGATGTCAGAAAGGGAGCCGAGGCTGTGTCCAGGCAGAGAACAAAACTAATGGCATTTTCTATTTTCCTGGTGGCGAACAGGTCCACCTGTGGAGGCCCCCATCTTTGGAGGATGAATTTAGTGACCTCTGGATGAAGGGACCACTCATGGTAAGACGAGAAGGATCTGCTGAGGTGATCAGCCAGCACGTTCCAGGCTCCCAGGAGATGTGATGCCTCAAGATGAACGGAGTTCTTCGTGCAGAAGTCCCACAGACGGATGGTCTCCTGACACAAGCCCCTCCCTACTTATTGATGTAAAACATGGCCACAGTTTCGTCTGTCAGGACTTGCACCACCTCGCCTGAGATCTGGGGGAGGAACACTTGGCATGCTAAGCATACCACCCTGAGCTCCCTGACCTTTATGTGGAGGGAAAGTTCTTGGGACCAGAGGCCTCGAGTACAGAGATTGTTGAGGTGGGCATTCTACCCTAGGTCCAACATGTCTGAGATTAAGGTTGCCAATGGCTGAGAGGTTACAAAGGGTACACCCTCATCACCAATCTCAGGCCCTTCCACCAGCCCAAGGAGGCGAGGACCAGAGAAGGAAATGTGAGCACTGCGTCCAAGTGGTGTCTGCTCAGGGACTAAACTGATACTAGCCCACATCTGGAGGAGACTGGATCCAAGAACTGCACCTCATGGTAACCGCAGAGGACACAGTCCTGGCTGCCAAGTTGGTAGTATCCAGAACCAATGGGAAAGAGGCCCTGGCTACGTTCTTATCCTCTTCCAAGAGGGTCGCAAACGCCTAAGAATATAAGAACAGCCATACTGGGTCAGCCCAAAGGTCCATCTATCCCCGTATCCTGTCTTTCAACAGTGGCCAATGCCAGGTGCCCCAGAGGGAATGAACGGAACAGGTAACTGAGTGATCCATGCTCTTGAGGGCAGGGAGTCTCGGAACTCAGTCAAGGAGTCCCATAAATTAAAATCCTATGTTCCCAGCAAAGCTTGCTGATTGGACATATGTAGTTGAAGCCTACCCATCAGATAAACCTCTCTTCTGAAAAGGTCTAATCTCTTTGCATCTTTTTGTTTTGGGGTAGTGCTCGACTGGCTCTGCCTGTCCCTTTCATTAGCTGCAGATACCACCAGAGACCAGAGGGGGTGAGAGTACAGGTGTCTGAACTCACTTGCCAGCACATACTACTACTTCTCTGCCCCATTTGAGATGGGGGGTAGAAAAAGAGTTTGCCACAGACCCTTGACTAGTCCCATCACCACCTTATTGATGGGCAGGGCCATCTTGGATGGAGCTACTGCAGCCAGGATATCAACAAGGCTGTTATAAACAGATAGTTAAGGGTTACGGTCTCTTTTACCTGTACCTGATGACCACCTGACCAGAGGACCAATCAGAGACAAGATAATTTCAAATCTCTGTGGAGGGAAGCCTTTGTCTGTGTTCCTTGTTGGCTCTGTGCTCTTTTTGGATCTAAGAGAGGCCAGACATGTCTCCAAGTTCTCCTGGAGTAGTTCCTACTATCTAATAGTGAGTATTAATTAGAAAGGTGGATTAGTCTTATAATTTGATTTCTACATTTGCAATTGTGTGGTTGCTGAAGGAAATTCTTTATTTCTGTTTGCTGTTACTTTGCTTTTACTGAGAAAGAAAGGAGCGGGAATTCTCTCCAGAGATTGATAAGTTTAGACCCTGTGTATTGTTCCATCTTGGCTACAGAGACAGTTACTTTCTTTTTAGTCTTTAATAAATCTTTTCTGTAAAGGACTTGGTTGATCTTTCCTTGGGTGGATTCTCAGGGAAAGGGGAGGAGAGGGGCATCCCTCTGTAGTTGGATCCCGGTATCTCTCCTAGGAAAAGGGAGGGGGGAGGAAGCAGGGGGGAATGGTTTATTTCTCCTGGGTGTAAGAACTCCATGGATTTGGGGCTCTTGGGATCCCCAAGGATTTTGGGGAAGGACTGTGTCCCAATACACGTACCTTATTGGGTGGTGGCAGCTTTTACCAGATCTAAACTAGGATTTTAGTTTAGGAAAGTCCATGCAGGTCCCCATATTGGAACCCAACAGCTCCAAGTGGGGGTGAGACCTATGACAGCTGTGCAATGTCTCTTTGAGCTCCTGAATTTCCAGGCTCAGGTTCGTAGCAACCCACTTCAGAAGGTCCTGATAGGCCCTGAAATCACCCTGTGGAAGCAAGCTACTGGGACCCATGATGGCCTCGTCTAGGGAGGAAGAGGAGGCTTCCAGAGGAGGGATCCTTTCTCGTCCTCAACTACATCCTGGAGATGGCTCCGGTGGACATTGGTACTGGGGTTGGTACCAGAGTCAGGGTCAGGTCCCAAGCAGGAAGGAGCGGTAGCCCATCTCTCTGAACCAGCGAGTTGGAGCGGTGAGAGGGAGGACCCTGTACTGTGGGAAAACCCCAGGAGTTCCAGTAAAGGCCACTGCATCCACCAGTGACCCGTTGACCAGGTGCCAGTCGGGGGACTGGCACCAAAGCCCAGTGGTGCATACGCTGTGTACAGGTGCTGGGTTTTCAGTGGCACATAAGGTTCCCCTTCAGACTCCAAAGAGAAGTATTTTGTCAGCAACCACGGTGGAGTGGTAGCCACTTCTGCCTCCATTCAGTGGGTTTCTGGAGACCAGCAATGCACCGGAGATCGGGACGCTGGGATAAGGGAAGATTTACCTCTAGAAGATGCTGGGGGGATGGAGGGGCAACACTCTGTTCCCTCTTGCTTCTGTACGCTGGCTCTAACAGGTGTCCCACTGGGGTTGGTGGGACCGGCCAAGAAAATGTCCCTAGCCACCTGGAAAGCTTCTGGGATTGATGGCACCATCAGACTGCTAGCACTGCAGTGGCTTCCTGGTGTCAGTGGAGGGCCATGGGCGGTGTGAATCAAAGGCCAGGGCAGGCTAAGCCTCCCCTGATTCAGACTGTACCCCCACCACCACCACCCATATTCTGGCCCCAGGCATCGCCCGCTCTCCCTCCCTCTCTACCCTGAAGCCAAGGGGGCTCAGATTCAGCCAGCAGCCTGGAGCTCGGGCTCACCGGCAGACAAGGGTGGCACTGGGGATGAGCTAGCCTGGCGCCTGAAGGCCAGGGCTCCTTTGGCCAGGGGGAAGGGGGGTCTTGAGCAGAAGGGGCGGGGGCTGGTGGGCTAGCATCCCCGAAGAAGGGGTTCACCCAGCACCGATGCAGAGGGTCCAACACCAGATTTAACCCTGTCATCGACGGTGCCGACACGGGCCCAGGAAGAGAAGAATGACCCACGGGGGTCTCACTGTGCTGCCTTCACCCCACTTGTCTCTCTTCTGCACTGATGAGCGCCCTCTCTTGGTGCGCTGCTTCTTGTGCTTCTTCCTCAACACAGGGAATGGTGAACAGTGCCAGGAAGAGCTTGGTGCCAGGGGAGCACTTAGCACCGACGCTGAAGTATTTGGCACCAAGTGGAGCACCTCAGTTCTGAAATTGGTCCAAAGGCAGCTTCCATGAGTGGGGTCTGAAGTCCCGACAGACCATAGAATCACAGAATATCAGGGTTGGAAGAGACATCAGGAGATCATCTAGTCCAACCCCCTGCTCAAAGCAGGGCAAATCCCCAGACAGTTTAAAAAAAAAAACACCCCACACAGTTCCCTAAATGGCCCCCTCATGGATTGAACTCTCAGCCCTGGGTTTAGCAGGCCAATGCTCAAACCGCTGAGCTATCCCTCCCCTGGCACTTCTTGTTCACCTGGGTTTTCCCCAAGCACTTTAAGCAGCTGGAGCTCGGGTCACATACAGCTTTGCCACAGGAGGCACAAGGCTTGAAGCCTAGGGATCAGGGCATGCCCGGCCCCTGGGGTGAAGAAGTCCCTTGACGATACGAGCTATGTATTTACACTAACTATATACACTAAAACTACTTGTAAAAACTATATATGCTAAACTATAACTATGAATGAAGGAGGAGTCCAAAACCCCCTGGGAAGAAGTCTTGACATAGGCTTTGGCTACACTTACACTTCAAAGCGCTGCCGCGGCAGCGCTTTGAAGCGCTAAGTGTAGTCAAAGCGCCAGCGCTGGGAGAAAGCTCTCCCAGCGCTGTCCGTACTCCACCTCCCTGTGGGGAATAACGGACAGCGCTGGGAGCCGCGCTCCCAGCGCTGGGGCTTTGACTACACTGGCGCTTTGCAGCGCCGCAATTTGCAGCGCTGGAGAGGGTGTGTTTTCACACCCTGCTGCAGCGCTGCAAATTTGTAAGTGTACCCAAGCCCATAGCAAGAAGGGTCCTTCCAGCAACCGTCATGGGCAGTAAGAAGGAACTGAGAGGGTGCAAGGCCAGTGCATAAGTGCGTGGCTTCAGAGGCACTGGACCCAGCCCTCAGGATACCACCGCGGGAAAAAATCTCCGATAATGCTGAACTTCAGTAGAATGGGCATGAGCAAGCACTCAAAGAAGAGAAGATATTTAGGCCACGTCTATACTTACCCGCTGGGTCGACGCGGCGAGTTCGACTTCTTGGAGTTCGAACTATCGCGTCTGATCTAGACGCGATAGTTCGAACTCCGGAAGCGCCGCGGTCGACTCCGGTACTCCACCGCGGCAGGAGGAGTTGCCGGAGTCGACCTTGGAGCCGCGGAGTTCGCTTCCGCGGCGTCTGGACGGTAAGTCATTCGAACTAGGGTAGTTCGAATTCAGCTACGTTATTCACGTAGCTGAATTCGCGTACCCTAGTTCGAACCAGGGGCTGTGTGTAGACCAGGGCTAAGATAGACATTGGCTTCTAGTGTTAAATCTGATGCTTATTCCCCTAGGCTACAGGGTCCCCCAGAAAAGTCAGTGACTCTCTCTGTGCCATAGCTATCACATATGAAAAGGTAGGGTCAACAGAAACTTATTAATTGCTTATTAGTTTGTTATTTAGCTCAATGAAATAAAAATTAAAAGGTCAGAAAGGGAAAAAATGGGACAGACCCCTGTACGTGGCTAAGCAAGTGAATTATGAAAAGTAAGCTGCTGTGCAATATCATTTCTTCTGTGTGCAGGTAAAAATCTTGTGTATTGTATTTAGTTTGGAGATCAGGATGGGCTCCCGTATTTGGTAGATTTTTGTATTGTAGTTTTTCCATTTCTCTTGAATGATACAAACTTTGAAATGTCCAATTTGCAGGAGGATCCATGTTAGGTATGCAGGGTTTTAATCTTCAAGTTTCTTGGGTCAACAGAAATTGTAGCTTTATTTATTTTATTTTTTTTAAAAGGTGACCATAATACAGCATCAATAAAGCATACCTTTTTTTTCTCTCGCAGAGAACATACTGCCCATCGTTAATAGTCTGGCTGCAGTAGAAACTGCTAAGGACCCAGAAACAAAGCGATATGTTTGAGACATCCTGTCAATTCTATACAATGGGTAATTTACTCATTTCTTTGGACTAAGGACTTGTGTTGCACAGTATCTTTTTAAAATTTATATTCTGAGAATGTGTCCACATTATTAATTTAACAAAACATATGTTTAAATGACAGCTGTGTTGGATCAGAATAAATACACATAGCATTTGCCTATGGGTGTATCCTACATCTTAAAAGTCAACTTACTGAGATAAAAAGAGCATATTTTACAGTAAAGAAAAAAATGCTTTCAAAAGAGTGAAAAAGAGGAGAGAACAATTTATGTCCTTCTGAAATTACTTCGAGTGTTTTGAAGCCTCTTTCTTTCTACTGTGACCCGCTTGATGAAACTTACAAAGGGTCTGTCTACACTGCAATTAAAAACCTAGGGCCGGCCTGTGCCAGCTGACTTGTGCTCCTGGGAGTCGGGCTAAGGGGCAGTTAATTGCGGTGTAGATGTTTGGGCTCGTGCTGTAGGACCCTGCAAGGTAGGACAGTCCCAGAGCTCAGACTGCAGCTCAAACCCAAATGTCTACACTGCAATGGAACAGCTCCTTAGCCCAGCCCCGTGAGCCCAAGTCAGCTGGCACAGGCCAGCTGTGGGTAGAGTGACCAGATAGCAAGTGTAAAAAATTGGGACAGGGGTGGAGGGTAATAGGAGACTACATAAGAACCCTCCCCCCACCCCCAACTGGGACTGTCCCTATAAAATCAGGACATCTGGTCACCCTAGCTGTGGGGTTTTTAATTACTGTGTAGACATATCCTAAGAGTACCCAAGGGTGCCTGTACCACTTTAAGATATTGATGCTTGACATTGGACAATGCAAATTGGGGTCCTCTGGCATTCACCCACTTATTAATTATGAACTATCACTGTCCTGTACTACCTCGTCTTCCTCTGGATAGCTCAGCAGCAGCTATGATTACAGCACCCACCCTGTAAAGAGGTGGAACAGCAAGAAACAGTCTTCTCTGCTTTCTCCACCAGACCAGGAGAGTAGCCCTGGAGGGAATTATTTTTAAGCCCCATGAATATTTCTAACTGGTATAAGATTAAGGTCAGGTTTACACTACAGTCTTACGTCTGTATAACCATGTCATTCAGGGGGTGTGAAAAATCCACACTCCTGAACTATATAGTTATACTGACCTAACCCACTTTGTTGACAGCGCTGTGCTGATGGGAGGGATTCTCCTATCAACATAGCTACCGCCTCTCGGGGAGGTGGATTCACCATGCTGATGGCAGAAGCTCTTCCATCAGTAGGAGTGTCTTCACTAAAGCGCTACAGTGACACAACTGTATCAGTGCATCTGCGTCGCTGTCGTGCTGTATGTGAAGACAAGCCCGGAGGGTCACTGATCTGTACTGATTCCCAGTTTGTTCAAGGTACTTTAACATCTCAGTAATGTAACATTATTAACATTAAGCTTAACTCCTGCAAACACTTAAGCGTGTGCATAACTTTACTAAAATGACAGTGCCATTGATTTCAAATGGAACTAACTCCTGTGACTAAAGTTATTAATCTGTATAAGTATTTGCAGTACCAAGCCCTTAGTTTAAATATTTTTGTTAGGCTGCATCTCCCTAGTAAATTACATACTGCCATGCATTGTAGTTTAGGTTGCTATCCCTGCATTGTTGCTTGAATTGTTGTTCCTGGGGGATTACAAATACTATAAAAACTTTTAAAAAGAAAAGTGATGTGGCTTGATTAAACTTTAGTTTTCTTTACAAGCAAAGCAAAGCAAAACAAAAACATGAAATTCCACCCTTTACATAAGATAAAACCCTACTTTATTCAGTATCATCTGTCAAAAACATTAGTAGCTGCTATGGAGACAATGGTTTTATTGGTCTTCTTTAAAGAGACAGACTTAAAACACAGATTCACACCCTGCATCTAATCAAAACAGAAGCAGTAAAGGGATTAGCTACCAATCATTCATAGTCTACACTATGCAGCTGTGGTTCTCAACCTTTCCAGACACTGCTGTACTCATTTCAAGAGTCTTATTTGTCTTGCATACTCCCAAGTTTCACCTCACTTAAACTATTTGCTTACAAAAATCAGACAAAAATACAACAGTGTCATAGCCACACTACTACTGACAAATTGCTTACGTTCTCATTTTGTGTGTATGAAATTTTAGTTTGTACCGACTTCGCTAATGCTTTTTATGTAACCTGTTATAAACCTAGGCAAATATCAGGATGAATTGATGTGCCTCCTGGAAGATCTTAGTGTACCCCCAGGGGTAACATACCGCTGGTTGAAAACCACTGCTCTACCGCACTCATCCTTAATTCATGAGTTGCACTGCTAGAGTAGGAAGAATTAAATGTATATGGTTGATAAAACTGATCACAAAAGAGCTTTGTATTTAACATTTACAAAGATTACAAAGCACGTTAGATGATGCTCTCAAGAGGATATTGTTCACTGTATTACATCCTTGTATCTATAAAATATGAATACACTTTGTAATTCCAACCATATCCACTTGAGGGAGTTGCATTGCATTAAATAAAATACTTAATATAGCTTGTTTAGTTTAAAAAAATTAAGAGAATATTTCAAACTGCTAAGGGATTGAGGACCTCCCCCCAACCCATTTCCTTTGTTAGCTTGCAATGTCTATACATATAAACCTATACACACACGGCATCATGCTGGTTCACTCATCTGCACCATTCCCTTCCCTTGGAGGCTCAGGTTTGTGTCCACTATTTGGGCAGGCAGGACTTGTGGGTTGTGATGGAGAGGACTGTCATGCACACAGCCCTAGTAAAGCTCCTTCTAGCTGGGCACTGTCCAAATCCACTGGGCTTTAAACCTCCAGAGTCTCAGAGTTCAGGCACTGCCCCAAGCTTGGAGTCTCTAGGCACATTCTCGGGGTGCAGACCCTCTGTCTAGCACCCCCTTCCCTAAGAGCTGGGACCCATGGTCCAACAGTCTGGCCCCTGGGAGTAGTGCTTCTCTCCACACCATTAGACTTCTGTAGCTTAATTACACACTCTTTCAAAACTCCAGTTGTGTGGACACACTGGCTTTAGACAGGTTTCAGAGTAGCAGCCGTGTTAGTCTGTATCCGCAAAAATAACAGGAGTAGAATCATAGAATATCAGGGTTGGAAGGGACCTCAGGAGGTCATCTAGTCCAACTCCCTGCTCAAAGCAGGACCAGTCCCCAGGCAGATTTTTGCCCCAGATCCCTAAATGGCCCCCTCAAGGATTGAACTCACAACCCTGGGTTTAGCAGGCCAGTGCTCAAACCACTGAAACCTACTTATAGCCTACCCATGGTTTGGTATACAGCAGAGTCATCAAGTACAGCTCAGATCACTGCCAGTAGCACTGTGGTGTGTATAACAGACCACCACTGTCATGGTGTTTCTTTACAGAGTAGCAAACAAGGTATGAAAAAAGGTGAGACTAAAGTTAAACAATAATATGCAAAAGAGAAAACAAATGTGTCTGTAAAAAGAGTACAGGATAAATAACAGTTTATACAGAGGCCACCTACCACCAACAGTTATTTCAAATACAGTCTAGTAGCTGCACCTACACAATTTACTTTGGTCTCCCCTGCTCACATATTGCTATTATTGTGATGCAAAGGGGAAAGAACACTGCTTAAGGGACAATACTAGGTAATCATGCTTTTATAAGTGAGCTGTTTCTAACTCAGAGAGCTACGTATAGTATAATTACACTTCTCCTACATTGTTGTAATAATGCAACAAAACAACACACCTTGGGGTAGTGCAGTATGTTGACCAAATATTTGTAGTGCCCTATTCTACCCTATTATTTATTGTTATTTATAATTTGGATTATTGTAGTGCCTAGGGACGTTTGTCATAGACCATGACCCCATTGTGTTATGTGCTTTGCAAACAGAACAAAAAGATGGTCCCTGCTCAAAGAGGCTTACAATCGAAGTATAAGACAAAAGACGACAGATGGACATAGATGTATGGGGGAATACAAGTCAACAAGACGACAATGTTGGTCAACATGATAGGCAGTCTCTGCACACAAAGAACCTAGCCATTATTAAGATACCTTAGGTTGATCAAGTAAAAAGTCAAATCCTACATCTGACCCTTGCAACAAAGAAGATTTTAAAATTTAAAATAAGAAATAAAACAAAACAAGATGTGTTCCTCTCATTCTGGAGGTCAGAAAAATTGGAATCATCTTGATTCCACAATAAGCTTACAATAAAATATGGTTTCTGTGTGCTGGCCCATTGGCTTAATGAAATGAGCCACACGGCTATGTAAGAGAACCATGGTAAATTGCTAGGCCAGTTTTGGCGCACCACAACCAGAAGGAGATGAAAGTGCTGCAGCAAAAGTGTGCTCAGCTGCTGGGGGGAAAAAGAGAATACACATATTGATCAGTAGAAGAAGTTGTGAATAACTAAGTAGTATTCTCACACTCTGTGTGGTGTCCTACCCAGCATTTCCTTTGCCGGAAGGCTACTGTTCCATTCTGCGGCCTCAACAAGGTAACAGGGTGTAAAATAGTGACTGGTGAAACAGGGAATCCTCAAAAGTCCAGACAGGAGACATGATCCCACAGAATAATTCAGGCTTTTCCAAGTTTGGTTTTGTTAACAAGAATGAGATGTCGCCCCCAAGCATGTGTACATTTTAAATTAAATAGTGAATGCAGTGAAACAACAGGACCTAGCCAATTCTTTTCACAGAATAGAGGGGCATAGCTCAAAAACTGCATTTGCTTGCAGCAGAGAATTATTTTCTCTGACTGTGCTGATGAAGTATAAATACTACCTCTTAATTATCAGAGGGGTAGCCGTGTTAGTCTGGATCTGTAAAAGCAGCAAAGAATCCTGTGGCACCTTATAGACTAACTGACGTTTTACAGCATGAGCTTTCGTGGGTGAATACATCCGAAGAAGTGGGTATTCACCCACGAAAGCTCATGCTGCAAAACATCAGTTAATCTATAAGGTGCCACAGGATTCTTTGCTGCTTTTATCTCTTAATTCTCGTTTTGAGCTATCTTACCAATAAAAACTCTTAATGACTATAATCCATCATAAGACAAATTGTACTATTCCTTTTCTCCATTTACTTGGTCACAGAGTCTGAACTTTGCAACCTGTGGGACACAGGTGTTTGAATGTAAACATATTTGATAACCATTGCTGTTTTCTCTGGCACAACAAGCACCTACCTTGGAATGCTAGTTAGATATGTCAGGACATTCTGAAACTCTTTCTCTGGGATCTCGCTGAAAGCTGGGTAGTCTGGGAATGTGATAACAGGGCAACCATCTTCTCCTCTGCCACCTAAAAAGCACAAGCAAAAGTATCGATATGTAATTAATCACCTTATGTAGTTAATATTTCCTGGCAAACCAATTATTGTAATAATTTGTATGTAGTCCTCAGAAATGGGGATATTTACTCTGAGTAATCTAGTTTTCAAGTACCATTTAGGAAATATAATCCACCATATCCAGTACTTCCAACTTTAAATAAATAAAAGGGTAAAGCGTCTTTGTTCCCATTGTGAACTGGTTTTAACACCGTGTTGATGGCTCTGTGCCTTGCATACAATTTACTTTACCTGAATGCAAAGATACGCCACAAAATGAGAAATGGACAAACTATTTAAAATAAAATCTGTCAATTCAAAACCAAATCACTCAAATTAGTATCAGTTGGAACCTTCACCCAGAGCTGAGCCAAACCTTTCACAGGGTTGAAAATGCTCATGTAATCCCCTGCTGTGTTATTTTTTGCAAGGCTCTACACTTTCAGTTTCCACTCTTGTCTGGAAGAAGTGGCAGAATAACAAGAGTCTGTTTCTGGTGAGATTTCCTGTCCAATTCTGCAGACAGAAGTGGAAGAGATAAAGTATAATTAAACATCTGGGCTTCAGAGTGTTTATTTGAACCTTTTGTGACTTGTCCAGAACTACAAAGAATCTAAATTAAGAAAAGGGGAAGTGAAATAGTTTAAAATGTATTTCCCACAGGTTTTGTAGATATAAGTATTTTTACATACATCACCATTGCAGTTAAAAATATGATTGATTAATATATAAAAAGAGCCAAGGTTCTCTAACCCCCCTGCAGCTGCACAAAGTTAATAGTGTCAGATAGACCCACCCAGTCCTAAAAGATTATCCCTGCTCAGTGCTACAAAAGGAGGAGAGACCAAAATAATCAATAAGGTCCCTGCCAATACCATGGGGAAATTCTTTCCTAGTATCACAGCTGACAATGTGAATAAATTAGCTATAATATTATTTCTAACAATATTATCAACAATATTAAGAATTAGAATGCTGCTGTAAAATTTAGGATAATACAAGAAACAATATATGTGCACCTGACATTAACTCAGAAATATCTACATTCATAGAGTTATTTTGATAAAAAAAACTTTTCGCTCCAAACCATCCATAATCAGAAAAGCATATATATCACCACTGTGTGTTTTACTATGGTTACTTTGTGTTACTATGCTCTGCTTACTTTCATGCAACATGGGGATATCTCTGTAAAACTCCTGAATGTAAATTGTACTAAAAATGAATCATCCTGGATGCATTCCAAGAGTAAAAATTATAACTACTGTGCAAACAGCATGGCTTAGCAGCACACCCTTTATGACACAGCCAAGCATTAGAATATGAAAGTTTAGCCATATAAATATTCAAAACAAATGTAAGTCAAGGTCAATTTTGATTATCTTAATCTCTCTTCCTTTTTCCCCCTCCCAAAAAAGAGAGCAAACATTTTCCTCTATTAGTTTTATTAAAAATATTCTTCCTATTCAAAATAATGTTTATATCTACACCTCAGAGAATCCTAAACTCTGAGTAGCAGCAAAGAGTCCTGTGGCACCTTATAGGCTGTCTATAAGGTGCCACAGGACTCTCTGCTGCTTTTACAGATCCAGACTAACACGGCTACCCCCCGATACCAAACTCTGAGTGTTCGGGTTTCTCTAGAATATACTTTTTCAATATAGGAGGGTCTTCTTTCCAAAGTCTGAAATGTAGCAGTTTTAAACAGACATCCACTATAAATAATCTGTGGCATTCCTCTTGGCTGCTTGCTTTGCCCCAATTAATTTCTACAAATCAGAAAGCCAGAAACCTAGAACATAAGCAAACAAAGACACAAGCAAGCAAATAAACCAAAAAAGAGTAATGTGGTTGTAATATACATTTAAAGTTTAAAACTATCACAGTCTTCTGTAACACTAATATTTATCTAGCAACACATCACCACATGCTTAAAGCTAGGCATGTGATTAAATGATTTTCTGCTTCAGAGCCATAATGTAGAAAACAATTTTGGAGTCATTTGACCTGAAGTACTAATTATTATTTGTATGCCATATATTTTTCTGGGGTAATCTGGTCTTTTTTTAAATTTTGATGTTCCATAGATCTTGCTTCTTTGAGTGAAGCTGCTTATGAATGAGGCATAAATTCATCTACCTTTTAATAAGTCTTAACTTGTGTTATGATTATTTTGTTACTTGCACGTGCCTGAAAGCATCCTCGTGAACTGACTCCTATTTAGGTTAGGTGAGTACAGAACATCATGATCCTAGGTATATGAAGGAAAGGCAGATAACATTTCCCTGACCTTTTCAATTTACCTATAGGTAACTCCCAAAACTGGGATTTGTATGTGCAAGACACATTACTCACATGAATAAGATTGATTCATATAAGCAGCCCATTCTATTGAAGCTATCTGCAATTTAGATCTTTGGGCCCTAATTCACTGCTGCATAACTCCCTAAAATCTATAAGTTCTTCCATCGTCCTAGCCACTGCCTCTCAGGGAAATGGAACAACTACAGCCAGGGGCGGCTCCAGGCCCCAGCACGCCAAGCGCGTGTTTGGGGCGGCATGCCGCGGGGGGCGCTATGCCGGCCGCAGGGAGGGGCGGCAGGCGGTTCCGATGGACCTCCCGCAGGCGTGCCTGTGGAAGGTCCACCAAAGCGGAGGGTCCACCAGAGCCGCCTGCCGCCCTCCCGGCAGCCGGCATAGCGCCCCTCCTGGCATGCCACCGTGCTTGGGGCGGCGAAATGTCTAGAGCCGCCCCTGACAACAGCAATGGGAGAACCCCTCCCATTGGTGTAGGTATTGTCTGTGCTGAAGTGCTACAGTGGCACAGCTGTGACACTAATTTTGTTTTAAACATAGGACAAGCCCTTAGATCAAGGGAAAAAACAGTGGAGGAATATTCTGTAGAACTAGCCTCACATTTTCAAGCAGTTGACTTGCGAGATTTTTTTTATTTCTGATGTGTATAAGGAATAAAAGCAAAAAGTCAAAAAGATAAGAATACATTTGTTCCTCTTCCATTTATAAGCCTGAGAGTCCTAGATTTCTCAACTATTAACAGTTTTGAATGGGAAACAATTCCTCAATTACTAATTGAGCCTGCCTGGACCTGCCTATCTGAGGGACACTCCCTCTTTGTGACACACTGGCCCAGCTGTAGCCAGCTGTGGTGCTCGAGCCGGATCTCTCTTGTTTTAAAAGAGAGGGGTCTGCCACCAGAATGTTCTCTGAGAGGAGTCTGGGACTGATTTAATTATTTAAATCAAAATAGATAGATAGATAGATAACTGTTTTCACTTGAGAACTATGGTACGCCAGGGCTGGGGATTTCAACAGAGGCTATAAGAGCTAGACACTCAAATCCAATGGTACTTTGGTGCCTAATTCCCTTGGACTCATTTGAAAATCCCAGACTCTCTCATTGTTGATATACTACCAAAAACCATGCTAAGCACCTTTCAGGTAAGTGTAAAGACAAGCTTCTTTCCTTGAAAAACTTACAATCCAAACAGACAACATATGGGTGACAAAGTGGTGGTTTTCTCTACGCATACTGTAACTATTTTATTTTCTCTAATGTAGCACTTTATGAAAGGCGGAGGAGGGTTTGCAAATGTCATAGAAGAAGTGTGATTACAGAAGGACTTGTAGGGGTGGATACAGACATGGCAAACGAGTGCTTCATGACATTCTGCTCTATTCAGGTTCTTATACAATGGTATCTGAGCATGTTGCCATCAATTATCTGATGTACAATCTCAAACAAGATATGATTAACAACATTTACATCTCAGTATGGTGCTAATGTGAAATCACAAGGTGACTGAATTACTTGTACTATAGTAAAATGAATAAAAGACTCAAAGTAAAGAAGAATTCTCTGCTTGGCTCATTGATTAATACACTTGTTGATTCAGTCACAGCAAAACAGCATAGGCTAGTGTCTAGAATAATTTTACAGAAAGAAAAAAGCCCCCAAACAGATAAGCTGCACACAGATTCTTCTTCTTAGGGCTAGAAGGGTTTGGGAATAGTGAAGAAGGTTTCTCAATTTTTTTTGGTGAAGTGACAGGAGAAAGATGGAGGGCAGCTGTTCAACATTCAGTAGTGACCATTCCACTTGAGTAAGGGATGGTACTGATGGATTCTCAAAAGCACTTTTTCCAGTCCTTTTGGTCAGAAAGAGTAATGGACACGATATGGCAAGGGGTAATTAGAAGGCAAATGGTATTAGTTAAAAGGAGTAAGGACAGAGATCGTCAGGCCTAAATCCATGGTGGGAAGTTGTAACTGATATTCATATTTTCCAAAAATGGATGGTGTCTCTCCATTGATTGATATAAGCAAACAAAACCCAAAAGTATTAGCATGATTAAGTGGCCCAGATCGACACCAGTAGTTTAAAAGCCCTAATTTGGCTTCATTCCATTTCTTTGTACTGAACGATGCCAAGAATCAAGTGCTTGGGACTAATGTAACTAACTTCTAAGTCAATGCAAGCCTGAAGAGACAGTGTTTGGAAATAACCCTCCTCCTGATTTGGAATTTCCATTTTCTATAAAGAAAAAATTGACTTATTAACAGAAGTACTCAACATACTCGTGAACAATTTTAACTGTATGGGGTTGATTAAAATCTTCATTATTCTTATTCATTATATTGCATTCCTTATAGAGCAAAAAGATCAGACACAAAAAACGTGTTGAAACGTGTTTTGGAACAAGAAAAGTTTTACACATATTGTGTTTCTTCTTCGGGTTGTATTTAATCCAGAGGGATTCAAAAATATCTGTAATTACAAACTATACTGGATTACAATTTAGCCAAATTTGAGAATGTATTTGAGATCTAATACTTTGTGGACAAACAATACATTTTAAAAAAATTGTATATGGCACCAAAAATGAGTTTAGTACTGTAAGTTTTTATTTTAAAATTTTAAAACTCTGGTCTGCAGCTGGAACAATGCAAGGGAAGTGGTAACAGCTGTCCCACTGGCAATGTGGATTTAACCTCCCCCTCCTCCTGCCCCACAAAATATTGATTAAGAGCCTCAGTTTGGGCATTTCAGCTCCATTTTGGTCAAAGGAATTATGCCAATTTATACTACCTGAGAATCTGGTACACTATATCTATCTCTATAGATAGATTTGTTTAATTCCTGGTTTTTATCAGCAAAATTTCAGCTTATTAAGTTATACCACCTATCTGGTTTCTGAAAACCAGCAGAAGCTGTAAGATATCCAAGATGACCTCCAAATTTTAGATTAATTATATTCCCCCCCTCCTCCCATTGAAAACAGGATTAATACAATATTAAAACTGTTAAATCAAAGCACAAAATTCCAAAATTTAAGGTTGCTCTGGTTAGTCTGAACACATGTAGTTTCTAGTCTTCTTTCTTTTGCCAAGGGGTTAACATACTATATTTTTTATTTTGTTGAAAGCATATACTATAAAACAGGTTCAACATGGCTACACGTTCAATGGGAGTTTTGCAAGACCAGGCCTTTTGTCTACTTTAACAGACAAAAGAATAACATCAAACAATCAAATGTAGAGAATCGTACAGCTATAAATCAGTTATGCTTCCTACCAGTTAGAGGCTTAATAAATAGTTTTGAGTCACTTCTTTTAATTTGTAAAGCACCTTTTCCTTCTGTTCAGGAGAGTCACAAGAGAATACAAAGAACATGAAAATAAGGGCACAGATTCTACAGTGCACCCTCTGTCCGCAGCTAGTTGGGGCAAAGGAGCCAGCTGCTGATCTGGTGGCTAGTTCTATGACGACTAATTTATGCTGGCTGGATATGGCCCCACAAGGGACTGTCCACCAGCCAAGAACTGCCAGAGTACAGCAGAGCTTTACACCCCCTCCTTATCCTGGGGCTGCAATGGGATTGGCGTAGCTGTACATCTGCTCGGGAATCCGTCATGGTAAGGGAATCCTCAACTGGTGAGATCTGTTTAGTGTTGTTGTAGCTGTGCTGGTCCCAGGATACTAGCGGGACAAGGTGGGTGAAGTAATATATTTTATTGGACCAACTTCTATTGGTGAAAGAGACAAGCTTTTGAGCTACACAGCGCTCTTGTTCAGGTCTGGGATATGTACTCAGCATCATAGCTAAATACAAATTGGAACAGATTGTTCAACATAAGGAATTAACATATTGCAAGAGACCTCTAACCCCTCTTCAGTCATAGGACCAAAAAAAAAAAAAGTGGGGTAGGGTTAATGGATTACAGATTGATGTAATAAACCATAAATCCAGTAAAAGCAGCAAAGAGTCCTGTGGCACCTTATAGACTAAGACGTATTGGAGCATGAGCTTTCGTGGGTGAATACCCACTTCGTCGGACGTCCAACGAAGTGGATATTCACCCACGAAAGCTCATGCTCCAATACGTCTTAGTCTATAAGGTGCCACAGGACTCTTTGCTGCTTTTACAGATCCAGACTAACATGGCTACCCCTTGACATAAATCCAGTGGGTCTATTCAACCCATGATTTGTAGTATCTAGCAAAAGTTATGAATTTAAGCTCCCAGGTTTGTCTTTTAAAGGTGTTGTGCAGGTTTCCTTTGAGGATGAGGTCTGAGAGGTCAGATATGGAGTGACTGTTTTGTGAAAAAATTCACCCAAAGGTGCCAGGGTTTTTTTTCGTCTTATTTTCCCTATGTGAGTTCATTTCACCCACACAGTTATAGGGCTCTCTGCACAGTTTATGGGCAGTAAAAAGGGCCTGGAACATGAGAAAGGATCTGGCCAAAAGTTTTGAACAAATCTTTAAAAGCAGTGTCATTCCTGTGGCTACTGTGGAAAAGAGTTCCACAGTTAGTGTGCAAAGCTTGCAATGCGGTTATTTGCATACTGTATAAAGGAAGAGTATTGCTAATATTAAAGTCAAATATAAAACAAAGGTGCAAAGTAGGAACATAATACATGGGTTTGCCATACAAATCTCAAGGACCAAGAGCATCAAGTACTTCAGAAACTAGTACTTCAACCTAATTTTCAAGCTGCAATTGCAAAAAGTATGCATAATTATCAGAAAAGGCAGGTAACATGGGAATTACAAACAAAGGCGTAAATGTGTATTATAAAAGTTACATTAAAGGAGATAGTGAATCTCTTACCATGATTATCTAATCTACAGTTTGTTTGACAGTACATGTTTTACCAGAGAACAGTACATAGAAAAGGGGGCTGGAATGAGTGGTTCAGTATTCGTGATGGCCAGAAGTCATTTGTATTTTATCATGTTTTATGACATTCGAGGTGCTTGTGACAATTAACTTGGGCAGATAACATTTTGATAAGATACATTTGTCTGTCTGTTCTTACTCATCTATATTCTATTATAACGTACCTGTGCATAAACAATTGCAGGGAGTTTAAGTCTGAATATAAAAAAAATATGGCAACTTCTCACTCAAGGGAGAAAAAAAAAATCTGAGCAAGTGGAGAAAATAACATGAAGTGCTAAGGAACAAAGCCCTAAGCAAGGTGTTGATCACCCACAGAGGGAGAGAATGTCCTTGGAAAAGGTAACAAAGGCTCGAGAGAACTCTTTGAAGCACAGAAGGAAATTAGAAGATTGTATATCAAAGAGTAACAAAGATAAAAATAGAGTAAAATACCAAGTAAAATAGAAAAGATAGTAAAGTAAAAGAAAAATACCACTGTAGGGAGTGAGTTATTCAAACTGATGTCTGAGAAGAACAGCTGACCTAATGTCTGAACATTCTAATGAAAATGTTACATGCTTTCCAAAACAAGAAAAGTTGGTCTGTAGAGAGAACAATGACTAAAGGGACATGCCAAGGAACATCATTTTAATTGTGGGGATGGGCATGAACTTGCTACACAAACGGATCACTTGGACCCGTCTGGAGCTAAACTGGTATATGGCCGGACTGCTACCCATAGATTAGGTGGAACAAATGTCTACATATCCAAGAGCAACAGCTACAGTCTTTAAACTCAGTCTGTACTAGCATGATTTTCCATAGCTTCTGACTAAATAGGGTTACGTTTAAAAGCTTTTCTTAGTTTTACTATTTCATTTTTCTATTTCTTAAATATGAAGTATTTTGTTTAATTTCAAGTATAACTTGGATGGGGCTATTGACATAGGGAGAGAAATGCTGTCTGCCCACCACAGGAAATGAAAGAATCGTTACCCTTAAGGGAAAAAAAGACAACAGTTAACTGATCCAGAGGTACCCACGATCACAAAAAAAAAAAAAAGAGGTTTGGAAAAGGCCATGGTCTCCTACCCATAAGAGGTGCCCACAGGGCCACCCAGAGGATTCTGGGGGTCTGGGGCAAAGCAGGGGAGCTGCGGTGCTTGTACTCAGCTGGCGGCGGCCAGGGTCCACGGCGGCATTTCGGCGGTGGGGGGCCCTTCAGTTGCTCCACCTCTTCAGCAGCACTGAAAGGCCCCCCGCCGCCGAAATGCTGCCGAAGACCTGGACTGCTACTGGGCCAGTGCTCGTGGGGCTCCTGCGGGGCCTGGGGCAAATTGCCCCACTTGCACCCCCCTCTGGGCGGCCCTGGGTGCCCAAAGTGGATAGGGCTTTGTGCTGAGGTTCATTGACATGTACCTGCTGTGGTCCTACATGCAGACAACTATTTCACAAAGCTAAATAAATAATGTCTTTTGTTAGAGAAAATACTGCATATTCAACTATATGCAGCACTGCTATTTTTGCTACATTTTAAGTGTATCTACCTAAGGCAATAAATAATGCACCATGCCTAAAAACTCTTAAAGGGAAATTATTTAATAAAAATATTCTTAATCTATACACTTCCATTAATTGTAATTTATTTTATATTACAAGGTCAAACAAGTATTAAAAAACCCCAACACTCTCATGGACAAAAATAAATATCCTAAACAGCTGAGCAGCAAAGTCACAATGCAAGTGTGAGTAAGCTGTTTAATATTCTGTCACTGAAGTTATGTAACACTGCTCTTGTGTTCCCAGAACCCAGAGCAACACTGTATAGTACAGCACTGAAAGTTAACTATTAACATACTTTAATATGAACACTAGGATAAATATGGAGTGCAAAAATAGACAAAATGCATAAAAAGTCAAATTGCACTATAATGGTAAACTGCAAAAAAGGGTAAATAATGATAACAAACCCCTCATTAAACAGCTGCGCTAGCTTTTAAAACAAAAATGTCTTCTCATAATAGATTGAGGGGTTAAGTACGAATTCAATAAACTGGAATGAGAAATGGCTGCTCTTGTTGAGCTCCACTGCACTGTTGACATAATGAGTGCTGAATATGCTTGTGGCTGTGTGAAAAAGATTCTTGGGGGGCTAAGGAAGCTTAAATTGCATTCAACTGGTTTGCATCTATTCTATTCATAATAGGGTTTAACTCACAGTGGGGGAAAAGTAGTAAATTCTTCTTGCAGTTATCTAGTAAGACTTTCTTATATAACATGATCATGAGCACTTTTTTGCCCCTAGTTAGAAAACAGAAACTTAGGCCTGGTCTACACTAGAAAATTAGGTCAGCATGAATATGTTTACGGCCCTAACAAATTCATGGCCATGAAAAACGTGTCACGGACTGTGAAATCTGGTCTTGTGTGCTTTTACCCTATACTATACAGATTTCATGGGGTGAGGGATAGCTCAGTGGTTTGAGCATTGGTCTGCTAAACCCAGGGTTGTGAGTTCAATCCTTGAGGGGGCCATTTAGGGATTGGGGCAAAAATCTGTCTGGGGATTGGTCCTGCTTTGAGAAGGGGGTTGGACTAGGTTCCTTCCAACCCTGATAGTCTATGATTCTCAAATTGGGGGTCCTGACCCAAAAGGGAATTGCAGGGAGGGGGGGTCGCAAGGTTATTTTAGGGGAGTCGCAGTATTGTCACTCTTACCTCTGTGCTGCCTTCAGAGCTGGGCGGCCAGAGAGCGGCGGTTGTTGGCCGGGCACCCAGTTTTGAAGGCAGTGCCCCACCATCAGCAGTGGGGGCAATACCATACCATGCCACCCTTACTTCTGTGCTGCTGCCTTCAGAGCTAAGATCCAAGCTCTGATGGCAGCACTGCTGCCAGCAGCAGCACAGAAGTATGGGTAGCAGTACCACAACTCCCCCTACGATACCCTTGTGACACCCCCCCCCCACTCCTTTTTTGGGTCATGACACCTACAACTGCAACACCATGAAATTTCAGATATAAATAGCTGAAATCATGAAATTATTGACTTTTAAAATCCTATGTCCGTGAAATTGACCAAAATGGACCGTGAATTTGGTAGGGCCCTAACTATGTTGCTAAGGGGTGTGAAAAATCCACACCCGGAGTGGCGTTATTAAGAAGACCTAAGTCCCCAACACAGATAGCACTAAGTTGACGGAAGAATTCTTCCATCATCCTAGCCACTGCCTCTCGGGGAAATGGACCAACTACAGCAATGGGAGAACCCCTCCCATCGGCGTAGGTATTGTCTATGCTGAAGTGCTACAGCGGCACCACTGCAGTGGCATAGCTGTGACACTGTAATTTTGTTTTAAGCATAGGACAAGCCCTTAGAGCATCACAGACCTCACGCATGACAAGAGAATTTTACATTAAATACCAGAGGGTCCTTCACTTCCAACTTTCCCCTCCAACATCGAGTATGTCTGTTCTTATAGTTGGAGGATAGGAAGGCTATGTCTAGGAATGAACCCTCATGGACACTGAGAAAGCAATATCATGATGGTTGGCTAATAACAAAGTGGGAGATTTGGGGACAGGATGGGATTAGGAATGAATTGGCCTTTTTTGAGGGAAAGGAATGGCTAGTTTTCAATCTTGTGTGGGTGGTTTGAGAAATGGGTAGAAAGCAAAAGAAGTCTAGCTCTGTTCGGGGAACAGCTGGGTGGGGTAAAGAGAAAATAATGGGGTGTTTTTTTCAGTGTAATCCCTTAGGGACATTTATACCTACCATTACATTCTCTGCACGTCAAAGGGTAAAAAACCATATTTTTCCTTTTTCTTGACCCACCCTAGGTGAGTAAGTTTGCAACATAATCTAATGCAGGGGTAAGCAACCTATGGCACGGGTGCCGAAGGCGGCATGCAAGCTGATTTTCAGTGGCACGCACACTGCCCAGTCCTGGCCACTGGTCCGGGGGGGCTCTGCATTTTAAATTAATTTTAAATGAAGCTTCTTAAACATTATAAAAGCCTTATTTACTTTACATACAACAATAGTTTAGTTATGTATTATAGACTTATAGAAAGAGACCTTCTAAAAATGTTTAAATGTATTACTGGCACGTGAAACCTTAAATTAGAGTGAATAAATGAAGATTCAGCACAGCACTTCTGAAAGGTAGCCGACCCCTGATCTAATGCATATTTAGGGTTTTTTTTTAAAAAGCTCTTTCTGTAACTGGGTTTCGAGTAATCAAATACAGAGTTTTTCAAGTCTCAATTCACAAAGTCCTCTATACAGTAGGCCAAATCCTGAAGTTCTCCTTCAGTTTTTTACGTTATCTCCTACTGACCCATGTGTGATTATCTGAGGTTAGCCTCAGACCTGGGTCTCCTTATCTATAGATCTATAGAGCACTGTGATGCTGCCCACTAAGCCACCCAGCTGGCACTACTAGAGATTATATAAATAATTCAAGTTTCAATCATATTTAACACATTTTTTGGTAAATTCCAGAATAGCATCTTTATGATCATTCTAAATACAGATCGCAAAATGATGGCTGCCCTGATAATAGTGTTCAGTGACTATATGAAAGCGTGGATCGAAACAGCTGAAACCACACATTTGAATAACAGATTCAGTAGGAACGTTCCAATTTTTACCTGACAGATAGGCAAATTGCTTCTTTAACTGGTCTTCAATATCTGCAGCACAGAGGGGAATGATATCCTGATGCATGATTTCTTCTGAAACAAAAAATAATGCTATGTCATTTTACAGAGAATCACGGTCCATACAAACTCTCAGTTCCAAGGCAGCGACATACAGAGCTATTCAAATTTTGAAACACCTGTCACAAGTTTGGAAAAGTCATTCAGTCTTCTGGCAAGAGCAATCCTTTGGTTTTCCATATGCAGCAGGACTAATATATTCACAAATGATTACAAGTAACATAGCTCTGCCGAGAGTAAGGAGGATAGGATGGCTGTTGAGTCCAATATTTTTTGATGTGATTATACTATGGGATAGAGGTAAATTTGCACTTGAAGGTCAAACTCAAATTTCATTACAGCCTGCTCTGATCATTTTTTTAAAAAGCAGAAAATGGTGCTATTCATATGCAGTCAACTCTTCCTGAAACCCTCCTGTAATGTACACAGAGTAACCTTTTCAGAATGTTGTATAAAATTATGCAGGCATCTCCAGACTTGTCAATATGTCTAAAGGTTTTCATAAAGAAGCAACATGTACATTCAGAATTGCACTCACTACACTAGCTATTAAATCCAAATGTAGTTGAACGAATACTTTTAAGAATAATAAAAGTTTTTACAATGAATATTCTTTATGATAGGAACATAAGGTTTACTATTCCAAATCAGACCATTGGTCCATCTAGTCTGGTGTCTAAATAGCAGGACGATTATTGGCACATCATATCAGATGGGTAAGACATACTTCAGAGGAAGGAGTCTCCCACACAGGTAATGCACCTGGGTTAACTGAGCTATAAGAAACGTAGAAGAATATATTTCCTGATACCTTCAGTGATCAAATTATTCCTGGAAGCACAGGATTTTAATCAAGCTAAGATAGCAGGTATTAATGACAAATATAACCAAACTTTACCAATTATTTAATTTCCCGCCACAGTATTTGACCTGGGACAGCTAAAACTTCAAAATTTGGTTGTTGGAGAAGGAAGTGTGACTGTCCCAGTTTTAGATTTGTGGTTTCTTTATTCCAGCTGTGGTCTCATTCTCTCAGGTAATCTAAAATTTAAATATTGTTGCTCCTGTGATTGTATGAAAGTATTTCTCTGCATTGTTCTTGTTTTGTTGTGGACCACCGTGCCACCATGTTTCATCCACTTGTTTTTAATGCGTCTGACTCTCACTTGGTCTTTTATATTTCATTTTGCCCTCACATTAACATGCATTGAAATACCACTGCCAGCACATGACAGTCTGACAGACGGAACTGAGAATGTGAGACCGTGAGTTTTCAATTAAAATACCTGAAGAATATTATAGCCAATATCCATTCTAAAATGTAGATCTGATCAAATAGAATAGTGCCAGTCTAGTACTACCTGCGGTTATTGAATGCTCACTGTGACAGGGTCCACACATATGTTTGGTTCCTGATATCCCTAAGCCAGCAGAGAATAGTTGAACGGGGATAAAAACAGTTATACTCAGACTGTCCAGATGTTTCTGCTTCCAGTCCTGGAGTATGCTTTTGCCACGTAAACAACATTTGGGCCTATTTAGCTAACAATAATGGAGGAAAGCATGTAGTCTGCCACTGCAACACTATAGGACAATGAGAAATATTTTTCACAAGAGCAATATATCCTGCAGGTAGCCTGGTAATTAAAAGCCATGTTGAGTATGCATCTATTCTGTCATCTGTTGTGGATTGGATGGTATTTAAGTGCAACTTTAGAGACAACCGCTGATGTAATTTAGTGATCTGATTTTCTAAACGTTCTTTTGATTTATGAGCAGAAACGAGAAATGGGCTTGTAAGGATCTGAAGGATCCTCAACCTTTATCAACTGTAAAGCTACATCAAAATTAACAGCTAACCTTTATCACTACATAAATGGTTCAAACCAAAATCCCAGTTCAAACACACTTGGGATTTTGGATTAAAATTTGACAGCTATGGCTCATCTTCATCTGTCTGTTTATAATTCTCAGTGCTAACCACCTGGATGTTTCTGGCGCTCAAATAGCACTGATGGCAACATAAGAGAACATTTAAAAATATTCTAAGGGATCAAAAACAAAACCTTCAATTAATTTCTATGCTTTTGCAGATTTGAAACCTACAGCAATAATGAAAAGTTAAAGAACTTAATCGAAAATGCACTTTTCTGCCTTATTCAAGCACATGTTTCTAATTATATCTGATACTTAGATTAATTAATCAAAGTAAGGATGGAGTTTCAATCCTAACTTGGCATTTTCATTTGGTTAAATTTTTAAGCATTTGAGGTATTTTTTGTCATTTCTCTTCAGAAAAGTAAACCCTGTGTAGATCATTGGAATTTACTTCTTACAATTGGATCATGCTTGGCAATAGATCAAAAGTGCACTGTGTGGAGTAGAAAATTATAAGTATCTCAGCCACCAAAGAAAAATGTTTAAGAAGTGAACCTAAAGACTAGTAAAGTGGCAAACAGCAACAATAGGTTGATTGAAATCTGTGGAAGACTAAAAATGAGAGAGAGAGAGAAATATTTTTTAATTGAATGAATCTCATCCAAGCAGAATTCTGAGAAGTGCTATTTTTAAGACTAGCCAAAGAATTATCATTTTCATTTCTTCCTGATAAGTAGCAACTTATTTTCTGAAACAGAACTTTACTGTTCTTTCTGGCAGCTTGACAGAAGAAGCACTGACAACTTCTTTCAACGTCACAGCGATTTAACCGATCTTTCTGTAACAGGCGAACCTCTAGTTAGCTAAAAGACCTCTGCATACTTTACTTTCAAATCCACAAGATGTGTTTAACAGTTAACTAGGATTTAACTCTGGGGCCTCCTGTTATGCAAGTGTCTGATATGTACAGGAGATAACTGAATTACGTTCTTTAATTTCTTTTGAAAGATCTGTCTTGGATGATCAGCCCTCCCACAGAGAAGAAAAATCCAGTCCAACTTTTACTGTTGGCCAACAGAAATATAATGAAGATTCCGTCTGCAGTGTCACACATACTTTAAAACCTAGGGTTCTGGCCCTGCAAACAGATGGGCACAGGTGAACCAATTTGCCCATCTAATTACAGGTTCAAAGCCTACATTTTCCAAAAATATATACAGACACAGTAAGGTCTCCCACATGTGCAGGAACAAACAGAAATTTAAGCTCCTAGTAAAATTGAAAATAAAAAAGTTTCTGCATGCCCAATTTTTGACAAATTGAGGAGTCCAGCACGCAATTGAGCATCCAAGGTATCATTTTTCATAAAATCCAAGGAAACATTTTTATGCCCCCACATGTGAACAATCCTATTAGTGCCCTTGTTTGCCTTATATAAAGGAGTTTGATTGCTCGTTCTTCATTGTATCCAAACAGCCTTTGAAGCCTAAGAAAAAATCGAAGACAGCCTAATTTCACTGATGCCACAACCAAAACGTTAGTGCCTATGTTGAGTCCCATCAGTGAATCAGAGCCTTAGTTGGTTAAACCTATACCAAATTACATACTCTGAAAACATTCAAAACAGTTTCCCATTGCACCCTACTTAACCAGCAGATGAATCCCTTGTTTCTTGCTTGTTCCGCCTCCCCCTCCTCGCTCCGAACACACAGGGTGAGGATGAGGATATATGAGGGTCTTCTAAAAATATTTTGCATATCTTTTCGAAAAAGTCTTTCCACAGGAACATTGTGGAAATAGATCACTCCATGGCTTTCTCCTATTGCCTGCTCTTCTGACCATCAGCACTGTAAATCCTGGTGTCCAGGTAAATATTTAGAGAGACAAATCTCATTCTCTGCTTTGTCATGTCACCTGTTTTGTGTGCACGTATATGTATATATGCAAACACACATGCCTAGAGACAACAGACAGATAAATCAACAGATTACATCATTAAATTGGAGAAAGAAGGTGCAGGAGGAAATATCTTTTTACTGGACCAGCTTCTGTTGGTGAGAGAGACAAGCTTTTGAGCTACACAGAACTCTCTCTCAGGTGTGATCCAATAAAAGACATTACATCACCCAACTTGTCTCTCTAATATCCCAGGACTGACACGGCTATAACAACACTGCATACAACCATTAAATTGGTCAGTTTCATCACCAAATTGATACATTAATCATTTAAATCATGCATACCACAATAAGACATAATTGAAGCTGGTTGGGAATTTTTTTTTGTCAGAAAATGCAGATTCAACCAATCCAAAACATTTTATGGAAACATATGCATGGTCCATGGCTCTGGAGCAGACCCACCATGCTGAATGCTCCAGGATTGGGGACCCCAAGGCTTCCAGGCGCCATACCATAAAGGCAGAGGCTCAAAGTAGGACTCTCACAGCCAGGAGCCTGGCAACCCTGGAAGCACAAGCTCAAGATGGGGCTTTCAGGGCTTCTAGACTTTCTGCTCCATGGCAGGGCACTCTTCTGACTCCCGCTGACTATGGGGCAGCTTGAGGATGTCCTTGGACTTGGGGCAGCCAGCTGTTCCATTTCCTTTTTTGCGGGTGGGAGGGAAATACAAACCAAAACCATCAGATTTTTCCAAATTCAAAAATTCTGAAATGCTTTTTTCTGTCGGAAATTTCAAAATTTCAAGTTCTCATTCCAAATCAGAACAAAAAACTGCTGTGAAATATTGGCATTTTCCACAGAACATCATAAGTAGAGCTAGTTCCATTCTGATCTGTATATACTGTGATGGGGCAAGGCCAGATGGCTACAGTAAAGTAGTGAGGAACAGGTATGTTAGCCCCAGGCTAAACAAATCCCTGGTACCATGGTAACCAAATGGCAGTTGCCCCAGGTTAATCAAGACACCTGGGGCCAATTAAGGTTCTTCTAGAACGCAGTGGAGATAGCTAGATTGATTGGGACATCTGAAGCCAATCAAGGGCTGGCTGGAACTAGTTAAAAGCCTCCCCGTTGGTCAGTGAGGTGTAGATGTCAGGAGCTATAGGAGGGAGCTGTGCTGTTGGAGGAATGAAGCGGTACAAATCCATATCAGGTGTAAGGAAGGAGGCCCTGAGGTAACGGTGAAGGAGATATTGAGTGGGGGCTGCTGTCGGGAAGTGGCCCAGGGAATTGTACACATCCTGTTTCCAAAAAGTCAGCTACCACAGCTGCTAATATTAGGGTCCCTGGGCTGGAGCCCGGAGTAGAGGACAGGCCCGGGCTCCCCCCTCCCCTCCATGATTAATCACTGAGACTGGGAGACAACAGAGACTGGGAGAGGGAGGATTGCTTCTCCTCACCTCCCTTGTTGGCTTATGATGAAAATGGCTCAGTAAGCTGTGACCCTTGCCTCTAGAGAGAGAAGGGCTACGTGGAGGGTCGTAGTGAGCCTCTGAGGCTAGCAAAATCCGCCAGGAAACGCAGGACCGACGGAGTCAAGGACAGAACTTTGTCACAATATGTTATCTGGTTAACAACCTCAGGTATGTTACTTTGGACTCTGGTAGTTCTTTCTCCCGCCTCCTCTTCTTCCTATCTCTCTCTTTTTTTCTTACTATTGTTCCTAAATTTCAAAAAGTATTGTCTAAAGTAACATACTCAATGCACAATAGCATATTTTCAATAATGCATAATTTGTATAACTACCTAGTTTACAAAATTATTTCCTGCATGCACTTTATCGTGTTAATATACTTCAGAATGTAATAAAATATCACTCTTTGGATAGGTCTACAATACCCGCCAGATCAGCAGGCAGTGATCGATCCAGCGGGGGTCGATTTATCATGTCTAGACTAGATGCGATAAATCGACCCCCGAGCGCTCTCCAGTTGACTCCTGTACTCCTCCGCAAGAGGCGCAGGCGGAGTCGACGAGGGAGCGGCAGCAGTCGACTCACCATGGTGAAGACATCACAGTAAGTCGATCTAAGTACATTGACTTCAGTTACGTTATTCACATAGCTGAAGTTGCGTAACTTAGATTGATTCTCCCCCCCCCCCCCCCCCATGGTAGACCAGGCCTTTATAAAAGCAAAGGTTGCTAGGAGAAAACAAGAAAGGGAACATCAAAACTGCAAAGGCAAATAACTGGTAATCAAAATTGCCTCAGACTAATTTTATCTGAAGTAACAACAAAACTCATTACATCACATTATAGATTTATGACATTGAATGTAAATTATTCAATACTTCAGAACAGGTGTGAGGAAAAATTCTGTTTGCAGAATAATTAAATCAGAAATGCTGGTGGAGGGAGAAGTACATCTTAGCTCAAGTCATCTCCAGATTATGTGAGGTTTACGCTTCTAATGATGCATAGGCTGCCTAACTGGCCTTCATCTTTGTCTTGTATACGAGGGAAACACGAGGGAGTTCTCACTTCTGGAGTGCTTAAGATGTGATTGAATGAATGCTCCAATACTTCAAAAGATGACATGTGGACGGCAGTTAGTAAATGAGAATGAAAGAGTTGACAAAGGAAGAAAGCAGATCAAAGACTGACAGTGGTGAATATATGGCTTAAAATGATGGGACAAACTGCTAAGTGACAGGGACACTATCAAGATTAATTAATTTAAAAACATGTTTAGAGAGTAACTAAACATCTTTGACCCCAATCTGGCAAGGTTGTCAGTGAGGGTATAGAGGCCCAGCTGCACAAAGTGCCTTGCAGAATCCGAACCTAAGACTATTAGAAAGAATTTTTTTTAAATTTAATATATGCTACGCTTTGCATTTAATTGAAGTCAGACAGTAAGATAAAATACTATCATTTTTATTTTAATCAAGTTCAATTTTGCATCTAGTCAGTTTCCTTTTCTGGTTCTCTTGCACTAGAAAGATGCTGTCAAGTTACATAGCACACAGGAAATTTTAAATTCCATTCATATTAAGCTTAGTAAAAATTGTAACTTCTCTCTTTAAATTTAAAGAAGCCTAAATTTAGGGTCAAACTTAAATTTACAATAGATGGTCTGATATAAGGAAAAATGCCCATAAACTATCAACTGTAGATAGAATAGCTACTCTAGGCATAATCCTTCACCTCTGTTCATCCTCATGCCACTAGCCCTATTGACATCAATAGGACTATAATCAGGAATAGAAGTTGCTGGATTGGGACCAGTATTTGTAAGGCAAGGATGAAATGGCATAAAAAGTTATTTTTAGTAACTCAAAGTCAATATTTAGAAGCCTCACAGTGGATATTGAAGCCATTCTCAGTGACGAATTAAGCAAGAAGAAAAAAGTTCCTTTAAAATAGAAGGCCAACATCTTAAGAAAGAAAGGTAAGACAGACAAATACAGGTGCCCAAATACAGAATAAAGAGGAACAGTGAACATCATAAACGATCAGTTTAGAAATCAAGAACCACCATGACATATGAGGAAGGATGGTCTTGCGGTTAAATCATAGGACTGCATCAGCATGTTCGGTTTCTATTCCTGCCTCTGCTACATAAGTGCTGTGAATTTCCCAAGGTCACACATCCTCTTTATATTGCAGCATCCTCATCTGTTAAATGATGGTAATACTTGCCTACTGCTTAACACCCATAAGTAGTACAGAAGAATTAATGTTTGTAAAGCACATTGAGATCTTCAGGTGGAATGAATTATAAAGAAAAAACCGATCAAATGTTGTACAAATGTGCTAGAGTACAGTTCTCTGAATTACCAACAGAAGCCTAACTAGTTGTCAAAAAGACAGAAAATTTCTAAAACTAAATTATGATTTTTTTTTTAAGTTTGACATGTGGGGTTATGACCACTCTGTCCATTCCATATTGATGGATGTAAGGGGTATCCTAATATGGAAAAGGCTGAGAGCCACTGGTTTAGACAATTGTTTGAATGGGTAAACAGAAGTTATTTTAAATGTTTTGTTATATCAGATCTTCCTGATGCATCCATACCCTCCCACGAAAATGCTGCAATGAACCACCAGAACAAAGGCCAAAATGCAGTAAAAAGCAAAGGCAAAGCTCAATAGAAACCTATGCTGAATGGTTCAAAGTATCTTATAGATCAGAGGACCACCAGAGAAGATATTATAGAATAATTATTTTATGAGAATAAAAAATAGAAAATGTCATTTGTGACATTGCAAAAGAAAAGGGTTAGCTCAGTGGTTTGAGCACTGGCCTGCTAAACCCAGGGTTGAGAGTTCAATCCTCGAGAGGGCCGCTTAGGGATCTGGGGCAAAATCAGTATTTGGTCCTGCTAGTGAAGGCAGGGGGCTGGACTCAATGACTTTTCAGGGTCTCTTCCAGTTCTAGGAGATATATAATATATGGAGATATACCTATTATATTAAATATAGAAAGAGGTGTGATTTCTACTTGCCATCCGAAAGCATAGTCCTGTCCCACAGTTCTTCAGCCCAGAGTCGGGATCAAACAGTGGTAAAATTACTTTTAAAAAGTACCCTAGGACAAAACAACCTGAAAAGCTCAGTCTAATTGGCTCAGTTTACAACAGAAGCACTCCAAATAAACTATGTTGCAGCACTTTGTTCCCATAAAATCAGAAGCTCCTCTGGCTGCATTAACATGGTAACAAAAGTGAGGCCATTCAGCAGTGCAAAATAATAATAAAAAATAATAAATAATATCGCCACATGCCAGAATCCTACCTCCACAAGCTGCCTCGGGTTTTCAGTACGGCAACACGATCAAGCCTGTGCTATATTAGAGTAGGAATCAGATTATGCTGCTATTAATTAACATCCATGTTTTCACCCAGCAGTACAAAATCTCAGCTCCATAATGTATTCCAGCAGGAGACCAAACACAGTAAAAATGACAAAACGCTTGGGGTAAAAACCTGGATCTACTGAAGTCATTGGAAACTCCCATAGATATCAATGGGTTCAGGATTTCACCTTAGGACAGGAAAATGGTCAGGTACTTTCCCCCACAAATACAGCATCAACCCTAGCCTTGAAAGGGAGTCCCAGATCTTTTGTCTTATTTTTACATCAATTAAAACGGTATGGGATGTTAAAAAAACAAAACAAAAAACCTGTGGTTCAGCTAACAGATTTTTATAGCAATAAGGGAGGATTTTCCATGATGCATTTATTGTAGCTAGAAAAAATTTAAATTCTAAAAACAAAAAAGTGTTGATAGAGATCGTCAAAAACATCAGCTTTAGAGTAGCCTTGGGCTGAAGATCAGATTCCCATTTCTAGATATTTATCTGCTAAGCCTATACTTGAAAAGGTACTAAATGTAATACTGTAAATACAAAACGGACTACGTGACTGAATATAATTAAAGTGCTGGATGCACTCTTCTGTCATAGCACAGCCCTTTCTTATAGGGGCCACTGATTTTTCAAAAACATATGCCCCGCAAAGCTTAATTTTAGATAAATTTATCAAAGGGAGCAGGAAGTGGAGAATTACATCACAGGAGGGATTTCTGGCCACTCTGTCTTTCCTATACTGATAAAAAGCTAGATAGGGTTAATGAGGGAGAGACCAGAGTTCCAAATGAGCTAAGCAACCAACAGATCCCATTGCACTCCGATGTTGAGTACAATGGGACCTGTTGCATGCTGAGCTCATTTGAAAATCTGACTACTTCAAGTAGATGCCTAAATAACATCTGACCTCTTGGAAAATCGAGCCCCAACTTCAGGTGCTAAGCACTTTTGGAAATCTGACCCTAGGTGTTTAGGCCTATCATTAAAAAGAGGACATTAAAACCATCTGTGATCAATATATTCAAGTTTTGACTTTAAGTAAACCAAGAAAGTTAAAAGATGTTTTAAAAACTTCTCAAAAGTACCCAAGAGACTTAGGAATCTAAATTCTATTGACTTTCAATGAAACTTAGGGTATGTCTACAGAGGAAAAAAAAATCTGGAGCCAACTGAGAAACAAGCATTTATTTGTCACAGGTCACCTAGTTAGACTGTGCACGCTGGAGAGGGAACTTAATGCTATTACCCCTCCCCCCCCTTTACTAGAGGCTTTACTCCAGAAATTCTAGAAACAGGTGTCTCTCTTAGAGTCTGGGAAGCCTCATTTGGTTATTACAAGTAAGGGGGCTACAGTCACTGACAGAAGTCCTATAATGGGGTGTGTTGGCCTTTGAAGGTTTGAGGGGGGACTCCTAGCCACTCCCTCTCAAGCCATTCTAACAATGCCTTTGGGACAGAGGATGCAGTCACGGGTGGGAAGGATGATGTAGTCTCAGTTTACAGTGTGTGAACGTCTATACTGCTGACTCTGGTCTAGGGCTGGGGACCAACATTCCAAAGGCGGTGGGGGGAGGTGGGGGAGTTGAAGACTCCCACCCCATTGTGGGGGAGGATCAAAGTGTCTCTTCAAGCTGACCCCCTCACACAGAGGACCAGCACAGCAAGGCAGGCCAGGAGTTGTCTCCAGGGAAGCCAGGACTGTAATCTGGGTTTCTGGCAGGGTCTTCTGGGAATGTAGCTGCATATATAAATAATTCCCTTCCCTCAGATCAGTTAGAGACCTGGAAAGGTCAAGGTACGTCTCCAGGAGATAAGGGACCACCCACTAATCAATTTCTGTTTTCTTTTTATTTTGTTTCTCATGCCACAGTATAAGGGAGAAAAGAAAAGAAGCAAAACCCTCTCTGGAGAGGCCGAGTACACTGAAAAAGACTGGGGAGATAAAGCTCTGCCAAGGGAAGGTTTCTCTCCTCACATTTTTTTTTCCCAACTCCATCAGCATGCCTCTTTTGTTCAGTTTGTCCTGACCATGGGTCCCATTAATGGCTAGCAATTTACAGCTGCTTTCCGTCTGGAAAACTCTTCATCTTTATCTGAGGTCATCTTAGAGGGCGAATCAAATTACCTAACAGTGCCAAAAGTCCTCTCATATAAACAGAGTGAACTCTTCTTAAAATCAGAAGTAATATTTCAGGTGAAATAAACCATGCTGCATATATGTACAGAGTGCCTTGAGCACCAATCCTGACAGAACATGCAACAGTGCAGATCCTTGCACCAGAACAGAGGCCCTATGCAGAAGTCTGTAGGATCTGGGAATTGGAGCCTAAGGCCAGGTGTACACTAGAAAATCAAAAGTTGGCTTAATGACATTGCTCAGAGTGTGAGAAATCCACACCCCTGAGTGGCATCGTTGTGACAAAACACAGACAAAAAGGAAGTTCTTCAACGATGCACAATCAACCTGTGGAACTCATTGCCTGGGGATGCTGTGAAGGCCAAAACCAGTAGCTAGAACAACAAAGATTTGAAGAAAGGAATGATGGTGCTTGCATTAGAATTTATATCTATTGGTACAAAGGCCTCTGTGCTTTTTCATATCGAGCTCAGATTCTTTGCAGATAAGAGAATTCATCTTTCTAATATGAGAAAGCAAAATCTTCTTACAACACAACTGAACAAGGAGGAGAGGCTGAAAATAATATTTAGGTGGATCTGTAGATAATCCTATCACAATCTGTTTTCCCTTGTTTAGGGTCAGATCCCATTCCCATTTAATCAATGGGAATGGGATCAGACTCTTTAGAATCAATTGCAATATGCTGTGGTATTCTACTTTATACGAAGTTGAAAGCCAACCTGTTTCTCCCTTTATTTTTATTTAAAGACAAGTTCTTTTGTACAACTCTTGGAAACTATTACGGTCCTTCTGAACCAAGTCCAACATGATTGAAAACAAACTGTAAATAGCGACAGAGTCCTGTGGCACCTTATAGACTAACATTATCTCCATAATATAATCTGTTAGTCTATAAAGTGCCACAGGACTCTTTGTTGCTTTTTACAGATCCAGACTAACACGGCTACCCCGCTGATACTTGAAACTGTAAATAGTTTTGGGTTGATTTTTTTTCTCCTCTTTTAAAAAAAAATGAACAAACAAACAAACTTTGTTGCTTAGCCCACTTTTGATTTTGTTGTGTCCCCTCTGGACCAAGTTACATAAACAGTATTGTACTAAGAAAGTCTTCAACAGAAAATCTTCATTAAAGCACCATCCAGTCTAGTAATTATACATTCAACATAATGTCAAGTATCAGAGGGGTAGCCGTATTAGTCTGGATCTGTAAAAGCAGCAAAGAATCCTGTGGCACCTTATAGACTAACAGATGTTTTAGAGCATGAGCTTTCGTGGGTGAATACCCTTGCATCCGACGAAGTGGGTATTCACCCACAAAAGCTCATGCTGTAAAACGTCTGTTAGTCTATAAGGTGCCACAGGATTCTTTGCTGATTCAACATAATGACTTGCAGAGCATTCCCTTTAACTCCCCAAGGTGGGAAAAGCTTTCATTTCCCATTCTGTCGTCATTTCTGCCTCCCCCAGCACCAACAGTCAATTTCTTTGTGTAGCCCCGAAAGTGGGGGACTGGGTCCAATTAACCAGTTAAGACACCGAGGGAACTCTCTCCTAAAAGCTCTTGTTTACTGAAATGGACTGTAGCTCTTTTTAGAAATGCTGTTTGTAGCGGTCTTGATATTTGCTAGCTCCACAAATAAAGCAAGTTAAGAAGTTGTTTTGAACCATTAAACCAGTATTCAACAGGAGTTTCTCTCTCCAATCCCTGACCGTGTAGTGCATTATCCTGGTTGATTTGTGTGCTGTTTGTAACCATGTTGAATTGTTTCACTATTAAAGTACTAGCCTGACTAGGCCAATAGAAATGAACTTTTCTAGAATTAATGTTAAGATACGTTTAGAGCTGGACAAAACTTTTAGGATGAATATTTCATCTGATGACCCAAACAGCTGTTTTGGTTGACCCAAAGCTAATTTTGCATTTGACATAAATAGTTTTGGTCACTCCCAAATGGCCAGAGGAGTGGTGATGCTGCCAGCTCCAAAACCCCTTATAATATAACATTTAGCCCTGTGGTTAGAGCACACATTGAGGATGTGGGAGACCCAGGTTCAAATCCCTGCTCTGGAAGAGACCTGCAATGAACTTTTTTTATTCAGCAAAAACTGCTAAATATTTTGGATTGGGTTCAACACAAACCACTCCCCGCCCCATTTTTCATAACTGCCATCCAACCAACAAATCAATTATTCACCCAATTCTAGCTCCATTGCAACCTACATTTCTGTTATTGGATCAGAAACTGTAAGTGACCAATCCCCCAAGATTTTTACCCACAATGGGACTCTTTCCATTGAAAGTAATTTATGAAGTGCCATGAGAAGGAAAGCTGTAAGTTATATAAAACAGCTCCATCAGAAATAGCTTGTTTCTAGTACACTGAAGTCAGGCTGTGGCATGTAAACTTAAAAACACTAATGCTTCATCTTCCTCAACATTCCATCAAATTAGCCAGGTTATATACCTGAAAAGTATCTTTAAACGCCAGCTACTAAGGAAAACATAAATAGCCTTGTCAGTTCAAATTCAGCTTTAGGTATCTGACACGTAGCTGAATCATTTAAATATTTAAAGTCTTATTTTTGAAACTAGACAATTGATTGAGGCTTACTGTTAGGAGACAGCTCATGTTTCTCCACCCATTCAGGAGAAACAGGTTCCTCTTTAGAACCATGATGAATAAAACAGATCTTCACATTCTGAGTTTTTTAAATAGAATCATGTTTTTACAGAAACTCCACTTCCATGGTATTAAACCTACCCTGAATATCAGCCTATTTGATACATAGCTTCTAATTAACTTCACATTAAGAAACATCACGATTTCATACCTCCCAACAGTCTAGGGTTCACAGGACTGTCCTGCTTTGACCCCCCAAATCCCATTGTGGTTGAAGTAGGTCATGTCCCATAGGGCTGGCTGGCTGGGCTCGGCTCCCTGCTCTGGGCGTTGCGACTTGGCTCCTGATGCAGGGAGGCTGAGCCAACTACAAGTGAGTGGCATTGCAACCTGATGCACAGGGTCACGGCACTACTCATTCAAACTTGAGCAGGGCTGTAACTGTGTGCCAGAGGCCAGGTGGCGACACCCAGAGCAGGAAGCCAAGTCCAGCCAGCCTTCTGGGACAGGAGCTGCCACTGCAGGGTGAGCTCACAGACCTCCCAACCCCCAGCAGCAGGGCCTATCCCTGCTTTAGTCAGTTGAAGTGTTGAGAAGTATACAATTAAGGGCATCATCACAGGAGGGAAGGATGTCCTTTATAAAGGACTGAAATAGCCCGCTGCCATGCTACCGGGAGCAGTAATGTAAAATTGTACAAGCTAATCAAGGTCTTGCCCTATCAATACTCAGAAAGAAAGTGAACAGGTTGCTAGAGGAAGCGGTACTGGGAATTCAGTAAGTGGCATTCCTTCCCTTATAAGCCCGAGCACTGTGATATGAGGCACTTTATTGCTTGAACAGCTTTTATATGACCACTTTTAGTCATTAAAATGTTCCATGACACTTCTCAAGACGACAGGTGCTAGTCCTTGCATCTTGGATGAGTTCTAATTTGAGCAACTACCTTCTGGCCACCTAAGTTCCCATTGTCAATAGGATATGGAATTCTCATTAACTTCATTTCTTAAACTGCGACATACTGTTGCTATTGCTATGTGCAGTCATTCAGTCTTCCCTTTAGAAATGTCTGCATTTCAATGAGGGTGGTGAAAGGATAAATTAGATTTTTAAAATGAATACCATAAATAACATACATGTATCAAGATCATTTTGAACCCATATAAGATCAATATTAATTCAGTTAGAATTTATTCACATTTGTTTGGATATTGTTTATAAATGGGGCTTCAACAGGATCATATCCTCTGCAGATCCGCACAGAGGATGCACCTGTAAGATGCTCTTCCCTTACACATACTTCTAGGTTTTTTAAAAAATAGGAGTCCAGCTCTTTAGCTAAAGATGTAGCAGTTCATGCTTTTAGCTATGGAGGTCCCCAGTGTTTGATGGCAGGGGGCGGGAAGAGAGTCCTTAGGAAAGAGAAGAAGGTAGGCTGCAGGCTCAGGGTGTGGGGGGGGGGGGAGAGAAGAGTCAACAGCTAATAGTGAAAGGGGAAGTAAATAGCAACCATCTGTGAAAGAGCACAGCTGACCCAAGAAGGGAAAAGGGAACAGTCATCCAGGGAGTGGGGAAAGCACGTGGTGTCATGAGTAGAGCCCCATTACTTTTTTCCTCCCTCACACTTAGCACTTACACAGCACTTTTCATGTTCAAAGCACAGATATGCACAACCACACAGTCAAAATGTATCTTGCATTGCTTGACACCAGTGTTCTATTAAAAATAGAGTGGTTTTGGTGTGATTAAGCAGTGGAAAGAGATTAATGGCAGGCATGGTGCAGAACCTTCTAGTAGGCTCAATTATAACAAGAGGGATATTTTTGTTAACTGAGGAGTCTGATCATGGAACACCTTCTGAAGGCTCATCTACATCTCAAGTGAAAGCACTGCCAGCAGTTATGCTGAGCAGCACCAGCAGTAACTTCAGCACACCACGCAAGCAAGGAAGATATGAAGATTAAAGATAAATGGTTAATGCTGTAAGTGAATACAAACTAAAATGAACCAAACAGTTACCCTTCCATTACAGACTCAGCAGTCAGTGTGGATACACTAAGTTTCAGTGCTATCATTTAAACAATTCCCACCAAATGCGCATTTTAAATTTGTGTTAATTTGTTCTCACTATATGTTAACCACATGGCTTAATTCCTGGAAACAACTGTACCAGCAATAAAAATACATTCCAGGGCAGGCACTTGCAAAGCATGTAATGAGGGGAAAAAAAATAGAAGGACACTGCACAGATACAGATTATGCCACCTGCTCTGCTCACACCAACTACGGCTTCCTGTTACCATGAGCACAAGGCATTTTTTTTTCCTTTTAACATCTCCATCTGGTTCTTCATTAAAATCATAAATTGAGGCTTTGGCAAGGAATCGTTCACAGCATGACGACGGTCATCTTTCGTACATGGCGATTACGCACTGATCATTCTTGCAAACAATTTGCTGAAGTGCATGTTGATGGCGGTGTGCCAGTACAGCAGCACCCAATGCAGCACGTGAGATGCTCACTGTTCTGATATTTCCAGTTGTTGGTGGCACCAGGCATGGCCCAGTATTAACAGAAGGGTGGAAAACAACAGTGCCAATAACGCCTCCCTGTATTAGGCCTAAATAAACCAAAGTTGCCTTACGCTTGCCCACAGTGCGCCCATGTTTAAACTCGGATCGACCTTACAAGTCAGTAAGCGAGAATGGAATGTGTTATCAGTGCAGCACTGATACCAGAAGGCAATTCCTGCTTGCACCTGGATAGCACAGAGGGAGTTAAACAAAATAACCGGTCGGGAAAAAGTTACTAACGAGATGATGTATTTTCTGCCAAGTATGATTTAACTTGTTTAGAGTAATTGCTACTTTATAATGTATCTGCTATATGGGAACTAGAAGGGAGGGAAGAAGAGGGGGGGAAGGGGGGACTGGGCAGTGGGGGTAATAGAGATGCTTAGCTGAAATCATGTATAAAGAGAGAGAGCTGCTTGTATGGAGTGTGCTCGATTTGAGACTTATCTGCCTCCGAGCACCGGGCTTTGAGATCTCAAATAAACCTTTGTTTGCTTCTCCACCTTGGTGTGTTTATTGGAAGCGAAGCACACCGGGCAGCGAACCACTGTTGCTGTCGCCTCAGGCCTTTGTGCCGGCAACACAGTCACTCACATGTATGTCTTGACAGTGTCAGTAGCCAACTCAGGTTTTGGATTCTTCCAAATGCTTCTCTAAGGGCCTCTAATCCAAACACTTAATGAGTGTTAAAACTATTTTTGAAATGCTTGTCTATGTTTTACTATTTTTCTTTGCGATACTGAGCCCCAGATACTGTAGCATTAGCTTCACCTTGTCTAACTACTTTCATCTCCAGGCACATGTGGGCGTTGCACCTTTGAGGCACTTTTTGATTCAGGGTTGCTCTTTTCCTTAGGATCTACAGTTTAACTTAACTGTACTTGCAAGATACAGTGAGTGTAACAGCACACCAAATATCCTGGCAGAAGAAACCATGTCAGTTCTACTACTTCACCCATGTCCACCCAGCAGAACATGCTGAAGTTCTTGAGTAATTCAGAACAAACGTAAAACGAGGTCATTCAAGTGGACATGTCCAAACACTAATCAATGTCTAGTTTAAGGAAAGTCTCTAAGAAACAAGGACACATCAGTTTAGAGATCAGAAACAAAACTCCTTTAATTATTGTTTTTTCCTGTACTGAGGAAATCCAAGATGGCTTCTACTATCCCAAACACTTAAGATTTTTTTTTCTTAACACAAAACAAAAAAGAAAGAAAAAAATAGAAAATGAGGAAAAAAGGGAATTTCTTTTTACAGAAGATTTCCAGTTCTTTCATATATACAGAGTCTAGTAATCACAGTTTGGGTCATAACGTGCTTCAATACTCTGGTTTTTATTCTGCTCTCAAGTATCCCAACACTGTCTTGATGACACCTTCAGATGCTCCCTATGCTGTTCCAAGTAATGCTCGTTATCGCCAATGTGACGTGACAGCAGGGATTTTTGATTACTTCATAGACTATCATGAACTAAATCACATATACATTATTGTGTACGGTAGCTGCAGTATGTCAGCAGCAGACAGACCTGTGCTCAAGACCTTCACGATGACCCAGCATAGTGAGACTGATGCATGGAAGACCCAGGTTTGAAGCAAAAAGAAATTGCATATCAAGAGATTAGAAATCATTCATTCATTCTCTTTGAGCGTTTGGAGGAGAGGGAGCACTGATTGTGTGCATCTCAAAGTTGGTTATCTACATCAGTACTATAACTTCAGATTCCTCAGGACCGCCACCACAAAATTAAAGTTAAAGTTAATAAAAGCTGGAACATTTCTGAAATAGACAATATTTTAAACAATTACTATTGGGTATATGTGCACACAGTGTAGAATATTAAAATCATTTCTGAAATGTTCATTTTTAATTTTAGCAATTTCAGCTTATTATTCTAAGTACATGAGTGTCTTCATAATTGCATATGACAATCACATATGACATTTCTGAAGAAGCAAGAGAAACAACATGTTCATAGAAAAAGCGTGATAGACTGAACATAAGATTGTTCCATTAGCAAGTTCTTAAATGAGAAAAATGGAACTTGACCCAAATGTGTCTGATTTAGTACTTTATCAAACAGGCCTCTGTGGATTGAATGGAATATTACACTTTTCTAACTGACTGGCTGTAGTCGGATTTAAGACTCAAACAAAGTTAATACAGTTTTCTGCTTTCTGAATATTAAAGTCTAAAATGAGAATTAAGAGGAAAGAAAATTCTTAGTACCTCAGCTACTGAATTTGGAGAGACCTACTGTATTAAGAAAATTGGATAAGAGCCTTATCAAAATGATAGGGTGTTGTTTTTACCAAGATTTAAAAAAATACATCTCCCTTTAAAACTTGAGGGAATTACACAATTATGTTTAAAAATATGTTCAAAATGGTCTTGTCCAGCTAACACCCCAACATTATTTCCACCCTCCATCAACAGTGCTCCTCCGAAGAAAAACAATGGGAACGCACATTCCTTGCAGCATGCCCTGAGAGGCAGCCTCAGGCTTTGCAGGACCAGCTAGGGGAGCAAGTTCCAAAATTTCTGAAAATTCCTTCTCTGGCTTCCTCCAGGAAACGGCTGGGTTAGGTGCTTAGGAGGATCTCAGCTGCAATGTATCATGGTATCAGGTACCATTAGTGTGATCAGATAGCAAGTGCGAAATATTGGGATAGCGATTGGGGGGGTAATAGGAGCCCATATTTAAAAAACCCAAATATCGGGACGGTCCCTGTAAAATTGGAACATCTGGTCACCCTAGGTACCATCAAGGTGGCCTCAGAAGGTACACGTGGTACATCAGTGACAGCAGATAATTGGAACAAGTCAATTTTCTGTTGGAATGATTTTCTAATAGAAAATGCACTTTCTGCAGGAAAATTTCAGTTTTACTTGAAAATTGTGATGGTTTGTTTATTTGGAAAAATCATTCCCAGCTCTGGGGATCCCCTTCTCTTTGGCAGGTCATCTGACAGGCTGCTGGGGAGCCCATGCTTCCAGGCTCGCTGGTTCCCGGACAGTCCACCAGGAGGCCTGTCTCAGAGCTGGGGGCTCCCAGAACTTTCAGGCTCCCTTGCAGCCTGGAAGCCCTGGCACCACAGCCATGTGGTTCTCCACCTGGCAGTCTGCCTTAAACTTTGAATCTTACGTGGTTAGAAAAATACATTGAGCCAAAGTGCAAAATTGCAAAAATGCAATATTCTCCCCCCCTCTACAATTTGAGGTAATTTTCAGGTTACCACCACATACTGCTCCGGTGTGAACTTTTGCTGCATTCTACTTGGGGAGGCAGATGTGGGGTATTTACCTCAGTGAAAGTTGATCACAGGATATGTCCCTGTACACTCACAAGCATGACAATTTCAATCAATGGATGAAAACAACACTGCTGATCAATATATTTTGTGGTACTTGTGCTTCACGCATCTATCTACAAGAACACCACTATAAATGGGGGGAGGGATAGCTCAGTGGTTTGAGCACTGGCCTGCTTAAACCCAGGGTTGTGAGTTCAATCCTTCAGGGGGCCACTTAGGGATCTGGGGCAAAAAATCAGTACTTGGTCCTGCTAGTAAAGGCAGGGGGCTGGACTCAATGACCTTTCGAGGTCCCTTCCAGTTCTAGGAGATATATACCTATCTCCAATTATTTAAAAAAAAATTGTCTAGCTGAATAGCCAATTAATTTATAAAGAGCAGCTTGGATGTGTGAAAGAAGAGATAAGCAGTTACTAAGTAACTTTAGTCATTCCTTAATATTTCTTTGCTATAGTTAGTACAGCAAGCTTTTCTGGCATTTCTGAGCAGGGCCAGCTCTAGGCACCAGCTGACCAAGCACATGCTTGGGGCGGCACTTTGTAAGGGGCAGCCAATCTTCGGGTGGCGGGGCGGCGCTCGGAGCTTTTTTTTTTTTTTGGTTTGGCGGGGCGGCGCTCGAGGTTTGGTTTTGTTTGTTTCGGCCAAGCGGTGCTCAGGGGTTGTTTGTTTCAGCGGGGCAGTGCGGTGCTCGGGGCAGGGTGTTGTTTTGGCGGCGCAGTGCTCGGGGGGGTTGTTTTGGCGGGGCAGGGTGGCGCTCGAGGGGGTTGTTTCGGCGGAGTGGTGCTTTTTTTTTTTTGGCGCTTGGAGCAGCAAAAAAGTTAGAGCCAGCCCTGTTTCTGAGCCTGTGAAAATCCAATTAAATACATGAGCTCTCCCTGACCCATCTGAATGCATTTGTGAAGTACTGCCCATCTTTAACTGTTATAGGTTAAAGAAAGAGGGGCAGATACAGGATCCCTAGTCTAGCTTCTCTAATGGAGCACCTAAGCATTCCCCTGATGTATGAGAATTCCCAGGGGCTGAAGTAGCCAACCACACTGGCTCTATCCCACACACTCCAAGTTTTCCCTATTCTTCAGCACAAAGGGCATGTTGGAGATGGATTGGCACGTTGGGCATGGAAGGATTTCTCTTTTCTCCCCCCTCTCTAGGGTTCCAAAATGAGCACCTGCTCAGTGTCTGATCTGATCTGGCATATGACCTTTTATAAAACTTAAAACAAAAAAGATGATGTATGGAAGGTACACTGTATTGTATGGATTTCAGCCATAAACTCCACACTTCTGAGCAAGGATTCCAAGTTATTTTTGTTGAGGGCTGACTGTGAAAAGCAAATTAATGGGGAGAGATTTTCTCAGTTCTCTCTGACTCTCCTTTTTACCCACAATTGGAAACACGCAAAGTTTTCCTTCCATATGTAACAGGAAGAAAGTTCATTGAGTATTCCAAGCGTGTGTGTGTGAAACCTACAGAGCAAAGCTTGAAAACAAACCAATAGCAGTTTATTATTATATATTATGCCAGCTGTGGGTGTCTAAGTGCTGTGTAGACATTCCCTAAGTTTCAAAGGCTCCTGGCTGTCTGCACAGAAAAGAGCACCCAAGACACTGCATTGGGATCGCACTTTGAAGAGGAAATGCTCCCAGAAGATCATGTAGGTTGCGCAAGCCAGCTCAAATAGTTTTAAAAGTGTCAGAGAGCAAAAGATGACAACATCAACCTCCCAAAGGCCCATCTCAGAGCTGCCTGAAAAACTCATTTAAAAACTCATTTCTCCAGGAGTCCCCTTCTTTCCAGATAACATTACATGGATGACAGGCAGAACCTTTCATAGATCAAATGTAGTTAAGAGGTGTAACAGCAAACTTTAGATTTGAACTTCCTCAGTTGTAAGGGGTGTTCAGATTTGGGATTTTGTCTGAGCTATATTTGTAATTAAATATGATCATTAGACTCACTGGATCATCGAAAGACACATTTGCTCCCTAGGGACCAGTTCCCTGCCAAATTTCAAATTCCAACGATCTCCCAGCTCAGGTGCTAGAGATTCAAAAAAGTAAGTAAACATTTATGACAGCAAACATGTATTTGTTTTCTGTTCTCTTTCCTTACTGAAAATGGCTAAACCATTTAAACTCTAATTAAAACAAAAAAAAGAAACCAAACCACTCATGCTCTTGGGTTGAGAAAAAACATGCAAAAGCAGTGTTATGATAAATACAAGCAACTGATATGAAACATGTGCAACCTAAACTATAGGTGTTTGGCCTGCAAAACTGTAAAAATAATATAAAAATCCATCCATAATAGGATACAGAAAATTCAGTTATCTAGGTCCATGTGCCTTAAATTGCCTTAAAGATTAACAAAATTCATATGACAACTGCAACAAAAACAACTCAAGTGTCTGGTATAGACCTAGGATTAAAAAAAACAAATGAAGAGCTGATATTGCCAAAAAACAAGGAAAGAGAAAATATTCAAATGCCACAATCAGGTAACTTCAGAAAATATTTCTTAAAGAAAGCTTATAAATAGATTGCTTTCAGAAGCCTGTTCATGACTGTCTGGGGTTGTGTCCTCACATTAAGAGCTCATGGCTTAGCAGGATGCAGCCCCTCCCACATAGCTACAGTAGGAGGGCTCTGTCCATGACCAGGCCACCCCACACTCCACTGAATCTCTCGCTCAAAGACAGAGAAATGGCTCCGTTTTGTTTTCTTCCTTTACGAGAAGGGCCTTAGTTCACTCAAAATGCTGAGCTACAGCAGAAATGGATGATTCAGCCTGCACGCTGCTCCCCAACATGTGACCTTCCTTGTTTTCTGTAGCCTGTATCAGTAACTGGAACATACCTATTTTTATTCCAAATTAGCCCTTGCCATTGCCATTGCCCTTACCTACAGCTTGTAGAGCTTTATACTGATTTCAAATACATAGGAATGTAGCCGCTCTCGTGGCCTAGATCCCTGCCACTGGGGAGAAAACCTGCAGAAGGATCACTGTCCCATTAGGGGGCCCTCCCCCATAGCCAATTATCTGCCTGGCTCCCCTGGGAGATGCAGGAGGCACCAACTCTAATCCCAGACAGTCTGCCCCGTGGTCCTATCAAAGGGGCTGATCATGGCCCCCATTATTGTAGTGTCTGAACACTTCACAATCTTTACTGTTGTCCTCAACACCCCTTTGAAGTACTGAACTATGACTGCTCTATTTTACAGAGAGGAAACTGAGGGACAGATACTTACCCAAAGCCACACAAGAAAGCTGCAGGCAAAGCAGGGAATTACACCCAGCTTTCCTGAGGCCCAGAAATAGTGTCCTATCCTCCAGACAATCCTTCTGCTCTGTTTGCCCTTGTCCTTCTGCCCCCTCCACTGGAGCCTTGCTACCAAGGCTGCCCCCACCAGGGAAGCTCAGCAGGGGAAAACACCACACACACACTTACTTTACTCTCTCCTCCTTCTGCCCCAGCTTGCCTCGTCTTCATTCCCTCCCCTTCATGGACCCTGGACCCTATAACTCCTCCCATGGGGCCTGGAGGAGGGCGGTAACAGTGCCATGAAGACAGCTGACCCTTCCTTCCACCTGTCTCTGGAATGGCCCCTATCATACATGGATCCCAGGGAGGGATGATCTGGCCCATAATGAGCAGGCTCACAATATGTAGCTACATATTTGAGATCAGAACTGAGCCCTGGAAGTTGCCAGTCAAAGCTGCCTGCTAACGTGTTTACATTTTGTCCAACTTTAATAAAACCTTACTGAAAGAGGGAGCTCAGTGATGTGATATGCAGAAACTCTCACCATTATTTAGCACTTAACTCAGACCTATGCATTTAAATTCGTACACCACTGTCATGGCTAGGCTGGATAGCTATGGTTCATAAAATGATCTTATTCTACCTAGAATATTCACTGATCTTACAAGATAAAATATATTCTAAATATACATCATGTTCTTAAATATAGACACCTCCCCACAACACACAAATACTGAAAAAGTTTTATCTAATGATTAATCCTCCCAGCCTTCTAATCTTTCTAGCCTTACCTTTGATTATTCCTTATATTCATTCACATGCAGCATGCCTTGTAGTATGTTCCTCCATACCAAGTGCAGTAATAGGAATGGCTACTGATGAACACAGAGTGCAGCGAATGCTCACACACAGATAATTTAATTAGTTATTCTAAACAGAAAAGCCACCCCTTACGCATACCAGTTTTATTTAAATATGTCGTTTGAAAAGCAGCAACATTGGAATGTAAAATGCCATCCCAGCAAGTTACAATCCTTCCTCTGGTATTCCTCAACAACAATCATGCACACCAAATAATACAAAACGGAACTGGAAACGTGAATTGAAGAAGGAGAATAAGGAAGCAATTTTTGGATGTCACTATTTCCACAAAACATGCTTTTCAGTTTTCCAGTGGACTGCAGCTGTACTATTTATAGCAAATAATATCTCCATGTTTTATTTACCTCCCAAGTGAAACAAGATTTCTGTTGAAATCTTTAATTAAGGAATTTAAAACATAATTTATTTTTGTTTGCGCCTCCAACGCTAACAGTTTTAGAATGACAAATGCCCCCTGAAAAAGCAACCGTCTTCCCTCCCCCGCCTCCTTATTGCACAGGGCTTCTCATAGAGATCAGTACAAAAAAATAAATATATTTGTCAGAGTGAAAATTACAGCTCAAGCAGTGTAGTCTAAGGAGAGCAGAATAGCTTTCCAAGATAGCACCCTCTTCCCACTAGCTATAACAGTGGTTCTAATTGTTATAAAAAATTACTAAATGTATCTCTAGCAAAACTGGTTTTTTGCAACAACTGCAAAGCAATGTAGTTGATAAGTGTGATATACTATGTAATACGTATAAAAATAGGATACATTGCAAATTTACATATACATAATCTCTTCCCACCCCCGACAGTATATTTATACAATATTATGCATGCTGAAAACATAAGAGTTCAATTTCTTGTGCCCTTACACTCCACCCCATGACATGTTCCTCAATAGGATAGTGTTATTTGCCAAAGTTACTGAGTAAGACATAATTTCAATGCAATTAAGTCACTAGGAAAAAATGGAAAACAAATATAAAGCTAGACACACCTGTGCTTTTCTTCAGAAGGAGCCACAATTCTGCAACATCCTTGTACAGCAAAGAGATCAGACTTAAGGTCATATTGCCACAAATCAATGTAGTGCAAAGCAGTTCCACAGACAGTGACCTATTTATCTGTAAGCCTGCCTTCAGAACACAAAGCAAGCACAAAATTCCATCTTTCAGTCAAAGCCAAGCTCCACGGGATACAATACCTTTCTTCAAATTACATGCAAAGCAAGTGTGCCTTTCAACATGATCAGAGGTCTGGCAAAGGGTTAGCTGTTTACTGGCTATTTATCAGTTTCAGTCTTATTGTATAAAGAACTGGCATGTATTACACTCCGTTTATTTACTAAGAGTATGAACACATTCCCTGTTCAAATACTGTCAGAACAAGAATGTGTTAAAAAAATTAAAGCTCTCAATGTTGCATGTCAAAAACCTCCCTTTACGAGCCCTACATTTAACAAATGGTAACCTCTCAAGTAAAACGATCTTTTTTTCCTCCCAACACAAGGAAATAGATTGTCCAACAGACAGCTGTCTTCCCCAAAGACCATTCTGATTAGCAAATCCTTTGGAATTTAACTGGGCATTTCATATTTAGTAGGGAAATCTCACCCTTGCATCTTTGACTGAAATAGATCAGAATATTTTGCCTTGTAGTAAATCCATAAAGCATCTGTTCCTTATGAAGATGTATAAATCCACCAAATGTGCTACAAACAGCTCCCTTCTCCAAAAAGAACCCTATTTTACTTACAAAGTCACACTGGTGAAAACGTACATCAGGCCTTAAAAACAAAAGGCAATCTTTTGAAAATCAATTATAACCAATTATTTTTGAATGACCTTTCACACACTAATATTAGCAGTTTTGCTTTACTTGAGCCTTTAAAGTAATTGGTGAAGGATAGATTATCTGTTAATTAATGGTCTCAAGATTATTTAGCCGCAATCCAGACTCACTAATATGAAGAGCAAGAAGATAAATGAGAGTGGCAGCAGAAGTAATTAGATGTCCTATATGAAAATTCCTGGGTTCCCTCCCCGATTTGTTTTTATAAGAGCTCTTTTCCAACAAGAGAGGTCAAGAAAATAGAACAGCAGGGATAAACAAATTGGATTGATGCTTATATCTGTCCACAACAATCCATTCACATGGGGAAAAGTTCAGTTATATATTCAGCAGGCTATCAACCAATTCTATACATACAGAACCAGCAGAAAACAAGTGACCAATGGATTGCACGGAATATTTTAACTGTGTACTTGCAAAAGTTTTACTCGTCTGCCTTTCACACATCCATTTTTAGCAAGGCAGAAATGCTTATAATCTCAAACCCACTTAACATTTATTACAATACATATACCTTAAATATAAATATCAAACAAGCTGGTATAGTACACTGCATTAAAATACAGCTTGAGAGTGTAACTAAACAACAACTAAAGAAATGCAGCTATTTCATTCTTAGCATTCACTATTATGCTTCCTGGATCTATAAAAACCTAAATGTGGCTGGAGCCTAAAGAGTTTTTTTTAAAAAGTTACAGTTAGACTAAAAAACCAGCCACCTCATAGAAAATATTTTAACTGCTCTAGATCTTACATAACACTCTTTGGACTTCCATAGTGCCTTTCATCTGAAAAGCTCAAAGCATCTTACAAACATTAGTGAATTAATTTTCACATCACACCTGTGAAATACTATCTCAATTTTACAAATGTGGAAGCTGAACCAATGAAATTCAAGTGAGTTGTTCTATGTCACACAATACATCTTTGGCAAAGTCAGAAACAGAACCCAGATCTCTTGACTCTCTGTACTCTGCCTCAAGCATAAGACCCTACTGCCATGGGCGGCAGGTATCATAGGCTGGGGAGGCTGTTCCGTCCCAAACAGACAGGTGTGGTCCCGCCCACTCTCCGCCCCCAGGCCCTCCCAGCTTCCTGCTCTGCATCTCCCCGTGCTGCGGCCCCGGCTCAGGCTGAGGCCACATTGCCTGCCCACCCTCCCTCCCTCCCAGCGCTCTGGGACTGAGAGGACTGGGGCCACGCCGCCCTCCCTTCCAGCGCTCCAGGTTCTAGCCTGGGGTGGGGGCCCGTGGCCGCAGTGGGGGGGCTCTGGGATCCAGCAGGGGGGCACAGAAGGGGCGGGGGTCGAGGACTAGTCTCCCCCAGCCAACAGTTCATATGCTGCCCATACCCACTCCCTCTTGAAGTTTAACAGATTGCCACAGATTATCACCCGATACCACCTGAATGGCATGTAGAGATTAGTTTATACATTGGATCAAGACCTTGAATTCCAATCCTCAGACAGCAATTGTAATTAAAATTACCTTATTTACAGTTTTTGCAGTATAAAATGTTCCCAGGCAGGGCTACGCCTCTTCCCTATTAGGATATCAAAACAGTGTTTTGGAAATCAGAAATTCTATTAATCTTAAAATATATGCATGGGCACATGCTGCCATTTTTTTCTTATTTAGCAACACAGTCACTCAGATGCAACAGCTAGAGTGAACTCAGCACTGTATCTGGCTGATTAGACAACTAACAACAGCTATGGGAGTCAAGAATCTAACCCAGTGGTCCCCAAACTGTGGGGCACCCCCCTCCCCCAAGCAGGCATGGAGGAACCTTCAGGAGGGCATTGCTGGGCCTGGGCCAGCCCTCACAAGGGGTGAGGAGGGAGCACCACCCAGCCCCACTCTGCTCCAGCCCTGCCGCCAACCTCAGCTCCGTTCCAGGCCCTGCCCCCAGCCTTGGCCCCCAGTGGCTGCTCCACTCCTGGTCCCAGAACTACTCCCACCCAGCTGCAGCCCCAGCCTTGGCTTCTTTACTCCTGTCCACACACACACCCCCCCGACCACAGCCACGACCCTGCTCCTGGCCCCATCTCCTGCGGGTGGGTGTAGACAGAGGTTGGGGGGGGTCATGTGAAAAGTTTGGGGACCACTGTCTAACCTGCTGCACAGCATGCTGAAAATTGAGTCCTCGTATACCATGTATTTAACTATACAGAAGTGATGACATTCCTTTTAGATTATGTGAAGGAAAGACACAGACTGCCTTTAATGACATCTGTGGAAAAACAGCAGAAGTAAAGTGAAAGATGGGGCTAAACCACTGTCACAAAAACAGAAATATGTATCCTATTGTGGGAGGGAGACAACCAAGAGCAAGAGGTAAGGGTGCACTAAGAAGAAGTTGCCTTTTAAAATGTTATTTTTGACTCAGCTTCCTATTCATAGGATCATAGATTGTGTGCTTCAGAGGAAAAAAAGGATCAGATTGATACAAAACCCAAATCAAGCTCCCCCGACACCTCAGCATGTCCTGAAAGAGAAGGGTTCAAAATTCATCAGTCACACTATTGAAGAAAGGGGAAAAAGGGCTTAATAAAGATGTGTGGACTGTCAAGGGAGAGAGAAAGTTGTGTTATTTTTAAAGTAGTCCAACAAGAAGCCCAAACAAGTTGTCATGCTTGCAGACCAGGTGCTAGCTCATGCCAAGGCCCCTAGGTCTCAACTGAATACTGACAAACACATAGCTGGAACCAGTCAGGCTCACCTGTAGTATTAACGTTGTTAGAATAGGTATTAGAGTTACAAAAATGAGTTTCATGTTTAGACTTTATGAAATATTTGTAAGTTGCTGCATGCATTAACCTCACTTATATTACCTCTGTCCCATGTTGTAAGGAAATATGTGAATGTTTGCTCTGTAGCTGTAAATCACCAGACAGGAGAGAAGCATTAAATACAAGTTTCCAACAGGAGATGTTATCTCTTGCCTAACAAAAGGATGCCCATCAATACCAGACGAACCACTGTGGAACGTCAGAAGACAAAAGGCTTTGTGGATTGCTTCCCTCCCCCGTTTTTCCCCCCTCCTGCCACGAAGAGGAAACTTATAACTGAATTCCTCCCAACAGCTGACTTTGCAACTGGAAACAGGAAGGAGAAAGGAATAAAAAGCCCTAACAAGGAGGAACTGCATCTTTTTTTGCTGCTTGGGCTCTGAGGGACAAGGATTACTAAGCATAAGCAAAAGATCCCCAGTGCTTGCCCTGGGTTAACCCTAAAGGACGTATAAAGCTTGCTTATTATAGAAGCTTCTATTACCTTTTAAAACTTGATACTAACTCATACAAGTGTATGTACGTTTACCTGATTTAACCATGTAAATAACTTTTAGTTCCTTATCTTAGTTAATAAATCTGTAGATTATTATAGGATTGGCTGCAAGCGTTGTCTTTGGTGTGAGATCTGAGATGCAATTGATGTGGGGTAAGTAATTTGGGGGGGGGAAGACTAGGAGTAACCTGAATATCATTGTTTTTTGGTATAAGGGACCATCAATCACAAAGGTAAGCTTGCCTAGGTGACAAGACAGATAAGAGTGCCCAAGGGGATTGTCTGTGACTCCATGGTTAGGCTGCTACAGTGTCTGAGGAGTTTATTCTCGATACTTGGTTGGTGAAATTTAAGTATAGAACTCCCAGCCAATTTCGGGTTTGTGCCCTGCTTCATAATTGTGTGTGCTGAGGTCAGTACTCATGTTCTTGAGCCACTGAAGAAGCGCTTGACAGAGGTAGCCAACCCCAGGGGTCAAGGTCAGCCATGAAAATACTAATTTCTGCCCAAATTCTACAAAAAAATTACTTGCTTAACATCATTCAGGTGAGTGGTCTCATTGAAGTCAACGAGACTATTTATGTGAGTAAAGTTAAGCGTGTTTGTTTGCAGAATGTGGGCCTTAATATTAATGAAACTTGAATATTAAAATGTTACAGTTAAAGATGTATTTCCTCCCACAATGGGTACACAGAAGAAGGCGCCTGTTAAAAAAAATAATGACTAGTTAAATTGCCTGATTTGACATGACACATCATATGTCCACAGAGTCATTTATAGAATACACTGAGGAAGTATATTGTAAACTTGTCAGATTGTATAAAAATGAGCAAAATACATTCTGGCACACCTTCCTGACAATGAATGTCTCAGGAGGAGATATAATAGGGTTGATTCTTAAAGTGATGAAAAGATTTAGTGTGCCACCTCTTGCAAACTGTAATTGAATGCAATGGTTGATTTAAAAGGACAAAATTAATAGGGGTTTTAAAACATTTTAAATATTCTGTGATGGTATTTAAAAGAATGAAAACTAAAAAAAAGTATTTATTCTTTTTCATACCACTAAATAATAATTTGCATTTATTTTATATGGTTTACAAGGGATCCCAAAGCACTTTAAGAAAATCAGTTTTTACATACAAGTCCAATGTCGAAATAATTATCTGCTAACCCGTGAGAGCTGTTTGCCACACCTTGACACCGCAATAACAATTTTCAAACTTGGTTGCTTAAAGCTAAACATCTAAATAAAGTCCTTCACTGCATCGAAGTTTGAAAGTGTTGCTTGTTGTACCTAGGTTTAATTCAGTCAGAAATTTTGATAAATCTTTGAGTGATAACACTACGCCTTTGAGAATGATGGTGCTGATATTATCAATACTTATTTCAACACTTCACAATATAAAGATTGCTGTTAAAATAGTAGGGTGAATCCTGCAATAATCTAGACCCCACTAATGAGACATACTACCATTGCAGGGGAAGCTACGAAGCATCATATTTTGACTGTTAATTGATACTTTTCTGAATAAAAACAAAAAGTCCTTGCAAATGATTAGAGCAGTAAAAACGGTGTTTCTCAAGAGAAGGCATAAACTCTATCATTGCTAACAGATAACTAAAGAATGAGGCAAGACACTATTTTAGAGACTGTACTTCCCTGTTCCAGGTTCACAGAAGAAGAAAGCCACCTTCAGGGATTATGCTGCACACCACTAGGCCCTCCCCTACAAAATAAAGCACAAGCAGTCTCTAGCTTTTATGATATAAAAGATATAGTTGGTTCAAGATTCATTAAGTACATTTCCAAATCCATTTCTAATTTTCAGATAGGAAAAAATGCTTAAAATTTAAATCAAGAGAATCAAAGGATCCTATTTATGTCCCCCACTGAACAGGTTATTAAGTATTTACGCCTAGGAAAATACACAATTAGGCCTAGATCTACCTCTATTTGCTGCAGGATTTTCACGGTGGGATTTTCCACTTAAGAGGTGAGGCTGCATAGAGTTCACAGAATGGAACATTTCTTCATGCCAAATTTATCATGCAACATTTGGTTGTATATGTTATGTTATCAAGTGACATTTGGTCACAGTTATTTCATCCCAGCAGCAAAATTGATAACCTACTACCTTTAACACGCCTAACTTAATTTGGTCCATATATTGTACTATGAGGGGTGATGTTTCATGGTTATGAGCAATAGCATAAGGAAATGTTTACTACCAAAGGTGGCCATTGAAACTCCAGTGGAAGAAATCACATGAGAAGACTCCTAGGGCTGTGCTGAAATTATCAGCAGTGATGTGTGAAGCTTAATAGGTTCACAGGTTCAGTATGATTAAGCATACAAAAGCTGAGTTGGTTATCCAAATCTTTACTTCACTTTGAATATTTTGATTCAAGCCCAAACTCCTTTGAGATCATCATCAAGCAAATATTCTTCCTCCACTACTACGCTCAACATCCTTCTGTCATGCATCTCTCACCCAAGTATAGAGGATGCCAGACTTGTGGGATTCTATAGATCATTTAACATGAAGGAGCAGGAGAAGAAGTGATAGCAGGAACTGGATACTTTCATGAGAGGGAGGCAGGTCTGAATGGAAGCAGGTTCACCAAATGTCTTAAGTGGGAGCCAGAAGTTCAAATGAAATGGAGACAGATGGTATCCTTTATTACAGTGGCAACAGGTTGGGAGCCATTGAAAGGGACCAGAAAAAGATTTGGCTTTGATATGGATCTGCAGTGGAAAGAAAGTTGAATGGAAACTGAAATGGGAGAGAGAAAGGTCTTAGGTCAGAACGGTAACAGGAGGGAACCTAACATAGAAAGTACAGTTGACCTGTTTTGTTTTTGTAAGAGGGTTAATAAAGACGTGTTGATTTCAAAAATATGTACATATTATTTGACATGAACAATAGTAAAAAACAGAGATCTGTTAAAACAGAGGAACTGCAGCTCCCCTCTCTCCACCCACCCTCCCCCGCACTTTAATGAACCAAATCAATCAGAAACAAGCCTTTCACTAACGGAGCCTTCCTTGGGATGCAAAATTACACCCTTCACAGCGTTTACATAATAACTATGTAGTCAGGAGGTAAAAGGACCTGAAAAATCAGCCTATTAACTTCCCTGCCTCGGTTACCTGGCCATCTGTAAGATGGGGATCATGGGCCAAATTCTGAGTCTGGCGCTTAGTGGGTAGTGGACCCCGCCAGAGCTCTCCAGCCTTATTAGGCTCCTTGCCCATGGTATGCTAGTCGCATCCAGAACAGGGAGCTTCCTTTCAACTGTGGACCTGCTCTGAGGCCACTCAACCCTGCACCCAGAGTCCAAGATTCCCCACCACTGTCACTGCTGTGTTGTCAACATTAATCACAAAACTCATGATATCTGGAGTTTTTCTTAAATGCCCATCTCCTGCTGAATCTCAGAAGAAAAATAAAAAAAAGATTATGTTTCCTAGCTCTCATAGTTGCATAGAAAAGCTTGAAAACGTGAGCAGTAAAGGCTCAAAAACCAGCAGGCAAATAAAAAAAACCCACAATTCTCCTAAGCCAAACAACAATTTTAGGGCCTGACTCATGATTTGGAATCCTAGAGGCTGGCAGAACCACACACCTAACCAGTCCAGCAGTAAACAAGGGTGAAAAGGGAAGCACAAGCCCCACATGGTCCCCCAAAACTCGCCATGCACCAGCTAACGTTTTCAAAAGCCATGTCTGAATTCCTCCCATTGCCCTGCCCTACCCTCCCTCTCCAGGGCTTCAGTAGGTTCCACAGTCCCCACATGAGGGAGAGGGAGCCCAGAATCAGCAAAAGGCCAGCAGAGGGCTCATTTGGAGCAGTATTGCCAGGGAGCGCAGGGCGGGGAAGCAGCGGCAAATGAGCACGGATAATTCTGTCCTCCAGAAGATTTTAGGAGGACTCTTCAGATTCTGAGGCCAAAGCTCAGGTTTCTTCCCTGGAAGGAAAATCCCAGTATAACAAACTAATTAAAATCCTTTCTTCTGCTTTTGGAAAACAATTTGCATCTCAGTTACTATATTTCTTTAGTATAAGGAGAAACCAAACTGATGCTGCTCATGGCAGCTATACTATAGAAATAAAAACAAGATCACCTACAATACTTACCTCTCTTCTTCTTTATAGACACCGTCTTTGTAAAGAACCACTTGAATAAGCTATAAAATCCCGCAAATATAGATCGCTGCATACAATTTAAAATACAAAAAACCTGCAAAGCGTTTGGATTGTTTATGGACATTATAACAAAAGATACACAGCAGCTGTCACTGTGTCCCACGCCTATTCTCCGTGAGGCAAACAGGAAGCATATACCTTTACCTGATTGAAAAAGCAGCCAGTCCGTGTAATTACCCTAAAACAAAGGACATTTTTCTTTGTTTTCTTGTGGTATTTCCTGGCCAGTCCAAGGTAGAAGTGTGGAGACAAAGCTTTTTCACAGAAGCACAAGCTAACATTTACCACTTTAAGAACTGCTATTTGCACTGTTACACTGTTTACTTTTACACTGTGTGTGACAGAGTGGGCGGGACTCTTGCTGTGATTCAGACAGCAGAACAACGTCAGCTGAAGAGCAGTCTAGTTAGTCAAAAGCTTTAATTTCACAACATTCCCACATATGCATCAAAATCCTTATAGTTCAACTTGTCCAGCTAAGCAGTAATTAGTGTAAACTTACTACCAATGGGGAAATATAACGCAAATCTGTTGGGTTGGTGGAGGAAGGAAATAAGATTTGGCAAACCACCATAAAATCCCCTAACCTCATGATCATAGATTTGTAATAAACTTTTTGTACATAAAGCAAAACTGGCAATTTGCCTTTTTTCAGACATTGAATACTCCCTCCGCACCAACAAAAAGTCCACTGAATCATAAATCTGTCTGGGGATTGGTCCTGCTTTGAGCAGGGAGTTGGATTAGATGACGACCTGAGGTACCTTCCAACCCTGATATTCTATGAATTGGTTTTGTGTTGCTGTGTTTCTCCATAATGCAAAGCAAAAAACTTTTGACTGCCACAATCAGGATGAGTTGAAGGTCACAAAATGAATTCTATGTGCTCTGACACATGCTCATCATTTGAGACAATAAGCATGTGACTAATATGAGTGCGGGACAGCCGTCAAATGCCCCCTCTGCCTCTTTTCTTCCTGTTTACTCTGCAAAGATTTTAGCATTTGCACTCATCTTTTCCTGCCTCTGGCTCCCCACCCACTGTTTCCCCCCACCCCCAAACAAACTGAAAGAAACCTAACATGCTTTGTTGGTGCTAGTAAAAGGGGGATATTTTATTTCTATCCTCTGTTTCCCACCACTACCACATTTTTCTTCCATTTTATGTGTGTCATGATCATTATCACAGGGCTTCAGACTCTCAGAAAGATAAGACAAATGTGCTTACTTTTTTTCCCCCCCCAGGTTCAAATGAAAATTAAAAGGGAAAATTAAATTCTATGAAGAGTTATTTTGCTATTTATTTTATTTCTTTAGAGTGTGCTAGCAGAAAAGTAAAAGAAATAATCCGCTAATAGATACTGCATCTTCTTGCCTATACCAGAATTTGCATCTGAACCACCAGTCATTTACAAAAAGAATGAGAAGTACTTGTGGCACCTTAGAGACTAACCAATTTATTTAGGCATAAGCTTTCATGGGCTAAAACTCACTTCATCGGATGCATGCAGTGGAAAATACAGTAGGAAGATTACACGCACACACACACACAGACAGAACATGAAAAAAATGGGTGTTGCCACTACCAACTATAACAAGACTAATCCAATTAAGGTGGGCTATTATCAGCAGGAGAGAAAAAACTTTTGTAGTGATAATCAGGATGGCCCATTTCCAACAGTTGACAAGAAGGTGTGAGTAACAGTAGGGGGGAAATTAGCATAGGGAAATAGTTTTTACTTTGTGTAATGACCCATCCACTCCAAGTCTTTATTCAAGCCTAATTTAATGGTGTCCAGTTTGCAAATTATTTCCAATTCTGCAGTTTCTCATTGGAGTCTGTTTTTGAAGTTTTTTGTTGGAGAATTGCAACTTTTAGGTCTAGAATTTTGTGTGTGTGCGCGTGCGTGTGTGCGTCTATCTTCCTACTGTATTTTCCACTGCATGCATCCGATGAAGTGGGCTGTAGCCCACGAAAGCTTATGCCCAAATACATTTGTTAGTCTCTAAGGTGTCACAAGTACTCCTGTTCTTTTTGCTGATACAAACTAACATGGCTACCACTCTGAAACCAGTCATTTACAGAAGTTTTTCAGTTCCATGGACTCCACCCAGCACCAGCAAAATCTGTTTTCTACAACTCTGCTCACAGAGATGTAAACTTACTTATAGGGTGCATCATTGATCAGTTACAATGTATTTAAATCACTTTCTTCTACTGCATCTGCGGTAAGACAAAGACTGTGTAAGCCAATCAGGGATGAGGTACTGGAGTAGTGGTATAGTTATAGTCTTGCTCTAGAACTGAAAAAAAATATTAAGGTTGTCCTTTACTTTGATGATGCATACCAAAGAAAGAACCTAGTTGAATAGATGACTTGTTTTCTATCTATCAGTGGTGATGGTCATCATGGTGCTGAAGCTTGTTTACTTTGGTTGAATACGTTTATATTGAAGTCAAAAGGGATGGCTTTGCCATCTATGGAAGAAACCCTGAAACCACGGGTTCAAAACACGGCAGTGTTCGCACTAGCATACAGCCTTCCAATATGGAAGCTCTTAATTCAAGAAAGATAAGTAAAACTGAACTCTTTCCAGTTCTGTGCCTGGATCCCTCAGACATGACCTTGATAACTAAAGTCCTGTCTTCTCCTTCACAGACAGTGAAAATCCAAGAGAAGGTGTATAGTGTCATTGGCTAAAATCCACCCTCGAAAATGTTCAGTAGTGTCTGGTTCACCTGACTACCACCATCACTCTTGAGCTCACTTTATTTCCTTGTTCCTGCATGTATCTAATTTGTAAAGCATAACCAGGATCCAAAATGTGTGACATTGAGAGCGTAGAGCAGAGAAACATTGGGAAAGGAAAAAGGTGGCAGAGTAGTCTCTTCAAGAGTGTTTTTTCTGCTTTTGACTTATTTGGAGCTCAGGGAAGGTGATTTCCCAAGGAACTGTATGGCAAGTTGCAGGGTTTCTGATGAAGAAGTCCCTAGAACAGAGCTCTTAACATGCACTGGGGGAAGAGGATGTGGGAGGGGCCAAGAGCATTCCATTCTTTCCCCTCTAAGATTCTGAAGATATTCTCCTGTAGCCCTGTGTCCACGCTGAACTCCTCCTCCTGTGGAGAAAGCCTTCATTAATTTAGCTTGTGTCTCTTGTGCTTCCTCAGCTCAAGAAGGTAGAAGCTCTTACTGTCCCTGAGGGGAAGGCAGTGGAAAAAAAATAGTAGTTGTTCCCTCTTCAGCTTATCCAGAGAGAAGTGTGAATCTGTCATCTACTTCCCGACAACTATCTTTAGGCTTCAGAAAGCCCAGCTGTGACTAATTTAAAAAGAGTCACAAGCGGAGGAATAATCATTTAGCAGGTAATGAGGGATATCAGCATTCAATTCTACTACAGAACCCTGATCTTCAGGCAGATCCCCAAAAGAGAGGATGTAAAACCAACTGCTGAGACTTCTACTGGAACCTTAAAACGCCAAGCAACAGAGATTTTGATCTAAGTTAAACAAGTTCAAATCTAGGACAACCCCACTGAAGTCACAGCCTTCAATGGAATTATCCTAAATTTACACCAGTAACCAAGAAGACAACCTAGTCAATGTACTCCTGAGGTACGCCAAAATCTGGCAAACTGTAAATCATGTGTGCTTTGTTCTTGTTTTATGCATTTTACTTCATTTGCCTTAAATCACAAGTCTACCCCAATTGCTTAGCTGGTGGCAATACCAAAATGTTATAAAGTATGTCTGCCTGTATTTGAAGTTCTTGTTCTAGGGAGCCTAAGTACAAATAATTTGAATCTAGTAAGTAAATAAAATAAATAAAAAAGTAACAAATATACAGTTTTTGGGAGCGTGGAGGGGAATTGTGCCAAAAAAACCTCAAACTAACCAGGACTGGCCATGGCCACTTTTTGTATGGGACACTTCAAAGCAGTAGGGTACCATCAATATTTAAACAAGGGTCTCCCACAAACTTCACTCTCTTAGCTTGTGATAAATACTGTGCATAAAATCTGAGTATGCTCACATGGGGAGGGGGATGGATTGGGGAATCTGATTGTTTAAATAGGGAAAAATGCACACACTCATAACCAAGGAGGGAGGCAATGCAACATAAGTTTATATTGCATTCACTTTAGTGGAAATGTTTATAGCTCTTGCCTCCTGAAAAATATGCTGAGTATATTAATAGTAAATTACAGCGTTCAACCTGTGAAATTGGAAACTGAGGGCAGACAACAGAAAGCCATGTTGGGGATTTCAGGAGTATCCTCCTCAGGGAAATATTTTCAAAGTTATCTGCCAGTTAATGCATTCTGCAATTCCAGAAAGCAACATCCATTGCTTTTCAGAATCATTTTTATGTCCCCAAGGTAAGTAATTTTCAGCACAGATGTTTTAGTATTATCCAGAAAGACCAGATGAACTTTAGGCAAGAAAATCACTAAACCCTGCCTTCCATTTGGTAGCAGAATTTTAACAAAGGGTTTCTGAATGCCACCTCCATGACCCCACTGCTTTCTTAAAAAAAAAAATCCTAAACGTCCAAACATATCACCAGATGCTGTGAAAGTAGTGCTGGTGATTCAGATAATGTTCTTGTTTTATGAGTCAGTTCTACATCACACTTGTCCAGAATGCCATGAATAGGTACTGTGTTATCAGAGGTGCTTCTGATGGAGAAGATTTAAAACCAAGATTCTGACCTCTTGTGAGTATTAAAGATTCCATAGCTCTATTCACAGGAGATGGAGTTTTAACCCCAATATCTTAGACAAATTCCAGTAGTTCAGGTAGTAAATTAGTGACTTACAGTACTGTATTAAGGCATTGTGTAAGTTGACCAAACAGCCCAGCTCCTTTCTGATGGCAACAAGCAATTGTTTTCAGCATGACAATGTCACCCTTATAATTCAAATCAGAAAAAAAAGGCAACCCCTTAGGTTATTTGTAAGCTAAAATGTGCTGTCTCACTGCTTGAGTTAAACAAAGATGACTAGATCTAAATTCTCTTCCAACTGACGGGTTTTCTGCCACAAGGCATTCTGTTATGCCTACAAACTGTCTAATGTGAAGCATGACAAGATTTCATAGCAAGACACAAACATTTCATCTAGTTGAACTGACTATATTTGCATGAAATAGATCAATGTCCTTTATCATTAGTCAGCCCATGCATTTGAAGTGCTTCTTATGTCCAGTCTGATTCGGGTAAGAAATCACTTTATATTTCTGAAGGGAAAACAGGTTAAGATTTTGCTTACATAATGTTAAAGGATTTTACTTTCCAATCTTGAAATAACCATCTATTCTAAAACATACAGAAAGCATTAAAAAGCTTTGCAGTGTGGTTTTTATCATGTGAAAAAGATTTTCAAAGTATATTTAAAAGAATATTTAAAGCTAAATTCATATAGAAGAGTCTCCAAAACATATTATGTTTACAATTTTATTTTAACATCAGATGCTTGTTCAACGTACCTATTCCTGTACCAAGTGTGCTTATGAATTGCTGGAATTGCAAAAAAGCTAGGCCTTCTCCTAAAACCCCATATTACTGTATGTGAATTCCCTTCTGAGGGGAAGCTAAAATACAAATGTCATTGTTTCCAAAATAATGAATGTACTTTGAAGAAGAAAAAAATGTAGGGGACCAAAAAGGGCAAAGAAGAATTATTAGATAATACCAATGTGGTATAAATAAAATGTGATACTGGGAATGTTAATATATTAACATTTATTACCAGTTGCTTGGAAGTACTTGAATAATGTTCTTGTTATACTCCATCACTCATGTACCTATAAATACCTACAAATGGAGTAGGTATCCAATACTAAAGGGCTCTTTAATCTAGCAGACAAAAAACGTAACAAGTTCCAACCACTGGAAGTGGAAGTGACAAATTCAAAAATAAAAAGAAAGTGTAAATGTTTAACAATGAATATTAGATAAGTTTACTAAGGGATGTGGTGGATATTTTTTGTACTGTGGTAAAACCCAAAGGCCTCAAAGTCAGAGCCCTAGTGTGCTAGGTGCTGTAAAAACGTATAGAAAAACATTCTCTGCACCCACAGAATTTATAGTCTAGCTATGACCTAAAGCATAAATAGCACAGTATAGAAGTTGTTGGGGTTTGGGGCAGAGGGACCTGCAGATTTTGGCAGCTGGTTGGAGACAGTTGGGGCTTTGGTCTTCCTGGAGTTTCTGGCACAAAGGAGGTGGTTAACACTTCTGCACTGGGTAAGAAATGCATCTTCCTTGTAGGATGAAATATTTGGGGAAGTCTCAAATTCTTAGTTATATACCCTAGAAATCCTCATCAGCAAGACAGATGCCTCACTGCTGGCTGCTCACCTCCCATTATCCACCCCTGGATCCAACAAAGATAGGTAAGCACATTAGCTGGATTTTCTGCTAAAATGGGGAATCGTAGGAGAAAATGTATTTATTTTATCATGAAATCTAAGAATCTGCAGACTAATTCTGCAGCTGTAGAATCACAGAACACAAGACCCTGACAATTTTTAATAAAAATAAAATATTTACAACTTTCATCTAAAAGTACAAAGGGCAACATCAATAAAGGTGACGGATCATGCATTGTGCTCAAAGAGGAGTTATGAGTTGGGTGAAACCTTATTATGGGATAAGTCAAAACCTGCAGAGATTGACAGGTGTGAACTCACCCTTCAATTAACATAATGGTAAGGATAAATTAATCACAAGACCCTACCTAAGACAAAAGGGTTATGTGAATGCACCCAGGAGTTTTGGACTGAATGGACAGAGGCTTTTGTGGAGGTGTGTGCATACACACGGAACATACAGAAAGTGTGTGTGTGTGTGCATACACTGAACACACAGAAACCAAGAACAGAGAAGAACAAAGGGAGGTGGGGGCAAAAAAGCCAAGAAGCAGCTTGTGAATACGGTGTGACCACAGGAAAAGCTAGAAAGCTAGAAAGAGCTTTTGGGTCTGGTGTTGGCTAAAGAGACTTGGGCTGTAAGCTGAGAAATTGCTTCTTTTGTTCTTGGTCCCTCCTGTGTTCGGAGGGGCAGGATTTTGTACATTCCTTGTAAATAAACAATATTGCATCAAATTAAATACCAGACTCCATTAATTTCTGCTTCCATCTGGAACATCTTTTGGGCCCTGAAGTTTGACTAGCTGCTTGGGTCAAAAAGGGGCAACAGTCAACAGACTGTATTGGACCAATATCTGATGCCCATTTCAGAGCACAAGCCCAACAACCAGTCCTCTGATATTTATTTCCATGGTCTGTCTGTCTCTCAACTGTTGTGGAGACTTCAGGGGGTGATTTCTCAGGCAGCCATAACCAGAGTCTTTCCCAGACTCCTTTACTAACTTAGGCTATGTCTGCACTGGCACTTTTGTCGCTCAAGGGTGTGAAATAACACCCCCTGAATGACAAAAGTTTTAGTGATCAAAAGCACCAGTGTTGATAGCGCTTTGTTGGTGGGAGAGGCTTTCCCAGCGATGAAGCTACTGCCCCTCATTGCAGGAGGTTTTATTTTGTCGCCAGGAGAGTGCTCTCCCAGGGATAAAGAGTGGACACACAGCACATCTTACAATGGTATGGCTTTGGCGGCACACAGCCATGCCATTGTAAAGTGTGCCGTGTAGACACTGCCTTCCTACCATCACTTCCATCTTCTCTGCACTCAGGTTCAGTCATTTTACCTTCCTTCAACTCCTAATCTCAGCCGAACACTAGGAAATAAAAGACAAATGCACATCTGATTAAAAAAGTTAGACTGAGATGAATGTCACTGCATGCTGATGACACCTCAGATCAAAGAAAACAATCTCACAGTCACTTGTAAAGGAGGAGGAGGAGAATAAAAACTTATAAGATTCCTGGAGGCAGATAATCACTGGCCTAAAATTACCCTCTAGAAGGAAAGAGCTGAAATGCACAAAAGCAACAACAGCATTCATCCAGTTAAGGACTGCAGACAAGTTAATAAAACCATGTGGTCAATGGGACCAAAGGTTGATAACTAGGGTTGCCAAGTGTCCGATGTCACATCACACCCATATTCTTCATGGAAATATGTTTATGATATGAATATGGCATAACTAAGTTGTATTTGATGCAAGATGGGTCTTGTGAGACATCACTGAAAAGGTTATGATTTACCAAATACGATTATCCTATTTGTATGCATGTATCATTGCTGTATCTGAAGTTAGGAATATAAGCTCTGTATCAATTGCAAAAGTGTTCGCATCTAGGAAATGCCCAAACAGTAGGCAATTAGCCTTAATTAGCCATTAGGAAGAACAATTAGACTTTGAAGATACTAATCTCCCATCTTCCTGAGAAGCTTCTTGGGTTGCTGCTTTGACACTACAGGGTCAAGTGATCATGCCACCTGGAACGAGACCCCCATCTTGGGCTTCCAGTGTTTTTCCATTAAGGGGTGGGGGGTGGGAAGTCAGACTGGGAAACAAAAGATTCCCACCACATGTAAATTCTATTTAAGGCTGGAGAATGTGTTAATCACATCACAGGTTCTTCACTGAATCCCTGCCCAGACCAACTGCTGGAAACACCTCTGGGGAGAAGGACTGGGACCCAGGCTGAGAAAGGTCAGCCTGTGAATGGTATACATCAGGAGATTTAAGCTGCAAGCAGTGCAGTTTACTTTCAAGAAACTCTGCAACCTGCATAAAACATTTAGGGTGAGAAATTACTATTTGTAGCCCGTTTCTTTAATGTATTAAGCCTAGTTTGCATATTTTCTTTTATTTACTCAGTAATCTGCTTTGATCTGTTTGCTATCCCTTATAATCACTTAGGATTTGTCTTTTATACTTAATAAACTTGTCTTTTTCTATAATCCAGTTTATACAATTTATATGGGGGGGCACAAAGCTGTATCTCCCTCCAAATTGAGGGGGGGGCAATTTTTATGAGCTTGCGCTGCGCAAGACACTATAATTTTGGGTTTACACCCCAAAGGAGGTGTGCACGTGAGTGCTGGGTAAATCCCCAAGATGAATCCTTCCTCACAGAGCTGATTTCAGTCTGTCTGTAACTGGGGTATGGTTTACCTGTGTGTTTGTGCTAGAGGAGGCTTGAGGGCCTGGCACAGCAAGGACAGGGTGAGGCAGTCCAGGCTGGTGGAACTGGTGGGCTCAGTGGGACCACAATATATCAGATGGCATCCCAGATAGGGGGTCCAACCTGTCACATCTGGTTTTCAACTGGAACATTCGGTTGAAAAGGGACCCTAGCAGCACCAGTCAGCACTGCTGACCAGGCTGTTTAAAGTGTGGTTGGCGTGTGGCTGGCAGGCTCGCTACCTGGCTCCACGTGGCTCCCCGGAAGCGGCGACATGTCCCTTGTCTCCTAGACATAAGAGCGGCCAGGAATTCTCCGCGTGCTGCCTCCACCCCGCGTACCGCCCCCACTCCGCACACCAGTTCCCACTGGCGGGAACCACAGCTCATCCCTGATCTCACCCCAGAGCCCACACCCCCAGCTGGAGCCCTCACCCCCTCCCGCATTCCAACCCCCCTGGCCCAGCCCCCTGAAAATGAGCAAATGAGTAGGTTGGAGTAGAGTGAGTGACAGAGTGAGTGGGGCGTGGGGCCTCGGAGAAGGGGCGGGGCAGGGGTGTTTGGTTTTGTGCCATTAGAAAGTTGGCAACCCTATTGGTAACAGATGTTAAAAAACAAACTCAAAACAACCCCGCTCCTACACACACACACACACACACACACACCTCTATGTACAACAGACCTTTGCCTATTGTTTTTAGAAAAAATTAACCAGCCTAGAAGACTAATGGAGCCTCCATGCCATAGCCAATCCAAAAACCAGATAGCAAGAAATTTAAGTTGTGTATAATATATACACAACTGTCCAAGGCATAATATTTTTAGGGACTTAAAAAAATGCCGTTTAATAAAAACCAAACAAATTGATGAAAGTTTTGTGGCTCTGTACTTCCTGATTTTGGCTTGGAACAGAGGTAGAAATACTAAAATAGAAGACAGGCTGTTCTTGTGGTAATTTGGCCCAGTTTAAATTTTAGAAACCTCACCAAAAAGACTGCTGTTTCCAGCCCAGTGGGTATAGTGAACCTGAGAACCTTTTGAGATCTGTACAACATATTTCATGAACACATGGGGTTTTGTTATGCATAACAAGTATATATAGTAGGAGGAAGTAGGTACAGCCACCACACAAACACTGCTTTAAGATAGGGAGAATAACTTAAACAGCTTGCAACAAGCACAAAAGATTGCAAACATGTAAAAACAACGAAAGAGATAAAGAGTACCAGTAAAATTATACTCCAGGTCTGGGAATAGCCCTGCCCACAATGTAAATAGTGATTTCGCTTATTGGTGACACAGGAAAAAAAAAACCCTGTTCTAAGATTACTGGCAAGTGACTTTTGCTCTAAATTCTAAAGAAATTAAACATCTCTCTTGTAATTGAATAAGAGTGATACTGAAGTGTCATTTTCTGCAATTCCATTTCCCTTCCTAATACAGGCTAATTTTTTTCAGTAACTTAACGTACAAGAAGCTAATTTCCTATTACTTATATCAGCTTAGACACTGTACATTATTGCCATTCATTAGGATGAGAATTTAAAAGTGCAGTAATCCAGATTCATCAAACAGGATGTGTCTATCTTCAATTTCAAGAATTTCAGGACAAACCCAGATATAAATATAGTGTGATTTTGCATTTGAAAAGTGAACAACAAAACATTTTCAAAATGTTTGTAGTAAAAGCAAATATTTTAAGTTAAATGTTAATTTTAAATAATGTGTTTTAAAAAGTGTTTAGTTGTGGGCTTTTTTTAAAAAATAAAGAAAGGCCTGATACATCGAATGCAGATACAGGTCACAATGAATTTCTGCTTCCTCATTTCAACGTTATACTATAGAGAAAACTCTCACTGGAAATGGCAACTGATTTCACTTTCCTATAGTAAAACATTTAGATGACAGCTTATTATATTAAGCCATCACTGTAAAGAAGTTTCAGTGAACAAGCAACATCAGACCTAGCACTCCACTGAATCCATCTGTTTTCTTGGATGGATCATCATCAGACTGGATCGAAATAGCAGCCTCATAGGTTAGTATTTCAATGGTTACAACTTAATTACAAAAAAATGCCATACACGCTTTGCAAAACAGTTACATGACTTAGACATCACACATAATGCTACAGCACTAAAAGCTGGATTTCTATTATTTAAAAGACAATATCAAACCATTTTACAAACTCTTGGAATAGTTAAACAACACTGTGAATAATTAATGAAACACCATAACTATTATAGTAAAAGAACATTTTAATTGTGAGTTGAAATTAAGTTTCACGTAGTAACTGTTTATATATAACAAACCTCTTAAATGTCTTCAGTTCCAAATAAGTAGGGGTCAGTCCTTGTTTCTACTGATAATGTGTTAAATCAATCCCAGTCACTTACCATATATTCTACGACATCTCTTTTGCATAGTTCACCTAGAGATCTTTTAACTTTTCTGAAATAGTTTATAAACTCTCCATTCAAACTGGAATTTACTCGCCGATTAAGGAAAGGAGATTACAGGAGTATATGAATCATATAATTTTAACAGAATCGTCAGCAGTGGGAAAAAAATTCCAATCAAGGCTGGTTATTTGTCAAGAAGTGCCTTGGCAAGACAAAATTTGAGTAACTAGAGATAAACACTCAGATTCCAGCCCCTAATTTTTCAGTACCCTGGGCAGCCCTCCAAGCTGCCAGAAGGATGCCAGTTGTGGTGCTGGTTTTATGTATCCACTTCCTAAGAACTTGACTGAGATCGATGCATCATTTTACGTAAACACTCAGTTCCCAAATGGCAACAACTTTTTTTTCTCGCTACTGGTGACCTGGAGATGAGGAAAGCAGCCCCAGGGCTTGACACGCATCAGCCCGAGGACAAAGTCTACGACCCCATGCCTCCCCAAAGTCATGCCTCATCAACTAAAATGAGTAAAATAGTTAACTATACATTGTGTCCAACTGAAGCATATTATTGATCAAAATTCTACCATTTCCTGACTTCAAAGTGTTTGACTTTAAGAATTACAATCTACATTAAAAGAATGTTATGTATAACTAAATAGAAAATTGGTGTCCTCACATCTCTCGCTATGCTTCTCTTTAATAAAATTTACCCCATCAGTATCTCCCTTCCCATCACATGCTTACCCTCTCACCAATCCACGCATCCATTCACAGCTTGGACATTAGCAAACACTAATAATCTCATATTGACAGGGAAGACATCCTCCAGTCCAGATATCTTCCACTGTCCAAGAGCAATGCTCAGTTAAGAAATCACCAGCTCTTCTCACAGCTGTTGAGAAAGGGAGGGATTCTATCAGGGTGCTGACCCTGGACCTTGCTCAGGGTGGGAGGGGGGTGTCCATATTTTGCAGAAGCCTTTGGCTAATAAGTCTGATAAACGTGAAGACCTGCACACTCAATCACCAGGAGACGGGGCTGTAGGAGTGTCCCCCACTCCTACCACAGAGATGGGTGGGTGGTTGGGGCCAGGGGTCTACCTCTCCTGCAGCCTTTATTTTTGGTCCCGCCCCGTCAGAGATTAGTTCCAATTCCTCCTACCTCTGCAGTTGCTCAGCTTTCTCAAGCTGCGATTCTTGTTAGGGTTACTGCTGCCCACATGAATCTAAATAGCAACAGTGAAACCTAACCAGACTTTTCCAAATACAAGTGTTAGAAACTGTTGTGTGTGGGGGTTTTTTTTTTTTAAACGAAAAAGTTTAGATCCTGCAGAATTTGATGGTACTTGCCCAGGAAGGGTCCCTACTCTTCCTAGAAGAGCGGATTTTTAAAGCTCTGATCAGTACCATAAGCTGTCTAGATTCCTCAAACAATGCATTCTATAAATAGATGTGTTTTCAAGATTCAAAGAATGAACTAGAAAAATCTATAGGAAGGACTGTTTGAAACATGTATTTTTATGGCTTCTATAAACCATGCTGTTTACCTCAAAATTCTTCCTGCAACACACACAGGACACATACATCAAACAGCTCTACTAAACAGATTGTACCACTCTGAAACCTGTACATTTACTGTTACAAGAGCAGGGACTTATTTTAAAGTTAAGATGACTTACCCTGAGCCAGAGAATCCAACCAAGAACACCACTCGGAGAAAAAATAATAGCTCTTCATTTCAGCTATAGAAATTCTTACATCATTCATCTCTATGATGCAAAATCATAAAGGGAAAAAACCTCCACTTTTCCCTTCTTATGCTCAGATCACACTATCCTGCTATGCACAAAGTTTTATTATTGATTGGACTTTGTTCCGTAAATGCAAGAGGAGGGACAAGATGACTTTACTCAAACATTTTCCTCCAGTGATTCCACTGCTTCTTGCAATTCTCTCTTTAATCATAATATTCTCTACCTCCACCCCGGATATTTACCTACTGTAGATATACTCAACATCTGACATTTGGCAGTAGACTTAAGCCTTGAAGTCTTAGTACTTGTTTCAGGAAAATATTTTGGGTTTGGGTTTTGTTTACTATTTTAAGCATTGACAGGAATGAGCATATGCTGGTAGTCTGCAAGCGAGACCCACAAAATACCCTGTACTCTTGCAGAAGATGCACTGAAGTCAGGTGACCATGAGTTCAAGTGACAAGGTGGGTGAGGTAATATCTTTTGTTAGACTAACTTGTTTGTGAAAGAGACAAGATTGTAAGCAACACAGAGCTCTTCTTCAGGTCTCATTTTATACATTGACAGCTGTCAATGTTTCTTGTACACTTCCCAACCCTTATCGAGCAAGGTTATCTATACTGTCCCACTATTTTACATGTAAGGCAGCACGGTTCTGGCACTTCTAGCAGAGCTGGTAATAGAACCCAGATTTCTGATCTGGCAGACCCAAATCTGAAGCATGCTGCCTTTCCGAAATAATCTGCCAAATCTAAGTATTTGGCTATTCCGTTTCCAAACATTAGGCCACAGTCCATTTCCAACGTTCTATTGCTGTCTAGCAAATACCTGTGTAATGCATGTGTCACATCTCCATCTAGTGGCCTGTTTAAGTAGAGGCTATAACAGCTTTCTGTTGCTATCAACAGGTTATACTCCTTGAGCTCAAGTGGCAGAGGTCTGTATTGTGGGCCTGAAGGTCCTGGATCCAAATTCTGTTTACAATCCACAAAGGGATGGAAAGAAAAAGGAATCATGTAATTAAATACTAGTATAATGAATATGCACAGACAGAAAGGGCAATCTTAAATTCTGGCCTTTCCTAATTTTTAAGTGGTTGTCCTTGCAAACGTAGTGTTATTTTAATATAGGTAATATATTACTATTGTTAATAAATATTTGTATTACAATAGTGCTTATTTATACCTTAAGTTAGCACTTATTTACTTTCACTGTAAGCTTGTCAGGGCACAGGCTGCCTTCATTGCGTGTTTATACAGTGCATAGCACAATAGGGTTGAAGCCTCCAAGCACCACTGCTGTATCAATCGTCATCAATAAACTAATAAATAAGTGGCTTGGAGGCCTTGCTACTGAGCTATGGTCTTTCACCAGTAGGTCAGCTTGAATATATGCAAAGTTTATTAGAGACTGATGGTTGTTCCCATCCAGTGGATGTTTGGGGGCCCCTATATGAGAGCGGTTTTGAGGTTCTCCATTCCAGCTCCCCATCACAAACTTGCTACCATGCTTTCCATTATTGCCAGACTCAGAAAACACTGCATGGGCCATGGAGACTGATCTACCCCTGGCACCACTTGAGGAAGTCACCCATATTGGGGTTGAGGCAGGTCAGTGTGCCAGGGATGCTTGCCACAGAGATGGGAGAGCCACAGACCTGTGGGGAGTTGCTTCAGGCCACACATCTCCATGGCTGGAGTCCTCCAGAACCCTCACTTTGATGGCTGCCATCACCCACCCATAATCAGAATTACAGATAGAGAAGTACTATGCAAGGCAACACTTGTTACCTCTGTATATCCGAGACAATGGCTGGGGACAGTGATCTAGGCCCTAGCTCTACAGTTGGAAAAGAGCCGTGTGTAGGGCTGAGTGGCACTCAAGGCTGGGTCTCTGCATTCCAGGGGACCGACCTAGTAGTAGTGCGACCCCCCCAAGGCAAGAGGGAGAAGGAAAAATGGTCAAGGTCAGGGGAATGACTCTTCCAATCCACCATTGACAGAGGGGAGGGAGTAGCTAGGACCTTGGCTTAGGGGAGAGACCCACCCTTCCGGGGGAGGGGGTGGGGGAGACCAGAAGAGCTGCTTCTTCATTAATGTGAATAGAAAATGAATTGAAGATTGTTTGAGACATTCAGATGCTGTGAGGCTGAACCGTTGCTGTCATTTATGTGAACAACCTAATGCGGAGTCAAATATACAAACTAGGGCATAAATCACTTGCATAAAGTCTCCAGATTTCTGGACTGTTTGCCTCGATGGGTATGGAGTAAGAGTGGAGCTCCCCCATTCCCAGTAGCCAACATGGGAGTGAAAGTGAGTGGATACCTGCCCAATTCTCAAAGGATTCTGGGATGGAAAGAGTGGTTTAATTTTGTGACAAAGAAAAGGTTGAAAGCAACTAACCAACTTCTAAAACTTAGGGCCCACAAGATAGAAAAGTAAAAGTTGATATCAATTACTGTTAAGACACAACTGAGGCTTTGTCAGACATCTGCATTTCACAAACAGTGGCATGGTGTTTTCATTGAAACCACGTTAAGTCTGTTACTATGACTCTGACAAGCGCCCATTTGTTCAATATGAATGTTACCTGACATAGTTACAAGATATATATGATTTGACTGATATTCTCTCAATCCATAAACCAAGACTTTCCTTTTACAATACATGGCTGATGTCTTCCTTTGGAATTGCAGCTAACACGCTAATTCACGTCTGTTACTAGAAAGCTATGGGAACCTTTAACAATACACGTGGCTTGTTTGACTAAAGAGCAATGGTATAAAACCTTATAAAATACATAGAGATAACATTAAAAAAGGAAAAACAACGAGGAGTCTTTGTGGCACTTTAGAGACTAACAAATGTATTTGGGCATAAGCTTTCGTGGGCTAAAACCCACTTCATCAGATGCATGGAGTGAAAAAACACAGAAAGCAGTATAAATATTACAGCACATGAAAAGATGGGAGTTGCCTTACCAAATGGGGGGGTCAGTGCTAACAAGGCTAATTCAGTTAAGGTGGAAGTGGCCTATTCTCAACAGCTGACACAAAAGGGATGGACGGGGCGGTTCTATGTTTTTTGCTGACCGAAGCACAGCAGGCAGTCGGCTTTCAGCGGCACACCTGCGGGCAGTTCGCTGGTCACGCAGATTCAGTGGCATGCCTGCGGGAGGTCCACTGGTGCTGCGCCATCAGCGTCCCCGCCGCCGAATTGCCACTGAAGCCATGGGACCGGCAGACCTCCCACAGGCGTGCTGCCGAAAGCCGCCTGCCTGCCGCCCTCACAGCTACCAGCAGGCCACCCCTGGTACGTGCTTGCTGCGCCGATGCCTGGAGCCGCCCCTGGGGGTGGAGTCTGTTTCTGAAGTTTTTTTGCTGAAGAATTGCCACTTCAGTCTGTTACGGAGTGTCCAACGAGATTGAATTGTGCTCTATTGGTTTCTGAACATCACAATTCTTGATGTCTGCAAGAATGTGTCCATTTATTCTTTTGCATAGAGACTGTCCGGTTTGGCCAATGTACATGGCAGAGGGGCACTGCTGGTAAATGATGGCATATATCACATTGGTAGATGTGCAGGTAAACGAATCCCTGTTGGTGTGGCTAGGTCCTATGATGGTGTCCCTTGAATAGATATGCGGACAGAGTTGCCAACAGGGTTTGTTGCAGGGATTGGTTCCTAGGTTTGTGTTTTTGTTGTGTGGTGTGTAGTTGCTGGTGAGTATTTGCTTCAGGTTGGGGGGCTGTCTATAAGCGAAACAGACTCCAATGAGAAACTGCAGAACTGGAATTATTTTGCAAACTGGAACTATTTGGGCCTGATTTAAAAAACAGACTCTACCCCTTCTTGTCAGCTATTGAGAATAGGCCAATTCCACCTTAATTGAATCGTTAGCACTGACCCACCCACCCCCCTTTGGTAAGGCAACTCCCATCTTTTCATATGCTATAAATTGATTTTCACTCCATGCATCTGATGAAGTGGGTTTTAACCCATTAAAGCTTATGCCCAAATACATTTGTTCGTCTCTAAGGTGCCACAAGGACCCCACGTTGTTTTTGCTGATACAGACAAACACGGCTACCATTAACAAAGAAGTTATTGTTGCTCCACACTCAGCGTAAATTGAGGAAAAGAAAAGGAAATAATGGAAGACTTTAAAAAGAAAGACTGCTCTAACAAAATCTAAAGCATTTTGGAACAACAACAAAATTTGGGTGGGATAGAAGAGGGACACTCCATTAGGGAAATTGACAAGTTTTGTAACTACAACACCTGCACATAATATAACAAAAGAATTCTGTAACTAAGAGAGGATTATATAACATTACAACATCTCTCTCAGGGATAGTAGGAATATCTTTGAGATTCAGACAAGCTAAAATCAAGAGACAATTTTACTATCCTAGAACGTGTAGCTTTCTAGACTAGCAGAGCTTACAACTACTTGAAACTGGAAGAAGGTCGACCAGTGCAAATGGCTGCTTCTCTGTCTATGCTTCAGGTTGTCCCAATGCAGCTATGCTAGTTGTCACCACTGATTGCTGAATCCCAAGTACAGACAAGACCTAAATTTGAGGAAAGGTGGTTGTTTTTTTAATCCAAACTGTCCAATCTTACATGTTTAAAATGTAGTTCAATGAGATTTTAGACTTTTCCTTATATTGCTGTAAATTGCAAGTAAACACAACTCTTGTTTAATCTGAACTAAATTGGGCTGTTTGACAGTTAAATCTTGGTCATTTACTGGCTAGCTTGTAAATTCAGCATGTTCCATATACTAAAAAAAACAAAAAAAACCCACCCTTCATTTGGTTGAATAATAAACATATGTTCTCTTATTCAGATTATTCTTCTATACAAACTTTTCTTAGTGGCTTTAGTTGTATTTTTATGACTGAAGCAATCAATGAAGGTCTTTAAGAAAATGAGTACTAAAGGCAAATCAGGCATAGCCCTACTTCTTAGGCTTCATCAAGCGATTAAAAAAAAGTAATTGCGATTAATTGCGCTGTTAATATTTTTGAATGTTTTCTACATTTTCAAATATATTGATTTCAATTATAACAGAATACAAAGTGTACAGTGCTCGCTTTATATTACAAATATTTGCACTGTAAAAAACAAAAGAAACAGTATTTTTCAAATCACCTAATACAAGTACTGTAGTGCAATCTCTATCATGAAAGTTGAACTTACAAATGTAGAATTATGTACCAAAAATATGTAAAACTTCAGAGCCGACAAGTCCACTTAGTTCTACTTCTTGTTCAGCCAATCTCTCAGACAAATAAGTTTGTTTACATCTGCAGGAGATAATACTGCTCGCTTCTTGTTCACGTCACCTGAAAGTGAGAACAGGTGTTCTCATGGCACTTTTGTAGCCGGCATCACAAGATATTTACATGCCAGATGCGCTAAAGATTAATATGTCCTTTTGTAGAACTGATGAATGAAATTGTTTAATTGTTCACTTTATTAATGTAACTTCATACGTAAAATTTTATGAATGAAACATTCATTCATAAAACCGGTTACCCCAATAACTGGCTAATTGACAATTAAAATGCTTGTTAAGAGCCATAGCTGTTCAGCCAGTTGCCCTTGTAAGTTTCACCATCAATCCAATTCCTGCTTAAATCCCTGAGACTGGCACCATTTCAGTATTGTAACTTCTGTTCATTGTTTGCCATTCATTACACTTGTCTACTTCTGTTCACTGTTTGCCATATTGTAATTCAAAACTCCATTTTACAATGCTTACTCCATTTTGTAAAAGCTTGCTGCAACCTTTATTTTTGCAAAACTCTGCTGTAATTTTATTAGAGGCTTAGATGTGTGAATGAGCTACGTATGGATGATGGAATCAAGCTCCAGCGCTAGCCTGTCCTGATGAAATAGAGTTCAAACACTAATGGCTGAAGATGCAGACAACAGCCCTAACAAAGTAAGAAGAGTCCACCCTAAAAGAAAAGAACGAAAGGTACAATAGAGGGAAGATCAAAGCCAAGTACGAGGCTGAAAGTCACGTCTGCAATTGACGGGTGATCAATCACACCGAACCCAGAAGTAGCGTGACACAGCAAGACCTAGAGACTCTGGATTCAAACTAAAGCCTACAAAAAGGATGGGTGAAATGGAAGACTTTGGGAGGGTAACGTTCTGCTGCCAACATGGGAGGGCAGACCCAGCCCTTCCTTGTGCCCAGCTTTACTGGCCAGTTAGCCGCCACAAGCTACGAACCCAAGCTGTAAAATCAAGCCACGGACTGAAGCTATGATCAGGACTGGTAACTATACAGCAGCTGCAGACATCTGATGGGTGTGTGTAGGTATTGGTTATTGGTCATAAATCAAATTGTGTTATAATAAATGTGGCATTTTTGTCTTGCCCCTTGAAAAGATCCTGTGTAGTTTTGTCTGTATAACACCTTCATGCTGCAACCACCATTCCAGAGGACATGCGTCCATGCTGATGGCAAACCAAAGCAGTGCAGACTGGCACAAGTTCATTTTCTTCATCTGCGTGAGATGCAACCAGCACATTCTTTTTTGGTGGTGCGGGTTCTGTAGTTTTCACATCTAAGTGTTGCTCTTTTAAGACTTTTGAAAGCATGCTCCACACTCATCCCTCTCAGATTTTGGAAGGCACTTCAGATTCTTAAGCCTTGGATCAAGTGCTGTAGCTAGGTTTAGAAATCTCAGGTTGGTACTTTCTTTATGTTCCGTTAAATCTGCTGTGAAATGTTCTTAAAATGAACATGTGCCGAGACTGCTATAACATGAAATATATGGCAGAATGCAGGTAAAATAGAGCTGAAGACAATTCTCCCCCAAGGAGTTCAGTCACAAATTTAATTAACGCATTATTTTTGTAATGATCATCATCAGCATGGAGGCATGTCCTCTGGAATGGTGGCTGAACCATGAGTAGGCATACGAATGTTCAGCATATCTGGCACGTACATATCTTGCAATGCAGGCTACAAGATTCCCATGTGAACACCTGTTTTCACTTTCTGATGACATTGTAAATAAGAAGTGGGCAGCATTATCTCCCATAAATGTAAACAAACTTGTTTGTCTTAGTGATTGGCTGAATAAGAAGTAGGACTGAGTGGACTTGTAGGCTCTAAAATTTTGCATTGTTTTGTTTTTGAGTGCAGTTATGTAACCAAAAAAAAATCTACATTTGTAAGTTGCACTTTCACGGTAAAGAGATTGCACTACAGTACTTGCAGGAGGTGAACTGAAAAATATGGTTGCTTTTGTTTATACTATTTATTACAAATATTTGCACTGTAAAAATGATAAAGTGAGCAGTGTACACCTTGTATTCTGTGTTGTAATTGAAATCAATATATTTGAAAATGTAGAAAAACATCCAAAATATTTAATCAATTTAAATTGGTATTCTATTCTCTAACAATGCAATTAAAATTGCAATTAATTGTTAATTTTTTAATCACGATTAATTTTTTTTTGAGTTAATCACGTGAGTTAACTGCAATTAATCAACAGCCCTACTAAGAAGCTGTGTTATCTGGATATCAATTGTATAATACACTCAGGACTGTAAGAAAAAACAAAATCACATATGTTCCAATATGTTTGTTCCTGTACGTCTCCTAAGAGATGGACTAATCCCAGTAAATACTAAAAAGTAAGAAAAAAAGGGGGAGGGGGAGAAGTGGCTAAACACTGTTCAATAAATAGTATATAATACACCAGAAATCCAAAATTTCTGAACAGCTGTTGGATTCTAACAGATGTATATAATCTGAATTTAGAAAATGCCTATTCAGTATTCTGATATTTAAGAAAAATCATCAGTAATGGAGGAATTATCACTGTAGCTATGAAAACCGTTACCTAAATACCACTTACAGCTCTTAAAAACAATACAAAAAGCAAAAAAAAAACCACCAGACATCCAGCTGCTTTTGTCACTTCATACTCCTTAACTGGCATAGGCAGAATATAAAAACATAGGATAAATTTTCCTATTTTCTTTCACAAGTAGGTTCTAGTATTAGCAATACAATTAAACAAGTGGATTACTTGCCACGTCTCAATTCAACTTGTTTCTGTTCAGTCTGGAAGGACTATCAAAACAAAGTTTTTCTTCACTCTGACTTCCAACTTTTAATGCATTTTTTAAAGTATTTAAGAAAAATGCAAAACCTAGTAAAATGTCACTATAATTTAGGACCAGGAGCTTAGAAATCAATTATTCAATAAGAGATACAATATTTAACTGGAAAAAACCCCAAACATGAAGACATCTCACCAGACCATGCTCGACGTGTGTTATTTTGCGAGTGTCTCTTTGGAAGGGAACGAAGTACTGTGGATGAGACATTGCGAAGGGTTTGGCTGACTCTTGTTGTTAACCTGTAATGACCTTCTCGTCTGTCCCTTAAAAACCCGTGTAGAGACATGGATGTATTCTTGTATTTTCAAAGTTATTCAACAAAGGGAAAAAGTTAATTCTTCAGACCTGTGTTCTGATGACACGTCCAAAAGAAGTTTTTTTTTATGCCAATGGCACCACAATACTTTTTTCTCCTCCAGTAATCCCAGTTGGGGGGGAAGAGGGGGGCATTCAAATGCTATAAAAGGGAGAGGGTGTGAAAAAGACAGAGGTTTTAAGAACTAGAAATAGGTGCAGGTCAATAATTTGTACTGTTCATGCTGTTCCTCAGAAACCAAAGCAAATAGGATATAATAAACTACTGCAGTTGTATCTCACCAACAGAAAATGCCAAGATAATTTCTAGATGAAGCTACAAAATTCTTTCAATTTCAAGTGCGTTTAGCACCTTAATACTGAACATATGACATCTTTATACAGAATACATTCACACCTTTCTCATCTTCAGTGGCAGCAGATACATTTTTTTCTTCTCACTTATGCAGGTGAGGCTAGCAGAAAAACCAACAGCAAAAGTGTTCAAAAATACCTATTTTTCAACATGGCATTGCATTGAGCTGCAACTTTTTAAAACAACTTCATGCTGTTTTTGATGAAGTCGAGAAGACACATCCAGTTAGATAATTCTTTACCGCAGCATGCACTGTCCCACAGTATCAAAGAGTTGTTTTTCCATTTCCAAGTAACACTGTCTCTATGTTCGCATCCTTTTCGCTGAAGTGCAGGAATGTTCCACTGTCGCAAAGTGACATCTTAGGTTTTCAGTGAAGGGCACTTGGAGGTCCTTTTCATGCATTCACAAATCAGCACTCAGCCAGGCAGAAATCTAATGCTGACACTCACTACATTTCCTGTGCCCGCATCTGCACCAGCCTGTATCCCCCTGAGGCCAGGATATCAGCAAATCAGAAGAAAATATTGATGCCAATACAATGCTGTACACTAGAAAGGGTGTACTTTTTCACCAATCTAGTCTGATTGAGCTTTCCATCCCCCCAACACACAGAAAACCTGCATAGAACAGACCTGAGCCTTTCAAAGTCAAAGTGAGTTTTCATACTAAGCAAGCCGAAAGGTCTTAAAGAAAAACTTGAAACTTCCTGGGACTTTAATGAACAGCTAACAATGGAAAGGAAGGAAGGAAGGAAACGGATCCCTGCTTTCTTAAAACATACCAGGAAATTCTGCACTGTCCGCTCCCGCATCTCTTTCAATGTGGGAGAAAGGAAATTTATAACACTGCTTTACTTGGCAGTCAATTCTTTCCACTGACTTATGTTTAACTATATCTTATTGTGGTAACAGATTTACCACAATCCCATTTATTATTTTTATACACACACACAGAAAAATGGGATTGTGGTAAATCTGTGGTATGTTTTTCAAGTCCCATTATACACATACATATATTAGAAAAAATATTCTGAGATACAGCATATCAACTAGCTCTCTTTTTAAAAGGAATCCCTCTATGAAATTTTTAAAGTGAACTAAAGATAGAATCCTTGTTTTAAGTCCCATTATGCTGAATATCATTAACTTCCTAGAATATCTGTAGAGATACAAGGCAGGTGAGGTATATATATTTTTTAAAACCAATTTCTGTTGGTGGAAGGGACCTAGCTAGCATGTATTCCACTCCAACGGCAGCCTATCAGCAAACCTGTTTCTGCTCTTGGTGGGGGTTATTATAATTCTATCATATATACTAATAGACCAGTAAAATTTTGTTCACTCGTGATAAGGATTGCAGAGGGTTTTTTATTTTAAGTGAAATTTATGACACAATGGAACTCTTAGGGGTGGTTGAAAAGGGCATTCTTAATGGTTACATACTTTTCACCTGTAGTCACAGTTTGAGCCCTGAGAGCTGCTGGAGGCTGGGTGTCAAGAAGAAGAGCAAGGATTCATATCAAATTACTTGTGCTGACAAACCCCCACTTGCATAGGGAAATCAGGAGCCCCACAGGTGAAGTGCTGTGCATAAAGTTCCTATTGCATCTTTGCTGCACAAAAGAAAGGACAGGCTGAATCTGCCTCGCTGAGAAAGATTAACTGTTACAGTTGTGGCCTGTGGAATGCTAAACTTTCAACAAAACACCGATAAACATGACAGTTGCAAAATCTGACAACTAAGAAGAGAAACAAACACACACACTGATATACTTTATGCAAATTTCATTCCCTTTCCATGTTCATTATTAAATTTGCTACAAAAAATACTTGGCCATTACAAAACTGGTGGGCTAGCTTGATTACTCTCAACCAAAGACTCATTACACACAAAAACAGAAAATGGGGTGGGGGAAAATCAGCTTAAATATGTACAAAACAATTGTTTTGGACATTTGCATTGCATTAGATGTTCAATGCCTAAGCAATAGCAAAACGAGTGAGAATGGAATTTAATTTTTGTGACAGATACAAAAACTAAACTTTGGGCAAAGGTCCACCTTTTCTTGTGTAAATGACTTAGGGCAGGTCTACACTAAGGGCGGGGGTCGAACTAGGGTACGCAAGTTCAGCTACGTGAATAGCGTAGCTGAACTCGAAGTACCCTAGTTCGAACTACTTACCCGTCCAGACGCCGCGGGATCGAAGTCCGCAGCTCCAAGGTCGACTCCGCCACTGCCACCGCCGTTTGCAGTGGTGGAGTACCGGAGTCGTCCGGAGCGCGCGGGGAATTCGAACTATCGCGTCCAGATTAGACGCGATAGTTCAAACTCTGAGAAGTCGAACTCACCGCGTTGACCCGGCAGGTAAGTGTAGACTAGCCCTTAGAAGGGGCAGTAAGATGCTGCTGGTCATATGCAATTACACAGCAGGGTGACTTAGGGAGAGCAAGTTCACCTCCAGCTTGCTACTCAGCTTCTGAGCAGAAGCACTGTGCATGATCAGCTAGCACTTACTGCAGACAGTATATGCCAGCCAACTGGACATTCCCCATAGCTGTCAGTCCACTGCTGGTCTTCGGGCTCTGTGCTAGCTGGTGCATGCTAGCCAGTGCGTGCTAGCCGAGCACTCTTCTGAGCCACCTGATGCTTATGCAGAACATTGACAAACCATCTGTGTCAATGTTCCCCCATAGCATCTGACTCCCTGGAGACCAACAGCTGTCTACTGCTACCAACTAATTAAGTTACTCTTAGTTCAAATGGTGCTGGATTGTGCTGTGCTGCTGAAGGCTCATGGTTCAAATTCTGCTGATGACCCATGTGGGGAATCATTACACTTAAGCAGGAGCAAAACTTTTGTGTTCTCTCCACCTACCTCCTATGTACCCTGTGCCACAAAGGATGGATTGTACCCTTTCTTGATGAAGCTTTATAACTCAAACTGCAAAAGTACCAAGGACCCACAATCCCAATGAAATCAGAGCATTAAGTCACAATCACATTGCTACAAGCAGCTTTTCATTTTCTTTCATGCATTCAAATTTGTTCTTAGCAGCAAAGAAATTAATCACAACAATGTCCATGGCAATTCACAATCAGAAGGAAACAGATGGTGTGATGCAGCATTTCCCAAACAGCAGCCATCCTCATATCACCAGAAAAAATAAATCTGAGTATTTTCCTTACTGTTGGGTTACTATAACAAAAAAGTACACAGACAGGATTTCTTCTGTGCTCCGTACTGCAACAACAAGCTAATTAGCAGTTTGAAAAGATTGCAATATTCTTTGAACATTAATTGGCAATACTAACTAGACGGCACCTGATCCTCTCTTTCTACTTTGTAAACAGTAATATGCACAGGGGAACACCACTGTGACTACATTTAATGGCTATGCACAGAGTGGTGGAATCAAAAAAAAAATCATGAAATGGAGCAAGTTTAATTTTTCCACTTATTTGAATAAATTTCTACTTTCGGTTGCACACAAGAATGTTACCATTCCATTAATTTGCATTTTATAAGTTGTCATTGAATCTTCCTTTGAGAATTTATGACTGTCCAAGCATTCCTCTACCCCCCCAGTAAAATAAGTTCGGTTTTCCTTTGAGCTCATGAAATTAATTTGCTGTTTGACACACTCATTATTTCCTTCACCTTTGTGTGCATACAGGTGTCTTATCTTGCTGAACATCTTGAAATCCCTGATGTCATTTTCCCAACACTGATGAGTAAGTTATTTCCTACAACCTTGTATTAACTACGTAGCTCTGAAAAGTTCACATGTAGCACAAAATGATCCTCCTCCATGAGTGCAGAAAGTTCTGGTATCAGCATCAGTGCAGTTCTGGTGCACAAGAGGATGCAAGGCACACAGGAGGCATACATACCCTATATGCCCTCCAGCTCCCAGCACACAGGTGGTGGGCTGGGCTTAAGGATCTGCTGCTCTATGGATGAGTCCATCTCCTTTCCCACTCCTCCTGCAGGGGGGACACCTTAGGTGCTTCTGCAGACAGAGCTGCAAGCACAGCTTTGCAATCACTCTAAATTAAAGGGTGTACGCCAGTTTACATGTATATTTGAAAAAAAAATGTTAAGGTGCCATGTGTGTCCCTCAACAGCAGCACATGATCAATGAGATCAGGAACCAATGAACTGGAGGAGAAAGTACAACACAAGGGCAGATGTTTATTAAAAAAAGCTCAAGCTGTTAATTAGCTCACAGCACACAAATGATCATTGATCTTGCTGAAAAACCAACATACAAATAAAAACATCTCAGCTGGAATTATTATTATTATTATTATAAGTTGGTTCCATCGCATGTATGTATGAAATTTAGCGTAAAGTGATTCCTATTACGTATTTTTACTTGTTTCAGGTGTCTGAATAGAGGTATGCTAGCTATCTATAGAACCTGTAAATTATCTTGCATTATGCTGTATTTGTTTTATAAATACGTGTGATAGCTCTTTCAAAGGATGATGTGATTGTGTGTGTGTATATATATATTATATATTTTTTTAAATAAACTCACAAGATGAACACATACCATAGGCAAAAAGATTGGTTGAGAGAGGCCCTCCAGGCTTGTATTAAACTCCTAAGGTTACAGCTTTTCTCTGACCTTGGATGGGTAGATGCTGCCACCACCCAAGTGCAAAAACCCCTTTGAGAACCCAGGAAGGCACACTTGGGAATTCGTTCCTGTGGGGGTACCGTCAAGCCCTTTCACCCCCCACCCCCTCCAGGGAAGAGCTGAGAAAGAAGACAAAGGAAATCAGCTGTTGCCACCAGCTAATTAAACAACGTGCACAAATCTTAAGACACAAAATCCAATCCTGTTCTTAAAAGGTAAATTTTATTAAAAACAAAAAGAAAATATTTGAAAAAAAAAAAACTTAGGCTATTGCTAGATTTAAAAAACCCACTGACAAAAATTCAGCATCAAGAATAACCTTCTTGAGGCCCAGCTTAAGGGTTATAAGAAAAGAAAAGCATTTGGGGTTAGCACAGAGGAGTCCATGAGCCCTAAATAAACAAACAGAGATAAACCAAATCGCATCTTCCTAGACATTTCCTGATCTACTTACATGTCTGGGATTTTTAATGAGTAGTTTCTAGGTATGATTTGATGATTTTTCATACCTGGCCCAAGCTCTTACAGCATAACTGTTCTGACCCTTCTTTCCGAGAGAACACCACAGACAGACAATGAGGAAGTTTTTTCCCCAATTTTAAAAAGTTCTAGCCTTCCCATTGGCTCTTTTGGTCAGGTGCCCACTCCCTTCCTTTTACCTATGCAGGGAGACTTTTTAACCCTTTACAGGTAAAGGAAGTGGAGAACAGCTACTAAGAGGGATTTTATAGCTAACTGGCTGGGTGGGTCCGTAAAAGGGAGCTACCCCCCACCCCTTCATTTATCACAAATCCCCAATACATTGCCAGTAAATATTGGAGGTTAGAAAGTATATTATTAAAGCACCACCTGACTTCATTAGAAAACCAGACAAACCCTGAATTAGGTTGCATGTGAAAATTAGGTTAGTTGTCCAATCTTAGTCCTAACTGACAGCCTATCCCTGAAGGTGGACCATGACTGTTATAGCAGATGAATACAAGCCCTTCAGGACTGAGGTAAATTGACATGTCTATTTATACATGCACTATAGCCCAGCAGCCAATCCCTCACTCTCAGGAATTTAAATAGTTACCGCTCTCAAAACACTTCACTTTATTTTTTAAATCACATTACTGTTTAGCCATGCCCTAAAAATCACTAAAGATCAGTTTAATGATTTCATTTTAAAACAGAAGCAAAATATTTCACAAGTTATGCAATTCCATCATATATCTTCCCTTCTAGCCATAAAAAGATTACAGTATCCTAGAGAGACCAGGCAATATTTATGTTTCTTAAAATAATACCTAAAGGTAAAGGCTGTCAAACTTTTTTGAAAGTTGTCTCATATCGTAGGTCTGAATTTCTCAGTTCTAGCATTGTATTGGATTAAAAAAAGAAAGTTATGACCTGTGTGCTAATGCTATGATTGGAGATGGCACATGGGTAGCAGTTCGTACTGGTCACACAGGTAATGAGATGGGCTGAAGGAGATTATTTATTACACAAGCTAATGGATGCACTGGTCACAAGCCACTCTAGATAAGGCTGTTTAACAACTCTCTCTGACCCTCCCAAAACAGCACTATGCAGGACAAGATGGGTGCAAAACGCCAAATTTTGACACACAAACAGCAGGAGAGAAGGGGCTTTGAGTGTTCTGAAGTAAATAGGTTCCAGTTATAAGCTTTTAACAGGTGCACAGTACATCTTTCACAAGTTTTGTTGCTAAGCTTGTAAAACCTGATAAGATACTGCCTCTCTCCTCACACTGTTCTGTCACAACTGAGATTAGTGAGGGAACTCAAGCTGACACTTTCTTCATTTAAAAAGAGGCGAAGCATTCTCCATGAGGGCAACTTTGGAACACATTTCCCAGTTATTCTGAAAAGCCTAAACTTGTTGGGCGTCAGGGTCACTGCAAAGCCCATCATTATCTGAGGGGGTTTCAGGAGAGAGATACTGCTTGAGGGTAATAACTATGAAGGGAGAGAATTATTTTGCTGTAAGATTTAGTTAGTTATTGGTGTATATACTGTAGATTGCTGTTGGATCTGTACTTTTAAATAGTTGGCAGGGGCACCTAGAGCCTGGGATTAGGGTTGCCAACTTTCTACTCTCACAAAACTGAACACCCTTGCCCCGCCCCTCCTCCAAGGCCCTGCCCTGACTCGCTCCATCTGCCCTTCCCCCGTTGCTCACTCTTCCCCACCCTCACTCACTCCCTCATTTTCACCAAGATGATTCAGCAGGTTGGGGTCCAAGGGGGGTGCAGGCGGCGGCTCTGAGCTGGGGGTGGAGCTGAGGAGTTTGGAGTATGGGAAGGGGCTCTGGGCTGAGGCAGGGGTGTGGGAGGGGATACAGCCTCTGGGCTGGGGGTGCGGGTTCCGGGGTGGGGCCAGAAATGAGGGGTTCAGAGTGTGGGTGGGGGCTCCGGGATGAGGCAGGGGGTTGGGGTGCAGGAGGGGGCTCCAAGGTGGGGCCAGAAATGAGGGGTTCGGAGTACGGGAGGGGGCTCCAGGTTGAGGTGGGGGGGTTGGGGTGTGGGGATCTGAGGGCTCCGGCTGGGGGTACAGACTCTGGGATGGGGCTGGGGATTAGGAGGGTGCTGGGACCAAGGGGTTCAAGAGTGGGAGGGGGATCAAGGCTGGGACAGGGGCTGGAGTGTAGGACGGGGGCAGGCTCCAGGTGGTGCTTACCTCAGGTGGCTCCCGAAAGCAGCAGCATGTCCCCCTGGGGACATGCCGCTGCTTACGGGAGCCGCAGGGAGCCTGCCTTAGCCCCACCAGACTGCCAACTGGACTTTTAACGGCCCAGTCAGCAGTGAATGCCTGGCAACCTTATCTGGGATAGGTTTTGTTTGTATAAATCTACACAAATAAAGTATGCAGTGGAGGATGGCTGCTTTGTGGCTATGTACATAGTTGAGTTAGTTTCTCCCTCTCAGTCAGCTGAATTACTCCAATCAGGTCAGGACTCGCTGCTAAATGCAGGGAGTATTAAAAGTGATGCTTCTGCTGCTACCATTGCTTTCTTCAGAAAAATGTTCCCTCTGGTTACCGGCAGGACAATATACACTGACCTAGGAGTCAAGTGAGCCTGAATTCCATTCACACCTCTTCCACTGTCTGTCCTAATCCTTTCCCTGCATTTAATAATCATCCTCTTTTTCCCCCCTTGTTTTATCTGGCATATTGTTAGGTACAACTGTTTTAGATTAAAGTATATGTTTAGAAATTCTTCATATTTTTCAAGTATTACATTGATTGCAAATGTATAATATTAGCTATATTTCATTTTCACAGAAGTAGTATTACTTGTAATATCTTATAAAGATGTCATGTTATAAATAATATCTTAGAGATCTTTAAAAAATCCTAAGAAAATCTCTGAATTGTCAGAAGACAAAAGAATTTCTTAGTTCATTGTTATAATGCAGCACTGTGTGTTTTCCTTCCACTGGACAATGTCTATAGGGATGCAAGATTGACAAATGACAAAGGGCTATGTAAAACTTTGAATAAAGGATGAGATTTTCATAATATAATGAACACAGAATTCATTCTGAACTGCTCATTTTAATCACCACTCAAGTGGGCCTCCAACAGGGTCTTTATGCAAATTAACATATATAATTAAACAAAATTGTGAGAAACATTAAAGGAGGGAGTTGCAGTGTGAGGTCTACCAGTTTCCTAGTCAGACAAGCAAACTTTAGTTCTAAACTGCATGATCAGAATTTTTTTTCCAGCCTGCTTATCAGTTAGAGAACTATCATAGTCACTTAAAAACATAGGTAATGAAAGGTATTCACACAAACAGATTTGAACAGAGTAAGAGACTAGGCCTTTTTATATCATCTGGAATTGTCATTAAGTCAAGGTGTAAAAATGAAAAGCTCTGACAGTTGGGAATCAATAGCCATCTTTCTATCTCTCAAAGCCTGGCACAAAAGTGATGATGATGCTGTTACCATGGTTACAATTCTTCGAGAAAGTGAGCAGCTCATTCTATTCTTAGTGGATTATTTGCCTGCATGTGCTGTTTTTTGGGTTTGTTTTTTTTAATTCAGTAAGCAAACATAACACATTTCAACCAGCTTCGATGTCATGTGCCAAGCTTTTGGATACATAAAGAGACTACTGATTTCCCAGAGTTGAATACATTATATAATTTTTTCTTGCATTCAGTGGTGCTTTCACTAATTCTTGGCTTTGGATTTTTGACTTTTTAGAGAGAGGCTTCTTCAGAGATTCACTAGATCAGGTTTAAGCACTGTCTATGACTGTGCCGGGGCATTTTCAGAACCCAGATGTTCAGTGCACTTAAGTGATTTGCTGTACTACTCAGTCCATACACAATGGCCAGTCAAAGGATGTTGAAGGACACCAATAAACTACACACACTGAATGCACATAGGAGATGATTAAATGACAATGACCTCACTATGCAAGAAGCCTTGCAGGCAAGATGAGAGCAACAATAAAGGAAGGACACAACATATGAATCCCTACAAAAAAAATCTTATCCTACATCCTAAGAGAACACTTTACTGTAAGATCCTTCACATGAGTAATGCCTACAAACAAATGGTATGAAATTGGGAACCTCCATGCCCAAGATCTTCATAAACTAAGGGTCCATCCCAATAAATATCTCCCTCCCCGCAAAAATCAGGCCTTATAGGGGAGTTGCCACATTTGCTGTGTCCAGACTGTCTTTCCAATATTATAAGTGGTGCTTCCCATTTGCGAGTCAAAGTTACTGCCGTGTCAGCCATCCCTGCTGTGCCGTAAGCATCATGTGAGAAGCAGGGATGGGCAATACAGTCCTCCCCCGCATTGTGCAATCAGAAAGCCCAAGTCAGACTTGGCCATATCAGCTGTCTCTGCTCCCATTTGTAACAAATGGAGACAGTGACCATGGGGATCCTCCGTTAGCTCTGAGCATTACTGCATTGAATGCCTCTGCTCTATACCCCTAGAGACAGAAAATAGAACTGGAGAGCACTACACCTATTGACCTGCCCCCGTTACAAAATCAGACTGGATCTCCTCATCCATCCAGAGAGATGTATCCAAGCAGGGAAGGGAAATGGGAAAGTCACCGAAGTTGCAATTCCCATGACAGATACCCAGTAATTATAAGCGTGCTTGCGCCCACACACAGACTGTATGTTTTCAACATACAGTACAGTGAATCCCAATCAATCAATCAAACAAACATCATGCTGGGAAAAGTTTTGTGGCTAATACACAATCAGAAAAAAATCAAAGACTGCTGATTTATTGATAATTTGTCTGCATAATGCAGATCTAGATAAAAACTTTTCCAAAATCCAGGTACAAAGAAATGGGGGTTTGGTTCAGGCCCATTTTAGCTCTTTAACTATCAGTTTACACAGACACTGCTGCTGTACTGGACATTTCTAAAGATTTACAGTAGCATCCTCTACCACAATCAAATTATGTCTTTCCCCCTCTTCAAACATTTGAACTAGGACAGGGGTCTCAAACTCAAATGACCATGAGGGCCACATGAGGACTAGTACATTGGCTCAAGGGCCGCATTACTAACACCTCCCTCCTACTCCCTCAGCCCCACCCCCACTCCTCCCTTTCCATGAGGCCCCACCCCTGCCCCGCCTCTTCCCACCCCTTCCCTGCCCCCATTCCAACCCCTTCCCCAAAATCCCCACCCCAACTCTGCCCCTCCCTGCCCCCAGGGGGAGCATGAGGGGTACAGCAGGGGGCTCAGGGCAGGGGTCGGGGTGCAGAAGGGGTGCTGGGTACAGCAGGGGGTCGGGGTGTGGCAGGGTGTTGAGGGCAGTGGGTTGGGGTGCAGGAGAGGTGTGGCAGGGGGTCAGGGTACAGGGTGCGGCAAGGGGCTCAGGGCAGTGGGTCGGGGTGCTGGAGAGGTGTGGCAGGGGGTTGGGGTGCAGGGTGTGGCAAGGGGCTCAGGGCAGGGGGTTCGACTGCAGGAGGGGCTTGGGGGTGGGCTCTGGCCCTGTGTGCACCGGGGACAGGGCAGGCTCCCTGCCTGCCCTGCCCCTGCGCCGCTTTGGGAAGCGGATGGAACCTGGGGGAGATGGGGCACGGGGGTGGTGGTGTTGCTGTTGCTTCAGGCACCGCCTCCAGCATCTCCCATTGGTCAGGAATGGGGAACCGCGGCCAATGGGAGCTGCTGGGGGCAGTGCCTGAAGCAACATCAACACACACACCCCTTGTGCCCCTCCTCCCCCAGGTTCCAGCCGCTTCCCAGAGCAATGCGGGGGCAGGGCAGGCAGGCGCGTCAGGCCAGAGCCACTCTAGGTAAATGCAGGGGGAGGACAGGGGGGGCCACGAGGAGCTCGCGGGCCGCAGAAAATAACCTCGCGGGCCGCGTGTTTGAGTCCCCTGCCCTAAGCTGACAGAAGATGTAGAGTGGAAGGGGTGGGAAGAGGCAGTCTGCCTCACATGTGTACCAGTACCACTATGGTCCAGCTGAATTCAGGGTTTTGTGCATCCACAGAGAAGGATGAGAGAAACTTTTGGCCCTTAGCTATTTGGCTGTTTCAGTTTCTCCCTGAATAATTTAATAAAATTATATCATGTTTACTTTAGAGTGATATAACAGGAAAGAGTAGAAAAATAAAATTTAAATTATTTGCATACACACTGTAGAAATATCATGAAATATTTACCAATTTGGTCACAAACAGAGCAATTTCTAAGCATGGCAGCCAAACTCCTTCAAAAGACACAAAAATGGTCTTCAGATGTGTATTAGCTTATACACTAGCAAGAGCCGGAAAAATGCATTTATGATAGTGCAGATATACAGCCAACTTCAACACTACTAGTCTATAAACACAATTCTGTCTGGAAGTAAAGTAATGGGATTTTACAATTCTATTGGAAGAATTTTCTACTATAGTCAATTAAGATTCTATTCAGTATCTCAGTGAAACATAGCTGAACAAGTCACTGGTGCTCAGTACTAACAAGCACAAGCAGCTGATTAGGTTATCAAAGATAAAAGGAGTAAATTCAAAGTTCATTTGTAATGGATGGATAACGCTATAAAATACTGAGCAGATGCAAAGTCTGCTCTCTCACTCTCCAATTTACCAACTTCATTCAGCTTGCTTAAACATCAGGATTACGTATTCTTCTTTCAGTTTTCTGGAAACAAAGGTTTAGGAAATAGGCAATTGTTGAACTTCCATACAAAGTCAAAGAACCTCTACAAATGATGCAGACAAATGCTGGGAACAGACTTACTCAATATCCAGCACCTTACAAACACCCTTATAATGCTTTATGAAGCTAGTCTTTTTTTTTAATTCATGCAGTTCAACAAGCTTTTTCTCTCATAACTTTATTTTTGGTTTAATTGTAAGAACCAGAAAACAGATCTGAAACTTAAGAATTCTTATTTGAAAATACAAAATAACTCTGGGATAGAACAAAATACTGCTTCATATAAGTTCGCTGGTTTGTAACTTGAAATTTGCTTTAAAAAAATATTTCCTCCTAAGTGTCTGTTCACAGAAGGGCCTTTGTGTGGAATTTGCAACAGTATATATTCTGAAAGATGAACAATCAGTTGGCTATCTAGCGCCTTCACCCCTACTTCCATTAAAGGATCATCTGAACAAGCTCCCCTTTCTCTTCTGAAGTGAGCTCCTCTATAGTAGAGTGCATCAGAGTAGCATTTATTTTTAGAAACTCCATGGCAAAAATCTATTAAACCTTTCCAGATACAAAACCCCTTTAATTTACATGTCTTGCTGTTAAACATCCACATGTCTGATGTACATGATGTTAGCTCTTAGCAATTCCCTGGCCTTCATAAACAATCGAAGCTTTTCATAAATGCTAAGGCCAGAAGGGGCCATTATGATCATCTAGTCTGACCTCCTGCATAACACCGGTCATAGAATTTCACCCAGTAATTCCTATATTGAGCCCATAACTTCTGGTTGAACTAAAGCATATATTTTAGTACAGTTCTGACAGAGTTTTACCCGCAACAGTGCTGTCTTACCTTTATAAAAAAAATTTAAGGGCACAATTCAATAAAAATTTAAGGGCACAATTCAGATCCATGCAATTTCTATCTGACTAAAACACAAACAATGGCGCTGTCAGAAATGGCATAAAACTGGTTTTCAGATTATTAATATTTTAATAAAGATAACTGATATATTACTCAACAGCACAGCTCCAAAATATTCCACAACTGTGCTAATGTCCAACCAAGAATCAACATACATAAGGTGTGAATTACTGCGGCATTAATTCATTAATGGTTAGAAGTACTATAAAGTAAATCAGATGGAAGATGCTATGCAAATTCAAAGTATTTATGTTCTTTTTGAAGATTTAAAAAAAAATTAAAAAGGCTGACCCAAACTAGAACTCTGGACCTGAACATCCCAAATTGTTGAAGTAGTTTCTTTTGGAATCCAGATTCAAAACCTTGCAGCGAGAGCAAGGTCTGAGCTTTTTCTCCTCAATCTCTTGGAAATGTATTGATTTATTTTTGTAAACAAGGCGGTGGGGGAGATAGAATGAGGATGATAATCCAAAATGGTTTCTAACAAACTGTAAACTAACACAAATCACGTTATATTTAACATACATGACAGCATCCCTTTAAAATACTTCTTGATGAAGTTGTATTCTTAGGATAGAATGTAGTATTTTGGACCCAACAGAGATTCTGCAGGTGAGCAGCATAAAATAGTTATTTAAACACCTAAAATAAAAGCAAATTAATTGTGCATATCAATGACTGTACAATAAGTTATTTGTGAAGTAAATACAAAAGATATTATTGGCTCTTAAAGATTTTGATATTTTCAATAGTAGAACAATCATGGTATAATGTGATGTAGAAATTTTAAATTGAAATAATTGCATGTTACTCTTTTTATATCATAAGAAAGCCCCATTTCAGGAACTACTATAAAGGGGTATGTGTAGAGATGACTAGAGGATGGAAGTTCTGTTTTGTGAAGGATTTCAAAACGTGGCTTCATTTCATATCTAAGCAATAAAAAAAAACCCACTGTTACTAACCTTTCGTAACTGTTTTTCTTCAAGCGTTACTCATGTCCATTCCATGTTCGGTGTGCGTGCACCACTTGCGTCGTTGCTGGAAATTTTTCTATCAGTAGCATCTGTCGGGCCAGCTCTAGCACTCTCAGGTGCAAAGCATTTATGCACCGGTATCAGGGGCAGTGCAAGCCACCAGGGGCGGCTCTAGTGATTTCGCTGCCCCAAGCACGGCGGCATGCCGCGGGGGACACTCTGCCGGTCGCCGGTCCCGCGGGTTCGGTGGACCTCCCGCAGACATGCCTGTGGATGCTCCACCGAACCCGCGGGACCAGCGGCCCCTCCATAGGCATGACTGCGGGAGGTCCACCGGAGCTGCCTGCCGCCTTCCTGGCAACCGGCAGAGCGCCCCCCGCAGCATGCCGCCCCAAGCACGCACTTGGCATGCTGGGGTCTGGAGCCGCCCCTGCAAGCCACACACCCTCTCAGTTCCTCCTTGCCCGCCAACTCCAATAGAGGGGTTGGAGAGTGGGTCATGTAATGGACATGACATCTCAAACAACAACAGATAGAGAAGGTTAGTAACCACGTTCTTGCCCTCCACCAAGAGGGCAGAGAATTCTTGTCTCGAGTTCTGAGGCAGAGAGAGTCTGAACTTGGACAAGGAGACCCACAGATAGTAGTTGTATCTCCCCAGTAGGGCTTGCTGGTTTGAGATATGCAGCTTCAGACTACCTGTTGAATAAACCTTCCTCCCAGACAGATCCAGTTTTTACATGTCTTTTTGTTTGGAGGGTAGCATCCGTTTGGGCCGCTTGTTGGCTACTGACACAATGAGGGACCCTGGAGGCGGGTGGAAGACTAGACCTGCTGGCTGGCACATATTTCTTTTCCACCCTCTTTGAGGTGGGGGTGGCAGAGAAGGAGTTTGCCACAGGGCCTTGACCAAACCCACTGCAGCCTCATTAATGGGTAAGGCCACTTAAGGAGTTGCTGCAGCCAGAATGTTAACAACTCGGTGGGATGATTCCTTAAGGATCTCAGTCTCTAACCCCAGGTTAGCTGCTAGCTGCTTCAGAAGGTCCTGATGGACCCTGAAGTCGTCCTGTGGAAGTGAGCTACTCAGCCCCGAAATGTCCTTGTACAGGGAGGAAAAGAAAGAGGCTTGTACCAGAGGAGGGACTTCTTCCTCTTCCTTAGCCTCAATGTCGAGAGCGCCACATCTTGAACATTGGTACCGGTGTTGGTACTAGAGTCGGGGTCTGGTGCCAAGTGGGGAGGAGCAGCAGCCCGCCTCTCAGAAGGCACTGAGCAAGACCAGAGGGAGGAAGGACCCGGTACCGGGGGAAAACCCCCAAAGGTTCCAGTATGGCCACTGCCCACTTGGACAGGTGCAAGGAGGACCCATACTGAGGTACAGCCATACATAGGACAGGTACCGGTGGTGGCCCTTAGGCTGGCTGTAGGATGCCACCTCAGACTCAGATGAAGAGTCCTCCCAGGGTGACCACAGTAGAGTGGTACCCCTCTCTACCTCCATTTGGTGCAGGCAGTGGATCAAAGACGGTATCGAAGATAGCATCATGGTCAGCTTGCTCCTAGAAGGCCCAGTGCCGGTGCTCAGAGCCCCACACTCTTCCGCTCACGGTGGTTGAAGCCAGTGGCTGTTCCATCAGAATCGGTGGGAGTGGAAGTGTCAATAAGCCCCTGGCTGCTACAAAGGCCTCTGGGATTGATGGTACCAGCAATCCACTGGTGTCATCGTTCTTCCAGGCATTGGCAGAGTCTTCTGTACTGGACTTGACACTCTGGGCAGAGTTGACAATACCACCGTGGGACCGGGGGTGGAGGAGTGGCCCAGCATGGGTTGCACTCCACTGCCTTCCCCATGTTTCTCCTTCTTCTGCCCTCCGTCAGTGCGCTGCTTTTTGTACTTCTTCCTCAACGCTAGAGATGGGGAACGGTGCTGGAAAATGCACTGTGCTGGAGGAGCACTTTGTACCGAGGCTGAAGTGCTCGGTGCAGAATCAGAGCAGCTTGGCTCTGAGAGAGGCTTCCATTAGGACAGCCTTCAGTCTTATAGCTGTCCTTTTCTCTGTGGGGTTGAAAGCCCTGACAAATATCGGGCACCGGTCTCTCACGTGAGTTTCTCCCCAACACTTCAGACAACTGGAGTGTGGATCACTCATGGGCTTAGGCTTGCCACAGGAGAGACAAGGTTTGAGGCCCAGGGCATGCCTGGCCCTGGGGGCAAAGAGCCCCTCAATGATAGTGTTAATGTAAATAGTTAGAGATCCCTCTCCATATGAATATTATTTATATATATACACACATACATACATTATACACACACACACACACACACACACACACTAAACTATATTTAAACTATGAAAACAGAGTCCAAAAACCACTGAGAAGAAGGCTTGCTGAAGAGTAGTAGTTCCAGCTACGGTCACGGGTGGTAAGAAGGAACTGACAGAGTGTGCGGCGAGTGGCACCCCTTATACCAATGCATATGCATGCAGCACCAAAGGGCGCTACAGCCAGCCTGACAGGTACCATTGAGGGAAAAATCTCTGGAAACAGTGCACGCAGCATGCACACACCTAACGTGGAATTGACACAAGCAAGCACTTAAAGAAACAAAAAAAAATTTAAAGTTCTCCATGAAAGAAAATTCTGGGAAAAAAGTTTTAGTTTGATCAATACATTTAATTGTGACAAAACTAAAATGTTTTGATTTTTTATTTATTTTGTATTGTAATACACATTTTTAATAAATTCAAATAAATAAGTACCCATATATACTCGATCATAAGCCGATTCGTTTATAAGCCAACCCCCCACCCCTCAAGATAGATATGTAAAAATGGAAAATTTTTTATAACCCATTCATAAGCCGACCCTATAATTCAGGGGTCAGCAAACTTTGGCTCCCAGGCCATCAGGATAAGCTGCTGGTGGGCCGAGATGGTTTGTTTACCTCGAGCATCCATAGGCATGGAGGCAAACCTAAGTAAACAAAGTGTCCTGGCGCACCAGCTGCTTACCCTGACAGGCCGGGACAGCAACTGGTGGGGGGAAGCTGGGAGTCAGGGGAGTAACCTCTGTGACCACCCCCCACATGACCCCATGCCTAGCCCGGGACCCACGCACTCTCCCCATCCCATCCCTTCCCACCTTATCTGGGGAGGGCTAAGGGAGGATGTCTCTGACCTGGCTGGAGCTGCTCCAGCAGGCTGGGCAGCGCAGCTGCAGCCTGCTCCAGTGGGCCAGACTGGGCGGCACAACCACAGCATGTTCCAGCAGGCTGGGCCGGGTGGCACCGCTGCAGCGTGTTCCAGTGGCATGGGCACAGCCTGCTCTGGGAGGTGGGGCCGAACGGCACAGCTGCAGCCTGCTAGCCCCAGAGCTGCTGCTGCTTCAGAGGCTGGGGGAAGAGCAGAGTGGCCAGAAGCGGCGAGACTCTGGCCCCAACTCTTCCCTTCTGGCTGTGTTACCTCTCCTTGCTCCCTCTGTTGGGGGGGAGGGGCTGTGTCCCACCTCTCCCTCTCTATACCCGTTCATAAGTCGACCCCCTTCTCTGGTGCTTCGCTTTTTTTTTTTTACTAAAAAAAATCGGCTTATGAACAAGTATGTACAGTAGTTTCAAAATGAATCAAAATGTTTCATTCCGGAATGTTTCAGTGTTGTCACAACTTTTCACTCCCGTTTTCTTCAAAAAAAATGAAATTCTGGTGAAATTGACCCAATTGCATATTTTTTTTCTTTTTAAAAGAACTGTATATTCTGTCACAATATGGGTAAACTGAAGTTTCTTAACCAGCTCTATGAGTAGGTATCTGCCCCCCTTGTAAATAAACCACCTTGACAGAAAATATCTTGCCTCTCTCAAGACCCTGGGAAAAAGTAACAATTAGTTCATCCCTCTCTCATTAAGAGATTTTATCGTGCTTGGGATCCCCTGCTGTGATTTCTCTCACAAATTCAGACTTTTAAAGAATATTAATTTACTGCTGATGTACCGAAGCTTTCAGAAACTTGTCACCTGGTATAGCTGAATGACATGTGGGAAGGATACTGTACTCTGAATACTGTTTAAAGACAGCCTTTTCCCTGCACCCACATAGAAGACAGACAGAACAGCAGTGCATTTTGGCATTGTTATGGCAGGTGTGACTGCACCAGAGTTACATAGAAACAACTACCACCATGCTCTATAACAAGGTACCTCTTCATGTTATCTCAAACCACAATGATCATTTTTGCTGAAATGAATTTCAAAGTTATATCTAACTTAATAAATTAGACGCTTTAATGTCCACTCTTAATTATACCCTTTTTTTTTTTTAGGCGTTAATGCTTTCAAGGTTTCTCTCTCCCATTAAATCTCTGTGGTTTGGAATAATGTATCAATGTGTACAAACTCTGTTGACGTAAACAATAGCACCACTGCGTGAGAAGAGGGCGAAACTTACTGGCTCAGAACAAAAAATAAATAAATTGTGCTTACTAAAAATAAAGCATTTACTAACACTGTACAAAAGCTTTCAGCCATGTCTTCATGGATCACCATCTTGTCACAGATGTATTCCTTCAGACAAGATTTCAAATGTGCCTTATCCAAGGTCATTTAAGATTCTCCAGGATTGTCAGATAAGAATACTGATGCTGAAGCACAATACCCAAAGTAGGCAGCTTACTCGTTACACCGACCCACTATTTACTCACACACTGAGTACAAATCTGTAAATTAGCAAATTCCAAAATTAGGTAACCACATTCTGTCCATTTAAATTCTCCCTGTAATTTCAATGAATCAAGTTACTCACCTTCACTGCCAGCTTTAGAGTGTTGCCAGAGATGTTAAACAGTGCACTGCCCTTATGTATTTGTGTAAGGTACGTAAAGAACTTTGGGAAGATTCTGGACAAATGGTGCTATACAAAACACAAGCTATTATTAATTTATACAGTAACACTAAAGTTAAATCTTGTTTAAAATAATTTGCATTGGGATTTTATATCTTATAAAGTGACATCTTTTATCTTATAAAATTAGAGTCTCCTTCAATCGTAAAGGTTGGGCAGAAAACAAGACAACTCAAAGTCCACATGTTGCAAATTTATTTTACCAGGGAAGCACTTAGGACCTGATCCAACTCCCCACAAAGTTGATCATCAGACTCTCAATGACCTCAATGGGAGTTGAATTGGACCCTTCCAGTGATTGGCACTGTAAAGAAGCCTAAGGCCCTGATCTCACAACTGGCTTCATGTGGGCACAGAAGTCCATTTGCACGGAGCCTGTTGCAATATTTGGGTCTAAAATCACTATATTAAATGCAATAAGAAAATGAGATCGGCTCTAAAAGCCAAAAAACACAACACAACACTAATGTATAGGTTTTAATGTAAACCAAGAAAATAAAAAGCCTCTTCTGAAACAGAGTTAAACAGCTTCCATAGAGAATAAAAACTACATTACAAGCCATAAAAAAATCCAGTTAACCACACAAACAACTCAGCCTGCCAATTAAATATGGGAAGGATTCATAGAATCCTAGAATATCAAGGTTGGAAGAGACCTCAGAAGGTCATCTAGTCCAACCCTCTGCTCACAGCAGGACCAAAACCAACTAAATCATCCCAGGCAGGGCTTTGTCAAGACGGGCCTTAAAAACCTCTAAGTATGGAGATTCCACCACTTCCCTAGGTAACCCATTCCAGTGCTTCACCACCCTCCTAGTGAAATAGTTTTTCCTAATATCCAACCTACACCTCCCCCACTGCAATTTGAGACAATTGCTCCTTGTTCTGTCATCTATCACCACTGAGAACAGTCTAGATCCATCCTCTTTGGAACCCCCCTTCAGGTAGTTGAAGGCTGCTATCAAATCCCCCCTCTCTTCTCTTCTGTAGACTAAACAAGCTCAGTTCCCTGAGCCTCACCTCATAAGTCATGTGCCCCAGCCCCCTGATCATTTTTGTTGTCCTCCGCTGAACTCTCTCCAATTTGTCCACATCCTTTCTGTAGTGAGTCCAAAAACTGGACGCAATACTCCAGATGTGGCCTCACCACATACAGGGGAATAATCACTTCCTTCGATCTGCTGGCAATGCTCCTGCTAATGCAGCCCAATATGCCATTAGCCTTCTTGGCAACAAGGGCACATTGTTGACTCATATCCAGCTTCTCGTCCACTGTAATCCCCAGGTCATTTTCTGCAGAACTGCCGATTAGCCAGTCGGTCCCTAGTCTGTAGCAGCGCATGGGATTCTTCTGTCCTAAATACAGGACTCTGCACTTGTACTTGTTGAACCTCATCAGATTTCTTTTGGCCCAGTCCTCTAATTTGTCTAGGTCCCTCTGTATCTTATCCCTACCCTCCAGCGTATCTACCTCTCCCCACAGCTTGTCATTTGCAAACTTGCTGAGGATGCAATCCATCCCATCATCCAGATCATTAATAAAGATGTTGAACAAAACTGGCTCCAGATCCGATCCCTGGGGTACTTTGCTTGATACTGGCTGCCAACTAGACATCAAGCCGTGGAGCCCAACAATCTAGCCAGCTTTCTATCCACCTTATAGTCCATTCATCCAGCCCATACTTTTTTAACTTGCTGGCAAGAATACTGTGGGAGACTATCAAAAGCTTTGCTGAAGTCGAGATATATCATGTCCACCACTTTCCCCATAGCCACAGAGCCAATCAGGTTGGTCAGGCACGACTTTCCCTTGGTTAATCCATGTTGACTGTTACTGATCACCTTCCTCTCCTCCAAGTGCTTAAGAAAACAAACCATCTACATTGTTCTTTCCTTTAATTGTACATCTTTTGACATAGTAGTCTTTCATGCAATCTCAGTTCCAGTTAGACTCAAGACTGAACTTGTCTTTACTGAATTTAAAGTACTACACGTTGGAAGAAAAATAAAATCAAATGCCCAGCTACGAAATGGTGAACAACTAGACAACTAGCAGTACTCCAGAAAAGGATGGGGGTGGGAGGCATTGTAGTGGATTACAAATTGAATATGTCAACAGTGCAATGCAGTTGCTAAATAAGGGTAATATAATTCTAGGGTGTATTAACAGGACTGTTGTAAATAAGATATAGGAGGTAACTGTCCCACTCTACCTGACACTAGTGAGGCCTCTGTTGGATACTGTGTCCAGTTTTGGGCTCCACACTTTAGGAAAGAGGTGGACAAATTGGAGAGAGCAACAAAAGTGATTTAAGGTTTAGGAAACCTGCCATATGAGGAGAAGTTAAAAAAGCAAACATTAGTCTTGAGAAAAGACGACTGAGGGTGGACCTGATAACAGTCTCCAAGTATGTTAAATGCTGTTATAAAGAGGACTGTGATCAATTGTTATCCATGTCCACTAAAGGTAGAACAAGAAGGAATGGGCTTAATCTGCAGCAAAAGAGATTTAGGTTAGATATTAGAAAAAACTAACTATAAGGATAGTTAAGTACTAGAACAGGCTTCCAAGAGAGGCTGGAAAATCCCCGTGATTGGAGGTTATTAAGAACACATTGGACAAAACACTTGTCAGGGGCAGTCTAGGTTCATTTGGCCTCGTCTCAGAGCAGGAGGCTGGACTACATTTTTATGATTCTATGATTATAGAGGCAACATTATAGACCATGGAGACTGAATGCAATACAAGTTTCTTCCTCACCACCCTCAAAGTTCTCTAGATTTACTAATTGCTAGCTAAAGAAAATTCAGTAGATCACATTAGCACATTATCACAAGTAGATTGCAAGACCCAGATTTTCAAAAAAAGCACAGTTCATATTTACAAACCTAAATGAAGTGGCCAAATTTTCAGAAGCACATTGTACCCAGCCATTCTACGTTGTACTAAAAAAATCACACTGAGCAATTTCAAAAAGGTGCTATTTTATGCCATTTTCCATTCAGTTTTATAAAAAAGTGTCACAAAGATGAATAGCATAGCAATATTGGAACAAAAATTCTATTTCATGACTTATTAAAGATGACAAAGAAAGACCAAACTCGAACCCTGAGCAAGGCAGAGAACACTTTAGGCCACGTGATCTTCATCAAACTGGTGTCATGGAAAGACTAATGAGGACATAAAGAGGAACCTAAAGGGGCATGACACAACAGTGACAATATCAACAAACTCTTTATTTTATTCAGCTTTATACAGAGCCAAAAGGAACTACCACAAAGAGCATGAAATGCTGAAGCTATTTATCCACTTGTACCCTCCCCACCTTAGGATAAGGTGCAAGTGCTGGAGGAACCTCCTGGTGCAAGTGCTGGAGGAACCAACTAGGGGAAAAGCTCTTCTTGACCTGCTGCTCACAAACAGGGAAGAAATAGTAGAGGAAGCAATAGTGGATGGGAACCTGGGGGGCAGTGACCATGAGATGGTCGAGTTCAGGATCCTGACACAAGGAAAAAGGGAAAACAGTAGAACAGAGACCCTGGACTTCAGAAAAGCAGACTTTGACTCCCTCAGGGAACTGATGGGCAAGGTCCCTTGGGAGAATAACATGACGGGGAAAGGAGTCGAGGGAAGCTGGCTGTATTTCAAAGAAACCTTATTGAGGTTGCAGGAACAAACCATCCCGATGTGTAGGAAGAGAAGTAAATATGGCAGGCGACCAGCTTGGCTTAACAGTGAAATCCTTGCTCGTCTTAAACACAAAAGAACCGCTTACAAGAAGTGGAAGATTGGACAAATAACCAGGGAGGAGTATAAAAGTATTGTTCAGGCATGCAGGTGTGAAATCAGGAAGGCCAAATCACACTTGGAGTTGCAGCTAGCCGGAGATGTTAGGAGTAACAAGAAGGGTTTCTTTAGGTATGTTAGCAACAGGAAGAAAGTCAAGGAAAGTGTGGGCCCCTTGCTGAATGAGGGAGGGAACCTAGTGACAGAGGATGTGGAGAAAGCTAGTGTACTCAATGCTTTTTTTGCCTCTGTCTTCACAGACAAGGTCAGCTCCCAGACAGCTGCACTCTGCAGCACGGTATGGGGAGGAGGAAAGCTAGACGAGCACAAGTCCATGGGGCCAGATGCGCTGCATCCGAGGGTGAGTTGGGATGAGATTGCAGAGCCATTGGCCATTATCTTTGGAACCACTTAAAGGAGGGGAAAGTGATCAGGAACAGTCAGCATGGATTCACCAAGGGCAAGTCATGCCTGACTAACCTAATTGCCTTCTATGATGAGATAACCGGCTCTGTGGATGAGGGGAAAGCAGTGGATGTACTATTTCTGGATTTTAGCAAAGCTTTTGATACAGTCTCCCACAGTATTCTTGCCAGCAAGTTAAAGAAGTCTGGGCTGGATGAATGGACGGTAAGGTGGATAGAAAACTGGCTAGATGGTCGGGCTCAACGGGTAGTGATCAATGGTTCCATGTCTAGATGGCAGCCGGTATCAAGTGGAGTGCCCCAAGGGTCGGTGCTGGGGCCGGTTTTGTTCAATATCTTCATTAACGATCTGGAGGATGGTGTGGACTGCACCCTTAGCAAGTTTGCAGATGACACTAAACTGGGAGGAGTGGTTGATACGCTGGAGGGTAGAGATAGGATACAGAGGGACCTAGACAAATTAGAGGATTGGGCCAAAAGAAATATGATGAGGTTCAACAAGGACAAGTGCAGAGTCCTGCACTTAGGACGGAAGAATCCCATGCACTGCTACAGACTAGGGACCGAATGGCTGGGTAGCAGTTCTGCAGAAAAGGACCTAGGGGTTACGGTGGACGAAAAGCTGAATATGAGTCAACAGTGTGCCCTTGTTGCCAAGAAGGCTAATGGCATTTTGGGTTGTATAAGTAGGGGCATTTCCAGCAGATCAAGGGATGTGATCATCCCCCTCTACTCAGCACTGGTGAGGCCTCATTTGGAGTACTGTGTCCAGTTTTGGGCCCCACACTACAAGAAGGATGTGGATAAATTGGAGAGAGTCCAGCGGAGGGCAACAAAAATGATTAGGGGGCTGGAGCACATGACTTATGAGGAGAGGCTGAGGGAACTGGGATTGTTTAGTCTGCAGAAGAGAAGAATGAGGGGGATTTGATAGCTGCTTTCAACTACCTGAAAGGTGGTTCCAAAGAGGATGGATCTAGACTGTTCTCAGTGGTAGCAGATGACAGGATAAGAGCTTATCAGTTTCTTTGGGCATGTCTTCACTATGGAGCTAAATCAGCGCTACTGCAATTGATGCAGCGGCATCAATTTAGCAGATCTGGTGAAGACCCACTAAGTCGATGGCAGAGCGCTCTCCCATCTATTTCTGTACTCCACCTCCCTGAGAAGCATAAGGGAAGTCGGTGGGAGAGCATCTCCCGTCGACATAGCGCGGTGTAGACACCGTGGTAAATGGATCTACCTACGTCAACTTCAGTTGCGTTATTCACATAATGCAGTAGTATAGCTTAGATCAATTTACCACAGTAGTCTAGACCTGGCCTTTGTCAGTTTGTTCCCCTACCATCATAAATTCTTTTTTTCCCTATCCTTCTCCCAACCCTCCATCCTGTGCTTCTAGACAGATGTCCCTCATATTTCCCACTTCCAAGATGTGGAGTGGGGCTACCTAAACTCCTTCCCCTCTCATCTTTTGACATACACATTCACCGTGCCTCCTTTCTTTTATGGTTCCTTTGGCTCCTCCTTACTCAGGTACTGCTATAATTTAATCCCCTGTAGCCCACTGCAATTCCTAGTCCTCCCTAATCCCACGTGTCACTTAATTTCTCTTTTATCTTTCAAATACCTGTTTGAAACCCACTTCACTCAGGAAGCCTTCCATCTCCAACCCTCACAAAAATAAAGCCCTAAAACCAAAATCACAATGCATATTATGTAAAATCAAATGCTCGTGACCTTATTTTATGTGACGACTATGCTACATTTCCAGACCATACATACTTGTCTGATGTTTTCACCTTTTGTTGTGTCTAATTTAGATTTCAATTTCCTTCCTGTCAAGTATGGCTCATCTTGAAAGTACCATGCATAATTCTGGCACTGTGTGTGTATTTTATATATTATGTATAAAAACACAGTCCCTATATTCATAATGCTGTGGATGACTGCACTCAGCAGTGATAAGTTGTCTGAGTAAATATGACATGTACAACACACTATTACACAATGCATGGGATTTTCAAGTGCTCCAGTTTTGTGTAACTCTGCTCTCAATGAGATCAATGATGAAACTCTCAGTAACTTTTGTGGGATCAGAATTGTGTCTCAAGTGAGTGATTATGAAAGTCCTACCCCTTATGGAATGATACCATTATTTTTTATTTGTTTCTCATTTTGCCTGAAAATCCTGGTTATTTAAATTTTTAACCTAATAGGGACATCTATCTTGAGGTGCCCGGGTCATAGTGGACAGTCATAGCAGGGGAAAGGTAACAAATTGAGGAAGACAGGTAGTATATCATACGTAAAGTCAGTCAAGCATTTGCTATACTAAAAATTTATTTATGAGCTGGATTGTGCCACATATGCTCTGATCTGCATTCAGGTCACAATTACAGCAGGTCCAAAATAAAAAAATAAAAATGTTAATTTGGAATTTCTTTTGACAATAAAAATAAAAAGGAAAACATTTTCATGTGAAGTTTTTCCATTTTTTGACCAGCTCTAGTTAAAATGCCTTGCAAATCTCCCCAGCACATAGTTCATGCCTGCTGTGCAACCTTAAAAAAGGATGCAGTGAGCGGTCCTCTCTATGGTAATTAACTCCACTGGCTGGTGTGAGGATGGAGAGCTATCACCCCCCATCTCCTGTGTACCCCCTTTGAAGGGAGAGGGATAGAGAAAGAGCTAGTGCCTCAGGAAATTCTAGTCCCGGCACTCTCACGTACCATATGCACATTTAATTTTAGAACAATTATCTTTTATTATTAGTACTTCCATGAATTCAGTCATTTGCTCCCTACCACTTCCTTCCACTTCAGTCAAATGCAAACACCAGCATGTGGACACATGGTGCATTAACAGCATGCTAGGCAATTGCAACCATGCTGGCAATGCCCATATTCTCTAGCGTTGACAGAATCAAAGCAAAAATAATTAGAAACAGGTCAGCCTAGTTTACAGTCTGCACAAAATACAAAATGCAAACTAATAGCAAGCAAAGAGTGAAAAGCAAATTAAGATTTTTTTAAAAAATTCATTTAATGTGTTATTTGTGACACATTCATATTTTTTAAAATAGGATTTTATCCTGAGAACATCCTTTTAACCCTATGTAGCAATAAAAAAGGTAGTGATTAAACTAAGCTGTTTCAATTAGGAAGTCATACATTTAATGATCATGTTCACAGCCTTCTGTTTCAGCAGTAATGGTGTCAGAACAAACCTTGACACTTTTAACAACTTTTTCCTTACTAACTCATACTCCAATATAAATCAGTAGCACAGCGAGCTTTGGGTTCTTTATGCAAAGTGATGGTGCAGTGGGGGAAAATCTGACTGTCCACAAAACTTGACTGTCCAAAAGTTGGCCCATACGATTGAGAGATACTTTGGGCGGACTTCCAGAGCATGAGTCCAATGGAGCTGTGTCTACACTGAAAAGCAATAGGACTTGAATCCTGGGACCTGGCTTGACTCAGGCTTGGCCTCTCCATCCCCATGGGGTCATGGGACCATGGGTTTGAGCCCTGGGTTGGTGCAATTTGTGTGTAGAGGGAAGGGAGGGTTAGGCTTGAGCCTGAGTTCAAACCTTGGGCTCAAGTTGTGGTGCAAACATACTTTAAAGGCCCCACACAGGCTACTTCAGCTATTGACTTGAAGCAGTCTCTATGGAATTCCTCCATGGCTGCTCTGTTGCCTTCAGTAGGGAGTGTCTTTTTCCCTCCCTCCCACTCCACGTGCATTTTTTTTTCCCCCTCAGAGTTCTAGGTTCTGGGTTTGTCCCTAATAAAGGTCATAGGGCTAATTTAACAGACCTGCCAAGTGTCATGCATCTGGTGAGAGAATGACATGCAGGCTGCCCCAATATCATTCCTGCAGCACACGATGGATGTCACATACTCAGCTAGCAGTCAGTTTTGGGCTGCAGTCCTGCCTGATCACCAGCAGGGGTTGATATGGCATCAGACGAGTCCAGAGACCTTCTCTGCCTCCCCTCCGGTGCTCTCCGCTCCCCCTGACTTTCCTGTCCACATGGAGCAGCCAAGAGAAGGTGGTGGCATAGTGGCAGCATCAATGACCCAACGCAGGGTGAAGGGAGAGGGGAGATGAGGGACTACTTGTGGAAGTAGTTCAGCAGCCACCTGTGCTTCCCCTGCATCAAACTGCCCTAGTTATTGCTATTTCTCCCGCAAGCTGCTTCTGGCTCTCCTCAAATCCTTGTCCAAACTTAGCGGGGCAAGGATAAAGGTCCTGCCTCCCCACACCAGCTTCTATCTCTTGGGAGAAACCCTGTACGGGAAATGTAGCCTCAAACACCCTCTCACCACCACTAAACCCACAGTGTTTTCAATACTGATGTTTGTGGTCATAGTCACATTTAACAAAATGTGCAAATTAGCTAATTAAGTAACTTGCATAATACGTGGCACGTGGAGCTACATAAAACTTTGCAGTTATGATGATTAAATGAATTCTGCTCTACAACATAGGGCTCACATAAGCCCCCAGCAACAATTTTTCCAGGGCCGTAAAAAAAAAAAAAAAAGTCACAGATGCCAGCTGGAGTGTTTATTTAATTCAGCACTAGATCAGCACCTTATAATGGCTAACTAAAAGAAAAATAAAGAAGGAAGTTAAATACATCAGTCTAGCCCTAAAATAATCATTCTTGTGTCCAAATACTAGATCGGAGGAGGATGTGGAAAGGTTTGTTCCCTGTCCCGTCAGTTCTTAAGAACAGGAAGGGATCTCTCACTGATACAATTAATTGTAAATCAGCGAAGCACACTGTGCAAAATTAACAACATAGAAATTGGTAAATGTTTCCACTCCCCTGATGTGAAAATAATGGTGTTCTTCTTTGAGCTGTATTCCTTACACAACCTTCTTAATTTCCTGACATACCGCTCAATTTAAAAAAATAAAATAAAATAAAAAAATCCGTCTATATTTAAAGATACCTTCACCCATCATATTGAGACAACTCTTCCTTCCCTCCCCTCCACAGCAGCACAGGACAGGAGCTGTTCTTAAAAATAACCACCTTGCTTCCTGTCTTGTCTGTTCTCAGAGCAGCTCAGAGTCTACAGTTTTCAAAGAAACTGATTGAGAAAATAATGTTACTGAGGCAGAGAAAGAGACAGGATTATCTTCTAAATCAAAGTGAAAATCAAGCACTGTATAAATTTGGGGGAAGGATGGGGAGATTCTAGAGAAGAAGCTTAACACTGAACATTCAATTCAATGGGCCCAGATATTAAGCTCTTAGGAATCATTATGTGTTGGTTTACATTTTTTAAATTTAAAACCTGTGATTGAGCAGACAAATAATGGAAACCCATAATTCTTGCAAAGAAAAATGAAAAAAATTGTCAGTGGATTTTAAGTAGCAAGATAGAATTAGCAAGGTTGCTAATCTCAGCACTGACATTAACAGAAGATGGTTGGCCAGGTTCCTGGTGCACAAGCATTGAGAGTTAGGAGAGAAAAAAGGACTATGACAACAAGATTAATGGAAGCAGAGTGAGCCTCTGCTTGGCTATGGAACTCCCTCATGTGAATGCTAAGAATGATCACTAAAACTTGCTGTCTTCCTGACAAGATACAAGACCCTTATTTTTGGCATAGCTTTCCCACCATAGCAGCAGGGTGCTCAGGCACCATAGTGCTGAGTACAGTAGAAATACCAAGAAAGAAGAGAGATAGGAGTTATCTACTGAACAGGTTTTGCAAGAGCATTACACTACCCAAAATATGGTTTGAAACTGGATTTGAAAAGCAGCCTGTGAAAGAGAGGTGTGGCATAGGTTAAAGGATTGTAATACACAGATAGACATGAGACCGGCTGGGATAAGATACTAATCAAAATAAGGGACTTTGCTCACTCTGGAAGTCAGACAGGGCTGTTTATAGACATGCTGTAAGTAATGTTTTTAAATGCAAAGAATTTAACTGGTGAGTGTTATTTCTAGAATCAGACAAGTTTATTACTCTGCTTCATTTCAGTTTAGTTTGATTCTCTCTCTAATTTCTATTGTAAATAATCCTCCCTTTAAATTAATCCGGATATGAACAGTTGTTGGGGGGGGGGGGGGTGAGAAAAATTGCTGATGAGAGGTGGGAGAGGAATAAAAAGGCACCAACTTGCACTGTCAGTCATAAATGTGGAAGCAGGGCTCACTACAAGAAGTGCTTTAGATACAGTGACTGCAACAAAAATGGAGCACACTGAAAGCCCAAAGACTAAAAGGTGATTGAGTTTAGGTGCTCTATGGTAACATGCTCTTCAGTGACACCAATCATTTTAGCATGTTTTACTCTCCAAATCTTATTTTACTCCAGGTACAACATTTAAATAAGAAATCAGGCTACTGACAGAAAAAGAGTTAAACGGTGATCCTCAAAAGTGGTTACTCTTACATTAAATGTTGTCATTATTTGAGGAAGACATTCTGCAAGGAAGTGGTCTATCAATATCTGCCTGCACCTTAGAAATATTACACTCTGGCCTAGATTTGGATTATTCAGATTATTTGGATCTCTCCATACTCTCACTGGCTAGTGCCAGCCTCCATATACGGTAACACGGTTTGGGGTTGGACATCACAAAACCCTTTGGCTCCTGACTTTGTACTCAGGCCAAAACTCATTGCTGATTCTGTCTTTCCCAAAGTCTAAGTTCAGTCACTCTCCACAAGACCCACCAATGACTGATCCACTTAACAGTATCCAAGTTGTCCTAAAAGCGGATTTTATTGGCACAGTAGGATGAGAGAAAAGAAATCATGAACTAAAAATGAAACACACACACTTGTCAGACAGATTCTATGAAGCAGGTTCAAATCTCCCATTTAAATGTATTGTTTCAGATACCTGAAAATCTTGTACAGAAAAGTCTTCAGTCTGACTCAGCAGCAACAAAATTGTATGTCTCTATTCCATCTCACTATGTCGCATGTCCCTTCTGAACTCTTCCTACTTTTAGCTCCCTTTGGCTTGTCAGCTTAAGATAAATGATGCCTTTAAGAGAGTGCTGCCAGTGTAAGTTATACATTTTGCCCAGGGCTTGAAGATTATGCTTTCCTACTGATTCTCTGTTATCTGATATGCATATTCTCTTTATCACCAGAACACTCTCTTAAGGTAACCTTTTTTATATTTACCTGCCCAATTTGAACCTAGTTTAAAGCTGTCTTCACTAGGTTGGCGAGTCTGTACATGAAGATGCTCTTTTCCCTCTTGGTCTCGTGGGCCCCTTTTCTTCCCAGCAGACATTCTTCCTGGAATAGCATCTCATGGTTGAGGAAGCTGAATCACTCCCATAGACACCCTCTGTGCAGCCATGCATTCACCTCCAGGATGAGCACATCCCTACCTGGGCCCTGACCCTCAGCTGGGGGCCTGGATGAGAACACAACTTTCACCCCGACCCCTTCACCCTTGAGCTCAGAGGCCGTAGTCACTGCCAATCTGCTCAGGGTCAGACCTAGCAGTACCATTAGTGCCCATGGGGGTGAGCAGCATGGGGTAGTGATCATAGGGATGGATGAGCCATGGCAACCTTTCTGTAATATCTTGGATGCAGGCTCCAGGCATGCAGTGCACTACCTGGGACATCACATCAGGTTAGCAGATGGATGCCTCCATTCTCCTCAGTAGGAGTCACCGACCACCAGCACCCTGTCTCCTCCCCTTGGGTGCAGCAGCCATCAGACTCCCAGTCATGGGGGCAAATAGCTCCTCCTCCTCAGCTAATGGGTCTGCTCCTCACCACCTGTTGCCAGTGCGGCATACAGTTCTTCGCCTTGATGGACAGGGGACCTGAGTGTGGAGTGGAGAATTGTCTACTGTTTGAGGTGACCAGCAGCTGATTTCCTCCTTGCAAAGCAGACAGTTCTCCTTCCTTTTCTGATGCTGCTGTAGTTATCTATAGTCAGCTAGTATCCTCCATCCCGCATGTCTCCATGTGTGTCCTGTTGATGAAGTCCTGGCACTCCCACATGCCACACAGACGAACCACCTCTTCCTGCAGCTCTCTTGCCTGCTTCCACCAACAGACACACTTCTCACACCTGGTGGTTCCCCCTGCTTGACTTTCATTGACAGGGATATGCAGGCCGCATTCCCAGCAAGTCAAGACCAGGCCTCCATGGAAGCCTCCAGGGTCAGGATGCCTGGCAGGGCACCCCCACAGGTGCAAGCAACTCTTATTGTATGTAACACTGTGAGCTGAAGGTCTAAATTTCAGCTTGGATAAATGTGCACACGTTGGGTTTGACAGAGTTAACTTGCTAAAAACAGAAGCATAGCTGTTGCAGTGCACGCAGCTGGATGGGATAGCCGCCTCAGTGAGTACCTAGGGTCCTGGGTGGGACTGTACTTGGGGTGGCTAACCAATCCTGCCACCTGCACTGCTGCAGCTACGCTGGTAATTTTACCATGTTACCTCAACCAAAGCTAGCATGCATATATGTCTACCTTTGCTCGAAATTACACCTCCAGCTCGAAGTGTAGACGTTCCCTTAGCTTACTCCACAAAAAGACCACCAAATCTGCAAAATTTTACAACTCCCTCACCCTTTGGGACATGATGCCATCTAACACTATACTTTCACTTACCCTTCATTAAACCAACATCACTGCTGACAATCCCCAGGGAAAGAAGACCTCTGTGCCCTGCTACTGACACAACCTACACAACAGTGCTGAAATAAGGTATACTAGATCTCTCAAGATACACTTCCACCTCTTTCCTTTGATCACACACACAGAAGGGTCAGACAGAGGGCCTCACATTCCCCATCCCCCAGACTGCTTCATATCACAGTTACAGCTCTTCCAAGCTGCTCCAGCTAATCCCTCCACCATTCCATACACTTGCACTTACTATGGTGAATGTAGCTACAGTGGATGCAGATAAATTTCCGGTGACTACTTCCAGCTCTAGGGGGCAGAGTTACAGTTACGTGGGTATGCACCATAACTTGAGATTTCCGGGTTTACAGAAGTTTGAGTTTTACTGAAGTTGACTTCCTGAAAGGGCATGAGCCACCACTGTGCAACCTTAACTCTGCAGTAATGAAGTTTGTCAGTGAATAGAGGGTGGTAGTGGAAGTCATGTGAGTGGTTGACTTTACTCAAGCAGCACAATGCAAAAAATAGGAGGTGGCCAACAGAGCCCTTCGAGAAGGCTACAATAAATCAGTCTTAAGGAAAAAATAAAAAAGGGGATGAAAAAAATAAATCAAAACTTGGTTTAAATAGTACTACAGCTGAAGTAAAGTTAACTACAAATGCAATCTCATGGCAGACAGAAAAGAGGATGCAGGGGTATTTTTTGCTAAGACTGTTCCTAGATACTACCATGGTTGGCACTTTAGAAATGGAAGTGGGGGAGGGGGAAGAGAGCACCCGTGCGCACACACAAGTACAGCTAAATCATATAACAATTAAGGTGTCATTCTATTAATGTATCACCCCATTTTGAGATTATATATATATATATATTTGCATAAATAATTATTAGCAACACAAGTCAGTGCCTGCCCCAGTGAGAGAAACTAGGGCTTGTAGTCTTGTGGGTTAGGGTGAACACAGCTGGAGGGTTGGGAGATGTGCCTGTCAGTGTGTGCAGGCTGCCCACGCCCAGCCTGCAGACTCAAAGAAGTTCAGGAAGGAAAACCTCCCATACAAGTCACAAGTCTGTTACCTATATTGGTAAACATTGGGCATCACTGATGTAAGGTATGCTTTATAGCTGGTCATACCCTAGACAACAGTACAGCCATAGCTGAGAGGGAAAGAAACATTTTTAGTATAGGAATTATTCAAGCTAACAGTTTTGTTACTGCATAGCATCTTATGCTATTAGATGACTAGTACACAAAAATAAGTCACAGGCTTTTTGTTTTTATCAACCCCCCCTCCCCCACACTAAATCAAGAGAGGCAATAAAAAAGAAATACCTGTGAATTTGAGAGAGAACCCAGTTTTTCCAAACAGAGAAATGATAAAGATATGTGGTGGAAACAGGCATGTGAAAAGCAATCCAAGTAGAAAACAATGGGTATAGTGACATTTCCTTATAATGTAATGTTTTGTGCTCATCTTATTAAACTATCTCTCTCTTAAACTAGCACTCCCTCTAGTCAATACAATTGATGCAGCTCATCTATATATTTCAAATTTGGTATTTAATCTCTTCATTGGAAAACAGTGTCAGCCATCTTGAAAATTATCTCCTACTATCAGATTAAAAGTGAAAAGGACAATATGCAATAATGAAAAATACTATATTCATTCCTTGGGAAATGAGAGAGTGTTGTTTATCCCAAGAAAATAAATCCTCCAAATTTCAATATTTGCAAGGAATGATACTTTGAAATTTCTGTATCAAGAACCCACCAGTATACTTTGGATGACAAGGAGATGCAAAACTTGCAACATCTGTCAACTGCCTAGCAAAAAAAGTATTTTCATAGAATGTAAAAAATATTTCCCTGCACTTTCAAAATAACCATTACATCTGTTATGGAGAGGTGTATGCTGTAGATTCTATAATGTGTTCACATTTCTGCATAAACAATTGCCCATGAAAGTTCTCCTGGACCTCAAGCCAACCACAGATCAAAATATTATATGCTGCTACTCAGCTCTAAATATTTAAATTTTCAGATACCTTTAAAAACTAAGCAGTTGTCAGAAATCATACTAATCTTTTTATAACCCTAAAAACCACGTACAGATATTTGCTGCAGGTTTTATTCCTATTCAGATGCACCACTGAATTTGCTATAACTAATGGAGTCATGGCTTCATCCTCCTGGAAGTGCAATTTAGAACTACCTAAAATAGAGGTTGCCGTGCCTTAGATTTTCGTTTCACATATCAGCTTTCTAAAGCCTGCTTTACAGCTCCCCCCACTCTGTGGCTGCAGCTTGGTCTGAACTGCAAAAGACTCAAGACTGGTTTATACTATTTGACTGTGCTAGCAGTTATCTAAGAATAGGAACCTATTCAACAGATCTTTCTAAACCTGGCTTCATTAATTTCCAATAACTAAAACCTTTCTAAACACAATGAAATGTTACTAAAAATAATGAGTGTCAATGTAAACACAAGTTAGTCTTATATGAATAACTCAAACATTTTCTCTCTCATTAACACAGCTGAACATAAAGCTATTCAAGTCACAGGGATTTACTAAAAAAACCTATAAATTCATTGACAGCATCAACAAAACATTATTTCAGACCAGCAGCTCCTCCTACCAGTGCACCGGGAAACCGCATTTAATCTCTGCACCAATTCTTCTAGGGCCATTTCTTCAGTTCTCAAACATATTCTCTGGTAAAACAAAAGAGATCCACAGCAAACATGTTTCCCCCTGCTCCAGAAATTTAAAAAAAAAAAAGAAAAGAAAAAAAACCCTGCACTACAGCAGTGCTTCACAGCCCTGCATTTCAATTACTCCACACAGATCCCGTATCAGCACAAAAGGAGGTGTGAGTGCACACTCCCCCACCCCCTTGCAACGCATAGGCTTGGCGGATGCTGCTCAAAACCAGAGCCATGAATGTTAATTACCTCAGGAACACTTAAAACTTCTCTCTTCTGTGCACTGGTTTGTCAGCAGCATCACTATTAAATGTCAAAATTAATGTGAAGCACTGATGAGACAGTAGCACACATCTCTACAACAGACTGAAGCAAGCACTGGGGAGAGCTTCAGTGAAGCAACAGCACATTTTGGAAACAGCAAGCCTTATGAGCTTAAACAAGCAATTCAGCAAACCTGAACAAAGCAGTATCCTCTTTCTTAAGTGAGCATTAGTCTTCATTTTACCCTCTTGCCAATTCAACTGCTACATAGGAAAATTCACTCATTGCAGATAAAAGGGCAATAAAATTTTACTAGCCTCCACAATATATTTACATTCTTCTATAGTTAAAAATATTATTTTGCATTTGTGCCTGACGTCCTCTGTTTGCTTAAAAAATCCCCAATGATATTAGAACCATTTTCAAGATAGTTTGGATGAGCTTAGCTCTTAAAATCCTGTTTGTAACAGCCCATTTATCCTCTACATCTCTATTTTCAGGAATCCAAAATGTCTGACTTTATGGCACTGGATTCATAGACATTAGAGATGGACAAGATCTAAGTCACCTAGTCCATTACACTACCTCCATATGGTTGTTCCCTGAAATTCATTTTTGGTGCATGTATCCAATCTTCTTTTTAAGGTCACAAGCAATGACTTCCACTACTTCCCTTGGGAGACTATTCCACAGTCTAATAAATCTCACTGTCAGAATGCTTGCTTTTGCTGATATTCAGCTAAATTCGCTCCTTACTTTCATCCTATTAATTGCAATTATACTGCTTTGTGCCATCACAAGTATTTGATGCTTTTCTTTAGTGCCTGTCTAATCAAGTTACTTATTTACCACAGGAAGACGAAAGGAGTCAACCTGTATTCAGTTATGATGTAACTGAACCCTAATAAATGGATAATGGGTAGCTATAAGGGGCTAGAGTTAGGTGGTTTTTGGAATGTGCAGCACAGTATTTCACATATGTACATTTAAGAGATTGCTGACCTAATGGTGTATTTGAATATTTACTAGCCTTTTCTTAACTGTTCATTTCCAACCAACTGCTTTTTCCACTCCCCAACTGTACATTCTTCAGTATATGCACACACACAGTAGCAACCTTAACTTTTACTCATATTTTTCAGTCTATTGACTTTTATACATTATTATTAAAACTACTGGCCCAGTGTAGAACTTAAAATCTTCATGGAGTTCCTGGCTTGATCTCTCTTTCCAGTCCTCTCTCCTTCAGCTCCTATTGCCTTTTCACTGCTCTGTGACGCATTGGAATTGTTTGCAAGGCTCATTTCTCCTTGCCCTGCATAAGCATTAGAAAGACCTGGGGTTTTGTAAGATACCTGTCAGTGTGCCAAATCCTGCTCCTGCTCAAGAGGGCCTCTTTGTGGCTGCCTGGGGTATAAATACCTCTCCACTCTTCTGGTCAACAGGAAGGGCAATGCAGTGACCCTGTCCATCCCCATACACTTTGCATTTTCTCCCCACCTGCTGTCAGGGAGCCCTTAAAGGGACAATGCCTCTTTTCTCCCAGCTAGCTGGACAAAGATCAACTTGCATAAAGGCTGCAGTAGATACATTTTTTCTCCACTTCTCTTTGCTTTGCATATAAAGCCCTAAGGATACTTAAGATACCTGTCAGTGTGCCAAATTATAACCAAATTTCGTAATAAGTATTTTAGAAACAACAATTAACGTATGTCCTAGATTTTAATGTTATTGAAAATATGTAAAGTTTGAAGTTTTACAATCAAGCTTATTTCTTTAAAGGGTAGAGGGACCTAAAACTTTAGATACTTTTTTAAAAAGTCTTATTTTCAAAGATTAACTACAAGCAGATACAATAATTATAAAAGGAGATGTAGCTATGTGGAAAATTTGAAGGAATAGTAATAAGCAACTTTTGAGCTACAGACAAGAAGACAATAATGACATCTCAAAATTTTGTTTATATACTTATATTTTCCTGACAGAGAAAAAAATGTATTTCATTTCAAGTTACAGTATACTGTACTGGTTTTATAATAAAACTTCTGTATTACCCTGGGTCCGTCTTATCTTTGATCTATTTTAGAAATGATAGCTAGATCAGTAAGAAATTGTCCCCAATTCTGATCATTATGAGATTAGCCTGTTGTCTTCTAAACCACAATTTTCATTTATTTATTTATTTTAATTTTTGCAGAGAATTTCTCTTTAGCAGTTGGAGCAAATCTGGCATTTTTCAGTCAAAAACAATGTTGCTAACCAAAGCAATTGGGCTGGGGACGGAACAGCTAAAACTAACGCTTATAATATAACATGGTTTCAACCTTAACTATGAAAAGACTAGATTGTGCATAATGGGATTCAATCTACTATTAAAAAAATATCGAGCATATGCAGCTACTACTTTACTTTATAAAATATAAGGATGAGACAGCACATTCTTAGATTTCAGAGTAGCAGCCGTGTTAGTCTGTATCTGCAAAAAGAACAGGAGTACTTGTGGCACCTTAAAGACTAACAAATTTATTTTAGCATGAGCTCTCTCTTTTCACATTCTTAGAGCAACAACTCCTAACACAAGAATGGCCATACTGGGTCAGACCAATGGTCCATCCAGCCCAGTATCCTGTCTTTCTACAGTGTACAATGCCAGGTGCCAGGTTCATTCTTTCTGAACAGGCAAGAGACCCATCACCGGTTGTCTGCTCCCAGCTTCTGGCAGCTTTTCTCTTAAACTAATAGGAGTTTGGGTTGCACAAGGAATGCAAAATAAGGCCCTTAGCATGTGTCAAGTCAACATTACAATTTATATTGCACAACAAGTTTTTCAGGCTACGAACACCTATTTTAGGTGTCCTTACGGTGAAATCTACTCGACTGAAATGGTCTCCCAAGGGAAACGATAGATGCCTGATCACCTGACATTTTTAAAACTGGGGCAAAAGTGCTGGAGAATATACTGAAGGGAGCAATTCTGCATTGGTAATGAGAAATGCTAGATTACCTACTAGCACTTTCTCCCAGTTTTTCTGATACATTTCAATTGAAGTTTGCTTTGTAATAATAGGATGTGCTTTACCAGACCTATGTTGCTTTTTATCGCATTCACACATATGCCTGCAGTTTAAAGAAAATCTGTATAGGTGTATTGGTTCCTGAAGAAAAAGCAGGTGACTGTCATACCACATTTTTTAACTAATACATCATGCTTAATGCATTCCTCTCAGCTGGGTATCAACTTTTTAGGATGGATGTATATAAAAATCAAATAAAAATATAATAATTTCCATATTTTTTCCACTGAAATCAATCCTGCTTTTATTGACATCAGTGGGAGTTTTTGCTTTTCATTGGGCCAGGATCAGCCCCATTGTACTAGTCTAGTTTCTAGACATACTTTGACACACAACACCTTGGGGGTAGTTACTTCACCTCCCTATGCCTTAGTTTACCCATCTAGGAAAGGGAAATAATGATACCTTCTTTTTATAAAGTCTGAGATCTATGGATCAAAAGTGCTATGCAAGAGCAAAATATTATTAGATTCTAATATTTGCACATGTAAAACCATGAAATATTAAATATAAGATCTTTAATAATTAAAGTGGTAAAGATCTGGCTTAACTATACATAGAGCAAGAACACCCCAGAATTAAAGCTGTTACTGCATCCTCCTTGAACTCGACTGCCTAGATATTGCCATTCATGTGATCCTCTATAAACAGTAAAATGTAGAACAGTGACCTGATCATTCTCATAAGAGTGAGAATGTCCAGCTTTTTTGCTGTATCTCAAAAATGTTCATGTTATTTTAACTACTTTTTAAAAAAATGGTTCTCAAATTTCTGCTTCAAAAATAATAAGTAAAGAATAAACATTCATTTTTGTAAAGTGGCTTATTTTATTTATTTAGCACAAGCAAAGTGCTAAATTTAATTTCTATAATACCATGTAGCTGGCAAGAAGAAAATTGGCCTTTCCAGGAAAATACACAGATCCCTGTGTTGACAAATCAGTTAATACAACAAAGGTAAGTAGGGCATGGAGTAATAAAATGAATTGAGAAGAGATATCCCTCAATGTATCAGGTCTTTCTCAGCAGTCTCATGGATTTTTTTTCCTTATTTAGATATTAAATTTATTCAAAGTTTAACAGCATATAGAAATTCCAAGTTCAATAGGCCTACAACATCTCAATTTGTTATGTATGCTTTGGGTTTATTTATTTAAACAGATTAACTATATTTCCTTTATCAAGTTTTTATATTATAAATACTGTGTGTATAAAGCTTGCTGTACGATAGATATTTCATATATCTGACATCCATTTAAGAATGTACCCTGGCAAGGGGAAAAAGATCCATAGTAATAGTATGATTCTGTAACAGTTCTGTTTCTGAGTTTATTAGATCATGAGTTAGAGCACACAACATACACACAGCTTGTCTGCTAACATCTGAATTTTGTTTTGAAACAGGATGTGCCATGGAACACCATGTCCAAGAAATTCTCTATGAGGATTTCCAGATTTCAGGAGATCAGATGGACTTGTTGACTCCTTCTAGTAAAATACAAAGGAATAAGAAATCATAGTTTGTACTGAACAGCGAAGGCCATCTAGAGATTACGCCATTTCCTGGGTAGCAAGAAATGCAAGATACATGTACACAATTTCACAATCATTTACAGGAGCAGAGCATGCTGTTTCAGCAGTGGCTCTCTCTTATGTTGTCTGCCCTCAGCTTACAAGTTACTTTTTAGCTCTCGGCAGAGTCAGTAAACATAATGGGCTTGATTCTCCACTGCTGCCATGCATCTTGTGAAATTGTTTCCATTTGTGCAAAACAAGTAGAGAACATTGATTTAGTAGTATTTTTACTCATTCTTCAGCGGGTCTCGTATATCAAAATTTGGGGTCTGAAGGAAATCTTAATCTGAAAAGTGGTATTGTGGGATTCCACATTCTCAATTATTTCAGATCAAATGTATTGTTTTCAAGTTTAAAATTATTTAAAAAAACAGACTGCCTTGCAAACTCAGCCCAGGTTATGAGAGCTTAGCTGGATCCTTTCCAATCTATGCATCATCACTAGTAAGAAAGGTTCAACAACTCCTGCGCAAGACTATTAGAGTAAGGGGATTCATCTCCAACTGCTGTGCTACACAAGAAAATGCCAGTTACGTGAAGTACGCTGCAGTATATGCCCTTCATTCTCTGTTAGCTGGTAAGTGTGGACAGAAAACATTGTTATCTAGTCTACATTCCCATTTCCTACACTCTCAGGGAAAACAAAATTAATAAGCAAGGAATAAAAAAAATATTGCTGATCTTAATGAGATCCGCCATCAGAGGGCTACATCTGACCCAATTTCTGCAGGTTTACAGACTTTTCTTAAAGCTATGTGGAGTTTCAAAGCAGCAAGAGAATTAGTTTTTCCTATCAATGCTTTTTTCTACACTTACTTTGTATTTTGGTTCACTTTTGTTTACAAACACAGATTCGGCATCCGTTATAATGCAGTTTTATTCCTTAGAGCTGAAAATGGGCTGAGGGGAAAAAAAAAACAATTTAGTTCAGTTAACTAGTTTGCCGTCTGGCTCTGCACTGGCTTACTCAAGAAGCAGCACAATAGCTTGCATAGTTTATAGAGATTGAGTAGTATTGGTACTTTTTGAAGAGCCCTGTCAGCCATAGATTAGTGTTATCAACTTTTCTTTAGTACCGTTCTTTCCTGTTACACTCTGACACTATTTAATTCAATTTGTAATTATAGCTTTGCTTATACATCTGTAGATCATGCGCAAATGCAGGTGTGTTACCACCTCCTAATTTTCACATGGTTCCAGGCAATGAGTGATATCTTGTCCTTTGAGAAGTTACATCTGTTTCAAATCAGACTCTTGTGCAACCAGGAATCCCTGAAGTTTTCTACTAGTAAGAAGCCTTCACCTGAATTCAGGGAGATCATGGAAAACCTGTAAAACGTTTGGCAACCATTATGTACATCAGAACATCTATAGCTGTATTATATGGATCCCTCCAAGGTTTTACACTTCAACCTTTATTTAAAAAGCACATCATCTTGGTCACTTGGCAGATACTGGTTTTTTTCGGGAGACCACTGAAGAATAAACAAACAATCTATTCCAGCACTTTCAGCTAATGAACCTAGAATACACTGTGGCAGAGATGCCCTTGAAATCCACGTTGATGGTGCGAGACACTGATCTTTTAGCAGTCCCTACCAAGTAATTCACAGCATGGCATCAGTCCCAGAGGGATTGTACATCCATTCTTCCTTGGTGGGAGGTAAGGTGCGACAGTGTATAGAACAAAGGTCCCAAACGCGGTGCCCGCGGGTGCCATGGCGCCCGCAGGGGCATCTAAATGTGCCTGCATCCTGGCCAGTGGTCGAGCATCCACCAAAATGCCACCGAATTTCTGGGGCATTTTGGCGGTGAGAGGCGTCACGGTCCTTCGTCTGGCACCCGCCAGATGAAAAGGTTGGGGACCACTGGTATAGAATATGAGTAACCATTTATATTATCAATACCAATATTACAAAATTATATTGAATCTTATACAAGATGCCATGTAAGGTATCAGTGGAAAAAATATGATTTGCTAAATATGACAAGCTTGTATATATGTATGTATCATCTTTGTATGATGAGTTATACATATGTATGTTATACTGAGATCTCAAACTTGTGCTGTGCATCTCAGTGACACCCCCTCCCCCCCCACAGATTGGCATCAGCACTATCCAGCCTGCTTGATGGCCCATCAAACACAATCAGCTGTATAATTAACCCCTTGAGAGAAGACAGGGCCTACGCCTATGAATCAGCAGGATAATGTAGCAACATGCCTATGGTCAGGGGACTCCAAATAATTTTCCATGCCCATGTGCTGTGAGCTTGTGTTTGGGACAAAGGATGTACAAGCCACATGGCCAAGAATACAAAAAGGCAGCTGTATCACCTCCATTTTGTCTTCGATCCTGCTTCTGACCTCTGGAGCAATTTCTCTACAAACTGAAGCTTTGAACAAAGGGCTGAATGACCCATCCAAGCTGTGGATGTGTTCCAGAGTGATTTTTACAAGCCAGCAAACTCAACAATACGATTAATAACCTGATAGATACATATGACTTCAGAATCCATGTACCAGATTGTTTTGACCATGTAACAATTCTCTTCTCATTCTTTTCTTTTCTTATAAACCTTTGGTTTTAGATGCTAAAGGATTGGCTGGCAGCATCGTATTTTGGGTAAAATCCAAACTAGTATTGATCTGGTAATGTGGCTGGTCCTAAGGTTCAGAAGAACATTTTGATCAGTGAATAAAGCTTTAAATAACTCCTCATTTTATTGGACCTATTTGCTGATTGGGAGCCTGAGACTGGAATGCAGTAACGGGGCTGTGCGATTCCTTTCTTTTTTTTATTTAGCTTCTAAATAACGAGTGTGAGGGATCAGGAGCACAGTTTATGCTGGTTGGTGAATCTAGTTCAGTGTTAACCACCAATTTTGGGGGAAATTGGCTCTCCTTTTTGCAGCCTTCCCTGACCTTGACATTTTCAGCGTGAGCTACCCTAGGCACCTTGTGTCACGCAAGGTACTATGATTATGAACCCAGCTGTTCATGAATAAAGAGTTGTGAATAGGGATAAAATCATAACCACAATATATCTAAAAACTTAGGTAAAATCCTGGCCCCAATGAAGTCAATGGGAGTTTTGCCCTGACTTTAGTAAGGACAGGATTTCACCCTCCATCTGCTCTGTAGGTAAGCTCTCTCATACCTGACCTTATCTAGGTTCTTAGATGACCCCCTATCACCATAGTATTTTGATTCCTCACAAGTATTCGTTTATTTAGGCAGCAAAATCCCTGTGAGGTAGGGAAGTACTGTCATCTCCTTTTGCAGATAGTGAATAGAGGTACAGTGCATAGGGGGCTTGCCCCGGATCACCTGGGAAGAATATGGCAGAGCAGGGAACAGAAACCAAATTTCCTAGATCATAATCTAAGATTTGTAGCTACAATCCCATGTTCCCATCCTTATATTTGGATTGTCTGAGCAAACATGTAGGAAATATCAATATTTCTTGCTCTTCATTCAGAGCACCAAGATTTCTCTGACAAAAAGCTAGAGAAGAAAGAACAGCGACAGTTGCATGCCCTACAGCACTAGCAGATAAGCAATGGGACGGACAAGTTCTGTGGTTTTATACAGGGTTTTGCTTCTCTCTTCACTCTAACTTGAGGAATCAACAAGCACCAACACCTTACCCTCAACTTGGGGCATCTGCTCTCCACAGGTTTTGCTGGACTCGGTGATCCTGCATCATAAGGCTCTGATTTCATCTCTGGTTAGCAAGACAATTCCACCTCTTCCACTTGTATCATGGCCTACCCATAGTAATTCACACTTCAATCTCATCCAGGCTGGACTGTCTAACTGACTCTTCCTCAACCTACACAAGGACACTGCAGCTGGTACACAACACAGCAGCCCATCCTCTAAACGGAGCAAGCTGAAGAGTATATTTCACTGGCATGTCACAACTTGTATGGAGAGCCAGTGTATTACCAGATCCACTTCAAAGTTCCCATATGGATTTGCCAAGCCCTTCACTTGATATCCCCATGCTCTCTCAGTAACAACCTCTTGTTCCAGGGCCACCATGGTATCTGCAATTACCCAGCACACTGTTTGAAAGAGCTCAGGTGTAGACTCCAGAAAGCCATCAACAACAGGCCCAAAGTTCTGGAATGCTTTCCCCCAGGAAATCAGAAAGAGTCCTTCACTATCTTCATATCATGCTGTAAGATACATTGTTTCATCACAGCATTCCCCAGAGAACCAGTGCAAAAGAAATTAAATCAAAAGGACAGATCTCATCGATTTTATTTTTATATATGATCTTTGTATGGCACCTACATTACAGGAACTTCAAATATGCAAAGATAGAAATGCTGGCATATAGAAATGAATATTTATTTAAAAGCCACTGATCAAGTATGGGTTATAGCCCTGCAGGACCTACATTTGCTGATCCTCAAATGTAAGCTCAACAGTTGCACTGCTACCACTTGAACTGAGGAACCACCTCCATTATCTGTCAGCAGTAGCAGCACTTAGAAGCCTGTAAAGAGGACCTATCTACTTCCAAGAGAGAACGTCAGGTATTTCCCACACTTAAACCAAGTATTCAGCTTCAAAAATCACAACAACAACAGAGATGTTCTAACTAGAGTCCAAGTCTCCAAATTCAGAACCTAATTTCCCCAGAGTTCAAGGGAGCCTGGACTCAAGTGCTCCAGTTTATGTCCATCTTTAGAAGTGATAATGTTTTCTGCAGTAACTACCAAGTTGCATCAGACTTAATGAAAAGGATTCAAATCAGAAATTAGGGTTTAGGTATTATCATTATTATTCAATATATATATTGTGGCAGCACCTAAAGACCACTATCAGAGTTGATGGCCCCACTGATAGATGACAGATATGGCATTTTCCTGTAATATCTTGGACAAAACTTACTGAATTAAGATTAAAGTATTTTAGGAATTCACTGTATTGAAATGCAAATGTTGATGTATTCTTGAGAGATTGTACGTAAATTCTCCAGGGAGGAGACCTGACTAATATAAACCTTGGGAAGTGTTATGAGCCTCAAGGAACTCTTTGAAACACTACCAATTTTTCAAGTAAAATGGATTTCCTAGAAAATACCTGGAGAAGGGAATGCACAGATGCCCCACCTTGAACACAAGATTTTGAAGCTATGCCTTGAAGAGAAACCGACGGTCTCTAAGAATCAAGGACCCAAACGGTATGAAGGAGAACATGAGACTCATGGGGTGCTTGTTCTGAGCTACAAATTTGTGACCACAGAAAAAAACCTTGGTGGTGTTTGAAGAACCGACACCTGCTAGAGTCCTTGTTGGAGTTGGGACAATCTCTGGTAAGCTTATTAGTACGTGTATAGGTTCTTTTAAGTATGTTTTCTCTAATACTTTTACCTTAAGAATAAATGTGCCTGCTTAGAAAGAGCTGTGCAGCAGCTTATAACTTTAGACAATTAGATTGTTTATAGCCTTTGAAAAAAGGCAAACCAGGCCTGCTGAGGCAGTCTGATTTGCTGGGAAATCCACAACACAGACAACTATGAAGCCTGGAAATACCCTGCTCAGGAGGAGGAGAAACACATGCATCCGCCAAGAGAGGTGATAGCTGGAGAGCCAGAATCCTGAGAGTGAATGGCCTGAACTGTGACAATAGGCACTGTACACACACGTAATAAACTGCCAAGTGATAGGAATTCATCCTGCTGCAAAATGAACAAGAGACCCGCAGATCTAAAAACAACAGTTCTACTTATCAAGCTGCAATATGTAATGGCAAACCTATATTTGCTGTTAGTAGTAGCAGCAGCAATGGACGAAGCTATGATTAATAAGATATTTTTTACATTTGTCTTAACGCAAATAAATTAAAATAAGGCACAACTTTGTAAACAGTGACAATTATCCAATGGAATAACCTATCTAGGGACTTAGTGGATTCTCCATCACTTGAAGTCTTTAAATCAAGACAATCTCCTTTTAAAACATATATTCTAGATTAAACAAATTATAGGTTTGATGCAGAAATTACTGGGCAAAGTTCTTTGTTATGCGGGAGGTCAAGAGTAGATGATCATAGTGGTTCAACCTGGCCTTAAAAAAAAAATCTATGAAATTATATAAGAAACATAAGACATAAGCCGCTTTCACAGACATAAAAGGCTCAAGCCTAGATTGAAATTTACTTTGAGCAGCCCTATCATAGGTACTTGCATGGTTCTCATTAACATGGTATCTGAGTGTCTCACGATCTTTAACATATTTATCCTCAAAACATCCACATGAGGACAAAGAAGTACTGCCATCCCTATTTTACTGATGGGAAACTGAGGCATAAATTGACCAACTGACTTGCCTTTGGTCACATGGCACCTGGATCTCACGTGTCCCACGTTAAAGCCTAAACCACTGGACCGTCCTTGTTCTTCCTGTGGCATGTTTTACAACACAAGCTCCAAAACACATCTTAGTCAACATCAATATTTGTTCCTAACTCTAGGGTGGGAAAAGATCACAACGTGAAAGATATAAGCTTTCAGATATTTTAAACTACATTTGTGGTATAATATGGTTTGGTACATTTCTAACCATTTTAGCCTCCTTTAGCCACCAGCTCTTCCTTCATGGAACTGGTTTTTCCCCCTTGATTTTTCTGAATAACTGAATTCTCTTGGCACTGAGCCCTGTTTGGCTTTATTATGAAAAGAAACTGGGATGTTATTTTCAAACGGATTCATAAACAGCGATGGCAATATTCTAGTTTTGGCAGTACCTCGGCTGTTTACAAGGACAAATGTGTCCCTGGATCCACAGACTAGATCAGGGGTTGGCAACCTTTCAGAAGTGCTGTGCCAAGTCTTCATTTATTCACTCTAATTTAAGGTTTCGAGTGTCAGTAATACATTTTAACATTTTTAGAAGGTCTCTTTCTGTAAGTCTAAAATATAGAACTAAACTATTGTTGTATGTAAAGTAAATAAGGTTTTAAAAATGTTTAAGAAGCTTCATTTAAAATTAAATTAAAATGCAGAGCCCCCCGGACCGGTGGCCAGGTCATGCGGTCCAAATAGGTATGGTGGTCAGAGTGGGAAGGTAGGGAGAAGGTTTGGGGTTTTTTTTGTTTGTTTGCTTTTGGGTTAAAAAAATCACTTTAAGGGAATGATGGTTTTTGCAGAAAATTCAAATTTTTCCATTTTTTGTCAAAACAAAATTAAGGTGTTCAATTCAGAATTAAAATTCATTTTAACTGAATTTAAAAAAAATCAAAGAATCTGTAAAAGTTTTCATATGAAATGAAATTTGTTTCGACAGATATTTTTTGTGGAGAAAACAGCCATTTTTCAACTAGCCAAAAAACAAACAAACAAAAAAAACCCACTAGACCTTTCCTACAAATTAGTGTATACTAAATGCCCCTGACAGAAACTGCTCATCACATTACAGTTTCTCTCTATTTTTATAATTGTAGATTTTCAAGAAAAAATGTCTTTATTCCTCTTTTGCAGTATAAGGCAGCGGTAGTCAATATCCAATTCTGTACCAGATGCTTTTTGAATGGACCATGAAAACTTTTGATTATTGTGGTGTGAAAATTTTTTCTCTGGAGTCTGGACCTTGACAATACCTTGACCAAGAAATTTGGACCGGGGGGTGGGGTGGGGGGGGGAAATTGACTACCCCTAGTATAAGGCATACTCAACCACTACTTTATGCCTTGTATTTTTAGTAGAAAATCAGATTGTTGCTCCCAGGGAGTTTTAACAGGCTTCACGGTTACAGAGTTCTTTCAAAATAGCAGTCTGAAGGTTTGCTGTTTTTGAAAAAAAGTGTTGCTTTGAATCTTTAACATAGGTATGGATCTTCCCCCACCTACCTAGAGACTTTGAGATGTTTCACTATTTTAATTCCACACACTGTCAATCCATTTGATTGCTGACAGCCTTAACTTGAAATGAGCTGTTGGAGTTCTCATTTGTCGGCTATTCCTTATGGATCTTCGAATAGTGATCCATTATCAACAATTACTATGGTACACCATGTCTTGCAAACGTGGGTTATAAAATGAGAGTTTTTGTGCTGGTATCTGGTAATGTTGCTACTTCAAGAAAATTTGAAAACAACCCCATAATTAATAAGCATGCAGGTCTCTAAATTACCCATGCTGCCACAACTCTGTTGGAAGAACAGAGAATTTCGCTTTTTTGCTTTTTCTTCCCCTGAATTTTTGAATTATTCTTGTAGTATTACTATATCTTCTTGTTTAAGCTAAGACTATGATTGATTGAGAATCATGTATAGTTTTCCCTATACTGTTATGTCCTTGTCCATGTCGCAAAACCTATTATCTTAAGAAAGATGGAATTATGGTTTAATTCCTTTCACCAACAAATTCACCTTGTGGTGCAAATTTTCTTTCATCACATAACAAACATTGCTCTGTCACTAAGACTTAACTGCACTGCTGTTTTATTTTCCCTTTCTTTGCCTTGATCCTGTCTTAGAGAGCAATGTCTGTGATAGGCTAGCTGCCATGAACAACATGTTGCCTGGGCTATATTCCAGTCTCAGATCATATTGTTGTAAACAGCATAACAATATCTATATCTGTGGAGGAATCTCCTTTGAACTTAGTTGTCCAATTGTAATCAAAGTTTGCCAGTGTGTGTTTCCACCAAGACTTAATCCATCTATGGAAGTCACTGAAGTTTTCATTTCCAGGGCACAATCCTGGAGCTTCTTTTTCCATTTGAACAGATATTTAAACTCTGTCTCTGTTCTTTTTGTAAGGTTTGCGAGCACAGAGTTTTTTCTCTCAAGGTGTCTAGTTTTAAATAGGTTGAAATGACATTTATTTTTGTTAGTTTTTAAACTATTTACCCCAGAGTTTTGAGTACAGTTCATAGTCATGTCATTTCTTCTGGTGCAATTCATACTTTATCGCTAGACCAAGATTTTCTTCCAACACAACACTGGATTTATGTCATGTCCAAATGGCATATTTCTAGTGCTCGTTTTGCTCCTTTTCTTATCAAATACACAGGGCCGGCTTCAGGCACCAGCAAAGGAAGCAGATGCTTGGGGCAGTCAATGGAAAGGGGCGGCACATCCAGGTCTTCGGCGGCAGGTCCCTCAGTCCCTCTGGGAGCAAAGGACCCGCTGCCGAATTGCCGAAGAATGAAGCAGCGCAGTAGAGCTGCCACCGAAGTGCCACTGATCGCAGCTTTATTTTTTTTTCCTCCTCCGCTTCACCGCTTGGGGCAGCAAAAAAGCTGGAGCCGGCCCTGCAAGTACTATTTACCAGAATATGCAGAAGACCATCTACATGCCAATGAAATGAAAGAGAACCGTATGAAAAATACAGGACAAAATAAAATATATCATGATGTTTCATGGTACAAACCATGTATTTGTATCTCAGCATATGACTTATGGCAATAGTCATGCAAAAATGTCTCTTATATTGACTTTACCTTATACATGAAATAAAGGCTATCCTTTAAAATGAAGGTCAGGTGATTGTACCAATTGTGGGCCACCGTGTGTGGGGAAAGAGAAAAGAACTATTGGGAGGAGGCAAACAGAGGGCATGCCCCCAGACTCCTTTTTGCACATCCTCATCCATAATAAGTGCCACTATTGTACAGCTATGATAAACTTGACACGTGTCCGCTTCTATCTGGTAATGCATTCTCTCTTGGGTGCTTTCTGTCTACTGCACCAGAACACAAGACACAGGGCATGCTCCTCTGTGAATTTGCTGCAGGTTTGGAAGAGTTAGAGCATTTTCAGAATTGGATATTGTTAATGTGTACAATACAACATGGGCAGATATTTTCAAGAGATTCCAAACATGTGAAATCCATTAAAAAAGTTGTGATTATCAAGGCAAAACATTCAGAGATGGGCTTGATGATGCTGGATTAATGCACTGGGAAGCACAACTCAGGATCCCAAATGCACAGAATTTGTACTGAGGTAATAAAATCATTTAAGAGGACAGTCACCTGCTTGGTCTCTAGGTACAGATGTACATTAGCATCTGCTTCAGAAACCACTTACCTGTTTCTAAATCTGGCATAAAGAGAAACTTTAGAAAGGAAAGAGGTAAATAACCTAGAAAGGAAGATCTTAAACTAAAGTTTTAAAAGCTGAGATCAGATACTTTGATATCCATTCCAACAGTTTGTTCCTCATAGGAACTCCACCCAGTTTTCACCCTTCTGTACACCAGAACATTTGCCCTCACCTACATTAGTAGTATAGCAGTTAGCTGTGCTGGGACAAAGCAGATTGGAAAATGGTTGGCTGCAGAAGGGCAGCTAAAGGGGGCGATGGAAGGCTGGCACTCCTGGGGGACAGTTACGGTTGAGGCCTAGGGTCTATAGTATATGATAGCTGTGGTAACTGTAAGGTGTGCGCTTGTGGATGGAAGAGATATGTGCTGCTAATCTGGCCTTTCAATACATTTGTGGATTTGTGTAAGCTATGTGTGTGTGTAGCAACACTATTTGCTTCACGATTACATTTGATTTTTTAAAAAATGTTTAATTGATAGTGGGCATTGGATGAGGTGGGGACAGACTAGTCCTGGGGGTAGAAGTGTAATGGGAGAATATATATTTTTTAAGTGTCTCAGCAGCTGTCCATGAATCCTTCCCTGTCATAGGATAAGGTGACAGAAAAGTTTAGCTCCTTATGGAAAAGATTTCATGTGTACCCTCCCCTCTACCCTCACCCACACAACCACAAAGCACACAACCTTTCAGCTGTAACATGACTAACTGCCAAAATCCTAAATCCAAACATTTAAAAAACAAAACAAAAAACCCCATACATCCCCATTGCAACAGTTCAACTACTCTATCAAGTCCTTTGTAGACAGACAATACTTCGAGAGAGATAGCTATCGTCAACAATTGAAGGGGGAATGGTCAAGGAAAATTTTTGGCCTGAGCCCAAAGTTCAAAGGCTTCCTATTAAAAGTTTACAAAGAAAAAACAAAAAAAAGTTCAAAGCGCACAAAAACTAACCGTCTGTGACATTTCACACTGACTGATCGCCCCCTTTAAGAGAATAGAAATGCATGCCCCATTTAAGCCTACTTTAAAATGCAACCCCTGCTATGAAATTATGACCAGCTGCCTCCATCATATTTGCCAAGCTGTAACCAATGTTTTATCAACATATCTATGAAAGTGTTTCTATAGAGAGGATACTTTTCTCAGTACTGTGCAGTATTTTCCAATTACATATGAGAAACAGATTTGTGTCTGTCTTCCTGTTAGCAAAACTGACTTTTACCTCATATATCCCTGACTCAGTAATTCACATGAAGCTACATTAAATATTCTAGTCAAAACATGAATATACAAACATAAATACAATTACTCACTCTTCAAGCTCTTCTCAAAACAATTTTTATTCATTTTGTTAGCTTCTGCAAGAGATATTTTTAGTGTCAAGCAAAATACACCGCACTAACTCAGTTAGCATATTTTAGTGTTTATAAATTATTACCCATCTCAAATTTCCAAGCCAAAATAAGTCTTTGCAACAAGCATTATTTGAAATGCGAAATCAAACTTACATTACAACCAACACCAAAATACCATTCTGTCAGAGCACATGTGCATGCAGTTCATGCTGAATGAATCTGAACAAACTACAAATCAGACCAACTTCCTGCCAAAATCTTATTAGGAAACAAAACACATTAATAACTCTTCCACCAACTCTCCAATACCAAACTCTGCAAAGCAGCTATAGCTATGTACAAATAGCAACATTAAACTAATATTGCTAAAAAGAAAAAATTAACTTATGTTGTAACACAGAAACAACTTTTGACTTAGCGGTTAAGTCAAAAATATATTTCTGCAACAGTCAGTCAAAAACAAGACACCCCTTACTTTTAGCTTCATAATTACCAACCTGTCTTGTTTTTTTGTCACAAATGCCAAGCATTTAGCTAATCTCTTCCTTTGACCATTTACTTCGTAAGTTTAAAAAAAAAAAGCACAATACACAGCGTTTGAGCGCCAAATGAAGTAAGAAGCTCCATGCAGGAATGTTAAACTCCAGAGAACACAAATCTCAAGTTCAGTAAAACTGACAAATTCAATTTAGTGCAGTACGTTCCCAGAAAAACTGGTTTCCACAGAAACCAATGGCTGCAGATGCTTTACCATTCAATAGGGAAAGACATTTCTGCAGTGTGATCCTTGCTTTCTTGCAAAACAGAATTCTGCAACTTTTTTTTGCAAACACCATTTACCCTAATCACTGAGGGAGAGATCTTCATCCTCGCTCCGACTTCATTACTCTGGGTAAAAGGCATGCAGTGTTTTTAGGGCCCCTTTATGCCACTCCATCTGGCATTGGAAGGATCCCCTAACAAATCGTGAAGTAGGGGTCCTGAAAGAGGCAGAGCTGCAGCATTCTGCAGATTCCAGACAGCGCTGCAGACACAGAACAGCACAAAGACACTGATGTACTTTAGAGTACAGCTACATTGTAACAAAAGACCTGCAGCACCGCCCTGGCTGCTGGCCAAGGTCAGCTCATTCAGGCTCATGGGACTATAAAACTGTAATGTAGACATCAGACTCAGGCCGGAGCCCAGGCTGTGAGACCCCACAAGGAGGGGAGGGGTCTCAGATCTTGGGCTCCAGCCTGAACCCAAACATCTACAGAGCTATTTTTAGCCAGGCAGCCTGAGCTTCCTGAGTCCAAAATCAACTGGCCCAGGCTCTGAGGCTTCATGCTGCAGGTTTATTATTGCAGCATAAACATACCCTTACATCCACCAGGCCGGTCAAAATTGTGCCAGGACCTGTCCAGCCATAAAGCCACCTTAGCTCCCCTTCTCCCTGAGCTAAGCTCCCTTAAAGGCACAGCACGGAATCTCATCATGCAAACAGAACATGGCAGGCATGCCTTTCATTGTCGTGAGCACCAAATTCATCACTTCACTTTTACACCTTATAATTAGGAGCAGCATAGTTTGTTTCTTTTGACGTGAATTGTGCCAAGAAAAAGAAAGGCTATGATACAGAATGTCAACTTGGTGATTTGCAGTGTGATGGATGGTATTTTTAGAAAACGTATTCTCTTATTTTAGGTAAAAGTTGATCGAAGGGAATTTTTTGGAGGAATTAAAAATTAAAATCTTACCTGAATTAATCAACATGCATGTTCTATCACAATTCTTCATTCAGGGTCTACAAGAATTTGTAAATAATATTTACAGACACTGGTGTCTTTTCATCGCTAGCTACAGAAGTGGCTCCTGTGCTCTTATGGGTTAAGAGAGAAGGTCCTCCCATGGATCAGTAACTGGCTAAGGAATAGGAAGCAAAGGGTAGGAATAAAAAGAGTCAGTCTGCACAATGGAGAGATGTGAACGGTGGGATCCCCCCAAGCAGGGCCAGCTTTAGGCCAATTCCCCGGAATTGGGCCCCGCACCTTAGGCGCCTTTTTAATTTTTTTTATTTAATTTTATTTTTACCTCCACCTGCCCCTGGGGCGGGTCTTCAGCAGCATTTCGGCAGGGGGAGGGGAGGTCCGCTCCAGGTCTTGGGCGGCATTTTGGCAGCAGGGGGTCCTTCAGTGCCACAGTAGCCCCGGAGCTGACTCCCCACCGAAGCCCTGGACCGCCACCGGGTATTCGAATCAGGCCCTGCAGTTCATAAAGCCGGCCCTGCCCTCAAGGATCTGTGGTGGGACCTGTGCTGTTCAATATTCATTAATGATTTGGAAAAGAAAGCAAACAGTGAAGTGGCAAAGATTGCAGATGATACAAAATTATTCAGGATAGTTACATCCGAAGCTGACTGTGAAGAGTTACAAAAGGATATCATAAAACTGGGTGACGAGATGAAAAATGGCAGATGAAATTCAACATTGATAAGTGCAAAGTAATGTGCATTGGAAAAATAATCCCAACTGCACATAAATAATGATGGCTTCTAAATTAGCTGTTACCACTCAGTAAAGATCTTGAAGTACATGTGTGGATAGCTCTCTGAAAACTTCAGCTCTATGGGCAGCAAGTATAATTCCCCCCCGGCAAGCTAAGCCCCCGCTCCAGCAGAGCTGCCGACGCCAGATGCCAGTTGCAGGGTTTGCACGGAAAAGTTTTTGCTTATTGTTTTATGCCACGCGGGTTCTGGGGCAGCTGAGGAGGCAGTATGTGCTACTCAGCTTCCTAGATTCATCGGTCATCTCCCTGGACTGTTTTTGCAAAGTTGTGTTGTTACATAGGTTAGTCATCATCAGAGAGGAAACATTTGAATTTCTTAGGATGCAAGTAAATATAATTTTAAAATTTTGGCAAAACTATCATACAGTAAGAAGGCAAATTTAAAGTTATTTTTTCTCTCCCCCCTACAACCACTCAATCTTACCGTTGGGGCATTCAGCTCATAACTCAATTTCCATAAATATACTTGCAGATGTCTTAAACAGATCCCCAATCTGCTATGTTTTCATACCTTACTGGAAACATTATGTACACTGTATTTGCTGTTTTACAGTAATGCCTTCTCTCACTCTCTCTCCCCCCTTATGTTAAATCCAAGTTCCCAGAATATTTCAAAACCTATCACCCTTACACTGCCTCAGTCCTATTGATTCAACAGCAGCACCTACTGGCTGAGCAGAAGTAGGATTCAATTTCTGAAAAAAAACTCAGTGCAGATTTTAGGAAGATAGATTTGCTGGTCTATGAGATTTGCATTCAGAGTAATGAGAAGGAATTATGGTTAAGCACCCAGACCCTTCATATCCAGATGCAAAGAGTGCAATGAATTATCCCCATTGGTCCTTAATATTGTCCTTAAGCAGAACCTGCAAACTTTGCACAAAAAGAAAAATTTGAACAGTCTCCATTGTAGGCAATGAAAAGCTTTACTATTGTTCCTTTTAGCTATTCAGTTCAACTTCCCCATAGCTAGGCTAATTAAATGGGTGATTCTCAGGATTCCCTCCCCACTCAGAACTCTGGGGTACAGATGTGGGGACCCGCATGAAAGACTCCCTAAGCTTATTTCTACCAGCTTAGGTTAAAACTTCCCCAAGGCACAAATCTCTTCCTTGTCCTTAGATGGGATTGCTGCCACCACCACGTGATTTAGACAAAGATTCAGGAAAAGGACCACTTGGGGATATTTTGGGGAAATAAGAACTCCAAGCTCCTTCACCCCTTTCCCTGGGGATGTTTAAGAATAATATACCAACCAACTGCCTTTAATAAAAGTACAGACCAGACCCTTTATTTTTAGGACACTAAAATCAATCAGGTTCCTAAAAGAAGAACTTTATAATAAAGAAAAAAAGTAAAAGAAGCACCTCTGTAAAATCGAGATGGAAGGTAATTTTACACAGTGATTTAAAGATTTAAAAACAGAGGATTCCCCTCTCGGCTCAACTTCAAAGTTACAAAAACAGGAATAAACCTTCTTAGCATAGGGAAAATTCACAAGCTAAAACAAAAGAATCTAACATTTCCTTGCCTTTATTTACAATTTCTGTAATTTTAGACAGATCATTTCAAGGTATCTTTTCAAGAGATGGATTACCTGCTTGGTCTCTCCCTCTATCCAGAAGGAACAACAAAGAGAGCACAAATAAAACCTTCCCCCCCACCCCCACCCCCAGATTTGAAAGTATCTTCTGGTCAGGTGCCAACTAGGTTAATTGAACTGATTAACCCCTTAAAGGTAAAAGGGGTCTCTACCCCTGGCCAGGAGGGATTTATGTTACTGCCTACATAAAGGTTGTTACCCTTCCCTTTATATTTATGACAGTGATACAAAAAGTACAGCCTCAACTACAGGCCATCATATCAAGTAAAGGTTCTCAAACATCTCAGAGAGCAAGTCCACTATGTGCAGGTCCATTAAGGGCTAACTGCTTAAAGGGGGTAGAAAGTGAACTGACAAACGAGTCACGTGCCAAAGCTCAAATATGGGCTATAATGTATGAAAAAAGCCTCAAAATAAGGGACAGAGAAAATATTTAAGTATGAAATTTAAAAGCGGTGGGATGCATTCATTTAGTGTAAATGCTGCTTTCTATAACCTCACTTTCACAATTCCTTATTTCTAAAATACTTTTCAACAATAGAAGAGAAGGAACAGCAAATTGGTATGAAATACAAGGAATGTTGTTCAAAATGAGATCACACAAAGGAGGCCGCTTTATCAGCATACCTCTTAACATCCCTTGCAATGCCAGCAGAATGCCTGAGATGAGTGTTTCTTTCCCTATGTGCAAAATGAACAAGCTCTCATAAAAAAAAAAGGCATTATTTTTGGAGGCTTGCTCTTTACATTCTTTTCAGAGGCATGCTGGAACCAAAGGGGGGGGGGGAGAGAAGAGAGCAGAGAAGCAAGGGACCATGGCCCTCCCACTTTTGAAAGTGGATGGGCCTAGCCTGTCCACTTCTTACCATAGGCCCCGCCCCCTACTCCTCCTCTTCCCTGAGGCCCAACCCCTTGGCCAGACCAGAGGCTAGAGCCTGGCCCAGGTAAGAGTGGTCTGGAGCCAGGCTGCATCTCTAACCCATGAGATCCCACCCCCAGGCCAGGGCCGTGCAGGCAGCTGTGCGGAGCTGCAGACCCTCCACCTGCTGTGTGTGTGTGTGTGTGTGTGTGCGTGTGTGTCCGATAAGATTATTTTGCTAGCTATTATATCCTACTAATTCAGCCAGCAGTATTAATTAATTAATGTTTCTTTTTCTGAAATTAATCCATTTTATTCTTATATTTCATTAGTATTAATTCCTTGGAATTTAGGATGGGTTGAGGCATATGTTTCCTAATAAGATTTGCTGAAATGCAAGATGCCTACCAGCCTGTAAGATCTGCTATATAGCAAAAAGTATAATCAGTTATGAATGTCAGCATAAAAGCTGGCAACCTTTGGCACAGATAAGAATAATCCCTGAACTTTGGGGAACCAAAGGGAGGAACTATCCACATCACATCACAGGTTTATCTGGCATCTACAACCAGTTGGTAACCGCAGGATACACCACAACTTGGAGGGCACCAAGAGAGCCTAGGTTGGCAGTTTTGAAGTGAGATCATCCTTATTAGTATATTTAGAAAGTAAGTGTCATAATCCACTAACCTATAGGAGAAGGGTACCCACAAGTTTCTTAGGGTACGGAAATAAAATTTGGATATTGTAATTCAGGCCCAACCTACTTAGGTCAGGATCCTATAAAATACCATGTAAGAGGGCTGTTCTAGGCTCTTCTAACTCCTGAAGCTTCAGTTTCTTTGAGTGTTTTCTAGTTCTCCTATACTCTATAGGCTATTCTATCCTCTATCAGCTCAGCTTGTGCAGTATAGTATAACTACTCAACATTCCTAACCACTGGGGAAGCCAGCACCATCGCGTAATCGGGCATGCCAGGAGTGAGGCTGGTCCTTCACCTCCTATTACTGGGTCCTCAAGGAAGGGTGTGAGTATGTTAGGTTAAGGTACTTCTAATAGAAATGTTACCACCAGCAGTTTTGGAATTTTTACTGTTTTGCAGTTATAAGTTTCATTGCATTCCTTGTTTTTATGTTCATTTCAATCAAGGTTTTATGAATTTGGTATTGTCCTCAGTGTATGTATTCTTGCCAAGCACCCTGAGAGTCCTCTCCCGATATAGAGCTCTCTGAGTTATTGAACTCTGTAGACTGAATTGGACAAGAACCTGTAAATCTTCTGGTCAGATGTGATCAGTGGCGAGCCATAACAACTAACCCAGGGGTTCTCAAACAGGGTTCGCCACTTGTGTAGGGAAAGCCCCATGCGGGCCGGGCCAGTGTGTTTACCTGCCCTGAATGCAAGACTGGCCGATCGCAGCTCCTACTGGCTGCGGCTCACTGCTCCAGGCCAATGGGAGCTGCTGGAAGTGGCGCAGGCCAAGAGACTTACTGGCTGCCACTTCCAGCGGCCCGGAGCAGCAATCCGCAGCCAGTGGGAGCCACAATTGGCCGGACCTGCAGACGGGGCAGGTAAACACACTGGCCTGGCCTGCCAGGGGCTTTCCCTACACAAGCGGCGACACCTGTTTGAGAAACCCTGAACTAACCCATCAAATTCAGATCAACAGGTCTGAGCTCCCCGGCGTGACTCCAGCTTCCTGCTTGGCCAGGACCTGGGGGGGGGGGGAAGGGAGAACGAGGGGAGGGGAGGAAAGGCAGGGGTGGGGCCAGGGCCGGCTCTAGACCCCAGCGCGGCAAGCACGCGCGTGGGGCAGCATTTGCCAGCAGGGGCGGCAGGCTGGGCCGGTGGACCTGCCGCAGTCATGCCTGCGGGAGGTCCACCGGAGCCCCGGGACGACCGGACCTGCCGCAGGCATGACTGCGGAGGGGGCGCTCCTCCCGTGGCTCCAGTGGACCTCCCGCGGGCATGACTGCGGACGGTTCGCTGGTCCCGCGGCTCGGCTGGACCTCCCGCAGGCATGACTGCGGCAGCTCAAGCGGAGCCGCCGGACCAGCCAACCATCCGCAGCTGCGGGAGGTCCAGCCCAGCCGCGCGACCAGCGGACCCTCCGCAGTCATGCCCGCGGGAGGTCCGCTGCTCCCGGGCGTCTCCCGCGCCTGACTGCTTAGGGCGGCCGAATATGTAGAGCCGCCCCTGGGTGGGGCCATAGAGGGGGCAGGGCCTCATGGCCCCCCACTTTTAGGAAGAATCTGTCACCCCTGGCCCTTTATAAAGGATGACTAAAGACAAACTTTCAAAATGATGTACTCTAAATTGGCGGTTACCACTTAAGAAAGATCTTGGAGTGATTGTGAATAGTTCTCTAAAAACATTTGTTCAATGTGAAGCAGCAGTCAAAAAAGCTAACAATGTTAGGAATCATTGGGAAAGGGATAGATGATATTTTCTGTCTTATTGCCACTATATAAATCCATGGTACATCCAGGCCCAATCTCAAAAGATATATTAGAATTGGAACAGGTACAGAGAAGAGCAACAAAAATTATTAGGGGTGTTGAACAACTTTCATATAAAGAGATTAAAAAAAGTCTGACTTTTCAGCTTGGAAAAGAGATGACTAAGAGGGGATATGACAGAGGTCTATAAAATCATGAATGGTGTGAAGAAAGTGAATCAGGACATGTTATTTATTCTGTTGCATAAAACAAGAGCCAGGCCACCCAATGAAATTAATAGACAATAGATTTAAAACAAAAAAGTGTTTCTTCACACAACCTGTGCAACTCACTGGCAGGGGGTGTTGTGAAGGCCAAAACTATCATGGAGTTCAAAGAAGAATGAAATAAATTCACAGAGGTTAAGTCCATCAATGGGTATTAGCGAGGTCAGGGATGCAACCCCATGCTCTGAGTGTCCCTAGCCTCTGACTGCCAGAAGGACAACAGGATGGATCACTTGATTACTACTTGTTCATTCCCTCCGAAGCACCTGCCATTGGTCACTGTCAGAAGACAGGACAGTGGGCTGGACAGGCCATTGGTCTCACCTAGTATGGCTTTTCTTATATTAGATGGGTCAGTCTGCCTCTGGATCCTTCAGATGTAAAAACTGAGATCTGTCAAAGGTGGCCAAACCACCTCCACACACAGCCCAATCATACATCAGTTGTTGAGGCATGACTGGGGAAACCTCTACCAGCACAACTGCTCAGTCTTTTAGGGACCAGCACTCCACCTCCCACAGACTTCATTGGCAGCACCAAAGAAGTGCCTTCACCACCCTACATCACCAACAATACTCTCTGGATTGCTGGAGTTAGGGATCATCCAGCAGCAGTTCAGCATGGACCAATCTTTTATTAGTGCAGGGTCCCAAGAGAAAGCAGAAATGAATCACCATCTCCATGGCAATAGCTAGGAACAACTCTACCTTGAGGTGCTTCCTGACTAAAAGTCACACACATAAAGAGGGTTGTTACAATGATTATTTTTTCTTCCAATGCATTTAGTAATTTATGAAAGTACTTCTTACCATTTGAGCTTCTTCAAAAACAGGTCATACACTTTTGACAGGATTAAACTTAATCAACAAAAGAACAGATGTAATATGAGCAGGATCTCCTCCACATAAGAAATATATTTCCATGTGCAATTGCTAAACTTATCTGTTTTGAAGAATAACCTGTTCACTGATTAGCTTAGCTTGCATTTTAAGAAAACAGTAATTTAATTATGAACAATTTAAACTAATTTCAAAGAATCACAATTTTTCTAATAATCAAATAGGTTCAAACCAATCTGAAACTGATCTGAAAAAATAATGCAATTCACTAAATGACTCTGCAGATTAAATATCCTACTTTTAACCTCTAACAATTAAAACAAAAAACATTTTCCTCTAGCAAAAAGTACATTTGACATATGACCATTTTTTAAACTACAAGTAATTCTAAAAAACCTATAGTATATATTTTTAAGAGACAAAACTCAGTAATGATGCATTTTGTCTGGAGTTTGTCCAACAGGATGAAAAAAAAGGAACTATCAATCTTCAACTATAAAAATAGTTTTTCCACACAACTCTTTCCTATTTTCATAACAAAAATAGCATTTTATATAATATAGTTCTCTCTCCCTTTAGGTGGTGAGAGTTTGACTCATGTCACTTAGTGGAATGCTGCACAGGAACACTCCAACAAATAGATACAGGACTAGGGCCCAAGTTTGTCACCTTAGTATTACAAATTTTATATAAGTGTATTTCAATGAGTTTTAAAAAAAATTACAAAAAAACCACACTTTCAACTCCTAAGCAATAATAAAACTCAAAATCTACACAAATAAACCACTTTTAATCACTTAATTATAATAAACTACATCAAAAATCCTAAACTTACCATGTACTTATTTGTCATTATAGACGAGTCACATCTGAGGTATAAAGTTTTAAAGTTCTATACGTTATCCATTCACAAAAATAAAAATTTAGAACAAGTAAGAATGGGTTCCTCTGCCTTCTAAAAGTAGACAGTGGGCCAGATTTACAGATTTGAAAATCAATGGGAGTCAGGCACAACCTGCTTAGACACTTTTATCAATCCCACTAGGCACCTTTAGGTGCCTAAATGCCTTTGAAAATCTGGCCAAGTGGCTACATGGATTTGGTAAAGCTTCCAGAAATATTCCTATTTCAGCTCTGAACAAGCATCAAAAGTTTCAGAACACAAGGTGAATATCTGAGAAACTGATAAGTGAATTAAAGTGAAGGGTTATAACAGAAATTGCACTGCAATCTTAATTATAGTAGCTTTTGCTGCCATGAAAGCTACACCAGTTTACACAAGAAAATGACTTGCTTTTTTCCTTCCACATTTAAAAATATATATTTTATACAGTACATAACAAAAGAACCACCTACTTCTCTAACATGAAGAAATTTAAGGAAAGCTATACCTAAAGTTGATTAAAAAGGAGAATTTTATGCCTAAACAAATTGGCATAAAACAGGATTTTTTAAAAAATAAACTGGCATTTCTTAACATTTTAGCACATGCGACAGTGGCTGGATTAATAGCTCCCACAGCTCAGAGGTCTCTGGCCACACCCAAGGCAGTGACCTTCCCAATTTGCCTGTAGGAGTGAGACAATTCAGTATTTGTCTTTCTACTGATGCTTCTAACAAGGACTCCAATTGTCCTGATGGTTTTTATGTGATGAGGAAGTAGTTCGAGACAACGAACTCATTTCAAACAGTAATCAGATAACCTTCAATCAATTCTGTCCTAGGCCAACTTTGAAGCAAACCAGAAATGTTTAACCCCCTTTCTGAATCAGTGATGACAGAGCATTTTAAACTATTGCCTTTGAAATGAGAAGGTAGATATAGTGGGGGACCTTCCCCTTCATTAGCCTCTTTTAGCCCTGGTCTACACTGGGGGGGTGGGAGAGGAGAATAGATCTAAGTTACACAACTTCAGCTATGTTATTCACGTAGCTGAAGTCAACGTACTTCAATTAACTTAGGCTATGGCTACACTTGCACTTCAAAGCGCTGCCGCGGCAGCGCTTTGAAGTGCTAAGTGTAGTCAAAGCGCCAGCGCTGGGAGAGAGCTCTCCCAGAGCTGTCCGTACTCCACCTCCCTGTGGGGAATAACGTACAGCTGGGGCTTTGACCACACTGGCGCTTTGCAGCGCCGCAATTTGCAGCGCTGGAGAGGGTGTGTTTTCACACCCTGCTGCAGCGCTGCAAATTTGCAAGTGTAGCCATGGCCTTACTGTGGTGTCTTCACCGCGGTGAGTTGACTGCTGCCACTCCCCCATTGATTCTGCTTGCGCCTCTCATGGCGCTGGAGTACAGGAGTCGACGGGAGTGCGCTCAGGGATTGATTTAAAAATCGATCCCCACTGGATCGACCACTACCTGGGTAGTGAAGACATACCCTTATAAGTGCTGATCTACCACTCAGGGAAAAAAAGTGACAAGAAATTGCACAGATGACATTTAAGAGCATCTGATGCACCAGAAACCTTCATTTTTTATTTATTAGTTTTATTGGGGCCGGGGCAGTGTGCGGAGCCCTGTGGCAGGCAAGAGCCACTTGCCTCCACCTAGGAGCCAGACCTGCTGCTGGCCACTTACAGGGTGCAGCACAGGAAGCCTGCCTTAGCACCCCCACTGCACCACTGACTGGGAGCCACCCACCGTAAGCCTGCACCCAACCCCATGCCCCAATCCCCTGCCCCACCCCCAAACCCCAAACTCCTCAGCCCTGGCCTCACCCCAGAGCCTCCCCCGCATCCCAACCCCCTACCCAGAGCCTCCTCCCGCACCCTGAACCCCTCATTCCCAGCCCCACTCCACAGCCCTGATCCCCTCGCACACCCCAAACCCTTCATCCCCAGTGTCATTGGGTCATGGGCATCAATTTTCTTCAAATGGGTCACCAGAAGAAAAAAAAAGTTCGAAAACCATTGTTTTAAGGTGTGATTTAACCTGCACAGTTTAAACATCCTGGGTGAAGTCCTGTCAAAAAAATGTTCCACTGACTTCAGTGGAACCAGGATTTCAACCTTTTTTATTATTTGAAGCAATGAGACAATACACAGACTAACCATATGGTGGGTCTATTTCCATATGATTAAATACATAGCTCCAATTAGCCAGTAAGCATGTCTCACCCTGAGGATCTAGAGTTTTAAGAATGTTCCAAAATTTTAAACTATTTTATACTAAACAGCAGAAAAACATTAGCTGATAAACTTCTGAAAATATTGGCTCATAATGGACATGCTGACAAACTCCTTAAACTATAGGCACTACTGACACCATTACAGAAAAGTTCTATAGTCAGTAAAGGAACAGACTTGTAAAAATCTATAAAGTCTGTCACTTTACTACTGACTGTAGAATCTTTTTATAATAGTGTCAGTAGTACCTATAATAAAGGACTGTCAGCATATTATGATGAATATAGAAGAGAGCATGCCTGATGCGCACACAGAGTCTGTGCAAAAACACATACTTATTACAAGCTCTGTAATTCAGGACTTTCTTCTTTGTATAATGCCAAGTACAATGGAGCCCTGATCCTTCCGAGGGGTACCTAGTGTGATACGGAAATTTCCCGCAATATCCTTGAAAAACTTTATTGTATTAATGTGACAGAATACATCCATATTCACACCCTACACGCTATTGTAATAATCTTTGTACAAAGTGCACCATGTGAGTAATACCATTTGAAAACTCACAACTTGATCAGTAATATCAGGGTAAAATACATATAGCAACATCAGATGTAATGTTATAAACACAAGCTGAAATCATGACTGAAGCATGTTTTCCAGGTAAGTCTGGGGAGTGGTTCAACCAGTTTCCCAAAGACAAAAGACAAGCTGATAACCAGCTAAGTGTCAACAAAGCTAACGGGCCATTGCCTACAAAGTGGCCATTCTTTGGCAAAGAAGGAGGGCAGGGCAAAGAGAGCTGCATCTTGGCAAAGAAACAGCATGGAGTCTCCTCCTTCCAGCAGACTGCCTGTCTCCTGATTCTCAGCTGGAAATGCTTTGCAAAGAGGGACTTTTTTTAAAAAATAGGTTTGGTTTTTGTTTGTTTGTTTTTTTAAAGAGGAGTAAACACCCCAAGACAACCCCTTCTCTCTCCCTGCCCATCTCATTCTCTGTACCTGAGAAGACAAAGGAAACAGCCATTGGACTCTGGGGGAAGGGTCTTGACCTGAAGAGTTTGGCTAGTAATGCTACTCGAAGCATGGGTTGAGAAACTGCTTTAATTTAACATAGTTTGTTAAAAGTGAAGCACTAGAGAATGTTTTCATCTTTATTTTTCTTGTAACCACTTTTGACTTTTATGGATCATTACTTGTACTCAATTTCGCTTTGTAATTAATAAACTTGTTTTATCTAATCCAGTGTGTTCAAGTTGAAGTGTTTGGGTACCTCCACTTGGAGGAACAAACTATTGTGTATTATTCACTTACAGGAATAATGGGACTTAGTATATTTGGACCATCCAGGAGAGGGCTGTGCAGCATAGGACTTACATTTCTGGGAGGGAAAACCTGGGACTCTGAATGCATTGGCATCACCCTGCAGTATAACCCAGGCTGGTAAAATCCAAAGTGTAACCCAAATGTGGCTGGCAGGTTGCAGTTACCCACAAACACACAGGGTGTAGCTTGCATGCCAGAAGGCTGTTTGTGAGCATCCCAGGTGCAAGCTATTTCAGCAAGGCATTGTAATGCACCCAAGGCTGCGAGGCAGGGGTGACACAGCCTCCCACTGGTCTGGATAGCACCCTGGCATGTAACAGTTAAATACAAAGTTTATGTATTATTGCGGGCTGTGATTGTATGTAACCTCTCTAGGGGGTCATGTAATGTTAGGCCAGGGAGTTCAAAGGACTACACTGACATTGTGCCAGACAAGAATGGACTTTTGGGATAATAAGAATAAAGTGTATTTCCTGGGGAATACCTAGGTGGAGGTACTTCCCCTCTCCAGATACACAAAAAAAGCCTTTTGAAGCTAAGTGCTGAGATGAGGGGGACTGTCTGCCAATTACCTGTTCCTGGAGGTTAGAGTTCAAAGGCCCAAGCTACATGAAGAAACCTGCCAATCTGCTCAGTCTGGGTTCTGGTTCTGAATCTGAAGACAGTCATGAACTTGTAACCATGCGAAAAACCCAGTTGTAGATTTGAAGGACTGACACCTACAAGACCCCAAGGTTGGAGCTGGAGTGACCTTTGGGAAGCTTTTTAACATATGTAGATTCTTTTATTGTTTTCAGTGGTTCTCTCTGTACAGGTCTGTCTCATCTTACGCTGGAGTTACGTTCCACAGTCAGCACATAAAGCAAAAATCATGTATAGTCAAAATTACATTGAGTGTAATGGCGGGCGGAATCACCTGCACTACGGAAACAGTATTTAAATTGTTCTTTTTTTGTTCTTCTTGTTTTTGCTGACCGCATAAAGCTGAAATCATGCAAGTTAAATGCACCTAAGATGTGACAGACCTGTAATGTTTTCACCTTAAGAATAAATGTGCTTGCTTAGAAAGACCTGTGTGGAAACTCCTAACTGCCTGCAATTATCCTATTCATAACCTCTGGAGAGAAAGCAAAGTGCAGACGCTGGCCTGTTTAGACAGACAGGCTTGCTAGAAATATCACAGCATCATGAATCAAAACATTAAGCAGCCTTAACAACCCAGTCAGGAGGGAGAGAGATGCGAGTCTCTGCCCAAGAGAGTGACAGCTAAGGAGCCAGAAATCTAGAAGTGGGTACCCTGGGTGGACCATGGAAGAGGTATACAGGTGCAATTGCCTTAAAACTGATAGCTGGGCATGGAGATTTTAAAAACACAATATGTCTTCCTTTAACTTTCAGTATACCAACAGGTAATGTGAAGTTCATTAGAAGCTGAGTTAGCATCACACATACTCCACTACAAAAGGTGATATGTGCACCTTCCTAAGGGTGAAATTCACTTTACCTACATTTAAGCCAGATACATGCATAGCTGATCCATCTGCAAAAAAAACACACACACTGAGGGACTGAGTGGTATGAACTGTGGAAGATCTTGGTGAAGAGGCCCTCTTCACCAGGGTGAATTTCATCCTAAATTGATACCAAAAAAGGAACAGGCTAGTTAAGAGGCTATTTTTATTCAGCAAGACTTAAGCAAGTATAGTAAGTTCTTTTTTTGTTTTTTGTTTTTTTTTAAAAAGGCCTTAGCACCTCTGTGATGGAGATACCCATGCAGGAGGGACCAAACAAACAAAACAAGCTCTGTAGATATGAGAGAGAGAGAAAAAAAATGTGAATAATGTTGAGCCGTGTGACAAAAATACGTTCAGAAGTGATGTATAATTCTTAGATCTCAGCCACAATCAACCAATGGTTTAAAAATGCATTATTAATGTAATCTAACAATATCTCTAACTGAAGATATAAGCTTCTACTATACATCTATTTGGCAGAACAAAGCTTTTACCAGATAAAAGTTTATCATTTGTCAAATTGCACAGTTCAATAAAGTAATGTATTTTTAATCTTGTGAAGACAGGGTTTTGTCGGTAACAACACATCACTGTCTGATGCACAAACGACATTTGTAGTCCTACTTTAACAAACAGCTTTTTAAATAGTAACCAATTTCCAGATTCAATTCTTTATTATGTCTTTAAGATTTAAAAGTGGCTACTTTGCTACCAGACTTCGCTGCAAACATATCAGTACAAAACCACTCTTAGTGGCAGAGTTTAGAATTCGTCATTGTGTCATGTGATCTCCTTTCAATAAAAGTGTTGCCACCTTCCTCAAGATAAATAGTGACAAATAAGAATGCTTCCAATCCAACTTGAAAAGAGCTTTCATAGACATATCAAAAGACAATCTAGTCCACTAACAGTCAGCCAACTGGCACTTCTCTTCACCGTCTTCATGAGAATATCTTAGTAAAGAAAAAAACCTGCATCCTATTAAGGAAATAGGATATTCTTTCCTTTAAACTTAATTTTTTATGAATTATTCAGGACATAAATTATAACTATTTGCTATACGAGTGTAATATAAGTTAAAAACTGCATCTCATATGCCCAAAGGATGCTAAAATACTCAGATGTGACCTGCTAGTTGTCATTTCACTAGTCTGCAAACCTGCTAAAATTCAAGAAAAACCCAATGTTATCACCCAGCTTCACAGTAAAGATTTAGCAGAGGACAAGAATGAATTTCATATTACTAGGACTTATATATTTACTATAAATATATCACACCACTCTATGTAACATTTCATAATATTCTAGAAAGCCACCAACTCCACCTGTACATTGTGTGTATGATGAATGTGTATGTATATATCATATATAGGATCTTGCATGCACACATGCCACACAAAGCACAGCTGATATGGTACCCAATTAATACAGAATTAAAGGAGGATAATATAAGTAATGTCAATCAGCATGTGTTTACGGAAAATAGGTCTTGCCAAAGTAACTTCTTTAATACGTTAAGTTTGGTTGATAAAGGTAATAGTTTTGATGCAACAGATTTCTGTAACGCATTTCACTTGGTACTGCAAGAAATCCTGATTAATAAATGAGAAGGATACAAAATCAATATGGCTAACATTAAATGGATTAAAACTAGCAAAATTATAATTACATTGAGATAATTTAACAGTGAATCACTGTTGAGCAGCTGTGTTTCTAGTGGGATTCATCCGGGTCGGTTCTTGCCCCTACCACTGTTTAGCAATTTTATCAATGACTTAGTGGGGAGGGAGGAAATTACTACTAGAAGAAGTTTGCAGATGACACAAAGATTGGGACACTAGTAAATAATGAAGAGGATAGGATAGTGATCCAGAGTATCTAGATCACTGTTTGCTTGTGCCCAGTTTACCATGCATTTCAATACACGGAAGTCCGAGGACTGCCGACACAATTGGTTCCTGAAAATTGCGTCTTAAGTCGAAACGTTGCAACTTGGAACGGCAATCCACTCCACTGCAGGACCGAGCATCGTAAAGTCTAAACCAATTGTCATAAGTCAAATCAGGGTGTCAATTCAGAAGCATCGTAGGTCGAGTGTCGTAAAGTCAAGAACTGCCTGCCATACAGAAAGTCATAAATTTAGGACCAAAAAATTTAGGCCATGCTTACAGGGTAGGAGACACTATCCTGAGAAGCAGTGACACTGAAAAAGATTTTAGGTCCATGGTAGATAATCAGCTGAAAATGAGCTCTGAATGCAACACTGTGGCCAAAAGAGCTAATGTGATCCTTGGATGCATAAACAGGGAAATATGGAGTAGAAAGAGAGATGTTATTGTCACAGGGTTGGTCCTGAGTTTGCAACAAACCACTGCTGCATCCCCAGTCAGGTGCAAAAAGACAAGTTGTTTATTCAAGTGCCACCCCCTTCAGGCAGGGCAACACCTGCAGCACTCAGTCAGCAACACAAGACAAGTTGCTGGTAGCAAATTCAAAACAATAGCCCCATGTCAAGCCTACCTTTCTTCATGGATGCTCTGGCAGGCAGCAGTCTGTAGTTAGTTCCTGACTCCTGCCAGGCTCCTCTTACAGAGTGAGAGGTGGAAGTCTACTCTCCCTCCCAGCCAGCCCCCAACTGAGCTGGGATCCCCCCTTAAACTCCTCCCTCCAAGCCTGACACCTACTGCAGGTGTAGCAAGACAGGGCTTAATGAGTCCATAGCAGTTCAATTACCTTTTCCCAGCCTGTGTGGGGTTTGTGCTCCCCATTACAGTTCTATTTGCCTCTTTTTCACCCCCAATGGTGCAACTTCTAGTGGGAAATGGTGTGCAGTTCTGATACCCAAGAAGTATAGTTATAATCTGAAGAGGATTCAGAGAAGAGCCACGAGAACGATTAAAGGATTGGAAAACATGCCTTATAGCAAAAACTGTGCTCCTGGAGCCTATCCATTTAGATTATCAAAGAGAAGGTTCAGGGATGAGTGGATTACGGTCTAGAAACACCTACACAGGAAACTGAAATTTGATAATCTAAACACAGAAAGGTGTAATAAGATCCAATGGCTTACTCCTGGGGGAATTCTGCATCAATGCATGCGCACAGAATTCATGACCACTACAGATTTCTTTGCTTCCCCGTAGAAAAAACAAAAAAAGACTGACAGGAAAACAAAGGGAAACTGCAAACAAGGCCATGCCCCTCTCCCCAGCACCACAGGCGCATTGTTGCAGACAGCCAGAGCAGCTGGCAAACAGGTAAATCACTACCTGGGGGCGGGGGGCAGGGCTGGGGATGCCTCAGCATGCTGGGTCAGATCCAACTTCCATGCATCCATATCCAGAGCGCTCCCCCCCTCCCCTGAGCCTCACAACTCTGCACCTGGCTCTCCCCAGCTTTACCTGGTGGCTCCTACCCTGCACCGGGCTCAGTTGCTAGGCCCTCTGCCCTGTGTTATGCCAGTGGCCAGATTAGTCAATCACCATTGCCCAAAATCTACAAACTTGTTCACTTACCAGATTCAGTTATCCACAGTAGGTCTTCTAGTCATTAATGCAAATTAGCAAACTTTTCAATGTACATACATACAGTCTCACCAATGAAATTCGACCACTCCTAGATGAAGGACAGATCATTGGCACACAGATGGAGTGGAGTGGGGGAGAAGAGATATTTTCACCCACAGATATTTGCACACGCCTCTAGTCTTAAAATTTATATAAATATAAATGGGATATTTTCCATCTACAGTACCTAGGTTTATAAGCGCTTATCTGCACAGCTCCACACACAAACCTGTTTTGTTATATAAAAGATATGCCAACATTTTTAAAACGAGTGTGAAAGGCCAAATTAAAGGCCGATATAATGGTACTCTTAGTTTTCTACTCATCAGGGTAAAAACAATCCTTTTGCTGCTATGCCATATCACATAGTGATTTCTAATATAAAACCAAGCCACAAATGTCAACAGTTTTGAGACATACATACAAATTTTACATTTCTTTCTATATACGAGGAACTTGGTCATCCATTTTGGTTACTGTTTTTAATCAATATTTTCTCTGTAAACATGCCAGTTGTATTTGTTGCAATAAGCCCTTTGAAAAAAACTTTCAGATTGTCCCCTGCAGCCTTCCAAATAAAACCAAGGTTAATGCCAATGAAATATCGAGTATGGTAAAGCTTCTTGGGGAATAGCACCTGTTCCACGAAAGTTTCTTGAGAGATGTTCTCCAGTAAAGTGCAAGAACAAATAAAGGATTAGCTAGACTGGCTAACTTATCTTTCCTGCACACTCAGCATTCCAATTCTATATATATTTTTTTTAAGTGGTGGGGGAAATTTGTTACATTCAGGACATTCAAAAGTAGAATGGATTTAATCCAAATGCATTACTTCCCATCCCTTTTTGAGAGGGAAGTCAATTCTGGATAATATAAGGTAAAACAGTTGTAGATCACTATTTAGTAAGCAACAACAAACATTACCACGTCTCACATTTATCCTGATTTTGCTGCTGCTGCTGGTGAATGATTTGAGTGCAATGCATAAGTGGATTTAGCAGAATTTATAAATGCTTAGTAGAACTGGTATATGTTTTTTTGGGGGGCTTGTACTTCCATTAGGCTATTATTAAGATGAGTACATACCAGTGGTTTGGTAATATAACGTTAGCTGAAAATCTGTTTCAGATTTATTAAATTACACCTGCTAGAACATCTCAAAGCAAGCAATCTCAGCAATCTAAGGCTGAAAAACTATTGGTTGCTGTACACAGAAAGCTATGCAATTTAACATTTTTAGTTGAGGCCAAGAAACATTCTTCAAAGAGTTTATGAATGTAACAGCTGAGCATTTCAAGAGTCTGAATTACAGCTTTACAACAATGGTTAAATTGGTTTTTAATTACTCTTGTAACAAGTTTTTGTGCTTCTATAGGAATTGCTGATACACACGTACATTCAGCTGCTTGCAGTTCTCTTGTAATTTTTCCACATAAAAACTAACAGAAAATAAACCCATTTATTCAGTTTTACATTTTAAAAATATTTTCTGTTTGGTAAGTATATCTTATTGCATACTTTTGCACCAGAGGGATTTCTCAAGCTTTATTTTCTGTTCCAGATCTTTGCTTGTTTTGATTCTTTAAGCCCCCGAGCAGAGCTGTCCTTAGGTCCTAACTTTGGTAAAAGCTTTGTCTGTAGCACCCTCATTTGGATGCTGCTTGCCACAGCATTCCTACTTGCTGTTTTCACGATGGTTATCACCAGTATGCCATAGTAGCACATTTACCTTTCTGCAAGTTCTAGAGCCACCTTAACCTCACTAAGTCATAGGAGGAGACTGGGACAAAAAAAACTGCAGGAAGACCAGGCTCCAGAAAGCCTGCGGGCACAGAAGCGAGCTGGATCAGCCCATTGCTCAAAAGACACCATTGCTACATGAGCATACACTGGAACATAATTTGCAGGAGGTGGCGGCAGTTGACACTCACCTGTAAGCACAGCACTCAGGAGCTTGACTCAAGCTGAGCTGCAGTGGGAGGAGACAGTGCCATTTTAAAAAGACATTGTGCCCTAAGGGAAAGGAGGCAGGTTGACTAGTATCGGTTGAAAGCTTTGAAATTCTTCTAAAAAAGAACAGGGACAAATAATCATGATTTTTTTCCCCAGAACCAGCTCTACAGGCAACAGAGGAAAGAGGGAGTATTACAGATGCTACTTCAAAGTAGTTGTACACACAACTTGTCTGTGTGACGTCACACTTCTGTCCTTGCAGCAAAGAATCCTGTGGCACTTCTGTCCTTGTTACCCTGGCCCTCTATTCTTTCCACTGTTTCCCCACGTCACATCTTAATCTAGACTCTAAACCCTTTGAGGCGGAAGTTGTCCCTCGCTCTACATTTGTGCAGTGCCTAGCGCAATGGGGCCCCAATCCTGACTGGGTCTCCTGGGAGGTATTCCAATATAAATAATACCTAATACAATAGGGATGTTGACTTTTGAAAGAGAGGCAGGAGGTTAAAACACTAACCTCAGATGGTTAAACAAATAAAGGCAGTGAGAATGCTCTCTAATGAGATCTATCACAGATTACTAGGCTGCATGAGAGATTTAAAAACCTGATGTGTTATGAGAACCAAAAAATGGCCACAGAAAAGCGAATACTGCATCACAAGTTCTGTAATTTATTCTCCACAGCAATATTTTATAGCACTATTCCCCCAGTCCCCAACCAAAGAGTGTTCAGTTTCAATGGGCTATGCTCACACTGCTTTTCTTAAAAGCAGAACTCAAAGGGATGAGGTTAATTTGTCTTGAAGAAATCATTTGAACAAGCATTGAAACTGCTAATCCATCATCCACCTCCTACGCAACCCACTCACTATATAAAAACGGTTAGTTTTAAATATGTAAAGTATTATGCAATTGTCATTCTTTCTAGAACTGATCTTTAAGCAATCCCTTGACAACAGTCATAGAACTCTATTATCAATGAGGCTAATTTATTAAAATAAAAACTCACTAAAAATGGCCACAAACACAAATGATCCAATTTCTTTTGGTCTGATTAGTGTTGCCAGCAACATTGTTAGTTATGATGGAGAAGGAACTTCCATGCTGAGCTCTTAGTTTTATAATCTTATAACTTCCGCCCTCCAAAAAAAATCAAGTTAATGGCTGTGCCTGCCATCTAGTTTCAAGAAAATACGTTCCTACATCTTTTGACTTTTTAGAATGAAAACAATTTTTGTTGCAACTATGAATTTTAAGGTGCTTTTTTTGCACTGTGATTAATAGTTTGGAACACACATGTCAAACTTGGGATAGCTATAGTCCTCAGTGAAGAATCTGCAATGTACTGAACTGACAATATTGATGAAGAAGGGCCCAGTCCTGCTGTCACTGAAGTCTGTAGGAATTTTGCATTAAACGTCACTGAGAGCAGCACTGGAACCAAAGTTAACAACTGAAATTACTATAGTCTTGAATGCACAGTACATAGTTTTCCTTACTGGCTTAAGTACACCAAGCAGAGATATCCAGACATAGGTATATGCAATTGTGGATATCCACAGTGTCCAAAGGATCAGGAACTATTAGAAATCTCTGAAGCCTCGTTTAAAAACCAAAAACCGACCCACCAGGCCTGAAGCCAATGAAGTGTTTCAATTTAGGACATTAACAAGATATTTAAAGCAAAAGTATTCTGTGCAAACCTAGCATAAGATTCTTGCTTAAAATTACTAGAAATTGACGTTTAAACATTTTAAATTAATAGTAATTTATAAAAACTTCTAGACTAGTAAAAGTAACAAATACAAAAAACAGTGGGTAGAGAAAAAGTTTAATTGCCTCTTCTCTTTTCCTGCCCCAGCCTGATCACCCCACACTTAACGTTTGTTTACAATCCTTTAGGCCTTACAGCCAAGCAGCACATATAAGCTAGGTTTCTAAGTAAAATAGTAGGCTCTTCTTTAAGAAAAAATGTTGCTTTTAAAGTTAAAATTAACTTAATATATCACACGCTTCAGAACAAGGTACAAGAAACTAATTATAAAATAACCTGTCAGAGAAAGTCTTTTCCTAGTCTCACTCTGTTAGAGGTTGATATTAGCTACAACATTCCCTACAGAGTGGACACAGAGTACTGTAATTGAAGTGGGATGAGGGATGCAGGGACTCTACCTGGTGAACAGTCAATATCACTTCAGTCTCTCACTTGCCTTGAGCAGCATATAATTCAATTGCGTGCGGAAAAGACAAGCAAGGCAAACAAAAACAAAACAGCTAAGTGGTCTTGAACCAGTCAATGGCCTCTGAGTCAGCAGTGTTCAGCTTGGGAAGACCTCCAGGAAGCCCAACACAAAGAACCACCAGACAGCATGCATGTAACATCTTCCACAGAACCACAGGGGGCTGTTCTGGATGCCCCGGACATGGTGGTTGATCTTGGCACAGTGAACCACACCAACCTGAACCTGTTAAGCTGGCTCCAGAGGTGGCGTGGGAGCCCAGTACCAGGTAGCCATTCATGCAGCCTGGTGGTGATGTTGGAGTGGCAGAGGCTCTCTCCTGTTCTGTCCATCACTGAGAACTGATGATGTTATTAGTTGGATGGAAAGAGGGCAGCTCTGCCCAGATAGGATTTCTGCTATGCAGTCAATAGTGGGGTATATCCCTGAACAGTGGTACGTGTGGCATTTGCTGTGCTTTGGTGAGCCATTTGTTGGCTGCATTCTAACACTGGATGTTAAGTGGAGGAATATTGGCAAGTGCCTGGGATATTTCTCATGGTATGATTAAGATGAGTGTCTACTACTCGAGTGTGGGCAGAGTTTGACCATCATCACACACTGGGGTACAATGCACCTATGTTCTCAGCATGTTCCCTGTGATTACCCTTTGGGGGGAAATCAAAGCTGCAACCAGTTAACCAAATCGACTGGTTCCTGCTTACTGTGGACCTCGACAAGGAAATGCTGTGAGCAGTTGCTGAGAGGAAGAGCTTTCAGACTGACTGCTTGGAGAACAAAGTGGCAGCTCATAGGACAGTCAAGCTGAACCCCAGACTAGATATTTTTTCCAGTCTACTTTCCAGAATTAACTTTTTTTTTTAAATAAATACTAACCCTTGAAGAAGAATCCTTGCTGAACGCGGCCAATTTTTTAAGCTATGCCATCCTACCAGCCAACACTTGGATAGTATGTTATGAAGGCTTTCAACAGCTTGGCACCAGCAAGAAACATTTGCAACATTTGGTAGATTTTCTCACCTGCGTGCATTGCTGGCACCTGCTGCTTCTCTCGCACAAGCTGGATGATGTCCGATACCACAATTTGTGGCTCAATATCTTCTTCTTTCCCCTCATTCGACTGGCTGTCTGTTACGAAACAATTGCAGCTGCCAGTTTCCTTACATAGGATCACCCTCCAGTGCCAATAGACAGACATTAAAATGCCTTATGTTGACTTCTGCCAAAAGTGAGACAAATTAAAACATTTAGCATTATTCAAGGTAAGTTTAAAAACAGTGATAGTTACACACATTACCAGCACCTTTGATTTTTGGAAGAGAACAAAGCTACTTTATACTTAAGAGGACAGGTGCGTATCCAGGATATCAGATGAGTGAAACTAGCTCTCATCCAAAAGTAACATCAGGTTTCCTTGTATGAAAAGGCCCTTCACTGAGTCTTGAACCAGAGGCCTTGAGACAGATTAAGTCAATTTAACTACAAACTGTAACATCCTAATGGAAAACAATATACAACCTTATAAACAAGTGCATGAAAGCCAAAGATACTTCTATATACACTTCTACCCTGATATAACACTGTCCTCGGGAGCCAAAAAATCTTACCGCATTATAGGTGAAACCACGTTATACTGAACTTGCTTTGATCCACTGGAGTGTGCAGCCCCCCCGCCCCCCCGAGCACTGCTTTACCGCGTTGTATCCAAATTCGTGTTATATCCGGGTAGAGGGGTACTTTCAATGTGAGAGACCAATGCTTATATAAAAATCTCTCGAACAAGGTAGCTTAGATAAAAAGAAAATGGCCCAGGAATACAAGATTTGCAAAAAGCAAAACAATATAAAAATATTTAAATATTTCCTGCAACATGGAAAGGTAAAATGACTGTTACAGATTTGAAAAGTACGTGTTAGGAAACAAATTAACTCTGAGGGCATTTTGGTGGTGGGAGGAGGACCAAGGCAGGGAAGAAGAAATGCTATATAAGTAACTTGTTTTGGCTTCTAACAAAGGGTATGGGCCTCTTGAGGCTGCCCTACTCCTGGAAGGGAAGAACTGGGGGGGCAGGGAGAGATGTAAAAGTTAATTCTCTATACAAAAGGTGAGAGCTTTAACTGTGTGTTTATGGATGGGAGAGAGACACACAGGTTTGTGCATTTACAGAAATAGATGGGTGGAAATAATGTGTATTGACCTCAAAGTCACTTGTTCTTGAAATCAAAGATAAATCATCATTAACTGGGGAATAAAGCTATATTCTTTCATATAGGATTTTTAACTTTGCGGGAGACATCTCTTAGTTCCTCAGACTTATAACTGCCAAGTTATTTGTTCGCAGTGTTGTAGCAGAGTTGATCCCAGGATCTGAGACACAAGGTAGGTGAGTTAATACCTTTTATTGGACCAAATTCCGTTAGTGAAAAAAGACAAGTACTCAACCTCCACAGAGCTCTTCATTGAGAAAGTCTAGAAAGAAACAAGGCTCTAGCAAGAGGAAGTTTCCCCTCCATTGTTGGGATGGTGCCAGATTGGTGTGGCCATACTGAATGAATGGTGTGAGCTTAACTTGACATGACTTAAACATGGCTGAATGGCTGCAGAGGATGCTGGGAGCAGGTTCTCTTTCAGCAGAAGAAATGTTGATAAAGAACTGGCAACATCTGCATGTACGATTGATATTGAACCTACTGGTCAGCAAATATGGGCCCATGCAAAAGTAAATATAACATGCATAAAGTTCCAGCATGGAGCACAGGTCGACCTGGTTGTAGTGACCTTACGGCAAGAACACCACGCAGAGAGCCAGAGTGAATGACTGATTGAGTAAATGTGAGATGATCTGCATTCGGAACCATCCCCCTTCTAAAACACTAATTAGGTAAAAATTAGTAGCCACACCCCCACTGGGCATACTTGTAAGTCATGTGACTCCTTTGAGGGGAAAAAAAAGAGTATAAGAATAAAGCAAAGTAAATTACTGTAGTTGGGATTCCTTAATTGATGCTTGAAGAAGCAACACTGCTTGACAGAGTAGCCAAAATTCTGCTCTGTGAGCTCGAGTAGACTGTGAACAGAGGGGTCTCAAGGCAATCAAGGCTTGATTCGAAGGGAATCCAAGAAAGACCAGAGGGCTAAGAAAAACAGACCAGGAGGAAAGAAGCAGTCTATAAAATTGGTAACCACCTTCTCTGTTTGCCAAGCAGGAAGTGTGGGAGGCTAGCACAGGTCCTGATCGTGTATGTTTGTGAAAGAACAGGAGTACTTGTGGCACCTTAGAGACTAACAAATTTATTTGAGCATAAGCTTTCGTGGGTTACAGCCCACTTCATCGGATGCATGCAGTGGAAAATACAGTAGGAAGATTGTGTGTGTATTTTATATATATATTATCTCTCTCACACACACAGAGAACATGAGACAATGGGTGTTACCATGCACACTATAAGGAGAGTGATCAGTTAAGGTGAGCTATTATCAGCAGGAGAGAAAAAATTGTAGTGGTAATGAAAATGGCCCATTTCCAGCAATTGACAAGGAGATGTGAGGAACCGTGGAGGGGAATAAGCATGGGGAAAAGAGGAATGTATAGCTCTTAATGTCTAACACAGGAGTTATATGCTTAAGATAACCCTTTACCACTTGTGTAATTCCTTTTCAATAAACTGCTGTGTATTGCAGATAATTACTGTGGACCTTTTCCACTGGTATGACAGTAATCCACCGGGAGCAAGTAAAGATCCATTTCAGGGGTAGTAAAGCCCCCTGTTGTCAACATCCATCACATTACACCAGCGAAGCAACCTGAGACAGACTTTTCCTATCAGTCTAATAAACACCTTTGCAGATTTAAGTCAATATAGGGCCAAAGAAAATACAGGGAACAAAGCTGCTGGAGACCCAAATAGCTTTGCTAAGTAACTCTGGGCAAGTGAACAAGAGGGAAGAAGGGACATGTGATGACATCTCCACTCACATTTAGTATGCACTGGACAAGGATGTGACCTATGATGATTACTGGGGAGGGATAGCTCAGTGGTTTGAGCATTGGCCTGCTAAACCCAGGGTTGTGAATTCAATCCTTGAGGGGGCCACTTACGGATCTGGGGCAAAATCAGTACTTGGTCCTGCTAGTGAAGGCAGGGGGCTGGACTTGATGACCTTTTGGGGACCCTTCCAGCTCTATGAGATAGGTATATTGCCATATATTCTACTCTCCACTTACAGCAAGAAAATATTCATTGATTCTTTTCCTTTAACTTTCTCCATATTTCCAAATGCTGACTTTGACTGCCTCAGAATAAAATTATTATCCAAGAGTATAGATGGTAGTACTGGTATACTTAGGGATTATCTGCATTATATGTGAAAGTGACAATCTTACTGATTTAAAGAAAACTGACTCAGCAAGTGTAGCTTGGAATAAAAAGGATTGTTTGTAAATAAAGAATGAAACTAGCAATGTTTTAACCATGAATCCTTCAGGAACAGTCTGAGAAGGATTAAGTATTATCTAATTAGAGTTAATTACTATACTTCACTCACACACACACCCCCACACCCCTCCCATTCCTACCGAAGCCTTTCTGCTCTAAACACCGTTATAAACTGTATTTTCTCAGTTTTATTTCCAGCCAACATGACAACTCTCCTTCTCCCACCCCTGCCTCCTTTCTAAATATTATAGGCTTTGTTGTATTTTTAAGTCTACTTTTAAAATAAAAAGCAGAGTGCCTGATTTTCTAAGGTGCTGAGCATCCATAGCACCCACTGACTTTAATGGAAGCTGCATATGCTTTGTACTCCGAGAGCAAGAAATAAATACATTTTTAAAAAGCAATAAGCCATTCCCACCGGTAAAAGAATACAAGTAAATGGTTCCTCTCTAGGAGACCTCTATTGGAGCGTGTGCAGCATTACAAGAGCGAGATACACAAAAATGAATATTATGATAAATTAATTTGTATTTAACTCTGCAGGTGTTCAAACCATCACAGGCAACAATGAAAACAAGAGACTACACATGCAGAGATAACTATGTAACATAATGCTGGAAGTTTAGCAAAAGATAAATACTACAAAGTGTAACAGCATTTTGTACTTTATTTGTTGATACGGTACTATTCATTGTTTCTCTTGATGATCTCACAGGGTATATTTAAGGAAATATTTCTCCCTCATTTCTTGGCTAATATTTGGAATTTTATAATCAAGAGGAATTTAAAAAAAAATCCTTTGAGGAGGACACCATCACAGAGCAGAGTTTTTCCTTCTCAAAAGTGAAGTGAAATGCAGTAGGGTTACTGTGATGTTCCCCTCTGGTGTTATCCAGACCGGTGATCTGCTAGGTCACTCCAATCCTAGACTCTGGGAGCCAGCCTTACCCTGCTCTGTTGTGAGAACCCCCCCACTCCTGGGCTGTTCACTTGCAGCCTCTGGCAAGTAAACTGCTCGTTGGATTGTGTAACCGAATGACACTAGCCAATATGTCCAGTCCCAGACACAACCCTAGGAACCTCCGTCTTGCAGTATCCAGTTATGCCTGATGGACACTGCAAGCTTATATGAGTTTGTCAATTTAACTAAAATTGATATGTACCAGGCTTGTTATCCCAAGGGGACTCTGTGACAGGCTTCAAACCAAAGGCACTGGGGTTCTCAAACTGGGGGTTGGGACCCCTCAGGGAGTCGCAAGGTTATTACATGGGGCAGGGGTCGGCAACCTCTGGCATGCGGCTCGCCAATGTAAGCACCCGGGCGGGGTGGGCCGGGCCAGTTTGTTTACCTGCCGCATCGGCAGGTTCGGCCGATCGCAGCTCCCACTGGCCGCGGTTCGCCGTCCCAGGCCAATGGGGGCGGCGGGAAGCCGCGGCCAGCACATCCCTCACATTGGCCTGGGACAGCGAACCGTGGCCAGTGGGAGCCGCAATTGGTCGAACCTGCCGATAAACCTACCTGCCGGCAGGTAAACAAACTGGCCCAGCCTGCCAGGGCACTTACCCTGGCGAGAAGCGTGCCAGAGGTTGCCGACCCCTGACATGGGGGGTCACAAGCTGTCAGCGTCCACGCCAAACCCCACTTTGCCTCCAACATTTATAATGGTGTTAAATATATAAACAAGTGTTTTTAATGTATAAGTGGGGGGGTCACACTCAGAGGCATGCTGTGCAAAAGGGGTCACCACTACAAAAGTCTGAGAACCACTGAGGTAGAATGAATTTATTAACTACAAAGATAGATTTTAAGTGATTATAAGTCAAAGCACAACAAGTCGGATATGGTCAAATGAAACAAAAGCAAAACACATTCTAAGCTGATCTTGACACTTCCAGTGTCCTTACAAACTTAGATTCTTCTCACCACAGGCGTCTGGTTGCCCTTCAGCCAGGCTCTCCCCTTTGGTCAGTGCTTCAGTTGCTTGGTGGTGATGTCTGCAGATGCAGGCAGATGGAGGGTGACCAGACAGCAAGTTTGAAAAATCAGGATGGGGGTGGGGGGTAATAGGAGCCTATATAGGAAAAAGGACCAAAAATCGGGACTGTCCCTATAAAATCAAGACATTTGGTCACCCTAGGCAGAAGAGAGAGGAAGAGCATGGCAAACATCTCTCCCTTTTATCATGTTCTTTCTTCCCTCTTGGCTTTGCCCCCACCTTCAGAGTCAGGTGAGCATTACCTCATTGAAAATTCAAAATGATCTGGACAAATTGAAGAAATTGTCTGAGGTGAACAGGATGAAGTTTAATAAAGACAAATGCGAAGTGCTCCACTTAGGAAGGAACAATCAGTTTCACACATACAAAATGGGAAGAGACTATCTAGGAAGGAGTACGGCAGAAAGGGATCTAGGGGTTATAGTGGACCACAAGCTAAATATGAGTCAACAGTGTGATGCTGTTGCGAAAAAAAGCAAACGTGATTCTGGGATGCATTAACAGGTGTGTTGTGAGCAAGACACGAGAAGTCATTCTTCCGCTCTACTCTGCGCTCGTCAGGCCTCAGCTGGAGTATTGTGTCCAGTTCTGGGCACCGCATTTCAAGAAAGATGTGGAGAAATTGGAGAGGGTCCAGAGAAGAGCAACAAGAATGATTAAAGGTCTAGAGAACATGACCTATGAAGGAAGCCTGAAAGAACTGGGTTTGTTTAGTTTGCAAAAGAGAAGACTGAGAGGGGACATGATAGCAGTTTTCAGGTATCTAAAAGGGTGTCATAAGGAGGAGGGAGAAAACTTGTTCATCTTAGCCTCTAAGGATAGAACAAGAAGCAATGGGCTTAAACAGCAGTAAGGGAGGTTTAGGTCGGACATCAGGAAAAAGTTCCTAACTGTCAGGGTGGTTAAACACTGGAATAAATTGCCTAGGGAGGTTGTAGAATCTCCATCTCTGGAGGTATTTAAGAGTAGGTTAGATAAATGTCTATCAGGGATGGTCTAGACACTATTTGGTCCTGCCATGAGGGCAGGGGACTGGACTCGATGACCTCTCGAGGTCCCTTCCAGTCCTAGAGACTATGACTATGAATCCCAAACTGACCAAAGGAAGGTGCGGGGGAGAGTCCAACAGATCGTTTGTTGCTGCCTAGGCCAATGTCCTTTGTTCCTGTGAGGCTGGGCTGGGTTTGTCCCATACATGCCCTGATAAGGTGTGAATTGCCCTTCTGCTCTTAGAGAGTTTTTGCCTGGACTTGCTTTAAGCTACAAGGATGCATTTTCACCCTCATAACTATATACATGAAATTACAACCTATAACATTACTATAACAATGCTCAGTACACCATGAGCCTTCTGAAGACACACAACATGACAAACTTTGCATTAGATATCACACAATCATATAAGGATCAACATGGCGGTGTAGGGTGTTCCCCCGAGATACAGAGTGTCACGGTTACACCTCAGTGATCAGAAATTACTTCATAAATATTAGTTTAACCTTCACTTTGGATTTCTTGCCTTTCCTTTTTTTAAAAAAAGGAACTTCTAAAGAGAGACACATTTACAACCTTAACGTCACCTTAATGAAGTTGTTTGCCCAGTTCATTTATTTTATTTTAAACAACATAAAATAAGTAATGTAAACTTAATTTGGGGATTATGGGCTCAGTGACTCAGGCGGCAGAGAAGTTGTATTGGAAGGAAGCATAAACACTGGGACTAAAGGAGATGGAAGTGTGGGCTTCAACAGTTTAGGTGGACGTAGTTCATGGAGAGTCATGTGTACACTGGAGAGAGATTTGGGGTGGACTAGAAAGGGCAGAAGGGAGGAAAAAGGACATGCAATTTCTTTGGGACATTACAGCCATTATCATGTGCCTGCATCATTCACTGTGCCATTGGCAGATATGAGGATCATTCCAAAGATACTGAAGTATCCCCAGTCACGTAGTGTTCATAACAGTCTTGGGATTTAATCAAACCCAGAAAAGTGGCACAAAACTAGATTACCATTTTGGAAAAAAACTAATTTTCAGCTCAGTACTCGCCAGCTGTGATGTGATTTTTGTTTCGTGACTCAATGTAATAGAATGAAAACGTTTCCACTTCTCAAAGTTCTGCCTGCCCTCTGAGTTCCTACATACAAATGCTGCCCTGACTGCCTACTGTTGCAAACAACCCCATTGACTTCAATGTTGTTGCAAATGGGAGAAGTCTGGGCAGAATTTGGAACCATCTGTCAATGTGTCAATGAAGCAACACAATAAAAGTTTGGTTCTCGGATCAGTCAATCAGAATATAAATGTCTTCTGACAAGGTTACCTAGAGATTGTAAGTGGATTCTGTTGGCTGGGAAAGAGACATAGCCAGGGCTTCCAGAAGACGCAATGAGTCAGTGCACCACTACTGCTCGTAGAGCTCCTGTAGAGCCCTAACCATAAGTTAAGGCTGCTTTTCCCTGGCAGAACCCCAGGAGAAGGGTACAAACTAGGGATGCAAATACCGGTTAAAAAAGTTAACCGGTTAAATGATTAAAATTATATTGTTTAACCGGGATGGCTCTGGCTAGGGTCCCGCCTAGACCAGCCCCAACCTAGGGCTGGGGTCCCTGCAGCCAGCAGGGGTTAGCAGTGAGGTCTGGTTAACCATTCCACCCAGTGCAAACCTGAGGGGATGAATCCATCCCCGAAGGCATAGCTGCAAATTGCACCTCCATCTCCGTGTCAAGAAATGTGTGAATCAAGCCCATTGTCTAGAAAGCCAGCCTGCAGCATTTATAATGGATGTGCAGCAAGGAGTGCAATGAATGCAAGTATTTTGGGGGTATATGTAACATGTGTTTATTGCAGGAGGTATATGATATATGAAAGTTATATGCAGTATGCTTTGAGGAGAGAAAATGTGAGTATGTGCACCTTGGGTTAATGAAGATTGTGCTCAAAGACTTGCACACTGTGGATAGGACACATGAGAGTTCATAATCCTCACCCAAAGAGGATTATAATCCTCACCCAAAGCTGGTCCAGTCTGTTTTACCCAGACGGTACATGAAATCTGAATGGTCTTTCAGTGTGTTAACATAACTCAATGTTCTATTGTCATCAACCTTCATTGGCTGTGACTTTATTAAAGCAAATGTTAAAAAAATTATATAGTACACAGGTTAAGAAAAGGGTATGTGTACATCTGGATATAGTGCTTACAAAAGGTTCAAAAAAGAACTAGATAAATTAATGGAGGAGAGGTCCACCAATGGCTATTACCCAAGATGGGCAGGAATGGTGTCCCTAGCCTCTGTTTGCCAGAAGCTGGGAATGAGCGACAGGGGATGGATGACTTATGTTATTCCATAATATCCCTCCTATTACAAGCCAACATTCTATTGGATTTCTTCAGTTTCATGTTGAACTGATCTATATTGCATGAGCTATTTCACTGACAACATTTATTTTGTGCATTATTTCTAAGTAAGTGCAACATTTTACACTTAAAGTATTAATGTGTCTAATTCCCCTCTGAGCCTACAAACCCAGTAATTCTCACAAATAATTTTGAGTTTGTACCCAATCTTCAGCAAAGATTTAATAGTACATTGCTGGAACATGGTTTAACAGTACTAACATTCCAATATATATATATTCCAGTACATTCACTGTAATTTAAAACTATGAAGCATTATAAATAAAACTGAAGTACACTTGTCAAAATAAGTTAATGAACACATGATGCAATATTCTTCACATTCATATTTGTTTGCTTCCTTACAATGGGTCTACAAATCATGATTCTCAATTAGGAAGGTTGCATTGTACACAAAACAATATAGAAACTATACTGCATTTAGGCAGATGACATACTACAGATAGACGACTGACTTTTTCATGTAATTCCAATAAGGAATGTAATGCACTTTAGAACTATTAGCAAAACAAGGCCAATTAAACTACTGGCAAGCTTTATTTCTTAAGTTCAACCTTCTTCCTCAGGATATTCATTTTACTTTTTGCTCTAAGGAGGGGGGGGGCAAGAGCATATTTTATCTCCAAGGTATATTTAAAATGATTTTAAAAGGTGTAGGATACTTTAAGATTGAAGAGCTTTTTCTCCTTCAGAAGCTTACTGTGATCATCACTTTAATCTAACTAACAGAGATTTCTAGTCCTCCAAGATAAACTTCTACTTTCTATTAAAAAAATCCCCTGTAGAGGATTATCAACCTCCCATTATGATTTTAAGAAGGGAAAGTTAATCTCAGAGCAGTCGCAGCTACAGTGCGAGTAAAACTGAGATAATCAAGTGTAATTGTGTGTAATAAAAAGCTTCTCTCATGCTAATCTTCTCATCTTTCAGGTAGCCTTGCCTCTTTTTAGTATGAAAACTGACAATATTTATACATTAAAATGATTTCTCTCAGTCTCTACTCCTACCTAGTGAGGACAGCCCCACAAGTGAATTACATGTTTTGCAAATTAATCCAAAATATGACAGTTTAAGACACTTGACAAACTATTACAAAATTCTGGAGAAGAATTTTTTTTTAATGCAACATCCACAACACAGGAGCATGGACATGCACACTCTGAACTCAGGGAAACCCATTTGTATAGTGCGTATGCTAGGAAAATAATTTGCTTGTGAACAACTGAAAATATGAGGTCAAATCATGCACCCATTTTACGCAGTCACAAACTGACTACACACAATGTGACTAAGTACAGTCCGCTTAGAGCACAAGGCAAGGGAAACACAAAAGGGATCAACATTGTCATGCAGGTAGGAGATGCAAAACTGCTCAGGTGACAGTGAATTTATGTAAATGAGTTGCCCACTTCACAAGCAGCCTTACATTAATTTGACCCTAACTCCCTCACAAGCTTGATCCCTAGATTTGGAAATATTTTCTTCATGGCTCCAACAGAGGGGAAAAAAATCAGGACCCCTAAGTTAAAAAGGAGATTTGACCAATGTGTAAATGAGAGGTGGCTGCTCAAGGAGAGAGCTTGCCCTCAAGATCTGTGTTAATTTTCATTCTTGTAGAACCTGTGTGGGTCTTGTGGCACTCACACAAGTGCGCCACAGAAGCAGCTTGGACTTGGACTGGCATATACCAATTAAACTGTTGGGTATGCCAAATATTTGTACTTACCTTTAGAGCATTATTAACAAACCTAATGTGCTGTGCCCCCACTGCTCAATGCCCTCCGTCTCCTATCAAAAAAAATTCACTTTCCATGGACCTAGCTTGCATAGATCTTTAAGAAATGTTGAAAAACCTTGACAGACACTAGAATTCCACCATGTTGCATCCTGCCATGCAGAACTATTCTAAAAATTTAAGAAACTATGGGAAAGTTTATCAATTATACCAGTATAATTTCCCCACCCAGCCCATGAAGACACTTAGTCCAGTATAAGAGTACTTTATTTTAGCTTAACTTAAACCCATTCCCAAAAGACATAAGCTAAATTGACAAAACCTGATGTTGCACTGGAATAGATATGCCTAAATGGGGTTTATACCAGTATAAATATATTGGTTTAAAAACTTAGGGCTTGTCCTCACAGGAAAGTTGTGTGCTAAGTTGTGAATTTACTGTGCAATTTCCTAACATTAACAAAGGTTACCTGCATACACTGAGTGGAATATGCTGCTTGTACCCACCCTAAAACATTAGAGAAGGGGCACCAAATTAATTTCTTGGAGAAGGCCAAATTCCATCTTTAACTATGGTTCAGGGTTTTGGTATACATTACGGACTACCTGCTAACCACAACCCATAAACAGAACTTCCACTGATGCCAATGGGAGATTTGCAGAAAGACCTAGTTACATAATAACTAAAGTTAGTAACGATTTCCTCAGTATTGTCACACACATCTGTGACCCTAAGAGCACCCCAATGCCAGAGGGCAAGGGCTCCCTGGTATGTAGCAGTGAGTCTCAGCTGACCTGACTAGCTTACTGTTGTCTTATAATATTTCATTGGAAAACTGGTAACAGACTGGTAATTAATACTATAATGTGATGTATCTATGGGCCATGTATAAATAATTATAGATATTTGCTGGAAATATGATCCTCAAATGAGTTTGTCAGACTGTGCATAAGCCCAACTGGTCCTAGACAAAGGAATTTATTTTTTTCAGGCTTGACTGTATCTCCAATGTAAATAAAACAAGGTGTTAGGAACCATTAGGAAAGAGATAGATAAGAGAAAATTTCATAATGCCACTATATAAACTCATGGTATGCCCACATCTTGAATACTGCATACAATTCTATTTATCCCATCTGAAAAAAAGATATTAGAATTGGAAAAAGTACAGAGAAGAGCAACAAAAATGGTTAAGGGTGTGGAACAGTTTCCATATGAGGAGAGAGTAAAAAGACCAGGACTGTTCAGTTTAGAAAAGAGACAACTAAGGGGGTATATGATAGAGGTCTATAAAAATCTTGAATGATGTGGAGAAAGTGAATAAGGAAGTACGATTTACCCTTTCACATAAACACGTGAACCAGGGGTCACCCAATGAAATTAATAATCAGCAGCTTTAAAACAAACATAAGGAAGTACTTCTTCATACAACGCACAGTCAACTTATGGAACTCCTAGCCAGCCATGTTGTGAAGGTCAAACGTATAACGGGGTTAAAAAAAGAACTAGATAAGTTCATGGAGGATAGGTCCATCAACTATTAGCCAAGATGATCAGGGATGCAAATGCATGCTCTGTGTCAGGAGTCTCCAAAACTGACTGCCAGCAGCTGGGAGTGGATGATGGGATGGATCACTCAATGCTCTGTTCAGTCCATTCCCTCTGACGCCTTCCTGCCTCTGTCTCTCTTTGGAGACAGCAAATTGAATAACTTCTGTGAGAGTCCAGTGAGAGGGACTGAACACTTCAGGGGAAACCGTCTGGGGGAAACTTGGGTCTGGAAGGGCTTTTGGGGCCACCCGGCAAGGAGTAACCAGGCTGTGAAAATCAAGATGAGGCCATTGTGTTCTGAGCCAAAGCTGCACAGCACAGAAGTAGCCAGGGTTACATGGTAGGTAGTGACATAATCCCTTACTGATCTGGGTGAACCCCCAAAGCATCACATCCTCCTCACTCATTGGGAAAATGAGTTTTCCCCCTTTAGGAGTGCTGCTTTTTTTGGCCCATTGTTTCCTCTTTATTCTCCATCCTCCTTTTTGATCCCTTCCCATCTTGGTCTCCTTTCTTCCTCTATTTTATTCTCTGCAACTCTGTCCAATTCCCACCTCACAGACTTCACTCCTACCTCCTTTCACCCACAAAAATCTATTAGCAATGAAATAGTTTGCACTGATATTTACATAGCATTAAGTTTCAGAGTCTACACCCCAATGAGATGAAAGAGGAAGACAGTTTAAACCAGTGGTGGGCAACCTGCGGGCCTCACGTGGCCCCTCGGGGTAATCCACTGGCAGACCACGAGACAGTTTGTTTACATTGACCGCCCACAGCTCCCAGTGACCATGGTTTGCCGTTTCTGGCCAGTGGAAGCTGCGGGCAGCAGTGCCTGCAGACAGTCAATGTAAACAAACTGTCTTGCAGCCTGTCAGTGGATTACCCTGACAGGCCACATGCGGAAGGCAGGCCACAGGTTGCCCACCATTGGTTTAAACCTCTCCAAGTCTCTCTTTAAAACTGTCTGTAGACTCAGGAAGATAAACACTATCAGATTACACTTGGTTCACATTTTGGACATTATCTTGACAACCAGGAGGCTTAGAAATTTACTTCTTATTTTAAATAGTAAACGTTAATACTGCAGAATTTGAATTTGCTATGCAGATCAATTAAGTAAATCAAGTGGGTTGGTTGGTTGACACTCTTGTCTGAAACACTGATAAGTCTCCAGATAGGAGTTATAATTTGTCATAAGAACACCTCTACCAATAGCGCATTATTCTTATGTAAAAGATATGACAAACATAATACCCAAAATAGGATGCTGCCAATATTCTATACACAGATTTGTTTAACCCAGGCTCACCAATGGCTAAGTACGTGAATCCTAAAAACCAGACTAGATTGCCTTCAGTTTAGAACATAGAGCAAGGGTAACCAATTATTTTTCACCAAAGTCCAAATTTCTAGGTTGAGGTGGAATCCCAAGAAAATAACAGAACAACAACAACAACAACGATAATAAGAAGTAAATAAAAGATTTTGTGATCCATTCAAAACCATCTGGCAGTCTGGATTTGCCTGTGGTCTGCCTATTGAATACCCTGATGTAAAATGTATTCTGCTTTCCTTAATGTTAATGTATATATCGCATGATTTATTACTGGTATTTTACTTATTGTGGAGATATCAGAATTATTTATCTTGAAAAATTAAGTTTGAATGTCAGGAAACCTCCCTTGCATAAAGTTCATTCAACAGCATCCAACTGCTGTAGCAGGATCAGAGGAAAACATGCACTCTGCTCCTTTAGGAAGAAATCAGTTAGCTGATTTCTGATCTGCTTGTTTTTTTCAATTCAATTAAGTAACTGGATATTGAACACTTTGTTTAGGAAACTTGTGTAGATTTAATAGGCAGGTTCTATTACCTTGTAACAGATGGTAATTGACAACATTTTTTCAGCATTAAAATAGAACTACAGAAGTTACTTAAAAGCATTTAGGAAAATTAACATTTCAAATTAATAAGCTTACAATATTGCAGCATAGTATGGGGTGGCCAAACTTACTGACCCTCTGAGCTGCACACAATCTTCAGAAGTTTGAGAGCTGCTGGGTGGCACCTGCTGGGGCACAGAGCTTCTGCCCTAATGCCCCCCTGCAAGGCTAAAGCCCCGAAACCACACTCCCCACAGGGCAGAAGCCACAAGCCCTGCCACCTCCCTCTTCTCCCCCGCCCAGTAGGAGGAGAAAGGAGGTGGGAGGTGGCTCCACAAACTGCACTTTAACTGTAAAAGATGCATGCAGCTCACAAGCCACAGTTTGGCTGTGCCTAGCCTAGTATCTCCTGTGGGTCCCCCTCCTCCCCCAGCTACTCACATACGCAACTTCCTTCAGTGTTGCATAGGTGGGCCCTTCTTCTTCCACCAAAAATACAGAAGTCAATAAAAAAAGGTTCTATGGATGCTCAGTTGTTCTTGTACAGTAGATTCTTGAGTCAGTAAAGCATGCCAATTCAGGAAGAACACAAGCATATTCTTAAAGTTATACATGAGGTTAAATCCCATTGAAATAAACAAGATTTAAGCCAGTGCTCAAGTATGTTCCTGAATTGTGAATTAAATCAATAGTAGCTGGTTTTGTCTTTTACTACAGTATTTGACATTAGCAATGTATTTTGTCTGTCATGAGTTATTCTTTATACATACCCTGATCCTGCAAACAGCCATGTGATTAATCTTACCTATTCAAATACTTCCCAGTAGTCAGCCCCAACCATTCAAAAGATTCATGAGATTTACTTAAAAACCATGAGATTGTGTTTAAATAATAAATGTTGGGTTCTATTTACCTTAATGGTTCACATTTTCAACCTTTCCTCTGCAATAATAAGGGCTAGAAATTTACTTAAACAATAAATAAAAACTGAGATCATCACATAACCATATGAACCTAATGAATCCAGGGACTGGGGCTTTAAGACAGAAACCAAATGTTGCAAGAGTTGGCAATGCTGATTCCACTGAACCCACTAGCAATGCAGTACTTTCATTCAGGTACATATTACTTACAGGATTGGGGCCTTAAAAGAGACACTGTTAGATCTATATAGGCCCAAAGTTTAGAACTTGCAAATCTTTTGCAACACCTAACAGATGAAATGTTTCTATTTTTTAAAAAACATGTCAGTAAAAGGTGTTTTTAAACACATCTTTCCCTGTAGTCTTTGGGTTGTAAATAACCCTTTTCCTAAATGGAAACCAGAATGAAACACTCATTAGAAAAGGGCTACAAACAAAAGGAAGCCTGGCTAATCTATTTTGAAAGTCCAAACTGAAACTGAGTGAAAAATAAAATGCAAACAGCTAGCACAAGCAGTAAAAAAAAAAGTGACATATCTATCTCTATATCTAAACAGATATCTATTTCACATTTAATAATATCAGGTATTATTAGCAACACCACGAAGGAGATTTTTTGAATATGTTAATCTAAATGTCCCTTGGTGTGAAAAATTCTTTGTTCTTTTCAACTACGGAAAAAGCAATACAAGGCTTGTTTTTTCCCAGCACTCGCACTCTTACTCATTTCTAATGCAGCCTGAAAAGAGGACACCCTGCAATATCGATCAGATTTACCCGGGGTTGGACAATCGGGTAGCAGATTTTTCCTAGCAGCCCGGAACCATCCCCACACTTCTGCTTTAACCCACACCACGACCGGAGATGAAGCGCTGGTCCCAGCCCTGACCCCAAGCTACAGCTCAGACCGGGCAGCTCCATCCAGGGGCAGGCGGAGCGCCCTTAGCCCCGAAAGGGGCAGCGCGGGCCGGGCTGGGCACTTGCAGGCTTCTCCCGTGTTCCCAGGGGAATGAACGGGCCGGACCTCGGCGTGCGGTGCGGCTCCTCGCCCGCGCCTCTCACCCCGTGCGCCCTCCCGGAGCCGGCACATCCCTGCAGCGGCGGCTCCTGCCCCACGCAGGGGAGCCAGGGGCGGGGCTTTAACCCCCCGGGCTGGTCTGCGCGGCCACAAGGGGGGGAAGAGGGGGGTGGGCTCCGCTGTTTGCCCCCCCAGGGACCAGCCCCAAGTCCGGCGCACGAGGAGGGGGCGCGCCCCGAGCACACTCACCTAGGAGCGCGGCTAGTGCTGCTGCTGCCGCCGGGGGCTGAGCGCCGAGCACAACCCCGCCCGCTCGCCCGGCTCCGCGTCCCCCTGCGCCCGCGGCTGGTGTCAGCGCTTCGCAGGCGGCAGCGGGCAGGCGCCCCCGGCGCGGGAGGGAGGGGAAATGAGCGCCGCTCTCGGCCGCCCCCTCCCCGCCCAGGCGGGGCGTGGTGGGCGGGGGCAGCACCGGGAGGCCCCTGCCGAGAGCAGCAACTCCGCCCCCTACCGCCCCTCGCCGCGGGGGTGGCGGCGGCGGCGGCCGCGCTCCTTTGTTCCCGGGGTGGGAGCAGCCCGGAGCGGGAGCCCCGCCGCAGCTGCCGCGCCCGCCCCGCCGTGGGCGCGCTCCAGCCGGCCCGTGGCTCAGGCACTTGCCGTGGGTAGCAGCTGGCGCACCTGGGCCAGCCCGGTAACGCAGCCGCCTCCAGTCGCGGGGGTGGGCTCCCTTGGTGACAGGCATAAGAACAGTACAAAGGAACATCAGCTGCCGTCTGCCCGCCAAGGCTCAGCACTGCCGAGGGGCGGACCCCTGGGGAGGGGGACTGAGGCGGGGAGAGGTCTCCCGCTTGCTTTTGGTCACGCAGCCAGCCCGGACCGAGCTCGCGGGGAATAGGTCCCAGGCTCCTGTTCGCAGCCCTGGACACCCCCTCCCCAGCCTGCGCCCTGGTTGCAAGCGTAGTCTGTCCACTTCAGCCACCCACGCTGCGCTGCGCTGACAATCGCCGCAGCTTCTCCTTCCTTACACAAAAGATCTTAAGTCAGTGCAAACTTCCTTTCCCCTTGCTTTGCTGCTGGGCCTGTGACCGCACCTGCTGTGTTATAACACTCTAATGCTCCAGGGAAACCACGGAACCATCAGGACTCACCTGGCATGATCAGTGGGAGAAGATAATCTCCTGGGTTTTTTTGTCTCAAAGTCTGGCCAAAACTTAAAATTGTTGAAAGGCTTCTGGATTTTTGTTTAGATTTAGCTCTACATAGCTGAATAAATGGACAGGTGGATGGTGATAAGTTTTTGTTTTCCATTCTAACCCAAACTCAATCACTCATAACTTTTCTGAAGAGTGTGCTTGGGGCTGACGTTTTCTGTTACTATTACTTATTATAGATAGCACCACCTATAGCTGAGATTGCCTAATACCATGATCAGAGCTGTTGCCAGTCCTGTTCCTCCTCTTCCACAAACTGGTATAAGACAAGTCTTTTACACAAAAAGACTAGAATTTTCAAAAGGCAGTTGTAAGAATTCAAAAATGATGCCACATTCTCTGGCTGGATGGTGGGAGATGACACAACAATCATTTGGGTTGGACATTTCAAGTCTACAATAGCGTATGGGTCAGTCTTAGATACACCAGCTTCTCCAGGAAGAAGTTATGTTGCTCAGCAGAATGGGATAAAATGACCTGTTTCATTCAGCACACTGGGTCCTCTACTTTCAGAAAGCAAAGGGAGAAGACTGAGGTCCTGGGCTGACAATCTGGAAGTGCTGTTGGTGTTACCAAGTACCTATCTTGAATAAAGCAACAAAGAGTCCTGTGGCAGCTTATAGACTAACAGATGTATTAGAGCATGAGCTTTCGTGGGTGAATACTCACTTTGTCAGACGCATTCTATCGTGAATAGGTAACTTTGTCTTTTTTTCCAGCAGTTTAGATAGCTTGCAAATGTGTGTTTGCAGGATTAACTCATCTGAATGGCTGATCAAAGTTCTGGTGATGCAGACTTTCTCTTGGGTGGCAACCTAGATCAGTCAATTGAATAGTGCCTGAAATCAGGTGCCTAATTAGTAAGGAAATGTACATGCTTGTGTAGGTGCTTTAAGGATTGTCAGTGTTGTTGTTTGGTAACAGGTTCCAATCAAGACTGTTATGGAGAAAGTTTAAAACCGAATCAGTTACTATTGTTAACTAGGTTTGTAACAAACTGTCCATGTGTCTATTATAAATTAAGGGTTAGATACTGCATTTTGAGTTCTAGGTATTGTGATGGGGCAAGGCCAGATGGCTACAGTAAAGTAGTGAGGAACAGGTATGTTAGCCCCAGGCTAAACAAATCCCTAGTACCATGGTAACCAAATGGCAGTTGCTCCAGGTTAATCAAGACACCTGGGGCCAATTAAGATCCTTCTAGAAGGCAGTGGGGATAGCTACATTGATTGGGACACCTGAAGCCAATCAAGGGCTGGCTGGAACTAGTTAAATGCCTCCCAGTTAGTCAGTGAGATTCACATGTGAGGAGCTGAGAGTGTATTACCAGAGAACAGAGGCGTACAAGCATTATCAGACACCAGGAGGAAGGTCCTGTGGTGAGGATAAAGAAGGTGTTTGGAGGAGGCCATGGGGAAGTAGCCCAGAGAGTTGTAACAGCTGTATGATAGCTACAGGAGGTACTATAGACAGTTGTGATCCACAGGGCTCTGGGCTGGAACCCAGAGTAGAGGGTGGGCCCGGATTCCCCCAAATCTCCCAACTCCTGATTCAACACAGGAGGAGTTGACCCAGACTGTGGGTTCTACCAGAGGGAAAGATCACTGAGGTGAGCAAATCTGCCGATAAGCGCAGGACCAATCAAGGTAGAGGAGGAATTTTGTCACAGTATATAAGGACATAAACTAAGATTAAGTGTGACAACCTCATTAACTGCACTGTCTATAGAATCTGTGAATAAAATATAGAAGTTCATGTTAGATATTTAAGAGTGTTAACCATATCCTGGGGCTAATATGATTTGTGTATATGTTAAAAGGGTTGACTACTATAAATCCATTGAGAAGGCAATTTTGGTGAAGTGGTACGTGAGTAATTGACCACACTGCCTTATGCTTTAGCTTTGGGTGTTTTCCTCTGCTGTGTTAAATAACTGGCATTTATAACTAATTGGCACAAGTGAGGATCTGTTCTGAGGGGCTCAGTTAAAATTCCAAACAAGGTCACTTTTTCTCAGGATAATTGTTGAATAGTAATGGTGTATTCTTTCTTGGTTGTGTTATGAGATTCTTAAAGGCTGAATGGTTATCATGTTTACCAGTTTTTTTTTCTAGTATATATTAGTCCAATCATAATCCAATGTTGTTTTGCCTTTTTTTATCCTATACTATTGATTGCTGTTGTTAGGGGCAGATGATAAAACTCTATACAATCAAATCACGTGTCCTTTTAATTTGGGTAAGCAATTGGTATCCAAAGAACCTTAAGAAAGGTGGTATGAGTAATCTGTGTAACTGAGGTTTATTATACCCATCTTTCTTAAAGTTGCTTGTAACTTTGCCAAACTTAAATTGTGCAGGTTGATATTTTCCATGCCAGATGTTTGCCTTAGGTCCTTAAAATATTCAGCCTTTCAGCTAAAATAGTTTAGCCCTAGGTATTGTGAGATGAGGGAAAGATACCTTTTATCCATGTTACTACCTACATCTTTTGTTGACGTTCTAGTGCCTCCCAGCTTTGGAGCAAGGACTTGAAATTTGGTATTTATCCAAGTGTTAGCCTTTTGCCATCCACATGAAAATTCACTACATTTGGGAAAGTTACAAGCCTCCAAAATATTTGTTTGCACAAGCTCAGCAGAGGCTTCTTGGAGTTTGCCAACTAAGTTCTCTGAAGATTCCATCTGCACTGAGCATGCTCCGCCCCCCTCATAGCTCCTACATGCAACCAGAAGGCGCATGTACCATCCTCATGCTACTGACCATGGCCCAATCCTGGACATACAGCTGAACTTCCTTGAAATTACTTCACCTGGCAACTGAGGCTGCTATGTCACTAGGCACCAGAACTGAGAACAGGGAGATTTTCATCTTTTGCTCTCAGTGCCTCCTGCTAGTGCCCAGGCACTGACGAGTGACAGACATGCAGAGATTAAGAAATCAGATTGAGAGAGGGAAGAGATGCAGGACATGACAAATGGAATTCTGAGGGGATGAGAGATTAGGAGCAGAGGGGGGAAGAAACAAGATTGGGGTAGGAGCTAGGGATTGGTGGTGATAGCTGCACAGGAGGGGAATAGGAGCAGGAGCCAGGTAATGGTGGGGAATAGGAGCAGGGCAAAGGATTGGACAGGTGTTGGAGAAGGGAACAGGCAGGAGCCAAGGGTGGGTAGCAGAAGGTGGTGGGGGGCAGGGCAAGAGCTGGGGATAGGAGCGGGAGAGGCTAGGGGGACAGGCACAGCAGAATCTGTAACCACTAGATAAATTTCAGATTCTGGAGGGAATCGTTAAGACATTGGAGTCTCATCATTCATTTGCTGTCTCACAAATATCCATGAAACCTGCTGGAAAATGTGACTACATTCCTCCTAGTGGCAGGTTCACAGAGAAGATAGCCTTCTACTACTACCAGCTACTCTGTTAGTTCAAATGGTGGAGGCCGATGCTGTAGCTCTAAAGATCCAAACCCTGCTGAATGTAAATGAAAGTCTGCAGTAAAGTATATGCTTTCATAAGCTTGAACATATTGGTTTACGAATATTTGAAAACTACATACTAAATATGTCAGGAGAGGGGCCCCGACCATGTCTGGGTAGCTCAGAAAGTACATACTTATCAAAAATCAGTCTTCCTGCCCAGCAGCCTTCCAGACAGCGGCGTATTATTGCCTAGGCCAAGGGCAGCAAATTTGAGCACCTATGGAGAAGCTCCCCTGCTCCAGCTCGCCTCCTCTGCCAGCGTGCTGCTACCTCCTATTTCTCTCCCCTCCCTCCCAGCGCTTGCACCGTGAAACAGCTGTTTCGGGGAGGAGGGGGAACACGGCGTGCTGGAGGAAATGGTGGGGCTGGGGTGAGGATTTGGGGAATGGATCCAATAGGGGCAGGGAGAGGGTGGAGTTGGGGTGGGACTTTGGGGAAGGGGTTGGAATGGGGGTGGGGAAAGTGTGGAGTCAGGGGTGGGCGGGATGACGATTATTTCAGGGCCTAGGGGCGGCAAAATCACTAATCCAGCCCTGCTTCCAGATTTATTATTCCCTACTCACTTCCCAATAGTGTTTTAAATGTCTGATTACTGGATCACATGTTCATGTTGAAAATTTCCAACCTCTTGATAATAGCATTCCAGAATGTACTAAAGTCTCCAGAGCCTAAAAATTATAACATCTATGACTGGGCAGCATGAGTTCACTCAAGCTGCTTCTCTGGCTAGTAAGCAGCTACACAGGCATTCTTTGCACCCTCCACTCCTTAGTTGGAGGGGGCACCAGGAACCAGTGTTAGTATTTGAATGGCACAGGATGTTTTCATAACAACTATCCACAGGGGCGGCTCTACAAATTTGGCTGCCCCAAGCAGTCATGCCCAGGAGGCGCCCCCGAGCCGCGGGAGCAGCGGACCTCCGGCGGGCATGACTGCGGAGGGTCCGCTGGTCCGGCGGCTCTGGTTGAGCTGTCGCAGGCATGCCTGCGGGAGGTCCAGCCGAGCCGCGGGACCAGCGAACCGTCCGCAGTCATGCCTGCGGGAGGTCCACTGGAGCCGCGGGACGAGCGCCCCCTCCGCAGTCGTGCCTGCGGCAGGTCCGCTCGTCCCGGGGCTCCGGTGGACCTCCCGCAGGCATGACTGCGGCAGGTCCGCCGGCCCAGCCTGCCGCCCCCCCCGGGAAAGGGCCGCCCCACACGGGTGCTTGCCCCGCTGGGCTCTGGAGCCGGCCCTGACTATCCATACACTCTCCTACTCTGAAATGACTCAATGTTCTGTCAGGGAATAGTTTACAGAAACAATCTCTCACTATCAAATTATTTCTTCTTGAAAAAGCTTGTTCTGGAAGACAAAAGCAGCTGCTCTTGAACCTGAGCTGGGATAGGAGTGAGCAATTGAGTCACTATGCATCAGGAATCAGAATATAAATTTACACCTGCTAAATTCACCATTTTGCTTCAGCCATGCAGTCACCATTTTATTTGCTCTTCCCTTGTCTTGCCAAGACCTGTTTACAGCTGCTTCTTGCTCTCCCATTTTCCCCACAACCGGGAGTTAATTTGATCACAATCCATGCTCTCTGCACCATTCCTTGGACATAGGCAGCAAGTGGTTGAGGAGCCTGAACTGGAATAATCTAACATGCAAACAGGAAACTGGGGGAGCCAGAAATAAATGCTGGTTTTAGTCTGGGGACCAGCAGAGCCATCTAGGTCAAGGGAGTTAGAGAGATGAGCTGCCCTGGCCAGCTACAAGCTCCTCATGCCTGAAAAGCATGAGGAAGATGATTCTGAATTGGGTCAACTGGTTACATTGTGAGAGTTGAGACTCAGGGCATGGAGCCAGGCTGCATAGGGAGTGTAACAAACTCATTCTGAAACAATCAACATTTATGTTGAGTATTTTTGAGTATTTGCCCTAGCTGTGTGTGTTTGTGTGGAGCTTTGGGATTAGAACTGGAGGTTATTTCATGGCCGTAGCATAATTGTACATTGCCACAAATTTTAGGGGTTGCTGCCATGGAATTTGATCCCATTGTGCCATGGAATATATAGGGCCATGAACAGGATACTTACCTATTGACTTCAGTGCAGTGTTATGAAAATCATAACTGATAGCTGTTTACTCTTAAACATAAATATTGTAAGTACTCAGTATTATTAAATATCATTACTACATGGTGAGAGGTAAAGTCCTTTCAAACACTAGCCTAAACAGAGGTAAGGAACACAGTGTGGTCACACATAGCTAATTCTCCATGTGGAAAGAGGTTAATATTGGGATGTGCACTATTACTAAGACAGGAGTTGTTCAATATCTGTATTAATTAACAGAAAATTTGGTGAACAAGACGTCAGACTTTTGCAGAAGACAGAATTATTTAGCGCAACCAAGAGTTAGGATAAGGGTGAGAACCTTCAGACAAAGCTAAAAAACACACCATGATGGACTTGCCCACCTATTGTACAGACTTTACATGCATTCTGCCATCCAACTGTTCGAAAGCAGCTGATGTACTCTTGCTGCTAGGCCTTCTCTTTGAGGTAGAGGACAGGCAGCAGTATTTCCAGTGGGGAGGCCTCAGCTCTAGCACTAACTTCCTCTGAGCCACCAGAGCCTGATGCAATGCTGGCCTCTTTACCCACGCATTTTCAGGAATTTGGATTAGAGTGCTGTGTTTTCAAGCCTGGAGGGTGGCTAATCAGCCGGTGGCTGATGATTATAGCTGCCTTTGGGAGAAAGTATTGTTTTATATTATAAATGTATCCAGAGACTGTGACAATGGTGCAACATAAATCTCTTTATAAATAAAGAAATATGTAATTAGGCAACAAGACAGCAGATGAAATTTGACAGAGAAGTGCAAGATAAATCATGTTGGAAGAAGCAATTTCAAATAACTGTACAAGGAGGTTTCTGCATTAACTGTGATCTCTCAAGTAAACAGACATAGAAGTCACCGTAGATGTGCCCGATATCTCGATGCACGTGTCTGCAGCATGTGAAACAGAAGTCAAAATCTCACCATGCTGTTAAGCTGCAATAAGAAGAGGATGGAGAAAACCAGACAACACTGAAGTCCATGGCAACAATTCTGTAGACTTTAAAAGGGCCAAAACAAGGTATGTATTACATGTCCACAAAAAGGACACTGCAAAAATGGAAACGAGCAATTAAATATTAGAAGTTTGGAGAATTCCTTCATCTGAAAAAAATAAGGCTCAGTTACACAGATAAGGAGCAAGAAAAAAATATTCTAGAGGTGTAGTCTACAATGTTATAATACATTTTAAGAGTATATTTGTATTTTTAGCTGTCCAGGTGGTACAATTCCAAAAGCATACATTGTAAAGCATGCTGGAATTGTTAATATTAGTAAGGTGCTTATACAATTAAGATGTCTAGGAAAGAAGTTCTGTTAGTGTGATCTGTGTCTGTTAAGTCTTGTTTTAGGTCATTGCATTCCATGTGAAACTTGACTAGTTGAAAGGTAAGCCTGATGTAAATAATGCTTGCTGAAATCAGTAGGGCTAGCCCAACATGCCATGAATGGATAGCATATAGGCTATAAAACAAAGATAGGAATAAAAAGCAGATTCTCTCATCACTGGTGTTACAATTTGTGATATTAAGTTTGTTTTCAAGTGAAATTATAGGAAATATGTTTGTCTGAACTCTGCAGAACTAATTTTTATTATTTTACATCCTGTCCAAAACCAGAAACTGCCCATCTGCCATACAACCATAACTGTAGAGCATTATCACACTACTGGAACTTGTAATTATTATCCAGTGAAGAGCCAATATACCAGAGAGAATTCATAGTACACAGGAGAAAAGAATAACAGGAAAATTAAGCAACAAAGGCAACAATCAAAGTGTGTGGTTTTTGTTTTTTTTTTTTTTCCATGAAACAAGCACCAAGGTGTGTGCAGGAGATTTTTGTTTTGTTGAAACACTTGAGGATGAGAGGGTCAATGTTAATGACTGTCCACAGTGATGTATTGGCAGGAGTATTGTAAGCAAGACAGAAAAAGTAATTCTTTGGCTCTACTCCACACTGATTAGGTCTCAAGTGGAGTATTGTGTCCGGTTCTGGGTGCCACATTTCAGGAAAGATGTGGACAATTGGAGAAAGCTCAGAGAAGAGCTACAAACATGATGAAAGGTCTAGAAAACATGACCTATGAGGGAAGATTGAAAAAACTGGTTTGTTTAGTCTGGAGAAGAGAAGACATAACAGTTTTTGAAAACAGTTGTTACAAGGAAGAGGGAGAAAAATTGTTCTCTTTAACCTCTGAGGATAGGACAAGAAGCAAGGGGCTTAAGTAGCAGCAAGGGAAGTTTGGGTTAGACATTAAGAAAAACTTTCTATCAAGGTTGTTAAGCACTGGAATAAATTGCCTAGGGATGTTGTGGACTCTGTCATTGGAGATTTTTAAGAGCAAGTTGGATAAACACTTGTCAGGAATGGTCTAGATAATACTTTGTCCTGCTTTGAGTGCAGGAGACTGGACCAGAAGACCTCTCAAGGTCTCTCCCATGCCTATGATTCTATGTTATAGTTTAAAATATTGTCAATTTCTTTTTCATGAAGTTGTGAATTGATTTCGAGTAGTGATATCATTTTATAAGAAAAATGATTACTAGAAAGTGGCATAAAATTACTTTCAGCTTTTTATTGTTTAATCAAAAATAACAAAATACAAGCAAAAGAGAGCTGGATAATGCAGCACTAGATGAAAGATGCATTAGCAGCTACAATCACTACAAGGCAGCAAAATAAGAGGAAAAACAAGTGACCTCACAGACAATCCTGCTCATAAGGATTTCAGGCTAGAATGTTCTATGTTTAAGCAAGATGTGCACAAAATTTAATTTCATCATGATACTAGTCTGCCTTTTTATTAAACAATGTACTAGAATGCTGCACAAACATGACTCACAGGGTTAGAAGGCACCATACAATAAATGCACTGCTCTCTGATGGGTCAAAGTAACTCTAGAAATCCTTCTTTCTGTGGTATGAAAACATTAGCCTTTGAGCTTCTGTACAGGGTGCTACAAAGAAACAGAATATGAATCCCAAGAATTCACTGGAAATAACTGCAGTTTCTCTATTAATAATGGAGGCTCTTGATTTCAGGGTTACTCTAAAGCTGAGTAATTCAAGACTGAATGAATCAGAGAAACTATAATAGCCTATAGTAAATTTAGTTTCCATCAAGAGGGTGCTGTTGAAGATTTAACTTGTTATAGATGGACGACCCTGGTGTTTCACCAGACTGCTCTGGTGCCCATGCAAGTCCCTAATGAAACAAGAGACGTTACCATAGCAAATCGGATTGTATTAAAGTGCACTGGTGAGTGGAAGAATCAAATGGACAATTCACTCAAATGTATCAGTGGGTTACAATAAACTGATTAGTTGCAAGAACAAAACTACCATTAAATGCCTTTCCTGACCCATTTCACAAACAAAAAGCAATATACAGGCATGAATTTAAAAAACAGAATAGATATGCAGTAAAACATCAGTTTAGTTGCATGGCCCAAGAGCTCTCACTTCATTCCAAGTCTTTAAGTTTGGATTGTCACTTTCAGAAACTGAATGCTGAGAGGTTATTTGCTTTATTCTGGGAGATGGAAAGCTGCAACCAGCCTGCTACTACTACATCTATGCATATGCACTGTTGATTTAGTTGGTGTTGGTCCTGCTTTGAGCAGGGGATTGGACTAAATGACCTTCCTGAGGTCTCTTCCAACCCTAATCTTCTATGATTCTGTGTTGCATATATTATACACACCCGTGCATAGGCACATATATATTTCAGGGCTGTCAAGCAATTAAATTAATCGTGATTCATTGCACTGTTAAGCAATAATAGAGTACCATTTATTTAAATATTTTTGGATGTTTTCTACATTTTCAAATATATTGATTTCAATTACAACACAGAATGCAAAGTGTACAGTGCTCACTTTATATTTGATTACAAATATTTGCACTGTAAAAAGCAAAAAAGTGTATTTCAATTCACCTAATACAAGTACTGTAGTGCAATCTCTTTATCATGAAAGTTGAACTTACAAATGTAGAATTATGTACAACAAAAACTGCATTCAAAAATAAAACGATGTAAAACTTTAGAGACTACAAGTCCACTCAGTCCTACTTCTTGTTCAGCCAATCGCTCAGACAAATATGGTTGTTTATATTTGCAGACGATAATGCTGCCCGCTTCTCATTTACTATGTCACCTGAAAGTGAGAACAGATGTTCTCATGGCACTGTTGTAGCTGGCATTGCAAGATATTTACGTGCCAGATACACTAAAGATTCCTATGTCCCTTCACTTTTCAACCACCATTCCCGAGAACACGCGTCCATGCTGATGATGGGTTCTGTTCGATAACAATACAAAACAGTGCAGACAGACGCATGTTCATTTTCATTGTCCAAGTCAGATGCCATCAGCAGAAGGCTGATTTTCCTTTTTGGTAGTTTGGGTTCTGTAGTTTCCGCATTGGCGTGTTGCTCTTTTAAGACTTCTGAAAGCATGCTTCACACCTCATCCCTCTCAGATTTTGGAAGACACTTCAGATTCTTAAACCTTGCGTCGAATGCTGTAGCTATCTCTAGAAATCTCGCACTAGTACCTTCTTTGTGTTTTGTCAAATCTGCAGTGAAAGTGTTCTTAAAATGAACAAGATGTGCTGGATCATTATTAGATACTGCTATAACATAAAATATATGGCAGAAAGTGGGTAAAACAGAGCAGAGGACATACAATTATCTTCCAAGGAGTTCAGTCACAAATTTAATGCAATTTTTCTTTTTAAGCGAGAGTCATCAGCATGAAAGCATGTCCTCTGGAATGGTGGCTGAAGCTTGAAGGGGCATATGAATGTTTAGCATATCTGGAACATAAATACCTTGCAATGCTGGTTACAAAAGTTCCATTGAAATGCCCGTTCTTGCTTTCTGGTAAGGGCAGTATTATCTCCTGTAAATGTAAACAAATTTTGTGTCTTGGCAATTGGCTGAACAAGAAGTAGGACTGAGTGAATTTGTAGGTTCTGAAGTTTCACATTGTTTTGTTTTTGAGTGCAGTTATGTAATAAACTACATTTGTAAGTTGCAGTTTCAGGATAGAGATTGCACTATAGTACTTGAACGACGTGAATTGAAAAATATTTTTTACAGTGCAAATATTTGTAATATACACTTTGATTTCAATTACAAGACAGAATACAATATATATGAAAATGTAGAAAAACATCCAAAATATTTAATACATTTCAATTGGTATTCTATTATTTCACAGTGTTAACTGCATTTAATAACAATTATTTTTTTTTAGTTAATCGCATGAATTAACTGTGATTAATCGACAGCCCTACTTTAGCACCTACAAGTCCACTTGGTCCTACTTCAGCCAATCACGCAGACAAACAAGTTCGGTTACATTTGCAGGAGATAATGCTGCCCGCTTCTAGTTTACAATGTCACCTTAAAGTGAGAACAGGCATTCGCATTGCACTGTTGTAACTGGTGTCATAAGATATTTACGTGCCAGATGCGCTAAAGATTCCTATGTCCCTTCATGCTTCAACCACCATTCCAGAGGACAGACATCCATGCTGATGATGGGTTCTACTCCATAAAGATCCAAAACAGAGTGGACCAATGCATGTTCATTTTTATCATCTGAGTCAGATGCCACCAGCAGAAGCATGATTTCCTCTTTTGGTGGTTCAGGTTCTGTAGTTTCTGCATCATTGTGTTGCTTTAAGACTTCTGAAAGCATTCTCCATACCTCGTCCCTCTCAGGCCTGGTCTACGTTAGCCTGTTATTTCAGAATTAGCCAAGTTTTTTCGGGAAAAAAAATTATCCTGTCCACATGACCAAATGGCTTTTTTCGATTTAAAGGGCTCTTTAATTCGATTTCTGTACTCCACCTCGGCAAGTGGAGTAGTGCTTAAATCGCAATCACAATCCCAGGTTAAAGGTATTGTGGATGCAATTTGATGTTATTTGGCCTCCGGGAGCTATCCCAGGAGGTTCCCTTGTGACCATTCTGGTCAACACTCTCAACTTCAGTGCACTAGCCAGGTGGGCAAGAAAAGCCCTGGGAACTTTGGATTTCATTTCCTGTTTGGTCACCAGCAGCACAGGTGATCATCAGCAGAGTTCCCCAGCACAGGAGATCACGCAGTCCCAGATTCGCAGACAAGCCCCAGCATGGTCCGAACGGGAGGTACTGGCTCTCATCACATGCTGGGGAGATTGAGTGTGTTATGGCAGAACTACATTCCAAAAAAAGGAATGCAAATACGAATGCTAAAGTCTCCAGGACCATGACGGAAAGAGGCTACTCCAGGGACACAGAGCAGTGTCGTACAAAAATCAAGGAGCTCAGGCAAGCGTACCAAAAAGCCACGGAGGCAAACAGGCACTCTGGGTCACAGCCTCATACATTCAGCTTTTACCATGAGCTGCATGCAATTATGGGGGGTTACACCACCACTACCCTACCACTGTCCATGGACACCTGCAAAGGGGGAGTTGCACAGAGTGAGGAGGAAGAGACATTGGAGGAAGAGGACAGTGCACAGGCGGCAAGTGGGGAATCTGTTTTTTTCCCCCCCTAGCCAGAAACTAATCTTAATGCTGGATCCAATAGCCTCCCCTCACTCCCAAGGCGGGCTCCTGTTCCATGATCCTGGAGAAGGTACTTCTGGTGAGAGCCTGATCGGAGCCATGCGGTGGGGGGAAGAGGAGTGGAACCCAGCCACACTGGGTTGTTTGTGTTTAGAGTAAATGGCTCATCCTTGCTCTGAGCCTGACCAGACCTGTGATTGTTTGTGTGCAGTGATCATCCCAGAGGGCCCTCAGGCCCTCCTTTTATATGGCAAACCCACCAGGCATTGCTTGCTGTGGGAAAGGGGGCCCAGCAGTTTGAAAGCATAGAAATTAATGTAGAAGAAGCAGAACCCCACATGCCCCTAGGGGTTGCCTGCAAGATGAATTCTGTTGCTCGGCCCTGTGTGATGACTTATTCATACCAAAGTGCCCCCTTTGTTCTCTGCAATGTATCTTTTTTTTTTTTTTAAAATACTACCCTCCCTTTTTTCTCCTCCCACAGGTGCAAATGTTTCAACATGGCCCTTATCTACTCCATCCAAGAGGCTGGTCCAGATTAGAAGGTGGAAAAAACTAACTCGGGATGACATGTTTGCCGAGCTCATGCAGTCCTCCCGCACTGATAGGGCCCAGCTGAATGCATGGAGGCAAACAATTGTGGAGTCCTGTAAAGCATTACAGAAACACGAAGTGAGGAGGGAGGCGCGCAATGAGAGCAGGCAGGACGCTATAGTCAAGCTCATGGGGGAGCAAATTGACATGCTCCACTATATGGTGGATCTAATGCGGGAAAGGCAGCAAGACCACAGACTTCCGCTGCAGCCCCTGTATAACCGCCCTCCCTCCTCCAAGTTCCATAGCCTCCTCACCCAGACGCCCAAGAAGACAAGGGGGGAGGCTACGGGGACCCACACACTCAACCCCAGAGGATTGCCCAAGCACGAGAAAGCTGGCATGCGAACTTTTGATTTGGTTTCTGGACTTGTCCTTCCCTCCTCCTAACCCCCCCCCCCCCAGTATACCTTATAATTTCTCTCAATGCATTGTGCATAAAATAATAAAGAACAGGTTTTTTTAAACAATTTTGTGTGGGTAACTTCAAGAGAAACAAACACAACTACCATACCTTGGCTGCTCATGAAACTGGCTTTCGAAGCTTCTCTGATGCACAGTGCAGCCTGCTGCGCTCTTCTAATCACCCTGTTGTCTGGCTGTGAGAAATTGGCAGCCAGGCGAGTTGCCTCAACCTCCCACCCCACCATAAAAGTCTCCCCCTTACTCTCACAGATATTGTGGAGCACACAACAAGCAGCAATTACAATTGGAGTATTAGTTAGATCTCAGCACAACTGAGTCAGTAAACTGCGCCAGGGTGCTGTCAAACATCCAAAAGCACATTCTACCACCATTCTGCACTTGCTCAGCCTATAGTTGAACTGCTCCTTACTACTGTCCAGGGTGCCTGTGTATGGCTTCATGAGCCATGGCATTAAGGAGTAGGCTGGGTCCGTGAGGATAACTATAGGCATTTCAACATCCCCAACAGTAATTTTCTGGTCTGGGAAGTAAGTCCCTTCCTGCAGCTGTTCAAACAGACCAGAGTTCCTGAGATGTGAGTGTCATGCACCTTTCCCGGCCATCCCACGTTGATGTCGGTGAAACGTCCCTTGTGATCCACCAGTGCTTGCAGCACCATGGAAAAGTACCCCTTGCAGTTTATGTACTGGCCACCACAGTGTGCTGGGGCCAAGGTGGGGATATGTTCCATCTATCGCCCTGCCGGAGTTAGGGAACCCCAGCGCATTAAAGCCATCCACAATGGTCTGCACATTTCCCAAAGTCACTACCCTTGATAGCAGCTGCTCCATGATTGTGTTGGCTACTTGCAGCACAGCAGCCCCTACAGTATATTTGCCCACTCCAAACTGATTCCTGACTGACCGGTAGCTGTCGGGCGTTGCAAGCTTCCACAGGGCTATCACCGCTCACTTCTCAATGGTGAGGGCTTCTCTCATTTTGGTGTCTTTTCGCTTCAGGGCAGGGGACAGCAAGTCACAAAATTCCATGAAAGTGGCCCTATGTATATGAAAGTTTCGCAGCCACTGGGAATCATCCCAGACCTGCAACACTATGCGAAACCACCAGTCTGTGCTTGTTTCCTGGACCCAGAATCAGCGTTCCATGGCATGAACCTGGCCCAATACCACCATGATCTCCCAATCGCCACATGCCATGCATCTAGGAATGTCTGTGTCCATGTCCTCATCAGTATAGTAATTGCACTGTTGTCGCTTCCTCACCCGGTTTTGCAGGTACTGCACATACTGCTGGATAATGTGCGAGGTCTTTACAATGGTCAAAACTGCAGCAGAGATCTGAGCGGGCTCCATGTTTGCCACGCAATGGCATCTACACAGGTAATCCTTGAAAAAGGGCACGAAATGAGCTGTTCGGTTCAAGATGGCTGATAAAAGACAGTAAAGAGTTGTCTTCTGTAGCTTCCATGGAAGCCCAGGACAGACAACATGGAAAAAGCAGCGGAAGCTGTGCAGCTCTGTTCACGATGGCCAAGAAACGGTGGGGAAAGAGTAGATAGAAAGAGGAGAGAACATTCAAAGTGGATTCAACATACCAGCAGACAGGCAGTGCACTGTGCTGCACCATCTGCTGGCAGCATGGCATCTGCCGTAGCTTTCACGGAGGGAGGAGCAAGTGATGGCACACACCGAGGAAAAACCCATGAGAATGTTTTTGCCCATGTTTTTGAGCTTAACCCACAATTCCAATGGGTGTAGAGACTGTGGGAACTGTGGGATAGCTACCACAGTGCAATGCTCCGCCATTTAATACTAGACTCGGTACTGTGAATGCACTCCGCTGAATTCACGTGCTTTAGTGGGGACACAACATCAAATGTATGAACTCGATTCAGGAAATTTGAATAAAATAAATTTGAATTCATTTCGTACTCATCAGATTTTGGAAGGCACTTTAGATTCTTAAACCTTGGGTCGAGGCTGTAGCTATCTCTAGAAATCTCGCACTGGTACCTTCTTTGTGTTTTGTCAAATCTGCAGTGAAAGTGTTCTTAAAATGAACAACATGTGCTGGATCATTATCAGAGACTACTATAACATGAAACATATGGCAGAATGTGGTTAAAATAGAGCAGAGGACATGCAATTCTCCCGCAAGGAGTTCAGTCACAAAATTAATTAACCCACTATTTTTTTTAATCACCACCACCAACATGGAAGCATGTCCTCTGGAATGGTGGCTGACGCATGAAGGGGCATACAAATGTTTAGTATATCTGTCACGTAAATACTTTGCAATGTCAGCAACGAAAGTGCCAAGCGAATGCCTGTTCTCATTTTCAGGTGACATTGTAAATAAGAAGCAGGCAACATTATTTCTTGTAAATGTAAACAAACTTGTTTTAGCGATTGGCTGAACAAGAAGTAGGACTGAGTGGATTTGTAGGCTCTGAAGTTTTACATGGTTTTGTTTTTGAGCACAGTTATGTGCAGAGATAAAGGAAGGAGGAGGCATACGTCAAGACCCCGGTGGGGCCCCGGCTGATCGCTCCTTCCCACCACCCAACACAGTTGTAATGAGGCTGAGCAGTGTCCATATAAGAGAAAACTAAGACTACTGATTATTCCTTAAAAAAGGAGTTTAATGGCTTACAGCTATAAATGCAATACAGACAATAGGAAAAGGAGAAATAGATACCAGCATTGAATAAGGATTTATATAAATGACAAATTATATTGCAAACAAGCACAAGTCCAGGTAATATTATGCATTAGCTACTTACTACTATAAAATCATGTCTTTGACATTGGCAGTTTATACTGATGATAGGCATGAGTACATACAAAGCTACTATTACTTATTGACTACTAACTTAACATGTACTGTCCCTGCCCTCAGTAAGCACAAGCACAAATAGAGACCTTATATATTAACAACTTACTACTATTCCTAAGCAGTTTGATACTATTATTAAGCTTCTAATATTACTTTTAATACTGCAGCATTGATATAACCTGAGATCAAATTGGCTCGACGCTACTATTTTTAACACAATAGCACCGATACAACTTGAGATCCAATCAGCTCGAGCAACCCAGACTTCTTTACTCCATTACCTTATACTGCATGTAACCAGACTTTTTTTTACTTCAAAACCTTACCCTGCTGAGAATATGTTACTCTTTAGTTGACCATTCTTTGCACTGGTCAGGTACAGATAGTTGGTGTAGTTCAAGTTTCCTCAGTTCAGGGGGTGTGGGTCAGACCGATCAAAGAGAATGACCTCTTAGACCAAGACACACACACACAAACTCATCTGAGGCTCTACACATTTTTTCTCATCTGCCCGCTGTATTTTGAAGCAGGTCAACCAATCAGGTTAGGTCAAATGTTCACTGTGGTAGTTGTGTTTACTTTGAAATTATGATCTATGCACAGGTGCACAGCTTATATTAACCAAATACAGCCAATTGTCCTAATTGTGGTTAATGTGTCAGACTCAAAACATTTGAATCAGTCTAAAGAAGTGCTTGGTTGCTTTACACCTTGACCACAAGTCCGTATCTAATTCTGTAAAGCTTGCTTTTTGAAGCTGACCACAAGTCTATAATGTTTCCTAGTTTGAACTTGCTTCACTCGCTCTGGTTGCTATGCTTGATCTTTGAGGCTTCTGGAAGTTTTAGGCCTAACATTGAATAAGCTTGACAATACTCTTGATAAAATTATTCATATTACGTAACAAAAAAACTCTCATTTGTAAGTTACATTTTTCAGAATAGAGATTGCACTACAGGCTCCCTTTAAGCAGAAGCAAATTTGATAAAGAACTGGCAAAGTCTGCGTGTAGGATCGATATTGAACCAATTGGTCGGCAAATATGGGCCCATGCAAAAGTAAATATCACATGTATAAAGTTCCAGCATGAAGCACAGGTTAACTTGGTTTTAGCAACCTTACAGCAAGGACACCAGGCAGAGAGCCAGAGTGAATGATTGCTGAGTGAGTAAACGTGGGGTGATCTTCGTTCGGTACCACGACCCCAAGGTCCCCTTCTAAAATACTAATTAGGTAAAAATTAGTAACCACACGCCCACTAGGCATGCTTTTAAGACATGTGACTCCTTTGAGGAAAAAAGAGTATAAGAATCAAGCAAAGTAAATTACCGTGGTTGGGATTCCTTAAATGACGCTTGAAGAAGCAATGCTGCTAAACTGAGTAGCCAAAATCGTTTACTGCTTGTGTAATTCCTCCTCAATAAACTGCTGTGTATTGCAGATAATTACTGTGGACCTTCTTCACTGGTATGACAGTAATCCACCGGGAGCCAGTAAAGATCCATTTCAGGGGTAGTAGTGCCCCCTGTTGTCAACAGGGGTTTTTGTGACTAAGGCCTGGTCTACACTAGGACTTTAATTCGAATTTAGCAGCGTTAATTCGAACTAACCGCTCAACCGTCCACACCAGGAAGCCATTTAATTCGAACTAGAGGGCTCTTTAGTTCGAATTTGGTACTCCACCTCGACAGGTGGAGTAGCGCTAAATTCGACATGGCTAGCTCGAATTAGGCTAGGTGTGGATGCTAATCGAACTTAGTAGCTCCGGGAGCTATCCCACAGTGCACCACTCTGTTGACGCTCTGGACAGCAGTCCGAGCTTGGATTCTCTGACCAGCCACACAGGAAATGACCCGGGAAAATTTGAATTCATTTTCCTGTCTGTGCACTTTGAATCTGACGTCCTGGCTGGACATCGGGGCGAGCTCCGCAGCACCTGCAACGATGCAGAGCTCTCCAGCAGAGGAGTTCATGTTATCTGTGAATAGAAAGAGGGACCCAGCATAGACTGACCGGGAACTCTTGGATCTGATCGGAGTGAGGGGCGAGGAGTCTCTGCTTTCGGAGCTGCGCTCCAAAACACGGAATGCAAAGACCTACGAGAAGGTCTCCAAAGCCATGAGAGACAGAGGATACAGGCGGGATGCAACGCAGCGCCGTGTGAAAATCAAGGACCCCAGACAAGGCTACCAAAATATCAAAGCGGCAAACGGACGCTACGGAGCCTGCCACCACTGCCCCACCAGTGACCGTGGACTCTGACGATGGGACAGTGTCGACGGACAGTTCCTCGGTGATGTTCGCGGACGGGGAAGATGAGGAAGGGTTTGTGGAGGACGAGGCAGGTGAGAGCGCTTACAACGCTGGTTTCCCCGACAGCCAGGATCTATTCATCACCGTCACGGAGATCCCCCAACAACCCTCCCCGGCCATTAACCCGGACCCTGAATCAGGGGAAGGAGCAGTCGGTAAGTGCTGTAACCATGTTAACTTTTATTCTTAATATAACAGGAATCTTAACTCTGTGAAAAGGAGGGCTCTCTAGATATGGGGATAGAACAGAAATCATCCTTGGAGATCTCCACGAAGCTCTCCTTGCGTTAATCGAAAAGCATCAGCAGGAGGTTCCTGGGGAGAGCTGCCTTATTGGGTGCTCCGTGGTAGTACAGTTTTCCGCGCGAGGCTTTCATGAGGAACTCAGGGAGCACTGCCTCCCCGAGCACGGCTGCATCGGGCCCTGGTTCGTGCTAGCTTTCACGCAGCATGCGCTCTCTATCTCCTTCAGTGACCCTCCTCAGGGTGATCTCGCTCGGAGACTCCTGCATCTAATTAGGGTAATTACTGTAATTTTACGCCTGGTCCAAAGTATTTTTAAGAAATCTACGGACAGACGGCATAGCACAGACTCAGCACGCAGCTGCATGACGAGTGTAACGGAAAGCCAAAGAATATAATGGACGCTCATGGAGGGAGGGGGGAATGAGGACGCAAGGTATCCCACAGTTCCTGCTGTCTCCGAAAAGTATTTGCATTCTTGGATGAGCTCCAAATGCTTCTAGGGCCAAACACAGTGTCTGCGGTGGGTCAGGGCATAGTTCGGCAATTTGCGCACACACCCCACCCACCACCAGAAGTGAAAACAATCCTCTGTTGACTCTTTTACATGTCACCCTATCTTTACTGAATGCTGCAGATAGACGCGATGGTGCAGCACTCAACACCAACATCCTTGCTCCCCCCACGCTATGGATGGCTGATGGTACAATAAGATGGAAATCCATCCTCATCATCAGCCTATTGGCACATAGGGCAGTGCAAAAGGGCTGGTAACCATGCCGACTAGTATCAGTAAGGTCAATCAAGGGCGCCTGTCCCTAATTTTTGATGGCTGATGGTACAATATGGCTGGTAACCGTCCTCATCATTGCAACAGGGGGCTGAGCTCCATCAGCCCCCACCCTTCATTGTAAATAAAAGATTCAATTGCCCATGGACTAGCAGAGGGATGATGGGCTCCTTCATCCACACTCCTTAATGTCCTGCCTGGACTATCATTGCAGCTGGAGGCTTCCTTCCAGTCATTTCTCACAAACAAGTCACTGTGTCTTATTCCTGCATTCTTTATTACTTCATCACACAAGTGGGGGGACAATGGTATGGTAGCCCAGGAAGGCTGGGGTAAGAACGGAATGAACAGGTGGTGTTGTTGCAGGAGCACCCCCTGTGAATAGCATACAGCTCATAATTTATGCAGGATCAGACACAGAGCAGCTGTGCTCTCTGGTTCTATGATACAGTGGTTCTCTAGTACACTTGCCCATAATCTAGGCAGGACTGATTCTATTTTTAGATACCAAAAAGGAGGGATTGACTCAGGGAGTCATTCCCAATTTTTGCTTTTGCGCCCCTGGCTGCTCGGCCAGGGGCACTTATGACAGCCCCAAATGGGGCAGTGCAAAAGGACAGGTAACCATGCCCATCTTATTACCATCTTATTACCAATTTATGGTATGGTAGATGGTACAATATGGCTGGTAACCATCTCTGCTGTCATGCAAAAGCAAAAGCATGCTGCTGTGTAGCGCTGCTGGCCCGCCTCTGTCAGCAGCATCTAGTACACATACGGTGACATACACAAAAGGCAAAACAGTGTCCATGGTTGCCACGCTATGGCGTATGCCAGGGCAATTCTGGGAAAACGGGCTTGAAATGATTGTCTGCCGTTGCTTTCCCGGAGGAAGGAATGACTGGCGACATTTACCCAGAATCCACCGCGAAAATGATTTCTGCCCCAGCAGGCACAGGGGTCTCAACCCAGAATTCACAGAGACAGCCTGGACTCAGTTAATTGTTCGCAAAAATGTATCTTTGCAAGGAATTCACTCCCTGTTTCCCATCTCACAGCTTCCACTGTCTCCAGACCTGCCACAGCATCCCCCTCGCAGAGGCTGGCGAAGATTAGGCGGCGAAAGAAAAAGACAAGGGACAAGATGTTCGAGGAACGTATGGGCTGCTACCTAGCAGAGGCGGACCAGCAGAGCCAGTGGAGGGAGACCGTCTCTCTGTGCCAGCGCTCACACAGCGAACGGGAGGAGAGGTGGCGTGAGGAAGACAACCAGGCGACTGAAACAATGCTTGGACTAGTGAGGGAGCAAACGGACACGCTCAGGCGCTTTGTGGATGTTCTGCAGGACCGCAGGAGGACAGAGCCCCCCTGCAGTGTATCTGCAACCGCCCTCCCCCGCCACAAAGTCCCATACCTCCCTCACCGAAAATAATCAGGAGGAGGGGCGGCCGGGGACGTGAATACTGTCACTGCACCACAGCACAGTGCTCAAGTACCCAAAAGCTCTCATACCCTACAGTTGCCGAAGTCCTTCACTTCCAGACTCATAGTAGTCCCAATCCCAGTCCCATCCCCTAACTGTCTACTTAATTAATAAAAATGATTTGCTGTTAATTACTGTTTCCGTTATGTTTTTTCAAAGAAGACTGTGTTTGAATGGGGGGCGTGGGGAAGGGGGTGGTTAATTGCATAGGACAGTCACCTTTCCCAGGGTACAGACACGGGGGCAGGATCAGCAGTGGGTCACACACACGGTGCAGTCAGTAGGCACCCTGGTCGGTTTTTGGAGGTGGTTTCCAGGATCTGTGTGGGCGGGGGAGATGTGACTTTGCAGCGGGGGAGGGCGGTTACAGATCTTATACAGCGGTCCTTGTCCTGGACCGCTGAGTCACGCAGCTGAGGAATCTGTATCCGTCCTCCTCCACCACAAGGTCACATATCCGCCCGCACACAGAATTCCATAAAGAGGGATGGCAGGCTCCGTTGAAAGAAGCCTTCCGGCACTGCGGACCGCTCTAGGAGCAGGAGCCTGTCATTCCTTGAGTTTAGAGGCGGTCTTTACATCACCGCACACCCTACCCAGCACAGCCTGCGTCCCAGTTTCAACGCTTTCACGAAAAGTCATGAATAAAGAAACCTTTGTTAAGTAATAATGGGACATGTATTTTATTTTTACACGTGTGCTGGAAGTGGGGGTAACGGGGTGAATGGGGTATGTAACCGAAGAGGAGAGTCAACAGTCAGTGGGTAAAGAAACAGGGGCAGGTTCAGCTTCTCTGTAAAGAAACTGAACAGTCACAGGTCACGCTGCTCGCTGCTCGCTGGTATTTGAAGAGTTCCTTGTCGCTGTCCCAGGCGCCTGTATAGGGCTTCATGAGCAAGTGCATTAGCGGGCAGGCTGGGTCCCCGAGGATGACTATAGGCATCTGCACATCCACAACAGTTATTTCGTGGTCTGGGAAGAAACTACCTTCCTGCAGGCGTCTGAGCAGCCCACAGTTCCTGAAAACACACGCATCATGAACCTTGCCCGGCCACCCGACGTTGATGTTTGTAAAACGTCCCCTATGGTCCCCCAGTGCTTGCAGCACCATTGAAAAGTAGCCCAATTTCTCAGCAGCTGACTGTGGAAGACGTGGACGATAAAGTGCGAGGAGGAGAAAACGGCGATGATCGCAGCGGGCTCCATGCTTGCAGTGCTGTGGCGTCCGCGCTGTCACTGACCAGAAAAGTGCACGAACAGATTGCCCGCAGGCGCTTTCACGGAGGGAGGGAGGGAGGTTGTGATTGACGGTTCAATGATGACACTTACCCAAAACCACCCTCGACACATTTCTCCCCCCAGCAGGCATTGGGGGCTCTACCCAGCATTCCAATGGGCAGCGGGGAGTGTGGGAACTGTGGGATAGCTTCCCACAGTGCACCGCTTCCAAAGTCGACGCTGGCCCCGTGAATGTGGACTCAGAAATTCGAATTAGTGTATTTAGTATGGATACACAAATTCGACTTCATAAGGTCGAATCCACAAATTCGAACTAAGTTGATTCGAAATAGTCTTGTAGTGTAGACAAGGCCTAAGAGCATCCCAGAGCTAGAGGGTAAGGGGCTCACTTTTATCAAGTAAAGAGTTTCAGCTGGCCCGACCAACACATTGTACCCCAACTCACTATGGTTATAAACGGCATCTAAAAGGTGTCATGTAAAATCTGATTGGAAAACTAGTAACTAACAGATTAATATTCTTATATGATGTATGCACAGGGTGTGTACAAAAAGTTATGAATATGTGCTAGAATTATATTCTTAAAATGCGTTTGGCAAGCAAACAGTCTGCCTTAGACAAAGGAAAAAACAGTTACCTACCTTTTCGTAACTGTTATTCTTTGAAATGTGTTGCTCAGCTCCATTCCATTTCATTCTTCGTGTGCGTGCACCCACGTGCGCTGTCGTCAGATATTTTTGCCTTAGCAGTAGCCGTAGGGTCAGCAGTGGTGCCCCCTTGAGTGCCGTGCTCATGAGCACGGGATATCAAGTGCCGCTGACCCTATGCCCTCTCAGTTCCTTCTTGCTGGCAACTCCGACAGAGTGGCAGGAGGGAAGGTAATGGACATGAGCAACACACCTCAAAGAACAACAGTTACAAAAGGTAGGCTTTTTCTTCTTTGAGTGCTTGCTCGTGTCGATTCCATTCTAGCTGACTCACAGGCAGTGCCAATGGAGATGGGCTCGGAGCTCACAGTTCTGCAGCTTGCAGCACTGCGTTGCCAAAGCCAGCATTGTCAGAGGCCTGCTGGGTTGATGCGTAATATGATGTAATTGTGTGGACAGACGACCAGGTAGCAGCTCTACAGATCTCTTGGATTGGACCTGAGCCAAGGCAGCCACTGATGATGCTTGCGCTCTAGGCGAGTGTGCTCTGATTATCCCTGGCGGAGGCACATGCACAAGCTCCTAGCCGTATCGGATGCAGGTTGTGATCCAGGATGAAATCCTTTTAACAGACACTGGGTGACCTTTCATCCTGTCTGCCACAGCAATGAACAGTTGTGTTGACTTACGGAACAGCTGTGTCCTGTTGATATAGAAGGCCAGCACTCTCCAGACATCCAGAGCGTGTAACCTGCGCTCCTGATCGGAATTATGTGGCTTCGGAAAGAAGATAGGGAAGAAAATGTCCTGGCTGGCATGAAACTGGGAACCAACTTGGGCAGGAATGCCGACTGCAGCCGCAACTAGAGCTTGTCCTTGTAGAACACTGTATAAGATGGTTCTGACATAAGTGCCCTGAGCTCAGACACTTTGCAGGAAGAAGGTCGAGCAACATGCCAAACCAGTGCTGGCAAGCCATTCGGGAGTTATCAGGATAACCCTCACCCTGCCCGCTTGATTTTCACTAGGACTCTGTGGCACTGGCGGGAAGGCGTACATCAGGGCCCCTGGGGAGGTCATGAAGGGGACTCCCTGCAATACTGACCCTCAGTGTCCAACCACCAATCCAGGGATGACAGGATGTGATCTGGCACCCTGATCACCCAGTTTAGATCATGTCTGTTGGGGGGTGTAAACCGATGCCAGCCACGCTTGCAGAGGCTGGAGGTGGAGCCGGGCATCACTGACCACGTACGTGGCCGAACAATTGCAGGCAGATGTGAGCCGTGGTGAGCGGGCAGCTCCTCACATGGGAGATTAGATCTGACATGGCCTGAAAATGAGCCTCCAGGAGGAAGGCTCTGGCTCATGTGGAGTCAAGAACCACTCCTATGAACTCAATGCACTGGACCTGCCTTAAGGAGGATTTCTCTCATTTATCAACAGGCCCAGGTCATGGCAGGTCATGGCATGGCACCAGATCAAGGCTTCTCTGAATTTGGTTCCAGGACCTACCCTAGATGAGCCAGTTGTCGAGATATTGGAATACCTGGACCCCTCAATGTCTGAGGTAAATGGCCACCTGGACCATACATTTGGTAAAAACCCTTGGAGCTGATGAAAGGCCAAAGGGGAGTGCTGTGAATTAGAAATTGCATTCGCCCACTGTAAACTGGAGGAAATGCCTGTAACTTTGGAATGTGGCGATGTGGAAATAGGCATCCTTCAAATCGAGGGTGTCATACGAGTCTCCCAAATTCAGGGAGGGATGATGGAGGCCAGGGAGACCATGCAAAACTTCAACTTTTTGAGAGACTTGTTGAGGCGTTGGAGGACCAGAATGGGTCTGAGGCCCCCTTTTGCCTTTGAGATTAGGAAATAGCAGGAGTAGAACCCTTTTCCCCATATGTCCTATGGGACTTCTTCCACTGCCCTCATCTGCAGGAGGTTCTTGATCTCCTGAACCAAGAGTTGCTCATGAGAAGGGTCCCTGAAGAGGGACGGGAGGGAGGGGCGGCCCAAAATTGCAGAGTGTAACCGTGAGACACTATGTCCAGCATCCAATGGTCCAAAGTGAATTGGGACCAGGCTGAATGAAAGGGATGCAGATGGATGAAGAAAGAGGGGGATGGATCCTGGATGGTGACTGGGGTGTCATTCTCAACCAAGTCCTCAAAATGAGCGTTTCTGGGTCCCAGAATGTTTTTCTGGGCTGGGTTGCTTGGGTGAGCAGGAGGAAGAAGGGCAATGGCAGCTGAAATTAGGGTCTCTGTCCCTTCTTTTTGCAGGTCCCTGGTGAGACTGACAAGGCTTAGGCAGCGGGGGCAGCCGGAACTGCTTCCTCGCAGGCTGTGGTGAATGCATTCCCAGCAAGCGAAGGGTGGCCCTGCTGTCTTTCAGCCCATGCAGCATTGCATTAGTCTGGTCTGAAAAGAGACCATTCTCATCTAATGGGAGGTCTTGGATGGAGATCTGCATTTCCTGGGAGAGACCTGCAGTCTGAAGCCAGGGGCTGTGCCTCATCACCACTGCGACCATCCTGGATGCCAAGCCCGCCATGTCCCACACCGTCTGGAGGGAGCACCTGGCAGCTGCAGTGCCCTCCTCCATCAGATGCCAAATTCTTGGGCCAACCCCTGTGGAAGGGACTCCTTGAACTTATGGAGGGAGTCCCATAAGTTAAAGTTGTAACAGCTCAACCACGGCCTGATGGTTCGCCGCCCGGAACTGCACGGCGAATAAATTTTTCTCCCAAACAGATCCAACCATTTGGCCTTTATTTTTGGGAGTCGAACTGGTATGCCCGTTTGTCTCTTTCCTTTGCTGCAGAGACCACCAGTGAGCCCGGGGGAGGGGAATATAGAGGTACTCAAACCCCTTGGCTGGAACAAAGTATTTCTTTTCAGCCCTCTTTGAGGTGGGAGGGATGGAGTTTTGCCAGAGATGCTTGGCAATCTTAAGGACGCTGGTAGTGTGACACGGGTCAGGGTGGAGGCTAACAGGATGTTAAACCAGGTGTCTGTCTGTTCATCCATTTCCTCTGCCTCCAGACCCAAGTTCTCAGCTGCCCGACTCAGCAGAGCCTGATGTTCTTTGAAATTGTCCCATGGGCTTGCCCTTGAGGGTCTTGCAACCGCCTTATCCGGGGAAGAGGATGATGATTATACCTCCGGCAGAGGTTCCGGGGCATCTTCCCCCATGAGGATGGGGAGGCTTAGGGGTGGCCACCATTCCCTCTGCTTTGACCACTGGGCAATGGCTTGTGCATGGAGCCCAATGCCGTCAGTTGCTGCTCTGAGGCGGCAGCCAATGAATGGTGAGAAGGGGGCATTGCCACAAGTGGCATTCCCCGTGCACCCCAATAAGGCTACCGTGGCAGCCACTGGCCGTGCTGCCAAGTCAGTGCTGATGTCAATGCAGCCTCGGGTGCCCATTCTCACTGTTGCAGATTAGGCTAGGGGCTGAACTGGGCTTCCATGCTGGAGGACTCCCCTTCTGATGACCACGGTGGGGCTTTTGATGCCTGGGTCTGCTTGCTGCCCATTGCCATCAGGAAGCGGTGCCAGGAGCAAGGTGATGGGTGCTGGTATCGGGGGAACCACAGATGTGATGGGGAGTGTTCCCATGATACGGGTGACCAGGACCTGCGTCTAGAAGACAATCTACGGGAGGGTAAGTGGCATGGGTAGTACATAGACCGGTGTCTTGTTCTACAAGTTCCACGTTGAGACAGCGGTGACTGGGAATGTGGTGCCAGTGACTGAGGATGAGCCCCAGAGCATCTGGGCTGCGGCTCCGGTGACTTGCAGCGCAGAGGTGGAGAGTACTGTTTCGTCTTGGAGGATCAGCGGTGCTCCACTGTCCCCTGAAGAGTCTTAGTGGCTGGCTTGTCCTCGTGGAGAGCCTTTGCCAGTTCCTGGGGTACATGCTGTGTCGGTGGCATGGGTGGCCTGTGCTCTTGGTGCTGCAGGAGCCTGTGAAGGGGTCAGTGCCACCAGGGTTTTTGGCCCTCTGCTGCTCCTGGAAGTCAGTGGTGGACCTTTCATGGGACTAAGAGCCCTGGCTGGAGGCAGGGCCGCCCAGAGGGGGGGGGCAAGTGGGGCAATTTGCTCCAGACCCCAGGCTCCACAGGGGCCCCCACGAGAATGGCTGAGTCTCCCTCCCTGGCTCCACCCGACCCCGTGTCCGCCCCTCACCTGGAGCCTCAGTGCATCCAGCAGCGTCCCTGAACAGCTGCAGCGTGGCTCCGGTGGGGCCCCTGAGCTCCACCCCGCTCAGAGCCGCGTGGTAATGGGGCGGGGCTGCGAGCTCCAGCGGGGCCTGAGTTTCCTCTGCTCAGCCTGGAACTCGCAGCCCCACCCCCTTACCACCCGGCTCTGAGCGGGGAGGAGCTCAGGGGTCCTGCTGGAGCCACGCTGCCGCTGTTCAGGGATGCTCCTGGATGCGCTGAGGCTCTGGGTGAGGGAGGAGCCGGGGGTAAGGGGCCAGGGCTGGGGGCATTGGCTAAGGGGCAGGAAGTCCCGGGGACACTCAGGGCACAGGGAGGGGGCAGAGGTGAGGAGGGCCGTCAGGGGACAGGGAATGGGGGGTTGGATCGTGGGCGTTCGGGGGGTCTGTCAGGACTCAGCGGGGGTGGGGGTGGATAGGGGTCGGGGCAGTCAGGGGACAGGGGTGGGGTCCCAGGGTGGTGGTTGGGGGTGACGTTTCTGGGGGACAGTGAGGGGACAAGGAGCAGGATGGGTCGGGGATTCTGAGGGGGGCAGGCAGTCAGGGGTCAGGAAGTGGGTGGTGGTCGGGTAGGGGGCAGGGCCAGGCTGTTTGGGAGGCACAGCTTTCCCTACCCTAAAGCTCATTCAGCAGTTTGAGGCTTGCAGAAGAGCCAAGCTGTTAACTTTTCCATTAGGGCTACCATCCCTTTCACTTCTCAAATGCCAAATTATAGTCTATATTTAATTTCAGTGCCATAGGGAGATTCATGTCAGGGGAGGGTAGCTTCATTTAAAATTAGCCACTGGGGGAGGGATCACATGAGAAGAGCAATATCCTTCCCAACCCTACCAAAGGAGACCCCCCTCCCCTACATTCCCTGAGGCTCCAGAGGGGTTAATTCAGCAGTTCTCAAACTTTTATACTGGTGACCCCTTTCACGTAGCAAACCTCTGCGTATGACCCCCCCCATAAATTAAAAACACTTTTTTATATATTTAACACTATTATAAATGCTGGAGGCAAAGCGGGGTTTGAGGTGGAGGCTGACAGCTCGCAACCCCCAGTAATAATCTCGTGACTCCCTGAGAGGTCCTGACCCCCCTGTTTGAGAACCCCTGGCTTAATTTAATTTTAGCACCCTGTGTCCATTCACATGCATGTGCTATTTTGAGCATTTCAGTTTTCACAACAGATTCTGGAACAAGCTCAAATGCTCAGTTCGTGGAGTATGTGCATAAGCTATACTAAAGACAAACCCACAGGAATCGTCTCCAGTTTGTGAGGGATCCATGGAGCCAGTCTCTAGGAAACAGATAAATGCATGGAGGTTAAGTCCATTAATGGCTATTAGCCAGGATGAGTAAGGAATGGTGTCCCTAGCCTCTGTTTGTTAGAGGGTGGAGATGGATGGCAGGAGAGAGATCACTTGATCATTACCTGTTAGGTTCACTCCCTCTGGGGCACTTGGCATTGGCCGTTGTCGGTAGACAGGATACTGGGCTGGATGGACCTTTGGTTTGACCCAGTATGGCTGTTCTTATGTTCTAAGCTAAATGAACCCAAAGTTATGGAGACAGATATGAGTCAAGGAAGCCAGCAGAGTATCAGAAACCTGGAAAAATCTCTGACTAGATGGGCTTAGGTGTTTGGTCACAAGCTGAGGTGGTTCAAAAGTTTTGAATTTTTTTTAAGCAGTTTTTTTTAATTGTTTCTTTAAACCAACACACACAGCAAGCACCAAATATTTGGCCACACATTTCTGAAACCCCAAATCATATTCAGGTTTTGGCAGACTAATTTCAGCTTTTCAATTAAAAAAACCACAACAAATTTTGAAGGAAAGCAGACATTGTCCGTGATTTTTTTCTGCTTTTTAAAAACCCCTAGTTTTCAATCCAGAAAAAGTTTTGACGGAAAATATTTGTCCAACCCTTTTAATGAGCTTTAGTGCCTTTTAGCACTAGCTGATGCTGAGAACCAGTGATACCTTGTAAAGAAGTTTTCTCAAAACTGGGTTTGTGCCAAGATGCAGAAGGTTTATTTTTCCCAGAGCCGCCCGTGGGGGGGGGGGAGGAGGAAGTGGGGCAATTTGCCCCGGGCCCCCACGAGAATATAGTATTCTATAGTATTGCAATTTTTTTTATGGAAGGGGCCCCCAAAATTGCTTTGCCCCAGGCCCCCTGAATCCTCTGGGTGGCCCTGGCTGGAGGGATGCGAGTGCACGGCTCTGGAGCAGCTGGGCGGCCCAAAGTGGGTCCTTTGCCCTATGGCTTATGGCCCTTTTTGCTTGGTGCCAGGTTTTTTGTCGTTTTGGGCACTGGCAACTGGGAACAGTGTCACACGGAGCCCGGTGACGGGGCACACTGCGCAGTGAGGCCGAGGCACTCGGTAAGTCCTGGTGGGGCTGCATGGAGGCCGGGCTCAGGGCAGACTCCATGAAGAGAACCCCAAAGCCGAATATCCCGCTCCTTTTGCATGCGGGACCAGAAGTTTTTGCAAATTCGGCACTTGTCTGTAATGTGCAATCCCCCAAGCACTTGAAGCAGCTGCTATGGGAGTCATGTACAGGCATTGCCCTGTTGCAGTCTGCGCAAGACTTAAACCCAGGAGAGCGGGGCATGCCTCACCTGGGGAGAAGTCCCTGCTGGGACCCTAACTGCTAACTACTAACTACACTTAACTACTTAACACTAACAACTATGAGCAAAACTATTTACAAGGCCCTAAGGCTCAAAGAAAATAGACAAAAAATGCTAGCCTTTGCAATGCAAGGGAAGGTGCTCCAACTAACTACCACAGATGGTAAGAAGGAACCACGAGGGTGTAAGGTCAGTAGTGCCTGATGTACTGGTGCAAGAGTGCGGTACTCAAGGGGGTGCCACTGCCAGCCCTACAGATACTGCTAAGTAAAAAGCTCTGACAACCACACATGTGGGCGTGTGCACACCTGGAATGGATTCGACATGAGCAAGCACTCAAAAAAGAATGTGTATTTCTTTCTCTGACTAGCCCAGTCTCCAGGCAAAGACAATGAAGGTCCATTTTTACATATTAGGTAAACAAAGTTATCAAGCCAACAAGTGAGGGAGGAGACAACGTGGCGTCTATGCCCCAGCAGGAGAGAAGAGCTTGGTCTAGGTTTTACTTTTCAAAGAATATATTGCAAAGGTTTATTGCTCTATAAAAGACAAGGAGGCTGAACCTCAAGTGATAAGCAATAGAACCAACTGATTGTATACAATATTATTGTGTTATAAAAGTGTATAGAGTGTGGTGTTTTCTGAATGTTAATGCCATACTGGTGGTTAATATCATTGTGAAATGTTCGTATGAACACTATATGATGAACTATGGATACTTAATCATATTATGTTTTAAAGTCTATGGCCAAACAGGTTCCCTCCTGTCAGATTAAGCAAGGTGTAAACTAAAACAATGGAAGCCTCATTTACATAGAAATCAGCAAAGGGATGAGAAGTCCACAGGAAGGTAAGAACAGCATGAGATCATCCTGCCTCTTGGAATAAAGTAATTGAACTTAAGAAGGTATGAGCAAAGACAGAAGCCATCTTTGGCATCAGACAAGCTGAGAAAGATGGTCCCCTTCAACCAAGGAGGGATTGAAGTCTTTGGAAACTGAAAATAGGTCAGAACCCTGCTTAGGGAAAGATTTTTCACCTAGAACGAGAGGGGAAACCAGCATTTTGTACTTCTGTGGAAGGTCCAGACTGATGCAAAGTCAGTCATGGCTGGGAAGAAGAATGACTGGTGAGATAAATCATCTTGGATAAAGGCTATATCTTGCTAGATTAAGTTTTAGACTATTAGATGCATTTTGGTTGCAACCCTTTCTGACTTTATTCCTTTTATCTGGCATCACTTAACCTATTGTCCTATTGTTAATACATTTATTTTTACTAGAAATTAACTCAGTGCTTTGTTTAAATGGAAGGGTGTATTTAACCAAGTGACGTTAATAAGCTTTGATGTACTTGTGTGCAATCAATGTACACAATCATTCCGGGGTACAAAATATATCGGAAGGTCAGAACAGGCCGTGCAGGGGGAGGAGGGGCACTATATGTTAAAGAAAGTGTAGATTCAAATGAAGTAAAAATCTTAAGCGAATCCACAGGTTCCATAGAGTCTCTATGGATAGAAATTTCATGCTCTAGTAAAAATATAACAGTAGGGATCTATTATCGACCACCTGACCAGGACAGTAATAGTGATGATGAAATGCTAAGGGAAATTAGAGAGGCTATCAAAATTAAGAACCCAATAATAGTGGGGGATTTCAATTATCCCCATATTGACTGGGAACATTTCACTTCAGGACGAAATGCAGAGATAAAATTTCTCGATACTTTAAATGACTGCTTCATGGAGCAGCTGGTACGGGAACCCACAAGGGGAGAGGCGACTCTAGATTTAATCCTGAGTGGAGCGCAGGAGCTGGTCCAAGAGGTAACTATAGCAGGACCGCTTGGAAATAGTGACCATAATACAATAGCATTCAACATCCCTGTGGTGGGAAGAACATCTCAACTGCCCAACACTGTGGCCTTTAATTTCAAAAGGGGGAACTATACAAAAATGAGGGGGTTAGTTAGACAAAAGTTAAAAGGTACAGTGACTAAAGTGAAATCCCTGCAAGTTGCGTGGGCCCTTTTTAAAGACACCATAATAGAGGCCCAACTTCAATGTATACCCCAAATTAAGAAAAACAGTAAAAGAACTAAAAAAGAGCCACCGTGGCTTAACAACCATGTAAAAGAAGCAGTGAGAGATAAAAAGACTTCCTTTAAAAAGTGGAAGTCAAATCCTAGTGAGGCAAATAGAAAGGAGCACAAACACTGCCAACTTAAGTGCAAGAGTGTAATAAGAAAAGCCAAAGAGGAGTTTGAAGAACGGCTAGCCAAAAACTCCAAAGGTAATAACAAAATGTTTTTTAAGTACATCAGAAGCAGGAAGCCTGCTAAACAACCAGTGGGGCCCCTTGATGATCAAAATTCAAAAGGAGCGCTTAAAGATGATAAAGTCATTGCGGAGAAACTAAATGGATTCTTTGCTTCAGTCTTCACGGCTGAGGATGTTAGGGAGATTCCCAAACCTGAGCTGGCTTTTGTAGGTGACAAATCTGAGGAACTGTCACAGATTGAAGTGTCACTAGAGGAGGTTTTGGAATTAATTGATAAACTCAACATTAACAAGTCACCGGGACCAGATGGCATTCACCCAAGAGTTCTGAAAGAACTCAAATGTGAAGTTGCGGAACTATTAACTAAGGTTTGTAACCTGTCCTTTAAATCGGCTTCGGTACCCAGTGACTGGAAGTTAGCTAATGTAACGCCAATATTTAAAAAGGGCTCTAGGGGTGATCCCAGCAATTACAGACCGGTAAGTCTAACGTCGGTACCGGGCAAATTAGTTGAAACAATAGTAAAGAATAAAATTGTCAGACACATAGAAAAACATAAACTCTTGAGCAATAGTCAACATGGTTTCTGTAAAGGGAAATCGTGTCTTACTAATCTATTAGAGTTCTTTGAAGGGGTCAACAAACATGTGGACAAGGGGGATCCGGTGGACATAGTGTACTTAGATTTCCAGAAAGCCTTTGACAAGGTCCCTCACCAAAGGCTCTTACGTAAATTAAGCTGTCATGGGATAAAAGGAAAGGTCCTTTCATGGATTGAGAACTGGTTAAAGGACAGGGAACAAAGGGTAGGAATTAATGGTAAATTCTCAGAATGGAGAGGGGTAACTAGTGGTGTTCCCCAAGGGTCAGTCCTAGGACCAATCCTATTCAATTTATTCATAAATGATCTGGAGAAAGGGGTAAACAGTGAGGTGGCAAAGTTTGCAGATGATACTAAACTACTCAAGATAGTTAAGACCAAAGCAGATTGTGAAGAACTTCAAAAAATCTCACAAAACTAAGTGATTGGGCAACAAAATGGCAAATGAAATTTAATGTGGATAAATGTAAAGTAATGCACATTGGAAAAAATAACCCCAACTATACATACAACATGATGGGGGCTAATTTAGCTACAACGAGTCAGGAAAAAGATCTTGGAGTTATCGTGGATAGTTCTCTGAAGATGTCCACGCAGTGTGCAGAGGCGGTCAAAAAAGCAAACAGGATGTTAGGAATCATTAAAAAGGGGATAGAGAATAAGACTGAGAATATATTATTGCCCTTATATAAATCCATGGTACGCCCACATCTCGAATACTGTGTACAGATGTGGTCTCCTCACCTCAAAAAAGATATTCTAGCACTAGAAAAGATTCAGAAAAGAGCAACTAAAATGATTAGGGGTTTAGAGAGGGTCCCATATGAGGAAAGATTAAAGAGGCTAGGACTCTTCAGTTTGGAAAAGAGAAGACTAAGGGGGGACATGATAGAGGTATATAAAATCATGAGTGATGTTGAGAAAGTGGATAAGGAAAAGTTATTTACTTATTCCCATAATACAAGAACTAGGGGTCACCAAATGAAATTAATAGGCAGCAGGTTTAAAACAAATAAAAGGAAGTTCTTCTTCACGCAGCGCACAGTCAACTTGTGGAACTCCTTACCTGAGGAGGTTGTGAAGGCTAGGACTATAACAATGTTTAAAAGGGGACTGGATAAATTCATGGTGGCTAAGTCCATAAATGGCTATTAGTCAGGATGGGTAAGAATGGTGTCCCTAGCCTCTGTTCGTCAGAGGATGGAGATGGATGGCAGGAAAGAGATCACTTGATCATTGCCTGTTAGGTTCACTCCCTCAGGGGCACCTGGCATTGGCCACTGTCGGTAGACAGTTACTGGGCTAGATGGACCTTTGGTCTGACCCGGTACGGCCTTTCTTATGTTCTTATGTGCCTATTGAGGAACAAACTGTCCAGGAGAGGACTAGACATTAGAGCACATTTGGGAAAATTTGGGACTGGGAATGAGTTGGGGATACCCTGCAAGTAGTAAAACTAAGGCTAGTAGAGTGATGGGTGTGTTGCTGGCAGACTGCTGGGGTCATAGTTGCTGGACCAGGGCTGCAGTCATATACAGACACTCGGTGTGACCTGCATGTTTGTTGCTGACTGTTAGTGTCCCAGGGCAGGTGCTACAGTAGCAAAGCACTGTGAGGCATTCAAGGTTACAGGATAAGAGGTGACAACCCCTTACTGGTCTGAATTGCACCCCAAATTCTGTGGCAGCACACACACACGTGTGTGAAGCTAGTCCGACTGCAATCACTGAGGAACCAAGCTGGGGCAGGTAGCCCCTACCATCACAAAAGGCTTCTCCACCCCTGAGCTTCCCAGCAAATATATGCTAGGATTGATACTTACAACTATGCTGTAGGGAGTTGTGGGTGGTAAGGAAGAGATCTGTCCCTGAAAGTTTCCTGAGGACTTTTCCCAGCACCTGCTGCTGTGTGTGCGAGAGTGAGTGAGTGAAGGCAGCATGGAGGGCTACTCTTCCCTTTCCATTCCCCCACTCAATAAATTCTTTGCAGCATTACAGGAGGCAGTGTCTCTTCTTGAGGGACACATAAGAATTAAAGAAAGAAAGAGAGAGAGAGAATATGTGCGTGTTAGTGTTTATATGTGTGGAGTTGGAGCGGCTACACAGTATCCAACACAACCCCCTGGTGAGTGAAGACATCTAATAGACTGTTTTTTTTTGTTCTGTGTTAGTATAGTGTGTAGCACAGTGGGGTCCTGGTCTGGGACTAGGGTTCCTAGATGCTATCGCAGGGGTCTCAAACTTAATTTACCTTAGATCTTGATCCCTCCTGTTTATATAAAAAGCTGTTGCCATGTTGTCTGACACCATTTGGATGTGCTGGAACCATATGAGGGGGAGGAATGTGTTACAGGATAGGTGAATTGCCTTCATCTCCAGCAGATTGATATGCATTCTGGCTTCCCAGGGAGACCATATGCAGTATGACTGTTGATATGGGCTTTACATCCTATGAGGGATTCATCTGTAATTACGGTTGGTGTTGGGTATGGTTGAAAGAAGGGGAACTCCCACTCACACCTAGTCCATTTTTGTCCACCATATGAGAAAGGCTCTGACCTTCTGTGGGCTTCATGTTTTCCTTGTCTAATGAGTAAACAGACCAAACCTAGGCCTACAGGCAATGGAGATGGAGCATGGCAAACAGCGTTATGTATGACATGCAGCCATATGGCCTAGGAGGAAAAGACAGATGTTTATTGTGGTTTGAGGGTGACTTGATTTATCTATATGTCCACAGTCTGAAATCTACCTGTAGAGAAGTAGGCCCTTTCCTGAGGATGAGTCTAAGATTGTTCCTATGAAATCTATAGTCTTTATGGGAGTCAAAGTGGAATTCTGTTTATACAAATCCCCAATGATGTCAGAGGTAGAGTAAGAATAGGGCTGCTGACTGGACCTATTAGCTTTATTTGCTCATTGGTAGCCAGTCGTCCGGATATAGGAAGATGGTTTAGCCATTGCCTCTTATTTGGGCTGCCAATACAGAGAACACTTTCATGAAGAACCCGGGTCTGTTGCCATCCTGAATGGGAGTACTCCAAACTGGTAGTGCTGTTGTCCTATCATGAATCTGAAAAACCTTCTGTGAGAGTGGTGAATAGCCACATAAAAGCAAGTATCTTTCATATCCAGGGCTGCAAACCATGTGCTCTCCTCCAGGGAGGGAATTATTGATGCCAGTGTTACGATGAGAAATTTTGATTTGCAAATAAAGATCTTTAGTTGGTGTAGATCAAGAATTGGTCTCCATCTTCCATTTTTCTTGGGAGCTGTGAAATAGCAGGAGTAGAACCCCTTCCTTTAATGCTGGAATGGAACTAGCTCAATAGACCTTCACTGGAGGAGAGAGAATTCACCTTCTGATGAAGGATCTCCTTATGAGAGTGATCCTTGAGAAGAGGCCGGGAGGGGAGCTTGTGGTGGGGAGATGAGATAAACTCGATTGTGTAACCAGAGTGGATGATCTCTAGTACCCATTTGTCAGTTATTGCCCTCCAGTTGTGTGCAAAGTGGGTTAGGTAGCCAAAGGTTTGGGGGGCAGTATGGCATGGCATCAATATCAGTATGCGGTCCTAGAGCATCCCTCAAAGAAACCATTGGACAGCGGGTGGGGATTGGCAGCAGTCATGGAAGCAGAGGAAGCTGCAAAAGTGGGTCTTTGAACCCTTTGTTGTTTGTGTGGTGTTTTATAAGGGCACTGGTGATAAAATGCCTGGTGGGTACAGCTGGATCTGTAGGTTTCCTTGTGGTGATTTCTCTTTGGGACAAGGTGCAAATGCCTGAGTGGAGAGTTGTCTTAGCATCCTTAAGAGAATCTAGGGACTTGTTGGTTTTCTCACTCAAGAAATTAAATTTATCAAAGGGCAACTCCTCGATGGTATTCTGGACCCCCCCCGGGGGGGGGAACTGTAACAGCATGGCAAGCACTTATTGCAAGCACTCCTTTGGGTTGGGTGTGCCTGCAATCTTTAAACAGTTCTGGCCCTGGTGTCAGGCTGTATCAGGGTTTCTTCTGCAGGCAACAGTTTTGCCCTCTCTGGGCCCAGCTCTCCAGCTGGGTCACTAAGTAGTTCAGATCCCCTTCTGGGGGTTTATCACTGTCCAATTGCAGGGCACTTTCCCAGTGGCCTATGGGGGTAACCCAGGTCTGTCCATTACTCCAGATCCTAGCCTAGGGACCCTAACAATAGCAGCCATGCATCATTGTGTCCCTTTAACAAAACTGCCTTCAGTTGCCCGGACTGGTCCCAGCCTTCACTGATGCTTCACCCTTCACTCAGGGCTCTTCTGTGTTCAGGCCCAGCAGCCAGCCAGGAGCAATTTTTCACTGCCCTGGTCCCTGCCCTCACTAAGCTGTCCGTGGTCCTGCTGCTCCTTCAGTCAGTCAGCCAGCCAGCCAGGAACACAGTCCTCCAGCTCCAGGCAGCAACTCACTGTCTCCAGCTCTGCTGTTACTTTTATATGGCCTTCCTGGGCCCTGGTTGGCTACTCCCTGCAGCTTGAGTGGCTGCTTCCCCCCAGCCACTCTAGGCCACTTGGAGGACATCTCTACTCCTCTTTTCTGGGATGGGGTATGGTAGGATCCTGAGGCCTCCAGAAGGGGCCTCTGGGCCTAATCTAGCCCAACATAGGGAGCCTGAGGAGTGAAGCCATGATTCGCACCTCGTGACTACAACTATGGCAATGGCTCTAGATGTAGTGTCCGCTGTGTCCACTGCTGCTTGGAATGATGTTTTAGACATCAACCTGACTTCATCAATGAGGGCTTGGAACTGAGCCATGTCTCCCTGGGAAAGTTTGTCTTTGAATTCCAAATATTTAGAATAATTTAGGAAAGTGAACTGGAGACTAGCTGATAACAATGCCTTCCTCCACAAGAGATCAAGGCATTTAGCTCCCTTGTCAGTTGGAGCAGTCTTGGGGTGCTGCATCCTGGACCCATCTGTAGCTATTGCACCATTAAGGATTTGGGCACAGTTTGTGTAACTAAAAACCTCTGCCCTTTAGTCAGCATGAAAACATTTGTCAGCCTTTTTCACAGTAGGGGCACAGGAGGCAGGGGTATGACACAGACCTGATGGGTTCCATAATGGCCTCATTGACTGGGAGGGCCACCCTACTAGCGCCAGAGGGTTGCTGAATGTTCAGTAGACCATGCTGTGTGTCTTGGACCTCCTCAAGAGTTACCTGGAGCTCGGTTGCCACCTTCTGTAATGATTCTTGGTATTGCCTATGGTCATCAGAGGGGGAAGGAGATGATGGAGCAATTGCCTCATCAAGTCAGGAGAATGACACTCTTTAGAACCCCTTTGACTTTTTTCTCTGCAAACTCTGATAGCTGGTTTCAGCTGGGAGAAGATGGTTGGTGCAATTCTTGCACGGATCTGGGTTGTCTGTGATATACATTCCCTGGGTCCCAGTAGGGACCAGTAGGAAGGCCAGTAGGAAGGATCAAGCATTCAGAGGGGCTCCCAAGACAGAGTACCAACAGTCCCCTAAGTAGTCATAACCTGGAGAAGGAGGATGGTCCAAGACTGCCCATAGGTTCTGTTGGGGCTTGTTTCCCTAGAGGGCCTGGGGGAAGACTAGTCTGGAGCATCAGATACGTCCAATGAAAAGGTAGGTTCCTGTTCTACCAGTGGTGCCATTGGTACCAGTGGAAGAATGCTCTGACTTTTGCACGTGGTAGGGGAGGATCCTCTTCTCAAAGTGGTTTATGGCACTGAAATACCTTTAAGGAGGACCAGGCCTGACAGAAGAGAAGACTGTGGATAAGGCAGAGTGAAAATATGCTCCAGCAAGATCAGGGATTCAGTCCTTCCTGGAGCTTGCAGAGGATCCCACTCAGAGAGTGTGCTGGGACCACTGAATGGGGGTCCAACATGGAGCTCCCAGATGGGACTGGTGGGCACTGATCTTTTGGCCTGCGGGATGCAGCTAGAACTATGGGCTCCTTCTTCATCCGCACCTTACCTTTTTAGACAGGTGGTTTATCCAGATCTAATTCCTTAGGACCTGTGCACGAGGATTCACCTGACTTGGACCAAAATGAGGAAGGATCCTTTTCATTTATTTATTTTACAGGCAGATCTGTACTGGGATCTGCCCTTATTGCTATGGTCACCCCCCTACTCTCATGAGAAAGTTTCTTAGACTTAACTGTTTTGGTGTCTACTCCAGAGCTTGTGCTCAGAAGGGTACTACTCACAGTCTGAGGCCACTGTACTGGGTAATCTCTCTGGCCTGGTTCCAACTGGGGTCTTGGGGCTTTCTTCATGAGATGCTTCTGCAGGTGGAGCTCTCATCCCTCAAGGGTTTGAGGCAAGAAGGAGTGGCAGATGCTGCACTTGGTGGCAGTGTGAGCTCTCCAAGGCAGTAAAGGCAGCGGTGGTGTTCATCACAGATGGAGAAGGAACAGGGGCAGGAGATACAGTCTTGGCATGATCCTCCATGGGGAGAGGCTCCCTGAGGCAGGGAGAACTAACTATACTAACTATAAAAACACAAAGTTTAAACTTACTAAAAACTATTTACAGGTATTAAAAGCAGAGGAAGATCGAAATGGACACACAGAATCCTCGGACCAGGTGGTGGTAAGAAGGGACTGAAGAGGCATCAGTCTGTGCCACTGTTTATGCCCTTGGTTCAGAGAGCAACTGCAGATGCACAGACCAACAGACACTATTTGCTACAAATCTCTGGTCTCAGGTGCATGAAGCACATGCGTACCAACGTGTGGAATACATGACCAGCAGTCCAACAAACCACATTTTGAAGGATGAAGTTATAATTCCATCTAGCTTATGCACGAGTCTTTACTGAAGCCCCCAACATCCCTATTTGCTGCAGTTTGTTATATCCTTATACAACCATTTTTAGTTTGTGATACCTGCAGGAGGAGGAGTTAATATTTTGCTCTTTCCTCTTGAGCTTCTATGTTAAACATACTCCAGCAAAGCACAAAATGTATCTATTCTGGAGTGCAGTTATGTAGCAGTGGAAGCTCCTTCATTTACACACTGTGATGATCTCTTCCCTCTTCCTATGGAGTAAACCCCTTTGGTTAGAGGTTTAAAAGCAATTGAACCGCTAAGTAGATATACCTCATCATCCCCAATAGTCAGAACACTATCAAAGCAGTAAAATGCATTTCAGATGTCTGGCAGAAACAAATACAGGTTGTAGCCAAGTAATTTAGCACATGGATGGCAGAAAATGCTGATCTGTTGAAACTTTTCATAGAAAATGTTGGTGGCAGGTTTCTTAGGTCCAGGATGGAACTTCTGGTCAGAGAAAAATTATCTGCCACCAGGGGCCCCAGTGCTCAAGGGGAAAAATTTTGAAATCTCAAAAATATTCATGGGACAGGAAAACCACATGTATCTTAACTAAGCATACCATACCTTTATATTTTTTTTAATAATTTCTTTCAGGTTTAACCTTAACTCTGAATTTCCTAGGCTTCTAATGCTTTGTTATGGGATAATTAAAATACTCTACTCTGGTGTTGTATTCTAAAATATGAACATGTGCCCTCAACCATAACTCTATCTTAACATACTTTTTGTCTGGGACTCCAGTGTTATGTTTATGAATTTAAATACACAGAAATGTGGAAATGAAGAAATTCTCATAGTAATGTTACCTCTGCTGTATTCTGCATCCTATAATTTAGGGATTTAAAATATAAACAATATATTAAGATACATATGTAAGAACTATCGGCCTATAAAATACCACAAATTAGCCAAAGTAACATTACAAAGAAAATTTTAACTTTTTGTATTTCAATTTCCAACTTCCCCTAGCTCAGTGTGCATAAATACTGAAACAAAGACTAGGCAGATTAGACATTATTAAACAATATTGTATCTTATGCAATATTAATACTTATGGAAAATTTAGGTATTGTTTTGAGAATTACAGTTTTTAGACAGCTCTTCTACTTCTTTTCTGTTGTTCTGATATTAAATATTGATCTTTAGAATGTTTCAGTAAGAATTCTGTTTAGCTGGGTATTTAATTAATTCTTACCAAGATTTCATTTTGAAGAAAGGAGTGGGATATCTATAATCTAAAGTACCGTCAGATGAAGTCTTATGATGTAGCTTTTCTTTAAAACTTGGGTCAGCAACAGAAACAGTTCAGTTAAACTAATGAATATTTCTGAATGATTGTGTCTTACAATAAAACTTTTATGGGATTTCTTGACCTCACATTTTCTGATGGGGTTGAGGGAAATCTTCAGCTTTCATAAAAATCTCTAATTTTTACTGTCCAGGATTATGACTAAATGTTATGCAGAAGTAAAATCTGATCAAAAGAGAAAAAATGGTCCTAACAATATCCTCTGACATGATAAATAAATCAATAAAAATAAGTTTTCCTGAACACAGGATGTGACCCATACATTCTGCTATGGGCTCATTAATCATTGTCTTTCAGACTTCCAATGAGCTATTTTGACGTCATGGCTATAATAATAATATACCTATTTTAACACTAGCAGTCTACAAACATATTATCTACCTTACACTACGATGGTGCATACAAATATTTGGTGGTCCTGGGTAGGAACTTCAAGTCCCTGCTGTTGTCTGCCCTAGGAGCATTTTGCAGAGGAGTCCTTGACAAGCCAGACAATGGCCTGGGACTTCAGGGGTTAATTCCCAACCATAGTTCAGAAACAGCTCAGGGAGGAACTATTATTTGAGAGTTAATTAAGTGCAGCTGATCTAGGGCCCTACCAAATTCCATGCCATGAAAAACGCCTCACGGACCATGAAATCTGGTGGTGTGTGCGCTTTTACCCTATACTATACAGATTTCACGGAGGAGACCAGCGTTTCTCAAACTGGGGGTCCTGACCCAAAAGAGGGTTGTGGGGGTTCACAAGATTATTTTAGGGGGGAGTCAGTATTACCACCCTTACTTCTGCACTGTTTTTGGAGCTGGGCAGCTGGAGAGTGGCAGCTGTTAGCTGGGTACCCAGGTCTGAAGGCAGCCTCTGCCAGCAGCAGCACAGAAGTAAAGGTGGCATTACCATACCATGCCACTCTTACTTCTGCGCTCCTGCCTTCAGAGTTGGGTCAGGACCCCTACACTTATAACACAGTGAAATTTCAGATTTAAATATCTAAAATCATGAAATTTATGATTTTTAAAATCCTATGACTGTGAAATTGACCAAAATGGACCATGAATTTGGTAGTACCCTACCTATCTTAAAAGAAGGGTTTTACTCATGGGGTAGAAAACTGGCGTTTTCCAGGGCAAGGAATTCTAGGGAAAAATATATGCTACATGGTGTGGGGTTTATAGTTTTTGTTGGTTTCAAATATTTTTTAAGCTTGCTGGCTGTAAAACTGCATGGAAGGAACGAAGCTTTGCCAAACTGGTGCCAATTTGTATTAACCCAGAACCTCTCCAATAAAACCAATCCAGAGTGAGTGATTTTGTGTTTAAACCTAAGCCTCGAGTGAACTCTCACTTTTATCACTCTGCTCCTCCTCTGGCTACATACACTTCCTAAAAATGTAACACCTTTTTCAAACTACTGTGAAAGAAAAAAGTCTTGGTCGTGATGAACAAAGCTCACTGAAGCTGGCACAATCAGACGACTAAAATAAAATGTGAGTACAAACATATCAGTAACAGATTCAAACACTACTTTATTATTCTATTATCTACTTACAGTTTATTACAGGTTAATAAGAAATCATTTCATATTGACCCTTAAATGATTTTAATTGCTTATCAACAAGCTAAACCAGTCTTTAATTTTTATTTTATTGCAAACAGATTTGTATCTCCTGCTTATATAGTCTATGGAAATGTCCAAAATATGAATGAGTATACATAAACAAGTTATGTGTCGGTATCTATAGAAATGAAAGTTAAAAATAGCATTGAAAATAAACTTTACAGTAATGTATGATTATTTGACTGTTTAGGTCAGGTGAATGAAGTGTTATAGGATAATCTAAACGTTAGATTTGAAGGTTGATTTATTTTCAGATAAATGCACCTATCGTTGTACAATTAAAAATAAATGTCAGTATTTGGTGCAGATAACTACAGACATCTTTAATGTTTAATGCACTGATAACTCCCCCCATTCCCAACAGCACTTTTGCAGATTCTACTTTACATTATATAATGAGGACATTTTAAGTGACAGTATATGCATACAATATAACAAGTCAGAACACCACATTTTAAAGTCTGTATATTTTCATATGGTAAAAAAATTAAAGCTACATAAACTGATTTTTAGATTATTCTGCAAAGTAGAATTCTGTATACTTACACTTTCATAATACTTTGACAAATTTCCATTAAAGCTTTGTTAACAGACAATAGCATGATCACAATGATCCCACTGGCTTTCCAAAATAGTGCAGTTCCTCAATTTAACTTGTTTCCTTTTATACTTGCAGCCAGTGGGATCAAGACAAACAGGCTAATGCAAGCAAGAAAGTAAACTGCAAGCTTTTATGTTAAGCGGTTGAACAAACAATATTAATTATTGTGTGCCATACAATGAAAATGATTCCAGTATTTTGCTACTACTCACTGCAGGAATACATGAACTTCAGTAGCTAAGAAGCTTGAAATACTTTCTTTAAGTCTTCACAAACATTTGATTGGTGCCTACCAATTCCAATACATTTATAAAAGCAGTTATGGAGATATTTTGTTGTTAAAGCTGCAACAATTTAAACAAGGCAAGTGAAGAAGTTATATAGATTGTTCTTATTTTCTTCCTGAAATTTCTTTCATCATACAAAAGTCCATAAAATGACCATGTCCCATTAATAATACAACTTTCTAATGTTATTTAGATATAACTTACATTTACATGTGTGTGTCCTATCTGATCCATTTACAATGAAACTCTTGAGTTTAACATCTGCTGCACTGGAGTAGGTTGGCAATAGTAACAAGGGACTGAAGCAAAGATGTATCAAGTGTCAATTAATTTTGAGAACATGCCTTTTTCATTTAGATGGCTTATTTTTGCAGATAAATATAGTACAATTATTTAATTAAAAGTTTTAAATAGATATTTCTGCTTTGACTTAGTAAATGCAAAACATCTCTCTCTCTCCTGAAAATGACATATTTAAATAAAACTATTTTGTCCTTTAAACAACTCCCCAAACACAACGTGTTTCAGCCTATATAAAATCTCTGTCAATGATTTCTAGGTAAGATTTGGGCTGTAAGAAGGTTGCTAAACTGTTTTGTTAGTAGGCAGTGCAGGAATGAAGCATTTTCAAGATCAAGCAAGAGTCTTCTTATTTAAGGCTGAAGGATGGAAATGAGAAAAATATCAAAAAGGATGAGGCTTTACAGAATAAAAAAAGTGAGAGTAATAGTATATAAGCAGAAAATGTATCACACTAATCACTACTATAATAAATAGCATCAGTAGTTTGGGTGAGACTGATAGAGCAAGAGACCTAAATTTCTAATTTAAACATTCTTTAGAATTTTAACATTCAGTCACAATTCCTCTGTCAGTTAAAATTTAAGTGGCCAAAACTCATAAATATAAAAGATCCTTCAAAACAGATATTTAAAAATAATAAAAATGGTGTGTTAACAGATGTATGCATAAACCAGATCTATAAATAGCTACAGTATGAAAAATATTTCAGTGCAAAGGCAATTTTAAGATTTCTAAAAAATACATTACAAATAATTTGTTAACTGCACACAGGAAATTTGTCACTACTACTGGTATAAAACTTATACCCATATAAGATTATTTAAAAATATATATACACCAGTGTTTTATGTAGGGGACAGTTCTAACTGACCGACATTCAAGAATGCAATGGCAAATATAAATATATTTATATTTATTAATATTACAGTATGTGACCAATATGATGGCATTGTTTGAAACCGAAAACTGCTACATATTAAATGGTAAAGATGCCCTAATATCATTCTTTAGGACAATGAATGAGGTTGTCAGACTTTTCTCTAATCTTTGGTATAATGAAGTTTTCACAATTCACTTTTTAAAAATTCTAGCTGTTTTTCCTAGTGTTTCTTAACAGTAGGTAACTGGTTCTTATGAAGAGTTCATTGGAAATGTTTGTGTGAAACGTTTCCTAGTGAATTGATTTTATTTTTATTTTAAAAAACATGTACTTCTAAGTTATTTTACAGAAAAATGAAAGCCTCCCCTTTCCCCCCATACCTACAGCATTACAAAGTCTGCAAACAATGCCTTGGCCAAGTTTTCTAATAAAGGCAGCAGCTCTCATCCCACAAACTTAGTTTCCATTTAGAAATAAACTTTTAACTAATGGCCTGCCAGAAGCATTCATGGAAATGCTTATTAATCTGTTATTAACTATGGGTACATTAAAATTTATCAGTGTTAGATTAAACCTTGAGGCATTTTTACACCCCAAATAAAACACTGGACAAAAAACAAGCAAGTACATATCTAAGTAAAACCAGTGCAAGGTAAAATTAATGCTGCAGAGAAACTGGAAGCACAAGCTGGCTGTAATGCTTTAAATAATTCATACATCTTGTAGTCAGACTCATTTCTACCAGAAATATGTTTTAACCCACAGTAATAGACACATGCCATCTAGTGGTTATGTCTCAAAAGACTAACAAACGTATACTGGCTTCTTCATAATAAGATACATATAGTGGATCTATTAGCCATTAAGTTAAAATAAGAATCAAAGACCAAAAATGGAGATATTAAAAAAAATCCTATTTGAGTAGCATAAAAGATTGGTTATGAACAACTATTTCCTATCATTGACAGGAAAAAGCTTAACCCATCAATCCTTTCTAATATTTATACTTTAGAATCATGCACATACACTTTTCCGGAGAGGTAGCTAGGTGATAGGAGCACTGGTTAATTTATTCTTAAATTCAGACATTTTAGGCTAACTTCTTAAATTCAGTAACTGAGTAAATATCAATAATGATGGTTTTATGTATTTGACAGCCAGCTTGACTCCATATGGTGTGTATCTAGTCTAAGTAAAATGTATTTTGTCTACCTTTCTACAGGGGAAACTAACTTAAAACCATATTAGCCCTGATTTGGCCACTTACAAGGAAGTGAATAGTAGAGTGTGTTTCTTGAAAGCAGATTTGCGCAGATTTGCTCAGTTTGTTCTACAGAAAGAGCAAAGAAAGAAAAAAGTACAGAGGAAAATCAGAAGCAGCACTTGTTAAATATTCTTTAAGTGACTGTCACTGGAGTTATCTGAGGTCATTGCTTCTGGCTGAAAATTGAAACTGTTGATCTCAAAATGTAGGTCATTGACTTAAACTATACACTTCAAGTAATACAAAAAATGACTAATGACAACAGAAGCAACAAACGTACAAACATCTTGACACAGCATGAAGAGAATTTCTAGAGCTATCAGTCTCACAGTACCAGACTGTGCGGATTGTTCATTGCTGCAGCAGTTCAAAACATAAAAAAGGGGCCAACAGGCCTGGAAAGATTCATACTTATAGCTCTTGAACCTATTTGTCTGAACATTATTTCAGACAGGAAAACCCAAGTGTATTGTAGTACAGTTCTGTGACATGTTTCCTGTTTTTGCAAAAAAGAAAGAAAAATGCAGTTCTTAAAGGCTTGAATTGGTGATCTGTCATACGGATGTTTCCAAACCTGACCCACTGTAGCAGTATCTTGCACTGGAATTGCAACGGTTATTTGAATAGCCAAAGATAGATGGAAGTATTGAATAATCATTGCCTCTCCAGTGCGTAAACATCCTTTTTTTAGAATGAGAATTAGACCTCCTGGCTGGGGAACTGCTGCAGTCATTGCTCCTATATCTTGGGTTTTTCAGAGAGGCAAGAGGTGTGAATTCTGAAGTGTGGTCCTGACAGTGCCTGGACATAATCTGTCAAGAAAACAAAGAAATAATACACAGTAAGTGGACAATAAAATAGCTAAATATCCTAAAAAAAATTTCAGAGAGGCACTATGCCTTTGGCACACACATACTGCTCACGAGAGCACCATTGTCTGGCTTGTTTGTTTCAATCAAAGAGGCAATCCCAAAGTGATGAGCAATTAGCCAATTTCTACATGATTAATTTTACATTAGATTTAGAGATTAGAGAGCCAGCTATTCTTCATACATTAAGTTGATAATGTGTTCATTAAAGAACAGAGTATGGATTAGAAGGATCATTTTCATTTTGAGAATTATTACCAGTTTACATTATATTTTGCTATATTGCTTTAAATATCTTTTAATCCTTGGCCTTTTATCAGTGTAGCAGGAATTTTAAAAAGGCCAGAATAATTTCATATATTTTGTCCAGCATTTTCCAAAGAGAGAGAATTCTCCTCAACTAGTTTATGTTAATTGATGAGAATGCACAGTGGGGTTAAATGCACTAGCTCTTTACTTCTGCAGATCTAAATTCAGATCTTGCTTGGGTTACATATGGATCTATTAAGGCAATTTATACCACACATCACAATATTATCTTAGTCTAATCTTCCATTAACATTTATCTATGCTACAAAATCACCCCAAAACCTAGCACAATGGGTAATATCTACCCAGGAAATACTCAGGACTACAATAGCAGTATCGCATGACGAGACTGAAGTACATGTGCCCTGACTGAGGAGAAATTTGCTTTGGGCCTTCCCAAAGCAGTGATCTGTTCTCCTCTGCAAATACACATATAACTAATATTTATGGGTTAAAGAAGCTATATGATAGAGAGGAAAATAAACCTTAAGTATTATTCAAGCCAATGCGATCAGTCACTTTCTAATGAGTAACGAATAAATCATTAATAAATTAATAAACCATTAATAAAACCTACCTCTGGCAAAAGGAGGTAAAAAACATCAATGTTAGTCAGTTCAGCCCCTTTCTGTTTATAAATGCTGCCTGAGACATTATTTCTTTCATAACAATCACATCCCTCAAATACTACTTGTATAGGCTCAAGGGCAGCAATAAGGGTCTCTTTTTAACTCCACAGTATAATCACTCTCTGAAGACAAACGGTGAGATAAATACAGGGAATTATTCAGCAGAGGGGTATTTAATATAGCCCAGAATCTTTTTAACATATATAGACCAAATACAGGCACTAATTAAGAAGGAAAAAAAACCAGATAAGTATACATTGCATCTTATGGGAAAGCATTTTATAAATGTTTTTAAAGGATTAAAAAAAAAAAATGTGTACAGGAACTATATTTTATATCCCTCAACCCGCAAAGCCAGTTACCCTAAATACCTCTAAAAATGATGGGTTCTTCTATACATAAAATGTCATGAGCTCAAGGTCTATTTTGGGATTGTCCAGGGCTAGAAACAAGTTGTGTGTGTCCACAGTGCAAAACTGGGAAACTCTGCAGGCCTACAAGATATCTAAACACACAGCTGACTCCCTCTCCCCCCCCAGCCCACTTCCCTGCATCCTTCCCCTTGGCTCACCCACACCCCTATCACTCTCTTCACACACTGTCACTCTGATCTCCCCTTGATTACCCATACTGTTGTTTTCTGGTGTCAGGAAATGGTGAGGTGACCATGGGAAGAGGTAAAGTGGGAAGCAAGGTGTATTCATGGGTCCAGGTGGGAGTTTGTTTGGATAAGACAGCGGGTATCAATGAGAATGGAGATACTGGAGACCCAGGTGCTGAGTCTCAATGTCTTTGTACTTGAAGAGCTCATGACCTTATGCTGCTTTTTCAGTAGTACCATGGGAAAAAACACTGGCCCTGAGCACACAGGAATTCTGTCCCCACTCCAGGTTCCTGCTTGATACATAGCCCTGGTCTCCTCAAAACAAGATCCTGTATCCCTCCTGGGGGGACGGATAGCTCAGTGGTTTGAGCATTGGCCTGCTAAACCCAAAGTTGTGAGTTCAATCCTTGAGGGGGCCACTTAGGGATCTGGGGAAAACTCAGTACTTGGTCCTGCTAGTGAAGGCAGGAGGCTGGACTTGATGACCTTTCAAAGTCCCTTCCAGTTCTAGGAGATAGGGTATCTCCATTAATAAAAAATTAAAAAAATCCTTCTCATACATAACACTCTCTCCCACAACTATCTTTGAAGACCAGTGAACACCCCAGCACCCTCTATATTTCCACTCAGCCTTCCTGACCCCCCTCACAGGTTTCACATGGTGACTTCTGTAGTGACACAGGGAAAGAAAAAAACCTGAAAAGCAGTTTAATCTAATTAGGGACCCCAGACACTAGAATAATGCATTAATTGTAACTATATCATTATTGCATAGTGTCACCACAGGGTAGAATTAAGGTTCTTCCCATGCTTTAACTATGCTTTTCTGTACCTTAACCTTAAAAGAAATCGAAACATGTTAAATTCCAAATTTTCTGGGTTCATAATGCCTGTTTTCAAGATAATTACAAAATCCCTGTGTGAATTTTTTTACCATAAAATTACTGCTATGTACTTTCAGTCTTAATGCCATTCTAATGCAGTTTTTCATCCAAGAATAAATATCACACAAGAGACATAATACATGGAACTCCATGTTTGAGTTTTCAGTAATACCTAGAGCATTTTAAGACTCTGTATGTCTAACATCTTGTTTTGTCTGCATTTGGTCTATACATGTGTTTGAGAAGAACCTGGACTATGACGAATAAACTGCTAATGGATTAGTATTGTTTCTCTGTATACTATGTATTCAGCACCCAAGATATAGCCTGAGAACAAGTAGTTTATAAATATAAAAGCAACTGTCATACAATACTTAATCTCTTAAACCCAATCCTCTTCAATGGGACCCCCTGTGGGTGTATGGATCCATGCAGGCAGATTGCTTTGCAGGATCAGGGCCTTTTACTGTTATGTGTCTGACACAAAAAGTCCTTATCTGTGATATGACATACATCATACAAAAACTTGGATCTCCAAGAAAATGGCCATGATATTACATCTCAAAACTGGTAAGGCACAACAAAAACTCTGGAGGAAATAGTTTTAGTTGTAAATAGCACAGCACACCAATAGAAATGACTCCAAACTGGCAACATGTGCAATACTGTTACCTAGCATTGATCTAATTATGCCTCGGAAGCTGAAAGAGTTCCTTCAAGAAGTGGCCCATCGCTGTTCGCCAGTGCATTTAGAGTTGTTTTATGTCTCATACTCTTCTGCAAGGATGAGGAAAAACACTGAGACTACTACTGAATACATGAGGGAATTTCTCAAGATACAAAGAATAAAAATCTGACTGTTGTATCAAGGTCATATAATGCAACAAATTTTCCAATATAGATTTTTTTAAAAGTTAGGTTTAAATCAAAATGTATATTCCTAATCCTGGGGTTAATTCCTTGAGCCATACTGCCCACTCAGAATGGCTTTAATCCCATTCTGAACTCCATTGATAGAATACTAATCACTCTCTCAGAGATCTATACAGTGTACCATAACTAACTAGTAATGTGTATATGTTCTGCCACACTCTTTTGACTATTAGTTACAGCAGAAAAAGTTCTTTGTATTAACAAATGACTTGAGAGCACAGTGCCTATAAGAATGTCAAAACTGTCCTGGAACAAGGCTATTAGCTATGCTGGTAGAATGTTTATTTATGAGTAAGGCTAAGATTTTGTCATGGATATTTTTAGAAAAAGTCACGGACAGGTCACGGGCAATAAAGACAAATTCACGGAAACCAATAATCTGTCCATGACTTTTACTAAAAACATCGGTGACAAAATGGGGAGCTGCGGAGTCCCCACACCATCTGTGGCAGCTGGACAACTGCAGGGGCTCTGGCTGGAGCTGCGGGGGTCTCCCCACCACCCATGGTGACCAGGAGCTGAGGGGGTTCCCCCGCCACCCGTGGCTCTGATGGCCAGGAGCTCCCAAGGGCTCCCGCTGCTCAGGAGCTGCAGGATACCCCAACCACCTGCAGTGGCTCAGCACTCAGACAAATCCCGTAGCTCCCAGCTGCCGCACGCTGAAGTCATGGAGGCCCCTGGAAGTCATGGATTCTGTGACTTCCATGACCTCTGTGACAAAAAGCGTAGCCTTATTTATGAGATGTCAGCTCAAAGTGCTCAGCCACCAAAATTAAGGAGCAAATGGTCCCCTTTACTAATTTGCAGAATGATTCTGTACTGAAGAAGTAGGCAGTTGCACTTGAAACTGATGAGGGTTGGTGCTACAGGAGGTCAACTTGAAGACTACTCATTACAACACAGGGAAAGGGTCAGTAGTTGTCATGGGATTCAAGTTCTTCAAAAGCAGAATCCTGTCCTCTTTTTTTTCCAAAAGAGAAGAAGCCAACGACTCGACAAAGATAATAGTTTATTGGTCATTGACGTAATAAAAACACTCTAGTTCAACAGGCTCTACTCATAGGAAAGTGGAAGTATGCAGAGTCCCTATTATTCCTTTCTAAAGCAAAGTACCATTTTTGGCTCCTTTAGAAACAACAAAGGACAAAGATTTCATAACAAGGTGGATGACCTGAGATTGGGACTGAGGCAAAATACTAAAGAGAAAATATCTGTAGCAACCAAATGGAAGGGAAAAGGTGTTTTTTTAAATGGGTTAAAAATGTAAAATTACAGAGCGAATAAAAAGTGGGAAGAAGATCATTTGAAGTGCTTTTGCATTTTTCAAATGAATGTTGCCAGATATTAGACGTCTCTGCTGTTAGTTAGAGAGAAGGAGGAATAATGGTAGTGGAAATGTAATAAATTAATGCAATTTGGGTATAACACAGGACTACAGTGTATGACAGATAACAGAGAAAACACCATACACGTGTAACTTCAAATTAAAGGGCCAAATTCAGCTTGCCTCACACTGGCAATAGTCTCACTGTAATTATTGAGCCTACTTGTCTGAGAGGTGCATGACGGTTTTGGCCTAAAGTTACTCATAGCAATAGATTCCTCCAAAGCTTTTGCAGAAGTATTGATTGTTTTATCCCAACGAAGGAAGGTAGCTTGAATAAACAACACCCCTCTGGTACTGAACTTCAAATGGTGACAGACTTTAAATTATGTTTTTTAATGGCAATGGATGGTAAATAGCTGTTCACCCACACAAATAATCTCTAGGTTAGAAATACAAAGTTCTGTAGAGCCAGAACTGGTTCAGTATATTTTCAGCTGTTGCAGAAGCCCTCTAAACTATATTCTAAAGAAGGCTTTATCATTTTAAGGGATGCAAAAACTAAAAATCACTGCTGTTCAAGCTGCTAGTTCAAACCAATTCTAGCATATTTAGAAGAGAATTTTAGCCAAAAATTTGAACTTCGACATTAATTTCATATGTCCTCCCTGTGACTTATGCAACAACTCATTTTTAAATGACAACACTTTTTTTTAAAAAAAAAAAAGAAAAATTCTATTTATTATGTTGGTCAGTCAGAAAATATGAATATGAAATCTGCAATAGAGACTGGCCCCACTGAAGTTAATTAGAACTTTGCTATTGACTTTAATGGGGATATGATTTCACCTTAAATTGTTCTATAAAAGGGCATCTCTCACTAATCTATTTCCTACATTTTTGTTAATTTAAATATTTTTAATTCAACAGTTATTTCTGATCTTATAGATTTTTTTTCTCTCTAGAAAGCAGCATAAGATTTCATGAAATAGAATACAAGGAAAATTTCCTTTAAAAAATGAAATATGTTTGCTGGAAATAATGGCTGCAAAACAAATGATCAGAATTGCAGCATTTTCCCCCACGGTAGTGGAGTAGACACATTACAAAAGAGCCATTAAATGGCTTAATACCATCATTTCTGTATTAAGTTAGAAATAATGGTAAAACCACTATCATCTTGCTTAAGGGCTTTATCACTTCTTTGTGTGGTGAGCAGTCAACTTAGTCAGTTACAATGCAAGCACTATGTGCATTCATCTACAGAAACATCGGTGCTTCAAAAAGGAGGGAAACAGTCACAGATCTTTGATTCCTGAAGCAGAAATATTACTGCATAAAATTTGAATGACTGTGACAAAGATCGGTTTCAGAGTAGCAGCCGTGTTAGTCTGTATCCGCAAAAAGAACAGGAGTACTTGTGGCACCTTAGAGACTAACAAATTTATTTGAGCATAAGCTTTTTTGGGCTACAGCACACTTCATCGGATGCATGCAGTGGAAAATACAGTAGGAGGATATATATACACACAGAGAACATAAAACAATGGGTGTAACCATACACACTCTAATGAGAGTGATCAGTTAAGGTGAGCTATTACCAGCAGGAGAGAAAAAAACGTTTTGTAGTGGTAATCAAAATGGTCCATTTGCAGCAGTTGACAAGAAGTTGTGAGGAACAGTGGGGTGGTGGTGGGAGGGGATAAACATGGGGAAATAGTTTTACTTTGTGTAATGACCCATCCACTCCCAATCTTTATTCAAGCCTAATTTAATGGTGTCCATTTTGCAAATTGATTCCAATTCAGCAGTCTCTCATTGTAGTCTGTTTTTGAAGGTTTTTTTGGTTGTAATATTGCTATAGTCCACAAAAGCTTATACTCAAATAAATTTATTAGTCTCTAAGGTGCCACAAGTACTTCTGTTCTTTTTGTGACAAAGATGACTCAGATAACCACTAATGATATGTAAACACTTTAGGATAAACATGAGGAGGAAAAAGCTATTCTGAAAAGTATTTTTCTCTAAAGTATAGTAGTTTATATGTGAGTCAGAAGTGGAGACAATGATAACAGTAAACAGGTTTTGATGATAATTAAGCTTTCTACTGTCTTTTGAATGAAATGGCCAAGCATGCAGAAAGGCAGAAAAAAAATATCACCTTTTATTCCATTAGAAACTTAGACTGCTTGAAGTCTGAGAAAGCATAAAGATGGTGGACTGCTCAACAGAAAGGCACTGATGTTTAGTCTGATTTCCCCAGAAGATTGTAGGAAGTAATCGTGTACATCATGTATGTTTAAAGCAAGGTAGTGGTTATTTAGGCAAAAGCAGGTTGGAAGATAGGAGGAAAGAGAGAGAGAGAGAGAGAGAGAGAAGAAAGAAATAAAAGGGATAAATCTGGTTAAAAGCTAAAGATTTTCTAGTGATATTAGAGCTTATTAAAAATGAACATTACCAGTGTTAAGCCCACATTCTGCTTTCCAGCTGGTTCATTTTCCAACATTAACACAAAATGGCACTGAGAAATGGCACTAATGCCATTAGATATACATCCTCCCCCCACCCTCTTTTTATTTTTTTGTTTTATAACCCATCCTCATTCTCTCTCTTTAGAGTTTTTAGCCCGAGCACCCACAGCCTACATAGAGATCAGAGAATTGATGATATAGTGAGCTTCTGTAAGTAGCAGTCATGTACCGAAGAGTCCTATCTTCAAAGGTCCAAATGGAAAAATTCTACAATCTGATCTGTGCAGAAATCTTGTTCCAATATTCTGCTATTCCTACAAGCTTGGTTTTCCTATTGAAATGGGTCAGTTATAGTTTTATACATACAGGGAATGCAGAATAATGGCACTGAGAGTTGCCTTACAGATATGAGAGTTTTAAGGTTGGAACTGGCCTGATGGCCCTCGGCAGTAGTGCTGTGGGCTACCATCCAAACAACCTGAGTTTGGCTCCATTCTCATTCATCAGTAAGGGAATTTTGTACTGACACTATACAGTAGTTTCTCCTGTTGGCTGATCAAAGGAATGGGGAAATTAGAAATCTGAAAACAGGCTTGTCTTTCAATGATGTGACTACAGTGCATGTCAGTGTGTTTGTAATTTAGTATGTTGTGAATATATGCATCTCATATATGTGACTATTAATTCTAGAAAGAGTATTGAAAGAAACAAAAATAAAGATAAGTTTAACTATAGATGAAAAGAGCTAACAGCATTATGAATTAGTAATATTTAAATCAGTGGTTCTCAACCCATGGCCCGCAGGCCACTTGCAGCCCAATTATCACACAGCTGCGGCCCATGTGATATTCTCTGCATTATATGGGTAGTATATATATTGTATGGATGCAGCCCACATAACAGAGAGAGCTGAATATGGTAAATACGTTGAGAACAACTGGTTTAAATGCATGAATTTTTGTAAAAGCCACAGCCTCACCAGAGACAGCAAACAAGAGTAATATAATTTCCTAGGAAATGATTAGATTACATGGGTCACGTAACATGATATTTTAGCAGTATTAAACTACTTAGTCATCATATGCATATTAATTTTTAAATTTACAAATCCTGGATTAAACAAACAAACATTCATATAGTCTTCTCTTGATATTGGAGTGGAACTGCTTTTGCCAAGAGTTACTTTGGATTTGGTTACAAAAAACTTGCCTTCTTGCTATTGGCTTTATTTTGTGCTCAGGAAATGCCTTTACATGGTTTTCCACTGTATACAGCTGTAATGAACTGCCTGGATCAGTACCATCAACTATTTCTTAACAGTCTTATAATTTATGAAGAGTTGATCAAAAAGCGCTCTCAGTGAAATTTCAACACTGCAGAAAATGACTAACACAAACTTATCACTAAACATAAACATGATTTCTATTCTCTCCATTTATTGTTTCTAAAATGCTAGAGGGCTCTAACTTTTAAGGATTCATAGTAAATATCACTAAATCTACTAAGGAAGATATTTTTACCTGGGTTCTTTCTGTTGCTGTGGGCCACAACTGTCTGCATAAAACCTTCTTGAGTACATCTGGAAGAAGGCTGACAGTTATGAGCAAAATGATACCCAGCCATGCAGGACCACTAGACAGCATCTGCATGAAAACATAGTACATCCTCTGATAATTGAGAAAAGGCCTAGTGGGAAAAAGAAAAAAGAAATTAAACCTCAATGGACCATCTAAGAAAAAAATTCCCAACATTGTTAAATATAAAAACTGGAGTAGCGGAGTTGTGTGAAACGGTTTCCAATTTGCACAGAGTTCACTTTTCAGTTTGTGAGAGTTCATCCATTGGCGTTTCACTTCGTATTTCACATTCATACAAACCAGAAAACTCAGACGAGCTTAGTTCGAATGGCCTCCACCTTTTGCCTGGCTTAGGCCTTGTCTACACTACCGGGAAAAGTGGATCTAAGCTACGCAATTTGAGTTACGTGAATAGCGTAACTCAAGTTGACATAGCTTAGATCTACTTACCGTGGGGTCCACACTACATGATGTCGATGGGAGATGCTCTCCTGTTGACTCCACTTACTCTTCTCGATGTGGTGGAGTACAGGAGTCAACAGGAGAGCAATCTGTGGTCGATTTAGCGGGTCCCCCCGTAAGTGTAGACAAGCCCTTAGTGTCAAAACCACTGTAGTTTGTACAATATTTTAGCCTAAATCATTCTTCCTCTGGACATTGAAGGAGAATGATTATCAGCAACTCCAGCCCCCAAATTAACCACAGAATAGACTTCAGCCTGGTCTGGGATACTCAACAGGTCTCCCTTCCCCCTCCAAATGTTCCAGACTCATCCTCAATATTGCCAACTCCAAATGTTCAAGAATCATGAGTCAGACCCCTAATGCCCCCAAAACACCCCACTCATGATTGGCTTAAACATTAGGATATAAAAACATATAACATTTTCACATGCCTTTTGATTTTTTTCATCTCTAGGGGGAAGAACACCTCCCCTCCACGACTTGTATGTTATCTCAGGGTCAAAATTCAACCTCCCTGTTCACTAATCGGAGAGAGCTCCACTTACCCTCGTCTATCTGCTGGTGCATGGAGAACTTGCCTTTCTATCCCCTTCCCTCCTTTGAAAGGCTAGGGAACAGTCCCATTCTTATTCTCCCTGTATGCTCCTGTACCCTATCTATTCCCTACATTCATTTGCCTCCCATATTTCCCTCTTTCTCCTCACAGTCTCCTCATCACATTCTCCTGCATTCCTTTGCAGTCTGCCTGCTGCCTCCCACATTCCCCCCAAATCCATCTCATGCCTTCTACATCCCCAGACTTGACATATTTCCTTGTCCAGCTCCCCAATACATTCATTTTCTCTGCTGCCCTCAGAGACCCATTCTTTGTACCTCCACATTTTCCTGTCTCGAGCATGGCCATGATTATATGGTGACTAAGGAACAATTGTCACTTTTATCAACAAAGGTTTGTGAGAGTTCATCCATTGGCGTTTCACTTCGTATTTCACATTCATACAAACCAGAAAACTCAGACGAGCTTAGTTTGAATGGCCTCCACCTTTTGCCTGGCTTAGGCCTTGTCTACACTACCGGGAAAAGTGGATCTAAGCTACGCAATTTGAGTTACGTGAATAGCATAACTCAAGTTGACATAGCTTAGATCTACTTACCGTGGGGTCCACACTACATGATGTCGATGGGAGATGCTCTCCTGTTGACTCCACTTACTCTTCTCGATGTGGTGGAGATGGCGATCCAGCCCCCTTTTGAAAACCTCCAGTGAAGGAGCTTCCACTACGTCCCTAGGCAGCCCGTTCCATTGCCCTACCGTTCTTACAGTTAGAAAGTTCCCCCTGAGATTTACTCAAAATCTGCTATGCTGTAGTTTGAACCCATTGCCTCTTGTCCTGCCCTCTGGGGTAAGAAAGAACAGCTTTTTCCTGTCTTTTTTATGGCAGCCTTTCCAGTATTTGAAGACCGCTATCATGTCTCCTCCCACAATCTCCTCTTTTCCAAACAGAATATTCCCAGTCCCTTCAGCCTTTGCTCATATGGCTTGCATTTCATCCCTTTGATCATCTTTGTCGCTCGCCTCTGGATCCTTTCCAGTTTCTCTATATCCTTTCTGTACACTGGTGACCAAAATCAGACACAGTACTCCAGCTGAGGCATAATCTCCCATGACTTGCAAGCTATGCCTCTGTTAATGCAATCTAAAATTGCATTTGCTTTTTTTGCAACAGCAACACATTGCGGACTCATGTTGAGGTTGTGATCCACCACAACTCCCAGATCCTTCTCAGCAGTGCTGATGCCAAGCCAGTTATCCCCTATTCTGCATATTTTTTCTTCCCTAAGTGTAGCACCTTACATTTATCTTTTTTGAATTTCATTTTGTTGTCTATTGCCCAGTTCTTCAATTTATCAAGATCCCTCTGAATTTTAGCTCTATTCACCAAAGTGTTGGCAACCCCCCTCCCAGCTTTGTATCATCTGCAAATATACCTTATATTTCTACATCCAGGTCATTAACCTGGGGAACCTCAGTCAGGGCGGCTCCAGGCACCAGTGCAGCAAGCAGGTGCTTGGGGCGGCCAACGGAAAGGGGCGGCATACCCAGCTCTTTGGCGGTGGGTCCCTCAGTCCCTCTTGGAGGGAAGGACCTGCTGCCAAATTGCCGCTGAAGAACAAAGCTGCCGCCGAGCGCGGCTTTTTTTTTTTTTTTTTTGCTGCTTGGGGCGGCAAAAACGGTGGAGCTGGCCCTGACCTCAGTCATATAGACCCAGTTCAAAAGGGAGGAACAGGGTCAACGGGAACCTTGAGCTCTGCTTTTGCAGAAATGAGAACTGGATAGGCTGCCTCCCAGAAGATTCTTCCTGATCTGCGGGGAGAGGGGAGCAGGCCTCCCTTCCCAGCTTTTCCAGCCCCAAACTGGTATGCAAGATGCAAGCTAGCAACAGTTCCCTTCTCTACTTATAGATTGCAACGGGAACCAGCTGGCTCACTCAGTTAAGAAAACAAAGGAATAAGAGGGTCAGAATGTGCATGTGTTGGAGATAAATGACACAGGTCTCCTGTCCAGAAGGTAGTCAAAAGTTCATTGGGCATGGGAATCCCATGGGATGTATGTGGGTGGAAAATGAGAAAAGACGGTTACTCACCATTGTAACTGTTGTTCTTCGAGATGTGTTGCTCCTATCCATTCCAGTTAGGTGTGTGCGCGCCGCGTGCACGTTCGTCGGAAGATTTTTACCCTAGCAACACTCGGTGGGTCGGCTGGGCGCCCCCTGGAGTGGCGCTGCTATGGCGCCGGATATATACCCCTGCCGACCCATCCGCCCCTCAGTTCCTTCTTGCCGGCTACTCCGACATTGGGGAAGGAGGGCGGGTCTGGAATGGATAGGAGCAACACATCTCGAAGAACAACAGTTACAACGGTGAGTAACCGTCTTTTCTTCGAGTGATTGCTCCTATGCATTCCAGTTAGGTGATTCCCAAGCCTTACGTAGGCGGTGGGGTCGGAGTGAGATGTTGCAGAATGCAAAACTGCTGAGCCAAAGGCTGCATCATCTCTGGACAGTAGACCAAAGAAGCAGAGGTCCAGATCGAGGACCAGGTAGTAGCACGACATAGCCCCTGGAAGGGTATGAGAGTCGGAAAGGCAGCAGAAGAAGCCTGAGCCCTGGTGAAACGAGCAGTAAGGTGGCTTGACGGAACATGGGCCAAGTCACAGGAGGTGCAAATGCATGACGTCATCCAAGATGAAAAGCCTTGGGAGGAGACAGGTAGGCCCTTTATTCGGTCTGCCAATACAACGAAGAGTTGGGGGCGTACAAAAAGGCTTGTCCGCTCGACATAAAAAGCGAGCACCCTACGGACGTCTAGGGAGGGCAAATGCGCTCCCGTCGGAATGAATGGGGCTTCGGAAAGAAGACCGGAAGGAAGATATCCCGGATGATATGAAAGGTCAACAGCACCTTAGGGAGGAAGGCCGGACATGGTCCCAACCGCCCCTTGTCCTCACGCAACATAGTGCACCATGGGTCCACTGTGAGAGCCCGAAGCTCGGAGACTTGTCCAGCCGATGCAAAGGCTACAAGGAAAAAACTGTCCCTCAGGACAGGTATCTCAACGAGCATGTTGTCAGTGGCTCGAATGGAGCAGGCATAAGTCTGCTTATAACCAGGTTGAAGACCCAGGAGTTGGTGGGGCGGCGAACCTGGGGGCATAAATGCCCCAAGCCCTTGAGGAACCTAGAAACCACAGAGTGTGAGAACATGAAGCGACCACTCTCCCTTGGGAGGGAGGTAGAGACGGCTGGCAAGTGCACCCTTAATGATGAACTGCGCCAGGCGCTGCTGTTAGAAGATCATGGGCAATCCAAGAGGAAATGGATCGGAACCTCTGTGGGGGAAACCTTGTGTTTCGTAGCAGCAAAAGAAAAAACTGCCAGTTGGGCAGATGCGTTAACCGAGTGGAAGGCTTCCTACCACCCAGGAGAATCCTGTAGAACCGAGGCAGAACAACGTAACTCGGCTCGGTTTAGGCCCGCAGCAGGCATGCGGCGATGTGCAGGGATTGCAGGTCTAGGTGGTAAAGTTTGCCGTGATCCAGCGTTATGAGGTCTGGGCAAAGAGGCAGGGGAATCGGTTGGCTACCGACCGGTCTAGTAACATGGTGTATCAGTGCTGCCTGGACCATACTGGAGCGATCATGATCAGATACGCTCTGTCCCTGCGGAGTGTTAGCAGGACCTTGCGAACCAGCGGGAGCGGTGGGAAAGCGGACAGCAGACGGCTCGTCCACGGCATCAGAAAAGCAGCCAAGATCGAGCCCGGGGAGAGGCCTTGGCATGAGCAGAACTTCTCTCTCGTTCTGTTCCCGCGAGAGCGAAGTTCCGGAAACGTAATGGATAACATCCGGAGGAATCAACCACTTGAGAGACAGGAAGGAACTGCTGAGGCGATTCGCCAGAGTGTTCCGGACCCCTAGGAGAAAGGACGCTACCAGGTCCGTCGATTGAGCTGTGCAGGAGTCCCGGCGCTGGATAGCTCCCTGGAAAGAGAGGAAGACCATGCTCCTGCGTGCTTGTTTATGCAACGGGTGTCCGTTGTGTTGTCTGTGAACACCGAGACACAACAGCCTTGTAGGTGCTGCTGAAACGCCTGGCATACAAGGCAGACTGCTCCCAACTCCCGGACATTGATGTGCAAGGGCAGCTGTTGAGCCAACCAAAGGTCTGGAGTGGGAAACTGACCCAAGTAAGCACCCCAGCCAAGAGATGGGGGTGTCCATCATGAGGGACACCGAGGGTGAGGTGGATGGAACAGCACCCCTGCACACATCAGGGAGGGCGTCGACTCCCAGTCAGGGGAGCCTAGGACGCTCGGGGGGATCGAGGCGACCATGACCATGCTGTCTCTGGCCGGGTGGTACACCGATGTGAGTCCCGATTAAAGTGTATGGAGGCGAAGCCTGGCATGTTCGGTTACGCACGTGCAGGCAGCCATGTGGCTCAGGAAACCTAGGCCAGTTCAACGCAAAGTTGCCGGGAAGGTCTGTAGACCTTGTACAATGGTTACCCTCGCGTGAAATCAAGGCGTAGGTAAGCAGGCTGTGCGATACTGAAGTCCGGGGTTGCCTCAGTTAAGCCTACTCCCTGAGTGGGAATCAGGGTGGATTTCGCTATATGGATCATGAGGCCTAAACGCAGGAATAGGACCTAGTCGACGCCCACACGAGAGGTAACTTGGGCCCCGGTGGCCCCTGGAATGAGCCAATCATCCAGATACGGAGCAGGTGTATCCGACGGTGGCGGAGAGGGCGGCGATTACAGCTAGACACTATGAATACACAGGGGGCTGCATAGAGGCCGACCGGGAGGACCGTAAACTGGAATGACAGTTACATCATTACTTGTTGAGCTCCCGCAGGTGTAGGATAGATCTGAGACCTCCCTTCACCTTGGGGATCAGAAACTAGTGGGCTAGAACCTTTTGTCCCTTCGTCCTTGGAACCTCCTCTATAGCTCCGATGGTGAGGGGCACCCGCACCTCTTGCAAGAGGAATTGCTCGTGAGAGGGGTCCCTAAGATGGATGAGGAGGGATAGGCTTTTGCCCGATTGGTATTAGGAGGACCCTGATTTTGGCCCCTTGGGGTCCCGACCAATGCCTAAGACTGCCTCAGCGTCGCCTGCTGGCAAAGCCCTGTTCTTGTCTAGGCGCAGGGTAAGGGCGGTGAGGGTGGCGCAGAGGTCAGCAGTGAGACATCGGCATGTAGATGCCGAGAGGGAGTAGTGACATCGCTGTCCTTTGGGCCTTGCAGCCTAGAGTCAGTTTGAGAACAGGCCTTTGTCATTGAAGGACAAGTCCTGTATAGTGTGCAGCAGCTGCGAGGGAAGGCTCGATAACTGGAGCCATGAAATGCGCCTCATGGCAACACCCGCGGCCAGAGTCGTGGCTGTGGAGACCGCTACATCCAACAAGGTCTGGAGGTAAGCTTTCGCCACTTCGGCCCTTTTTCCAGGAGGGCATCAAACTCTTGACGGGAGATTTGAGAAACTGATTCCGTAAATTCTCTCACCGCCGCCCATAGTAACGGCTAAGCAGGGCTTGCTGGTTCGCTACGCGAAGTTGCAGGGTGCCTGCCGAGTACATCTTATGGCCCAGGAAGTTCATTTGCCTAGCCCCCTTGGACTTAGGGGCTGGTACCTGTAGGCCATGGCGTTGCGTCTGATTGATGGACTAGATAACAAGGGAGCAGGGGGAAAGACGTACATATAGGAGCCCGTCGCCCCTGGAGGATACCATGCACATGCATTCGACTCCCGTGCCTACGGGCGGGATAGTGGCCACTTGGAGATTCATAGTGAATGCCACCCCTCTCGGGAGGTCCTCAGGAGTACGCTTCTGCCACCGCCTCATCTGGGGAGGAGGCCGGGGGGCAAGTGGGTCCTGTGTGGGCTCACGCTCCTGGTGATCCGGTGGGATGTGGGAATCCGGTGGCAGAACCGGACTTCCTCCGTACCGGTCGGAGGGGGACGGCTAACTGTCGCCCCGGTACCCAGTGCTCTGACGGAACAGAGCGGGATGGGATCACAGGTAGGCCTTTGGCCTGATGGCATGCCCAAGATGTACAGTGCAGCCACTGATGGGGGTCAGGGTCCTGGCCTGGAGCACCCGGAAGACTCTGGTGTGCACATCCGAATGGATGGCCATGGAGAAGTTAAAGCCCTGGGCAGAGTCTCCCTCTCCAGCTCATGGCGCTGGACGCGGCACCGGGGATCGGTACCGTGAGGCCTACCGGTACCGGGAGCGAGAATGGGACCTGCGACCGGAGCGATGCCGGGAGGCTGACCGAGATCTCGAGCTGGATCGGCACCGAGTGTACCAGGTCGGGGAACGGGACGCTGATCGGTGCTGCGGGTACGACCGGTACCGATATGGGGAACGGTGCCAGGACCGTGAACGGTGCCGGCACCGGGCTTGGCGACAGGACTGAGAACATCTGCGGGACTGCGATCGTGAACGTTGCCGCTCTGTGGTGCCGACGCAGGGTGGTGAGCAAGACAGGCTCGCCGATAGACAATATAACCCGCACTGGCGGTGCCGGGGGTTAAAGCAGCGCAGGCTCTGCCCTTGCTATCAACTCCCTCGCTGTGGAAATGTTTCCGGCGTGGAGGGAATAGTGAGCTCAACCACAGCTCGCACCGGGGAGCGTTCAGGTGCTGGACTCGACGGCTCTTGCGTGGCCGGAGTCGACGGTGCTGATACTGTCGGTGCCGCAGCAGGTACAGGTGCTGGGCAGTGCGACGTAGTAGAGCGGTCGGGCTGCGGAGCAGGCGGCTCAGACGCAGCTTAATAGCGAGCTCGACCACGGTTCGTACCGGGGAGCTTTCCAGCACCGGACTCAACGGCTCTTGCCTGGCCGGAGTTAACGGTGCGGATATTGTCGGTGCCGCGGCAGACATTGGTGCCGGGCGATCCGACTGAGCATAGCGCTCGGCTGCGGAGCAGGCGGCTCGGACGCAGCAAGGATATTGTGCCTCTTCATCCTCCAGGAGAGGGATCCATGCCGAGTGGACGTTGGAGCCAGCGACGGCCGGTGCCAGGAGGCCTTGGCAGTACCGGCGATCCGGTGCCGAGGGAGCGCTCCTTGAAGACTAACCAGCGCTCGGTGCCGAGAGCGGAGGAGCAAGAGCTGCCTCCCTCGGGAGGTGTTTGAGACGAAAGTCCCGCTCCCCTTTGTTCTCGGATTAAAGGCCTCACAAATGCAGCACTTATCTGTGAGGTGAGATTCCTCGAGGCACTTAGGAGAGGATCTCTTGTCGGCATCGGCTTGTGGCCGGCCGAGCATTATAAAACCCTGTGGACCGGGCATCGGACCCGGCACCGGGTGGGGGGAAGGGGATAAACCCCGAACCCCTGTGAAATAAATACACTATACTATACTACAAACAAATAAAGTTAACTACAACTATAAACATCTGAACTATATACTTAACGAGAGAAACTACGAGTAGCTAGGGAAGTGGAGGCCAGCTAAGCCGCGCTCCACTGTTCCAACGACCGACACGGGCAGTAAGAAGGAACTGAGGGGCGGATGGGTCGGCAGGGGTATATATCCTGCGCCATAGCGGCGCCACTCCAGGGGGCGCCCAGCCGACCCACCGCGTGTTGCTAGGGTAAAAATCTTCCGACGAACGTGCACGCGGCGCGCACACCCCTAACTGGAATGCATAGGAGCAATCACTCGAAGAAGAATCAAGATATTTATAACATGCATGTTTATTCTCCTCCCCACAAACTTTAATAATGTAATTAAGTTTATAATGATTTTTCAATTATATAAAAACTGATTTAATCCTGTTAAAATTTAAAGGTGGATAAAGCTTAAGCCACTTTATAGCTTTTAAAAATGTATTTAATCTAAAGCCATACGCCTTTCTAGTCTGTTTGCAGCCAAAAGCCTGAAACCAGACAAGTCTCTTGACAAACAGTCTCTCCTATATACATCCAATAGTTTTGTAATATGAATTTTCCTTTCCATTTTCCTTGCCGGGATGGATACTAAATCTTGCCAGAATGTATTTATAAAAATACACAAATAAGGTAACAAAAGTCCCAGTAGGTGGCGCACAAATTCTGCAATAATAATATATATATTTTAAGAAAAGAAGACGGAAAGGAAAAACATTTACTAAAATGTTATTCACATCTGGTGAATAGCAGGAATATTTAGCTATCATAACAAATGTAGTACTCACTAACACATTTAGCTAGTGTCAGAAATTCAGCATAACTCCTTACCTTTTAACATGAACTCATTTTACAAATGAGTAGAAAATGTACTGCAGTATGCATATTAACACAATAGGGGACCTCTTCAATATGTACTTAAGCCTTTATTAAAAATAGAGTTTTTGGTTTCTTAAAACAATAGAAGCACCAAAAACTCAGGTGCTTACTGACTCAGTCTGAGTGCTATTACTCTTCTCTTCTTTAAGAACATTTTTAGCAGCTATTAACCTAAAGAAAAGCCAACTATTCATTAATCGCCATGACTGACATGTTTAAGTTGGTAACTTATATTGTAAATTATAGTACAGATAAAAGCTGAAATGAATTTTATTTAGAAAAAAAACCAGTTGAACATATAAACTTATTTTAAGCTTGTGAAAATAACATTTGCAATACAATTCACACTAGGTTCCTACCAGATAATTCCTCCCCAGAGGAGGGAAAAGATAATGTAGAACAGCAGCGATCCCCAGATCACAAAGTGGTTTATCCATGTCCAGTAGTGTGTATCTAGTGCAAGCTGAAAGAAAACAGGTCATCTTGGTGTTTATATTATTTTTTAGAAGTGATAAAAGACTCAACAGGAGATGAGGTACACAGAAAATCAATGAACTATTTAAAGAATTAATCTGAGAACTCTATGCAGAACTGTAGGGAACAATGATACCTTTCTATTTCTATCATAGTTAAGAAAGTTCCCATACCTAAGCACTAATCTTTGTATTCTGTATTGAGATCTAGTATATGTCATGACAAAGGCTTGACTATTCATTAGGAAATTATAACATTGCAATATTACTAGCGCAGCCCCAGACGATTGTTTCACCGTCCTCCCTCTTGTTCCTCTTTATAATTAGGCTGTAACTGTCCTAGTTTATAACAGTTACAAACTTACGTATATAATTACTGAAAATTGGCAATAATAAACTGCTTCAACCATTAAAAGAAGTCTCTCCCCCCTTATAACAAATAATTACATAGCGATGCTCATTATTGATGCTCTCTTTTAATCTAATAGGCTATACTTATCGAATGATAGAAATACAAGTCATGAACTCCCAACGCTTCTCTCTTTTGACAGTGAAAATCTACTGGAGAAAGTATTCCAACAATGAACTCAGTAAAACTAGCTATTTTGAATACCCTGGCTAAAATGTCACGTAAAAGGAATCCAAACAAACTATAAGCATATGTGCATTTCTGTACAGAAATTTCCATTTCATTATACAGAATATGTAAGAAATCAGTGTATTTAAACATAAACCAACTTTGATAAGGCATCTGAAAAGGGATACATCACCATACCAACCTAAAAAGCTGAACTTAAAAAAACAAAACAAAACAAAACAAAACAAACCACAAACAGGAAAAATCTGGCAATTCATTGGTAACAATGTGATATCATGTCAAGATCCAACTTTGGAACTCCAGCTAAATCCTTCACTCTTGAGCTGACAGTAACCCTGCACAGATTCAATCAATGTACAGAGTTTTTTATAGCTTCACATGCCAACAGCTCTGGACAGGAGCAGAATCGACAAACTCCAACGGAAACCGTGTTTAGTTCTCCGTAAGTAGAAGGATTATATCAAAATACCACATGGGGAGAGTTGGTTTTAGTAAACAGGATAGGGGAGAACTGTAGTTATTGATGGGGATCCCAAAGAGTCTCAGTAGATGAAATATTAATATAGAATATCTTACCTTCAATGTAACTGTAAATACTAGCACAGTAAACACCAGTGTTCCAAAGGTCCAGTTTCCAAACATCTATAAAAAAAGGTCAAAAGTCATTATAGGTAATGTACTTCATTGTATCATGATCCATCTAGAACAAACTATTTGGATATCAGTTCATTTTGCTCATGAGCACATATTTCAGACTGCACACAAGCAAAATACACATAATCAGAACACTCAGCCCAAAAGCTCATTAGTACTTTTCTTTGTGTAAAGAAAAACTGCAGCACAGTTAGTGTGTCACTGTACTGTTTCCCATGAGAGCATTGATGCTATCTTCAGAGTCTTCTCAATTGCCATCTTTCTGACCTCCCTCCTCTCTAGTTCTTGGAGTCATATGTCTTCAGGGAGACTGATGAATGCATCAGGTTGGTAATAGGACAAGTAAGAATGGGATATCCATCATGGAAACGTAGGTATGTATAAACTTCACTGATTTTTTTTTAAAATAATACCTTTGAGTAGTTGATACTAGATTTTTTTCCTTTGATTCCTCACTACATGCACCTTGAAATAAAATCACCTCAACTACCCTAAATGAACATTGCTTTATGTAGCATACAATATTTATGGTTCAGGATACCAACATCATACCTTTTAATACCTACACATATATCCATTTTAAAAGCTGTGGTAATGATGCAATATCTGAAGTATCTCATGCTCTTGAGATTTTTCAGATAGATGGCACAGAGAAGAGAACTGGAAAATGATGTGAAGGGGATCTGAGAGATGAACACAGACAAAACACGAGAGAGCAGCTGCTGCTTACTCAGTAAGAGACAGCATACAGCTCAGGAGCAGATGAGCTGAAGTTTCTTATTCAAATGTAGTGACAATAGACTTCCAGAATGCTGCACCAGAGGCTGCTGGTTGGTTGCATGAGGGAAGGGCAGACATGCAAAGATTAAATGAGCTACAATATGGATATATGGATACCTTCAACCATATATTATCCCACAGTGTTGATTTCTCATTTAGCTTAAGTTAATTCCATTGAAATGAAGATCACCTGCTGCTGTATTTTTAACTTCTTGGTATTACATTTAAATACATTTCAACAGTTCATCCAAATTTATCTGTGTGCAAGAAACATTAAACCAATGAATGATTGAAATATTAAAGTGATTGTTCCTCCATAATCAGGACTTTCACATCCATCTAATTTCTTTATATAAACCTGTGAGAAACTTTTCATTCACTAGTCAGATCTTCTGCATTTAATCCTCTTACCTGTACAATCTGAAGGATTTTGATTTACTGAGGTTTTGTTTTGGTGATCAACTTGATTGTGATATAGCCCTGGTCATGGCTGTGTGCCACTTCTGAAAAATTCAGTTCACTTCTTGATTAGAGAGGCTAGGCTGGACTCTGAAACCCAGGACTTGGGGGTCATGCCAACACATGCTGACTTTCTTCCAGCAATTAGATCTTCAAGTAATTAGAAGACTTTATGGGATGGCAAGTCCAGATTCCCAGTAAAAGCAAACCCAGATGGTGAACATTTTACTTGAAATTCTGGGTATTGTGTTTTGTTTGCTGATTTGCTATGATATGCTCCTACCGTCTTGGCCCTCACTTTCATTCTGCTTCTGACCTCATTGTCCCTGTCCTCCATTATCCTCTCCAACTTTCCCTCCTACCTCCCCCATCTCTTCTTCTCCTCTTTTCTTTCAATGTCCCTATTCCCTTCTTCTGGCTTTCCCACACCCTTGCTCCTATTAACCCAGCCTCCCTCCTGCCTTTTTCCCACTTTTCTGACCCCAATAATACAACTTAAAAAAATCTTACAACAAAACACCAAATCAAGCACACACAAAACACACTGTGAAAGTTATATGACATTTACCACCTGCAATCACTCTGCTTCTATGTTGCATTCCTTTCCTTACTCTTGGCCTTCTCTGTTTAGATTGCAAACTCTTTGGGGAACATCCCTACTCTGTGTTTGTACAGTGCCTAACACAACGGGGTCCACAATTCAGTTGGGACATCTAGGAACTGCTGTAGTAAATTGACTACTATTATTATTGACAGATCTTGGACACCTGAATTTTACTTGTCAGGCAATTGCTCTGGGCCAGCCATTTTGTGGTCCGCTGGCCAAGAGAAATGAAAGACGATGGTTGATAAAGATCACCCAAAATTCTAACAGTATATCACTTTAGAGATTGTAGTGGACCTTCAATAAGATTTCTAAATAAAGTTAGATGCTTTGGGTTTCTGATTTATTTTTAAGCTGAATGTCATGCCATACTCTGGCCTGTCATGTTGGAGTTTTTCACTACAGTAAAGGACATTAGCTTGCCTCGCATTTTTAATAGCCTTGGCAGCAGCAGAGATTTGAGGTGAAAAGCTGAAGAAAAAAAAAGAAAAGAATACTCTCTTGATGCAATAACCTAGAAGTTGTCTGTTTTAACAACTTGGAACCTAAGGTGGATCATCTAGTGTAGCTTCATGAGACTGTCACACTTGTCTCTCCTCACCCCTTCACTTGTTTTTGACTGACTTGTTGTGAGATACTGAATAGATATTGTAAGCCATTCAAAGCTTTCTTTTGTGAGGCACTTAGCACATACTGGATACTCAGTCATTGTTTAGAGTTGATGCTGGTGTCCACGTTTCAGTTGATAACTTATCCCTGACAGCCAACATTTTCAGGCACCCAAAATCCATGCTGAACACTGAAATAAAAGGTCAGAGTTTCAAAAGGTGCTGAACTTCCCTTAAATTTTGACTTTAAATGGAATTCAGGATACTCAGCATCTCTGTCATTAGGCTACTTATTTAGGTACCTAAACATTAATATAGGTACCTAACTGTAAGCACCTAACTTTGAACATTTTGGGATGAGGCTTTAATGTGATTTGGGAACATGGTTAAAAACAATCTGGTTGATCTACACAAGAAGACTCAACTAAAAGCTTAAAATGGACTCTGAATCAATGCATCTGGCAACAACAAGGGGCTATGCGACTCCCACAGCTGTGAAAGAGACAATTTTATGATTACGAAAAACTGAAACTATATAGAGTTTTCAATATCAGATTGAAAACATAATTACAGGAGAAACAGAACTACTGTAGCATACTGCACTGCCCAAAAGCAATTCTTTCAATGTACAGGCAAACTTAAAAAGAAGATTTCTGTCTTTTTCACACAGTGATTTAGTTTATTACATTCCATGATGTCACAATATCCATTCTACTCAAATATTACTTCTCTAGTAAACATAGAATTACATCTGACATTTCTGGACAGATATGTTTCACTTAAAATTGGGTAAAAAATTACACTGTTGTATTCTCACAGTAATTCAATGAATCTTTTCTAAAGTTGTGGAAATGTCAGATATTATAAATCACCTAGAGTAGAGATTTTCAATAAGACAAAAGAGCTGAGTGGGAAGCACTGATGAAAACACAACAAAATGCAAAGGAAAGCAGAACATTAATATTGTCAAAAATTATGGTCTTTCTAATACAACTTCCTGGCCGTAACAATTTTTAAAGAAACTAATAAGGCAGCAATTGCTAATATTTCTATAAAAGGACAGAAGTCATGAAAATATTTGTAGGAAATATTTTAACTGTTCTTTAGTTCAAGAACAGGGAAAGAGAAAATGCACATCATGACAAAACCACAATAGTCTTACCATATGAGTGTTGGTTGTCATTAGCTGAGGTTAGGAAGAGAAGCAAGTAGCAAAAAAGAAAAAAAAGCAAGACACAAATAAAATAGACCAAAAAATGTTAATGTGTAAATAACTAAAATGCAAAAGGCCCTTAAAAATTTATATTCATGTCACTGTACCGTAAGTAGAAACAGAATGTTTTAAATGATGTAAAATATATAAATGTTAAACATGTAATTCTAGTCTGTTCTATTTAGGCTCTTGCATGGTGCCCATCACAAGGCTATCCAGGTGTCTATCTTTTTAAAATACGCACAAAAGAATTAAATGACTCAAATTATCAATATATTGATGCCGTAGGTGTTAATTATGAAATAGCAAAGTTATAATGTAAATTCTTACCGGATATTTGGAGTTCAGGTTATAAACTCCCTCCCCTAAACTCCGAACCTCAAAGTAGCATGCAGCCACATGCTGATTACTGATACATGGTATTTTAGCTAAATAATTTTGTTTCTGTTAAACACAGTGTTACATATCACTCCTATCTCACTGCCACCCATAAAACAGTTCTCTCTACAGGAAGCCTTTATGACAATCGTTGGTTATTTTTAATGAATTACGCCTCTGTAAATGATAATTGAACATGTGGGATTTTAAAAGTTACAATTTCTTCATTTCCCAAGTCTAACTTTGATCAAACTAAATACTAACCTGTCCATTGCTGGTCACAGTTGTGTTGTCAAACAAGAAATAGGCACCAAAAAAAAATACCACAGCATCAAACAGTCCCAAGAACGTCCAATAAATAAATACACGCCAGCGCAGAAGAGCATTCTTGGCAATATCCCTGAATAAAACAAGACATATGCACTCAGACTAGCATGCTAAAAAGATCCAAGAAATATGAACTCAACAAATTATTTTGTGAGAAGAAATATTAAAAAATATTGTATTTGGAACAGTTAAACATTTCCCAGGTGACAAGTGTCTACCAGATCCACATTCATGTCTTTCCATAAGATCTACAACTTTTGTCTAGCCTTCTCCACTACTCATTGACTATAATTCTACCAGTTCCCACTCTGATGGTAAATTCTGTATTTGTACTGTACCAGTCCAAGTTAGATTTCAATCTCTTCAGGGAAGGGACCTAAAAGATATGTAATAAATTGAAATACTAGAGGTCTCTGGAGACTTTGCTTTCTTTTCCAGGCGGTGCTCTTTGTAAACAAAAAGAGCACAAGACAAACTTATTACTACGATATGGAATGTTAACAACATAGGTGGAGTCACACTTACCAGAATCGAAGAGTATATTAACATAAAGAGTATTACTACAGTGCTTTCCTTTAGAAAATGTGATTGATTGTTTGCTGGACAAAAGTGTTTGGCTATAGTAAATTTTCCACAGTACATATGAATCTGAATGGTACTGGTTTAATTCTCATACATGGAAAATTGGGACATAGCCTATCATAAAATGGGTCAGAGCAAAACTGAAATGAAAAATGTGAATTATAAAGATGTAAACAGTATTTGGAAACAAAAGCACTTATACACAGTCTTCCTTTCCAACACTGATCATATCAATCAATATTTTCACACAAATATCTTTTTAAAAAAACTGGGCTCAGGACTGTCTTAAATTATTTTTCATTGTGAGTAAATTACCCCATTCATTTAACAGCAATTTGTTCAAAAGAATACATCACTATAAATGGCTAAAATAGCATCATGTCTCATGTGGCCTACAATAATTTTGTGCTATTGACTGACAAAATAAGTTCAGAAAATCAGTGGGCATTAAATATGCTATGCTCTCAAAAGCCAAACAAAAATGTCACTCTCCAAAATGAGCATTTTTAACATATATTTTTTTAAATTGTAAGGTGTAATAAAAATGAGTTTTCAATAGCAGTATGTAATATTGCCCTTAGGATCTAAGAGTTCACCCAACTGTGAAATAAATACCTGGAGCCATATCACACTTTTCAAGTTTATGCTTTGGGCATCTATGATTACTCTAAAAATAAGGCACTGGTTTTGCAGCTACAGCAATCCAAACCAGGAACTCATCCTAATGTGGACTGCCAAATGCAGTTTATTGGCAGAGACAGTCATCCAACTGGCAGCAAAGAGTAATCTAAAATAGTTTTAGCATTATTGACCTGCAAGCTAGTCAACATTTTGCCATTGACTATTTTGGTTTCCCATGCAAAAGGATCTTGGGACATGTAAAACTGATGGATGTTTCAGGGAAACACTATGGCAGATTGCAAGCAGGCTTGAGGTATTAACAAGCAGCAACAATATGCTTATGGGGCTTCAAAGAAACTTCTTCACATGGTGTCAAGTATCAGAGGGGTAGCCGTGTTAGTCTGGATCTGTAAAAGCAGCAAAGAATCCTGTGGCACCTTATAGACTAACAGACGTTTTAGAGCATGAGCTTTAGTGGGTGAATACCCACTTCGTCAGATGCAAGACCCACAAAAGCTCATGCTCTAAAACGTCTGTTAGTCTATAAGGTACCACAGGATTCTTTGCTGCTTCTTCACATGGTGTCTATTTTGAAAAACATGTTGCTGCATAAAAGATACCTTTGACTATACCAACATCACTCACCTCTGCAAGAAGCAAGGAACTCTGATGGAATTAGATCCAGCAAAGAAAAGATTTAAGGAAAAAGGAGGGAGAAACTGCAGCTTTCAGTCTCTCTTTCCCCTCAAAAGAAAATATTATACATAGATATATAGTGTGTTTTGTTTCTAGGAATCGGCTGTCCTCCACAGATGGAGGCATTAAACGATACTAAATGAATACATTTTTTTCACTCTGTAGGGCAATAATTTTCTATTATAATTCTGAACTTTTGTCTAAGATTGTACACGATCTATAGAGTTTATACAGCTATTGAAATTATTCAATCACGTGATTAAAAATATTCATCACAATTAATCACACTGTTAAACAATAATAGAATACCATTTATTTAAATATTTTTGGATGTTTTCCACATTTTCAAATATATTGATTTCAATTATAACACAGAATACAAAGTGTACAGTGCTCACTTTATATTTGTTTTTATTAAAAACATTTGTACTGTAAAAAAAACAAAAAAATGGTATTTTTAAATTCACCTAATAGAAGTACTGTAGTGCAATCTCTTTATCATGACAACTGAACTTACAAATGTAGAATTATGTACAAAAAATAACTGCTTTCAAAAATAAAACAATGTAAAACTTTAGAGACTACAAGTCCACTCAGTCCTACATCTTGTTCAATTGCTCAAACAAGTTTGTTTACATTTGCAGGCGATAACGCTGCCCACTTCTTATTCACAATGTTGTCTGAAAGTGAGAACAGGTGTTCACATGGCACTGTTGTAGCTGGAGTTGCAAGGTATTTACATGCCAGATGCGCTAAAGATTTCCTTCATGCTTCAACCACCATTCCAGAGGACATGCGTCCATGCTGATGACGGGTTCTGCTCGATAACAATCCAAAGTAGTGTGGACCAACACATGTTCATTTTGATCATCAGAGTCAAATGCCACCCATAAAAGTTTGATTTTCTTTTTTGGTGGTTCGGGTTCTGTAGTTTCCGCGTTAGAGTGCTGCTCTTTTAAGACTTCTGAAAGCATGCTCCACACCTCATCCCTCTCAGATTTTGGAAAGCACTTCAGATTCTTAAACCTTGGGTCGAGTGCTGCAGCTATTTTTAGAAATCTCATATTGGTACTTTCTTTGCATTTTGTAATGTCTGCAGTAAAAGTGTTCTTAAAATGAACATGTGCTGAGTCATCATCCAAGACTACTATAACATGAAATATGTGGCAGAATGTGGGTAAAACAGAACAGGAGACATACAATTCTCCCCCAAGGAGTTCAGTCCCAAATTTAATTAACACATTTTTTTAATGAGCGCCATCAGCATGGAAGCATGTCCTCTGGAATGGTGGTCAAAGCATAAGGGGGCATATGAATGTTTAGCATATCTGGCACGTACATATCTTGCAATCCTGGCTACAAAAGTGCTATGCGAATGCCCGTTCTCACTTTCTGATGACATTATAAATAAGAAGTGGGCAGCATTATCTCCCATAAATGTAAACAAACTTGTTTGTCTTAGCGATTGGCTGAACGAGAAGTAGGACCGAGTGGATTTGTATGCAGTAAAGTTTCACAGTTTTGTTTTTGTGTGCAGTTACGTAACAAAAAAAAATCTACATTTGTAAGTTGTACTTTCACAATAAAGAGATTGCACTACAGTATTATATGAGGTAAATTGAAAAATACTGTTTCTTTTGTTTATCATTTTTATAGTGCAAATATCTGTAATAAAAATAATATAAAGTGAGCAGTGTATACTTTGTGTTGTAATTGAAATCAATATATTTGAAAAACATCTAGAATATTTAATAAATTTCAATTGGTATTCTGTTTAACGGTGCAATTAAAACTGCGATTAATCATGATTAATTTTTTTGAGTTAATTGCATGAGTTAACTGCAATTAATCGACAGCCATAGTATGCTATATACATCTGGTCATTTCCAAACTATTTCCAGAAGTACCATCTCAGGTGCAGTGCATCTAATTGCTAGAGGATGTTGCACTTCTTATATCGTGCACAATGAGTCACTAATGGTATTTTAGAGGAACATTCCAAAAAAGACTGTCTACAAATGGATAGCCAAACATTTTGGGCTAAATGATTACCTTTACCTGTACAGTGAAGGTTCTCTCTTGAGCATCTCTGTACTGACATGTTGTTCCATTAAACTGTACAAGAGGATAGGAAGAGATGTGAAGCTGATATTGTATAGTGTTAGATACGCAGTATCATATAAAGGCTGCAGATGGAAAAAAAGAGTTATATTATCCAGTTATATTTTCAAACGCAATACACCATACTATGCTTGATTTAACAGGAGAATGTCGTCTTGTTTAGAGACACAAAAGCACATTCTTTAAAACGAAGACAAATTCCACACAGCATCCTTGGATGACTGTTTTTGAGATAGGATAAAAGTCAGTTTTCACCCAGGTTCCTCTGGGCAAACAAGTCAATCAAAATTTGACTTGACAATAGTCCGTGGCCCCCTCACAACGTTTCAGCTGTGCAAAGGGGCTGTAAAGCTGCCCTAGCTGGGCAACTGATTCCCCTGGTGGGGGAAATCTCTGTCAGGCATAGCCAGCTCCACTCCACCCCCTTTTCACCCACCCAGCGTAGGGCAGCGTTCAGGTGTAATAGCTGGAGTGTTGCTACAGTCCAGTAACCCTCAGATGACATAGTGGTCACGTGTGGGGCTATAGCTAGCATGTTTAAGCTAAAGCAGCTCTAGAGAACAGCTTGAATAGGGGGATCAAATCAGCTGCTTGACAGCACAAGGGACTGGGCATAAACCAATCTTTTTCTCCCCTTCTCCCTGTTCTGGGTCTTATTCTAGATACATAATGTTTATCATCATTAACGAACCTATTCCTTACCCCTATAAAGTGAGGGTTTTTTCCAGATCCTGCCTCATGATCAGCCTATGCCTTGAAACACGTGTCATGAAAATCCTTACTACAAAGGCTTCTCTCTTTTTTCTTTTTCTTTCTTTCTTTTTTTTTTTTTAAGTAGTGTTATTTTTCATGAAAAAAAGAGTGGCAAATTTTGCAGCCAAAGCTCATCAACACATGCTTTAACATCTAGCATTAGCCAGAGAGTGCTTCACAAAATGCTAGATAGGTTTCAGTGCATCCCTAAAATTGAAAATAGTTTCACACTCAATTTTTTAAACTCATTGGAGCTTTACTGTGAAAATCTTTTCTTCCAAGTTCCTGAATTTGTTTTTATCTCCCTCACTTCATGGGAGGAGTGACAAGGAGCCTTCCATACAACTTAGATAGCTGAGAACAGCTGAGGAAGAGCAAAGAAACAAGAACTTAAAAGAAAGAGGACCTGGCCCTCCCCCAAGAATGCCTTTCCTTTTTCCTTTTGGAGTGTGTTTATTTTCCCTTCTCCCAGCCCTGATTTCCATGCAGGGGCGGCTCCAGGCACCAGCACGCCAAGCTGGGGCACTCTGCTGGTCACCGCGAGGGCGACAGGCAGGCTGCCGTGCTTGGGATGGCAAAATACCTAGAGCCGCCCCTGTTTCCATGGTATGGGCATCTGCATGCTCAGCCTTAGAGAGCCCCAGATCAGGCCAGCTGCCTTCTGCACTTTCACCCCTGCCTCAAAAGACAAACTGCTTATTCACACCCACACCTTTTAGATTTTCTTCTATCCATGCTCTGTGAGCAAAAAATCAATGGAAAGATTGAACTGCATGTTTTCCATGGAGATTTTGCTTTCCACAGCTAACTCTCAGTTTTGTGTTTTCCATTAAGTCTTTGACTCAGAAAATAATGTGGCTTTTCTGATAATTCATCAAATTCATTTCAGTAACAGTCATGAGAGCTCTTGAAAGCCACACTAACCAAAGGTAATAGCCTTCTTTAGAGAGAGCTGTAAGCTAAACGAATCGCTTTTTCAGCCTACCGGGTCCAGTAAGATTATACAGCATCCCAAAGCTTTTAGTTAAAAAAGGTTGAAGAGAAGGTTTTACAATAAGCAGAAAAATTAAAATGCCTGACTAACCTGTTGTGAAAACCCACAGAAGAACTGGTATAAAAACTGAGGAAAAATGAAGCAGACATTCTGGAAGACAAAGTAAGAGTTATCAAGTGATGCACAATCAATAACATGTATCACGCATTATTATAACCATGTATATTATAATATCGTATAATACCAATTGTACTGTACACAGAATACAGAAAAGGCTGTGATAGATTTATAGAAATAGGGCATTCACATTCTCATTTTACATTAGCACAGACGAACACAATTTTGAAATAAAAATTATAACTACTCTGTCAAGTTGGAGGGAAATGAGATACTACCCAGGAGTGGGTAGGCACAGAAGACAGAAAGAGGAAAGTAAGGTCATATCAACAATGGGATTCAAGTAAACTAGTTTCTGATATACTGTGGCCAGTCAGTGTGAACATAAATAGTAAAATGGGTTTCTCCATCCACATTGGTCAACTGAACTTAGAAACTGATTTAAGTTAGAATTACGTTAACTTTTAAACCACTGTTCCTCAGACTTGATTTAAAAGGCACTGTAGATGGAGCCTAGAACTTGGGTGTGTGGGGGGCACGGGAGGAGGGAGCTGCTGGAATACATAAAGGAATAAAGATTAAAGACAAAATGAAAATTTTATTTTGAACCATATTAACGATCACACACTGCATACAAATAAAAGCTGTCCTGCCTCAGAGTTTGGTGACAACGATACTCCTGAGAGCATTCTGCACAAAAAAATTAAAAATCCTGTGTCAAAATAATTAAAATTCTGCAAAATTTTGCGAATTTTATTTGACAAATAAACGTGGATGCTCCAGCATGGCATTGGGGCGCACAGACCACTGGCTGCACTTACGTGGGAGATGACTCTGCAGCCTCCCCTGCCTGGGACACAGACTCAGCGGTGAGGCTGCACCCAATCCTGACACAGCCTGCCCCAGAAACATCCTAGGGCCCTGCCCCTCCATGCCAGGTACACCAGGTGTGGGTGGGCAGGCAGGCTCAGCAAGGCAGGATCCAAGAGTGGAGGGGCTTAATGTGGGGGAATCCAGGTATAGGTTGAGAGGGTTGTGTGTGCGGATGGCTCAGTGGGGGATCCGGCTGCTGGGAGCGAGGGGGAGAGATCTGGATGCACAGGGGCTTGTTGGGGGGGTGGGTATGGGTACAATGGTAATCGGACTCTGCAGGGGGTCCAGGTGAAGGTGGTTGGGACTCAGTGGGGCAGGGTGTCATCTGGGTGTGGGGGTACAAATGCTGGGGGAATGGGGCTCAGTTAGATGAGGATCCAGGTACAACTGGTTGGGGCTTGGTGGGGTGAAGATCCGAGTGGCTTATCGGGGTGATCCAGGTGCAGGGGAGTGGGGCTCATCAGTGGGGGTTCTGAGTGTGTGGAGGCTCGGTGGGAGGGTCTGGGTACGAGGGGGTCTGGATACATGGGGGTTGGGTGGACGAAGGAGCAGCTCCCTGTACAGAGATCCCTCCCCTTGCAGCTGAGGAGTGAAGGGTGCACGAAGTGGGGTGGTGGTGGGAGGAGGGGGAGTTTGCAGCACTTCCTGCAGCCAGGAAAGAAATCTGTGAGTTGGTCTGACCCAGCCCTGGATGCCATGCAGGGGAAGAGGAAGTCCTGTTCTCCCCAGCCCAGCCGGGACTAGCACCTGAGTCCAGTGCAGGGTAGGAGCCACCCATTGGGTCTTCCCCAGTCCCACCTCTTGCCCCACAGTGATTTACCTCTCTGCTGGCTGCTCTGGGCACCAGAAACACTGCTGAGGAGGGTCGCATGACCGCATGTGGCTTCCCTTTGCTTCCCCATCAGAAAGTCATTTTTCTGCGGGGAAGCAAAGAAATATGCGGGGGACATAAATTCTGCGCATGTGCAGTGGCACAGAATTCCCCCAGGAGTACAATGAGCAAACCCACCTGGGGATTTGTATCTAGGAGTCAACAGCATTTTCTACAGTTGAGGGTATCTATTATATATAGTTAGTTAATACTATATGCATATTCACAGATTACATGATGCTATCCTACCTTATAAAAGAAGTATTGCACAAGCTCTGATATTCTAACATAATAAAAATGCCCATGAACAAGCAACATTTTTTTCAAATGTTTAAATTTAGGTATTGCATAGTCACTATTTCTTGCAGCTTGACGGCCTTCTTTTCCAGTGATTCCTAGAAGAAAGAGTTGTTAGAAGCTGTTCAGAAAGCTACCGAATTATTTAAAGCATATAAACAAACACTGGAAAAGTTGCAGGGCATGCGGTGATGTTAATTTATCATTATTAGATTTCACTATGTCTTATAATTAGCTGGAGTGTATAAAATATAAACATTATCTAAGAAAACGGGTAATTAATTCTTTGAAACAACCTCTTTTTAAAAAAAATATATTTGTTATTTCCTTTTAAATTAAAATCTAGACCGCATACTTACCTATACCAACGTGTGCTTCTAGAATCATACTGACATCATTTGCTCCATCACCAATTGCTAATGTGATAGGGTGTTCCTTTGATAATTTAATCAATTTTACGATCTGAAAAAGAATGAGCATTTTCAGTAAAATCCTTAAAAATAAGTTTTTACTTTCTCAAATGCTTCCAAAGCCAGTAAAGTTGCTTTTCTTTTCTTATTGCTCAAGGAGAATAGTTTTCTTGAATATTAATCTCATGATCTATTCCATGACTGGTAAAATGAATATCAAACTTGGCAATGAACAAAGATAATAGGGTCCTGTATGTCTTTCTGAATATAGAAGACCAAATATGGGAGAACAGATCCATCCACTTTAACTAGCAAGCATTATAATTTTAATAAACTGATATTCAAACTAAATACTTATACAAACTTCCCCAAGATGAAAAGAAGAGTGACTAAATAGATTAATTAGACTAAATGAATGTGCATGTGTACTGTACATGAGCACTAAAACAAAGATATGGGGATTCAAGATATTTATGTTCCCATGTTTTATGTCTTAAATATTAACATACTTTAAAATTTCCTCCCCTGGAGTTATTAATATTGTTTACAACTTAACTCCAGGTAAAAGAGAGTTTTTAATCTGGGAATATCTACAGCAAATTTATATGTTTATGTTAATATCAATGAGAAAACAGGAGTCAGACAGTATTTCAAACAATTTACACCATCTATCTAGTCTATCTGGATTTTATTTGTATTTAAAAAACAAGAACTAACACCCCACAATAATAGGTAACTCATTCTTCCAATAGTATCATGTAGTATGAATAGAAGATGAAGCAATTAGTTCATTAAATACGTTTCATTTACCAGTATGTATCAACCATAAAAGTTAATCATATACATAAATCAAAATCAGGTGCACAGCAGGGTTCTCTTTTAATGTGCCATTACCTAATTGCTTTCTAGCAAAAATTCTCCTCTCATTCTTTTTCTAATTTTTTGCTTCCATTTTATAGGATAGAAAAGTGAAAGACAACATTTTAAATTACCATAATATGTCACAAACAGTAATGACTTTCAATATTTACACAGATGCGTAGTTAACAAGTAATTGATCATGAAACACAAACCTGTGCTTTCTGCAAAGGTGCCATTCGACAGCATAACACTGCACTGCAGTTCCTGCAAATTTCAAGAAAGCGCTCTCTATAGTTACCAGAGCTCCCATCTTCTCTAGGTTTCATTATTAATGATAATGCTGCTCCATCAATAATTAAACCATAATCTTGCATATCAGTTGAAAGTCTGTTGAGGAAGAAAATGCAAGTGAAGAGCTACTGTAAAAAAAAAAGATAGATAGATATGAGAGAGAGAGAGAGAGAGAGAGAGAGAGAGAGTTTTGATTTGGAAAGAGAAGGCGAGAAATTTATTTACCAAAAAGCAACATTAAAAGGGACGTTACCAAGGTAAATATATTTGAAGTGAAAATCCTTCTATGCTGTTCCTAGCAAAATATTTTTAAATTCTAGTTTACTTTTGACTCATTCTGCTTATGTACTTTTGCATTTCACCACCTAGCTTGGACAATGAAACTAGATTGATTCCGTTTCATTTATGCTTTGACTTCCATGCACTAGTATAATGCTATTGTGTTTGGATTTCCAACACTGCTGGGGAATGTTTACAACAAAAATGGAAAAAGAAATGCAGCATTTTTCAAAACTCTGTAAACGTTTACATTTCATAGAATCATAGAATCATAGAATCTCAGGGTTGGAAGGGACCTCAGGAGGTCATCTAGTCCAACCCCCTGCTCAAAGCAGGACCAAACCCAACTAAATCATCCCAGCCAGGGCTTTGTCAAGCCTGACCTTAAAAACCTCTAAGGAAGGAGATTCCACTACCTCCCTAGGTAACCCATTCCAGTTCTTCACCACCCTACTAGTGAAAAAGTTTTTCCTAATATCCAACCTAAACCTCCCCCTCTGCAACTTGAGACCATTACTCCTTGTTCTGTCATCTTCTACCACTGAGAACAGTCTAGATCCATCCTCTTTGGAACCCCCTTTCAGGTAGTTGAAAGCATCTATCAAATCCCCCCTCATTCTTCTCTTCTGCAGACTAAACAATCCCAGTTCCCTCAGCCTCTCCTCATAAGTCATGTGCTCCAGCCCCCTAATCATTTTTGTTGCCCTCCGCTGGACTCTCTCCAATTTATCCACATCCTTCTTGTAGTGTGGGGCCCAAAACTGGACACAGTACTCCAAATGAGGCCTCACCAGTGCTGAGTAGAGGGGGATGATCACATCCCTTGATCTGCTGGAAATGCCCCTACTTATACAACCCAAAATGCCATTAGCCTTCTTGGCAACAAGGGCACACTGTTGACTCATATTCAGCTTTTCGTCCACCGTAACCCCTAGGTCCTTTTCTGCAGAACTGCTACCCAGCCATTCGGTCCCTAGTCTGTAGCAGTGCATGGGATTCTTCCGTCCTAAGTGCAGGACTCTGCACTTGTCCTTGTTGAACCTCATCATATTTCTTTTGGCCCAATCCTCTAATTTGTCTAGGTCCCTCTGTATCCTATCCCTACCCTCCAGCGTATCAACCACTCCTCCCAGTTTAGTGTCATCTGCAAACTTGCTAAGGGTGCAGTCCACACCATCCTCCAGATCGTTAATGAAGATATTGAACAAAACCGGCCCCAGCACCGACCCTTGGGGCACTCCACTTGATACCGGCTGCCATCTAGACATGGAACCATTGATCACTACCCGTTGAGCCCGACCATCTAGCCAGTTTTCTATCCACCTTACCGTCCATTCATCCAGCCCAGACTTCTTTAACTTGCTGGCAAGAATACTGTGGGAGACTGTATCAAAAGCTTTGCTAAAATCCAGAAATAGTACATCCACTGCTTTCCCCTCATCCACAGAGCCGGTTATCTCGTCATAGAAGGCAATTAGGTTAGTCAGGCATGACTTGCCCTTGGTGAATCCATGCTGACTGTTCCTGATCACTTTCCCCTCCTTTAAGTGGTTCAGGATTGATTCCTTGAGGACCTGTTCCATGATTTTTCCAGGGACTGAGGTGAGACTGACTGGCCTGTAGTTCCCTGGATCTTCCTTCTTCCCTTTTTTAAAGATGGGCACTACATTAGCTTTTTTCCAGTCATCCGGGACCTCCCCCGATCGCCATGATTTTTCAAAGATAATGGCCAATGGCTCTGCAATCTCATCGGCCAACTCCTTTAGCACCCTCGGATGCAGCGCATCCGGCCCCATGGACTTGTGCTCGTCCAGCTTTCCTAAATAGCCCCGAACTACTTCTTTCTCCACAGAGAGCTGGTCACCTCCTCCCCATACCGTGCTGCAGAGTGCAGCTGTCTGGGAGCTGACCTTGTCTGTGAAGACAGAGGCAAAAAAAGCATTGAGTACACTAGCTTTCTCCACATCCTCTGTCACTAGGTTCCCTCCCTCATTCAGCAAGGGGCCCACACTTTCCTTGACTTTCTTCCTGTTGCTAACATACCTGAAGAAACCCTTTTTGTTACTCCTAACATCTCCGGCTAGCTGCAACTCCAAGTGTGATTTGGCCTTCCTGATTTCACACCTGCATGCCTGAACAATACTTTTATACTCCTCCCTGGTTATTTGTCCAATCTTCCACTTCTTGTAAGCTGTTCTTTTGTGTTTAAGACGAGCAAGGATTTCACCGTTAAGCCAAGCTGGTCGCCTGCCATATTTACTTCTCTTCCTACACATCGGGATGGTTTGTTCCTGCAACCTCAATAAGGTTTCTTTGAAATACAGCCAGCTTTCCTCGACTCCTTTCCCCGTCATGTTATTCTCCCAGGGGACCTTGCCCATCAGTTCCCTGAGGGAGTCAAAGTCTGCTTTTCTGAAGTCCAGGGTCTCTGTTCTACTGCTTTCCCTTTTTCCTTGTGTCAGGATCCTGAACTCGACCATCTCATGGTCACTGCCCCCCAGGTTCCCATCCACTATTGCTTCCTCTACTATTTCTTCCCTGTTTGTGAGCAGCAGGTCAAGAAGAGCTTTTCCCCTAGTTGGTTCCTCCAGCACTTGCACCATTTATAATAGTTTTTTCCCCCAACACCTCCTTCTGTCTCCACTGCCAACACACAACCTTTTGTTTATTTTTGACAAAAATAGACTGCCTAACTACCCCATGATAATGATACATTATTGACATATTAAAAATTTCCCTCACAGGTGTAGCACCTTGCTACAAGTGACACCTTGAAAACGGCAGCAGCATTAAAGTAGCACGCTATTAAGTCAGAATTAACTAGAAAATGAGGTACGCTATTTATTAAGAGCTGACAATGAGCTTGAATGGACAATTAAATATATTTATTCTAGTCTTACACACACAGAATCCCTACAACTAAAATAAAATAAAAAAATAATGTATTTGATTCATATTCATTGCAAAGGTCTTCGTATATTGGACAAGGTTAAAAAGATATACGTAACTGAACACACCCAAACTCTTGACAAGAGAGACAGAGAGAGAATTAATATCTAGAAAGTGAGAGCCAGGGAAAACCACTGACCATCAACTCCAAGCAACAAGACCTACATCTGTGCAATACTCTGCCAAAACATAACAATGCTTGCTAACTGATGCTGTTCCTTTATTGCAAACTTATCACTAGGGTGAAATTGCTATTTGTTTTCATATTAACAAAAAGAACAAAGCAAATACACATACTACTAAGTCCAAAAATCCCAGAAACTGATTTTCCCCCCAAATTTTCAGACAAAAAATCTTTTAGTTTTAACCTTTTGAAGTTTTATTCAGACTTTTACACCTATTTTCTGATTCCAAATCTCATTTTTCTTTCTAACCATCCTCTCCCTCCATGCCACATTCTAAACTGATGAAATCAACTACTTTTCCCCAGTTCATCTGCAGCTGCCACTCAACAAGCATAACTCATTATTCTCTGGTTCTTAGTATCTTTTAAAAATAAAAATATGTTTTTCATAACCATGATCTTTGTCCATGATCTATTTTTTAGCAGTGGAATGCTTAAAATAATGCAAGTCATATGACAAGCCAGAGGATGAAGAGTGTAAAGATTTTTTGCACGTAACAAGCCTACATGAGGTATTAGTTGCTATAGAGTAATCCACACTCTGGCAACATAAATTGAGCTACAGTATATTGCTGCCATTGCTGTTCTAACAAGCATTTAATTAATTGTGAAATGCCCACCAATTCTTTTCTTGGCTTGAAAGCTGAACTTTCTACATACCCGGAGAAGTTGTCCCTGGTTAAGCTGCCACTGTGCTTTAGTACAGTTTTGCTTAGGTCAAACAATACATCATGTAAACTCTGTTCCTCAATTTTCTTTGTGGTTAGCTCAAGTAGCTGGGTGTTTCTTCTGAAGAGTTTGCAGGCATAGCATGTGGCAGCAGCAGTCTCCATTTTGTCTCCAGTCAGAACCCAAACTTTAATGCCAGCTTTCTGGAGTGCTTCAATCGTGTCAGCAGCTTTTTCTTGCAGCCTGTAGATATCAATTGACAATAAATATTGATAGACTGACTGGAAATGAGAAATTCAGGGTCCTTACTAAAAGGTTTCCATGACACTAACAGTATTTCAGTAAAAGGTTTTAGACACAAGACGTTTCTAATGTGATGAAAATCATAGCTGGGAATCTGAAAATGCTTAAAGACAAAGATCAGCATGTTATAAGTAATGTGTCTTGCCATTTTCAAGCTACTCAAAGGTTTCTGCTTTCATCTTTATTACTTAAAGACTAGGATGTTTCATCTCACCAGCTCCAGGGCACGTACAGACACAAAACATATCCAGTATCTTCAATTAGTTGTGTTAAAAAAATGAAATATCTAAGTTGCTGGGTGATAAAAGTCAGACACACACATGCCCCTCACAGCACCCAGTAAGTGTATCTTTTGCTCCCCTCACAAACCCTAAAGATTCTCCCTTCATTTCCTCAGACTGCCCATCTCAGAGACTTGCTTCTCCATGATCTTCCCTCCAGCAGATGAAGGGTACAGAGGAATACCACCGAGCCCCATCACACATCAGTGCTGTCCCCAGAAGTGTGAGATTGGCTTTTTTGTTCCCCTGGGGCTCCACAGCCGTCACAACCAGAACTAGTGACAAATGAAGACGTCCAAGCAATGTTTTCTGAGCAGACCTAATCTTGCTGAGTTTTGTATGCGCTTTTCTGCATGGAGTGAGAGATTTTATATAAACTCCATAAAAAGCAAATTAAAAGAACATTATTATTGCAAAGCTAAGCACTCCAAACTCAGGAAATGCCAGAATTAAGGTAGATCATGCAACCTTAATTATGGTCTGTGTGTGAATATATAGTACAGTCTGATTAAACAATTCTAGGAATATGCTGACTTTGATATAAACCAAAATGTTCATTACCATTTGTGACTCAAATAAAATGACTATAGAAATACTTGGGTAATATTCACGACATGTTATTCTTCTAAGTTTTAGTTTAGTATGGTGTCTATGACTGAAGAAATAAGCCATACTTAACATTTTTATTTGTAGTAGGTCTTAGTCAGAAACATAGTAGTAAAAATAATAATTTGCAACAATGATTATCTGAAAATACTGATTTCTGTGTATTTATTATGCATAACTGAGAATGTAGTTAGCTAATTTGTAGGAGATTGATACAAATGAAGAGATTTGTGCCTAATACAAAAAAGGAGGTATAATTATTGCACCTCTGGTTCAATGCCTCTGATAATAGGCACATCTTCCCATTTATCACATCATTCAACATAGTCAAAGCAACATACTTACTGGTCCTCAACAGCTGTAGCACCAAGCAAAATCAGATCTTTCTCTATCTGCTCATATGCCTCTGCCAGTTTCTTTTCCCGATCATGAAGGGCTAGCTTTGCATTCTGAAGCAGCTTGCACACACTATCATACTCTTTGCGTGTGAACTTTTTATATGCAACACACAATGTTCGCAGTCCCTCCTAAAAAATATGATAAAAACAAAGAATGTTTATATTATAAAAGTCTTAAACACCATTAAGAAAATTTCTGAAAATAGAAGCAATTAATATTATCTAATATTTATGATTAATGTGAAGAGTCCCTCTTTGGTTCCTCTATATCAGTTTAGGGCTCTATTATGACTATATGATCTGCCAGAGCAAGAGGCATCAGAATGTTATGCTGCCCTGAGAGCAGCCTGGGAGAGACACAGTGACCCTCCAAGTAGGGAGTAAATTGTACTGGGTCTATATTGACTGCAGCACATGCTGCCTGACGTGCTAAGGCAGCTATCCTGCTGAGTCCGTAGGATAGGTGGGTGGAAAAGCGTGGGAAACCAAGGCTATATGTTCCCCTCTCTGACCTCTCCTACCTACCTGCACGGAGTGGGAAACGTACTTGCTTTGCGGAGCCTGCTGCCCCTTCTCAGCTGCTACCAGCAACAAAGGGGTGCTTCTCACTCTTAATCCCTTGTGCTGCTGCACAAGCAGGGCTAGAATTTGGCTCTTTGCTGGTCCTTACATTATATGCACAAATATTTAATTTATAGGCAAGCATTTTTGGTCTGTTAGAAATGTCAATTTAAAAGGAATTCAAGTTTATAATTTTTTCAGCTGATTTTACTCATATATTTTCCATATTAAAAAGATCAGTTTTAAAATTTGATTGATTTGTATAAATTATCTTTAAATATGTACAAATGAAAAAAATACTAAAACTGTACAAAAACAGACCTCACTTTTGAGAGCTATAAACAATTGTATAATCTAAAACAATGCATGTTTCTCGGTAACTCCTTATACACGGAAAGGGCAGGCATCATCCAATTTTGAGATAACTAAATATTACAGTTATATTATTTTGTGAAGTTAAGCCCAAAATAACTCAATGTCATGATAATCTCAATCCTATATTTACTGCACATATCATTTCTTAATTTATAATAGTTTAATTCTAACAGAAGAAGAGAAAGCAAGCACATACGAAATAAAGCAGGATGTCAAGTATCGCATTAACAAAAGGAAACCAAATAAGAAGGTACTTTCTTTCTTGTATGCACTGGTCTGGTGAACGATCTAGTTCAGTATCTTTTTCACCATAATGTTACACTTCAGCAAATGCACCAAAGTAACTGGACTGAAAGTCAGGTGGAATGACAAGTCAGAAGGCTATACAACAAGAACATTTTCCTTTGATCATTTTCGATGCGAGTATGATCAATTATTTTCTTGCTGGTGTCAGATATTGTTAAATATTTATGTAGTACCAAAACTTTGACTGGTACTTTACTGAAAATCATAAATGGCACAGTCCTCAAGGAGTTTGCATACTTATTTAGAGAAACAAAGAAAATGAAGATAAAGGAAGAAGCAGTGAAAGCAGGGCCAAGGATTAAGACCAAATGATAACATGAGCCATGTTATGTTGTGGTTGAATTATATAACCGGTGATTTTTTAAATGAGACTGATTTAGTGAAAGAAGGATGGAGTGGATAGAACAGGAGTGGAAGTCAGTGACAGAAATCAGGGTGAAAGAAATGGGTTTTGAGGAGGCATTTGAAGATGACTGAAGGTGCTTGATACATTACAGAGGGACGTCATTTTAGTTTGAGGAATGAGTGGGTAGGAACAATCAGCAGTTACGAGTAGGCAGATTGCAAAGTACAAGGTGGAGAGGGTCAAGAAGATAAGTAAGTTCTCAGGAGTTCTCTCAAGCTTTCAGTGACAAAAGTTTTTAACTTTACACAGAAAGAGACAAAGAACAATTAAGGGACATGGTAAAAATAGCAAGAAAAGTTAATTACAGTTGTAGATTGCTGGACAGTCTGAGAGTTGAAGAGAGAAATAAGGAAGTGCCAAAAAACCGCCAACATTTCCAGTTAGAGAGATGGGGAGGACAGTGGAGTTATAATGGAAACAGAGAAAGGTGGGAAGTGTTGAGGGAATGATGAAAAATTCAGTTTTTGCCATACTTAATTTAAAATAAGTACTACAACATTCAAGAGAAGATATCAGGATGAGAGGAAAAAATATATGAACCTAGACAAAGGGGTGAGGTCTGGAATAAACAGGTAGATCTGACAGTCATCAGCATAGAGGTGATAAGACATCATAGGAGTCAACAAGATCACTGAGAGAGTAAGGGTAGAAGGAGAAAAGGAGGGAACCTATGGCAGATTCTGGTCAGCACTTATAGAAATGGAGAGGGAAGGGAAGATGATCCTCTGAAAAAAACATCAGTGAGGCAGGAGAGCCAAGAAAGGACAGAATAACAGAAGCCCATGTTAGAGAGGGTGGTGATCACAGAGTGAAAAGGCAGGAGAGAGAGCGAGAGCATTCCATTTTAATTTCAATTCAGTATTGGAACTTGAAAAGAGCCCTGCTGCAATGCCACAATTGAATTTCAGGACTAGCAGTAAAGCATTTCACTGTGTGTAAATATCATGCATTCACCTTCATACTGCACTACTACAGGGGTTGGGTACTACTTTATTTTTGTATTGGCTCACAATGGCTTGTGGCTTCTATTGCTGATGTATAGTACTGTAAGCATCCTGATGACTGCCCACAACACCTAGATCAATGGTTCTCAACTGCGGGTCTGTAGACCCCTGGGGGATCGCGAGGCAGTTTCAGGGGGTCCATGAAGCAAAGCTGGCATTAGACTGACCGGGGCCTATGGTTGAAGCTTGGAGCCCTGAGTCCTGGCACCCACTGGGGTGGAAGTTCTGAACCCCCCCTGGCTCAGTGGCCGAAGCCCGGAGCTCAGAGGTCCCCCTCTGCCCCCAGCTGGGCCTTGGAGTTTTTGCATGTTGGTGGGGGCCTCCGAAAGAAAAAGGTTGACAACCCCGACCTAGATCACATCCTCCCACTCCCTGAAATAGCAGAGCACAGTGCCAAGGATAAAAACAAGCAACAATCACCAAAAATGAGTTGGAAATTTTAAGGCAACAGGATTTCACTTGATCACCAACACTTCCAGTCTTGAGATATGGATATTGCTCTCCACAGAACAGTACTGCAAGAGTAGTAATTATCATACTCCTAGTAATTTGGTGTTTCCACTTTCTATCTTGATCACTTTCTATCTTGATCATCAGGAAGCACAGATTTGAGTATATTATTTTGGTCTGGATTACTTTGGATTTGATCTGAACTGGTTTACATATCCTTAGAAACAATAGTGCTATTTATGACAAACTATCATTGTAAGTTCCCTTTGTACTGTTAAATAGTACCTTTAATGTAACCTGAACATTTAAAGGAATTTCCCATGAATCTAACTGACAAATAAATACAAACAAGTCTCTTACAGTTTGATAGGCATTACCGGACGATTCTGCTCTATAACATAACCTACCACTGTTACCATTTTGGCTTTATATATTTAATCCATGAGTAGAATTTACTGAAACAGAAGGTAGGTAGCCTATGTATAAATCAGAAGGGCAATGTGCTCTTTTTAAATTATGACCATAAGGAGCCATGAGGAACAAAGCCAAGAATGTTTATTAATAAAGTGATTAACTCATCTGAGCCAGTGCCCAGAACCCAGTTGCCAAAGATGACTGAATTCAGTTCTTGAAGAGGAAACAACATTATTCCATTTTTGGAAGGGAACATATACATAAGAGGATGAAATTCCTCCCTGTGAAGATGATCAGAACAAGGCCAATGCATTACATGCCACATAACCCATGTACAGGTCTTGATGCTGGCTCTCTGCACAAAGGTGAATTTTACCTAAAAATGAACATAATGCATAAACAGAAGAAAATGAATTTTATTTTTTGCTTTGTTAGATCAACAGGACTGTCTTGTTTGGACAGAAGAGCAAGTCAGTTAATTGGAAATGGAAGGACAGCAGGTCTTGCCCTTGGTGTTACTGTACTTTGCTTTAGTAAATCAGAAAATCCTAGCTCCTAATCTGAATGTTTTAGGCTAATCTTCCCCTGGCTAAAGCCTGGGCAGTTTGTGGGCTGTAGCGCTTTGCCCATCAACTTAGATTATAAATTTGTACTGATCATAGAATCCTCTTTATTTTTTGTACTTTTGGTATTTAGCAATTGACAACTACAACCAACTCTCAATTTAGTTCTCCACTTTGAGACAGAACACATTAATAGACGCTGCTTGAAGAAGTTAGCTTTAGACGAGGCTCTAATAATTTTACTCCTTCCAGTCACAACAATTTGGGCAACTAATTTTGTGATTATATTGATAAATTGCTCTTGCTTCTTGTAAAAAGTGAATTCCATTTTCCCTAGCAGTATATTGTCCTGGACACAGAATCTGAAGTGTTAGTCAGTAAAGTCTACATGACAAAATGAATAATATAGTTTTAGTAATCTTTCAAAAGAGAGGGAAAGGACCAGATCAATATTGAAAACATGATTCAATCTAACTGTTCCAGTTTAGTTGACTGCTAAGACTAGATTCTAGCAATGACCTTTCATGTTGGTTCAAACTTTTGTACTATGGACTATATTAGAATAAGGAAGCGTTTTATTTCCCAGTTAAATGATGTTGTCAGAGGGAATATATTTTAAGTGGCATTTAATGTTATTATGGAAGATTAATCAAGCAAAATAAAGATAGACCCCAGCTCTCTACAAAGTTACTTATACACAATCCAAAAAGGACAATCATCAGGACATCTATGAGATACCTATCATTTATCATAGCATGTGAGCCAATTTGCTGCCTGTATGCTCTTGCAGAAGCTTCTATATTTAAGAATTTGGCATAAATGCAATTATCCAGGATGAAGAAATATTGAGGCTGAGGGTCTTGATTCTCTCTCAGACTCTGCCAGAATTTGGATGGATATAGTATATTAAATTGCTCTTTCAGTTCTATTAGCTTCTTCTACCTCCAAACAACCATCCTCTCACAGAGGAGAAAGCTATTTTATATAGTAAAGCTTAGTAATGTGCTCTGGGAAAGAGTTTTAAAGAGGAAATCCAGTTTTCCTCTAAAACAGCAGATAACATTGATGTACATTTCTTCACTTTCTGTAGTAATACCTGTTTTCAGTCTGAGTATTTGATGCCAATCGATGCTATCTTATTTTAAAAGAGATAATAATATTTCATTTAAATGGCTTTTGTTGTTTTTTTAATGGCATATGAGACAAGTATTTATAACCCCTAATCCTATCTTTCAAGTAACCAAGTTAGATATTTTCCCCAAAGGAATCAAGCAAGCTCATACTTCCTTTTTAGTGAGCAAAAAATGTATGTTGTTGTATTGCTTCCTCATAACAAGAACATTTACAGCTAAATTATGTTCTAATGGTTTCTCTCTCAGGAGATCTTGTGAAGTAATCTAAAGCCAGTAAAACTATCAGATGCCAAGGCTGGAGACTGAAAGTGGGGGTGGGATTTTCAATAGGAGTTTTACCACTGACTTCAATGGGGAAGAGTTAGGCCAAAGCTCAGAACTTTTTAAAAACCTCACCTTACACTGCTAATTAACTAGTTCTAGATAACTACTAGTTAGATTAGCCTCACCACATCAGGGCCGCCCAGAGGATTCCGGGGGCCCGGGGTCTTCGGCGGCGGGGGGCCCTTCCGTTCCGGGACCCGCCGCCAAAGTGCCCCGAAGACCCGCGGCGGGAGCCCCCCGCCGCCGAATTACCACCGAAGCCGGACCCGCCGCCCGGTCTTCGGCGGTAATTCGGTGGCGGGGGGGGGGGTCCCCGCCGCGGGCCTTCGGGGCACTTTGGCGGCGGGTCCCGGAACAGAAGGGGCCCCCCGCCGCCGAAGACCGGGCTGCGCTTCGACGGCGGCGGGTCCCGCTTCTCCCCCCCCGCCCGGCCCCGGCCGCCGCTTCTCGCCCGCCCGCCCGCCGCTTCTCCCGGCCCCGGCCCCGGCTTCTCCCCCCGGCCCCGGCCTCGGCCTCTTACCGAGCGCGTAGCCAGCAGGGCCTGAGCTCCGTCCCGCTCAGAGCCGCGTGGTGAGGGGGCGGGGCTGTGAGCTCCACGCCTAGCGGAGCCGTTGGAGCTCCCAGCCCCGCCCCCTCACCACGCGGCTCAGATCGGGGCGGAGCTCAGGGGTTCGGCCGGAGTCTCGGCGCTTGATGCGCCGAGGCTCCAGGAGAGGGGCGGAGACGGGAGCCTCCGCTCTTCTCTTGGGGGCCCCTGCGGAGCCCGGGGCAAATTGCCCCCTTTGCCCCCCCCTCTGGGCGGCCCTGCACCACATAATTAGCTTGAAAACATCCTTCAGAATAGGGGTTCCTAGTGTTTATTAGGCATTGGGGCAAAATCACCTCTCAGAGGAAAGGGGGCAGAGGAGAGAGGGGGCTCACTTTTGTCGGCAGCTACTGCTACAGGGGCTATGATGAAGAGTAATCCTTGCACTCAGAAGGGCAAAAGGACTGTAGCTGCGTCCAGGTCTGGCACAGCGGTGGAGGCTCCCTTGAGCCCTCCTCCCCATTTTGCTACACAACGCAGGACCAGGAAATACCATTTAATATTTAATCTTACCACTGCATTGCGCTCAACTCTTGATCGTATTTGGTCTATTTTGCCTTCTGTAACTCTAGGAAATATAGACGAATCTGCTCCCTTACAAAAGAGAAAAATTTCACCTAAAAGAGACAAAATACAAAGTTTAAAATGGTTACAATGTATTTTCTCAATTTTTTTTTAAAAACAGGTTAAATATCTTTAAAGACAGTTTCTTCAGACATACATTGTTCTGAGAGTGCTAATTACCACCGTAAAATTCCAAAGCATCACTGAAAGAACAGAAAAGAGCAAAGCATAAAGAAAAGAACACTCTGGTGAGACCCAGTTGAATTCAAAATCAAGACAAAGATCACAAACCACTAACCCCCTCTCCCAAAAGCAAACCAAATTCAGGATATAATATTTCTACCTGCCACTGATCGGACAATCACACTCATTCGCCTCCTTACAGAATCAAAACTCAACATCTCTAACAATTCAAACCTGAAAGAGAAAAAAAAAACCTTTTTAAGTAAGCCTATTTTTTCACATAGCTAAACTGATCCTAGATAATAATTTGTAAGTTCTGCCACATGGAACAAAGTAAGATGCAGTCAGTTAAGGAAAAACGGGTGAGCCCCCTGGCAACTAGACCAGGAGTTTTGGCTGGATAATGACTGCATAATGGAGTCCAGTATCCAGTCACTGACAGCAGCCAGTACCAGAGGAAGATGAAAGAAATCCTGTAACACAGGGATATGGAATATACTACTCACAGGGTAAGTTTCCTTCTAGTCTTCAATAGCTAGAGGTCGTCTTATGCCTTGAAGTATGAGGGTTTATATCCATCAGATGTTTTAGGATTTTTAAAATTTATTATAACACTGAATATTCTTCTTTTCCCCAAAGGGAAATGACACTCCTACCCCTAATAAATCCCCATCCAACACCAATATTCCCCTCGACCCAATGATTCCCCTCTACCTTCTTCATACCATTCATTTAATTTATTTTATCAGGTCCCTTCTTACTATTTTTTTTATAAAGTAAAGAGTCCCAATTTTTTTTCAATATAAACATATCTTTAACCCAAGTTCTGATCTCTGAAAGGCCCTTCTCCGTAAATATTTTACTCAAGAAAAATGCTCTAATCATTAGACAGACCACATCATATTGTTTTCACTTGTTTAATCAGAGAATTTACTCAGCTCTATGTTATTACAGTCTGGACTTTAAAAAAATCATCTACATAAGGCCACAATACTACTTTTGTTTGAAGTCAATGGTACAAATCTAGCAAGAAATTGAATCAGGCTTATGATTGCAAAATGCAATGAAAATTGGAGTAAGTTCCAAGTATTTTTTAGTACTTCCATACTTCAGCTGCCAAATTATTACTGTGCCTCCATTTGCTTATGAATTTAGCTATAAATATCAGAGTCCTATATTACTTAACAGGAATGAAACCAATGGGGTACTATACAAATATAGATTAACATTTTCAAAAGCACTTAAATCCCACAGAAAGTTAATAGGATGTAAGTGCTTTTGAAAATTTTACTCAAAAAAAAGGTTCTACAGAATTTACTCTATAGTCCCAGAGAATTTAACAAAGTAGAGTATCCTTTCTGTAAATTACTTGAACCATCTAAATGATTTTCCAACAGGGATATAATTCTCAGTTAAATTAAATAGGATTGTTTAAAAAAAAATGGAAACAGATGAAGCCATATTAATTTTCTATACCACAGAAATACCATTTTGCCTTGGACTATCTTGTTATACCTTTGCTGTTTTCCCATTTTTCTCATTACATAGTTTCTCAAACTGTCAGAGTAAGTGAAAACAGAAAACGAGAATTCCTGTAAATTATAACTATCAGTAAAGCATTAACCTTCTTCAACTAAGTGGTTTATTATTTCTCACAGTTTTTGGTTTACAAATGAATATACTTAAGGAAAGAAAAAATTGCTGTATACACTATTGATAAAATTCATTTCCTCAGTCACAACCAGTTCACATTTCCACAACCACTCACCTCTCAATATCATTTTTTGGATTTAAAATTTCCATAAAGTTGTCCTTCAGCCTTAAATATGTGTAACCAAGCCTGCAAATTTAAATGCAAATTCAGACAAGAAGAGATTACAAGTAATACATTTATAATTACGCAGCTTAGCATGTTGTAAGTACTTAAGAATTAACTTTAGCTTCTGAAATAGAAATATCCTGTTTTGATTTCATTCATGGCTAAGGAATTACTACTGTATGCTGAGAAGATACTAAACATCACATTTATATGATTCTGTAAATTTGCCTATTAACAATATTTCTCTGCTGAAATATATTTTCAGCTTTAATTAACTGAATATCCATATTCAAAATTATTTTGGAGACCTAAAAACTATCAAATTACACACATACCTCTGTATTCCTTCAACTAACGCAACTTCATCAGGTGATGATGATATATACACACAAGATCTTCCGGACAATTGGGCTTTCTTTAATCCATCTATATTGTCATCCTCTTTCACTTGAACAGTGTGACAAAGACAAAGAGCCCGAAAAAATAGCTCCTCTCTCTCCTAACAAATAAAAAGGAAAGTATTGTCATTATATAGTATTACTCTGAAAAGGGATAAGAAAAATGAAAACAAAAACAAAAGAAAACCCAATCTTCCTTCTAAATTATTCTGTTTTGTAGGAGATTGGAACCACTTATTTGATTTGGGCTTGTACCTAAAACCAATTATGAATATTTTTGATAGGTAATACAGTCTCACATGGCGGCTTAATTCTTTACTGGGAATTGGAAGCTAGCCCTACCTGTGACTAATCAAGCTTCCTCCTAAATGATGTTATAAAGCCAGGATCAGGTGACAGCTTGAAGATTACCTGGTCCTCCTAAAAGCCAGCAAGCAGCTCAGGAGAGCAGCAGGGAGTAAGGCAATTCCTGTAAGAATCCTTGGATCAAGGGAAATGGCCCATTTCATATGCAACTCTCAGTTAGAAGTGTAATCTTAAAAGGAGCAGGATGAATAGGTGCAGGTTGTAGGAAGGTTCCTGCGGGAGTCCCTGGGACAGGGGAAGGAACACAGATTATATATGATTCTCAGGGTAATGGCCTGCAGGCAGCAAGCTAAAGGTAAGGGGAGTAGAGAGAGGCTCACCCTGATTCTCAGGCAGATGCCTGTGGAATATAATCCTGTAGGGAGTAGACAGGCTCTTGCAGAAGGCCCTGGGTTACAGAGAAAGGACATGAGTGACATGATAAACTTTCTCTCAGCACCCAGGTCTTTCTGAGGGGTGAGTTTCTGACTGTTCTGTTGCAACTCTGACAGGTGTTTACTGCACAATAGTAGAGCATGTTTTTAGGGGCCTTAAATCCAAGCTGAGAGCCAGAAAAGCATTAGGTCTGGACCTTTGATGTTGTCAGATGGGTGTGTGGACTTCAGTGTCCTGCATAGCTTGAAACAGCCCCTTTCTGGTTGCTCATACAAAGGATGCTTTGGTAGGGGATTTTGGGAGCTGGGGCTAAACCTTTAAAGCCAGTTGCAGGGATTGACTAAAGACAGCCTCTCTTTATGTATGTCAGGCCTCTCTGAGAGCAGCTTGGAAACCACACCAAAGAGGTAACTGCTAGTTCCTGGGCAGTTGGTTGGGGTTCTGTTTTATCCCAATGAAGGTTGCTAAGTTAAGCCAAAGAAGAATTGCAGCCTGTGCTCTAATCACACTTTGGCGTCTGTCTCTCTTTCCTGCAAAGCAAAAACTGCAGCTGTGCAGAGAATTGAGTCGCCCAGAAAAAAGCATCACAACCAACAGTGAGGTCACAACTTCAAGGATGAAAACCTCTAGGCTACAGAATTACAGCAAATAAAACTTAAAAAGGCATCATTTTGCACTACTTTAAATTTATGAAGGCTATATAATATGCTTTTAGCACCCATTTTTCCCTTTTGTCATAGTTTTTGTCTTATACTATCATGACTGATTTCTACTTTAATCAGTCAACTAACTTATTATAGATGTTTAGCTATTAACTTGGTAAAGTTTCATATTTTAGTTTTCATTTAATGATATTTTACAATTTTATAAAGTGGATTCTCTTGGACATTACTTGGTAAGCAAATAAATCCCTTAGGGCTTGTCTACATTTACATTTTATAGTCCTCTACCTTGCTGGCTCGGGGGGTGAAAAATCACCCCCCCTTAGCACAGCAAGTCTGAGCGCTTTAAAGCGCTAGTGTAGACAGGCTCCGAGTGCTGGGAGACACGCTCCCAGCACTCGAAGCTAATCCCCTCATGGGGGTGGATTACCAGGAGCGCTGAGAGATCTCTCTCCTAGTGCTCACGCGCGACCACACTTGCACTTTAAAGTGCTGCCGGGGGAGCGTTCCCCCAGCAGTGCTTTGAAGTTTCCAGTTTCCTTAGAGTAAACTACAAGAGGAAAATATTTATGCTGTGATACAATTCCACCAGAAACCCACTTAGTTTACTAAAATCTCTGGGACATTATATTTATAGCTTTCTTTCCAACATAAAGATCAGTTCATTTTCATATTTTTTTTTAAAGGAGCATCGTACTTTCCCGCTTCCTCCTGGAGAAGAGTCGATCATATCAATGCCTGTACAATCATGGAGGATTTGCCCATTACAGATGACATGAGGTATATAAACATGCCCTTCAATGCAGCATTCTATGAATTCCATATTGTTCTCAGTTAATGTTCCCGTTTTATCTGTGAAGACATACTCAACCTGAAAAGAAATAAATTAATTAAAGAGAACTGGATATATTGTCAGACACTGAGAATGTCTCTGTTCATAACTCAAGTTGTATAATTTTCAAGCCCTAAGCTGCTGGTCCTCAACAAAGAAGAACACAATAGCGTCCTCTGGGGTGTCAACTTTTGTCAAAATACAGGCAGCACCTGAAAGGTTCTGCAGTACACGAGATAGCTGCAGAACTAAGTTTCACCTGACAAAGAATGTATGTGAGACAGCAGTGAAGCACTTAATCCATTTTTCTCACTTCCATCCTCCTCCTTTCCCGTGTTAAATCCCTTATCTGCAAGAGCTATTTCTGGAAACAGGTTGCACATGGCTTACACCTGTCAATGACTTGATATCTGATGCATAAGCCCAGGTTTTGATTATAGTTATACCAATGTAAATCCAGAGTGACTACAATGATGTCAACAGAATTACTCAAGCATTACATACTAACGTGTATGTAAGTGACTAGTAAGATCAGAATCTGGACCATAGCAATTATGCAAAAACAGACAAAACATAGTTACAGTGTAGGTCTAGCAACTGCACTCTTCACCTGAACATTAGTTTTTATTTCACCTTCCATAGAGCTTCATGGAATTCAAAACCCACAGTGGTAAAAAGAAAATGAAATGTGACCTCTAGCAGGGACAACTGATATGTCAGACTACTATAACAGCTCAAAATTGGGGTTTTTTTTTTTTTTTTTTGAGTAACTGACAGCAAGCCATGCCAAATACATCATTTAAACTAATGATGTTAATAATTTGTAAAGCAATACTTCTCCCAATTACTATTAATCATAATGTTTAAAAGCCTTTGAAATTATCACACACGTTAAAAGAAATAAGTTGATCCAATAGAAGGTATTACCTCACCCACCTTGTCTCTCTAATACCCTGGAACCGACATGGCTACAACAACACTGCATACAACTAAGTCCACTAAGTTTGGATGCACAACTTGACAAACCTCAGGCCTGATCTTCAGAGGCTCTGAGCACCTACAATTCTCACCAACTTCCCACTGACTTGGGTGGTCAGCACCTCTGAAAATCGAGCCTTATGGGTATCAAGTTGGACATCTAAAACTGAAGAACACTTTTGAAAATCCAGACCAAATCTTGAACAGCACATTTTGAAGTGACAAAAATTAATTATAAAAGCCAAAAATGACCATAATTAGGTTATTTTTCTTGAAGTGTTAGAAACTATTGATACATTTTTATCATAAATTAGAACTTCTATGAGGAATTTACCTGTCCTAATTCCTCATTGAGGTCAGAAGTATTCACCAGAGGTCCTTCACCTGTGTCCTCATCAAACATTTCTTCATCCCAAGTGAGGAAATAAGAACCAAGAAACTTCTGCATTTCCACTGTGACATACATTGATACAGGAATAATGTAGTTGAAAAGAACCATGAACGCAAGGAAGTCTGTAAATGCTCTAAGTATCTGCCAAAGAAACAAAACCAAAACATTGATTTTTCATTAATCAGTGGAAATTAAAAGATTAAAATGGTTATTTACGCGTTTATCTTTCAAATGTCTTTCAAACATTAAGTGGAACCATTTAAAAGAAAAATCTTCTCAGTTACTGTCAACCCTAAGCTTACATTTCTGCATTTCTCCATCACCGTCATTTTCTCTCCATGCTTCACTATACAGTGAAGTCAGAAACTGGCACATTTGTATACATCTGTTATGATTCCAACTTCACTACTAATCAAGCATGAGGAAGAAAGAGCTTTGAAGGAGAAACAAACTTTGTAATTCTCATAATTAAGTTACATATCAATGTATTACAAAGTTCTAGAGTTTCGAATGAATGACTACCTATGAATGATGAAAAATTAATATTCACAGAATATCATAAAAGAAAAACCAAAACAGCAAGAAAAGGTGGCAAGGTTTGCTGATTTGTACAGATTACAGGCATTTCCCATATTTCAAATAAAGGGCCTCCCTGTCTCAATGAAATAGCAAGGTATTCACATGTATATATTATTACTTTAATGTTTTCTCCATAGATAATAAATTACAGATTTTAAGCAATTTAGAAATAAAGGACTGAATTGTGCAACCTTTACTCCCATTAGTAAGCCTAGAAATCACAGTTACTAAGATCATACAAGTATTACTTGTGGGAGTAAAGGTTGCAAAATCCAATCTTATTGGTAAGAAAAATTATTTATGTGAAGAAAGGCTGCAAAATGATGCCCAAAATTAAGAGCTAAGAGTTTAATACTGATTTCTCAATAACTAATACCAGCAACAAGAAAACATAAACTTTCAATTTAGGTGGATTTTTAATACTGTACCAACTGAATACTAAACACTATTACTATATAGTCTCTTTAAGCTGGATGTTCGTTCAAACATAATTTTAAAGTGCAGAAAGACAAAATACAAGCTTTTCCAAACTGCACTGCCAGTAGTCTCAGCAAGGACCAGGAGAAATAATTCATGACTGATAATCACTCTTCACTAGGGGATCACTGGAAACATATGTGAATTTAGGGTGTTCTGAAACTATTTTGGTATTTCAAGTGTTTTCTTCACAAGATAAATTTTCATTAAAATATTCTGCAAATTATGGTTGCACAGATCTACTTCTGAAAGAACAATGACAGTGTTGTATTTATCAATCTACAGGAACAGATAAGACAGACATGGTGGGGCATGATATAAAAGTCCCACTTATGGTACATTTTTACAGCATGAGGGGCTAACAGGTGTAAACTGCCTCATTCACCTCGGGGTCATTAACTTTGTATATGATCATACCAATTTAAAATGTCAATACTGTTTACTATTTTACTGCTGTTCATTTTAGTATAAAAACTTAGCTAATGTGCTTTATGCAGTATAGTTGGATTAATTCAAAAGGACATGCTCCACGAAGCAGGTTCCATTGGAATGTGGTATCAAATATTTGAATTTTGTTTTGGTCCTTATGGGGGAATAGAAGGGAGAAGAGAGAGACAGGTGATGATATGGGAAGACCTCTGGAAAGAGATTGTGGTGAGAAGTCACAAAGAAAGGACTCCAAAAAAATATCCAACAAGTTCATTTGATTTGTTCTAAATGCCATTGAATTTTATAAATTTTCCTGTAGATATCCAGTGGCTCTAGTAATCCCCTAAGTGATTCTCAAAAGTCCTGAAATGGTTTCCCCTCAGACAGTCAAAATTACTTCTAATCAATAGAAGCTCATCCCCAACTTCAGAGACCTATTCATAAGCTACCATATAAAAATATATCATATCCCACACTTTGCCAATAGCTTCTAACATTCCATCATCTATTTTATTAATATGTTTACTTTAGACAAACATCTACAATTTATTCAATATTTATTTTTTAAAGTAATTAGATACCATGCCAAGGGGATTTGCTTTCCTTTAAATGATATAGAAATTTTAGCCTCTCAACTTTTCAGTTTTACTATTATCTATATACTATTTAAAAATCACTACTTAAAAGGTTTTCATGAAACAAGTGTTAACGAAACAGAAAATGTATAAAGCCAAAAAGATTGCAGGATACCTCCATTTGAATTTAGGATAGTATGGAAATATGTTATCCAAAGACTTAAAATTAAAAAAACAAACAAACAGAACAAAAACAACAGATCAGCATAGTATGGTTAAGTGTTGTATCTGCACTTAAAATTCAGAAATATATTTTAACTAGTGTGTGCTAAATGCAAAAAGAACAAGGGGGCAAAGAGACGTTCAAAAAGTAACAGAGTGACTTCTTAAAGTCATGTCAGCCAGTTTGTCTCCATTGTGATGTCACACATACCATGAAGCATCATTAACTAATAGAGCCAGTCAATATCGGTCTGGTAAGTGACACTGTTTCAGTAATATGGTGTCCTTTTGAAAAAATATTTCATATACTTTTTAAAAAATAGCTTTTAAAAATGTTATAGAATAGCTTTTAAAAATATTTTAAAAATAAAACATTTCTCTAACTCTACACCAACTCATCATACACTTCAACAGCAGGGCTTCCTGTTATCCGTAACGTCATACAATCATGTATTCTGGGATTACAGTGGAATGGAACTGTAACAATCTCAGGGGGACTAAAATAAAAACGGTAAGTTTACACTTTCCTAGTTACTATATGTCCCGCCACACTTTTCTATTTAGAACACTATAAAGAAAATGTTTTACATGTGTCACTTCTGAATATCTTGAGAGAAAATTAAATGTTACACAAACACACAGTAATTTTCCATACCAGGTTTCTTTTCCTTTCTGACTCTGTTTTCTGATTATACCACGGTTCATCACGAAATGGATCACTCTGCCAGACATACTTCAGGGTAGTATTTATTATTGCTTTACTGATTAGAATACAGAGGTATACAATAAGGAATACATTCATTGATCTAAAACAAACAAAAGAAAACAACTCTTTCATTAGTATATAAAAATGTACAGAGTTTATGAAAACTTTATACTGAAGCTCCTTAAATCTAATTAGTATTAATTAACAAATCTAATAATGTTATGATGTTAAATCAGTTCTCTACAGTATTTCTCCAGCGGAGAATAATATCACTAAAACCTGGTCTAAACTTAAAAATTTACCAGCATAACTTGATCACAGATTTTATACAAAAAGAACAGGAGTACTTGTGGCACTTTAGAGAGTCTCTAAGGTGCCACAAGTACTCCTGTTCCTTTTGCAGATACAGACTAACACAGCTGCTACTCTGAAACCAGATTTTATACACATATTTTACCAACATTACTATGCTGGTAAATGCACTAGTGTAGATGCAATTACATTGGCATAACTATCCTTATACCAGGAGAGCTTATATTAGTTCCCTGAACCAGCACAAACTACACTGGTATAAGCACTTTTATACTGATATAACTGCATCCATACTCAAGATTTTGCTCGTATAACTATATCAATATAATGGCAAAAACCTCCTCGTGCAGATGAGGCCTAACTTTCATCACAAAGCGTAAGAAAACAAAAATATTGTTATTAACATCAGTGATAGGCATGAACTGAAAGCTCTGACCTGTACACCTTTAACAATAAGAAGAGCTCCTTCACCACTTCCCAGCAGTTGTGAAAGGAAACAGGAGGTACACAGGCTGATCACCATAGCTTGCTTAAGCAATGGCATCCTATCTGCCACTCAGACACCAGGGTAAGGTTTGGGGCTGATAGTACGAGACTATATAATAATCCCCGATATCTCTGATAACTGACAACCAGTATCAGCCCACTAGCTGCTACTCCCCTTATAGATGACAGTGTGTTCAGAAAGCAACAGGCTTCCTTTTCAATCAAAATGGTTACTCACCTTTCTGTAACTGTTGTTCTTCGAGATGTGTTGCTCATATCTATTCCAGTTAGGTGTGTGCGCGCGCCGTGTGCACGGACGTCGGAAACTTTTTCCCTAGCAGCTACCCGTTGGGCTGGCTGGGGAGCCCCCTGGAGTGGCGCCGATATCGCATTCTATATAAGACCCTGCCGGCCCGACCCCACTTCAGTTCCTTCTTACCGGCTACTCCGACAGAGGGGAAGGTGCGGGGGAATGGAAGAGATATGAGCAACACATCTTGAAGAACAACAGTTGCAGAAAAGGTAGGTAACCATTTTTTCTTCGAGTGATTGCTCATATCAATTCCAGTTAGGTGACTCCCAAGCCTTACCTTGGAGGTGGGGTCAGAGTCAAGGAACTGCAGATTGAAGAATCGTTCTGCCAAAGGCCACATCATCCCTAGAGTGCTGAACGATGGCATAGTGGGATGTGCACCGAGGCCCACACGGCAGCCCTGCAGATTTCCTGGAGGGGAACGCATGCTAGAAAGGCTGCTGACGATGCCTGAGCTCTCGTGGAGTGAGCCGTGACCGCAGGCAGAGGGACGTTTGCCAAGTTGTAGCAGGTACGAATGCACTCGGTGATCCACGAAGATATTCACTGAGAGGAAACCGGAGTGCCTTTCATCCGCTCCGCGATGGCGACAAATAACTGGGTTGTTTTATGGAATGGCTTTGTTTGGTCTATATAGAAGGTGAGCGCCCTTCTAACAGAGAATGGAGGCGCTATTCCCGAAGGTCAGCATGCGGTTTTGGGTAGAAAACCGGCAGGAAGATATCCTGACTCACATGAAACGGGACACCACTTTTGGCAGAAAAGCTCGATGAGGTCTTAGTTGAACTTTATCTTTATGAAAAATGGTATAGGGCAGTTCACACGTGAGAGCCTGTAGTTTGGACACCCGATGTGCGGAAGTGATGGCCACTAGGAAGGCGACCTTCCAGGACAGAGAGAGGAGTGAGCAGGAGGCCAGCGGCTTGAAAGGGAGGCCCATAAGGCAGGAGAGGCCCAAGTTAAGGTCCCATGCAGGCACGGGCGGCTTAGTTGGAGGATGAATTTTTTCCAAACCTTTGAGGAAACGCTGCATGACTGGGTGTGCAAACACCGAGCGCCCGGCCATGCCTGGGTGGAACGCAGAGATGGCCGCGAGGTGAACCCTAAGGGATCCAAAGACTAGGTGCTGGTCCTTCAAGAACATCAGGTAGTCCAAGATGCACGGGATCGAAACATAGAGCGGGGGCACCTGCTGCTGAGTGCACCAGCTGTAAAATCTCTTCCACTTAGCCTCGTAGGTAAGCCTAGTTGACGGCTTGCGATATTCCAGGAGCACCCACCTTACCGAGTCTGAACAGGAACGATCAGCCTGGTTCAGCCACGGATCCTCCAGGCCGTGAGGTGGAGCGACTGAAGGTCCAGGTGTAGCAGATGACTGTGGTTCTCTGAGATGAGGTCGGGGCTGAGAGGTAGGTGTAGGGGAGCCCGAATTGACAGGTCCAGCAGGACCCGGTACCAACACTTGCGCGGCCAGGCAGGGGCCACCAGTATGACGTCTGTCTTCTCCCAGCGGACCTTGAGGACCTTGTGGACCAGCGGGAATGGTGGGACGGCATAAAGCAGTTAGTCCGACCACGTGATCAGGAAGGCGTCAGCTATCAAGCCCGGGCTGTGACCCCGGAAGGAACAGAAGGCTGGGCACTTCCTGTTGGTCCGTGAAGTGAACAAGTCAACTCGGGGAAACCCCTAGATGTGGAAAACAGAGTGAATGATGTCCGAGCAGATCGACCATTTGTGTGTGAGAAAACGCCTGCTCAAGCTGTCCGCCAGTACGTTCTGGACACATGGCAGGTACGAGGCTTGAAGGGTGATTGAGTGGGCTAAACAGAATTCCCACAGAAGGATGGCTTCTTGGCCTTGTTTGTTCAGATAGAACATGGCCGTGGTGTTGTCCGTTAGGACTGCTACGCAGTGGCCTTGTAAGTGGGGAAGGAACGCTTGGCATGCAAGGCGAATCGCCCTGAGCTCTTTGATGTTGACGTGTAATGACAGCTTGCTTTCGTGCCATAAGCCCTACATTATCAGGCTCCCGAGGTGGGCCCCCCATCCCAGGGCAGATGTGTCTGTAACCAGGGTCAGGCTGGGTTGAGGGGGATGGAATGGGACCCCGGCACCCACCATACGGGGATCCAGCCACCAACGTAGGGAGTCGAGTGTGCACTTTGGGATCGTGAGCGCCATATCTAGACTGTCGATAAGCTGACGCCAACCACATCTGTAGAATCCTGAGTCTTAGCCTGGCGTGTTGCACCATGTAGGTACAGGATGCCATTTGACCCAGCAACCTGAGACACTGTCTTGCTGTGGTGGTGGTAAACTTGCAGAAGCTGGTAATTATGCTTGCTATGGCCAGGCGCCGGGCCTCTGGGAGGAAAGCCCTCGCTTGGTTTGCATCCAGGACTGCACCAATGAACTCTATTGTTTGAGTAGGGGAGAGGACAGATTTGCTGACATTCAGCATGATGCCCAAGCGACTGAACCTGTCCATGACCAGTTGTACTCGAGACTGGACTTGTTGGTGAGACTGGCCCGTATAAGGCAGTTGTCGAAGTACGGGAAGATGTGCACGTGGTGTCAGCGAAGAAAAGCTGCCACGACCGCCATGAACTTGGTAAAGACGCGAGGGGCTGTGCACAAGCCAAACAGGAGGGCTGTGAACTGATAGTGCGTCTTGTTCACCACGAAACGGAGGAAATGTCTGTGAGGCGGAGTAACTGAAATGTGAAAGTACGCGTCTTTCATACTGAGGGCGGCATACCAGTCTCCTGGATCCAGTGAGGGAATAATTGTGGCTAAGGAGACCATGCGGAACTTCAGGTTGACGATGTACTTGTTGAGCTCCCTGAGGTCCAGAATAGGTCTTAGGCCTCCCTTTGCCTTGGGGACAAGGAAATAACAGGAGTAGAAACCCTTGCCCCTGAGCTCCTGAGGCACTTCCTCCACTGCCCCTAGGGCAAGGAGGGATTGTACCTCCTGGACGAGGAGCTGCTCGTGAGAAGGGTCCCTGAAGAGGGAAAGGGGGGTGGGAGGGCAGGATGGAATGGAAATGGATAGAATATCCCGTCTGCACCATGCGGAGGACCCAATGGTCAAATGTAATAAGGGACCAGGCATGGTAGAAACGGGATAGACGGTTCAGAAAGGGATAATTGTCCGGGGTGTGAGTTGATAGTCCGTCCTTCAGCGCACCTTCAAAATGGGCGCTTAGGGCCTGGAGGTGGCTTGGATTGTCCTTGAACCTGTCCGCAGGGGGGACGTAATGGCCTACGTCGAGAGTACCTGCTTCTCCGACGGGAGAAGTCCTGCCTGGGTCTAGGTGGGAAGGGGCGTTGTTGGGTGGTCTGGGGCTTAAACGGCTTTCTTTGGGTAGCCAGGGTATGCATGCCCAAGGATTTAATAGTGTTTCTTGTGTCCTTTAAGGTATGCAGATGGGAATCTATTTGCTCTGCAAACAGGCCCTGACCATCAAAAAGGAGGATCACCTCAGGAGGCCGGGTCTCTGACCGTGATGATGGCCGGGCAACCGGGGGGGCGCCTTGGGCCTAATGATATGCCTAGGGAGTCCAAAATTGCCACTGGGTTTGCCAGTTGGGCGCCAGGGGGTCATGACCGAGGCTTCCCAGGCCAGACTGGGGAATGTCAGAAACCCCTGAAGCTCTCCCCAATCTGCTGGATGGGGACTGGGATCGCGTCGGCCAAGGAGGAGCGGTGCATGAAAGGAGCAAGGGGGACACTGAGTCCCTTGACAGACAAGGGTCATACAGAGATCGGCATCATAGAGCTTTTTGTGACCATGACCTGGTGACCGGTGCCGCGATGGAGAGCGGTGCCACGAAGAGGATTGGCAACGAGTTGCGGGCCGGTGCCGTGACGACAGCCAGCGTGGGGATCGGCGCTCTGAACGGCGTCAGTCCGAACGGTGCCGTGAGGTTGCCGAATGTGACCTGGACCTCGAGCGAGACCATGTTCCAGCAGTCGGCAGAGACCTCGAGTGTGAACGGCTCCGAGGGTCGTGGCTGCGGGATCAGCGCCGTGAGTCTAACTGATGCCGTGAGTCAGACTTAACACTAAGATAAACTATCAACAATTAACTAAGGCCTGGTCTATACTACGAGTTTAGGTTGAATTTAGCAGCGCTAAATTGAATTAACCCTGCACCTGTCCACACAACGAAGCCATTTACTTCGACATAAAGGGCTCTTAAAATCAATTTCAGTACTCCTCGATGAGGGGAGCAGCACTGAAATCGACATTGCTGGTTCGAATTAGGGTTAGTGTGGACGCAATTCGATGTTATTGGCCGGGAGCTATCCCACAGTGCACCATTGTGACCGCCCTGGACAGCAATTTGAACTCGGATGCACTGGTCAAGTAGACAGGAAAAGCCCCGTGAACTTTTGAATTTCATTTCCTGTTTGCCCAGCGTGGAGAGCTGATCAGCACAGGTAACCATGCAGTCCGAGAATTGAAAAAGAGTTCCAGCATGGACTGTATGGGAGATACTTGATCTGATCGCTGTATGGGGAGAGGATTCCGTGCTAGCAGAACTACATTCCAAAAGATGAAATGCCAAAACATTTGAAAAAGTCTCCAAGGGCATGATGGAGAGAGGACACAATAGGGACTCACTACAGTGCCGCGTGAAAGTTAAGGAGCTCAGGCAAGCGTACCCGAAAACCAAAGCAGCAAACAGATGGTCCGGTGCAAAGCTGCAGACATGCTGCTTCTACGCTTAGCTGCATGCAATTCTAGGGGGGGCTGCCACCACTACCCCACCCCTGACTGTGGATTCCAAGGAGGGGGTACTCTCAGCCATGCCTGAGGATTTTGCGGACGGGGAAGATGATGATGAGGAGAGGACGAGCTTGCGGAGAGCACACAGCACACCATTCTCCCCAACAGCCAGGATCTTTTTCTCAGCTTGACTGAAGTAGCCTCCCAACCCTCCCAAGGTGGTATCCCGGACCATGAAGCCATAGAAGGCACCTCTGGTGAGTGTACCTTTGTAAATATTACACATGGTTTAAAAGCAAGCGTTTTTTAATGATTAATTTGCCCTGAGGACTTGGGATGCATTCGCGGCCAGTATAGCTAGTGGAAAAGTCTGTTAACGTGTCTGGGGGTGGAGCGGAAATCCTCTAGGGACATCTCCATGAAGCTCTCCTGGAGGTACTCCAAAAGCCTTTGCAGAAGGTTTCTGGGCAGAGCAGCCTTATTCCGTCCTCCATGGTAGGACACTTTACCACGTCATGCTAGTAGCAAGTAATCTGGTATCATTGCATGACAAAGCCTAGCAGCGTATGGTCCCGGTGTTTGCTGGCATTCAAGCAACATCCATTCTTTATCTCGCTGTGTTATCCTCAGGAGAGTGATATCATTCATGGTAAGCTGGTTGAAATACGGGAATTTAATTAAAGGGACAGAGGTGGCCGGTCCTACGGGGCTGTTTGCCTGTGGCTGAAAAGAAATCCTTCCCTGCAGTTAGCCAAGTGGTGCGGGGGATGGGGGGCACTGGTGCTGAGCTGTTTGCATTTGGCTAGCAGGGATCTTCCCTGATACCAGCCTCGCAGTGGGGGGAGGGGTAAAGTGATCATCCCAGATAATTGGATGAGGGGGCGGGAAGTTTGGTTTCTGCTGCTGCACGTTAACACAAAAAACGCAGCACTCAATGGGCTTTGCTTGGTATGGGAAAGGAGGGCGCTGCTTTTATGAAGGTTGCAGAAGCCGAAAGACAATGGCTTACCATGGCCGTATGCAAGCTGAATTCTGTTGCCCGTCCCTGCGTCTGTGATCTCTAACACCAAAGCCGCAGGCACTCAATATTAAGATGCAAAATGCGACCTTGTACTGAAATCACATGTGCTGTGTAATGTGAATAGTGTTGTTCACCATGAAAGAGTACACATTGTTCTGCAAAATGTATCTTTTTAAATACTTCTCTCCCTTTTTTCCCTCCCGCAGCTGCAATTTTTTCAAGCCTCCCTCCTTCGTCCCGAAGGCTATCTCAGATAAGGCGGCGAAAAAAACGCACGCAAGATGAAATGTTCTCTGAAATCATGCATTCAACCCACAGTGAAAGAGCTCATTTGAATGAGTGGAAGGACACAGTATCACAGTACAGGAAAGCGGCCAATGAACATGAGGACAGGAGGAACTCTCGAGATGAGAGGTGGCGGCAGGAAGATCAGAGGAGGCAGGATGCAACGCTGCAGCTACTGCAGGATCAAACGGACATGCTCCAGCGTCTAGTGGAATTTCAGGAACTGCAGCAGGATCACAGAGTGCCACTGCAGCCCCTGTATAACCGCCCTCCCCATGTTCCATAGCCCCCTCACCCAGATGCCCAAGAACGCGGGGGGAGGGGGGAGGGGAGGGAGGCTCCATGCACCCTGCCACTCCACCCCAGTGGAAAGCCCAAGCAAAAGGTTGTCATTCAACAAGATTTGAAGTGGCCTTTTCCTTCCTTCCCTCTTCCCACACCCCACCCGGGCTACCTTCTCAGTTCTCTCCCTATTTTTATAATCAATTAATAAAGATTACATGGGTTTTAAACTATAGTGACTTTATTTCCTTTGAAAGCAAGCTGTGATTGAAGGGGGGAGGGTGGGTGGCTTACAGGGAATGAGTCAATCAAGGGGGCAGGTTTTCATCAAGGAAAAACAAACAGAACTCTCACACCATAGCCTGGCCAGTCATGAAACTGGTTTTCAAAGCTTCTCTGATGCGTAGCACTTCCTGGTGTGCTCTTCTAACTGCCCTTGTGTCTGGCTGCGTGTAATCAGCAGCCAGGCGATTTGCCTCAACCTCCCACCCCACCATAAATGTCTCCCACTTACTCTCACAGAGATTGTGGAGCACACAGCAAGCAGCAATAATAATGGGAATATTTATTTGGCTGAGGTCTGAGTGTGTCAGTAAAGTGGGCCAGCCAGGGGCGGCTCTAGGTATTTTGCCGCCCCAAGCATGGCAGGCAGGCTGCCTTCGGTGGCTTGCCTGCGGGAGGCCCCCGGGCCTGCAGATTTGGCGGCACGCCTGCGGGAGGTCCGCCAAAGCCGTGGGACCAGAGGACCCTCCGCAGGCATGCCACCGAAGGCAACCTGCCTGCCGCCCTCACGGCGACCGGCAGAGCGCCCCCCCGTGGCTTGCTGCCCCAGGTACCCGCTTGGTGTGCTTGGAGCCGCCCCTGGCGCCAGCAACCCTTTAAACGTCCAAATGCACATTCTACCACCATTCTGCACTTGATCAGCCTATAGTTTAGCAACTCCTTACTACTGTCCAAGGCTGCCTGTGTATGGCTTCATGAGCCATGGCATTAAGGGGTAGGCTGGGTCCCCAAGGATAACTATAGGCATTTCAACATCCCCAACGGTTATTTTCTGGTCTGGGAAGTAAATCCCTTGCTGCAGCCATTTAAACAGATTAGTGTTCCTGAAGACGCAAACAATATTCTCATTGTTATTAGTGTTCCTGAACCCTTCCCGACCATCCCACTTTGATGTTGGTGAACCGTCCCTTGTGATCCACCAGTGCTTGAAGCACCATGGAAAAGTACCCCTTGCGGTTTATGTACTGGCTGCCCTGGCGCTCCGGTGCCAAGATAGGGATATGGGTTCCATCTATTGCCCCAACACAGTTAGGGAACCCCATTGCAGCAAAGCCATCACACATGTCCCAGAGTCACTACCTTTGGTAGCAGCAGCTCAGTGATTGCTTTGGCTACTTGCATCACAGCAGCCCCCATAGTAGATTTGCCCACTCCAAATTGATTTCCGACCGACCAGTAGCTGTCTGGCGTTGCAAGTTTCCTCAGGGCTATCACCACTCGCTTCTCAACTGTGAGGGCTGCTCTCATTTTGTTGTCTTTGTGCTTCAGGGCAGGGGAAAGCAAGTCACAAAGTTCCATGAAAGTGGCCCTACGCATATGAAAGTTTCGCAGCCACGGCGAATCGTCCCACACCTGCAACACTATGCGGTCCCACAAGTCTGTGCTTGTTTCCCGGGCCCAAAATTGGCGTTCCACGGCATGGACCTGCCCCATTAACACCATGTTCTCCAATGCGCTGGGGCCCGCAGTTTGAGAGAATTCTGTGTCCATGTCCTCCTCACTCTCGTCGCCGCGCTGCTGCCTCCACCTCGCCTGGTTTTGCAGGTTCTGGTTCAGCATAAAGTACACAATAATGTGCAAGGTGTTTACAACGTTCATGGCTGCTGCGTTGAGCTGAGCGGGCTCCATGCTTGCCGTGGTATGGCATCCGCACAGGTAACCCAGGAAAAAAGGCGCGAAACAGTTGTCTGCTGTTGCTTTCACAGAGGGAGGGAGGGAGAAGGGGGCCTGACGACATGTACCCAGAACCACCCGCGACAATGTTTTTTGCCCCATCAGGTATTGGGATTTTAACCTAGAATTCCAATGGGCGGGGGAGACTGCGGGAACTATGGGATAGCTACCCACAGTGCAACGCTCTGGAAGTCGATGCTAGCCTCGGTACTATGGATGCACACCGCCGAATTAATGTGTTTAGTGTGGCCGCATGCACACGACTTTATACAATCTGTTTCCAAAAATCGATTTCTGTAAAATTGGAGTAATCCCGTAGTGTAGACATACCCTAACAAAGGTAACTACTAAGAGAAAGCTAGAGATTAGTGGAGCACTTGAGAAACAAGACACCACTGTTCCAACAACCGACACAGGCGGTAAGAAGGAACTGAAGTGGGGTTGGACTGGCAGGGTCTTATCTAGAACGCCATATTGGCGCCACTCCAGGGGGCTCCCCAGTCGGCCCGAAAGGTAGCTGCTAGGGAAAAAGTTTCCGACCTCCGTGTACATGGCGCGCACACACACCTAACTGGAATTGATATGAGCAATCACTCGAAGAAGAACCATTCATTTTGCTTGTGTAGACCATCATTCATTTTAGATAAAACACAGAAACCCTGCCAGAGACAGACTGGTAGTACAATGTTTCTGCAGTTTGGTTCCATTTTACTGTATTTTAGTATGCTGTTCCAGACTGAAGTGCCTCAAAGGAGTTTTGTCTATTGAACTCAACATTTAAATGCTAAAAATGTGGAATTGTAAGGGTACTGGAACATGGCATAATCTGGTGATTCTGTCAGTGGATCTATTCTAAGCAGCAAAAGTTACGATACTCTAGAATGGTAAAGTACAGCTGATTTCTAAAAGGTATCTAGCATTAAGAAGTGTTGTTGTTTCTAAAATATAGTCATCTGTTCAATAAGAGGAACAAACATCTAACAGGAGCCCATAGTGACACACAGAAAGATGCAACTTTTACTAAGACTTTCTTCCACTTATATTCTAGTTAATGAAATGTATAGTTTTAGCATAAACAAAAATGTGTCTGATTATTTTTTTAAATCCAAACATTCTTTTTGCCCCAAAATAAATATTAAAAAAGGATAATAGAAGCTTTACTTTTCAACAGCAGATCGTTTCTGTGATTTTGACTGGTAATTTAATGCCATCTTAGTTTCCATGCCAGTGTATATAGCAACACCTGAAATAAGAAAAACTATTTTAGTAAAGATTGTGATTGAAGATTGTGAATGCAAGTGTTCTTGATCTTGTGCTGTTCACTGAGGATATACAATCCTGACATGAATAAAAAACATCTCTGATTGCCCTGCTATTTACATACCCTACCATTACATCCTGCCTTGGCCATATGAAGAAAAAAATACTGGTTCAGATGATATTCAGAAATTACAAACAGTTGTAACATCATGGTTAGTACAGGCAAACTTTAAGAAAGAGAGGTTGTTCACTTTGTATAATAACTGGAGGTTCTTTGAGATGTGTGGTCCTATCTGTATTCCACTGTGGGTACACATGCACTTCATGCGCCTGAGATTGAAATTTTTTTGCTAGTAGTGTCCATTGGTCTCCACCTGTGGTCCAGATGAAAAGCATAAGGGGTAGTGAAGACTGACTACTTCTCCTGTCCCTTCCCTACCACAAATCATGTGAGAACCCAAGCAGAGGGCAAGATGGACAGATAGGGGAATACAGCTAGAGACTACACATCTCAAAGAACTCCAGTTACTATACAAGATAATTAGCCTCTCTTTCTTCAGGTAATAGTCCTTATGTGTATTCCACTGCACATTGATGAGGAAGGAAGAGTATGCGAGGACCTACACAGTATGGATAACTGAAGGACTGCAGATCCAAATGAAGCATCAGCTGCAGAGGCTTGTATTAGAGCATAATGTCTTGTGAAGGTATGTATAGAACTCCATCTTGCGCTTTGCAGATGTCTGTCAGTGGCAGATGAAGTGATGCTTGATGGGCCCTCACATTTTGCAGAGGAGGATATCAACTAACTGATAAAACAGGATACAGCCTGAAATCCACTTGGAAAGCCTCTGAGAAGATATCACTTTGTCCCTTCATCCATTCTGCCAACAAACAAAACAAACGACGTAGGTGATTTCCTAAAAGTCAACATGTTCTTTGTTGGAGGAGTGCCAGTGCCTGGCATATATCCAGGGAATAAAGTCTCCTCTCCTCATTAGCAGCATGCAGCTTCAGAAAAAACAAACAGGTAGATGTATAGTCTGTTTTAGGCAAAAGCCCCAGAGGACTTTGGGGGTGAATTCTGGGTGTAGCCTCAGCATAACTATCGTTATGGAAAATTGCATAAGGTGGATAATCCATAATGGCACCTAGTTCACCAACCCTTCTTGCTGATGGGATGGCCATTAACATGGCAACCTTCACAGAGAGATGGGAGGAGCATGTCACTAAAACAGTCATCAAAATGGTCATCAAAATGGTGTGAAGACGACCAGATTAAGGTCTCATGCTGGAGTGGGTTTAGTTACTGGAGGGAAGGTTCTAACTAGACCGGGGTCGGCAACCTTCGGCACGCAGCCCATCAGGGTAATCCGCTGGTAGGCTGTGAGACATTTTATTTGCATTGACGGTCCACACACATGCCCCCACACAGCTCCCAGTGGCCGCAGTTCACCGTTCCTAGCCAATGGGAGCTGCGGGAAGTGGCAGCCAGAGAATGGTGAACCATGGCCACTGGGAGCTGCGGGGAGCTGTGCCTATGGACGATCAGTGTAAACAAAATGTCTCGCGGCCTGCCAGCGGATTACCCTGATGGGCCGTGAGCCAAAGGTTGCCGACCCCTGAACTAGACCTTTTAGAAAATGTAATTACTGGATGGGTGAAAATAGAGTGGTCATTGACTGGAGGGTGGCAGGCACTAATTGCCACCATGTGAACTCATAGGGAGCTGAGGACTTCAGGGTGAGCAGATAATATAAAATAATGGGCATGTCCGGTAATTTGTGGCCATATGGCAATGTCAGGCCCAAATAGAAAATCTCTTCCACTTAGCCACTTTCTGATGGATTCCTTCCTGCTCTTGTTAAGGATGGCTTGAACTGCTAACAAACATGTCTGTTCTAGATTTGATGTCCATCCAAATACCAGGCTGTGAGGTGGAGACACTCTGGATTGGGATGTCCAATCTTACCATTGTCCTATATCAGAAGGTCCAGAAAGATCAGAGGCTGATGGGGTCAAGCTGACAGCTGGAGAATGTTGGGCAACCAAAACTGTCTAGGCCATCGGGAAGCAATGAGGATGATCACCACTCTATCTTGCTGGACCTTCCTGAGGACTCGAGGTAAGAGAGGAATGCAGAGAAAGGGGTACACAAGGGATTAGGATGGTATCTCCTTTGGAGTCCTGACCTTTAATTCCTCTGGAGCAGTATGTCTTGCATTTACTGTTTTCTTGTCCTACTAATAGATCCCAAGAAGGGAATCCCAATTGCCTGAATATGCTCTGCACCACAGGGTCATGTAGCTCTCATCTGTGGTTGATCATGACATCTATGCTGTGCCACTAATGTTCTGTGTATCCTGGGAGATGTACTGATGATAGGGTGATTTTATGACTAATACACCAATTCCATAGGTTGACCATGTCTATGTACAGGGATATGCACCTCGCGCCCCCTTTCTTCTTGTTGTAGCACACTATTGTGATACTGTTTGATATCACCTCAATACACTGGGATTGTACAAGCAGTAAGAATTGCTTGCAGGCCTCTCAGACAGCTCTCTGTGCCAGTACATTCATGTGCATCCTGGACTCTCAGGGAGTCCACGTCCCTTGTGCTGTGTGTTTGTCCAGATGGGAGCCCCATCCTAGGAGGGAGGTGTCTAATAATCCTCTTCTGGGAGGTGGAACAAAGAAAACTCCTGTGCACATCTACTTGTTGCACTGCCACTGCCTGCTTGGCACAGATACCATCTGAAGCCAGGCTTGTGGGCAGCGAAGCCGAAGTCTCACAAATGGTATCAAGTAGGTAGAATGCCATGTGACACAGGAGAATAAAACATGTACAACTCAATGACTGAGGGCTCTGAGTTGATTGATTAAATTATTCAGTGACTGAAATCTGTCCAGAGGTGCGCCGATAAATTCTGTGGTCTACAATGGAACTAAAATGGACTTTTCTGTGTTCATGCAGATTTCCCAGTGGCACTAGAAAACTGAGGAGAGATGAGGTTGATGTCAGTGCCTCCTCCTGATGAGCTCTCTCTCTCAATAGCTAATCATCCAGGTAAGGAAAGACTATTGAGCTGTGGTGTCAGACATGCTGCCATGACAGAAAGTACCTTTGTAAACACTCTGGACACTGTTGCTAGTCCAAAAGGGAGCACCCTGAACTGATAATGATTGGACCTACAGTGAATCTCAGCAATCTTCAGTTAGAGGGTTAGATGTTGATATGAAAATAGATATCCTTCATGCTGAGACCCATGATCCATTTGTCTCTGTTTAGGGACATAATTATTGATGCCAGGATAACCATCCACAATTAGGGTTGCCAACCCCCCAGGATTGGCCTGGAATCTCCTGGAATTGGCATTGATCTCCCAGTGACTATTGAAAGCAATCCAGGACATTTTAATAGGATATTTTAAGAAAATTACATTACGCCATGTTGGGGAAAAAATATTCCTGGAACAGCTACAGTCAGACTTGGCAACCCTATCCACAGTCTCAATTTGCAGATAAAGACATTGAGTTATTGGAGGTCTAAAATGGATCTCCACCCTCCTTTTCTTGGATATGAGGAAATATTTGGATAAAATCCTCCCCCCTCATATTGAGATGGTACCAGCTCTACAGTTCCCTGCTGAAGTAGGAGTCTACCTCCTGAATTAGTATCTTCTTATGAAAGTGGCCCCTAAAAGGGAATAGGGTTTTGAATGGGGAGGATAGAGGAACTCTTTGTGTATCTGAACTGGATGATGTTAAGAACCCATTTGTCTGTTATCTACTAGGCATGGAAAAATTCGGCTATTCAGCCACCAAAATGGATGTCTGGGTCAGAAGGAAATGGCGTCTCAGTTGGTTAGCAGCTCTTGACGGTCTTGTCAAATTACCTCTTGATATGAAGTTGTTGCTGAAAAGAGGAGGAAGGAGGATGAGTGTTGTGTTTAGTTTTCTGGATCCTCTATTGCTTCTGTGGTGGTTTGTATCCCCTTTGGGGGTTGTGGTCTTGGTTCATAAGGCTGTTTAGGACACTTCCTCTTCAGTGCTAGTGTATATAAAGTTAGGGACCATACTGTTGCCTTGGAATTCTTCAGTGAGTGTAAAACTCATCTGTCTTTTCACTAAATAAATTATTCCCATCAAATGGCAAATCCTCTACAGCTGATTGAACCTCCCTGAGAAATCTCAAGAAGTGCTGCCAGGATTTGTAACACAACGGCAGTTGCTATTAACCTTGAGGACATGTCAGCTGCATCAACTGCAGCCTGTAGAGATGTTCTAGCCACTAATCTACCCTCCTCAATAAGGACCTCAAATTATGTCCCATTCGCTGGAGGGAACTTATCTCTGAATTCAGAAATTGTTGAATAGTTGACAAATTGTATTTCGATAGCAAGACCTGGTAGTTGGCTATTCGGAATCGCATGCTGGTGGACGTAAATACCTTTTTTCCAAAGAGGTCTAAACTTTTGGTTTCTTTACCTGGGGGGGACGGACCTTGGGTGCTGTTACCTACTTGTTCAGTGGCTGCCCGAACCCCCAAAAAATTCAGGCAGGATGAGTAAATAAAAATGCTGTTACCTTGTCTGGGAATAAGTACCTCTTTTCTACCCTCTGAGGAGCAAGGTGCACTTGTAGCTGGAGCATGCCACACAAGCCTGGCATGCTCAAGGATGGCACTGTTAATGGAGAGTGCCACTCTGCTAGGTCCTGCACTCTAAACTATCCAAGAGTCAGTAAGGTGTCTCCTGAATTTGCTCCAGAAGAATCTGGAGCTTATCCATAACGTCAACAGATCTTGAAACCGTTTTTGGTCATCTGGTGCAGACCAATGGACACTACTAGCAAAAAATTTCCAGACTCAAGCACACTGACAGCGAAATGCACATAGGGACCTGCATTAGAAGCAGTAATATTCACATTCCATTTCTAATTCACATTTTTTCATCTTGAATCTACACCATGTTCTTCACAATTCTTGCGTTGAAGTGCCTTTTGACATGTTGTTACCCAATGCAACTGAACAAAGTATTTGTGAATAGTCCACATTGTAATTCTAGGTTATTTGTCCAGCTTCAATTTTAGAAACTAAATGATAGGTTATAAGAAATATTCTAAACAAGCCTAAACTACATGATGTATCCAAGAATAAAAGAAATCCACAGATTTTGCTCTCTTCAGCAGAACCTACTCATTCATTAAAAAAACTATTATAGTTTTGCACAGCCCCATTAATAACAGCTTCAGAGACTAAAAAAATAGATTAAATACAGCAATTATAATCAGCTGTAAACAAAAAAAAATGTATCCAAGGTACACATTAAATCAGATCTAATGTATCCTGGGTCATAACTCATTACTAAAAATAAGACACACAGGCATGTGTGCTGTGCTGGGATAATTCCATATGTTGGGTATGTTATTAACAAGGTCAACAGCAACTGCTCAAGAAGTGGCAGTATCTCAGCTTGACACACATCTTCATTGAGTTTATAAAATAGTCCTATGAAATTTAAAATAGTAATAAAAATACATATTAATTATACTAATTACATTGTTCTTTATTCCAAGTAAGGAAGGGAAATTTGACAACATCTCTCCTCTAGTCATTTCCTGCTGGGTTCTTCTGGAGAGAAAAGGTTGCAAATTTTTTCTAGATATCTTGCCATTCATAGTCTCCCCTCTTGGAAAGAGAAGGTGGTGCATCATGGGACATGTAGTCTAGTCAAGGAGCCTGACCCATAGAGGAGAATGGGGACATGAAGCAACTGAACTACAACTTCCATGATGCACCGTGGCAGCATTTCCAAATAAAAATATTTCAATTTTTTGGTGATTGGTTTGTAAACATAAAACTGAAATTTTCTGCAGAAAGCAGACCCTTTATGGAGGGGAAAAAATGTTGAGATGAAAATCCAACTCTCTGCTGAAGAACAGTTTTAAGAGAAAATGTTGGCCAGCCCTACGTATATTAGGTTGGGGTAACAATTCATTTGCCCTAATGATTCAGCAACAGAGACTCAACATTTTCCAATGGCTCATTAACAGCTAACACAATTGAGCATTTGAGCACACACTGCTAGCCTGCCACATCCACACCAAACCAACAAATTTGTGGATTAAAATCACACATTTATGTGCAGAATTTAAGGAACATTTCCTTCCAAGGTCTATTGTTGATAGCTAGTACTTATTGATTACTACATACTAAATCAATTGTTATTTAAAAAAAAAAAGGGGGGGTGTCATTGCTACTGTATGTCAGTTGTGATTATCTCAGTTCTCTTAATAATGACAAAAATGCACTCTGTGGTGCAGATGTAGTTCAGGCAATGCAAGGGAAGATTTATGCTCAAGTGATTGTAATTATAGATTTTTAACTTGATTTAACGTTTACATTTTAACTGAAAATGCATTTTCATCATTTATTAATTTAAATATTTACCAAAGATTCTCTCTGTGTTCTTTAAAGTAGCTCCTCTAAGAAGCAGATTTTCAGATCCTAATGGCCTACAAAAGATAAAGGATTATCAAAAATATATTAAGTGTTCAGAAATAGAAAACAGATTGTTATGAAAGTCACATGAAACATAACAGGCAGTATTAGCTACAGAAAATAAAGTATTGCTCATTTGGTTAAGTGAAAGTCTACATTTAACAAGCAACCAACATTTACAGTTTGCATTTGGGATTTTTTATTAAAGTATTATGGTCAAGATTTTTAGATATAGGAATACCTAAAGTTAAGCTCTTAAATTCATACTTAGACACCTGTAACCTGATTTACAGAAGCACTGAGAATCCAACAGCTACCACTGACTTCAGATTGAATTTGGACCATAAACCTCAATATACAAAGATAACTGAAAAATGCATTACGGAGTTTGTCCCACCAGCATTGTCCAAGACATACATGCCATATCGTAACCAACTTATCTTGCTTTAGTTCTCACCCCTGAAAATTGTACAGTCTAATTTTGTTCACTGATTAGGATGGGAAACTCATTAGGATGGGAAAGATGGCTGCTTTCCAGCTCTCTTTCTCCCTCCCTTTTCAAGTTAGCTGTAAAGAAATTTGATGGAACAAAAGTTTTAGACTCAGATTGGTATAAACTAAGCTTTAAGTCATCCAAAGTTTTGAGAATGTATACAGTACTTCAAATATATCTTATGAGAAGCAAGTATTTTTATACAGCATGCTGGGAATATGTGTGCTAAATATCAGCAATGAATTGAAAACTATTTTGCAATCTTGTTGAATTTAAAGATATGTTTTGCTTGGTCCTTCATGGAAAGGAAGTTTGGATATCAAAAAAGTAGTGTTTTTAATTTGAGTCAGCACTGAACTAGAAGAGTGCTTCAGCACTGTGCTAAAAGGTGCTGTGTTTTAGAAAAGATGTAAAGCCTGGACCTGACCACTTGTAGACATTTCATGACACTGTAAGGTATCGGCTGTTAATGCCAATTTGTATAAGGGAAGGTTATTCCCAGTAATCTTGTTTATCATCTTTCTCTTTTCTCCTATCCTTCCTGGCCACAAGTCTTATGGACAGCATTCAGACTCCACCAAATCAGGAAGCAGGAGGAAAATGTGTCAGTCATAGTCTGTACATAAGGCCCAATCCATCCCTAAATAGCCTGAGGGGAGGTGGGGGAGATGTAGAATGGGAGAAGACTATAAAAATAGGATTACTAATGTCATATGTCCCTCTTCTCCCATCCCAATTGGCAAAAGCCCTTAGAGATAGTGGATGTAGTATATGGTGTCATCCCAAAGGACGGTTCACGTGTAGTGAAGCTTGGAAAACCAACTAGCCAAACTAAGTGTCAGTGGCAAAAGACAACCAGCTGGTAGTGACAATTGAAAGTATACAGCTATGAACAGATGAAATATAGAAGAGGCAAATAGAAGAGGCAGATATCTCAACTCTGTATGCACCAGAGTTTGCTATACCATACCATACCATACCACACCACAAGAACAGCGACACTTACGATGCAAGGACAAGCTTTTCATAGTTTGGCTATAGACACAAAATACAGTCTTTCATCTATAGTATTTTTACTGGTGGCCTTGCTTTTATTGCAACTCTCAAAACAAAGAGAATAGTTGCTTAGAGTCTGAATTTTAGCCATGAACTTTATTGGAGAAATATTACTGAATTAGGACCTTCTTGAAATCTGCCTGTAAAATGCTGAGGATGCACTAAAAGAAGCATCGTTATACATCCTCCCCTTTCTCCAATATCCAGTGAATGAAGATACACTAACCTAAGAGAATGCTGTCATGCTCACAAAGGCTTCAGCTCACAAAGGCCACTCAGCAATTTCCTCCAAGAAATCAAAGTTAAATAGCTCTACTCAATCTCCAGGCCATCCCTCAAGGCTAGGTGTTGTAAGTTGGGGAAGCTGGCTGGTCTCAGTTAGCAGTTCTGGCCTATTAGATAGTATCTACGGAGAAGTATACAGTGATGCTCTTGAGGTCAGAAAACCAAAGACGATGGGGCCACCAAGAAGCCAGCAGGATCATTTATATATAGCCTAATTTCTCTTGCAGCTCTACAGAACAGGATTAGGCCAGGGAAACAATATCCCAGTTCCTTGCTTCAGTCTCAGGCCAATGTATCTTCCCCATGGTTTGGGGACAGAAGTACTTTCCAAAATGTGGTTAGTGTAGCTTGTTGGAGTCAAGCCAATTGACTGTTCTGGACTCAGCTGCTGGCACACCTCCTGGAAGAATTGAGGTGCAGGCTCCACTTTCCCACTGTCCTGGACAGGAGCTCCCCAGCTTAAGAGAGAGACTGTTCTGAGGGGGCAGGGAAAGGCTAAATCCAAACACAGATGGGGCAAGTGGGGAAGGAAAAGAACATGGAGCTACATGTTCCTATTGCCTGTTCATATATACTACTGCAGTCTGGCTGTTATTTCCCTAGGGCCCCACTGTGCTCAGCGCTGTATACAGAGAGCAAGAGGCAGTCCTTGCCCCAAAGGTGCTTATAATCTAAATAAACAAAACAAACACACACAAAAAGGACAGGGGAACAGCAATAACATCCAAGCAGAGTGAACTGAGTTTTCATTTGCAAACATCAAGCTAGTTCCGTGATCTGGCGGTATTGGGGGGAGGGGTCAGGTGAGGTGTTCTGGTGGGAAAGGATTAGCTAAATGGAAAGGACAGGGGCTATTGAAGGAAGGAATAGAGAGAAGAAAAAATGGAAGGCACGTAGCGTTAAACTGAGGTGAAGAGATTATGCGTAAAGGGATTTAAGCAAATAGCCAGTCAGCTCAGGGGAGAGAATGTCCCCCATAAGAGCCATAGAAATTAGCCAACAGTGCTTGCAGGAGCTACCTGAGTTTGCTCGAGGGTAACTGTTTGGTTGGCTCCACCCAGGAATTTTTCTTCTTCCTCAACCCCACATAGTACAGAGAGGTATGGAAGCAGGATGTTCCCCAGGTCACAAATGATAATACCAACATGCTGGAGCTTTGGGTTGAGACAACAAGGAAAGTCTCATTTCCTAGACTCAAAAGAAGTCTGAGTGCAAGAGGCAAGTATCATGGCAAGAATGAGGATGGTGCAGTACATACCTCAGACCCAGTGTATGCAGAGAGGAGGAAGCACCATATAGGACTGACTCCTTGACAGACAGAGTGAGGGGAGAAAAGGTCAGTGCCACTAAAGGAGTGGGAACCTCTGAAGATGGAAATGAGCCCAGAGTGGTGGGGAAGGCCAGGGTCTGCCTTGGAATCTACGCTATGTTTGAAGGGATTACCCTCCGAAGCAAGCAAACGGTAAAATGGGGTCATAAGTGGAGGACAGACCTTGGTCTTACAGCACTATACTGCCTTTATTAAAATGGCATTGCAAGGTTCTATAATTCACTGACTCACTGATTTGCATTTCAAATTTGCTCAAGTTGCAATGGTTTGCTCTGCTGCCTGAATTAGGCTTCTCAGATATACCTGTGCAATCCTGTTTTCAGATGTTATCAGTTAGACCTGTGCAAGCACTTACAGCTAATGGGGTACACAGGTTTCCTGAGGGAGCCAGAACACCTTGACAAACTAAGCAGGGAGGGCCAGGAAGATCTGGAATAGCAGGAATTCTCCTCACCGACTGGGCTCACTGGTAAGAGAACTGACACCCTGCAGTCTCTTACTGAGGTTAAGCAGAGGCTTAACAGGAGCCACTCTGAGAATGCAGAGCCCTGGCTGGCTCCTTGGTTACTGGGCCCCTGCAAGTAGCTACAAAAGGAAAAGCTTGAGCCCAGTGCTTTTCTTCTCTTTGGGTTGAGACCTGGACAGAAGCACATACAGGAGGGGGATCTTCTTTCCCTCTGTAGATGAGGTCCTTGATAGTGCAGACAGGAGAAATGGTGCCTCCTTGTGCTTCTTTGTTCATCTTTGCTTTTCCTCTCTAGCTTTGCTTCTGTGGTTCTTCATTCTCTTCTCTTGCAGAAGAATAGTAACAAATAAGAAAGTACACAGAAAAAGAGAGAATTGCTCTTCCATGCTTCCAATGTGCAGGCGACAACAAACAGAGGAAGTGGGCAAATTAGAGTTTATAATCTGCAGATAAATTGATCTGTGGAAAATGAATGCTGTGTATATGGGCTCTTGCCAGACAGAACAGGAGATGTACTGCCAGTATATTTTGTTTCTCCAAGTTTCCCCAATAGTTTCAGTTGAAAATTTCTTCACTTCCTGTTCCAAACTGTTGAGTGGTATTGCTGTGCACAATTATATGCTGCCACGTTTCACTCTAGTGGCGAGTTGTCTCTCTCTCTCTGGAATTTTTCATTCTATATTTTAAGAAGCCTTATTATAAGAAACACTAAATTTGTGACTGCTCAGTGTTGTCTGCAATGTTAGACCCCTATCCTGCAAAGCAATCTGCCTGCCTGTGTGGAGTCTTGTGAACTCTGACAGCACTCTGTCTATGAGGCAGGATCACAGCCCTCAGCTGTGCACCCTGCATATTGTTTGCAATACACTGAAGTATGAAGGATAAGAGCATATGACTACTGTTCTCTCAGGTTCCTCAGAATAGTGAGTCACATTCAAGGTTGAGGTCCTGATCTTCAAGGCGTTCAATGGCCTAGGCCCAGTATATCTAAAAACTCCTTAGATGAGGACCGTGGTTGACAACTCAATTCCTCAGGCAGAATGGAACTTTCTACCATATGGTTGAAGCTTGTCTGAGCAGGAGACAGACTGGAATGAACTCAGTACCATTACCTTCTATTCCATGAAGAAGTTGTACTTCTTTGACTTGCCTTCTCTAACAAACACAGCAATATGTATATTTAAAACAAACACACACACCCCCAAACCGCTATCAAAACAAAAAACACTACACTGCACACACAATTCTTCCCCTGCAGAGAAGATGAGAAAGAATTAACTACATGTGACAGACAGTCATGTTGCTTAATGTACTACTGGAAAGTGCTGAGATCCTACAGTGAGAAGGGTAGCGTAAGAACCTATGTAGAACAATACAAGTAGAACAGAATGAAGCTATTCAAGGAAGCAATGTCTGAAATAGCTATATACTGTGCATGCAAAGCAATTTGGGATTGTAAACAATACTATATAAATGTAGTAAATCAATTGTTAACCCTTACATTCAGACATCTATGATACAGACAACCACAAAGTGCTATCAAAACAGATCACAAACCTAATATTAAAAACAAAATGTAACATAAAAAAAGCTGATTTAATAGATGAAGCATAAAATATTCGCTATACACAAACCTGAATTTTGTAAACTTTTAAAACAAAAATTCCTACTATAAAACCAAGACAACATACTTCTCCCTCAAGATCACCACATATTCAGGGACAAAAGAAACCTAGGTATTGTACATTAAAAACCCTCTCTCTGATTTACCTTGCAATAGGTTCATTCCTATCATGGTAAACATTTATTCGACCAGCAAATCTGTAAGAGGAAAAGTACTTTAGTATTAATGCCAGATATTAATTTTTTTTATATAGAACATATGCACACAAACATAACTTGAGAAATATTTGTTAAACATTTTTAATATCTGAATTATGACTATCTGAAATTTTATATACTCAGACACTGCATCTCACTTCTAAAAAAACTTGCAAAAATACATTAAGATGAAGATTATTTTTTAAATTATCTATGAAGGTTCTATATGGTATAAAAGTTCATTAAATATTATATGGACTACATATAATCAAAATAATAGAGAAGGAAGCCTGAAAATTTGGATTTATTTAAAACATATTAAACTTTTTATAAACTTCACTTTTATAAGCCAGCATTTGAAGACATCAGTTATAACAGTGAGTCAATAAAAGGTTGTGTGTAACAAAGGCGAATGTGGTTCTAAGGTTACTTGCAGACCTCCTAATTAGAGCACATTTATCCACTCATTTTCAATTCCTAAAAGATATGGTTACTTACCATAACTGTCGTTCTTCAAGAAGTGATGCAGCTGTGTATTCCATTTAGATGTGTGCATGCCCAGAACACCAGAGCTGAACAATTTTGCCTAGCAGTACCCATAGCAGGCGGCGCTTGTGCCTCATGGCCATAGCCCTCCCCTGGCTACAATGAGGCGGCGCTACCACCACCCCCGGTGAGTTCCTTCTTACTAATGGTGGCTGGAGTCAGAACTGTGTGTGGTTCTTAACCTTGCAGTCCCTTGGTTTTAGACTTAATTGTTCTAGTTGCATACAGTTAGTACGTACCCTTAATATTAATATTAGTTAGCTTAGTTAAGTATTTTCCCTGGTGATGCCCTCACCAGGGCTCTAACATTGTGTGTCAGGGGTGGAGGCAGGCAATCTCTAGTAACAACCTTCACACAAGAGCTTGCTCTGCTTAGGCAAGGCTCACATCAAAGAGGTGTTCGTTCACAAAATGGACTCAGGTGGCTAGACACCTTTGCCTAAAGCAGCATCTTCTCAAGCAGGCCAGGAAGTCTGTCTCAGCACCAAGGCCTACAGAGGATCGGAAGTCGTCCTCGACCTCGGTGAGTGGTACTGACTTGCACTCTGGAACTGGCCCCTCTCTGAAGAGGTGAAGAAGACACTCCCCATTGAGTGTGCCAAGGAAAAGGTGTTAAGACCAATCAAGACCGCTCCAGGCTTTGTGGAGACTCTTCTTCCTCTTCCAGGAAGAGTACGGTTATTGCCCCCCAGCATGCAGGAAGAAGCAGGTCCTTCCAACTGCTCCCCAGTCTTATGAAGGGGTGTGTGAGACCACATACCATTGACTCCAGTTCCAGTCCCGGGGCACCCACTGAGTCTGGTATCAAGGGTGATGCCGGCACTGGTTGTTTCCACACTAGTGGCATATCAGAAGGTGGCAGACCTCCTTTGCCTTTCCATCCCAAGCTCACCATTGGTCCAGGACTTTGCCAGGGCTATGGCATTCTCAGCCTCACTGCCTGGATGGGCAGCTGAACCTTGAGGTGTATGGGCACCGCAGACTGTCGAAGTGAGGCCATTGCTGGGCTCAGCACAAGGGATCTCCTTAACACTGGGTAACTCCTTTGCGGTGCCAATGTTACTGTGGCAGCATTTCCTGCCCTCTACCTCAGCACCATTAGCAGCATTGGTATCACCACTGACTTTAGTACTGACACCATTGCCAGCGCCAGAGACAACTGAGGCATACTCTGTGCTGGCTATGCTGTTTCCACCATTGCACCAGTCCTTCCCTTGCTGTGGGTGACAGACGAGTCAGGCCGGTTGCTTGTGCCTTCAGGGCTGGCTCCACTTTTATGCCCTGAAACCCGTCTCCTCGGCATCCAGGTCAGGATCCTCTTCCACTCTCCATCACCTGGCCCATATACAGGACTGTTCAGGGAGCAGCACTGGTACTGAGTTCAGCATTCTTCCTGCCATAGGGACGGAGTCCGTAGCGACTGGCCACCAATGTTTTATCCTTATGCTCTGTAGCCCCCATAGAATCTGTGGGATGCTCCTCAATCGTGGAGGTTGCCCTCCCCATCCCACTTTAAGGCAACATCAATGGGTGCTTCAGTGGCTGGGGCTGTTGACCTGTCGAAAGTTCAGGCACCAGTTGTCCTTCCCCATGTGGAGCCTCCAGAGTTGTCCCATCGGGGTCCGTGACCCATCACTGGCACAGTTAACTGCCTCTTCATTGTCCCTGGACAAATTCAGCAGTGCCCAGCTCTCCTTTAGTGCCTGAGGATTTCAAGGCCTTCAAGGACCCTTTGCGGTGTGTGGCTGCTTCCTTGAGCATCCAGGTGGAGTTCTTGCAGGAGAACATCTGTAATTTGCTAGACTCCATGGAAAGTGACTCTCCCCATTAATGATGCGCACCTGGAACCTGGAAAGGTTCTTTGGAGCATGCCAGCTTTGGTGCCACCTAGGGGAATGTGTTTGCAGAAATGCTACTTTGTACTGATGCTGGGATTTGAGGGGTTTTACTTCCACCCGGCCCCTATATCCCTGGTCATAACTGCTGGGAACGACATAGCTCAGCTGGGCAAATTTAAGTACACTCCTCAGGACAAGGACTCTAAATGGCTGGACTAAATGGTAGAAAAATCTACACCTCTTCCCTGCCAATGTTGTTTGCTAACCAGCAGTAATTGTTGTCCAAGTACAACTTTGTAAATTGGACAGTTATGTCTAAGTTTACAAACCACCTGCCTGAAGCCTCCAAGGAGAAATTTTGGGTGATTATTGCCAAAGGCTCCTTTGTAGCAAAGATGTTGCTGCAGTGTGCACTTGACGTGGCTGACACTTTGGCCAGAGTGATGGTCTCAGCTATGACCATGAGAAGGGCACTCTGGCTGCACAATTTGGGCATTTCTCCTGTGGTGTAGCAGGCAGTAGACGACTTGCCCTTCGACAGTCAGGTACTTTTTCAGACAAAACCAATGAAACTTTGCACTCCCCTTCAAGGATTCTAGGGCTACTCTATGTTCTTTGGGGGTATATATGCTGCTGGCCAAAACATGCCATTACAGTGCCCAGCAACAGTGCCAGCAGCAGCACTGTCCTCAACACCCCTTTAGGCAATCTTTTTCTCCCCTGAGACAGCGGGACTACCTAGAAAAGGACATAGGTCCCAAATGGCGGCATTTGGGCTCTGGGTTTTACCAGTCAACACGACCTACTCCAGCACCCCCAAGCACCAAGTTTGACTCCTTTGTCCAGTTGGGACTTCTACTATCTCATTCTCCCCGCCATTTGGGGACAGACTAGCCTGCTTTCTCAATGTTTGGGGCTTGATTACCACCAACAGCTGGGTCCTAAGCATTGTCAGATCAGGCTATGCTATCCAGTTCCTCTTCGCTCCTCCTCCCCACACTCTCTCCCAGTCTCTCTTCAGGGATCCCTCTCAGGGGATACTGCTCCTCAAGCAGGTCCAATCTCTACTGATTCTGGGTGCAGTGGAAGAAGTTCATCTGGTGCACCAGCATTAAGGTTTTTATTTCTGGTACTTTCTGGTTCCCAAATCCAAAAGGAGGGGCAAGATCCATTTTTGACCTAAGCAGCTTCATCAAATATATAGGATGCATGAATCTCTGAATGGTAACCTTGTCAACTATCCTCCTGGGTTGACTTAATGACTGGTTTGCTGCTCTGGACCTTCAGGATGCTTATTTTCATGTGGTGATCCTCCTGAGCCACAGAAGATTCCTCCAGTTCATTGTGGCAAACCACCATTTTCAATATGTAGTCCTCCCTTTCAGTCTGTCTTCTGTCCTTGGGTTTTTAACCAAGTGTATGATCGTGGTGATGGCAGACCTCAGGAACAAGGAACCTATGTCTTCCTGTATCTTGACAACTGGTTACTAAGGGACTGGTCCAGAGAAAATATTCTCATGTACCCATTATGCTGTGCTTGCCTAACCATCTAGGTCTCATCCTAAACAGTGGGAAGTCAACACTGGTCCCCACTCAGAAAACTGAGTTCACTAGAGCCCTAATAGACTCTACACATTTGAGAGTTTTTTTGATGACTGACCATTTTCAGACGTCTCACTTTTGTCTTGGGTTCTACAGTTTCAACCTTCCAAAACAGTTTGCACGTGTCTGAGGCTCTTGAACAACATATCCGCATGCACTCAGGTGGTTCAATTTGCTTTCTTCCAATTCAAATGCGGCTCAGGACAGTTTACTGTCCAACCCGTCACCTCCTAATCCACCTCCCTCTGTTGATCCTGGCCTCCTTCCAGTGGTGAATTGTTCAAAGGAATGTATGTCAGGGCATTCCCTTTGTCTGGCTATTAACAACCAGGACTATGGTCACCAACACTTCTCTGATGGGTTGGGGAGTACATCTGGTGTTGCTGAATGTTCAGCGTCTGTGATCGAAGCAGAGTGCTCCCCTGCATATCAACATAACGCATGTCACAGTCTTCTAGATCTAGACTGTGACATGCGTTTGTTAAGAAAATGTGTGTTTTATTTCTTTAGTATATGTTTTAGATCTGCTGTTTTTTCCTAATATTATTATGTGTTTTAGAGTTGTTGTATTAGGAAATATAGCATTAAATAAAGGTTACTTTTGTTTTTGAAGAATAACTGCCTGAGTGTAAATCCTTTCAGTGGAAGGCTGTATCTGTCTCCTCCCAGGGGTTAACAGAGCTAGTCTGTTATGGTGGGGTCCTCCAAAGGTCGGAGAGAAACCCTCTGGTAAAACCCTGGCAATTCCCTGAGGGTGAGCAACCCGCTTTCACCTACTAAAACCCCCTTTCACCTACTAAAACCAGACTAATTGAATTCTGAGTTACAAATGTAGGCTGGCCATTATAAGGGAGCCTGGAGTCTGCTCTTGGGGGCAACAGAGGGGGCCCTCAGTCTGGCCTCTCTGATCAACACCTTCCAACTCAGGTGGCAATCAGCTCTCCTCTATGCTTTACCTCTGATCCCTATCATTCCACAGGTCATCCTCAAGCTGAAAGTGGATTGGGTTAAGCTTATCCCCATTGCCCTGGCATGACCGAGGAGGTAGTGTTGGTTTTCTGACCTTCTCACGTTGTCATTCAGCCTCCCATATCTTTTTCTCTCCATCCTGACCTGCTCACACAGAATCACAGTTGCAATTTGCATCCTGTGCCCAGTTCCCTGCATCTCACTGCATAGCTGCTCAGTGGTTGAATGAAGAGGAAGAGCAATGTTTGCCAGCTGCTCAACGGGTCCTACTCAATAGTAGAAAGCCCTCTACCTGAATGGCCTATTAGGCAAAATGGAAGTGGTTTTCAGTGTGACCTTGGCCCATGAAATTCAGCTGATGTTGGCTTGCATCCAGGACATCTTGGAGAATTTGCTGCATCCTCAGTCATGGGGCCTTATGCTTAGCTCTGACGGGACCTCTGGTCAAGCCAGTCAGTCATCTTGTCACTTTCCTTTCCTGTGTAAAAATAACTGCATTCCTGGTGGCGATAACATCTGCAAGGAGAGTCTGAGTGTTACAGGCTTTGATGGCAGAGCCTCCTTATGCGCAGGTGTCCAAAGACTAAGTGACATTGCAGCTGTAACCAACACTTATGTCTAAAGAAGTCTCTCAGTTTCATTTGAACCAGGTGGTGTATTTACCTGTTTTATTTCCTAAGCCACATTCATCCCTGGAAGAGCAGCACCTTCACAGGTTAGACATCAGATGACATCTAGCCTTCTAGACTAAACCCTGTCATGCTTTGCCTCGTCTACTTGTGTTGTATGTGGACTGTGTGAAGGGCCAGGCAGTCTCTTTACAAATTACTAAGTGGATAACATCCTATATCAAGGCTGCATACAAAATAGGTGAGGCTATGCCCCCTCCACGGGTGTGAGCTCTTTCTATGAGAGCACAAGCTACGTCAATGGCTTTCTTAAGTGACATCTCAATTGGACATTTGCAGGGCTGCCAAATGATCATCCATACATACACTTACAAACCATTTAGGAATCACCTCTCTGCATCATGGACAACGTTTGAACCCTGGTGAGGGCATCACCAGGGAAAACACTTAACTAAGCTAACACTAATACTAAGAGTACTAACTATACACAACTAGAACACCTAAGTAAAATACTGAGGGATTGTGAGGTTGCAAACACACATTTCTTAACCCATGTTTTGAACATCTTAAAAATGTAGGAAAAAAGATTTTAAAAATCAAATTTACATGTCACTATTTATGCTCCTTACTTGCCTTTGAATTGCCTGTCTGCTTGGATAGGACAATGAAAATCCGTTTCACTATGAAGTTCTTAGATTGCAATGCTTAGGTTTCAAATACTGCAGGAGACCGTTTCTTTAAAAAATCAGCCACTTCACTGGATTTTTATTTAGTTGTCTTAAATTTAAATTTTGGGCTAAGTTTGAATTGATAACATCCCTTCAATAATTAATTACATTATTTTATAGTTTGTTTACAGGATACCTTAGTAGCATACACTAAAGCTATAAAAATACAAATCATTTTCTTACTTATAAAGGTCAGGCTGAGGTTGTTCACATTCAATGGTAGCATTCAGTGCATCGATATCTTGTTCATTATGAAATGCCTTGGTATCTTGAACAGCATAGTAAGTCTAGAATGAAGGAGAAAGGTGTAACAAAAAAACAGAAGCCAGAACACATGCGATGACCAAGTTATTTATGTAATTGAAAGAAGAGCCCTGAAGTAGGTAAATTTTTCATATTTTGTGTTAAGACTGTCAAGAACCATGTAATAATGATTCTCATTAAAAAATAAGCACTACCAAATACAGATCTGGAATTTTCCTCTGCCTGTCATAACTCACATATAGTTCATACTGCAAAGAAAACTGAATCACTCTTTTCTTCTAATCTAAGCAGCCTAAATTCTAAGTGGAATATTTTTGCTTTTTCTTAACCTTTTACATAAAAGATTCACATTTCCAAATGGGTGCATGCCTCGGTGCCCCCAATCTTGCACAAACCAGGGTTTCACATATGTATATGCATACACAACTCTAGCTCATGCTTCACCTCTGGGTGCCCATGTTTGGCGCATACAAAAGTGCAAGTATACATAAGCCAAGCACCAGTTAGAAAATTCCTCATAAAATGGTTCAATGGTATGGAAATAAGTTAATGACAGTGTAAATGAAAAAAAAATCACACAAACCAGTATCTTTGCTTGCACTATTATATAGGATGTTACTGTGCACTGTATGCAAAAAAGTTTGTTATAGCGTTTTTAAAATAAAAAAATATAGTATTTTATTACTTTATGACTAGATTCACCATCCAAACTAGCTGTTGTAACAAAACATGTCCCATCCCCTCTGCTGCTTGATAGAAATATTAAGTCACATGGGAATGTTTCATCTTCTTTTACCATCACAATGTCTCCAACCTAAAAAAAAATAGAAAAGAAAATATGTTTATCATTAGTTAAATAGCCTAAAGATCAGATTCCAAGGATGAAATCCTTGTTCTATCAAAGTCTATGCAAAAATTTTCATTGGCTTTAATAGGGCTGAGATTTCATCACAAGACTAAGGAACTGCAGATACAATTCTCAAAAGGAGTACTACATCCTGTAAGACAAATAATACTTAGCACTTGTATAGTATCTACCCTCTGAGGATCTCAAAGCATTTCACATTCTTTTATTAAGCCTTACAACATCCCTTATAGATTTGCATGTGTGTGGTATCATCCCTATTTTACAGATAAAAACATTGATGCACAGTGGAGCTGGGAACGGCGAACCACGGCCACTGGGAGCTGCGGGGGGCCGGGGCTGTGGATACTCAACATAAACCAAATGTCTCACGGCCTGCTGCTTATAGTGTGCCATCATACAACAAAGTAGCTCCCACAGTCAGAGATTACTTTAAAGATTTTTTCCCCCGCATAGGCAGCTTCTGATATATTTTTTTAAACTCAAATTTAAGTACAGCAGGTCACAGGTAAAAAAACTGCAAGAATTTAGTCATGGGGGGTGTCAAAATATCAAAGTTCCAGTGAAAAATGTAAAAAAAAATAAATTTTGGAATTTTGATGAGCTGAACATTTGATTAATATGGATTTCTTGGGTTGCCTACTTTATCATGCTAAGATCATAGAATATCAGGGTTGGAAAGGACCTAAGAAGGTCATCTAGTCCAATCCCCTGCTCAAGGAAGGACCAATCCCCAACTAAATCCCCAAATAGCTCCCTCAAGGATTGAATTCACAACCCTGGGTTTAGCAGGTCAATGCTCAAACTACTGAGCTATCCCTCCCCCCAAGTATGCCCTTATCTAAATAGTTTTTTAGTTAATCATTGTGCTCTTGACAGAAGGATTCCGTGTGGTCACCATGAATTTCATAACAGAAAACTATGACATTAAACACTGAATTTTGACATCACCAAAACAAACTTTTAGGAGGTGAGCAATTCTAATGATGCACAATATTTTGGTAATTGACAATGACCAATTATAAAAGTAAAAATCAAGACAGTTTAGGTAGGACTTGGTAAAATGTATTTTTACATTTCCCAGATTGTGGAAGGAATTCCAAATGAATTAGCTCAGCCATCAACCCAACGTCCATATCTGCATACTTTCAGATAATTTGGGTATTTTTGCTTACATTAGATTTTTCATGTTAACATTTGCATTTGAGAAAACTACAATGGGGGGGGGGGAAAACCTTGACTGAAGTGACATTATTTCAACCATAACTTCATTTAAGATTTTTTTTCCTATAAGTTTCCTTTGGGTTTTAAAATGTTTCAGGAGTTGCTCAGGTTCCTACAGTTCCTACAGATCTGACAAGCTTGGCAGGGATGGATCCTATTCTTTTCCAGACAGCCTCCGACACTCATATGTTGTTTCCTTCCTCCTTTTCGCAATACCAGATATTTTCTCCTCTACGTTTCTTTCCTTCATGTGCTCCTCCTATACTATGTGGTTTCCTGCCTTTCATTCCTCTCCTAATGAGCACCCATATCTGGGCTATGCAAAATATATCATGCTCTGTAAAGCACTTGTCAGGCCAAACACAGCTTGACAAGTATTACTGGGGCCTTGCATGCTTTATAAAGCACACAGTGTCATGCATTGTCATGTTAACATGATTGCAGCCCCATGGTTGTGTTCCCTTGCCCCCCCTAAAAGGCACAAATAAAGATGAAACTACTTAACAAAAAACACACATTTTGATAGTCTAGGTCAAGAAGTTTTGCAGATTAAAATAGACCAAAAAAGCATTAGTAACATTTCTGTGAATGAAAGGATTAATTCTTCAACCTTAGCCTCAAAAATGCATTTGTGGTTTTAAGTTTGGGATAAATTGTACCAAAAAACCCAAGTGTCAATCTTGGATTAAGACCTGACAATGTGAAGTTTCAGGTAGTCAGATCCTTACAGGGAGTGAGAGTAAAAATCAGGTTTCTACTGGAAAGATATATTCTTCCATAGATATGGTTGAAACTAACACACAACACAACAAGACCAAGTCATTTTTGCTACAGAAAACATACATGCATTTAAATTCTCAGCCATAATATTGTATTAATAGTTTTGTGGGTTGAATTTTCTTCTTTTTAAGAATCGAAAACAAGAAAAAAAAATTCAGAGCATGATACCAGTGAATATATTCAAATCACATTTCTTAAAATTATAATATAGTAATTCAGAGGCACACTGGTGCCATAAAATGTCCAAACTGCCTAGAGGCACTGGGATTAAGAAACAACAAAAGGAATCCAAGATGGTTTGTCATCTAGTGGATACGGGTAAAACAGACTTGTCACTAGAGAATGGGAATGAAAGGCTTCAGATCTGTCACAGGGAACGATGGTGCAGGGGAATACAAGAGGTCAGTAAGATTATTTGAGTGTGTGCTTCTAACAATTAGCCTGTGGCATTAACACTCCACTTTGCTTACATGTTTGTGCAGAAACAAGGAAACATTATATTACTACAAACTTATAAACAAACTTGGGAAATGCAACCTAGATGCAGCTACTATAAGGTGGGTGCAAAACTGGTTGGAAAACCATTCCCAGAGAGTAGTTATCAGTCGTTCACAGTCATGCTGGAAAGACATAACAAGTGGGGTCCCACAGGGATCAGTTCTGGGTCCAGTTCTGTTCAATATCTTCATCAATGATTTAGATAATGGCACAGAGAGTACACTTATAAAGTTTATGGATGATACCAAGCTGGGAAGGGTTGCAAGTGCTTTGGAAGATAGGATTAAAATTTAAAATGATCTGGACAAACTGGAGAAATGGTCTGAAGTAAACAGAATGAAATTCAGTAAGGACAAATGCAAAGTACTCCATTTAGGAAGGAACAATCAGGTGCACACATACAAAATGGGAAATGACTGCCTAGGAAGGAGTACTGCAGAAAGTGGTCAGGGGATCATAGAGGACCACAAGCTAAATATGAGTTAACAATGTAAAGCTGTTGCAAAAAAGCGAACAATGTAAAACTTTAGAGCCTACTAGTCCACTCAGTCCTACTTCTTGTTCAGCCAATCGCTAAGACAAACAAGTTTGTTCATATTTACGGGAGATAATGCTGCCCACTTCTTAGTTACAATGTTATCTGAAAATGAGAACAGGCGTTCACATGGCACTTTTGTAGCCAGCATTACAAGGTATTTAAATGCCAGATATGCTCAACATTTGTATGCCCCTTCATGCTTCGGCCACCATTCCAGAGGAAATGCTTCCATTCTGATGTTGCTCGTTAAAAAAATAATACGTTCATTAAATTTGTGACTCGACTCCTTGTATGTCTCCTGCTTTGTTTCACCCAAATTCTGCCATATATTTCATGTAACAGCAGTCTCGGATGATGACCCAACACATGTTGTTCATTTTAAGAACACTTTCATCACAGATGTGACAAAATGCAAAGAAGGTATCAATGTGAGATTTCTAAAGATAGCTACAGCACTTGATCTAAGGTTTAAGAATCTGAAGTGCCTTCCAAAATCTGAGAGGGATGAGGTATGGAGCATGCTTTCAGAAGTCTTAAAAGAGCAACACTCCAATTTGAAAATTACAGAACCCGCACCACCAGAATTAAATGTGCTTATGTTTACAAGAAACAAACAGTGAATTATATTTATATTGAAAATGGTGGCAAGAGTAATTTTTTTGACAGTGAGGATTTAAGAATACCTGACTGGCAGTAGAACTACAGCTGCTTGTTTGAAAAGGTAAAGATAAAGGGACCCAAAAAAACTGTGTCATAAGTATAAATGGTCTTAAAAAAAAATACTGGGCTAGTGAAGAGATCAGAACACCAAATGGAAGAGTCACAAGGAATTTTGCCAAGAGCTCTGACAAGAGAATTCTGGCAAAACAGGAGGCACCAGGGGGAAAAAAAAAAAGGTATTTCAAAGAAATGCCCATCAGTGGTTTCAAACTGTTGACATTCTGAAAATTGAACCAGGTAGGCAAGTTGTTTTGCTTATGACAATTAACAGACATTAGTTTCTAAAAATAACCCCCAAAATATCAGGGATGCAGGTACAAATGTAGAAATCTAAAGAAGAGGCTTTATGATGCTGAAAAGGTACAAAGCAAGGATTGTATTCTGATTGGGCTGTGTCCTCTTTGCCAGGAGAGGAATTAGTTAATGGATTTTGCATCAAAACTGGATTAAAAGAGGCTATCTTGCTGGAGACAGACAGACAGACAGAGATATGAAAACAGAAGAAAAACCATGAGTGAAGAGCTAGAAGTTAAGAAAGATATAATGAAAGGAAAAGAGAGTAGAGAGACAACCCAGCATAGAGAATGGATAGGGGAGAGCCTAGCAAAGCAATGATGAGGAAGGAAATGCTATAGCTTTTTACAATATTTTATTTAATCAGTTTTAAATTATTTTTCTAAAATTTTATTTTCCATATTGATGTAGTGAATACTGTAATCTTGAGTGCACTACATTTTTGTCTAATTTGTTTTGCAAGTGGAGGGAGTGGGGGAGAGTTAAGCCTGATCCCTAAAAGAAAACCCAGTGTTAGATGTTACTTACTCTTAATTTTCGGCTTTGCTTTCTAACCAGTTTGCCATGCTGAATGAAATGAACAGGGCATTGGTTCATTGCATTGTCTGCTTTATGTCGAAGCCAATCTTCATAACCCTATAAAACAGCGAAGTGGAATGGAATAAAGTTAAGGAAATGCAGCTAGCCACACTCTACATTGCAGTTGTAGATCAAAGCTTTCTTACAAAAATAGTTAAAGAATTTTCCATTACAAGATAATTAAAAGTAAAGCATATCACTAAAATCTTTATAATAGTTTATTATTTAGCAAATCAGATGTGCTTAAATAACATAAAAGTGAAGGTAATCTGATGGTGTGAGTAGGGTTTGTGAAAAAATGCAGAGCCACTTCTTGATCTCTGGTAAATAATGGGCAAAATCCAGCTCAACTTCCACCACTCCTTGCCCAAGTGCTCTGAAGGGTTTCTATAAGAGTGGCTGCTTAAGAGACAAAGTATTAAGAATGTATTTGGTAAGGTTGGGCTCAACATTAAGTGATTACAGGGCTGGAATGAACTACAAACCGGGGAGTTTTCCTCTTTGTTTTCTGATTACACTGAACTATTATTTGGTGTACACAGTACACCAACCCTCCAGAATAAGTTTGGAGAAAGTGACCTTGCTGATGCTTATTTTGGTTGATGAATTATTCCACCAATTTATAAGGTTACATTAGAGAGGAACAAATACAAATATAGTTGAAGATCTCATCAATACAATGATAACTCTGCTTTCAAATTTGTATAGCCATATTATAAAAATTTTAAAAATTAGTTTTACTATTTTATTAGTTTTTTTAAAAAAATGAATAGATACTTTTTTTTGGAGGTGCAAGTTCCTCCTTCTTCCCATCCTCCCCAAATCTCTCTTGCATTAACTCCATGGAAACCCCTAATGTACACAAAGACCAGATGCTACAACTGATATTTAAATAGAGAGCCGACCTAAGCAGCTCTTTTGCTTTAAATTCCCTGGAAATTCCTAGAAACAAAGCAATACATGCCATATATCCAGGGGCAGAATTCAGCATATTGCTTATGATTAATGACAACTGGAAGATGCAACAACAGCTGCTAACAATATCAGTGACAGTTCACCCCACAGGTTTTCCATTCTTTTTAGGAGAAAGTGTAACTTCAAGCTTATAAAGGATTTTCTATGGCTGTATTTTTTTTTTATTTTTAGAGATGCACCCATTACATGTGTGCAGGAGCATACACACAAATTAAAATGCAATTTGACCTGTCAACCAAATATGAAAAGGTAACTCCAAAATCCAACTGAAGACACAAATATACCCCAGCAATGGGAGGAATCAAAATGCTGCTGTTTGTAATTCTTTTAATAACTAATGAATGAGAAAAGCCCAGATGACCTTTGCATCATGCCACTGAAGGTCATGCTCCAGTCCACAGGCTATTGGACCAGCAGGAAAAGCAAATTCCAGAGGCTACAGCCATCAATTTAAGACATCCTGCCCTAGTCCTCAGAAATTCCAATCAGCTAATCTCAATTGTTGTGGTAAAGAAATACAGTAGAACCTCAGAGGTAAGAACACCAGAGTTATGAACTGATCGGTCAACCACACACCTCATTTGGAACCAGAAGTTCGCAATCAGGCAGCAGCAGAGAGGAAAAAAAGAAAGCAAATCCAGTACAGTACTGTGTTAAATGTAAATTATTAAAAAATAAAGTTTTAAAAAAATTGACAAAATAAGGAAACTGTTTCTGTGCTTGTTTCATTTAAATTAAGATGATGAAAAGCAGCATTTTTCTTCTATATAGTAAAGTTTCAAAGCTGTATTAAGTCAATGTTCAGTTGTAAACTTTTGAAAGAACAACCATAACGTTCTGTTCAGAGTTATGAATGTTTCAGAGTTATGAACAGCCTCCATTCCCAAGATGTTCGTAACTCTGAGGTTCTACTGTAGGTGATTCCCCAGGCACACAGAGCCTAAAAAACAGTGGGTTTAAAGGCTGTGATTTCAAATCTTATTGGAATTCAATGCTTTTAGTTCCCTTAGGCATGTTTGAAACTCCTTGCCTAAGAGATCAATATCACCACTTTGAATTACACCCAGAAATGAATAGAGAACCAGTATAGTCTTTGAAGCACTGTGTAACATGCTCCCAGCAGCTAACACTGGTATGCAAGCAGCCCACCAAAGTCCACACCAGCTGTAGCTTCTGAGGCCACGTCTATACTTACCCGCCGGGTCGACGCGGCGAGTTCGACTTTTCGGAGTTCGAACTATCGCGTCTGATCTAGACGCGATAGTTCGAACTCCGGAAGCGCCGCGGTCGACTCCGGTACTCCACCGCGGCAGGAGGAGTTGCCGGAGTCGACCTTGGAGCCGCGGAGTTCGCTTCTGCGGCGTCTGGACGGTAAGTCATTCGAACTAGGGTAGTTCGAATTCAGCTACGTTATTCACGTAGCTGAATTCGCGTACCCTAGTTCGAACCAGGGGCTGTGTGTAGACCAGGGCTGAGAGTAGTCACAAGGGGATACAAGTGTAGTCTTATGTGGAACACTTTGTAATAATCCAGTCTTTGTTTGACTGTCGTCAAACCACAACAACAGATTGTTAAAAATAATCCCCCAAATCTTAAAGTGGGAAAGCCACCCGTAAAAAGGTAGCTGTTGTGCTTCCCATAACCACCTAGAGTCAGCAAATACTGAATTTGACTGCAAAGTATAGTCAGTCATGCAGCGTGAAGGAATGAAAATGCTGCTGTTTGTAATTTCCATTACAACTAATGAATGAGAAATGTGTAGAATGAGTATTCTCTGCATTCATCACTGCCAAGTGACTTGAAACAACTATAGTGGTAGCCAGTTATCCCAGTACAACACAATGGAAATAAGTTTCTTTCTAGGGACCAGAACTGGGGCAAGCCCAAATGGAGGGATGGAATATTGGAATAAAGAGGCCACATTGCAAGCCAAAAAGTTTTGAACTGAAGTCTGTCATATTAATTTCTCTTGGTGTCCTATAATCTCCTCAACTTTTTCTCTGAGCACAGAATACTTTTATCTGAAGAAGTTAAGAAAAATAATAACTGGCTAATGTCTGTATAAAGAGTGTTGACTCCTGGCACTGAGCAGATAGCATCACACAATTTTGAGCACTAAAATGTTAATAGAGAGTCTAAAACAATTGTACCCTCTGTTGTATCACATTAGATGGAATATATTGGACCAAAGAATTAAAGGTGTCAACACGATCCTGTCACTGTCCAATATTAAACAATGTTAAACAAGGCTTGGTAGACAGAGATCTTAGCCTGCTTAGTACCATGGCAAACGCACTAATTTTTTTAACCTTTTAATAAAGATGCAGAAAAGAAGGAAACAGTTAAAGTTTTGAAATGTGAAGTATTAAGTAGGGCTTTCATTTTAACAACATCTTTTGTTTTTTCCCTTTTGCTGGAGAAAGTTTTAAGAAAGACACCCCACTAAAACACACCATCCCTATCTGACAGTGTCTTAGAGGTATTAAAGTAGTAATAACAGCCCTTTTGGGGGAAAGAGAAGTAGTTAGTTGAGGTGGTCTGGAGGTGGTGGTAGTGGTGGTGTTAAAGTCTGATTCTGTTTCTTAGAAGACAAACCAAAAAACACACACTCAAAAGGGGATAGAAAAGAACAATGAAGACAGAAAATGAAGGCTTCTGTCTCGTGTTGACTCTCACTTGCACCTCACTGCTGAAAAAACAAAAGCATGGCGTATTGTCTTATTAGCTACTCCAAGACTTGGCAAACTTGTACCAGGGCTGTTTAGGGTATTGCTTTTAGCTGCCTCCTTCTGGTCACAGGGTTATAGCAGTGCTGTAAAACACAGTTTTGGCCAGCTAACCCAGACTCTTATTAGATAGAAGAAAGAGGGAGGATAGGAAAGAGAAGAAATAAGGTAGCGAAGGGAAAAAAACACAATGTGGGGAGAGGCATCCCAGCAAGTGATGGCTGGGATTTAGTCAGTCTCGATGGAAGGAGTGATGTCATTTGGGTCCCACTCTCTGGCCTGATCTGGTCAGGACTTCTCTCAGGGTCAAGATAAAGGCCCAACTGTGTTAAAGTGGATCTTGAGGTCTCAGGAAATGGATTAGCCATGATGGTAAAGCTCACTCCTTTCCTGATCTTCTGTCTCTTAGTCAATGGTTGTTGGCAGCCCACTTTCGCTAATTCTCCCCCAAAGTCTTTCTGAAGACCTCAAAAGGTAGTGATGGGTGAAACAGCTTTTCCCTTCACTATTTTATCCACCAATTAGGCCTAATTTCCTATACACTAATTCTGGTTACATTGATTTCTGGTCCAACATTTTCCTTGTTTACCAGACATGATTTTAACACAGTCCTTTCTGTTTAGACTAATTCAGACGGTCTCCCTTTCCTGCCTTTTCCCAGCAACATATGTTGTTCTAGGTTATTGTGACATTTCATGAACTTTCAATCACTTTTCACATCTGAGCTCATAATTAGGGTAAATTTGTATGCCCAATTATCACACTTCTTTACTCTCTTCCCTTTCCATATTGTGTGAATGAAACTGTTGGTGTCCTGATCCATGGCAGAATGCAGACTGGAGTCTGAATGGGAACAAGTTGAGCCAGTGTAATTGAAGATATGAAATTCTTACACAGGTAAGTCATAGCATATATTCTGTGTAGAGTCCCCCACTGATTTTATTGGGATTCTACACAGGTGTACCAATCCACTCTAGCAGATACCATTGCAGTACTGGGGTCACAGAGTTACAAACTGCTGTAATCCACTCTCTATGGTAATATTAATCTACAAAATAGAAAGGAAGGCTAACACAGTTCCATACTCTTATAGTATTATTTTATTTAGATTAGGGGAACCTTTATTAAGATCTTCCAAGCTACACTGATATGGGAAGTATTGACTTACTTGAATTTTATTATTTAATTTTTATAGATAATTTTAAAATATATTTGAAGCATTATTATATAGTATACTCAATTTGTAAGATCCATTAAGTGTCTTTATAAACTGTTCATAGTTTAAGTAAAAATTAATGTGATTCATATACTTAAAAAGTCCATCTTGTGGATACTGTCTAGAAGTTGTCCATACATATCACAACAACTGTATGTTGGAAATTTCCTCACAGAGAAGACCAGTAATTTTATCCCATAACCTACTGCTATAATTCTTCCTATGCATATTTTCAATTTTTTGAAAAGGTAGGTGGATAAATATTTAGGAACAAAAAGAAACAAACATCTGGATACTTTTTATAAATACAACTGTATAAACTATTCTTTGGAGCACAGTTACAGAAAGTACAAACTAATATTATAAAATAATTCTGAAAGTTCTTTTGAATAAATGAAAGCCAGCATAATTTAACAACCAATAAAATTCTACTTAAAAGAGAGGCAAATAAAAAGTAAAGCCTTCAAAGTAAAGAAAGGATAACCTCTCTCTTGAATCCCCAAGAACAAACAAAAGTAACATTGCCAGTTAATAAAAAAAGGAAAAATAAAACAAATTTACATTTTCATACAATCTTCAGTTTTACTCCCCCGCCTCCCCCCCGACCCTAAAGAAACTCTCACCTGTTTGATAGCTGTTACAGTGATGACAAAGAAAAGCGGAAGTCCACTTGTTACTGGACTGGTTGGTGTATCAATAATTAACTGCAACACAAGAATAATCGTACCATTTCCTGAATATTGTTTTGTGAATTTAATGCAATCATTTTCCAAGTATGAAATTTATATTAGGATTTTAAAAAAGCTCACAGTGCAGCCATACACAAAGCAACTTATTAAAAGAAGGGAAGTAAGTGCAATAAGAAATCTAGGTTATTTCTATTGACAATACCACTCCCTGACACCATCTGTAATTGCAAATACATATAAGCCCTATCCACCAAGTCATGATCTTGCACTCTGTCAGAATGGAGGTTGCTTACTGTAACTGGAGATTCTTTGAGATATGTGGTCCCTATCTGTATTCCACACATGAGTATGCATGTGCGCCATGTGCTCAAGTCTGGAAATTCTTCAAAGCAGTGTCAGTTGACCTGCACTTGTGCAGTAGCTCCCCGTGCGCTCCCAACAAAGGAATAAAAGGCAGTGTGGGTCAACACCTCTCCAGTTCCTCTTCTTCCTACAATCCAACTGGATCTGAAGCAGAAGGGATGGAGGACGAAAAGCAGCAACTACAGATGCAGCCATAGGAAAGGCAGCACTACAAGCATCTCTGTGCCACCTTTCTCACACCCTCCTCCAGTCTGAACACTGCCTGCCAATCAACCATGTGTGGAATACACATAGGGACCATCACTCAAAGAAGAATTGGAGGTTACTTACTGTAACTGGATGTTCTTTGAGATCTGTGGTCCCTATCTAGAGAAGGGTGCAAGAAGGTGGCAGCAGAACTGCTTGTAGTTATGCCCTTCCTACAGCTGCATCTGCAATTGTTGCTTGGTCTAGAGTGTAATGTGTTATGAACCTGTCAACAGAACCCCAAGATGCTGCCCTGCAAATGTCCTGCAATAGAACGTCAGATAGGGATGCCATGGACCCAGCATGTGCTTGCATGGAGTGATCTGTAATACCCCCTGGAGGGGAATATTTGCTATTTTGTAGCATTCTAAGATGCATTCCAAAACCCACTTAGAAATCCTCTGGGAGGATATGGCTTGCCCATGCAATCTTTCTGCTATGGCAATAAAGTCTCAGAGATTTTCTAATTGGTTTGATTCTTTGCAGGCAGAATGCCAATTGAGCCTAATGTTGAGGAAGTGAAGTCTCTTGTCTTAGGAAGAAGCATGGGGTTTTGAGAAAAATATAGGCAATGGTGTTGTCCTACTGATGAGGAACTCAAACAATCTTGGGGAAGAAGTTTGGGGTATAACCTAAGGGAAACCTCTTTGTGAAACATTGTTTAGGGAGGATCTGCCATAATGGCTCCTAGCTCCCCGATCCTTCTGGTGGAAGTGATGGTCACTAAGAATGCCGCCTTCATGGATTGGTGTGTGTGGGGGGTGTCATAGCGCAAGTTGCCATAGGTCAGAAGGGTGGATCTTTAAATGTCGACAAGACAAGGTTAATGTCCCATTGAGCCATAGATTTAATGACCAGTGGAAAGATCCTGATCAGCCCTTCATAAATCATACAGTCGCGGGGTGAGCAAAGACAGAATGTTCTTCTAATGGAGGGAAGAAAGCACTAATCACTGCTAAGTGTACCCAAAGCAAACTAAGGGCTAGACCTGCAGTCTTTATGGAGAGGAGATAGTATAGGATAACTGGAATGCTCACGGTATTTAGTGGAAGTTGGTGGAGGTGTATCCAGGCTGAAAAGTGTCTCCATTTAGCTAGATAACTAGCTTGTAGAGAATCCTTTCTACTTCGGTTAAGGATTTCCTAAACCGGGGTGGTGCATGAGCATTCTATTTCTGATGCCCATCCAAACAGCAGGCCATCCATCTCCACCCTCTGACAAACAGAGGCTAGGGACACCATTCCTTACCCATCCTGGCTAATAGCCATTAATGGACTTAGCCTCCATGAATTTATCCAGTATCAGAGGGGTAGCCGTGTTAGTCTGGATCTGTAAAAGCAGCAAAGAGTCCTGTGGCACCTTATAGACTAACAGACGTATTGGAGCATGAGCTTTTGTGGGTGAATACCCACTTCGTCAGATGCATTATAGACAAACTATAGACAAATAGACAAACTATTTACAAGTATTTTATGTTACAGTTTAAAGATGGAGTGAAGGACACAATTCTGACTCTGCAACAGTAATCAGTCTTCAACAAGTTAGATATCTGTAAATGTCTGAATCTTTATTCTCTGCTTTCAAACCTATGAGACATTTCTATGAAAAAATATTTTGTGGAAAAAAAAGCTGAGCGCATTCTTGTTGAAAAACCCTTGAACTATCTGGTTAAGGTCCCCGCCATTAAAAAAAATCAAATGGAGCGGGATTCCAATATTCCTTTTTTGTTGTTGTTGTTGGACCTTCAAATCTATCACTCTAGTTCTAGATTAATAAAAAATAATAATTCTGGATAAATATAGTGAAACTTGCACTAAGGACCATTTTCAAATGGTTTGTCTATTTAATAGTACCACAGGGGACTATTTTTTCTGATCTCTGATGTTCTCTTGAAGCAGGCTTCATTGCACAAGAAAAAAAATCCAAAAGGACTCACTCACTCTTTTTTTATTGGTTTAATGTTAAGAGGAATAAGTGTAGGGTTGTGAATGAGGAACTCAAAATTCTAATCAGAGTTCTGCCACTTGCTTGCTGTGTGACTTTGACCAAGTCAATTAATATTTTATTCTATATGCCCATTTCTAAAATGGGAATAACATTTACATACCTACTTTATAGAGGTGCTGTGATGATTAGTTAATGATTGCACAGTACTTGGAGCATATAACGTATCCTCTAAGTTTTAGAGATCAGAATCTGCTAAATATGTGGATGTTCTTTCAAATGGTACCCTTTAAAATACCATATAAAACTCATTTCAAAGATTAGTAGGAACCTAACGGAATGAATCCTTGTTTTAATTGGGTAAAAGTTAATGTTCTATCTTTTGGAAATATCCAAGTCTGTCTCCATAGTGAAAGTAGTTAATTAGGGTAAATGCTTGCTATGGTGAAGGTGGTCAGGAACTTCGGAGGAAGGGATCTGGATCTGATAGAATTCAAGATGCTAAGGAAAAGAGGACACAAGAACAGCAAAACAAGACACTGGACTTCAGAAAGGTGGATTTCAACCAACTCAGAGAAATAGTAGGCAAGGTCCCATGGAAAGACCAATTAGGAAGTACAGGAGTTAAAGGGGGCTAGCAGTTCCTATAAGATGTAATACTAGAGGCTCAACATCATGCTATTCCAATGCAGAGGAAAGTTAAGAGCTATAGAAGGCCAATGTGGTTGCACAAGAACCTTTTTAGCTATCTAAAAACCAAAATTGATACATACAGGGAATGGAAAGAGGTCCAAATCATCAAGGAAGTATATGTAGGAATAGCGCAAGTGTGTATGGACGAAATCAGGAAAGCAAAGGCAAAGAATGAATTATAGCTGGCAAGAAATGTTAGAGACAACAAGAAGGGGGTTCTTCAAATAAATCAGACATAATAGAAAGATCAGGGATGGTGTGGGTCTGCTTAATGGAGAAGGTAATTTGTTAACCGAAGATGATAGGAAGTCAGAGCTGCTCAATGCCTACTTTGCTTCAGTCTTCTCGCAAAAAACAACATGTGACTGGACAACTAGTCAAATTACTACAGACAAGAAAGGGGAAGGGATGCAGATTAGGATAAGTAAAGAACATGTCAGATCTTCTGACCAATTTGAATTAGTTCAAGTCAGCAGGGCCTGATGCTATTCTCCCCAGGGTACTGAAGGAGTTAGCTGAGGAAATCTCAGAGCCACTGGCAATAATATTTGGGAACTCATGGATGACAGGACTGGTCCTGGAAGACTGGAGAAGGGCTAACATAGTGTCCATCTTTAAAGAGGGGAAAAAGAAGGAGTCAAGAAACTATAGACCAGTCAGCCTGACCTCGATACCTGGGAATCTACGAGAACAATGTATAAAACATTAAATTTGTGAATACCTGGAGGATGAAGGGGTAATCACTAGCAGCCAGCATGGATTTACTAAGAATAAATCATGCAAAACCAGCTTGATTTCCTTCTTTGGTAAGATAACTGGTTTGGTGGACATAAAATATCTGGACTTCAGCAAGGCTTTTGAGACAGTCCCATATGGCATTCTGATAAGCAAGCTGGAGAAATGCAGGTTCAGCTATATAACTGGTTAAACAACCGCAAACAAAGAGTAACTATTAACGTCAGATTGTTGGGAGGTCTCAAGTGATGTTCCACAGGTATCTGTTCTGGGTCTGGTGTTGTTTAACGTCTTTATTAATTACCTGGATGTAGGAATAGAGCATACTGATCAAGTCTGTAGATGACAAAGCTAGGAGGACTTGCCAACACTTTGGAGGGTAGAGCTAAAGTTCAGAGGGATCTTGATAAATTAGAGAATTGGGCAATAGACAATAAAATGAAATTCAGCATAGACAAATGCAAGGTGCTACACGTAGGGAAGGAAAACCAAATGCAGAATGGGGGATAACTGGCTTTGCAGCAGCACTGCTGTGAAGGATTTGGCAGTTGTGGTGGATCACAACCTCAATATGATTCAGCAATGTGATGCTATTGCAAAAAAAGCTAATGCATGTTTAGGTTGCATTAAGAGAGGCACAACATGCAAGTCATGGGAGGCGATAGTACCACTCTACTCAGCGTTGGTTAGGTCTCCGCTGGAGTGCTGTGTCCAATTTTGTTCACCAAAGTATAGAAAGGATGTTTGTAGATAAACTGGAAAGGATCCAGAGGCCGAGCAACAAAGATGATTAAAGGGATAGAATGCAAGCCATATGAGCAAAGGCTGAAGGAACTGGGTATGTTTAGTTTGGAAAAGAAGAGATTAAGGGGAGACATGATAGCAATCTTCAAATACTTGAAAGGCTTCCATAAAAAGATGGAGAAAACGTGTTCTCTCTTGCCACAGAGGGCAGGACAAGAGACAATGGGTTTAAACTATAGCATAGCGGATTAGATTAAATCTCAGGAAAAACAGTAGGACAATAGAACAGACTGCTTAGGGAGGTAGCGGAAGTTCCTTCTCTGCAGCTTTTAAAAAGGAGGCTAGATAGACATCTGTCTTGGATGGTTTAGACAACAAATCCTGCTTCTTGCCAAAGAGTTAAGACTAGACGACCCTTGCGGTCCCTTCTAACCCTATAATTCTGTAAATTTTCTTCAAACATAATACCTGTTTGTATTTTGGAAGGATTTTTAAGTGCAAAATAAACACTTAATTAATCAAGTGTTAAAACATGTGGGTTGGAATGCTCACTCCTCCTTCTAGTCGTCAAGGAGTAAAAGGCAACAAGAACTGGAAATCAGACTTCACTAATTGTTAGCTGCAAAGTGGCAGCAAAAGGGCTTTCTTCATAGCCCTCATGACACTGCTATTCTTGTCCTAAGAGAAAATGCAAAAATACCAAACTGTAACTATTGCATTTAGATGGTAAGCAGGCAGAACACAGACTCGAGTCCCAGTGCAATGAGAAAAGTCAAAAATGTTCTAAGAACCTACATAACTATTGCTTGCTACTGTCTAGACCAGTGGTTTTCAAACTTTTTTCCTGGGGACCCAGTTGAAAAAAACTGTTGATACCCACGACCCAATGGAGCTGAGAATGAGGGGTTTGGGGTGTGGGAGGGGCTCAGGGCTGGTGCAGAGGGTTGGGGTGTGCAGGTGAGGGCTGCAGGGTTGGGCTGGGAATGAGGGGTTCAGGGCGTGGGAGGGGGCTCTGGACTGGGACAAGGAGTTGGGGTGCAGGAGAGGGTGCAGGTTCTGGGGTGGGGCCAGGGATGAGGCGCTTGGGGTGCAGGAGGGGGTTCCGGGTTTCAGAGGGCTCAGGACTGGGGTGGGGGATTGGGGTGTGGGGTTGTGGCGTGAACTTACCTTCAGAGGCTCCCAGTCAGTGGTGCAGCCAGGGTGCAAAGGCAGGCTTCCTGCCTGTCCTGGCACTGTGGACTGCACTGTGCTGGAAGTGGCCAGCAGCAGGTCCGGCTCCTAGGCGGAGGTGCGCAAGTGGCTCTGCACAGCTGTCGCCTGCAGGCATCGCCCGCCCCCTCCAGCGGAGTGGTGCTTGGGGCGGGGACAGCGCAGGGAGCCCCATGACCCCCCTGCCTAGAAGCCGGGCCCGCTGCTGGCCGCTTCTGGGGCGCAGCACGTTGTCGGAACAGGTAGGCACTAGCATGCCTTAGCTGGGCAGCACCGGCAACAGGATTTTTAACATCCTGGTCAGTGGTGCTGACCAGACCGACCCAGTGCCTTACATGCCGTGACCCAGTACTGGGTCGTGACCTGAACTTTGAAAAATGGTGGTCTAGACAAGCAAAGAAATAGAAAAGGCCTTTCATTCCAAACCAGTGAATTTTCATTACATTTAGTGTATTTCAGTGCAAAATTAAGGGACTTAAAAAGTGACAATCTATAATTACTCAAACATGTCAACATGCACAGTGACAGTGAAAGCTTACCCACTCTACCCTGTCAGTGTGCCTTGACCCTGGCCTGGAGGGACTACCTTTGGCTGATGGAGGATAATCCAATTTCCATGCCCATTTAGACTATACCATTTATCCTGAGTATTATCAACATGGATGCCAGTTAGTGCCAATTATGATGGTGGGTTTAATGAGGTGAAAATCTGTTTATTACAACATAAAAACCATTCATTTAATACATACTAATCATCAGCTATAAGTAATTGCCATTTCCCACCATGATTGGATTCACACCAGCTCTAGAAACAGTTGATTCACACTAGAAACAGTTGAAAAAAAGTTCTTTAGCATGTCACCACCCAATCTTTAAACCAATCAATATCAAACATCCAATTTCTTCTGCTATCAAAATTGGTGGATTGGAGGATGGAGGTGTTTGTTTTTTAAATCTTTCAAGCTTTATCTGAATTTTACAAGTTCTATTTTTTCAACGTGTATATGAATCTATTTAAGAAATGGGAATGGCTTACCTGAACAAGAAAAATGATGAGAAAATAAAAGTTTGCTATCCTTCTGAATTGCTCAAACAAGTTCTTCGGTACAAAGTTCCAAAATGTGTACTAAAAAAAAAATGTAAAGAGCATTTAAGTATTTCTGATGATAATACTGTTTTCTCTAATATTGCATGCCCTGCTACATCACTAATAGCACCAAAATACATACAAGTTCTTTTAAGAATCAAACAAGCTTAAAATTCACAAACTAAGTTTAAATATTAAATGCAAATTAGAATAAATTTTTGTTAATTTATTTAGGCAAATATACTTATATGCAGTTGGCATTCGTGCATTCTTGAAATCATTCAGTTAATAACTGAAATTCTATCTAACATGGATACCTAAAGCAGAAGTCTAGCACTCCACAGTTTCATTCAGAAATATTTGACCTCTGGACATCTTGATACTCTGGACTAAAATACGTTTTTATGGCAATGATACCCAGATATTTAGTTAAGGCATATTAAAACAATTGCTTCTAATGCTGTATTTAATTAATCTCCATTTTGTTTTTTTCATTTATGCTAAACCTGCTTTGACAGCAAGTCAGGGACGAAACCAAAAGATATCAGCCCCCTTTATGTTCTTTGGTTGTGTTACACATGCATCCCTCAGAACAATCAAGAGCACTAACACTTTATGGTTGTAAAACCTTTATTTAACTGTGTTATATATAGCAAAACTGTAATGAATATAATAATGTGACATACAAATTACAGAATATGAAAATGCAAATAAAGACTATATAAACTTGGAGATCCAGAGTGGAGAGAAGTGGAGGCAAAAGAGGGAAATGATTTGAGGAGGGAGTCAAAAGCGGCAAAAAACGTCTGTGACTGTACATGTGGGATTCAATTAAGTTGGAGAAGTAGAGCCGTTTATCTAAGAAGATGGCAGAACTGAAGGAGAGAACTAATTTGTAATTAAGTCAATAAGCCTGGTCATGAGATTTCTGCCAGAGATTCTCTTCAGCACAAAAGCTGGCACACAGGAGCATTTGTCAGCATCAGCCCTGGTGAAGACATCAACCCTGGTGAATTGGAAGTCATGAAATGGCCAAGTGATAGGGTGTAAGGGAGGAGGGAAGAGATTGATGGGTGATGCTGAAAAGGAGACCAGCTGGTAGCTGGGTTAGATAGAGGGAACTCAGCAACAGAAAGAGCAGTGCTTGGTGAAGATCAAGTCAAGTGAATGACCATCCTGGGGAGTGGAAATGTGGATACAGGACTGCAGGTCAAGTGAAGATGTGATGGTAAGGAAACGTTCAGGTAAGGGATTGGATAGGTCATCTACATGGGGGCAAAATCACAAAGGGTGAGTGTGGGAGACTGTAAGGAAAGTGAGAGAGAGTGTCAGAAGTCAAAATCAGAGAGGTAGGTTGATGGGGAGGAGTTGAGTGAATGGTAGACTGCAACATGAAGGGGAAGAAGAGTTGGATGCAGTGCTGTTCAAGAGAGAATGTGTGGGAAGGGGGGAGGGAGAGGTTGGAAATGGCAGAAATGGGAGAAGAGAAGCCCAACACCCCCACTATTGTCTGATCCAGCCAAGGGAAAGCCAGGAGAGGCCTTCATAAAAGAAGACAGCTGCAGTGGCAATCTCAGATGAAGGGATCCAGGAGCTAGAGGGAGGGAGATATGAGGACACTGTATACGGCTGAGATCTTTTTAGAGATCGAGTAGGGGTTCCAGAGATAGCAAGAGAAAAGGAAGGGGAAGATGGGTAGTAGGTGCATAGGCGTGAGGTTAGAAATGGTGGCACAAGAGGGGAAAAGGTGATGGAGAGGTTTTGTGTGACGGGAAGGCCAGGGTTGGGAAAATGTCACAAGAGGTGAGGAGGCAAAGGAGAATATGGATGTGGGATCTGAGATCTGGATCTGTATTGGTGGGAGACTGGGTAAGATGGGGATGGAGAAGGGAAGAAGAGCAAGGAGAGCTGGTGGGAACTTTATAAGGGTGAGGGTAACATGGACGGGGAAATGGAGCCAGTATGGAAGAGGAGTAAGGGGGAAGAGGATGGTAAGTGCAATGATGCAGAAGAGGGATGCAGAGACAGGTGAATTGTGGAGATGAATGCCTGGCTGCGAAGATGGTGTCCCAGGAGTGCTTTGGCTTCCTCAACCACGGGATGCTATCACAGGAAGGACTGCTAGGCAGAGATGGCGTTCACCTTTCAAGGAGGGGAAATATCTTATTTGGATACAAACTGGCTAACCTAGTGAGGAGGGCTTTAAACTAGGTTCGACGGGGACAGGTGAGCAACATGGAGACCTGGGAGATGGGTCAGAAATAGAAGGGAGTGTGGACTATAATGGCAGAGAGAAAGGAGGGTCAGGGCAAAACTGGGAGGCAAGATCAAAACAATATCTTAGATGCCTATATATAAATGCGAGAAGTATGGGTAATAAGCAGGAAGAACTGGAAGTGTTAATAAACAAATACAACTATGACACTGTTGGCATCACCGATACTTGGTGGGATAATACACATGGATTGGAATGTTGGCGTGGATGGGTACAGCTTGCTCAGGAAGGACAGACAGGGGAAAAAGGGAGGAGGTATTGCCTTATACACCTCTACCTCGATATAACGCGACCCGAAACAACACGAATTCGGATATAATGCAGTAAAGCAGTTCTCTAGGGGGACAGGGCTGCGCACTCTGGTGGATCAAAGCAAGTTTGATATAACGCGGTTTCACCTATAACGCGGTAAGATTTTTTGGCTCTCAAGAACAGCGTTATATCGAGGTAGAGGTGTACATTAAAAATGTGCACACTTGGACTGAGGTGGAGATGGACATAGGAAATGGAAGTCTTGAGAGTCTCTGGGTTAGGCTAAAAGGGGTAAAACAACAAGGGTGATGTCATGCTAGGAGTCTACTACAGGCCACCTAACCAGGTGGATGAGGCTTTTTTAATCAACTAACAAAATCATCCAAAGTCCAAGATTTGGTGGCGATGGGGGACTTCAAGTATCCAGATATATGTTGGGAAAATAACACAGCGGGGCACAGACTATCCAGAAAGTTCTTGGACTGCATTGCAGACAACTTTTTATTTCGGAAGGTTGAAAAAGCTACTAGGAGGGAAGCTGTTCTAGATTTGATTTTAGCAAATAGGGAGGAACTCGTTGATAATTTGAAAGTGGAAGGCAGCTTGGGTGAAACTGATCATGAAATCATAGAGTTCACATTTCTAAGGAAGGATAGAAGGGAGTACAGCAAAATAGAGAAAATGGATTTCAGGAAGGTGAATTTTGGTAAGCTCAGAGAGCTGATAGGTAAGGTCCCATGGGAATCAAGACTGAGGGCAGGTCTACACTAAGGGCGGGGGTCGAACTAAGGTACGCAAGTTCAGCTACGTGAATAGCGTAGCTGAATTCGAAGTACCCTAGTTCGAACTACTCACCCGTCCAGATGCCGCGGAATCAAAGTCCGCGGCTCCAAGGTCGACTCCGCCACAGCCTTTTGCAGTGGTGGAGTACCGGAGTCAACCGCGGCGCTTCCGGAGTTCGAACTATCGCGTCCAGATTAGACGCGATAGTTCGAACTCCGAGAAGTCGAACTCACCACGTCGACCCGGCTGGTAAGTGTAGACTAGCCCCAAAGGGAAAAACAACTGAGCAGAGTTTTCCAAGGGACACTATTAAGGGCCCAAAAGCAAGCTATTCCACTGGGTAGGAAAGATAGAAAATGTGGCAAAAGACCATCTTGGCTTAACCATGAGGTCTTGCATGATCTAAAATATAAAAAGGAGTCATATAAAAATGGAAACTAGGACAAATTACAAAGGATGAATATAGACAAACAGCAGAGGAATGCAGGGGCAAGATTAGAAAGGCAAAGGCACAAAATGAGCTCAAACTAGCTATGGGAATAAAAGGAAAACAAAAAGACTTTTTATCAATACATTAGAAGCAAGAGGAAGACCAAGGACAGGGCAGGCCCACTGCTCAGTGAGGAGGGAGAAACAGTAACAGGAAACTTGGAAATGGCAGAGATGCTTAATGACTTCTTTGTTTCGGTCTTCACCGAGAAGTCTGAAGGAATACCTAATATAGTGAATGCTAATGGGAAGGGGGTAGGTTTAGAAGAGAAAATAAAAAAAGAACAAGTTAAAAATCTCTTAGAAAAGTTAGATGCCTACAAGTCACCAGGGCCTGATGAAATGCATCCTAGAATACTCAAGGAGCTAACAGAGGAGGTATCTGAGCCTCTAGCTATTATCTTTGGAAAATCATGGGAGACAGGAGAAATTCCAGAAGAATGGAAAAGGGCAAATATAGTGCCCATATACAAAAAGGGAAATAAAAACAACCCAGGAAACTACAGACCAGTTAGTTTAACTTCCGTGCCAGGAAAGATAATGGAGCAAGTAATTAAGGAAATCTGCAAATACTTGGAAGGTGGTAAGGTGATAGGAAATAGCCAGCATGGATTTGTAAAGAACAAATCATGTCAAACCAATCTGATAGTTTTCTTCGATACGATAACGAGTCTTGTGGATAAGGGAGAAGCGGTGCATGTGGTATATCTAGATTTTAGTAAGTCATTTGATATGGTCTCGCATCATATTCTTATAGATAAACTAGGCAAATACAACTTAGATGGGGCTACTATAAGGTGGGTGCATAACTGACTGGATAACCGTACTCGGAGAGTAGTTATTAATGGTTCCCAATCCTGCTGGAAAGGTATAACAAGTGGGGTTCTGCAGGGGTCTGTTTTGGGACCGGCTCTGTTCAATATCTTCATCAACGACTTAGATATTGGCATAGAAAGTACGCTTATTAAGTTTGCAGATAATACCAAACTGGGAGGGATTGCAACTGCTTTGGAGGATAGGGTCATAATTCAAAATGATCTGGACAAATTGGAGAAATAGTCTGAGGTAAATAGGATGAAGTTTAATAAAGACAAATGCGAAGTGCTCCACTTAGGAAGGAACAATCAGTTTCACACATACAAAATGGGAAGAGACTGTCTAGGAAGGAGTACGGCAGAAAGGGATCCAGGGGTTATAGTGGACCACAAGCTAAATATGAGTCAACAGTGTGATGCTGTTGCAAAAAAAGCAAACGTGATTCTGGGATGCATTAACAGGTGTGTTGTGAGCAAGACACGAGAAGTCATTCTTCCGCTCTACTCTGCACTGGTTAGGCCTCAACTGGAGTATTGTGTCCAGTTCTCGGCACCGCATTTCAAGAAAGATGTGGGGAAATTGGAGAGGGTCCAGAGAAGAGCAACAAGAATGATTAAAGGTCTAGAGAACATGACCTATGAAGGAAGGCTGAAAGAATTGGGTTTGTTTAGTTTGCAAAAGAGAAGACTGAGAGGGGACATGATAGCAGTTTTCAGGTATCTAAAAGGGTGTCATAAGGAGGAGGGAGAAAACTTGTTCACCTTGGCCTCTAAGGATAGATCAAGAAGCAACGGGCTTAAACTGCAGCAAGGGAGGTTTAGGTCGGACATCAGGAAAAAGTTCCTAACTGTCAGGGTGGTTAAACACTGGAATAAATTGCCTAGGGAGGTTGTGGAATCTCCATCTCTGGAGGTATTTAAGAGTAGGTTAGATAAATGTCTATCACGGATGGTCTAGACAGTATTTGGTCCTGCCATGGCAGGGGACTGGACTCAATGACCTCTCGAGGTCCCTTCCAGTCCTAGAGTCTATGAATTTATGAATCTAAGAGCCATGGGTAATTGGAAGATGGACAAGATTACAAAAAGGTGTTATCTTGTTTTGAAATTGTCAGATGAAGGAGCTACAATTACAGGTGTATTAGATTATCTGGGATTCTGATTTTCTGTTTAAAATTAAATAGAAAAAAAACTGATTGAGAAATAAAACCAGAGTGACAAGTTTCCAGCTAAGTTCAAGTCCTGTTCATACTTTTGAGTTAAACTCAGCCTGCATCACTTTGCTTTTTGTGCTTTCAGCAGCACACTTGGTTGCACATAGCAACACAGTGGTAAATGGTGATTCCTTTATATGTGGTTACACTCAGAATGGGAATGTAGACTGCAAAAATAATTGAGACTTCAAAAAAGCTTATGTTTTTTATTTCATTGCTAACAAAACACCAATTTCTAATCAAATCTGTGAAATCACAATTCAAATAAACCTATAAAAATTTCTAGTCTGTTACAAGGCTCTAATGTAGCTACAAACACAGAAAATGAATAAAAATAAAAACTGAAAATCAAAGTCTACTGCAACCAAGTGTAATGTGAAGTTAAAATTCCAGTTAAGGACAAAGAGTAACAAAAATAGAGGAGAAAGTCACTGCTTGAAAAGAAGCTACTGATGCCAGTTCTGATGATAATAGTTATAACCTGCTGAGGACTGAAAGTGATGAGGAGGCAGCGATGGGGGCATTCAGTTAGATTAATAAAATGATATATCAGAGACTGGGGGGGAGAATATAAATCTTTCTCCACCTTTGCAGCTTTTATCTTTAGTCTTTTCATCTCTTAGGTGACATTTTTAAAGAGAGGAGAGCAAGAAGATTTATTACCAACTCTTTAGTAACACTTAAAGAGGAGGGATTGCTAAAGAGAGGTTCTTTGGATTCCTGATCTCTGTTATTGTCATCTTTGGTCACTGTTTCTCTGCAAGTGGCAAAATCTGCAGCTAAGTCATATATTCGAAAATGTAGTCTCAGGTAGGCCACCCGAAGTTTTACTTGAAACTCTATTTTCTACTATTTAAGCACTAAAACCTGAATAAAGAACAGGAGTACTTGTGGCACCTTAGAGACTAACAAATTTATTTCAGCATAAGCTTTTGTGGGCTACAGCTCACTTCTTCGGATGCATAGAATGGAACTCACAGACAGAAGATATTTATACATACAGAGAACATGAAAAGATGGAAGGATGCATACCAACTAAGAGGCCAATCAACTGAGATGAGCTATCAGCAGCAGGAGAAAAAAAACCTTTGAAGTGATAAATCGAGATGACCCATAGATGGTGTGAGGAGAACTTAACATGGGGAAATAGATTCAATTAGTGTAATGACCCAACCATTCCCAATCTCTGTTTAAACCTAAGTTAATTGTATCTAATTTGCATATTAATTCGAGTTCAGCAGTCTCTCTTTGGAGTCTGTTTCTGAAGTTTTTTTGTTGCAAAATTGCCACCTTCAAGTCTGTCACTGAGCGGTTAGAGAGGTTGAAGAGTTCTCCCACTGGTTTTTGAATGTTATGATTCCTGATGTCAGATTTGTGTCTGTTTATTCTTTTGCGTAGAGACTGTCCGGTTTGGCCAATGTACATGGCAGAGGGACATTGCTGGCACATGATGGCATATATCACGTTGGTAGATGTGCCGGTGAACTAGCCCCTGATGGCATGGCTGATGTGGTTAGGTCCTATGATGGTGTCACTTGAATAGATATGTGGACAGAGCTGGCATCGGGCTTTGTTGCAAGGATAGGTCCCTGGGTTAGTGTTTATGTTGTATGATGTGCGGTTGCTGGTGAGTATTTGCTTCAGGCTGGGAGGCTGTCTGTAAGCGAGGACTGGTCTGTCTCCCAAGATCTGTGAGAGTGAGGGATCATCTTTCAGGATAGGTTGTAGATCTTTGATGATGCACTGGACAGGCCCAACAAAGAAAATAACAGAACGCCACTAGCCATCACTTTCAGCCCCCAACTAAAACCTCTCCAGAGCAACATCAAATATATGGTATTTAATTTTTTGGCACATAATCCCCCCAGGAGTAATAGAATCCTTTTGATGACAGCTGATTCCTCAACTTCCCACAGCCCATTTGTCCAAGCAGCTACCACCCCATCCTCATCTTTTTCCAAATTTCTCCTACTTCACACAATCAGATTCTAACCTCTCCCAATCTTACTGGATTCTTACTGCTGCCTCCTGTAACTATTTATATACCCATTCACCCACATGCCCAAGAATCTCCAGGCTGTTGTGCCACCCTCAACCCTGTGATCTCTCTTTCTAACCCTCTAATGGTAAACCTCCAGCCACATCCTGAATTCTAGCCACCACCATGATGGATTCAATCTCTTTTTATTTATTAAATTTTTCAAATAATTTTTTCTTATAACAAGCCAAACAAATGCTAGGTACCAACATCTAAAATAAGTATAACTATACGTCAGAAAGGACCAAGATATTTAAACAATATTTGGATTCCTACATATTAACAGCAATATTCCCAGCACATGGATTTTTATGACACAAACAAAATGTAAAGAAAATGTTTACAATTTCTTATGTAAGGTTCCCATGTTGCCAAAATAGCAAATGACATTTTCTTTTTTTAAAACAAGATGTCTGCCTTCAGCAGGATAGCTCAAATGCCAGCTGCAATTATACAGTTTATATTCAATATACTTTATCCATAAAGAGAAAGTGGTTCTGTTTTCAGAACTTCTGAATTTACACTTTTCAGAAATGGAACTTGTCAAATGAAGTTTTGTCAAAGTAGAAAACAGGCTGCAACAGCTATAGTGAAGGTTGCATAACTATTTCCATTGCAATCCATAATTTTCTGACTTTCAACTTTCAGTCTCAGTTCTGCTTCGTCTCGGCTCAACTGAATTTTTTTTTGTATAGTTTGAGCAAAAATGGATTACTGTTTTGAAATGAGGGCAACAGTTTGGGAGAAAAACAGACTATTTAAAAAAAATCCTACTAGCTAATTTTGAATATCCTTATAATCTAAACAGCTGGGAGTTCTTACTTGCCAAGAAAATAATCTTCACAGAGAACACTGTTGCAGTTCACATCTTTATTCTGGAAGATGTATTTCAAATGCTCACCGCTTGGACAAGTCAAAATCACATACTGAACATATGCAGTAGAGATTTTCTGCCAAAAATTTTAAGCCCACCTATAGAAGGGTGCACTGCCAATCTAGTAAATACGCATGCACAGTTAAATTAAGTACCCACTGAACTGCTCATTCTTAAATTTATGCGAACTAGCCAGGATGCATTTTTCAAATGTTGGGGGAGACACACCAAAATGCTGCCCACAATCAAAAGAAATGTGCACAGACAGGGCTTGGAGATTTAATCCCACCTCTTCCTCCAATATTTTATGTCTGTGCTTCACAAACCTTCTTAGAAAGTCCTCACGCTAACAGTCAAAGAGGGACAACATCCACTGCTCCCATTTTTCTAGAAATCAGACATTAAGTGACTTGCCATACAGGAAGTTTGTGGCAGAACTGAACTCTGATCTTTAATGTGTTAGACTTACGTCTTAGCCCCCAAACTAAAGTGTCTGAAGCAATTTGTTTGAGACCTCTAAACTTAGCTATGCTACAAATAAAACTGAGCTAATAATGCCTTAGCAATTGTGTAAAGTGCTTTGCAAGAGACAAATAAAAATGTATGAATGTGCAAATATCTTAGCCACATTTTAAAAAGGAAGTAACAAAGAACAAGTATCAGAGGGGTAGCCATATTAGTCTGGATCTGTAAAAGCAGCAAAGAGTTCTGTGGCACCTTTGTTAGTCTAACAAAGAACAGAGACTGTCTAGCCATCTGGAGGGCACAATGGTGGTTGATAAACAGTTTCCATTATAACTTACCTTAGCTTCCCACCAAACTGGTTAGTTCCAAGAATGGCTCCAAACCAACATGGAGCTGTCCAAATGTTTCTAAAAACCTTCCCCTGCCTCCTGCTTTATTCACAGAAGAACTCCTCTTCATAATAGGGAATGCACACAAAGCTGGAGTCGAGGAGTCCTGTGTTCCCTCCTCCTAAAGGACCTTCATAACCCTCTGCACTTCACAGCCCTTTTTTTAATCTTTAAGTGAGGCTTGAATAGGCGTCTACTTGAAAAGTCTGGTTTTCAAAAGCTGCAGTTTGTCCCAGAAAGAGTCCTCACTGAGGATCAGAACATGACCTTGTTTCAGAAGAAAATTCATTTTATTTGACTAAGTTATGAAGGTCTGAAAACACCTACTGACCATGCGTAGTGCTGGCTTTTAGCGTACGTTCATTAAGTGTGCTCCTAATACAGAATGAACTACACATGCATTCATCACTAGCTGCTCTCTTAGGTGCACACTTTTGAACACTGGTCACAAGTGACAATGGCATTAAGGAGAGGGTTATGATGAGCACCCTGCGAGATGGGAGGGTCCCAGAGTTCAGGCTCCAGCCTGAACCTGGAAATCTACAAAGCAATGAAACAGCCCCACAGCCCAAGGCCTGCGAGCCCAAGTCAGCTGGCACAGGCCAGTCATGACTGTCTAGTTGCTGTGTAGACATACCCTGCAACGGTGATAGGGTAACTGCACCTGTATCCCCTCTCCATGGTCCACTCCAGGAGTTCCCAGTCAGGTCTCCGGCCACATCTGTCTCCGGGCAGGGACCCTTGTCCCACTTCCTTCTGACCCAGGGTTTTAAGGCTGCACAGATCCCTGCCTTACACTGTGATAGCCTTAGCAAGCTAGTCTGCCTAAAGGCCAGAGTCTCCTTTTCTTTCTCGCCAAAGGCTATAAATAATGTATCACCAGAAATTACAAGTTACCTCCTGGTACTTTATAAGGAAGCACATTTATTATTAAAATAAAAGCATTACAGAGAAAAACTTAAAAAATAGAAGTCCCTGTACACATGCTAAAAACTCACTAGAGGTCACCCACCAACCATATGGGGCCCTAGTAACCTAAAGTCATTCCACACCTTCCACATGGGTTGCCTCCCATTGGTCCTGACTGTTTGTTGGATCAGAAGGAAGACACTGGATCAGTTCAAGCTCATCCTTTTATGCCAAAAGCCCTTTCTTTGTCCCCTAGTCTCTGGAAAACCCAGTATAAATAGTATATGCAAGCCACTCCAAGGGGGTGGTACCTCCCTAGACTTTTTCATGCTCGGTGATTCACCTTAATCATCTTCCACTGTTTTTAGTTTCTGGAGGCGCTGTGGTAACCCCCCCGCCCCCCATGTAGAGCACAATCATACATAAGCTATTCATAGATTTAATACAATATGATTCCCAAAGATACTCCATGTAATTGTAATATCTGTCACAGTGACATCTTAAAATTATTTACTGAGAACAGAGACCTCTTTAGCTACAAGAAAAGATAGATATTCATTGTGACTTTGAAGGTCTGAGATGACTCACAAATAACTAGTATCTTCAAAAAAACCTATAATTTAGTTTTAATGCAGAATGCAATTGAGGACTCATTTGCAGAATAAGGATATTTGGAGGACTTTCAAACTAGCTTAGGCTACGTCTCCTAAGATCAACAGCTGTGTCAATATTTGGACGGTAATCCTTCAGGGAAAGCCCAGGTACTACAAGAAATGGTGGCAGTGGAGGTACAGTGATTCTACTCGAGGTAACATCTTCCAGCTGAGACATAAACAGAAGTTGTGAGCACTTGTGGTCATTGAAGACACAATTGCACATTTTGCTGGTGCTCTTCTGTCCACCTCAATTCCCTTCAGAGTGTCACTATGAGAACATATTTACTTAGCACAGGAAATGAAGTTGCTGTATACTACAATTTCAGCATTCCACCCCAGAAATGTTAATTGTACACTACATAAGTGTAGAGTATATGTAATTTATTATATCCCCAAAAATGTTAAAAAGAATAATAAGGTTGTTAAAGTTGTGAAGTCAGACGCTCTAATGTTCAGAAATGCTGGAACTGCCCATATAACCTTAGTTTGGTTTCCTTGTGCATATGCATTATGATATGGTCTTTATTACAAGACACTTCTGCCCCTGAACACCCAGCCTGTCCTAACCCACCTCGCCCCAAAGTCCTGTCTCTCTCTCTCCTCTCCACAACCTGCCCACTCTCCAGTTCCTGCCTCCTTGCTTCTTTCTCCTATCCGCCCTCACATCCCCTAGCTCATGCCCCCCTCCCTTTTGCACCTTTATCCCCTTAGTCATGTTTTAGCCTAAGATTATAAATTTGGCTAACAATAGTAACCGCATTGATATAATATTTTTAGACTTTTGTGAGTTAGTATTGCATGCATATTATTTTGATAATAAAAAAGCACGTGACAAATTAATGAAGCAACATTCTATGAGGATTTAAAACTGGTGAATAAATTTCAAAATGAGTAATCATCATTCCAGGAGGGGGACGGGTTTCTAGTGGGATCCTGCATAGATCTCTTCTTGGCCCAATATAATTTGCATATTTTTATCAATGAAGTACAAAAATTGCTGATTAGATGACAAAAAAAGGTGGAGTGATAAAGAGTGATAAGAACAGGACAGTTTTCAGCATGATCTGGATTGCTTGGTAAGATGGGCTCATTTGGAACAATAACCATTTTAATATCGCCAAATGCATGGTCATTAATTTAGGATCAACTAATTAGATCACACTTGCAGGATGGCATAGGTGGTGGGTATAATAGGCCAGGGTGCCTCGGGGCTTCAGCTGGTCCGAGGCTCCTCTGGCTGAAGTGGGGGTGGGCAACATGTGCTCGGGCCTCCGTCTGGCCCTGGGCTCCTCCAGCCCGGGCGGGGGAGGGGGAGGTGGCATCCGGGGCTCCTGGGGGGGGGGAAACGGGTGCAGATGGGAGGGGCAGAGCTAGAGGCTAGCCTCCCTGAAGGGCAGCTCCACCCGCCGCCCAGGCAGGATGGGGGACAATATCCTAGAATGCATCAACTCTGAAAGGGACTTATAGGGATCATAGCCATGGGCGGCAGGTATAATAGGCCGGGGAAGGCTTAGCCTTCCCTGGCGCTGCCGCCCACCCACCGCCGGACCCCTGGGCCCCATTACTTCCCCAAGGCCCCCACTGTCTGCTGCTGCTCCTGCCTGCCTGCCATGTCTCCTCCACTCCACGCCCACTCTGGAGGGCCCTGCTGCTCACAGTGTCCCTCTTCCTCGGGGATGGGGGAATGAGGAGAGACACAGAGAGTCAGCAGTGGGTGGGGGAGTAAAGAGGCTTGGCCAGGGAGGGGTGCTGGCCTGGCATTGGGGTGGGCCTGGCACTCAGGGGGCCAGTGGCTCACTGCAGAGCTGGGGGCCAGTGGCTCGGCTGGGGGATAGCATTCAGGGGCGGTGGCTCAGCCGGGCACGGGCCCTGGGGCCAGACCTGTCTGTGTGTGTGTGTGCGCGCGCGCGCATGCGCGCAGTGTGTCGGGCAGCTCAGCCCAGCAGCTCGGAGGGGTTGGGGGCTCAGCCCGGTGTGGCTGGTGCAGGCCAGGGCTCCTCCGGTCGCGGGGGGCCCCCTCAGGGCTTCTCCTGTTGGGGGGGAGTGTTTTGGGGCTGTGGTGTGCAGGCATCGGGGCCTTGGGCGGAAGCAGGGGCGGTGGGCTAGCCTCTCCAAAGCAGGGGTTCGTCTGCTGCCCATAATCATAGTTTATACCAACTGAGCACAAGCTCCCAGTCCAATGCTGTAGCTAAGAAAGCTAACACTATTCTTGGATATGTAGCAGGGGAATAGAAAGTAAGAGAAGGAAGATTTATTCCTCCATTTTTCCCAACTTGTCTCCACACTAATATTTGCCTTTTTTTTTTAAATAAAAAAAGACCACATTTTTGATGAATCACGTGGAGTCATATTACTGGCTTAATGTACATCACTGATATTAACACAGAATGAATCATTTTATTCCCCTTCAAGCCAGAGGCAATTTGGTGAAGGAAACTTGCAGCGATTTTCATTTTACCTTTTCCAGAAGCTGTCACAGTAAAGATGATGATGAATTAAGAAGCAAAAAAGATTTTTGTGGTAACAAAAAATGAACAGAATAAAGCAGAAAATGACGTGTTTTCTAACACTGAACGAAAGGAAATACTTCTACCTTTGATGAGACTATCCTGTTATCTGGATACCTCTGTGGAATGTATGCTTCAGTGCCTGAAGGAGGTTCACGATGCCCAACATAAATAGTCCGATTGTCCACCCAATTCTCTTCCCCAGCACACTGCAAAAGGAAGAAAGAAAGAGTCGTCCTCAGTTCACCCAGTATTTCTGTATAAAAATAGTCAAACTGAGTCTGCTAGTCCTGTCATTTTTCAACACAGATGCCATGTTCACACAGTCATCAATGTACTGTCCCTAAATCTCTGCCTATAGTCCTCCCAAAAACCCTAAATGACAAATAGGAGAAAGCTATCAAAACTCTGCCTTTAAATTGTCTTCAGTAATGTTTTCCCCCATAACAATAAGGGAGCATCCTTGAAACGCTAGCCCAGGGGTCGGCAACCTCTGGCACGCGGCTCACCAGGGTAAGCACCTGGGTGGGCCGGGCCAGTTTGTTTACCTGCCGCGTCGGTAGGTTCGGCCGATCGCGGCTCCCACTCAGCGTGGTTCGCTGTCCCAGGCCAATGGGGGCAGCAGGAAGCACCGTGGGCCAAGGGACGTACTGGCCTTGGCTTCCCGCCGCCCCCATTGGCCTGGGCCGGCAACCCGCGGCTGGTGGGAGCCGCGGTCCGCCGAATCTGCCGACCCCTGCGCTAGCCTTTGAAACAAAAGAAGAGATGGTTTACAATTTTGCCATTAAATCAGGTTTAAAAAAAAGTTTCCACATGGCCAGTGCTCATCTCACTACTCTGATAAAATTACTGATAATATTAACATTTCACTCATATGACAAGAACAATCTGGATTGGATGAATAGCCAGCTACAGCTCCATTTTTACCCAACACTAAAGCAAATATAATAGAAAAGTGCTTTACTTTTTACACAGAACCCACCCTGAATTACTGTCTGAAATACTAGTAATGGTGAATCCCACAGGCAGCAAGCCACAGTAGCATATCTAGAAATCCCAGAATATTTTCCATAATCCAGACACTGGGGCTATGCGGTACACCAGGGCAGTGCATTAGCTTTTCATCTTTGAATATACTATCTGGGTTCAAAGCCTATGATCGTGAAAAAAGAGGAGTATGAGTGGGGCCCACATTTAGTCCCTACGCACCCACATCACAAAGCTTCTATATAATTGGTTCAAATTAGCATTTATGTATTCACAGTTTTTAAGAACTACTGTCTGAGGACACAGATCCCTTTCCCTTGGGATTATGATTTGTGGGGTTGGAGCAGAGAGTTTAGAATAGAAAGTACTTGTCTCTTAGGAAAAAAATAACTTTTAATAGTTCCCACATATCATATCTAAAATTTATCCTAGAGCACCAACTCTTCAGTATTTGCACAGGGTGTAGTATTTGTTATCTTTAGGTAGGAGTTTCACTGTATTGTAAGTGCAACTGGATTAAGTTTACATTTATTTATTTATTTATGTAAAGAGTTTCAATCTGTTTTAAACACAAATAATGCCTTATATTGAAATGTTGTATTTTATACATACTTGTGTTTAGCATATGAGAACATTAGCTCTCCTCTGCCTCCTCAATAACCCCAGAATTCTGAAAATAGAATTTTATTCTCACATTTAAGCAAAAGAGACTTGCCCTTAGACTGCCTACACTTAGACTTTCCTGTAGACTTGCCTACATTGGTTCACTAGCACAGCAAGTTAATGACTTAAATGCTACATTTATATTAAGAAAAACTTTCAGTTCAACAGTTTGTTAATGCAGCATTACAAAAAGGAAAAAAGGAAAGAAAAACCTGAAGTAGTTGTGTGTAGAAAAATCAGTAAATGTCTAATTGCAAATGTGTAGATTTGAAGTGAAAAGTTTAAGACTATGAAAATTAAATCTATATACCATTAAGTTTTAATTGTACCTTTATATAATTAATCTATACATTTCAATATGTGTGTACTGGAAACAGTCAACAAAAAAGTTACATCAGTATTCATTCTTGAAATCATACAAACATATGAAGAGATGGCAGTCAGATACCAAAATAGTGAGTTTGGTATACAAAACTAAAGAAGATAAAAAGATAAGAAGAGAAAGTGTTTCTTGGCATTTTTGTCATCCTATTCTTCTATTTCTATCCTACTCAGTACATTGAGAGGGACATCTTAAGAATAACTACTTTGACAGTGTATTTACAGATGGAAAGACTGTAGAAATGAAGACTACCCTCAAGACAGAGGAAGACCATGATCCTGAGAAGTACTGTGTACCTGCAACTCCTATTGACTTCAAATAGATATTGTAGGTGCTCAGCATCTTTTAAAATCAAGCCCCAAATGTGTGGATCTAAAAACATTTAGCACATCCCTTTTGAAAAGTGCAATAAGGGGAAGGGAAGAACGTTTAATTGCCAACAAGCCTAATCCTCCAACAAGTCAACTCCCTGTGTCTTTAATGTGAGTTGCCACAATTTAAAAAGCTTGTTGCCATTCCAAATATTCAACCCTAGTATAGCTATAGTTCATACCACTTCCCCCAATCAGGTACCCAGGATTTTGTGGCAAGTCAAATAATTTTGAGGGAAAAGAAAATTGTACTGAAAACATTTCTGTATTATACTGAGCTTCTGTGGCAACAGAAACAAATATCTAGGTTCAAAAAATGTATGTTTTATACCTCAATTGCCATACATATCACCTTTTCAGTACATGCGGATGTACAAAACACTTGAAGGATTTATGGATATTTGCGTCAAATAATACTGCTGAAAACAAAGAGTACAGTACAGGCCTGGATAGTCTATTAAGTTATACAGTACATTGCACTCATTTTTACACTAAGATGGACTTAAAAAAATAGGAACAATTCTTTGTGGTGTTGTACCATTTTTAAGATACACAGGGGATGCAAGCAGGAATCTTCCATTAGCGCTAATGGGAATTCAATGCATAAATCCTTGAACATCAAGAACTGACTATTTAGCTTCTTCCTTCTACCCCGAGCAAGACTGACGAACATATTCCTTGTGTTTATGAGCCCACATAAAGGGATTTGGAGAGAACATTAGTAGGTGACGTAACCAATTCCTTCATCTTGCAATATAAACTGGTCTTTGCCATGAGTCAATTACAAGTGCACAACCCTCCCCCATTAAATGTATTATCAATAGGAGCTCTCATAATATTGCAATATTATTTATTTAAAGTCCTTTAAAGAGCTGAAGTTCCCCCACAGTACTTTGTTGACTTGAAAGCTAGTATTTTTCTGTCAGGCTGCCAGTCAAGTATTATGACCAACATTTGTCTGCCTACACAGAGGTACAATACAATTAATTGTACATAGGAATATAGATTAAGACAGACTAATTTACTCAGTCCATCAGATTTATTTTTGTTCTTAAAATTAATTCACCATAGAGAATGGATTAAAAACAAGTCAACTGTAACTTTTTACATACAGTTTTAACCACTTGTCACAGCAGAATTCATCTGATTTTTCCATGTGTTTGTAGAAATGATGAATTAATGTACATCACTGGTCTACTCCAAACAATCCAAACAAAAAGACATTCACAACATATACATGGAATATTTTGCATAAAATGTGCAACTGCATTGTTCAGTGAAGTAATACTGTAATAAAAAAGGAAGCATCATGCATTATTCAATAACACTGCAATACAATTATCCCACTACGGCACTCATCTCTACTAATCAGGAAAAGGTATATGGAGGAAAATGGCACAGTGAAGCTCTAATATATGCCACTTGCAAAGATCAAAAGACCATGTTTTAATTAACAGTAATAGTGTCCTACAAAGAGAACACTTTGAACAAGGAATTCTTTTGATGTCCAGGTACTATATATTAAACATCATTTGCAGAGTGACACCAGGATAATAGAAAAAAGGAGCGCTGCACTGTGGCCAGTGCAATGAAGTGTATTCAATGTTTTATATTCTGTTGCTTAAGCCCATTACAGATATGTCCAAGAAACCATAAATAAACCTAAAGCATTATGTGTTTCTATTAATAGTACAAAGCTCAATGTACTGAAACCTAGTTTCATTGGCACATAAATGAAGCAGCATTACTTATGTTCTACGCTCTCTTCAGCATAGTCAGCAACACAGAAACCAAAGACTGGTGAAAAATCCATCAAATTGTCTGTACTTCACATAAAAGAAGGCTGATGATCTTCATAAAATCTGAACATTTAGGAAGTCACACAAAATACACTAAGCATTTTTTCTAAGTTTAAATTCCAAACTATGACAAACTTCTGAATCACTTTTATGCTACTCTGCTAGTTTTTAGCTAGATACACTTAGAGATTGACCAGACCAGGTATAAATATTCAACAGGTGGTGGGGATTGGAGTGAAGAGGTAGAAGTTAACAGTCTGAGCTAAAAAACAATGCTTTCTGAGAATTAAGTTACATAGACATTTTCATATTAATAACAGAGAGAAATAAAAGCAATTTGATAAAATCCAGGGGTATAACAAATCAGCTTATTCACCACATCTAATTTTAGCTCTTCCAGTCCAAAGGCAACTTTATTTCATTAATTAAGGTACTGACAACTCTGTTAGCTTGCAACAGCAGATTTTGAAAAAGTAACTGATTTTGAAAGATTCAGAATCTTAGACCATTTTAAGGAACACGGTTTTGAGCTATAATCTGGAAAAATCAAAGACTGACATTTCCAGGAATCTCAAATAAAAAAAATACCGGTTTGGAACAGAGTCAAAAGTAACAATCTAAAAGGTGATTACATACCTGTAAATAGAAGTTCTTCAAGATGTGTAGTCCCTATGTGTAGTCCACACATGGATATGCATGCACACCATGCACCTGAGTCTGGAGATTCTGAACAAGCAGCGCCCATTGGCTCGCACATGGCTCCAAACCAAGGGCATAAGAGGCAGTGTGGGTCAATGCCTCTCTTTACAGTGAATCCAATAGGATCCAAAGCAGAGAAGACAGAGGACAGGTAGTGGAATACAGACTGGGATCATACATCTCAAAAATACTTCCAGTTACAGGTAAGTAACCTCCACTTTTTCAAGTGCTGGTCCCTACGTATATTCCACACATGGGCAACTGACAAGCAGTGCTCAGACCAGAGGGGGGTGTAAGGATGCTGGCAGTAAAGATGCTTGAAGAACTGCAGTCCCCACCACTGCATCCTCAGTGCAGGCCTGAACTAGCACATAATGTTTTGTAAACTTGTGAATGGAACTCCAGGTACCTGCTCTGAATATGTCCAGTGTCTGTACCTCCTGCAGAGATGCTGTAGAAGCAGCTTGCGCTCTTGTGGAGTGTGCCCTTACTCCACCCGGAGGAAGGGTACCTGCTAATTGGTAGCACGTGATGATGGAACCAGAAATCCATTCAGAGATTCTCTGAGAAGATATTGCTTGTCCTCGCAACCTCTTTGCTATAGTGAGAAACAGCCTTGGTGATTTTCTAATTGGTTTGGTCCTTTGCAGGTAGAATGCCAGGACATATCTGACATCCAGGAAATGAAGTCTTTTCTCTTCAGTGGAAGCATGATAAGCATGGACAGGTCGGTTGACATGAAATTCAGAGGTTACCTTAGGGAGGAATTTTGGATGAAGGTGAAGGAAGACCTTCTCTTGTGAAAAATGGTATATGATAGGTCAGTCAGAAGCGCCCCCATCTAGCTCACCGTTCTGACTGAACTAATATCAACTAAGAATGCAACTATCATGGAAAGGTGGGACATAGAACATTGGCAAAGGTTGACATGGTGGTCTGGTGAGCACTGACAGGAGAGTCTGAGGTCCTATTGAGGTACAGACTTGACCACTGGTGGAAAGGTCCTGACTAGGCTCCTCATGAATCTAACCGTTCCTGGGTGAGTAAAAAAATGCAACGTCCCCCTACTGGAAGAAAAAAGGCAGTGAATGCTGCAAGAAGTACCCACAGTAAGCTCAGGGAAAGACCTAAGTTCTTCAACAACAGGAGATAGTCTAAAATGACTGGGATATCTGCGGAGTTTGAGGAAGACCCATTGCACCACACTCAGGTAAAGAATCATCCCCATTAAGCTAAGTAGCAGTTCCTAGTTGAATCTTTTCTACTGTGTGTAAGAATGGCTTAGACAGCTTCAGAACATGAGTGTTGTAGGTCTGATGTCCATCCAAACACCAGGCCATGAGGTGAAGTGGGTCTGAATTGGGGTGACTGATTTTACCAACTTCTTGAATTAGCAGATATGGGAAGGGACAAATCCTGATGGAGGATGGACTGAGAGTCTCAGAAGTTCTGGGAACTGTTGGGTACTGTGAGAAAGATCTGGCTCAACAGGGCCAGAGCCACTCTCAAAACCTGTGGTAGCAGGGGAATGGGCTAAAATGGATCTCTCAGTTGGTCTGTACCTGACAGCAGTAGAGTGTAAACCTGGGCGTAGTGGACCATAGCTTCTCTGGAGCAGTACAAGGGAAGCTTCCTATTCATCTGGGACACAAAGAGATCCTATTGAAGTTTTTCCCACTGAGTAAATATCTCACTCAGGACAAAGCTGTGTATTTTCCACTTGAGATCTGCAGAGAGGTGCCTGCTTACATTGTCCACCAAAGAATTCTGAACACCTGGAAGGTATGTGGCTTGGATAGCAATGTGGTTGCTAATGCACCAATTCCAATGCCTGACTACTTCCAGGCAGAGGGGAAGAGATCTTGCTTGATCCTCCTTGTTTATATAAAAGACCACGGTGATGTTGTCCAACATTACTTGGATATGGAGTGAACATGAGTGGGGGAAAGGGCCCCACAAGCCAGGCGCACTGCTCTCAGTTCTAGCAGGTTGATGTGAAGTCTGGCCTCCTGTGGGGTTCAAATCCCTTCTACGGTATGGTCGTTCAGGTGAGCACCTCAACTCAGAAGGGATGCGTCTGTGATGACAGTGGCACAGGGGGAGGTTGCGAGTGTTGAAGGGAACTTCCATTCACACTTGTGCCAGGTTTGACCACCAGGTAAGAGGTGATTACGCTCGTGTGAAGAGTCAGGCTGGTGTTCATGTGGTCCTTGTCTGGTGAGTAGACTGACTGGAGCCAAGCATGTAGGCAGCATAGATGAAATCTGGTACACGTAAGTGCACAAGGCCATGAGGCCTAGAAGAGAAAGACACACTAGAACCATAATCTTTGGTCTGCGAGTAATTTATGATATCAGATTGCCCATTAATTGAAATCTTTCCTTGGGGAGGAAATCTCCTGCTGAGATGGAATCTAGAGTCACTTACATAAAGTTTATTGCCCCTATGGTAATCAAAACTGACTTTTCTTTGTTCATGCAGACATCCAGCGCTACTAGAAGATGGAGCAGGAAAAAGTTGCTGACCTGACCACATGGTTGGAGTGACCCACTAATAGCCAATCATCCAAATATGAGAAAACTGTGTGACCATGACATCTGTTAGTATGTTAGTAAATATTAACCCTTTTAATACTTCTTCTTGTATATTAAATTCATTTGTATATTAACTATTGCCCCAGAATCTTTTACAATATAAGCAAATTGTGTGTCTGAATTATAAGGCCCAAAGTAACCTGAACTCAGGAATTCATAAACTAAAAGTTACTTGTACTCAGGAATTTTTATTTTATTTTTTTCTGATTGAGTGTTGGCATGTATCTAATTATCCTGAGCATCTCCTGGTCTTTGGGAATCTAGATATTCAGGGAAAAGACCCCTCGAACTAATAAAAATGTCTGTTATAAACCAAACTGAGTGACTGATGAGGAATAATTGTTATTACTGATGGGTTCTGTAACGAAGGAAATAACCTACTGAAAGATGATTTTAACTCACTGAAAACTGTTGGTTATCACAGCTGTTAGTAATCATGACTGGTTTAGAGATTCCCTTTTACTCAATCAGGTAAACTGGAATTTTTTCTGGTTGTCATCAGTAATTAGGAAAACAGAACATGTGATAACATTAATTTTGTGAAAGTATTTGCACTTTGAGAAGGCATTATCGTCACACACCTTAGTGAAGGACAGAGGTTTTTAGAGTTAGATTGTGAATGAGCCCTGTCAGTATACCACCAGGTGCAGAAGAAAAGACTAAACTACCTTCTCTTCACTATCTACAGGGTGTGATAATGCATCTATTCTTTCTGTATTTTGGATAGTGCTGTATTAATCTTTCATTAATAATATTTGATTAAATAATTCCATTTATTGTTATTTGATAATCTCAAATTGTTATTACATTCAAACAGGAAACTTGTCTAATTTGAAAGAAAACCTTTATGAATACCTGGACACTGTTGCTAGTCCAAAGGGAAGGACTCTGCACTGGTAATGTTCCTGAACTACCAGGAACTGAACAAACTTTTTGTGGAACAGATAAATATCTACATGAAAACAGATGTCCATGTCAAGAGCCACAAACCACATTCCCTCCTGTAGGGAGGGGATTACTAATGCTAGTGTAATCATCCTGAATTCTGACTTTCTAATAAAGATGTTCGGTTGTCAAAAGTCCAAAATGGGTGTCCACACTCTGTCTTTTTGGGGGGACTATGTAGTATAGGGACTAGAATCCTCTCCCTTGATACTGAGGTGGGAATCATTCTATTGTCTGTGTTGAAGAAGAGAATCCACCTCCTTATGAAGAAGAGGGAAATAAAATCTACAGATGTACTGGAGAGAGAGTCTAGGGGGAAAACCAAAAGGAAATATAAGTGGTGAAAAAGGGAATTGATCAAAAAGCTTGTTCAATGAAAACAGATCCTGAAAACAGTAAATGAGAAGCCCATCCACAAAGAACCTAAAATGTATGAACAGAGAGAATGACTGTTTGAACAACTATTGAAGGAATACACTTCAAAAAGATGCCTAATGGACAAGTGAGGGCCCACAAGGTGAAGATAAACCCGTGGATAAACTCAGTGAACAGAGGTACAGCCATAGGCACATCAAATCTAAGGAGCACTTCAAGCTGAAAGAAAGCAAAGAACAGGACAGCAAGAGTAGAGCGGGACTTGCCGCCCAGGAGAGGAAAAGTTGTTTCTTCTCTGAAGTGACACAGTGTATTGTTGAGTAATCACTTTTATTTTTGTTAACAACAATGCATTTGGTATTGATTGCGCAGTGTAAGGATGAGTAGCATGTATAAGCTCACAAAGGTTAATATGTTGGTAACCTATAGTTTATTATAAGTAGTACATAATTGGTAATGTTCTATATTATTTATGCTCCTTATAACCAGGAGAGTATCCCCTGCACTCATGCAAAGCCTTGGTTGAGGAGTCCTTGACCTAGGCAGCTCTAGGTGCTACTTCCAAGCTCATACTCAGAAGGGTGCTACTTGTTCATTAGGGCCAATGTACTGGGGGATCTTCATGGACCAGATCAGAGTGAGGTCTCAGAGCCTTCTCCATAAGGAGTTTTCCTGAACTGAAGCTCATGAGCACCACATGTTTGTGGGGAAAATGAGTAACAGATGCTGCACTATACAGAGATCTGTATCTCAACCGAAGAGTAGAGGCAGTGCTGGCGGTCATCATTCATGAAGAAAGAATGAGGGCAAGAGATATAAATCTTGAACCCCAGGCCTGAGAAAAACAGGCTATACTAACCATACTAGAAAACTAACTGTGCTAATAACAAAAGCAATTTACTGTATCTGTTTACATGCTTAACAAGAAAGAAGCTGAAGAAATGTGGATGCAGAGGATTCCGACTCGGGCCATGCGGCAGTAAGAAGGAAATACCTGTGACTAAATCGTAACCTTAATCATGATTCAGACACAGACACCCCCCCCTTACATTACTTTTTAGGGGTGATGAGTTACAGATATACATATTAAAAAACTTGATCACTTATATGAATGATTGATATATGCAAAATGTCACCGTAAAAACAATACAGGATTGTTTTAGCCTTCTGCAAGCAGATGTACTTCCCTGATTCCCTCCCAGCAATTTCTCTGCCTGGAACTGGGAAGCACTCCCCCACCTACTCCATCCCTGCCTTCTGTTGCTCTGAATCCCCCTCCCCATCCCCATTCATGCCCTGCTTCTCAGTGCTCTGGACCCTCATCTCCTCCACTCTCTTCCCCACCCTCATTTCCCTTGCACCTCATTCCCCTGTAGCCCCTAAGTCTTCCTCCCGCTCCCCCTCATTCTTTGCATCCACCTTTCACAGTGTCTCCTGCTCCTCACAGTCCCTGTATACTGTCTAGCCCCCAGACCATGGAGTGGCAGACATTACGCCTGTGGACATGGCTTCAGTATCATTGAAGTTAGTGGGAGTTGGCAACCAATTTTTATTAAGGGCAGCCTCACTTCTACGTGCAGATAGAAGGTAGGAAAATGGCAGCCATCTTCCTAGTTTCAGCCACAGTGACAATAATGGGAGATGGTGGACATTTTGAATAAGGAGAAATTTGTGAGTTGGCAACCTTTCATCATGTTTCCAAGAGATATCGAAAAAAAACCCCACAACACCCATCTCCCTAAATTGCTGGTAAATCCCTGATAAAAATCTCAAGAGTTGGCAACACTGAGTTCTAAAGCAGACACTTTAGAGAACATAAGGTAATTTACTTCTACTGATTGTTTTCCATATTCTGGGGCAAGACATCTACACTTGACTGCTATTTAACTCAGTGAGAGTTCCAGGTAAATATCTGATAGTTGTGTATATTTAAAGACTTATTTCTAGAAAAAGAAATCTTTACCGGGTCTTACCTCATTTTTATCACCTAATGCATGGGCAGAGGGGGAAGGAGGTAAGGAAGAGTTGTTAGGTATCCACAATAAATCAATTACTAGTAAAACAATCATTATACTGCTTTGTGTAAACCCCACTGTATCTTTGCTCATTAAAGCAGAAGGTTTCATTTGTTTGGTTTAACAGTGTTTATCTGGTGGTGGAATTATAAATAGAAACAACTGAACTATAGAATTACTTAAGATAAAGTTCTTTTATTATAGTTTTTTTCCCCTCTTCTCAGAAAAAAGTCAAGAGTACTCAGTTACAAGAGATATAAAGTTAAAATAATTTTGCATGCAAGACTTCAAAATTATATATTGGGATTAAGAAAAAGTTATTTTATCAAAGTCCACATGAGCCATATGACAGGCATGTGGATGGCTGAATTTGACCATGTAAACTTCAGATACTTTAAAGTAGGTTATCATATGATTAAGTCTTTACCTAATTTATAGATGCAAAATACCTTAAATTCCTTAAATCAATGGTTACTTACAAAAAAATCAGTAAAATGAAGAATTATGTTTATATTTATTATCTTGGACAAAAACCAGTGGAGCAAAGTGTAAATAGATTCTTTAGCAGTCTACAACAAGCCAGAGGGATTATGTGCTTAGAAAGCATGCAGACTTTGCTATCATCAGTTACTAATTAATCAAGCACAGCGGAGGCCATCAAAACAAAGTTCCCAGCACTAAGGAACTCCAATGACTTTAATGAGCATATTCCTTTAGACAATGTTAGTATCACAGGATCTGTTGTCTCATTCTGTCATTATAGCATATTGCTAGAAACAAACACTGAAACATTTTTAAAATCTCCAAGAATAACTTTCTTAATTGAGAATATTTGAAAATCTCTCTTCCCAACATTGTAAGAAATTAATTTAATCATAACAGAATGTTTCACCAAGATTAAAAAAAAAAAGAGAGAGAGAGAGTATGCTCAATTTGTTTATGGATCACTATTTTACTATAACCCTTTCTAGGTTAAGGCTCTCTTCTGGGATATGGGAGATCCAGAATTCACCCCACTGCCTGATGCGGGGAAGAGATTTGAACTTCACTCCCCACATTGCAGGAGAGTACCCTAGCCGTTATAGGATATTCTGGTATGGCTCTTACTCACCTGCTGAAGCTGTTACAATTTGTATTAATAATTAGTCAGTCACTGGAGCAATGACTTGAACTTGGGTCTTCCATATTTCAGGAGAATGCCCTAATTACCAGACTATGGAGTCATTCTCATGCTTTCCCTGGCCTGATGACTATGAATGACTACACTAAGTCACTTAGGGCATGGCTACACTTGCAGATGTAGAACACTTTGAGTTAAACCAGCCTTCGTAGAGCGCAGTAGAGAAAGCGCTGCAATCTGTCCACACTGACAGCTACAAGCACACTGGCGTGGCCACATTAGCAGCTCTTGCAACAGCCACAGAGAGCAGTGCATTGTGGTAGCTATCCCAGCATGCAAGTGGCTGCAACGTGCTTTTCAAATGAGGGGGGTGGGGTGGAGTGCAACAGGGAGTGTGTTGTGTGTATGTGGGGGGAGTGAGAGAGTTTTTGGGGGTTTAGAGCATGTCAGCATGCTGTCTTGTAAGTTGAGACAGCAACAGACCTCCCTCCCCTCCTACCTCCTTCTCTCACACACAGCATTGCACAGTAATGGTTGCTTTGTTTTGGGGCAGATAAGCATGCCGGCTGTCAGCAACGGAGTTTTCAAAGGGTATATCAGCATGCCTGCAGTGATTCCAAAACAATTACAAGAGTGGCCACTTGATTTAAGGGGATTATGGGACGTTTCTGGAGGCTGATCAGAGCACAGTAATGAAACACTCAGGGCCGGCTCCAGACCCCAGCACGCCAAGCGCGCGCTTGGGGCGGCATTTTACCGGCAGGGTGGCAGCCGGCTCCGGCGGACCTTCCGCAGTCATGCCTGCGGGAGGTCCACCGGAGCCGCGGGACCAGTGGACCTCCCGCAGGCATGACTGCGGAGGGTCTGGTGGTACCGCGGCTTCCGGGGACCTCCCACAGGCATGACTGCAGAGGGTTCACTGGTCCCGCGGCTCGGGTGGACCTCCCGCAGGCGTGCCTGCGGATGCTCCACCGGAGCCACGGGACCAGCAGACCCTCCGCAGGCACGTCTGCCAGAGGTCCCCCGGAGCCGCGGGACCGGCGACCGCCAGAGCGTGCCCCGCGGCGCGCCGCCCTGCTTGGGGCGGCGGGATTCCTAGAGCCGCCCCTGGAAACACTTCCTCCACACTGATGCCTGGGCCTTTCAGCCAATGCACACCAAGTGTTAATCTTCTCACACAGGTGGAGTACCAGGAGCGCTCTAGCCCTGGAGTCAGAGCGCTCTACGTGCCTTGCCAGTGTGGACGAGTAGTGATCTAGGGTGCCTGGGGCTGCTTTAATGCGCTCTAATTTGCAAGTGTAGCCAAGCCCTTAGAGAGACAAGGTGGGGGAAGTAATATCTTTTATGGGTCCAACTTCTGTTGGTGAGAGAAAGCAGCTTTCAAGCTACACAGAGCTCTTCAATATTTTCTATAAAGCTTTTCTCTCTCACTAACAGAAGTTGGTCCCATAAAAGATATTCTCTCTCCCCCCTGGTCTCACTAATATCCTGGAACCTACATGGCTATAACAACACTGCATATTGCAATGGCAAGTCACTGGTGCTCCAGCAGAGTGAAAAGAACTCTGGTCAGATCCACAGACTTATTATAATGGTAGACAATGTCAGGGCACTGATTAAACTTTTGGCACAGGAGATACAAAAAACATTACATAATGCAACTACTTTCTGTCACACCTGTTGGCACATATATCCTGACAAACAAGCAAACATTCTAGTTTCTGCAAAAAGCCTACTGTTTCTGAGAATGTACTGAAAATGTATTTCTGACTGCATTCTCCTTCCCTTTTGGGGCTATTGTGATGGGCTCCCTACACTAGCCCTGAAAGGGTTGAATTAGGCCAGGCAGGCCCAATCATTTGACCAATTAAGAGGAGAGATTTAGGCTACAAGGAGGCTGCTAATTGGAAGCACGGTCACCCATGAGGGATCAGGCAGGGCTTACATAAAATCAAGAGACTGGAACCAGAGAAATGGCTACAGGGTGAAGAGTGACAGTCACGCTCCCTGAAGGAAGGAGGGATAGGAATCCCTGAGGTCTAGTAAACCCTAGGAGAGAGAGGTCTGACTAGAATGGGTGGAAGCAAGGTAGGAAGTAGTCCAGTGGTGAGAGCAGTAAGGTTAGGGATGTTGCAGACCGTGACAGCTTGGTAAAGGGCCCCGGACTGGAACCCAGAGTAGATGACGGGTGTGGGTTCCCCTACCAACCACTGCAGAGTGGTACTGCTTGGGGCAGTAAACTAGAAGACTGCTCAGGTCACCGCAGGAGTGACAGGGTCAGGGCAGCAGGCATGAGGACTGCCTGACACTGCTTGGGGAGGAAGACTTTGAAGGGCTGCACCCTGAAAGGGGAAACTGCATAGTGACCTGGCAAGAAGGCTGAGTCACAAAGAGGAAGTAGCAGCTCCTGGAGTGAGAGAGGGGCCAGAGAGAGAGAGAGAGAGCGCAACAGCAGGAAGGGGTGTTGGCCTGTCAGAGATAATCCCCAGATAGCCAGGAGGAGGCACCTTTGAGCAGTAAGTAGGAAGTCCTGTCACAGCCATATGCTCAGAAGAATGATTTCTGAATATCGTCTAATAGATCTAGTTAAAATCTATTTTACATCAGATTACTCATCAAGCACAGTGATATCCAGCACAACACCACATGGCAGATCTAGTTCTGCCTACTCATAGAAACATAGAAGATTAGGGTTGGAAGAGACCACAGGAGGTCATCTAGTCCAACCCTCTGCTCAAAGTAGGACCAACCCCAACTGAATTGCAACAGAAAATTATCAGTGCATCTCCAGTAAATTAATAAGCAGAATCCATCATTTCTAATTTCCAATCTAATCCAAAAAATTGAGATGCTTTTCTCACCTCATGTTTGCTGTGGCATCACTAGAGTATTATTATGCACTAATATGATGAAATTATTCAATCAAGTCATTATCTTATCTTTTAGCAGGGATACTTGCACCTCAGACCACTTTCACTTTATATTCACAAATTTAAAAAATCTACACTTAAATTGCAGTTCCATGCTGTCCATACTTAATTCCAGATGATTGAACTGACAAGGTTAGTTCATCGATTTTCTTGTTCAGCAAGGTTTACAGTAATTTGTTTCGGATCATAAACAAATCTAAATTATTGGAACAAGAAGCAGATTGTTAATATGTGGTCATCTTTAACTCCAAACAAAGTACAACTATATTAAAGGCTTAGAATTGACCAACCTGTGATGCTTCTGATGGCTGAGTGTGTGTTCCCGATTTCTCCCCCCTCCCCCCTATAAAGGAGTAGCGATGGACATGGTACAGAGAAGCAGAATCTTATTCCAACTCTCCCCCAGATCAAGGAAATGTGGGGAAAACAGCAGGAAGTAAATGTCTGGGGAACGTGGGAGTGATGAGGCATCTAAGGGAGTGCTTTGGGCCTCACTTTTTTCCCTCTTGCTTGCTCCATATTGTGCTCCATGGTGGCTGTAAGCCAGCAGAAAGAGCTGAGGCAGAGAGGCTGCCTGGCCCCCAACAGTTAGGAGGAGTCACTGCAGAGTAACCTTTCCTGCCTGTCTGCAAACCAGATGGATGCATGAGACTCCAACTGCACTGTGGGCAGGAGTGACAAGGGCGGCTGGCAGGCATAAGATGTCACATGAGATGTGTGCTACTTGGCAGCCCTGGCATCTAAATTAATTATAAGTCAAGTTTATACCTAGCTAGCCCTTAGACAATGACAACAGCTGAAACTTGAGTTTATGAAGAGGATGGGGAGTTCCTGCTCCTGGAGCTAATGAAGACTAGAGAGTATCAAGAAACCATTTCAGTTTTTACAAGATAACTGATAGCGGTGCTAAGAATTACATGCAGTAGTGGCTAAACTAAGAGAACTTGCATAAGATGCCTCAGAGGACTGGCAATTTCATCCTCTTGGTTGCAAGGGGAACACTGAATTTACAATTGTTCATCAAAAGAAAGTAAGGAGACAATGTCAAGCTACGAAATTAAACATTTCAATTTTTTATATGTATTGCTGTTATTTGCAGCATATCAAATTCAAATGGAGTACCACTAGACTAATAAGGATTAGGTTTTTAATCAATAAATGTCAGCAAATGTCAATTTCACTGTACATACAAACCAATGAAAAATATTTTGATTATCAAATTTTACAGATAGACAAAAAAAATGCTGCTTGAGAAGTTAGTCTCACCTTAATGTATATAAAACGTGTTACGATGGCATGTAGTGGACCTGGAACAGAGGCGCCATTTAGGTAGCTTCAACTTTTGGAAATTCAGCAACTGTCATTAAATATTTATTAGCTGATGTCCCCTTAATTTCCCCACAACTGACAATTTAAATTGATAAAAACAGAAAAAAATGCTTAAACCCCATAATTTCACACAACTGTAAACATTTAAATCAATAAAATAATTAAAATGCTTAAATAAACATTGATCTGTAATTATAAAAAAAATTAATTCTGCAAGCCTAATTTTCATATGGCTAATGAGCTGTGGACAAGCAGGAGGCATTTACCTCCAGTTGTGCTATCTGTCCACCACCTGGGGCCACTGTGATGCCTGCTTCCCATCTCGCCGCTCTTCCTGCTGGATCTTAACCAGGGAGGAGATTGCAGCAGCACAGGGAGAGGAGTCCAGTACTGGTCCAGGGTTCCTCACAGTATAAGCTACCACAGGATCCCCCCTCACTCCCCAGCAGCCCCACATAACTAACAAACTTCTACTACCCAACTACTCCAGATGCCTAGACATGCAACACACAAGGCTACTCAACCAGCTGACCCAGACACCTCCATGTAATGGTCTTCCTCAATGACCCAGGAGATAAAGGTCCCTGGCAGCATGCAGAAGCAAGTGCTTCTAGGCATTGTGGGGAGGAACAGGCAATCAGACACCTCTCTGCCCCGTCCATTGCTAGCTAACTGCCTAGGAGAAAAGAAGAGCCAGTGGGGCAGGAAGAAGAGGTGGCTGCTGTGGTCTCTCTTGCTGTGGGCTGTTTGTGGAAGGGGGTGTTGGGGGAAACAGTTGGGGAGAGGGAGCACAACTGGGGAGAGAGGAATTAAGGGGATACAAGACAGATTCTTTCTACTAAGTATCAGAGGGGTAGCCGTGTTAGTCTGGTTCTGTAGAAGCAGCAAAGAATCCTGTGGCACCTTATAGACTAACAGACGTTTTGCAGCATGAGCTTTCGTGGGTGAATACCCACTTCTTCGGATGCAAGTAGTGGAAATTTCCAGGGGCAGGTTTATATATGCAAGCAAGAAGCAAGCTGGAGATAACAAGGTAGTTCAATCAGGGAGGATGAGGCCCTGTTCTAGCAGTTGAGTGAAAACCAAGGGAGGAGAAACTACTTTCTTTCTACTGAGGCTTTTCCCACCCATAGGAATATGCTGGAAGTTAGCTTAAATTCTGCCTCAAGGATCAATTACAATAGTCTAATTATTTTCCTAGTCATTACATCCCAGAGAGGATGTAACTCAATGACCTGTAAGACTTTTTTTTTTTTTTTAAAAAGATCCCCCCTAAACTTCTTAGCAAGACCTAGGCCTATATCACAAACTACTCCTCCCTGCTCCCTGACAGAATCAAGGCCCAGTGATTATGATTACAGTTATGCAGTTAGGAAAGACAGTTTCATTTAATGAGGGCAACCAATCACATAGCAATAACAATTAATATTTCAACTCACAAAGTAATTAATTGGCTAAAATTTGTTCAGTTGAAGCCTTCCAATACTTTCTAACAGTAATATAAATCTAAAAATGCCCCAATTAGTCAAAGTGTTCAATATGTAAAATCCTAATGCTTTAGTGTTTGTGTTGACCATTTCCATTATAAAAGTTAGCCGCCCCCCCCCCAAACACACACACCCCTCTACCTTGATATAACGCTGTCCTCGGGAGCCAAAAAAATCTTGCTGCATTATAGGTGAAACCACGTTATATTGAACTTGCTTTGATCCACCAGAGTGCACAGCCCTGCCCCCCCAGAGCACTGCTTTACCACGTTATATCTGAATTTGTGTTATATCGGGTCACATTATATCGAGGTAGAGGTGTATATGCCCAATAAGATATTTTGTAGAATTATGAGGTTGACCTTATGCTAAGGACACTTACCACAAAATGAACTGGACCAATTCTGAAATGAACAGTTCATCATTTAATACATCTACATTTTCTTTACTATTCAGACATTGCTTTCTTGTAAGCATATTCAAACATTAGCCTGTCTCAGAAATTCAAAAGACAACTGAATATGCTGAATGAATCTTGGCGGACAAATTGTTATTTATGCAGTTTTACATGACTAAAACTGCCAGAATCCCACAACTCAGACTGTAAACCATCATATCTGTTTTGGCACCAAGCTTCATCAGAATGCGTCAAGTATTGTTTGTTCCAGATATATAAATATTATAGAATGAACACTGAAATGTGATGTATTTATTACAGTTGGCAATATATTTGTAGAATTTAATGCATACAGAAGTCAAGTTATATAGTCATTCATCTAACCTAAAAAATATTTATATATAAGCAAGATAAGTGCCACTATCGAATAATCTGTGTAACAATGCACTGTTGCAACAAACCCTCACACCTTAAACCTCCTCTTTTGAACAAAATAGTGGTGTTCAAATTTCTCCTGATTAATTGCATAGCCATACCAACTTGGGCAGCAAGTTCATCACATCTCCTAAACTAAGGAAAGATAGTACACTAATGGGAGGTCTCTAAAGCAACCCAAGTGCTTCTGGTGTGGTGTTATTGACTGAGTAGCTGGTACTCTTCACTATCAGTCAGTATAAACCAAATGCCCTAGCAAAACATTAGGCACTTTGTTGCTTGGGCTGCCTTTTTCAGATAAAGATTAAAACCAACATCCTGATCACTTGTAATAGTTCCTGTCCTTTCCTTTAGGCAAAATTATGTCAAAATTACGTCCTGGCCAAATTCTAATATGGATTATTACATTTTCCTATTTAAATTTCCGCTGCAGGGTCAGTTGGATAGCATATAATTATTTAGCAACTCTGAAACATTAGACAACTGTCATGTTCCAACACAAGGGTAGCTATACTTCAGCCTGCACACAGTTATTCCTGTACATATAGCTTTAAAATCTCTTGTCTCTTTAGGATAAGTGATAAATAGTATCTTACAATGTATTATTAAATAGTTCCCTGTATTTCCAGACTATCTCCAGTAGACTGGCAGCAAATCCTTGGTTATGTAATGTCTGGTTTAGAAAATGCTAACCCACATTTGATCTGCTATGAAAGTTATAAAAGTTAGATGAGAAATTTGTTCAGAGCTATACAAAAACCAGACTGTCCTCTGACTGAATTTCACATATCTACAAAAACAATACTCCTCTGCAATTTTGCCATGATAAAGGAACCTAAAATACCAATCAGACCCTTTAATATAAAGGAAGAACTCAGATTTTAAATATATCAGCAGAAAAATACTAAAGTTCTAATAACACTCACAAATTACATTTTATAGTTTTACTTACCATTATATATATAAGTTGCTGATGATATGTCCCTCTTTGATCCTTGAGTGTAATTGTGGGGATCTTTAATATACACCTCAAACTAACAGCATCTGGATCACAGACTTCATGTAATATCTATACTGGTGAATGTCTCATGCTGACAGAGTGGCAAATTCATGTTTGACACCTTTAGTGTGTGTGAACGTCAGGAATATGAAGAAACATACTCATAATAAATAAAAAGGTTTACAATACTGTTAATCACAGCATTTGTAGAATAAGTTTGATTTTCACAGTAATTGAAGAAACAATTCAATTAAAGATTAAATATTTAAGAAATTCCTTTGATGTACTAAGCTTTTAAGTCATGTTTACTTTTCATTCTTTCAAAGAGTATAGTTTTTTCCATCTACAACCGAATACCAAATCAAAGTATGAATATTTCACAATGTATTGCATTTAATGACATCAAAAGATTCATTTAAAGGATAAGCACTTATCCACTAGCCAGTCAAATATTTAACATAGTAAACATTGACTATTTACATTTCAGAAGTTTGTTGGATATTCACACAAAGATTTTCAATTTCACATCCCAAACTTTCCTTTGCATTCTTAATCTTTGACATTCATATTCTCAAAGCAATGAAAGTATAATTTAAAAAAAATAGTAACATGAGAGCAGAAGAAATCAGATGCAAACCCTTATTTTGTCTATTTAGGAAGGAGTTCCATCACAATTCAGAAAAGCTAAAAAATCCCAAATGTGAATATATTTGCAGAAGTATGAACTGATATTCAGCACAAAATATCAAACCTATATTTGTAATATAATTAAACACTGAACTGTGGGTCAGGATAGCCTGTTTACTTCATATCCACAAAAAGGTAGTTCAGAACCTAACACCGATTTCAATATATCTTACCACAGGTAGGTAAAGAAAATCCAATATATAATTCATCTGCTGCTGAGAATTACACTCCAAAAGTGTACATAGGCAAAATAAGGAGGATAGAACATCCATCTTATCTTTGAATGTACCTACATGAGAGTATAAACAATACCCTAAATCAGGGGTCGGCAGCCTCTGGCACACAGCTCGCCAGGGTAAGCACCCTGGCGGGCCAGGCCACTTTGTTCACCTGCCGCGTTGGCAGGTTCGTTTGGCCAATCGTGGCTCCCACTGGTTGCAGTTCGCTGTCCCAGGCCAATGGGGGCTGCGGGAAGCGGCGCGGAATGTGCTGGCTGCGGCTTCCTGCCGCCCCCATTGGCCTGGGACGGCGAACTGCGGTCAGTGGGAGCTGCGATGGGCCGAACCTGCTGATGTGGCAGGTAAACAAACTGGCCCGGCCCGCCAGGGTGCTTACCCTGGCGAGCCACATGCTAGAGGTTGCCGACCCCTACTCTAAATGTTTGTTGGTGCAGTTTTTGGTACAAACACTGAACATCAGAAGTTTACCATATTTCACATTAAAGAACTTCTCCTACTGACAATGAAATTGAGGGGCACTTGAGAAATTCAACTTTTGAGAAATAGGCCCAAAGCATGAAACCAAAAAAGAATGAAATCATGAGAAAGAAGAGTTACTGTGTTAAACTTGTAGTGATCCTTCTTCAAAATACCAGTGTTCGCTTATTTAAGGTTTGGGCTAAAGTAACAGAAATAAGACATGATTAATTGGGTACCAGGTACAGTAAATAATTGCCTACCATCTACCATCATCATCCATTTACAAACTAGGATAACAAAAGTGTCTTTTCTCGCACATGGTATTCAGTGTCTCTCTTTTTTCAGGTAGAAGACACAGCAGCTACTATGGGAGATCAATCGCTCTGGTGCATTCTGAATAAATAATTAGCCCATAAACCCAATTTATAGCTATATTTATGGCTTTCTAAAATGGATTAAAGTGATACTTGCTTTGTAATCTGCCAGCACTGTTGCCACCCAATATGGCCTGCGTTATGCGACTAAGGAAGAATAGCTACCCTTTTTCCCAAGGGGTGAAAGAGTAGTTCTTGTTACTAATACACAGCCACTAATCCAATGTTTCATGCCCTGACCTACAAAGGCACATGCATACTTGGGCTAGAGACCCATGGAATTCATGGTGCATATGTATTCTATTGCTATGATGGTGTGACAAAGGTGTCTTCTTGCAATGGGGCTGTATTTAATGGCAGAGAAAGAGAGTGTTCTATTCTAATTGAGATATTGGGTAGGAATCTGAGATCACACAACTTCCAGGTGGGGAGGGGGAATATATGGGCCCTACCATCATCCCTCCCCTGAAAGGATTTAAACCCAAAACATGAGGTGTTTTCAGAAAGGTTCATTGAGGCTAATTACCATCAATGTTGAATAATGCTTAAGGGCTTGTGGTTAGGCATTTAAAACTGAAAGGATAACAGTACCTGCCTGTGACAATATGGTAATTGCCTGGACAAACCTTATTGGATTAAGTTAAATCTTTCAGTACCTTAGGAGTTCATGGTATTAAAAAAATGCAAATGTGTATGTATTATTGTGGGATTGTATGTAGTGACTCAAGGGAGGGGCATGGCTAATGTAAATCCTGGTAAGCATTGTAAGCTTCAAACTGTAACACATCAAACTGTGTTATAAACTGTGACTGTCATCTTAGCGGCTGATGGGGTTCAACTACTTTTCTTTATTTTAATGAAACAGTAGCCACTTCCCACTCTAAATATAAACCATACATAATATCATTCAGGCATGTGTTCAGAGTAACAGACCTTTGAATATCACAGTGTGGATGACACCAATATAATTACACAACATGGGGAATGGAGATGGGAAAAACACTTTTGACGTACCATGTACCTTAATTTATATTTGGATAGAGACTTAATATATGTCTGTATTTCAAGAGCATTTAACATATGAAAAAACTGTTGTCTCTCATCTAGGAAAGCCAAGATATTGTTAGAAAAAGATTTTTCTATAAAGTCATGTATGGAACTGTACTTTAATATTAGTACATTTTGAGTTTCCATGATTTTGATAATGGCAAGGGAGGTTAGGTACTTTTGTCTGGGGTGAAAAGATAAGTGTAATCACAGCCTCCAGATGTGTCTGTTGTTCAATTATATAGAAGAAGGTTAAACAACATTTTGATGTAGCAGTTTCCTATTCAAACAGCAAAAGCATACATAAACAATACATGAGATAGCATACGCCTCCAGTCTCTGATTTGCTGCCATGCACTGTTTGATTAGGAGAGGGGAGGAGAATCGTGGTTATAGAAGAGGATGAGAAGCTGTAGAGAGAAGCTTGTCATGGAATGGTGGTCTCTTCTTACTGTATCTCCCCATGTGCTCCACTCTTAACCAAAAGGTCTTCCAAAACTCTTTAACCCACATCCTTAATATCCTTTTTTGCCCACTCCCTAAAGAAACCTTTAAAAACTGAGCCTCCCTTCAGGAACATGTAACCAATCTCAACCCATTATGTTAGCAGGGCAGCACAGGAAAAACTTGCATTGCGATTGTGCTGCACCCCACACTCGGCTACCCTACTGTAAAAGAGATTCAGGAGGGAATGCGCCTGTTGAGAGGCAAGACCTTCTTTCAAATAAGGAACTTTACATAAGAGTATGAAATGCTACAAACCTTTCAGAGCCCAAAATGGAGCTTCAAAGTTATGAGTTTTACATATTCAAATTTCTCTTATGAAGACAGAGGAGAGGGAATCTAGGACTCAGAGTTGCTTCCTCAAATGCCCAAGAATAAGATGATGAAATTTATAGATTTTTCAGACCAGATGGGAAGACTATGATCATAAGGTCTGATTTTTTGCATATCACAGGCCAAATAACCTACAAGCTGGTGTAGCTGAATCCCATTAGTAAGCACAAATATTAAAATCTATGTATTTTATATATATAAAAATACATAATACAATTAAAAATGATGGAAATTCAGCAGAAAGGGGCTTTTAATCTAATGAAAGAATTATTTTATAATCATTTGCTTTCTGTTCTGAGTAAACAAATGTTTTTGTTTTTAAGTTTTACTGAGCGTAAGATCTGCCTCTTCCCACACCAGGATGTTTCCCTGGCCATATAGTCTGCTCCTGGTGTCTAAGTGGGGTTCTGGAACTAAGCCAAATCACAGAAACCATAACAGCAAAGGCTCAGCTGCTGTAAAGAGGAGCCACAAAAAGCAGTGAGGAAAAACTCAAGCTACCTTTATAAGACTGACTACAAAATAAATTAGTATAAATTAAGTTTACATTGAATATCCAAGAAAACTTGTTATATATTACACTCAACGCCCTCTTCTGAGAATATATGCCCCTGAAAGTTCAGTACCTTGTTCCACACTTGTCTAGTTATAGGTCTTTTCAGAAGAGTCCAGGTTTACTGAGCATCTGGTTGTATAAACCTCTTGTTTAACATGTACAGCTTGGATTTTCTTTGGCATTTTTGAGGATTAGTCTAGACTAGAGTTTAACATGAATTCATTGACTACCAATTATTCAGCAAATGTGTTTCTAAATGCTAGCCTTGACACTTATCCTAAGACACAAATGTTTGTGCTTCACCCTATTCAAAATATTGATATTTAGGGGGATAACCTAGGATAAACCACAAACATGCATGCTGTGGAACAAATGTTTGCCAAGTGTCCTGACTAGCATGTTTAAGCATGTTACTTAGTTCAAGTCCATCATAATAAACTAACTCAAGGTAAAAAAAAACGTTAGTCTAGTCATCCCCCCTGCAAGCAATGGCACTGAATGAAGCAGTATGTTGGGCTTCAGCAACTGAAGCATTTGATCAGTTAAAAAGCAAGCATTCATATAAAAAGCTGTAAATTTGTAAGTGGTTGTAGATGCATGCTACCTAAGCCAAAACACTTACCCTGGCACATATTTGTTCTGCAGCAGAGAATGGGGCAAGACATCAGAACTATAGTGCCAAAAATAAAAATTCAAAACATAGCCCAAAGGATATTAATACAAATGAGATTATTTTACAGTTTGTATTTTGCCACATCTGTCTTATTTTTGTCTACTTCTGCATAAAAGAATTGCAAAGAAAAAGAGGTTTCATCTACATAAACTGTAGAGTGTAGCCATCTGATAAGAAAAAAAATATTATGCTCTAACTTGCAGCGGCAATTACCCCTTCTTGTTATTAGAAAGAGTTCCCATTTGGCACTGATTTGGAAATAAAAAATAACTACATTTGGTAAGTGCAGATTCAACATGCTCCAAAGGGTTGCGCACGGAACTGTTCTTGAGAATCTCAGACTGATTCCCAGTGCTACTGGTCAAATCAGGACTGAAGAAAACAGCTGTGATCACAAAGAGGTTTCCAGTTTCACCTACAGCTAAGAGAGAGGAAACACACTGACTAAATTATTATTACATGGCCCCTCTTCTCTGAGCTCTCTTCAACCACCTCAGCCCCACAAGGGATTATATTAACAAGGGGAAAAAAGGAGTGGATTTAGGTTTCAGCTTGAGCTATGACAAATAAATTAATACAAGTTAGATTGTAGAAACAGACCTCAAGGTGGTTCATGGACCATATTTAAAAATATTTACATGCCTTCTTCTGATTCCTGGATAATTGACCATTATATAAAATAAACAGCAGTGTTACAATCCTATCCTACTTTTTGGTTCATAAAGGAATTTAAAATTTAGTTTACATGTATCTGCTTGTGTCTTTTATTGCATTGCCCTCTGCTCCGCTCCACTCTACCAATAACCTCAGCCTCAGCTGCCTGTTTTATACACTTCTCCCACAGCCATCTTACCAATTTCTATCATGCAATTTCCCATGCAAAGAGTATCCTCCCTGAATGGACACATATGGCCACTATCCTCTACTCCTTCAAATCATGCCTCAATAGCCTACCTTCTGCTATGATGTCTACACCTATCAACCAAATAGCAATGGCTAGATCAGAGGCAACAAGTACTAAAAAATTTTAAGAGAAATTATTTACCACCATCAAGGTGATCAGATAATTAACATATGTAACCAAGTGGCTTTGATATCATTACCCTGGTCCTTCCTCCCATGTTCTTCCTACTCTTTTGTCCACAGTCATTGCATCTTTTCCTAAATTAGATGAGCTCTTCAGGGTAGGCACTGTGCATTCTGGTGTGTTTGGACAGCTTCTAGCACACTGGGGCCCCCAGTACCAACGGGGATATTTGGCAATTACTGTAATACATGTTAAAAAGATTAAAATCAGACTGTTTAGCCATGATTTTATTAAAGGAATATCCATTATGTAAATTTGTAACATGACTGTGAATATGGATATGTGGGTGTATAAATGTTTCCTCCCCCGTTTGCCTTTTACTGGCCAAAGACCTGTTTGTTTTGTAATCCTGAGAAGTACAAATATTTTCCAAGGGGAAAAAAGAGCAGGGCTGACCTCATGGGTAGGTTACACACAGGTGGCTGGCTAAAGCATCTAATTTTTAGAGAGGGTCCTCCTCAGCCTTCCCGCTCTACCAGCCAGGACAGTTTTTGGAAAGTCTGCCCCCTTAAGGGAATCCCCTGAACCACAAGAAACACCAGTGGCAACTGGGGCCAGGAGCCACTGAACCTGCATGGCTCCATCTTGACCACCTTCTGCGTAGCAGCCAGAATTTTTTCTTTTTTGGTGGGGTGGGGTGGGGTGAGAGGCTGTCTGCTGTTAAGGGTCCTGAATACACAACCAACCAGGCCAATGGCAGCCAGGAACATTAATATTAAAATTGGGGGGGGGACCCTCTCCATTTATTCAGTCTCACATCTCTATATAGACATATAAACAAGGCACAAATATATTGATAGACAATGCTGTACATACCTACAATATTTATATGTATAACCAGGAATAGTGAGGAGAAGTAGGGAGGTGATTTTACCTCTGTATATGGCATTGGTGAGAGTGATACTGGAATAATGTATACAATTCTGGTGTCCATATTTTAAAAAGGATTTTGAAAAAGCGGAGAGGATGCAGAGAAGAGCCACAGAAATTGAGGGCTAGAAAAAATGGCTTACAGTGAGAGACCTAAAGGACTCAATCTGCTTAGCCCTAGGGTGACCAGACAGCAAATGTGAAAAATCGGGACAAGGGGTGGGAGGTAATAGGAGCCTATATAAGAAAAAGATCAAAAAATCGGGACTGTCCCTATAAAATCAGGACATCTGGTCACCCTATTTAGCCCATCCAAGATTACTCTGTACAAGTACCTTCATGGAGAGAAAAATATTAGGTTCTAAAGGCATTGTAATCTAGGTGAAAATGGTATAACAGGACCAAATGGCTAGAAGTTAAAGCCAAACAAATTAGAAATAAGACACATTTATAACAGTGAGGGAACAAACTACCAAGAGAAGTGCTGGATTCTTTATCTATTGAAATCTTCAAAATTGAGACTGGATGCCTTCTTGGAAAATATGCTTAAGTCAAACACAAGTTACTGGGCTTAATACAGGAGTAACTGGATGAAGTTCTCTAGTTTGTGTTATAGAAGACATCAGACTACATGACCAAATGATCCCCTCTGGCCTTAGTCTATGAATACACAGAATTAAATTATTTTCATATCTGAAGGCAAGAAGAATGCTGAGCCACTGCATGGATGAGTCCAATGTCTATTCAAGTGAAATCTGACATTGCAGTGAAAAATGTGGGAGTTCCCACATAATGATTTGGAAAATAAACTAATTATTATAATGGGTTGTAATTTAAATAGTATTTCCAGAGTTACAGTAAGTCTTCAGAACAGTATTTTAAAAATGCGTGATAATGAAAAAATATACTAAATGTCTGAAGTAGCATGTACTAAAGATGTTGAAAATATTTGGACTAACTACGATTAAAGAAATTTAGTTTTGTGTTTTGATATAATGGCATGCATGCCCTTGAAAGTACTAAGTACTTGAAATCCACTAAGCAAACAGAGCTTTTGGTTTGTCTTGCATTGTGTAGTTTTCCTCCTTGCCCAGTTTCTATCACTTGATTTTTTTTTTTATGCAATTGATTAGCTAACCTCTTGTTTTTTAACGTTTGTTTCCCACACCTGTCCTGGCAAGAGGGTGGTGCTTGTCCAACAATATTGATTGCATTGACTGAATTAGTTGTTTGAAGGGGAGACACATGTGATGGGAGAATCTCAAAGTATTGATTTTAACAGACACACTATCATGAAGTACAATGTGAACTCTAGTACATTTCCTTAAATTAGCCTTCTATGAAGTAGAATAAAATATAGTTACTGTTGAACATATGACTTCATATCACAATAATCCAGTTGCCTACCAAAAGATTTTGTTAATCTACCTATATATTGAACTGACTTCCCTAGGTTGACAGTAACTTGGAAGATAATTTTCTGGTCATTGATCAAGTCCAGTCGTCTTAAGGCATTTAGAACCTTAAAGGGATCAGCAGCACAGTTTCAGAGTGTTTGGGGATACTGAAAAAAGGTGTCCTGTAGAACTGTCATAACATTTATCAGAATTGGAATACCATATTTTAATTTTTTGGTATCTTCAGCTTTACAAGTCCACAAGGATGGAATTTCCCTCTATGAACATGATCAACAGGTAATATTACCATCAATAAAACTCTAGCCTCTTTCTAAGAGACAAATTCAGTATAATCAGGCCCTGCATAGTGCGGCTCCTGCTTTCTGCCCTGGGCCTCAGCAAGTCTAGTGCTGGTCCTGCTTGGTGGACTCCCTGAAACCTGCTTGCAGCCCCCGAGGGGGCCCAGGACCCCTGGTTGAAAAATGGTGACTTAAATCACCAAGTGCAAAACCTCAATTTTATATAATTGATTTTAGTCAATTTCAGTTATTTTCTAAAGAAAGATGCATTATCCTTGGTTGATGGTGAATGATACAAGGTTTGTTTAATAGATAATTAACTTTTTGTCCATGATTTGTGTCAAGCTGTATTCGGATGGTAACTGGAATTTAATTAGACACAGAACAGCATATCAAATTTATTTTTATTAAACAAAACAACCTTCAATGTTTTGGATGCATACATTTTTTATCAAAACATGTTTCACATTTACAACTAAATTATAGTTAATCCCTCTGTTTAATAAAGAGTGCGTTAAACTGATTCTTTCAGCCAGGGGACATTTTCAAATATGCCTAAGTGAAAGTGACTGGAGGTTAAGTTCCTATTTGCCTAAGTCTCTTGAAACTGAGACAGTCTAAGCTATGTTTTTACCTCAAAAGTTAGATTTGTCCTCCACCCGCAATTTTCTATATAGGAAAGCAGCCTTTAACGCCAAAGTTTTGATAGTGGCTCATGGATTCAGAGTATTTATTTATTTTTTAAAATATTCTAAACAATTATAGTAAGTTAAGTCTAACATAATTTGTATTCAGATTTCATTTCAAACAGCTTTTCTTTTTAAAAATAATTAATGTAAATGTAAGCAGAGTCAGGATGAGCGCTACCCTGACATCTGGGGGTGAATTATGGTGAGTGTGGAAAAGAACTTCAGGTGCTGATTTTGTTTGCATAGGCACACCCACCCCGCCTAGCATGAATCCACAGCAGCCCAAAATGGTCACTTTGGCAGCTGTGGGATCCCCCGTTTCTCTGTTATTGAGGCAGGAGCAATAAAGTGTTCTTACCCTGGTTATGTGAATCAAGGACAATGAAACTGTTTTATGACAGAGGGTCTCACCATCACCTAAGTAGCAAATGCTAGACAAGGACCATGGGTTCCACAACCCAGTGAATGGAGAGAGAGGTTGGGAACAGGTATGTATACCTGATGCTATGGGCCCGGAACATCCATTACATCTCCTCCTCTCTCCACTGTTGAATAGCAGAGCTAATTTTGATTCCATTAGGAGTCTATCTAGAGGCTGCTGAGCTAAATTCACTTTGGGCCAATGATGCACCAGCACTAGGGCTCCCCTACTACAAGCTGAAATCACTAAAAGAGCTGAAATTACTAAGCTGAGATCATTGAGTGCTGTGTTAACTAGTAGGGGAGCCTGAAAATATATTGCTAAGCAGCTGGCAGAGCGGAGCAGTTTGCGGGATGGTTGAAGCGGCCCACGGAACAGTGAGCGGAGCAGAGCAGAGCAGTTTGCAGGGATGGCTGGAGGAGCAGAGTGGCTGGTAGAGCTGAGCTGTTCGTCGTGAAGGCTGCAGCAGAATTCCACGGAGAGGCAGTCGGCCCTGGACCACGCAAGGTGCCCCTTAACACCCTGTGTGCCCCCGCCCCATTTCCACCCAGGCTGGGGAGTTAAAACTCTGAAGAAAAACTTTTGAACTCTGGGGCGGCACTGACCAGGGACAGAGACTTTTGGGTTGTTGGACTTTGGGGTGACTGGACTTAAGACCCTGAGGGAAAAAGGACACTGCCAAAACTTACTTGGACGTGGGGCTTTTGCTCATGGTTTGTGTTATGAATCCTGTTTGTGGTGTTTCCCCAACATAATGCTGCATTGTTTCCCTCCTTTATTAAAAGGCTTTTGCTACACTCAGACTCTGTGCTTGCAAGAGGGGAAGTATTGCCTCCTAGAGGCGCCCGGGGAGTGGTATGTAATTGTCCCAAGTCACTGGGTGGGGGCTCGAGCCAGTTTTGCATTGCGCTATTGAAACTCAGAGGGGCAGAAGAGTTGCATAAACAATATCTGATTTGTTGTTTTAAAACATTTTCAAAAAAATCATTGAGTTTTATCCACCCTGCCCCACCCCCATGTTAACACACTGATCAGTGTGTTGCAGCAAGAGAGAGAAGGGATGTCTTTCGGGGCTGCCTTTGCTATCTTTGCCCCTATCCCACAAGAGGGGAAGAGGGAATGGTTGTATCCTACATATGTGGTTCAAATGGTTGATCATTTTACCTAAAGCAAGCTGCTTCATAATAGTGCACAAGATAGATTTGCAGTGATACAGAAACCCTGTCTTCAAAACAAAGCATGATTTATTTTGCCCCAAAGGTTCACACTCATGAAAGCTTATGCTCAAGTAAATTTGTTAGTCTCTAAGGTGCCACAAGTACTCGTGTTCTTTTTGCGGATACAGATTAACATGGCTGCTACGCTGAAACTAGCACTTATAGAAGTAGATTTAAAAATAACAGACGTGCCCACACATTTCCTTACCTAAACTTAACCGGTCTATCCATAGCTTGAGGTGAGGGAAAGGCAGATCTCGCCTATTCCCCTCTTTGAGTTGGGACAACCTACCTATGCTGCTTGCAGCCTTCTCCCTATGTGTGTTTTTAGTCAGACTCTCAGCCTACTCACTGACACATCCTGGCCACCCTCTGATCATTTCCCTTCTTCCCTCCTTCCAGGAGCACCAGTCAGGTCTTTTGATCTTTAGGCTCTCAGCCTTGACAAAATCAAAACTTGTTAATTTTGCTGGCATCTGGGAAGTTGCATTTTCCAGTAATGGCCACATGGTTCTCATGACTACTTCCAAGGTGTGTACCTGAAGCTGGGTTTTCTCTGTCGTTGCTTTTCCTTTCCTGGGTTCTTTAGCAACCCATTTACATCCCTCTTTGATTTTAATGCTAAGTATTCAGGCAGGCAGCACTACAAAATTGAACAAGGAAGTAACACCTAACATGCCTGAGAAATAATAGACATTTCTCCATTTCATCCCAATTACCTTTGTGGAAAGCCTAAGAATGTTCTAAAACTTCACTGCAATTTATATATGGGCCCCCTTACTATTGTAGCTCTTAAATCCAAGGCATGGCCAACCTTCTCTCTTAAAGACCGAAGAAGTGGGTATTCACCCACGAAAGCTCATGCTGCAAAACGTCTGTTAGTCTATAAGGTGCCACAGGATTCTTTGCTGCTTTTACAGAACCAGACTAACACGGCTACCCCTCTGATACTTCTCTCTTAAAGGTATCTCCTGACTCTCCCAACCTTGCCACCATGGTATTCTACCAAAAGTGTGCAGTTTCGTGTTTATGTAAGATTCCTTAGCAACACTCTAAAGCCTGTAATTTTCCTTTAAAGGACCAAACCTCCTCTTATGCCCAATGCTAAGTGTTTGTTTTACCTTCACCTTTTGATTTGTAGTATCTGTGAGGGAAAATGTAGATTGTTGATGTATCTGATTTATTTTGTCTTACCTAAGAACATTATTTTGTTTTTAATTTTGAGGCACAAAGAAACAGAGAAAGAATGTCCTCTTGGATTCTTGTGCTAAAGTGAAATACTTGAGATTCTCTGATCTGGAGCATCTACTCCATTACTAGAGGCAGCAAGACTGAGAGGATGAAGTACATGAGCTATTAGTTATATGTATGTATGCACTGAATCTGTTCAAAACTTGTGTCCAGGAATAGTAATTTCAAAATACTTTAAAAATATGATAACTTAAATGATGTAGCAAAATTAATTGCCTGCTATAATTGTTGTAGGAGTTTAGAATTGTCTGTTAAAGAGCTTGGGAAGGTTTAAATTAAACAAACCTCAAAAGCACTAAAAACATTAAAAAGGGAAAATGTAAAAAAATACTAGAGACCCAGGGCTATTAAAAAAGACCCATTGCTACCCATTTTAAAGTGTAATATCTTTGATACATCACAAACTATCAGGAAAGCTTGCATCCCAAATATTTATAACTGGAATCAGGTTTCTCCCTACTCATGGTACATCCAGCAGTGCTACCCATGAGTGAGACCCTCTATCTTTTTAGCCAGACATTGTCCACAATCCACCACCTGAAAATCAAAATCTCCCCTTCTAATTAAAAACCCAAACCCAGTTATCTTGCTTGTGATTCAAAAAGCCAGATAACTTCCTAAGCATCTACATGTCCCAAACCAGAGTGAACACCTCATTCACTGCTATAACAAAAAATAGTTCCGGAAGTTGTTTCCATTACATGTAGCTCCTAACTACATGTGATGGCTCAGGGTAAGTCAAATGTTCCAAGTCTCACTGGCTATCCCCTTACATAAGCACATAATCAACTTACATTAACCAGCAAAGTAGGTAATTACCTCTTACACTCAGAACATAGTTCATCACCCCCATTTGAATTGTTATAATGTATAATTGACCTCTTGAGATGCTTGCATACTAGCAGAATTAGCAGGTTTTAAATGATGTGCTTGTATAGACTCATGGCCCCTATAAAATCATAGAGTTAGAAGGGACTGCAAGGGTCATCTAGTCTAACCCTCCTGGCAAGATGCAGGATTTGTTGTCTAAACCAGCAGAGACAGATGGCGATCCAGACTCCTTTTGAAAATCTCCAGTGAAGGAGCTTCTACAACCTCCGTAAGCAGTCTGTTCCATTGTCCTACCATTCTTACAGTTAGGAAGTTTTTTCCTGAGATTTAATCTAACTCTGCTATGCTGTAGTTTGAACCCATAGCCTCTTAGCCTGCCATTTGTGGCAAGAGAGAACAGCTTCTCTCCATCTTCTTTATGGCAGCATTTCAAGGCCTCTGTCATGTCCCTCCCCCCCAATCTCCTCTTTTCCAAACAGAACATACCCAGTTACTTCAGCATTTGCTCATTTGGCTTGCATTCCATCCCGTTGACCATCTTCATCACTTGCCTCTTGATCCCTTCCAGTTTCTCTACATCCTTGATGCAGGGGCGGCTCTAGACATTTTGCTGCCCCAAGCAGGGCGGCATGCCGCGGGAGGCGCTCTGCCGGTCGCTGGTCCTGCAGCTCCGGTGGACCTCCCGCAGGCGTGCCTGCGGAGGGTGCACTGGTCCCGTGCGGCCACCGAAGCCGCGCGGGACCAGCGGACCCTCCGCAGGAACACCTGCGGGAGGTCCACCGAAGCCGCGCGGGACCAGCGGACCCTCCACAGGCATGCCTGCGGGAGGTCCACCGGAGCCGCCTGCCGCCCTCCCGGCGACCGGCAGAGCGCTCCCCGCGGCATGCCGCCCCAAACACGTGCTTGGCGTGCTGGGGTCTGGAGCCGCCCCTGCCCTGATGCCACCTTAAACCAGGACATGATAAAGTTAGCGGACTCTACTGTAAGACTTGGTGCCTCCAACAGTCTTCAGTTTCTTCCATCTTCAACAACCCGAGAACTGAATGTTTATCTGAATGGTCTGAAGGTGAAGCATGAAGTAGAACCAGTGTATCTAGGTCTGACCTTAGACAGCACACTAAGTTACCATGCCCACCTGAAAAAGACAGCCGCTAAAGTTAAGCCATGCAACATTCTTCTTAACAAACTGGCAGGTTCGTCATGGGGTGCTCGTGCTCCAACTTTGCCGATGTCAGCTCTTCCCACCTCATATTTGGTTGTGGAGTACTGCGCACCAGTTTAGAGTCTATTGTCACACACCAAACTGGTGGATATGCAGTTACATGCCGCCATGCGTATCATCTCCGGCACCCTGCATCCGACTCCACTCCCATGGCTTCCAGTTCTGAGCAATGCTGCTACTCTTCATATCAGATGAGAGATTGCTACTGGCAAGCTACTGGAGAAGGTACGTGCCAACTCAAGCCTGCTGCTGCACAATGACCTTTTTAAACCACCAGATGCATGTTTGTCGTCACGTCGTCCATTATGGTCTCAACCACCATGCCAGGATGTTAGGGCAGAAACGCTCTGGCGAGAGGAATGGATACGTTATAATCCCCAACCAGTCCCTTGTTGCTGACCCCAAAATTTGCCCACCTGGTTTTGACCTACCCCATCACCAATGGCCCCTGTTGAACAGGTTCTGGACCAGGCAAAGTGTCTCTGCAGCCAACCAGTATCGCTGGGGCCTTCGTGACAGCCCTTTGTGCAGCAGCGGCGCAACTCACAGGATGATGCACATTGTCGAGGAATGCCTGCTGACTAGGTTCAGCGGTGGCCTAGAACTGCATCATGCCACTGAAGATGCCACTGAAGATGCTAGATGACTGTGCACACGCTAAGTAAATATACAGTGGTGACCAAAATGGTACACAGTATTCCAGCTGAGGCCTAACCAGCACCAAGTACAGCAGTGCTATCACCTCCTGTGACTACGCCTCTGTTAAAGCAACCTACAGTTGTTTTCTCTTTTTTTGCAACAGCATCACACTCCTGACTCATGCTGAGGTTGTGATCATGCACTACTCCCAGATCCTTCTCAGCAGTGCTGCTGCCAAACCAGTTATCCCCCATTCTGTATTTGTGCATATGGTTTTTCTTCCCTAAGTGTAGCACCTTACCTTTATCTGTGTTTAATTTTATTTTGTCATCTATAGCCCCGTTCTCAAATTATTCAAGATCGCTCTGAATTTTAGCTCTATCCTCCAAAGTATTGGCAACTCCCTCTAGCTTTGTGTCATCTAAATATTTGATCAGTATGCTCTATTCCTAAATCCAGGTCATTAATAAAGATGTTAAACAACCCTGTGGAACCTCACTTGAGATTTCCCTACAATCTGACATCACTCCATTAATAGTTACTCTTTGTTACGGCTTTTTAACCAGTTATGTAGCCACTTAATGGTAGTTCCACTGAGCCCACATTTCTCCAGCTTACTTATCAGAATGTCATGTGGGACTGTTAAAAGCCTTGCTGAAGTCCAGGTATGTCCACCATATTTCCCCCACTAAACCAGTTACCCTGTCAGTAAAGGAAATCAAGCTGCTTTGGAATGATTTGTTCTTAGTAAATCCATGCTGGCTGCTAGTAATTACCCCTTCAACCTCCAGGTATTCACAAATTGAATGTTTTACAGTATACATTGCTCTAGTAGATTCCCAGGTATTGAGATCAGGCTGACTGGTCTATAGTTCCTTGGCTCCGCCTTTTTCCCCCCTCTTTAAACATGGGCACTATGTTAGTCCTTCTCCAGTCTCCCAGGACCTCTCCTGCCATCCATGAGTTTGCAAATACAGTGGAATCCTGTTTATCAGATCCTCCATTATCCAGCTCTCCACATGAACCAAACAACCAGGACGCCAGGGCCAAAAGTGGGCAATTTCATCTGTGATTGCTAAATGGCACTGGAGCATCTCACTTACTCGTTTTATGGATTATCTAGTTTTTTTATTATCTGATCTGGCCCCGATCCCGACTAGATTGAATAAATGGGGTTCTGCTGTATTATTGCCAATGGCTCCAAGATTTCTTAAACTAATTCCTTCAGTACCCTGGGGTGAATAGTATCAGGCTCTGTTGACTTGAATTCATTCTAATTGGTCAGAAGATCTCTGATGTGTTCTTTACTTATCCTGATTTGCATTCCTTCCCCTTTGTTGTCTAGGGTAATTTTGCTATCTTTTAGCACTTAGCATGGAGGTTACCTCTGTTGCAGCTGCACAGCTGCTGAATATAGTAATGGTTTTGCTAGTGTAAACAAGGCGTCAAAGTGAAGTCTTAGTTTTAAAGTGAATGTGTGGAAAAATCACTATCTTAACAGATTTGCTGTGTGTGTATTCAGTCATAGCTGTTTACTTTGACAAATATTTTTTTTCCGATTTTCACTCCAGTTAGTTCTGCAGAGCAAACAGAGACAAGTGAGGTATATTTGATTCTATTCCCTTCTTGAGTATCACAAAGAGAATTGTTTGTGAATTTCCAATCAGATTCACCTGTGCAAATATACTGACTGTAGTGAAGTTGCACAGATGTAACTGAGGGCATAATTAGGCATGGAGAACATGGTCAGTTCCTGGGGATGATACATAAGATGGGAATACTCCAGCTTGACTTTCACATTGAGTTTGCAGGGCTGGCAGGTAAGATAACAAAAAGCAAACCATACTACTACCGCCTGTGAACAGAGTGCATTTGGTTCATTATTGTTGAGATGCAAAGACTGAAAACTGAACTCCACTGTACCATTCCTAAACTCTCTTCAGATTAGCATCACACTTTGAGTATTTACTTCTCTCTAGAAAAAATATTTTTCTACTTGGAATTCCTTTTAAAAGTACTGGACCTTTTTAAAAGACAACTCTCTTACACAGCATCGGTATGGGACAATTTGCATTCTATATTGCTAATAACCAAGCTCCCCCTCTCTAAGATGGCCTGGCTGGTGTGGAGAGGGGTAGTTAACTGGAGCTGCATTGATAAGGTGGTTTCCAGTTAAAGGGGAAAATATTTGTTTATTAATACTTCAGTTCCAGAAATGTCAAATCTGGCACCTTCCCTAACAATTAAACTCCCTTAAACCTTCCTCCCTTTCATCAGCCTCTTTTCAGAAAGGAAAGAACCTCTTTATGGAGACCTCCAAACCTGAAGAGAAAGTTCAAGTATTTTAAAGTAGAACTCTGTGTTTAGCTTTGCCAAACATTTTATTATAATAAATGCAGTTTTACACAGGGACCCTGTAATGTAAGTGGACAGCAATCAAAACAATCTTGAGATAATATAAGAGACTTTCAAACACAGTTCCAATTTGTTTTGTGAAATTCTTCAGTATAACAGAGTGAGTTATCTACATCCTGTACTTCACCTAATTTAGCTGTGACCGTCCGTGTTAAGTAACTGACATTAAAGAGCCAGGCGTTAACTGGTGAAAGGAGGGAAGAGTCGGTGCATATGGTTAGGTATAGGAAGAATTTAGGCCCATTAAAAAGTCTCCTGGGGCTAAAAGGTTTCCCCCCCCCCCAAAGAGGAATGCTTTCTCTAATACTAAGAACAGGTAAGAACTGCTAGGACACCCTAGAGACTAAACAATACACAGATGTCTGTAGATGCAGATTTATGGCTTCAGAGAGCTAGTTACACATTAATCTGTCAAGCCAGGACATTTACAGAAGGCTGGCAGTCACTAATCCCCTCTGTACTGACCTCTGGAGACCACCCGTTAGCTCACATGAGGAGAAAAAAGGGTTCTTACCATAGTGACTGTGGTTCTGCGAGATGAAGGCTGCCCATATGGAGCCACGCTTTTAGAGTACGAGCATCTCTGCATGTCTGGCCCACCATCTCAGAATCTTCTAGAAAGTGCTGCCCGTTAGAGTCACTTCCCTCAACCCTTTGCGTCCTGCAGGGTTCCAGGAATGTCAGAGCGGGAGTGGCCCAGCCACCTCCTGGTTCCTGCCACTAACTCGGGAATCCTTATCTTGAGGCTCCAAAGCAGTGGGGGCAGAGCGTGGAGCCATCTAGGCTTTCACCTTTGAAAACTGCCCACGTGGATACTCACAGGTGGAAGATTAAACATACAGGAAAGGACTGAGTATTACCAGTTAGAAGTGACCACGAGGTTGTGCTTCCAAGTTGGACACTGAACAAAAACAAAAGATAGCACACAAAAGGGGCAGAGAAAGGGGAGGAGAAGCTAGGGAAGTGTTGAGGACACAGCATTTGAACATGCTGCATTGTTGGTGAAAAGGAAATGGAGGGTGGCTGGTGTCGCTCCCTGATTTATATCATCGGAACTCTGCAAAAAGGTTCCAACGGACACAGCTTTCAAGAAACTCAGAGGGACTGCTTATTCCAACAGCAGTAGATCCATACATGGGCAGTTTTCATATGAGAAGGGTTAATTTATTTTGCTTTCAGCATACTGGAAAAACCTAGCTGTAAGATGTAGCAGATGATATATTAAACCTGCAGTGGGAGCTCAACCCATAATTTTAGAAAGAACTTCCCGATTTAACAACATTTTAAAATGCATAATTCTGGATGAAGGAAATCTCTCAAACAACTAAGAGAATTTAAAGAAAGCCTTAAGAAAAATAAGGCATCAATCCATGATGTAATAAAGCACTTACCATCTTGTTTGGCAAGTCAAGAATCAGCACAACTGACATAATCCAGACACTGCTACAAGCCCATGGATGTGTGTCCAGGACAGCATGTACATATATGTGCATTTTAGCGATCTACAGACCTTAGGAGAAGGGCCACGCCTTTAATACTGAATTGCTGCCAGTCTCGGGAGTTCTCATGAACTACAACACCCTAGCCACCTGAAAGCCAACAGACACTGGACAGCCAGTTGCAGCAAAGAAAGGCCACATCCAGGACAAGCTAGCTGCCACCACCACTGAAAAGCCTCCATGGAGGTGCTGGGGAGCAGAAGGCAAAGAGGTGTGGGGGATAGTCATGAAGACTGGGATTGGAAGGATTGATGAATTTTAGGGGATGGAGATAAGAGCGCTGAATATATGTGCAAGGTATTTCACCCATGGAGTGTCATACACATCACCCCATGAAGTGGAAAGTTTTGAGGGAACACCTTGCTAAAATGTTGGCAACACATTACTTGTTCTATCATTCAGTTTCAGGACTCTGCCACTGCAAGTAGGAAAGAAATGCTGGTGAAAGATTTTGCAAGGAGGTTTCTTCTTCTCTGTAATTCAAGGCTCCAGAGAGAAAAGTGTAACCCATTTGGTGGATTAAGAATGAAATCTTCTAACCCCATTTCACAAAAGCAGACTTCTCTTCCTCCAACTTGAACATGTGTGTACACGTAAGTAGATTATATGTTTAACCATGCAGATCTCAAACAAAAATATATTAATTGTAAGTGCATGATTTTTTAAGAAGTTTTGTGCACTGTAATTAAGAACAAAAAACCCACAAAATGTTTAAAATCATCATGTGGCAAATGAGAAGTATATTACAGAAGCCTTCTCAGGTTCAAAGGAATACATTAATGTAACTGAAGTGAGCATTTTTCTAACTCCTAATGGGAGTTGCCTGTAATGGACCAAATTCTGCACTAGGTGACATTATTTCATTCGAGTTACTCCAGATTTACAGACAGGTAGCTGAGAACAGTCATCCATTATTCCCAGAAACTTTGCAACTTCTTTCAATATTTTCAGGTCCAAATTTTCCAAAAATCAACAGGACACACTACATCTTTGAAGCAATTACTATATGTCACAATGCTGTAATTACACATTACAAGAAACAATGCAAATCTTCTCAACCTCTAAAAGTGATGCAGCAAATACTAGATGTCCCAGGGACTGCATCAGTCATACTATAGATGTCACAGAGCATGCCTGGAAGAAGTTTAGCAGCCACTGTAGTACAGCTATTGGCAATAATTCTGCTTTAAACAAAACTTTAGTCAAGCCAACTGACTATACCTCTGGACAGCTTTCCAATTTAAACAATAAGGGAAACCTACTTTGCATGAACTTACAGCCCCCCCGGATGTTCAAGTATTCATTTAAGAGCCACATCCAGCATTCTGTACTATTGCTGAGGAGAGTCTTCCTAGGAGTCAGCATATTTACTTTTGCAATGCCCAGGAATTCACTAATGCATGGCTCTTTCTATTAAGTTTCTATTTTCAAAAGTTTGAAAGTCTCCATTTCTATATTTCATTGTACAGGTACAAAAGCTTACTGAAAATAGCTTCATTGATCATCTAGCCCAAGATGTCTCCTTTTCCATTTCTTGTAGAGCCAGCATTTCACTAGCTTTCTGTTTTTCACTTTGCAAGCAGCAGTTAAGTAGTTTCAGCATCTCTCAAATGACTACATATTGAATCATCTGAGAACATGGTTCCGCTTTTGAAACCTCTCCAAAAAGGCTATTTTGCTTTTATCGCTATCTTGTCATTATTGGCTGGTGCAATTTCTTCTAAAGCAAATCATGCTAAATCCTATTGTTTCAGAAGTTAGACTACAGGGGTTTACATTAAACTTAGATCAATTTTTTTAGGTTGCCCAAACTATTGCTCAGGCTCAGACACACTCTGTGTTACACAACAATGCTAAGTAAATCAATTGCCTGGGTGATTTAAAAAAAAATTGAGCAAACCTATCTATATCAATACTGTGAACTTAGTTTGGGAGCAGACACTAAATGATGAACTGACAAAAAAAAAGAGCTGATTATAAATTGGTCACATTTGTTTGCTATTAACCCCAGTGATGCCTAACAATTTTTTTATCTGCCTTTCTGTATTAGATGAAAAGAGATTACAACTTTGTAAACAAGCTCTGTACCTAAAGCTATCATCACCAGTAGTGTAAGACCAAATTTAAAGTAAAATGAGTATGGTTTTGAGTAAGAAGTTATATTACTAATAATTCCAGAAGCAAGCCCAAAATTTTCAGAAGTGATTAGGAATTTTAAGTGCCCAACACTGAAATCCAGACGTCCCCCTCCCCCTTAGGGGTGCTCAACATTTCTGGAGAAAATCAGACCCTTTAAGATGTCCCCTAAAATGAGCACCCAAAAATTAAAAACACTCAAAAATTACCAGTCACTTTAGAATAGCTCAGCCAAACTATCTTATAAATAGAAAACGGCTTCTAAATCCTATGGTGGCTGCCTTTTCTCCCCACAAAGTAATTGGTGATGGTGGTTAGGAGATGCTTCAGTTAGATCATAATTAAATTAAGATCCAATAGACACTTTATAGTTGCTTTCTACTGAAATTTTTTTTAAACATTTACTTTAGCTTTTGGGATTTTAGTTACTACTGCTATTGACTGCAAAGATAAAAATTATTGCCACCAAATATAGCCAGCCAATCCATTGTCACTCACTAGGCTGTTATTTGACTAAATTTCTCCCAATATCTTAAGTGAACAGCCAGATATAATCAACAAATCCACACAAAACGTCCAATTTGTATTATGTAGTATCTATAACAAAATAATGGTAGAACAGAATTCAACTCAGTCAGTCCAGCCCTTTATGGAAACTCGCCTGGCCACATCCAATATCCAATTACCCAGAAGAGAAATCAAAAGTCAAAATGAAACATACAAAGTTTTCATGCTGAGCAGACAAACCTTACAGCATGATCTAAAGACTCTGAAGAACAGTTGGGGATCAAGTTCCAAAGGTCAGGAGACCTTGGTTAGTCAAGAGCCATGCACTGCAGTTGTATAACACTTAAGTAAACTTCTACTGTGTAGTTGTCTATAAACATTATTTTCATAGACTGTCTGAAACAGTACTACCTTACCAGATGCTACACTTCTGTAGCAAAATTCTTAAGGGAAAAAAAGGTAGGATACTGTTTTTCAGTATAAGTGTATGTGATCAAATACTTGTGATAATATATATTTTATTGTACACTTTAAATAACTAACCATAATATAGGTTTACAATAAATTTATTTAAGCATGTCATCTAACAAACCAAATCTTTATCCCACTGGAAAAAAGTTGCTGTCGAGATACTGGTTTTAGTGTGGCAAATTCTGCCTACACTGATAGAAGTATGTAGTCTATGAATTTATGGGTTTTTTTTTACCTATTAACAGCACAACTATGCGTTGCTGCCTTTTTATCAATTACTTCTTTAGGCCTATTAGCATAGATAAAGGCTTTAATTCATGGCTAGAACAATCTGAAAGAATCTGTTACTGCACTCTATATATTCATTGTAATAGTGTAGAAACAAAACAACTTTCTTTCTCTAAAGGCTTGTTCAAAATCTCACGCAGATCCATTCTTTACCTCTCAACAAAATGGTGCTGTAGTAGGGGTCAAAATGTAGCAAACGGGATTTTTTGGGGGAAAAAAATCTTAAGTACTAAGCAAGACAGGAAATATTCTGTATATAATCTATTGATACTGTTTGTTAAAAAAGATTGAGAATACAAGTTTGCCTTTATATTTCTACACATACAAACAAAAAACTGTTGTGTTACAAGATTATGCTGCTTTCTTTGTTCTTGAAAACCTGAAGCAGACAGAAGTTGAAACCTGAGCTCCTAAACTGTGTTGGTAAACCACATAAGAGATTGGACATTAACAATGCACCAATTGTTACACATAAGACTTATTCATTAGAGCAAAACAAAATTTCTACAAACATTATGTATAAATCTAGTGTTAAGACATTTCCAAAGAGAGGAAAAAAAACTAGCTTTGCTTTTGTAAAAATAAAGCTTATAAACTAAGCATTACTTGAGAGTTTCTGAGGGAGATCTTTTCAATTAGATCACAACAGAGACACTACTACAAAATGTCAAATTAAAAAAAAAAAAGATTGTTTTAAATTTCAGTTTCATTTCTAACTGCGTTAAAAGCAATATGATGTAAGCAGCTGCAACAGGAATTTTATTCAGCATTATTCTAGAAGAAAAAGCCTTTAATAAAGTAGTTAAACTTTCATGAAAGAAAAGTAAACTATAGCATAAGCTGTTAAGTCACAACACAATACAGTAAGAAACAGCCTCTAATGTTACATGTCCTTATTAAATCTTCATTATAGCTGTTGTCACCATAACCTTTGTATACTGGAGGAAAAATACCACAGTAAATAACACATATCCTGTACTACTTAAAGCCATTTCTTTTTTGTAAAGTGCGTATAAGGGACAAGTAATGCTGCAATAGTTCCATTTATACATTTCTGATGCTCTCATAACCATGGTATCTATGTGCCATGTGGGAAACTACCTTAAAAAAAATGAGTAGTCTAATAAGGTATCCTTAGTTCTATCACTGTTCAAGTTGCCACTGCCTCAACTACAGACTGAAAGTTTTTTCCTTTGCCTTTTTTGTTCTTTCTCCTATGAAAACATTTCCTCTCCCCCGGTTCACCCTCCGAGGAAAGGCTTCTGCCAAAGAATCAGTCTTCCACTGTGTTCTTATGACTGTCAGAGCCATCCTGTTCTTCAGTGGTAAGGCACTTATTAACAAAAGACCAAGAATGCCTCACCCCTAGATAACAAATGATTCACCAACAAGTCACCCAAGAGCCCACTCCTTAGCGTGAGTCAGAGAAAAGGCATTCTAAGATAGCACTTTAAAAATGAATAAAAACCTTGAGTTGGATCCTGAACAAAATTGGGTGCCTATAGAGCACACTGGGAACTGAGTGTGATGTACTCCATTGGCCCTCAGGTCTTCAAAAGTGACTAGTAGATCCATGTGAGGAAAAAGATCTTCCATTCCATGAAAAAAATCTCAAGATTGAGAGGATTTTGTTCTGAATAGGAATGGGGGTGGGTGGGTGTTTTGTTTTGTTTTTTAAACAGGAAGGAAAAAGAGGAGAAAAAAATCCATTTCAGAAAAATCAGCATGAAGGTTTCTGGCTTGCCAGCTACCTGCCCAGCCTCCAAACTGCTGGGCAGGAGGCCCAGTTGCCCAGCTAGCTGGCTTCCCAGGTTGCCTGCCAAGTGGACAGGCCAAGGAGCCAGACTACCCAAGGAGACATCTGCTCAAAAACCCTGGGAGCAGGGATCCTGCTAGCTGGGAAGCCAGTCACCTCCACAGTCTGGGACCCCAGGATCTAGGAATTGGCCACCCACAAAGCCAGGAAGCCCAGGAATTCAACCAGTTGGGGAACTGGCCATCCCTGAAGCCCCAACTCCGGCAGCCACATGGGCTGCTAGGGAGTCTCAGAGTCCAGATTGCTGCAGCCTGCAGGCAGGGTGCCCAGGAATCAGGGAGGGAGTCCATCTTGTCTAGTCTGCAGCGGTGGCTCCAGGCACCAGCGCTCCAAGTGCGTGCCTGGGGCGGCAAGCCGCGGGGGACACCTTGCCGGTGGCTGTGAGGGCGGCAGTCAGGCTGCCTTCGGCGGCTTGCCTGCAGGAGGTCCCCGGTCTCACGGAGGGTACGCCAAAGCCGCAGGACTGGCGAACCGCCCGCAGGCAAGGCGCCGAAGGCAGCCTGACTGCCGTGCTTGGGATGGCAAAAAAGCTAGAGCCGCCCCTGCTAGGCTGTCTCTGTTGGGTTGATATGCTCACTTCAACTACCCCTGTAGTGGACAAAGGTGAAGTCCACTATGCTGTGTGACAAACGTGTATGACAAAATGTCACAGAAGCTTCAGACAGGTTCTCACTGATGTTGAGGGCTGCACTTGGAGCTGCTGTATGCGGGTCTGCCACTGTTTCGAATCTCTCAGGTAGATATGCTTTTCCCAATCTGGAATCTAATACTGCTTCTATTAATTTGACGCTTTGCACTGGGGTCAGTGTGGATTTGTCCTTGTTGACCTTGAGACCTTTAGATGATGTCAAGAGTCTTTTGAAGAGAGAGTCTGACCTGCTGTTGGAAGGAGCTCTGTATTAGGCAGTCATCTAGTAAGGACACACCTAGACTCCTCCTTGTCTTCTTAGCCGAGCTGCCATAATAGCAATACCTGATGCGGTGTTTGTGGAGCAAAACCGGACACGTCGGCTGTGTGGAGATGGCTGTGTGGATGCTAATTTGGTCATTTGCACCATCCAGCTATGCAAGCATCCAGCTGAGGTACTTGAATGCAGAAGAGCCTTATCTGTGGGCACTAGCCTCATCAACAAAGCATCCTCTCTGTTTGAGCTGGTAGAAGCCTGTGCTAGCCTTTTCTGAGATGGAAACTGCAGTGGCTTTATAAGCTAAGGCAGGGCTTATATCTTTTTTTATGCCACCTTGAGTATTCTGTTAGCACTCAATGACAGTGACATACAATGACTATCTCAGAGCTGCCCTAATATCAACACACCAGGCCTTCGTAAGTCCTGGCCTCATTTGCTTAACTTTTTGAAGAAGAGGCACAATGGACTCATTTTTACAGACAGTATCTGCATCAACCTCCAGCAGCGAGTCTAGTGACGCAGTTATGAACGAGAAACTAGAATCCAAGAAATGTGCTTGCAAATATGACGAGGCTTTCTTTGATTATGCTTCACCAGTGTTTTGGTCAAGAATGAAGAAAGGCTAAAATGCCTGCTGTATCACATTGTGTTCCATAATGCCACATTAGAGAGCATCAAATAGTGTACTTAATGTGTAAGTTCCTTGGTTGCTACATTGCTCTGCTGCTGTCTAGGGTCACAGGAAACAGTAAGTCTCAAAATGGGAGGTCACAGGCAAAAGGTAGGGTCTATACCAAAACCCCTGGTCTACACTATGGACACTGCAGCAGCGTAGCTATGCCAGCATAGCCCTGTAGTATAGACACAGCCCACATCGCCAGAAAAGGTTTTTCTGTTGATGTAGGAATCCCACCAGCTTTCAATTGTTTTATTCCAAGCAGGGGAACATTTCTCCTCCTGCCCCCGAGAACTCTCATACGCATCATGAATTGAATGAAACAAAATTATTATATTTTTACATATTTAGACAGGGTTAGGGTTTTTGTTTTATTGTTTTTTTGTTTTTTACATTCCCAATATTTAGGGAAAAGTTTTTTAAAGTTACTTTATTTTTAAAATTTTCTTTTTAAAGAGAACATGAAAGAACCAAACCGTCCTCTAATAAGTTACAATGTATAAATCCCTGTACATGGCTCAAAATAACTTAGGCAGCAGAACTGACTGCATATTATATTAACTTGCGGTTTATGGTGCAATTGATTCAAAATAAAAGTGTGCATTATCTCCCAAAAAATAAGTGTATGTCATTAATACTGTGCCACACTTTATATTTTTTAAAAGAGTACACTTAAATGTTGGGGGATGACGACATCTGCACATGGACTTTTTTTTTTTTTAAACAAATAAAAATCTCTCACTAGCCCACAGTCAAATCAAGAAGTTATTGACTTAAGAATATCAATTCACTACAAACAAAGATTCAAAATAATTTTCCCTTGGCATTCTGTAACTACTACAAAAAATGCAGCTTTTAATAAAACACACACTCCAAACCATTAGATCTAAACATAACCTCAGCAGAAATAAGACTGGCAGTAATTGCTGTATAGGAAACAAAGAACAAGCCCAAACTCTGTCTTTTCCCCCATAAATTTTACAGACTTGATTGTAAATTAATTGATTGCAAAAAAAAGTTGAAGTTTTGAAATTTAAAGAACAGCAAACCCTGGTAGATTCACAGATAAAGGCACACTGCCTACAGTGGATGTGAAGTTTTATTTGACAATATAAAAACCTAGAGGCATTAAATAATTTGCTCATATCCATCCTTGCCTACACACACAACCTGTCACTAAGAATTTTCTGGAAACCAGGTTAAACTCTGATCACCCACAGCAAGATCTGCCGAGATATTCTTCAGTTCTTTTAGAAAAAATTTCATGTATACTGGATAAAAAACAGTATTTCAAGTTATAGTTGTACACAATTTTAAATGTAAATGAAAGGCTAGAAACAGCTGTTCAGAAAAATGCTTTAAATGGAGTTCACTGAGCAAGCATACTTTTGTAGGTAGGAATTTTGCTTTCAGTTTGATATAAATCCTCTAACAATCAAAGATAAACCCAATTTCTCAGCTATCCTTTTCCATTGCTTAAAATGTTCCTGTGCCACAATATGTATTCAGTCATATTTGTTGAATGAACCTGGTATATCATTATGCAGTCAAGTAGTTAAACAGCACTGGCAAATACATCATAATAAGGTTTCAAAATTAGTACCCCATTTAGATGAATGAAAGCATTTCACACCTCTCATTACTATTATCTCAGTTTGGCAGGCTGCAAGCAATATAACAGTATATCTGTTTACATTCTGAAGGTCATCTGAACAATTAGAAGGGCCTTTTTTTTAAAATAAATAAAAGCTTTGGATTCTGAGAATTCAGCAAACTACAAGGGGAGAGCATGACGCCCACAGGTTCCTTAGTTTTCTCTGTAATGCACGTCTGGATTAGCTGAAGAATAAGATTCTATGCAAACTGCAAAAATAACTATAATTAATAAAGTGATACACTGATGTGTGCAGGAATATTGCTGGCTTCAGACAATGAATCCTTAGCTAAAAGTAACAGTCACAGAAAAATATTTGGTGGTAACTAGTGGAGTGATGATATATAGATCCTTTCAACCTTGTGCTATCTGGCTCAAATTAAGTACAAGATAAAATCCAGTCCAGTTCCTTGTTCTCAGAGAAAGAACAATTCCCTACACATCCCACTTGGCAAAACTTCAATTTAGCATGGCCAAACCTGTTTTTCAAGCCCTGGTTATGCCAATACTAAGCTTTCTACTGTTGACTATACTACCACTCTACCTCATTTTCTGACTCGCCCCCCCCAATAAACAAAGTGTCTTACTTGGCACAACTATAAACTAGGGCTGTCAAACGATTTAAAAAAAATAATCAGTTAATCGCAAGATTTAAAAAGTTGTGATTAATTGCAGTTTTAATCACACTGTTAAACAGTAACATAATACCATTTATTTAAATATTTTTTGATGTTACGTACTTTTGAGCTACTGCTGCAGCTCGTGGTGCCTGGCACTCGGCCTGCAGCTCTCAAGGCAGGCTTCATGCTTTCACACAGGGGATGCATCTTGCCAGAGCCCATGGCCATTCCGCAGCCCCTCCGGCCATTCCTGGCTCACCAGGGGCGCCATTTCAGATTTTGGCTGGTTAATCACATGCATTAACTGCGATTGACAACCCTACTATAAACATAGACATTAATGTGGTTTACACAGTATCAAGTAGACTGTAGTAATTGTTAAAAGTTTACATCGTGCTGCCTAACTTGATTAGCATTGTTAAATATATTTCAGACATGATTTTTCAGAGATATCCACCAGACAAAGACTGATCTCTTCTGGAACATGGAGATATAGATCTGATACCGAAATCAGAAATCAAAATAAATTCTAAAATTCAGAGAAAAGATATGGGTGAGTGAGAATGAGAAAAGAACTGATGTGTAGAATTAGACAAAGAAATTAATGTCTATAAAATAATTTGCTGAGAAGGTAGAGCGCTCTGTTTGTATGCAAGGATTAGTAAAACTGGTGTCCTCATTTTCTATGTGATGGACAACTGTGGGGCCACAGTACTGCCTGTTGGTAAGCATAGTGGACTGGGAGACCGCAAACCTGAATTTTCCACCCAACTCTACCACAGATTTGGTATAGAATCACTGAACTGGAAAGGACCTCGAGAGGTCATCTAGTCCAGTCCCCTACACTCAAGGCAGGACTAAGTATTATCTATTCTAGACCATCCCTGACAGGTGTTTGTCCAACCTGCTCTTAAAAATCCCCAATGATGGAGGTTCCACAACTTCCCTAAGCAATTTATTCTAGCGCTTAACCACTCTGATAGTTAGGCAGTTTTTCCTAATGTCCGATCTAAACTGTGTCTGCTGCAATTTAAGCCCATTGTTTCTTGTCCTATTCTCAGAGGTTAAGAAAAACAAATTTTCTCCCTCCTTCTTGTAACAACCTTTTATGTACTTAAAAACTGTTATGTCCCCTCTCACTCTTCTCTTCTCCAGACTAAACAAACCCAATTTTTTCAGTCTTCTCTCATAGGTCATGTTTTCTGGACCTTTAATCATTTGTTTTGCTCTTCTCTGGATTGTCTCCAATTTGTCCACATCTTTTCTGAAATGTGGCACCCAGAATTGGACACAATACTCCAGTTGAGGCCTAATCTGCATGGAGTAGAGCAGAAGAATTACTCCTCATGTCTTGCTTACAATACTCTTGCTAATACATCCCAGGATGATGTCTGCTTTTTTTGCAAGTGTTACACTGTTGACTCATATTGAGTCAACTATGACCCCCAGATCCCTTTCCGCAGTACTCCTTCCTAGACAGTCATTGTCCATTTTTGTGCCACCAGTCAAGACATTTAACCTCTGTTTACCTGTGTGTTAAAAAGGGATAACACTTGTCCACTCATTCAGTTCCATTACTCCAGAAAGAGATACATTTCCCCAAGGAAAGAAAAAAAATGAGTATCTTGAGAAATGTGTTAGTTTCATTGGAACTGATCATGACAGATGCTAGGCACATTCAGCTCCCCTTGATGTAAAGTTCCTTGGACAGTAAACATCAGTTCTAAAGGGAATTTAACAACAACAAAAAAATCCTATTGTAAGCCTGATAGGAATCCCAAGAGGGTCTCTGGTTAACTGTGATGCACTCTCTACTAGGTATTTGAAAATTACAATGAGACAGCAACAATAGTCATGTGGGGTCTTAATGTTGTCTTAAGCCATTTTCATCAAAATAATAGGAGAGATTTTCTATTATGTACATTGCCACAAATGCTCAGATGCATTTTACAATGATGTTTCTATATCTGGATTTAACAAAGTGAACAGTATCCTTGGAAATTTTCTCCCTTCTCAAACAAAGCATAAGTGAGAGTACCCTCAGGTTTTAATGGAGGAGAGATTCCCAATTCTGAAGGATCTTTCAGTGAGCCATACTATATTTCAGATAGTAATTCCCACTACACTGGTATCCTGTAGGAATGATATGGCAAAGGCCACTCTTACTTAAGATAAATATTTACATAAGACATTGGCAGAATTTCAAAGACTTCTTCTGAGATGGACAGAAGGAAATATTCCAAGGACTGTCTTTACAACCAGCTACGTATTTTGTTTTTAAGTCTCATGAACATTTCAATACATTCTGTAACTTAAGGTAAAGGGGAAAAGGCACAAAGAAAGCAAAAACTGATGGTAATCTACTTTTGGAAAGGCATAATGATGTTAACCCATAAGGAAAGTAAAATGGTTCCTTCAGTTAGAATGACAGAGTTAAAAATGTATAAATCACTTTAGCCAGGTGTCGACATGACACACTATTAATTGCTCAAGCAATAACTTCCCTCAGATAAGAAAGTAAACAACAGGATAGTGTGGGGAAGATTGCATTATCAGCAGCCATGTTCCAAATCAGATAAACTTGGCAGTAAACCTGATGTCACAGGTGGTGTTTCTGACATCAGGAAGGAAAAAACCCAACACACTGACTAGAAAGGAGACAGTATTTTTACATGTAAAAAGAAAAAAGTGATAAACCACAATGAAGGGCAGAAAATACAGAAAAATCTAATGGTCTCCTTTTGATAAATTATTTTGTTCTAGTTTGGTTAAATATGACTGTCAAGGCTGAATCTCCACTCTGTCACTTTGAGTACAGAAGGTGGAGGCCCGCAAGGATTCTAAAAAATTAATACTTGCCACTCCAGGCTTGTATTAAACTCCCAAGGTTACAGCTTTTCTCTGACCTTGGCTTGGTAAACATTGCCACCACCCAAATGCAAAAAAAACCCCAAAAAACAAAAACAAAAAAACCTTGGACCCAGGAAGGAACACTTGGGAATTCCGCCCTGTGGGGTACCCTGAAGCCCTTTCACCCACCTTTCGGGGAAGAGCTGAAGAAAGAAAACAAAAGAAATTAGCTGTAGCCACCAGCTAATCAAGCAGCATGTGTACAAACCTCTTAGGATACCAAAAATCCAATCCTGTTCTTAAAAAAGGTAAATTTTATTAAAAACAAAAAGGAAGAAAATACATCTGGAACTTAAGCTTTTGCTAGATTTTAGAAGAGCAATTCCAAAAATTAAGCACCCAAACTAGCTTTCTTGGAGGTTCAACTTAAAGGTTACAAGCAAACAAAAGCATCAGGGGTTAGCACAGAGGAGATCCACAAGCCAAAATAAGAAATAAACCTGATAGTGTCTAACGAAACATTCCCTATCTAAATTATTTTTTCTAGGTATGGAAGATACTTTCTCATACCTGGTTCAAATCTTACACAGCATTCCTGCTTATAGCATTGCTGCTCCATGTCCCTCAGCCCAGAGAACAGATAGACAAAGGGAAAGTTTCCTTCCCAATTTTAAAAAGTTCTAGCCTTCCCATTGGCTCTCTTGGTCAGGTGCTCACTTTTTTATTTCTTTACCTGGGGAACTTTTTAACCCTTTACAGGTAAAGCAAGTAAAGATCAGCTACCAAGAGAGATTTTACTGCTGGCTGGCTAGGTGTCCATCAAAGGGAGCTACCCCTCCCCCCTTCATCATCACAATGACTTTTTTTAACTTGATGGGACTGCTAATTACAAAAGCCATTTCATTTCAACATTTCACATCAGATGAGACATTAGGATGCATTTCATGTAAGATTTCAGCCTAGAAACAAGATTTACTCACACACAAAATAAGGCCAAATAATATCTTGCCTTTAAATAAAATCTTTCCAACAGTCACAGTCCCTAAAGACAGACTTGTTCCAGACCTCTGCAATGTTAATCCTGTCAGAGCCATTTCCACAAGAATTTGTTCAAGGACGAAGTCTGCATAAAAGAAGAACTTCTTAACATCATCCATGCAACGAAAGCACAGCTATGAATACTGAACCAGGAAAATATTTCAAAACACTTATCCACCAAGATTGTATTACCACAGTTGCAAACAAAACACAAAAAAGCAGCTAGAAGTTTTAAATTTAAAATGCAAACTAGTCCATACTAGATCCAGATCCTTCAATGAAATATTTAAACTGGAGAGCTAACCTCTCTCTTTTAAAGACAAGGCAAGGAATACTACATGGCAACTAGGTCTACAAACAATACTATTAAAATGTTATTTCACGACTCAATAACTCCCCTCATGGATGTGATGAGAAAACATTTATTAAGCTTTTGAAATAATTTCAAGTATGCAGTCGAACAAGAAATATATCAAATCTGCTAGAAGAGTCCTCAAAAATGAGACCCATACAAATAGTTAAATATAAAAATAAAAAAGTTGAGGGGTTTTTGTTTTTTTAAGCTAACACGACATGACTGATATTCAGGGAACAAAAATATATCAGACCTGACATCTGAATCCAGATCTTCACATACGAAAACAAAGTTCTCTCTCAGCTTAAAAAATAGATTTATAGTATAAAATAGACATTTTTAATTTGATTAAATTTAGTGGGGAAATATTGAGATTTGGAAACACGAGAAGAGAATTCAGATAATGTAGTTACTTTTCTGCCATTATGAGTTATTTTAGCAATATCAGGGAAGTGATATTTCAATGAAAAAATGGTTGCCTCCCTTTTGTAACTACTGTTCTTTGAGATGTATTGCTCTTGTCCATTCCAGTCTAGGTGTGCACGCACCCACATGCGCAGTCGGACATTTTTTTCCTTAGCGGTATCCATAGGGTCAGCACTGGCACCCCCTTGAGTGCTGTGCTCGTGTGCCTGTACATCAGGTGCTGCCGACCCTTCGCCCTCTCACAGTTTCTTCTTGCCGACAATTCCGACAGAGTGGCAGGAGGGTGGATATTGGAATGGACATGAGCAACATATCTCGAAGGACAATATAGTTACAAAAGGTAGGTAACCGTTTTTTCTTCTTTGAGTGATTGCTCATGTCATCAATTCCATTCTAGGTGACTCACAAGCAGTGCTAATGGAGGTGGGCTCAGAGTTCTTGGTCTGGCAGCTTGCAGCATTCACTGTCCTGCTGAAGCTAGCATTGTCCTGGATCAGCGCATAATAGGATTGTGCTGGATCAGCGCATAATAGGATGTAGACCTGTGGACAGACAACCAGGTATGCTCTCCTGAATGAGCACCTGAGCCAAGAAGAGTGTCGATGACGCTTGTGCTCTAGTTGAGTGCACTTTGACTAATGCCAGTGGAGGCACACTCACCAGATCGTAGCAGTATTGGATGCAGGCTGTGATCCAGCACAAAATCCTGTGAGCAGACACCGGGTGACATTTCATCCTGACTACTGCTGCAACAAACAGCTGCGTTGACTTATGGAATGGCTGTGTCCTATTGAGGTAGAAGGCCAGTGCCCTCCAGATGTCCAGGGCATGTAAGCCGTGCTCTTTGGATTTACGGGGCTTTGGAAAGATGACTGATAAGAAAATGTCCTGGCCAGTATGAAACAAGGAAACTACCTTGGGCAGGAACGCCAGGTGCAGCTGCAACTGGACCTTATCTTTATAGAACACTATATGGGGTGGTTCTGACATAAATGCTCTGATCTCAGACACGCTGTGGGCAGATGTGACTGCCACCAGGAACACAACCTTCCAGGAGAAAAGGAGAAGAGAGCAGGAAGCCAGAGGTTTGAAGGGAGGACCCATGAGCCTTGACAGCATGACACTCAAATCCCAGGGAAGGACAGGATCCCGGATATGACGGTAAAGACTGGGCCATCATGTCATGAGTGAAGACCGACCTGCTTTGGAACAGGGGGTGGAAAGTCAAAATAGTGGCCAGTGATCGACGACAGGAACAAGCCCTGAAGTTTGAGGTGCAGAAGATAATCCAGGATCACCTGCAGCGAAGGCCGGATGCGCTGATCTGAAACCCAGCGCATGAATCTTTTCCTGGTAAGTTGCTCTGGTGGAGGGCTTTCTGCTGCCCAGCAAGACCTGTTGCACCCGGGTTGAGCATTCCTGCTTGTCCACATTCAGCCATGCAGCAGCCATGCTGTCAAGTGCACCGCCTCCAGGTTCGAGTGCAGGAGACTGCTGTGGTTCTGGGACAGCAGGTCTGAGTAGACCGGGTCCAGCAAAAGGTCCAGCAGCATGCTGAACCGGTGGTGGTGAGGCCATTCGGGGGCTATCAGGATAACTCTTGCCCTGTCCCGCTTGATCTTCGTGGAGGACTCTGTGGATCAATGGCACTGATGGAAAGGCATACACCAGGGCTCCCAACCATGGAAGCAGAAAAGCATCTGACAGAGAGCGCCTGTCCATCCCCTGGAGTGAACAGAACATGTGGCATTTCCTGTTCTGGTGGGACATGAACAAGTCCACCTGGGGAGTCCCCCACTTTCAGAAGATCATACTGGCCACCTCCAGATGGAGTGACCACTTGTGGCGAGATAAGGTCCTGCTGAGGCAACTTGCTAGTGCATTCTTGGTCCCAGGAAGGTGCACAGCTACCAGATGAATGACACACAGAAGTCCCAAAGGCTGAGAACTTTTGGGCAAAGGGGTGACTACCTGGCTCCGCCCTGCCTGTTGATGTAATAAATCGCAGCAGTATTGTCCATGAGGACCTGCACCATCTTGCCCCTCCAGTTGGGCAAGATGGCCTGGCGAACCGCCTGTAGCTTCCTGATACTGATGTGAAGGGCCAGATTGTCCCGCAGCCACCGGCCCTAAGCTCACCCAGGTGGGCTCCCCAGCCCAGGTCCGAAGCATCTGAGACCAGGGTCAATGATGGGGACAGGGCTACAAAGGGAACTCTCTGTGTCACTACTCCAGGGATGACAGGATGTGATCTAGATCAGCGGTCCCCAACCTTTTTGGCACCAGGGACCGGTTTCGTAGAAAAAAAAATTTCCGCGGACCTGTGGGATGGTTTTGGGACAATTCAAGCGCATTACATTTATTTTTGTACTTTTATTTCTATTATTATTGTAATATATAATGAAATAATTATACAACTGACCATAATGGAGAATTAGTGGGAGCCCTGCCCCCTATCTGACCCCCACCCACTTCCTGCCCCCCCGACTGCCCGCCCCCCTCAGAATCCCCGACCCATCCTGCTCCTTGTCCCCTCACCATCCCCCAGAGACCCCCACCACCCTGGGACCCCACCCCTGCTCCCTGTCCCCTGACTGCCCCAACCCTTATCACCCCCTCGCTGAGTCCTGACAGACCACCCCCCGGAACACCCACAATCCAACCCCCCCCATTCCCTGCCCCCTGACCGCCCCCCCAACCTCCGCCCCCTGTCTGTGCCCTGACTGTCCCCAGGACTCCCTGCCCCTTAGCCAACCCCGCTGGCCCCAGCCTCTTACCCCCGGCTCCCTCCTCACTCGGAGCCTCAGCGCCTCGCCCGACAGCTGCAGCATGTCCCCGGTGGGGCCTGAGCTCCATCCCGCTCAGAGCCGCGTGGTGAGGGGGCGGGGCTGGGAGCTCCACGCCAAGCGGAGGCAGCTGAGCTCAGCCCGGAGCTCGCAGCCCCGCCCCCTCACCACGCGGCTCTGAGGGGGCGGGGCTCAGGGGCCCCGCCGGAGACACGCCGCTTGATGTGCTAGGGGTCGGTTCGCGGCCCGGTTCCTAACAGGCCGCGAACCGGTACCGGTCCGCGGCCCGGGGGTTGGGGACCCCTGATCTAGATAGTGTGCGTTGGGGGTGTAAACCGCCACCAGCCATACTTGCAGAGGCTGAAGGTGGAGCCGGGCATGACTGACCATGTATGTACATGCAGCCATGTGGCCCAGCAACTGCAGGCAGGTGTGAGCTGTGGTGAGCGGGTGGTTCTTCACATGGGAGATCAGATCCGACATGGCCTGAAAATGGGCCTCCGGGAGGAAATCCCTGGCTCACGTGGAGTCGAGAATCACCCCCTATGAACTCTATGTGTTGAACTGGCCTTAAGGTTGATTTTTTCTTGTTTATCAAGAGGCCCAGGTCATGGCAGATGGAATACACCAGATCGAGGGCTCTCTGCACTTGATCCTGAGACTTGCCCTTGATGAGCCAATCGTCAAGATACGGAAAGACCTGAACCGCTCAGGTAAGCGGCCACTGGTACCATATATTTTGTGAAGAACCTTGGGGCTGATGAGAGCCCACAGGGGAGCGCTGTAAATTGGAAATAAGGTTCGCTCACAATAAAATAGAGGAAACATCTATGACCTTAGAATATGAAAATAGGTGTCCTTCAACTCGAGGGTGGCATACCAGTCTCCCGGATCCAGGGAGGGGATGATAGAGGCCAGGGAAACCATGAGAAACTTCTACTTTTTGAGAGAGACTTTTTGAGGCATTGCAAGTCCAAAATGGGTCTAAGGCCCCCTTCTGCTTTCTGGATTAGAAAATAACAAGAGTAGAAACCTTTCCCTGCCATGTCCTGGGGGACCTACTCCACAGCCTCCATGAACAAGGAATTACTTATGAGAATGGTCCCTGAAGAGGGACAGGAAGGGGTGGGGGGAAGGAGAGGCAACCGTAAACTGTAGAGTGTAACCTTGAGACACTATGTCCAGCACCCAATGGTCTGAGGTGACTTGGGACTAGGCTGAACAGAAGGGACAAAGACGGTTGAGGAAAGAGCACAATTGATCCTGGAAGGTGACCAGGGCATTGCTCTCGACCAAACCCTCAAAACGAGCACTTCTGGCCCCCAGGGTGTTTTGCGTGGCCAGGCTGCACAGGTTAGCAGGTGGAGGAAAGGCAACGGTGGCTGAAACTAAAGTCTTGGTCCCTTCTCCTTGCAGACCCTGAACAAGACTGCCAAGCTTAGGTAGTGGGGGCAACCGGAACTGCTTCCTCACAGGCTGCAGTGTATGCATTCCCAGCGAGTGAAGGATGGCCCTGTTGTCCTTTAGCCCATGCAGCACTGCATCTGTCTGGTCAGAAAAGAGACTGTTCCCATCAAATGGGACCTCCTGAATAGAGGTCTGCATTTCTTGGGAGAGTCCGGCAGTCTGACGCCAGGAACTGCGTCTCATTACCACCACCAAAGCAACCACCCTGGCTGCCAAATCCATCGCATCTCATGCCATCTGGAGGGAGCAACTTGCAGCTGCATTGCCCTCCTCCACCAGGTTGCCAAATTCTTGGACCATACCCTGTGGGAGGGACTCCATGAATTTATGGAGGAAGTTCCAGAAGTTAAAATAGTAATGGCCCAAGAGGGGTTGATGGTTTGCCACCCGGAAGTGAAAACTGGCCATCAAATAGATTTTCCTCCCAAATAGGTCCAACCGTTTGGGCCTCTTTATTTTTGGGGGTCGAGCTGGTATGCCCATTCGGCCAATGAAAGGGACACAGAGGCCACCAGCAAGTCAGGGGGAGGGTGGGTGTAGAGGTATTCAACCCTTTGGCCGGGACAAAATATTTATTTTTGGTCCTTTTTCAGGTGGGAGGAATGGAGGAAGGAGTTTGCCAGAGGGCCTTGGCAATCTTAAGGACACTATCATGCACCATAGTGCGACACAGGTTGGGATAGAGGCTGACAGGACATTAAACAAGACGTCCACCTGCTCAGCCATTTTGTCCACCTCCAGACCCAAGTTCTCAGGCACCCGACGCAGCAGGGCCTGATGCTCTTTGAAATTGTCTGGTGGACTGACCCTTGATAGTATAGGTGCAGAAAGTAGGTGTGTGGAGGGTGCTGCAGCACCCCCAGGTTTTATGTAGGGTCCCAACTGCGCATGCATGGTCCCAGCTGCCGGCCCTGCTCCCGGCCTCGCATGCAGGGCTCCACTACTGGCCCTGTGCCTGCCCCCAGCCTCGGCCCCCTTATCCCTGTTCCCCGCTCCCTCCTGGAGACACGGCCCTGCTCCTGGCCTCAGATCTGGGAGAGGGGGCACGAAGTAAAAAGTTTAGGGATAGTTTTGCTGGCTTTCAGCACCCTACTATAAAAAACGTTCTAGCGCCAATGCTCGAGGGTCCTACCACTGCCTCATCCAGGGAGCCATGCTTTTTGGGTCTTCTTTTTGGGCACTGGCAACTGGTAACGGTACCAGGCGGAGCCTGGTGCTGGGGACACACTGTGCACCAAGGCCGAGGTACTTGGGGATTCCTGGCGGGGCTGCACGGAGGCCAGACTCCATGATGAGAACCTATAACTGAATATCCCACTCCTTTTGCATGCTGGGCAAGAAGTTTTTACAAATTCGGCACTTGTCTCTAATGTGTGATTCCCCCAAGCACTTGAGGCAGCTGCTTTGCGGGATCACTTACAGGAATAGGCCTGTTGCAGTCCACGCAGAGCTAAAACCCAGGAGACCAGGGCATACCCTGCCTGGGGTGAAGTCCCCACTAGGACCTTAACTGCTAACTACTAACTACACTTAACTACTTAACACTAACTACTATGAGCAAACTATTTACAAGGCCCTAAGGCTTGATGTCAGTATTCGAAAAACCACTAGCCCTTACAATGCAGGGAAAGGGACTCCGACTAATCGCCATGGGTGGTAGGAGGAACAGAGAGGTGTAGGGTGGGTGGCGCCTGATCTACCGTTGCATGAGCATGGCATTCGAGGGGGCGCCACTGCTGACCCTACGGATACTGCTAAGGCAAAAATAACCAACAACTGCACACGTGGGTGCACACACACCTAGAATGGAATTGACATGAGCAAGCACTCAAAGGAAAACTTCAGATTCTCTTTTCATTTCCAGACCTCTCTCATTAACAGATTGTTGGCGGGTGATATTACAAAATTGACTAAAATAGATACTACTAATGGAACTTGAATTATTAAAATGGAGAATTTCTTTCAAGACATATATGAGATACACTTTTAGTGTGTTTAAAGAAGGGTCAGTTACTATCAGTGAAGTTAAAAAAGAGTTTTATATGCAACTAACAGATCCCTCAACAGCAATATATTTGGGAATACCAAAAATCTCAGTGATGGTTTTAATACAGTTTTCCATTAGTTTTAATATCAAGTCAACACGCACATTATTTTTTATAAGTGTTCCAGCTAGAATTGCAATGCTACCACCACAAGAAGAGGCTGGCACACCATGAAGAGAAATCCTTGGTCTTATCAATTTTTCCTTCCCCCTCTCTTACACAATGCTAAATTTAGAATTGTGTATTTGAAAAACAATATCTAACAAACTCCAAATGTGTCATTTTTAGTTTGTAGTGGTTTTATTGCATTCAAAAAACTCATCTCCAATGAAATGTAAGGAGCAGGATGTGGTGAAGAACTGGACTTAGATTTCTGTTCAGCTAATTCAAAATGTTTCTAAAACAGATGCAATTAAAGGTGATTGTGAAGGATACTAAGAGGAAGGAAACAGCTATTCCCTATATTATCAGTTCCAGAAAGGTCATAAGAAAATGAATAGTGATAGACATATAAAAAAAAAAATCCAACCCAACGTCTTACCCTCCTGTCATTTTTAGTGGGCAAATCATGAAAAGATGCCAAAAGAGTTTCCTTTAAAGTTGATTAAATGTTGGCATTTAATACCTCAGTAGTTTTCTGTATATGTTCAGTTTTATTTTGTTTTTGATATTCCATGTACGATAGCTATTGAACATATTTTGTTTGTACTGGTTACCTTGACTCCAGCTCTGCATGTTAGGGCAAACTGCTTTTTGCTTGTAGGTTTCTGAAATGTGTTTACTTGTCTCTTAAACAATTAAAGGATTTGGGCATGTGGTGCAAAGAAACCAAACATCTATTTATATACTCATTGTCCTCAGGTTACTTTGCTTAACCAGAAGCAGTCACACACCTACTCTCTGGAGAGAACAGACCATCAGCTCCATCTCAGTCAAATAAAAATCATTGCAAAGATATATTCCTACCCTAACAAGAAAGAAGTGGATAGGAGTGGAAAAAATAGTACGTGATTGTGTAACTAAAGACTATCATAATGCATACACACAAAGCGGCTGAATTAAGGTTGAATGAGTAACTTTAATTTTGGCACTTCTTAAATTTGCAAGTCTTATACGTACTGAAATTCTCAAAAGGGACAATCCACAGAATTAAAGTTTATTAGAGAATATTTGAAAATAAACGATACAAAGTGTTTGAAGCGTCAGTTATTGTGTCATTGGAGGTAACATACAGGTTGTAGGGGGATATTAGCGTTTTAGTATTGGACAGCATATACCATATACAGTCTGTCATGTCCTCAATGTGGGGTGTATGGTGGGTGGGATCAAAATGAATTTCCCCTCCACGCAGGTACACACCATCCAAAGAGATTTGTGGCCAATGAAGTTTAAAGATTTGGCTAAATCTTTTCAAGTTTAGGTGACTTAAGCACCTAACTAAAAGCTACCTGACTTTCAAAGACTTTGCAGCTGTATCTGCATCTCTGAATGTCAGGCTGCTCATTATTTAAAGTGCTAAGATGCAAGTTTAGGTGGTTTAAGCTTTAGGTTCTCATATTGACCTATATCCCTATTTTTAAATATTGGTAAAGATTAAGTTCTGGAAATTTCCTTTTCCATAGTGTTAAACTTCTGGAACTTCGTGGGTTTCAGAATTACAAGTTTAAACATTTTTTTTAAAAAAGATATAAATCTATTTGAGGGAGATGTTACAGTATTTTGTCTTTTAGAGACCCCTATTTTTGGAGAGAGTTGTAAAATATCTGGAAAAACAAAATATAGAGCTTTGATCAAAAATATTTCTGGGATATCCAGAACCTAGTATCTTGAAACATTTTAATTTAGATTCTAATTCTTGATCTTACATTCAAATTCATTTTAAAATGTACAGTGTATGACCGAACTGAAAAAGTCCTCTTCAATTTCTACCAGCAGTCAAAAGTTTCATTGACTCAGCTGGCTTTGCACCAGGCCCCCATCTGAGGTGAATGGTGGTTTCGTACTCTGATTCTCTAGAGCAGAGGTTGGCAACCTTTCAGAAGTGGTGTGCCGAGTCTTCATTTATTCACTCTAATTTAAGGTTTCGCGTGCTGGTAATACATGTTAACGTTTTTAGAAAGTCTCTCTCTATAAGTCTAAACTATTGTTGTATGTAAAAGTAAACAAGTTTTTTAAAATGTTTAAGCTTAATTTAAAATTAAATTAAAATGCAGATCTTATCAGTTTAGTGCAGTGGTTCTTAACCTGGGGTGCACACACCCCCTGGGGCAGAGCCGGTGCAAGGATATTTTGCCACCTAGGCGAAACTTCCACCTTACACATCGGTTCATTGAGGGGCAAATCCCCAAATGAGCTTTTATAGACCCCAAGGGCCAGCCATGCCCAGGGGCTGCTCCCCAGATCAGGTTCCCCCCTCCCTGCCCCCTGAACTCCCCTGGAGGGTGCACAGCCCCACTGCGAGCCCTCCCAAACCCACCCAGGTGGCTCCTGCCCCGAGTCCACTCACTGGCTTTGCCGGGCTTGGGCCACTGCAGCAGCTCGGCAGGGAGAAGCCACCTTCTGGAGGCACCAGAGAGCCAGAGTGTCCCGCTTGTGGCAGCAGCGAGCCCCAGCTGTGGAGGAGCCGGCGTGGTGCAGGGGGGAAGCAGCCCTGCAAAGGCAGTGGTGGCACCGCTAGCAGGGAGCAGCTGCACCCCCCCGTGGGTGCCTGCAGGCTGCAGTGGATGTATGCGGGAGCCAGCCCCCATGCGCCCCCTGACTCCCCGCTCGCCTAGGGTTACCATATTTCAACAATCAAAAAAAGAGGGGAGAGCCCTGCCCTAGCCCCCATCCACTCCCTCCCACTTCCCACCCCAATTGCCCCAGTCAGAACCCCCAACCCCTCCCGCTCCTTGTCCCCTGACTGCCCCCTCCTGAGACCCTCCCACCCTAACTGCCTCCCTAGGATCCTACCTGTCCCCTGACTGCCCCAACCCTTATGAAGACCCACGCCCCCATCCAACCACTCTCCACCCTGACAGGACCCCCAGAATCACTGACCCATCCAACCCTGCCCCCTGACTCCCCCCCCCCCCGGGACTCTCCTTACCAGGCCCATGCCGGTGAGACGCTGGGTCCATGTGGAGGCAAAACTCCACGGGAGTGGCAGCAGCAGCTCACACTTCTGAGAGCCGCAGAACCCGAGCGCGGTGAGGGGGGAGCCAGGGGGCGTGCCTGCCTGGGCTGCGGAGGGTGGGCTCCTGCAGTGGATACATGCGGGTGGGGGGCCGCATGTACCCCCCAGCTTCCCTCTTGCTGCACTCGGGCTCTGCTGCTCCCGGGAGCGTGAGCTGCCACCGCCCCTCCCACAGCAGGCTCAGGGCCCCGTGCCCCGGTGGCTCACACTCCTGGGAGCCACAGAACCCAAGCGCAGTGAGGGGGGAGCCAGGGGGTGCGCCTGCCACCAGTCTGGGGTCCTGGCCACCAGCCCCGCTTCACTCAACCGGCCGTGCGTGCTGAGCGGGGCCGGCGGCTGGGACCCCGGCTGGCAGCTGCGTGCCAGGCAAAATCAGCTCGCGTGCCAAAGGTGGCATGCGTGCCGTAGGTTGCCGATCCCTGCTCTAGAGGTTGTATATAAAAATCAAGAAGTAGTAACATTTTCTCCAAAAGATTTCCAAGAAAAATTGTTAAACGAAATATATTTACAATATATAATTCTCGTGACTGCAATAAGTATTTACATCTGCGTGTGTGTTCTACCACGGAAAAATGATAAACAGAGACCTTGGCCTACGCTGCAATTTCAAAAGCACTGTAAAGATAAACATCAAAGGAGAACTGAGTCTCCAATCTGCTAATAACCCACCCGACCTTGACAGTAATCTTGAGTCTTTCTTGTTTCCTTACAGGAAAGAGATTCCAGATCTCTGCCACTCTCAAAGAAGTCTCCTGGGATAGAGGTATTGATTAGAATAGAGGAGAATGAGGACAGAAAATATTTAACTTACTTGAACAGCTCACTGGGAACAAAGCTTTACCTTCATTACAGTTCTTGGAATCACCCCCTCTTGTCCCACATACATCTCAGGCCAATCACATGGATGAACCTCCACTCACAAGTATCCATTGGCTAGGTCAAGTGTAGTAAAACAGGAAGCTTTGAACAACAGATTAAGTGTAGGCATGTGTCCATCTGAAACTTTATTCAGCCACCCATTGTCCCCACACCTTCTCATTCCCCCATCCCTCTTCACAAGGACCATTAGAGGACTCTATAGATTTGGCTATGCTCCTTCATCAGTGGCTCTTAACCTTTGCTGTATGACAATTTGATGTCCCACCTTGACTTGCTAGCCTTTCAAGTGTCTGTGTGGTGAACTAATCCTGTACATCCCAACTTGTCATCCCCTGTGTTGAATACATTTAAGTACTTCAATCAGATTTCCGTTCTGACTTAGCTGTTCTTACAAAGCTTCAGCCCTTCGGTAAGATCTTCCGGCTTCACCATATTTCTGTCTTAGATGATTCTTGACTCTTCCTGGTCAAAAGAAGTTTTTTCTGTGGCTTGCACTTTGGCCATCTCATTCATATCAGACCTTTTCAACTTACATGAATGTTAACAGTTATAATGGTACTTGGAACTGCTGCAGTTACTGAGGGTCTGTCATTCTTTACATATTTAATAAAAATTACTGAACACTTTAACACCTACTAGCTTTTAAGTACAACTTCTGTTTCAAGATTTAAATTGGTTTAATTTTATTATAAAACCCAGGGCCATGTGCTCCTATAATGTTCAGTGTATGATGGAAATTCATTGTTTTAAGATAAAAAACATGACAGGGGGCCTTTGATCAGGACAGGACACTGCCATAGCAGCATGAGCCAATCTTGGTGTTGTGAAAGGAAACACACAGATGACACTAACTTTTTTTTCCAGTTAAAAAAGGGAAAAATAATATAAGCATGGTATCAGTCCAAATCAGTGTCACTAAATAGAAAAACTGGTTAATTAGTTAAGGTTCCATAGGTATCAGTAATTTTACCTAGCTGGCCATACACATAGTATATACATGATAAAACATTTCTACAGTATTGCATGTTGCTCTCTGTGATGAAGATTCCTGGAGACATTACTACCTTGTGAGTTTATGACAAACCTAGATCATGAACACGCTCAGGTACAGCTACAATGAAACGACACTTACTGAAGTGTATGCCTACATACTAAATTAATTTCTTCTACATTAGCAGGCATACTATTGGTAAGACTTTGCTCATCGGTTGGCACAATGTTCAACATGACTATCGCTGACTTTGTACCTTTCCATTTTGTAATTACATCCCCTACGAGGAAAGGCATGACAATTTTAGTGTGCTTTTGAAGTAATGTTGTGATACAGCTTATGCTGTTGGTTATCTACAGAATTTTAACTTGGGGAGAATGGTGCAAGATAGCATCAGTGTTGGATAAACTTTTTCTGAAGTAGAGAAGTTCACTTTCTAAATGATCTTCTAGAGAAAAGGGAAAAATTAAATCAACACAAGTGTCTGGTGTTTCTCTTTTTTGGTTAAAGGACATTTGTAAGCACATAATGCTTCTGTATAAATAAAGTGACTAAATAATTAGCTATTTTGTAGTCTATTAAATTCTCTGATATAAACTGAGTTGCTTCAGATAATTTTAGAATGCACATGTTCAAAATCTTGTCCACATTTGTGGTGCTAAACCTCAACAGTGGTGTGATTTCTTTAAAAGTATTTTGATCAAAGAAGTTTGCAAACCAATACTATAAGATTAGTGTTTATTCCACGTATTCCTGAATTTTCCTACAAGAAAATATAAAAAGTAACCCCCCCCCCAAATCTTCAGATACTTTAGAGTTTAGCTTTTCCTTAAATTTCCTTCACTAGCTATGCAACAAAGCAAACCTGTTTCCTCCCTTTTTCTATGGAGGAGTCAAGAAGGGTTTTGCCAAATTGATTTCCATGTTTATATTACATTACCACCTCTCCTTTCTTCCCTGTTAACATTTTTATGTGAGTAAAGAATCCACTTCTAAGCCGTGTTATAGTTGCAAGATAATATGGTATTTACCATGTGATTAAAATAAGATGTTCCTTCGTGAAAGGTAGTTGATTGAAGTTTTAATTTTATGAGAAATCCTTATACACAGTAGGATTTCCTGGTATGACCCTAAATATTCCCTTCACTGATGTAGTCCACAGAGAATAATAATTGATTTTATAAAAAGGTACTATATGTTGTGAGAGCATCCTGTGGGGAAAAAAATTATAGAGCTAAGTCTTGATAAATTATTTCAGTGCTGTACTTGCTTTGCATAATGCAATGAAATAAAATAATGGGGCATTCTTCTGAGGAGAATTATTCTCTTACAAATACATTTGTATACATAGTAAGGGCATGACCTGTTCAGCTGAGAGGTATACATTGGAGACCATAAACCTGTCAACTGTTGAACTAAAGCCTATTTAAAATCTGTAATTTTGTGAAAAATGCATTTCCAATTTGGTTTTTGTAAGAGCAGGCTGCCAACACATGATATAATCAAAAGATCTGTGTAACATAATATGATAAAATCCCAACCCCATGTTAAACTTTATAATGCTAAATCAGGTAGCATTTCCATAATCTAATAAATTAGTTTGTATTCTGCCTTTCAGTATCGCATCAAATCAAATAATCTGGTGCGATGTTTCAATAGTCAGATGTTTTTGACACTGCCTAGTAGTTTTGGGTTACATTATGGTAATGGTTTGTTTTGTAGGCTTGAAAGACTCTGATCTTGAAATGCCAAGGTTTCATAACCTGCAGCTGTGCTGTCATACTATTTGACCTGGCATATGAAATAATGCAGTAGGAGTTAGATCAATGAACTGAGCCTGCTTCAATGTGCATGGATTTTTAAGTCATGTTCAGACACCAAGGAATCTAATGGGGATGTCTCTTAGTAGTAGGAAACCAAACAGAAAATGGAATAGTTTTAGACCAATAATCATTTAGGGGAGAGGGAGAGAGCGCACGCACACGCATGTTGGGGGAGGGGGTTCCAAACTACTGTAAAGTTTGAGAATTTAGGTTCCATTTTTTTATCTGAAGTTTAGGCAAGACCAAAAAAACCCAAAACAAACCTCAGCAGAATTTTCAATGTTTTTGGTACAGAATCAGTTTCAGCAATTTACACGAGTGTAAGCAGAGCTTCAATGGTGTTCTCTTAACTGCATATTTTCTACTCTTCCTCTTCTACCCCACCACCCCACTGTTCACATACACTTAATCCTTTAATTAAAAAAAAAATTCTTTAACATGTTTTGGGAGAACATTACTGAGTTTCTTTTGGGTACTGATCTAAATGAATGCTGCTGTAATTGGATTAGTACTGAAACTCAAATAGAACCTCCATCTTTAAAATTAGAGCAATTCAATCCCATTCTCTTCTCTCTGGCCATTCTCCAGGCCCAATTCTGGAATGGTTGGATTCCCCTCTTGGTGGCCTTGTTCTCCTATTCACCAGCATGTTTCCCTGTGCACTACTTCCCCCTGCACGGTTGTTAGAACTTATCTATATAGCAATGCTAGAGAGGAGGCAAGATCAAGCCACTCCCTATCTTCAGGTCACCAGCAAACTTGCACGACTCCTAGCCCAGTTTCCTTGTGGTGAAGGATGAAGTCCTGGTGTAACGCTGACAAATCCCAGTCGGAGGGACCCCTGGAGTTTAATGCATGAGCTTCTACCGCATGGGTGGGGAACCTGTGGCCCGCAAACTGGATCCGGCCTGCTGCTTAATTTAATCCAGCCCACAGCAAGTCTCTATGCCGCAGGCCAGAAGCCCCAAGCCTGGGCATCCCTCCTCCCCCAGCAGTTCCTGGGCAGACTGGCGATCAGGGAAGCTCCACACACTGCCCCAGCCCCCAGCGCTGGCTCTGCAGCTCCCATTGGCTGGGAACCGCAGCCAATGGGAGCTGTGGGGGTGGCACCTGCAGGCGCAGGCAGCATGCACTGCATAGACACACCTGGCTGCGCTTCTGCCTAGGGGCTGGCCAGGCCAGCTGCTTCCAGGAGCAGCACAGGGCCAGGGCAGGCAGGGAGCCTACCTTATCCCCGGTGCGCTGCTGCCCGGGAGCCACCTCAGGTAAGTGCCACACCACCGGAGTCTGCACCTCGCATCCCCTGCTGCACCCTAACTCTCTCCCAGACCTAGCACCCCTATCTGCACCCAAACCCCCTGCTGCAGTTCAACCCCCACCCCCAACTCCTTCCCAGAGCCCGCACCCCCGCCCACACACCAACCCCCAGATCTGACCCGGCTCCTGCACCCAAACTCCCTCCCCCACCTGCACCCAACCCTCTGCCCCGGTCAGAACCCCCTCCCACACCCCAAATTCCTCATCCCTAACCCCACCTCAGAGCCTTCACTCCCCAGCCAGAACCCTCACTTCCCCTGCACCCCAAACCTCTCATTTCTGTCCCCACCCCAGAGCCCAGGGGAAGCCTGGAGACTCTGCATCTCCCTGCGGAGCTGGAGCTGTAAGCACTGTCTCATCCCACTGTGGGGGGGAAGTACTGAGCCTCCATGCTCCCCTACGGAGCTGTGTGGGGCCCACAACTGATTTTTTCTGTGGGTCAGTGGCCCCCTGATAGAAAAAAAGGTTCCCCACCCCTGTTCTACTGCATGAGCTAAAAGACAGCTCTCTTTTAGCCAAGGCTGTAGCAGCCTCATCAATCTCTAGCTGGTCGAGCTGCCACTAGAGGGGAACAAAGTGCCACACCAAGCAGGCATGGCCTAGGTTACACTTGCACTCATCTTCAAAGATCCAATAGGGTTGCAGCACATTCACCTCAGTCTTTTGCACAGAGACTGTTTCAGTTAGTTATTATTGGAGACCAGCAAAAAGACATCAGGTCTGCTTTTCCTCTCCTATAGAGTTCGGCTAGTCTAGATGTTAAGCCAAAGCACCGAGTGGGGGTGAACCCAGGACACATACCCAGCAACAGGTCCAGACACTCAACTGATAGACGGTCAACGTGCAAAGGTGGTTTTAGTCTTGTGACTGGAAAACCAATTATTTCTTGGTTTAAATCTCTTTAAACTCTTGATTCAAGTCATTGCATTGTCGTCAGCTCTCAACTTACCAAAAAACAAACAAACAAACAAAAAAACAACACCCACACACAAGAGCCTCACAGTACTTTGTTTTTCTTAAAGCTCTAGGCCCTGGCTTTATGTGAATATACCAGAACCTCAGCTATAGTTGAGTTTGTTTTTTTGATTGTTTTTTAAAAGTTTCTAACCTGCACTGTTGTGGAGATATGTTTGAGAACGTTAACCCTGAAGGTGCAAAAACTAGAAGGTAAATAAACTCCAAATGTATCTTAAAAAAACCTCATGGTTTTCAAGCCAATATCATCATGGGGGGTGAGGGGGAAGTCTCATGATTTTTCAGTGCTCTTGGGTGACAATACTGGGATTCATCTGTTTGTTGATTTATTTTTCTAAATGAACTGTATGTGGAGTGTTGAAGCTAAATACTTACTGCTTGTTAGATTAAATTTTATAAACCAGTTAAATTGCATCTTATGTGAATATAAATGAACACTTCTGAAAGGTACAAGAAAAAATAGTTGTTTTAGTAAAGCAGGAGGAGAATGGTGTGTTGAAGGCAGATGTTATTTACTTGTGTATTGTAGAAGTGACCAAATGCACCAGGTACTGCACCTACATAGAGTAAAACAGACCATACCCTGAAGCGCACATGATCTATACAGTTCCTCTGCTCATCTGTTGATAGACAAACTAGCAAAATCTCAAAGGTGATGCTAGTTACACGACTTGCTAGTATGTCCTCCCTTTTTTCAAGTGCCACATCCAATCTTCACCATTGTTCTTCTAATGATGTGCTACCTCATGGCATAGGTACAAGCTCAGCATGACACACAGAGAAAGAACAAACAAGCCTGTCCCCATTTCCGCCCCCCTCCCCAAGAAAAACACCATCCCCAGCCTCCTCTGCTTCCCACAGCTCCCAGTCTCCTTGCTCTGCCAATCCAGTTTCTCCCCTACCTCCAACCCCAAACTCACTACATTCCTTTGTCCGTGCCCCTTCCCCTCCCCTCCACAAAAAATAGACTTTGCGCCTTCCTCATTCAAAAATCAGGCTGCTGCTTCCTCCTCCATACTGCCTGGATGTCAGTAGGATGGTCATTGAGAACACAGGAGAGAGAGGCTCCCTGCTCTCCACTCTGGTGCCTGGCCCTACCAGTCTTTAGAGGAAAAAAGTTCTTCTGAGCTCCTGTAGCCCTGGATTGGAGCATACTCAGTGGCTTTGTGATGGGGTAGCACATGTGCAATCTGGCACTAGGAGCTGAGAGAGGATGGTATATGCTCAGCAAGGAGGGAATCTCTGGAAGTTTTAGCTGCTAAAAATCTAAGGCGTCTATACTGAGCATGTGCAAACTGCTATATTTCAGAGGCTTACAACCTGGGTGGATTTTCATAGGGACAGCAAAAGGCACATCCTTGATACAAAAACCACACCTGCCCAATTCCAGGTCAGTATTCCAGAGCATGGGTTGTTAGAGCTTCTCAGTTCACCCTGATCTAGTTGTTGGTATATGGATGCCTAGGGATCTGAGCATCGTTCTGGAATCCTTCAGGGTGTGCAGCACCTCACTGGACTTCTCACCATCAAAGGGGAGATCCCTCCATGGTGTTTTGTATCTGTGTGGGAAAGAAGAGGTAAAACCATGAAGCCCAATGCATCACTACAGCCATCGCAGTGAACCTGGCAGCTGTGTCTGCAGCATTGAGGGCAGCCTGCAATGATGTGCAGGAAATCTGCCCTTCACAGACTACTGCTTTGAATTGTCGTCTCTTGCCCTCTGGGATGTAATTAATAAAGTCCATGAGTTTCCCATAATTTCTGTGACCATATTTGGCCAGTAGGGCCACGTAGTTTGCAACTCAAAATTGTAGCATGGATTATGCATAAACTTTGTGGCTGAATGGGTCCATTCTTTTGCTGTCCTTCTCAGCAGCATTTCCGGTCCACTCCCTCTGTTTGTTCTTTTGGTTGGCTGCTTCTACCACCAGTGAATTTGGTGCTGGGTGTGTGAACAGGAACTCAGTGCCTGGAGGGGACATGGTATTTTCAGTCTGCCCTTTTGCAGGTGGGGGGGGGTATGGTGACTGGGGTTTACCAGGTATTCTTGGCAGAGTCCCTAATGGCTCCATTAATGGAAGAGGTCGAAGATTGTAATATGTGAGACAGCTCATGTTGAGTCTCTGACTCCTCCTCCAGAGTGATCTTGAGCTCATTACTCATTTTCAGGACCTCTCAAAAGAGTGGCTAAAATCCTCTGCTGTTGTTGGGGGTGAGGGGCATAACAGCCTCTTCTAGTGAGGTGGATGAATTATTATTATTTGGGGAGGATTCAGGTGCCTCCTCGTCTGCATGCACCATTGCAGGTGCCTGCTGTAGGACTCCCACAGGTTCCAATAATGCCATTGTCCGGGGAAGGGCCTGGGTGGTCCCATCCATGGGTGTCCATACCAGGGTGGTAAGTCCCTGGAATATGAGGACCTTGGTCCCATGCTAGCAGAAGTGTGAAGGGGGAGGAATGGTATGGTGAAAAAACTCCCTCCACTTCATCATCCTCATCACTAGAAAAAGAGAGGGGGAATAGAGGATAGCTGTTGGTGCTGTGCTGACAATCTCGGTGAGGGATCAGTACCAAGTAATGGGGAATCTAGAGCTGGTGAGATTAGCAAATTGCTGCAATGAGTAAATTGTCATGCCAAGGCAGAAGGAGCTGGAATATATAGCGCTGGGTGTGGCGGTGATGCCGTAGGGTCAGCCAGTGCCGATTGGTGCGGCGCCGTATGCGGAGTCATAGGTGGTTGAGGTGTCGGTACCAGGACAGCAACTGCACTTGTACACGGCACAGGCAGGCTCAGCTCAGTAGGCACAGAGTCCTTTGCGGTGTTTTGCGGTGCCATATTAGAAGAGGCAGGCAACTTTAAGCCCATAGCTTTGGCACCGGAGGAGTGTGTACTGGCAGCAGCTGGGGTACAGACGGTGCTGGAGGTGCCCGGAGCGTTGTATATGTTGAGCCGCGGAACAGTCGACACAGGCGAGACAGACCTGATTGGAGAGTGTTTGGATGCCGGCTGGTCTCCGTGAGGTGAAGCAGCTACCTAGTTTTTTGTTGTTTTCTTGTCCCTAATGGACTTAGGGGGGCTCTGTTTCAAGTAGGACTCCTGACGTGGGTCAGAGGCAGGTCTAAGGGACTTCTCCATTAGAATTAACTTGAGTCTCGGGTCTCTGTCCTTTCGTGTTGTAACCTTCAGTTTACTGCAGTGTGCACATTTTAGGGGGATGTGGGACTTCCCTAAACAGCAAACACATTCAGAATGGCCATCAGAGATAGGGATGGCCTCTCTGCACGTAGTGCATCTCTTAAAACCTGGTGAGCCAGGCATAGTATAAACTGTCTGACAGAAAAAAACTGGGAAGGAAAAATCATCATCATCATCATCATCTTAAAGAGAAGGGGGAAATTAAACATCTGACTTAAAAAAAAAGCTAGATAAGCTGCATAAACAACTAACTATCTAAAGCAAGAAATAATTGAGTGAGACTGCTGAGCTCCGTCTTGGGCTGGAGACAATAGAGAAGGAACTGAGGAGTCTGGGCCGCGCGCTATTGAGGTACAGTCAGTGCGTGAGGCAGGCACTGCGCGTGTACTGCTGTAAAAATCTCCGAGCGAAGGCGGAGGGGCGCACTAACACGTGGAGTGGAGCACCCACAGGGACATCTTTTGAAGCAGCATCAGTTATTACAGAAGTAGTATCTGTAGTGTTGAAAGAGAGGAATACTGTTAGACACCTCGTGACAAGCCATTTTCTGGAACAATAGTAATATGCATCAAGCTGTCCTCCAGCAACTCAAGAGCATGAGTACCAATCTCAGGGCAGACTATTAAGAAGCAAGACACACTCCAAACTGACTGTGAATTGCAGACTATGATTTAATGAATCATTTATTAAGTGTAAACTCCTCAGGCACTGTAACAGCTTAACCATGGAGTCGCAGACAGTCCCCTTGGGTACTCTGGTTTACCTTGCCACCCAGGTAAGCTTACCTTTATGAGAGGTGGTCCCTCTTGGGTGATCTACATAGTTAAAGAGGCTTACAAGGTAAAATGTACATATTTTGCATTGTAACATGGGATATAGATGTTATAAGTGAGATTAATGAATGCAGCAATTTACAAGCATTCAATAAAGTCTAAACATTAAGCACATTTTTATAATTCTAATATCTATTTTAACAATACTGACACGAGTCAGATTAATTCCAGCTATGTATCTGTCAGTATCCAAATGAGGCATGGGCACCTGGGCATACGTTGCAGCTGGTTTGCCAGCGTCACATAGTGGCTTTGCAAAAAGGCTGTACAGTAGAATCTCAGAGTTACAAACAGACCGGTTCCAAATGAGGTGTGTGGTTGACTGATGTACGCAATCAGGCAGTAGCAGAGGGGAAAAAAGAAAATAGAGCAAAGTACTGAGTTAAACGTAAACTACTAAAAAATAAGGGAAAGTTTAAAAAAAGATTTGAAAAGGGAAGGAAACTGTTTCTGTGCTTGTTTCATTTAAATTAAGATGGTTAAAAGCAGCATTTTTCTTTTGCATACTAAAGTTTCAAGCTGTATTAAGTCAATGTTCAGATGTAAACTTTTGAAAGAATCATGATCATGTTTTGTTCAGAGAAACGAACAACATCCATTCTACTTGGAGTTTGCAACTCTGAGGTTCTAGTCTATATTCAATTGTTTCAGCAATGGGAAGAATGCTGAAATTTGAGAGTGGGCAGGAGCAAGGAGTTTTTCAAAATAACTACCTTAGAATGAAGGCCAACTATGCTATTGTCATTTATCTCTTTAAACGACAGCTATCTTAAACGTGGTACATAAATTGTCAGCCTGGATGCAACATGACTTTCAAAAGCAATAATTATAGATATTTAAAGTTACATACACACTTGACTAGTTCTAGCTTTAAAAAAAGCAAAATTGTAAACATCGATATGGCCTACTACATGGCAAAGTCTATAATGTTAACAGAGCAAGACATTTTGGTATGGTATTTTTCAATGATTTTTTGTCTTAAATGTTAAAGCTATACTTAACTTAACTTCAATATATCAGCTGATACTCAATATGCCATTAACATTTTTAACTGTTGAAACAGCTGCTACCAACATTTCCTGACAGATTCTCATAAATATGCTGAAGAAAAATCTCTGCAGCCTTTTTATTGTTTTAGAATCCTAATGATTGTTTTATAAATAGCCTCCACTCTAAAAATATGTTTAAAGTTAAAATTAAGCTTTAACATCTCCAAAACTGGGATTTGCTTCTCAAAAGAAACTTAGTATTTGAGAAAAAGGGAAGGGTGCCACTGGTGTGGAACACACAAACACCTAGAATATCCAGTTATAGACTATATCCTAATTAACCCTTTAAATATACGACTACAGCCTTTTAAACATATGAACACTGCAAAACAAGAAAATTCAACTTTAGAGTGGTATATCATAAAACCCCAGAGTCCTCTCTCTGAAACAATACCTGTCTTTCACAGTTAATATATTTTGAGGACAATTTGTTTTAAAACATAACTGAAAACATTAAATATTTTACAGGACTGTCAAAAATATAGCGCTGTTTTATTTGTCAGAAAGGGAAGATGTGTAAAACACATCGTATTCCTGCTCAAACAGACTTACAAATATTTTACAAGATACTGCATATGCTCTGACAGCAATTCACTTGTGTTTACATTTTATTTTTAAAATATTTACTAAAGTATTAAAATATCTTATTTGATATTCACAGCTTGCATCTGTTTTAGTTCAAAAACAAACCATATACACAAAAACCTAAAGTTCCAAAAACATATGAAATTAATTGAATAGGCTGTAGCAGTCGACAACTTTACCTTAGAATTCCTAACCGCCTGATCCAACATGATACCAAGTTTCAGGGGGTAGATATTAACTTCTCATGCACATGTTTTTAAGAGGTTGCCAGAAAGTTTATTAAGCATACAAACGCTTTATAATTTCACACAGCCCTTTATCTGAAGCAAAAGCACTTAGCAGTCCCTCTTTCCTTTATAGAACAAGTTGAATACAACCATTGTTAGTGATCTGGTGCATTAGATTTACCTACAACATGCATGGTTATTTACCCACTTAACCAATTACAAGATCACCACCAATGCACATATGGTCTAACAGCCAAACTACAGTACCTTTAGCCAGCTTATCTTTAAGGGCTTGAGTACAAGGGGTAAGTTATTGCAGAGGCTGCCAGAATACCTAATACAACAGGATTCACAGATTACATTTATCAGAGTTTATGCTGAGAAGCGAAACTAAAACCAACATTCCATATCCTCTTGTCTGAGGAGACAATGAGTGGGATTGAACACACATCACATGATCAGTCAGCAGCTGAAAGTCATAGGAAAGGTAACTGTTCTTACAACTGAGCTGTAGCATCACCATTGTGAAGTGTTTTATTGACACTATTAAGCAAATTTTGAACTGAGTCGAAAGCCAGTCAACCAACCAGTGTTAACCTCTTACCACAATGTAGCTATTTACAGCCTCAAAAAGCTACGCCACCAGGCTAAAACCAAACTCAATTACATGTAACTGATCTGCAGTCTAAAACAGATAGAAGGCATTAAACTACTGCTCTGTTTTCAATGTTTAAAATTAATCCTAAATGATAAGACTATGCTTCAAAAAACCAAATTACTGGGATAATCTAAACTCAAAAGACCAGTTTCTTGTCCTGAATATATTGGAAAAGCACACAAATGTACCAGTAATCTGCTATGGGGAGAAGATTATATCCACACATTTGCAAACATGCCCAACGTGCACTTCTTTCTAGATCACCATCTTCATTTTAAAGAACGAAGAGTACTTGTGGCACCTTAGAGACTAACAAATTTATTTCAGCATAAGCTTTCATGGGCTAAAGCCCACTTCATCAGATGCATACAGTGGAAAATACAGTAGGAAGATACACATATACTGAAAAAATTGGTGTTGCCATAGCAACTCTAATGCGCCTAATCAATTAAGGTGGGCTATTATCAGCAGGAGAAAACAAAACAAAAAACTTAACAGCTACCACTCTGAAACTTATCTTCATTTTAGTTACTTACAGTTCTATTGGGAAGCGTTGTTGCCTAGTTGGTAGGGTGCTGGCTTGGGACTTGAGAAATATCTGTGCCTCTTGCAATGGCTTGCTGTGTGACCCTGGCCAAATCACTTTATCTTTGTGCCTCAGTTTCCCTATCTGCATAAAATGGAGATACTTACTTCCTCTGCAAAGTGCTTTGAAATCTATAGATTTCAAAAACGTTAGATGAGAGACAGGTATCCTGACAGTTCTGAACCTCTGTTGCATGTGGAGTACACATCCTACACAGAGGCAGTTTTAGAAAACACTCTATTTCCATTTAATTATTCAGGGTGAGATTTTCAAAAGTGCTCATTGACCTAACTCTGCCCTCACTGAAGTCAGTAGTAAAACTCCCATTGGCATCCATATGAGCAATTAGGATATTATAGAGAGCTTATAGAAAATTGCATCCTGAACAGCCCCCCCAAAATTGAGGATTTTTAAGAGTTTAAATTCATCCAAGCCTAACAGAACACTAGTTATACACTCATCTCCTCTTGAGAGCTGGAAGCTGCCATGCTTGTATTTCTGTAATCGCTAGCAAAACTGTGGCACAGTACAACAGACTTTCTGTTGAGATGTCTTGGCCTGGAATGGCTGGCTGGACAGTGCAGATCAGGAATTAAGGACATTCAGAGAGCTTAAAATGGCCTGTTTTATAATATAAACCAATTTCAGTTTCCCCATCTCACATTTAAAGACTGCATGGGTTTGTTTGGCAGTTTGTTCTTTTACTCATCCAATAACTCGTTTTTGGAAGCCTAACAATAAACAATCCTCAGGCCCATCAGTTTTGTCCTCCATTTTGGAAGTATTCTGCTGAGATTCTAGGATACGTTAACGCCATCTTCTGGGTCTCACTACATCTTGCTTTGCCTGCATATAATGACCAAAGCCTTCATAAACTTGCTACTGCCATTAGCAGTTACCGTAACAGGCAACCGCAAGTGGAGGGCCTTGGATTGTAAACTCTCCGAAACATGGACAGTGCCACATTTGCCTATAATGAGCTTGGTGCTGTTCGCTGTACACAGTATTTGTTTTCTTCTGTTCTCTAGGTGGTTTTTTGTTTGTTTAAATTGCCACATCAAATTACAATGCACTTCTATTTTTAAAAAATAGTTTTGCATTTTGTTTGGTTTTTCAAGTACAGTTTATCAAACATTTTTCCTAGTTTAATTAGTTTTAAGGCAGATTTACACATTTAATGCGTTGTTCACACAGCAACCCTGATTCTGCTACAGTAGTTTTGGCACATCCACAAAGCACCCCTTACAAATCATTGATGTACTTGTGCATTCTCGGATTCATGAAGTACCAGTCGCCAAGTACTTACACCAGCACTTATGCAAGAAGTGTACTGGCAGTTTACAAATTTAAGGCATGATGAGCTAAAGAAAACAGTTCAACTGATGCAGGTATAATTTTTGTGGCTGCCAGGTCCATACTTGGCTAAAATTGTAGACTGCACTGGTTCAGTTGGACTCAAGGTTAAACAGAATTCCAGGTGTTGCAAAGCATTGTGAGGCCAACACATCAAAATCCCCCACACAACAAGTCACAGCATTTCAGTGCAACAGTGATGCTGGAGTTCTATAAATATAGAAGGAAAAAAAAAAAGTACAGATGTTGCAAGTTCAAGTTATTCCAAATATGTTTATTTTGCCTCCAGTATGAACACGCTTTCAGAATGATGCAAAGTCATAGTGAATACAGGACTATAGACACTTGGAGTAAAAGGAGTTAAGATCTGCAGCGGAGGCTAGGGACCAGAGTTAAATGCATGTTCGAGTCTCAGGCCTGGTCTACACTATGCGTTTAAACCGGTTTTAGGAGCGTAAAACCGATTTAACGCCACACCTGTCCACACTAAGAGGCCCTTTATATCGGTATAAAGGACTCTTTAAACCGGTTTCTGTACTCCTCCCTAATGAGAGGAGTAGCGCTAATATCGGTATTACCATATCGGATTGGGGTTAGTGTGGCCGCAGATCGACTGTATTGGCCTCCGGGCGGTATCCCACAGTGCACTACTGACCGCTCTGGACAGCAATCTGAACTCGGATGCAGTGGCCAGGTAGACAGGAAAAGCCCCGCGAACTTTTGAATATTTCCTGTTTGCCCAGCGTGGAGCTCCGATCAGCACAGGTGGTGATGCAGTTAAAAATCAAAATAAAGAAAGAGCTCCCGCATGGACGATGCGGACGTGATCGCTGTAAGGGCAGGCAAATCTGTTCTATCAGCGCTCAAAATCATTTTTTAAATATCTCCAGACAGATGCCATAGCAGGGACTCAGCGCACTGCTGCGTGACAAGCCTAACGGAAAGCCAAAGAATCAAATGGACGCTCATGGACTGGAGGACTCAAGCTATCCCACAGTTCCTGCAGTCTCTGAAAAGCATTTGCATTCTTGGCTGAGCTCCAAATGCTTCTAGGGTCAAAAACAGTGTCCGCGGTGGGTCAGGGCATAGCTAGGCAATTTACGCACACCCCCAGAAGTGAAAGGGAAAACAATCCTCTCTTGACTCTTTTACATGTCACCCTATCTTTACTGAATGCTGCAGATAGACGCGATGGTGCAGCACTCAACACCAACATCCTTGTTCACCCCACGCTATGGATGGCTGATGGTACAAAACGACTGGTATCCGTCCTCATCATCAGCCTATTGGCACATGGGGCAGTGCAAAAGGACTGGTAACCATGCTGACTAGCATCTGTTAGGTCGATCAAGGGCACCTGGCCCTAATTTTTCCTGGTAGATGGTACAATATGGCTGATAACCATCGTCATCATAGCAACAGGGGGCTGAGCTCCATCAGCCCCCACCCTTCATGTGTAAAGAAAAGATTCAATTGCCCCTGAACTAGCAGAGGGATGCTGGGCTCCTCTCCTACACACTCCTTACTGTCCTGTCTGGACTATCATAGCAGCTGGAGGCTGCCTTCCACTCATCTCACTAACAAGTCACTGTGTCTTATTCCTGCATTCTTTATTACTTCATCACACAAGTGGGGGACAATGCTATGGTAGCCCAGGAAGGCTGAGGGAAGAACGGAATCAACAGGTGGGGTTGTTGCAGGAGCACCCCCTGTGAATAGAATACAGCTCATAATTTCTGCAGGATCTGACACAGAGCAGCTGTGCTCTCTGGTTCTCTGATACAGTGGTTCTCTAGTACACTTGCCCATATTCTAGGCAGGACTGATTCTATTTTTAGATACCAAAAAGGAGGGATTGACTCAGGGAGTCATTCCCAATTTTGGCTTTTGCGCCCCTGGCTAAGAGCAGCCAGGGGCACTTATGACAGCAGCAAATGGCACAGTGCAAAAGGACTGGTAGCCACGATCATCTTATTACCAATTTATGGTATGGTAGATGGTACAATATGGCTGATAACCATCTCTGCTATCATGCAAAAGCAAAAGCATGCTGCTGTGTAGCGCTGCTGAATCGCCTCTGTGAGCGGCATCTAGTACACATACGGTGACAGTCACAAAAGGCGAAACAGGCTCCATGATTGCCATGCTATGGCATCTTCCAGGGCAATCCAGGGAAAAAAGGCATGAAATGCTTGTCTGCCGTTGCTTTCCCAGCGGAAGGAGTGACTGACGACATTTACCCAGAACCACCCGCAACAATGATTTTTGCCACATCAGGCACTGGGATCTCAACCCGGAAATTCAAAGGGGCGGGGGAGGCTGCGGGAACAATGGGATAGCTACGGAATAGCTACCCACAGTGCAATGCTCCAGAAATCGACGCTAGCCTCGGACCGTGGACGCACACCACCGATTTAATGTGTTTAGTGTGGCCGCGCACACTCGATTTTATACAATGTTTTGTTAAACCGGTTTATGTAAATTCGGAATAATCCCGTAGTGTAGACGTACCCTCAGGCCTACTTACACCCGCATAAGGCAACTGAGGTTGATGCAATTTACATGTCAAGTTATACCACCTTCTGGCTCCTTAACACCAATTCAGATTCCCTTACATATTAGCAGAATTGATATAAGCAAGCCTAAAGGAGTTTAAATTAGTATAAATCCAAATTATCTGCCACTTCTAGATTTGTTCCAGAGATTCCAGCTGCTTTTCTACTGTTTGGGTGCAGTGTACCAGAATCTGCATTTGAAAAAGAAAGCAATACTACAGTGATTCAATTTAGTCAGGTAAGTAAGTATATGAATGACTATCACAATGTAAAGGGATATTTTGTACAGTTTTGCAGTGCAAGTTAGTAAAATTCTTCACAAACAATGGAAGTTCCTCACAAGTTTTATAGGTTGTTTCCCCATGTTTCTCCTACTTCTATCCAAGCACAATCAATAATAGATCAACAGGAACGTCATCTCTCTTTGGATTCTATATTTTCTGGATCACAAAGTTGTTCCCTACATAGCTTAAGATCCATAACATTAACGATGCCACCAGGGTAACTATTTGTCATTCCCTATTTGTTTGGTTAAAGCACCCTATCCCAACCCACCATGTGAAAATAATATCTTGTGTTTTCAAGTTCCTCTAGTGTTTTCATTGCTTCTTTCATACATATATACATTTCCTGTTACTAGTAAATATGCTGTTTATCTGCTTAAAGTACTACTCTAATCACCAGACTCTTAGCACTTACTCATCTTCTAAACACTTGTCTCTCAACATTCATAGTTCCACTGGAAAGGATCTCAGTTCCACTTTCCACAGAGTTTAAAAATCAACATTTAAGTGTCAGGATCATTTGTTTTTTAAATTTACACCTCATGGAGAAATAAAATCTGATTAGTAGAGAGACTTCAGATTCAGTTTAACAGAGTCTGCACAGAGTACACTGAAGCTAAAGGAAACCTGTTTTAGGAAGTCCTATTTTGTAGGATTTATTTTTTGCCTTTGATAGTTTTAAAGAGAAGAGATCTGATCTCAGTGTCCAAAGATAAGTTCAGACATTATTCAAGGCCAGGTTAATTCTGGTATGCCTGTCAATGTACAGCCTTTAATTATTTAACAGAGGCAGACTGTATCTTAAAGTGGAATTGCTAAGCCTCAGGCATTAGGAGGGATAGACTCACACTTCAACTTTCTCAACAGTAGGTTAGTACTCTGGAGAAGAAATAAAAGAGCTACTTCCCCCTTGTAACAGAATCTAGTTCTAGCTGCTACTATTAGTCCATTACAGTATTCAATTCTGTTAAAAGGAATGATGCTTTATAGCCAGCACGTCTCCTATGAGTTCTAGAACGCATTAGGAAGCTACTGAGGCGTTACAACATGGGCACTTCCAATACATATAAAAGAAAGCAGAGATTATATTGTGCGTGCATGTGTGTAGGTACGTACGTACACTAATGGAGATCTCTAGTGTTTAAAAAAAGAAAAGGTGAGGCTTACATGTATCAAGCAAATTCTTGTAAAATTCTTTCCTTTAACATGTTTCAATACGCTGTGGGGCTGAGTCGTCCAATGTGAACGATGCTACCTTTTGAGGATTGTGCAGTGTTGGATTATGTCCTAAGGGAGGCAGTTACTGCCAAGATGTTGAATATCATTATACCTTCAAATAAAAGTGACTTGAAAACATGTTTTGTGAGACATATAAGTCTTCATGTGGCACAGTGGTGTGGCTCCATCATATCCAGAGGCTGAAAACAGTCTCATGGCCTTTTCTTCATCAGAGTAACATAAGAGATTGCATCCTGCATCTTTCTGAATTTATCCTTTTTTTTTTTTAAACTGACTTCTCTCTCTCCTGTTTATTTCACCTCCATTGTCTCAGTATCTGAGTAACAGCCAATTTGTTCTTGGCTATGTTGATGTTCTAAATACATGGCATAGGGAGGAGAAAAAAGTCTCCACTGCTATTTCCTCTGACTGTGCATTTACCAACATACCATCTACTATGATACACAGCTTAATCCCTTGAGCCCAGGTATCCTATGGATATTGTTAATAGTGAAAACTGAAGATACCTGCCCAGAGCATGGTGTAGGTTAAGCATCACTAAATAATCCTCTGATGAAACAGCTAGTATCTTCATCAAGGATTTCTGTACAAATTGCCAGAGAGCAATACTACACACATACTTACTTGTTCACACAGTCTTTGGTATTGAGTGATGTATTGACCCTAGGAAATAAGATTTCTTCTTATGCAGGAAAGAGTATCCTTGGATGAAAATGCCACACCTCTATCTAATCATTAGACACTTTTGGACCTGTGTCTACGCAGTTTTTTAGAGTTAGTAACTGATTTTATGCTTACTAAAAACAAGGTGGGGGGAGGGAATGAAATATCAAGTTGAGTTCATTGATTCTTGTAGAATTTCACATCCTGCCCATGTAGTGGGCAGGGAGGTCCATCCTACTGTAGACAGACAGATTGCAAAAAGTATTAGGAGGTTCTCTGCTGCAGGCTTAGGGAGTGAAAGATATAGGAGACCTAGAAACAGGCAGAGAGCCATGGAGGTGTGAAGCAACAGGTGGAATACAAGGTACCCTGTACAGCCACAGGATCTCTGCTACAGGGTCTCTGAAGTGAAACCCAGAGCAGAGGGAGGGCCTGGGTTTCCCTACAAGTTCACAGAAAAAGGTGGTGTGAAAACCCCTAAGAGGGACAGAAAACTAGTGAGCATAGAGTTGGGTTGTAGGCCCAGCATGAGGTCGGTGGATGCTGGTTTGCTGGGCTTGTTGCTTACTCATCAGGGACAGGGAGGGGATGAACTGTATGATTTGGCTGGAGTGCTAAACCATTCATTAACACTAGAATTAGTGCATCTAAGCAAGGGAGATTGAAGTGCCTTGAGCTATAGGATGACTGGGGAAAGACTGCAAGTCACAATGGAGAAACTGATGAGCTGCATGACTGGAAGCTGAACAACTAAGATGATCTTGTCACAGGCCCATAGAAGTGGAAGGAATTGATTTGCTTCCCTCTGGAGTCTTTGGGTCTGTAAGCATCTAAATTTTTAATTTCTAATCTAGACTGTTAGCATTTCATAATAACGTATGGGTCACATTTATTCCTAACAACTGTCTGAAAGTACTACCTTAAATATAAGACTAGGTGCTCCTTCTCCAGACTTTCATGCTGGACCATCTTAAATTCTGTGACATACCCAGGCTAGGAAAGAGAATATGGTGGCTACATTTATTATGAATATAGCATTGCCCAACCATTGCTAGAACCTTTTGGCTTATTTCAGTTTCTATTTTGAGATATACCAATAGAGGCTGAAAGGTTGCATGTGGTTGTGGTAAACATGTTTGGCTGCTAACAGCCGTGAAGGATTATCTCCTTGAAAAGAGTCTTTAACGTAAGTCTACGCTAAGCCCCCTTCTGCACCCCAAACCGCTCAGCCCCAGCCCCACCCCAGAACCTGCACCTCCAGCCAGAGCCCTCATCCCCTCACACACACACATCCACCCACCCCAGCCTGGTGAAAGTGAGTGTCAAACAGATAGTTAAGGGTTAATGCCTCTTACCTGTAAAGGGTTAAGAAGTTCACCTAGCCTAGCTGACACCTGACCAGAGGAACAAGATGTTTCAAAAGGAAGGAGGGAAGTTTTCCTTTGTTTAGTCAGTTTTCAGTTTCAGCCGGAGTGAAAAAGATCAAGGAACCAGCCTCTTATCAGAGTAGTAAGTTTTAGAAAGGAATAAATAGGTTTGTGTTTATTTCTTTGTAACCTGTCTTGTGCAATTAGAGATAGAATCAAATTGGGTATTGGGGTATTTTCATTGGTGTACTAAGTTTTGCCCAGGGGAACATCCTCTGTGTTTTGAATCTGTTGTCTGTGAGAGTAGCTGGTATGCTAATCTCTCCCAGAGGGTTTTCTTTTACCTTTCTTTTCTTTAATTAAAAGCCTTTTTTCTTAATACCGGATTGATTTTTCCTTGTTTTTTAGATCCAAGGGGGTTGGATCTGTGTTCACCAGGAAATTGGTGAAGTCTCTCAAGACTACTCAGGGAAGAAAAGTAGTGCTTGGGGGTGGTGGCAGCGATACCAGATCTAAGCTGGTAATTAAGCTTAGAAGTGTCCATGCAGGTCCCCACATCTGTACCCTAAAGTTCAGAGTGGGGAAGGAACCTTGACAATGAGCGAGCAAGCAAGCGAGGGAGGATGAGAGAGAGTGAGCAATGGGGGGGGGGGAGAAATGGATTGAACAGAGGCAGGGTCTCAGACAAGGGGCGGGGCGGGGCAGGGCAGGGGTGTTCAGTTTGTGTGATTAGGAAAATTGGCAACCTTAAGTGGAGTCCTTGCACTGGCCCCTTCCTATCAACAGCTCTGTTCTCCTCTGGTCCTCTTCATCCCTCCTATTTCCCCCCTTACCCCCAGAAGTCTTGTACATGGCCTGCTGCCCCCACACCACACATCCATATATTAGGTCACACTACACGTGCATAGCTCAACCTAACATTAGCCATGGAGCGGCTACAAATGCCTCCAGAATATTTCAGTGACCTAGACTAGATTGCTGGCACTCACATTCCCTGCCAGTTACTAAGTGATATTTTAACTTCTGATAGGTGTCTTTACTGTAAAGAAATTACTCACCTGCTCCAAGGAGGACTTTAATACCTGGGAAATAATGCAGTTTACAAGTCTTATGAGAACAATAATATACCCTGGCAACCCCACCTTGAATTTTAAATTGCTCATCTTTTTCTATAATTTCATATAAACCTTATTGATAATCAGCATCTGAAAGGGCATTGAAACCACTATAGCAAGATCCTAAATATCCTCCACCAAATATTTTTTCTTCTTTTAGGTAAGGTTGAGCTCTATATTTTAACTAGAAATTCCCTTGTTTGTACTGTGCAAAAATTTAGAGAGAGTTTTTGTGGGCTTTCCTCCCCTATTACATTTTTATTCAGTTCTAACTTTAGTTTAAAAGGTTACTTCAACTCCAAAATCAAAACGAATTTTGTGGTGTTCCATATTTTAAATTGCAGTAAATTAAAGAGATGTAACATTCCCTAGAGAGCTGAGGCCACTCCTAAAGCAAGTGACAATTCCACTGTTAAACTCTAAAAAAGTCTTTCAAACTGGAATTACCACCATTCAAGTTCTATTAAGTTTGAGATGAGTCATTTATTTGATCCATGTTTTGTTTTCTAGGTTTCAGATGGCCATGAGATCACCTACTGTACCATGACCCACCATCCTGGATATGGAACTACATCACCTTGAACTGGCATCGTTAAAAGATCCACTGCTTACAATGGAAAAAGAACAGGAGTACTTGTGGCACCTTAGAGACTAACAAATTTATTTGAGCATAAGCTTTCGTGGGCTATAGCCCACTTCATTGGATGCACAGAATGGAACATACAGTAAGAAGATATTTATACATACAGAGAACATGAAAAGGTGGAAGTACCCATACCAACTGTAAGAGGCTAATTTAATTAAGAGAAGCTATTATCAGCAGGGGAGAAAATTTTTTGAAGTGATAATCAAGATGGCCCATTTTGGACAGTTGACACAAAGGTGAGGATACTTTAACATGGGGAAATAGATTCAATTAGTGTAATGACCGAGCCATTCCCAGTCTCTGTTCTAATTTGCATATTAATTCAAGTTCAGCAGCTTCTCGTTGGAGTCTGTTTTTGAAGCTTTTCTGTTGCAAAATTGCCACCTTAAGGTCTGTCACTGGGTGATTAGAGAGGTTGAAGTGTTCTCCTACTGGTTTTTGAATGTTTCCTGATGTCAGATTTGTGTCCGTTTATTCTTTTGCATAGAGACTGTCCGGTTTGGCCAATGTACATGGCAGAGGGGCACTGCTGGCACATGATGGCATATATCACATTGGTAGATGTGCAGGTGAACGAGCCCCTGATGGCGTGGCTGATGTGATTAGATCCTATGATGGTGTCACTTGACTAGATATGTGGACAGAGTTGGCATCGGGCTTTGTTGCAAGGATAGGTTCCTGAGTTAGTGTTTATGTTGTATGGTGTGTGGTTGCTGCTGAGTATTTGCTTCAGGTTGGCAGGCTGTCACTGGCTTACAGTGGGTCTATTTAGATTTTTATTATGCTTAAAAGAAAGCTCACATGCACCATTTATGTCTTAACAAAGCTGAAAGCATTAGGATACACAGATGACATGAGTAAACTGAACAATAAAGCCAACCATCTTGTTATATACAGCATTTCATAAATAATTTCAAAAGTCTGTTTCATTTCCTTTTGGACTGGACTCCAGCCTGCTGAGAACAAGAAGTCTTTACTACTCTTATTAAATATTTACCATATGGTTGTTCTGGCGGCCTCTCTGAAACACTGCATAGAAATATTATAAGTTAGAAATAGATATAAGAACTACATTTAGATGGTAAGGTAGTGGTAAATGGTCTGGATAATAGCCAGAAAATGCAAAGTGAAAGTCAACATTCTGGCTTTCACTAAAAAAATTGTCCCAGACAAAGACACCATAAAAAGAAGCTTAAAGTTAAAATATAACTCTTCCTTTGAAGTCACTTTGTGTCAAACAAATATATACTGTTCAACACTTGTGGAAGAAAATAAAAGGAAAATCTTTCAGTAACATACAAATGCAGTAGACCACTGGCTCTCTCTGACAGAGTTTGGCACTATCACACCCAATGAACCTTTAAAAGCAACAAGAAACATTTACATTACTACTTGAGAAAAAGATAAATACCTCACTTTTCTGGTGAGAGCCACAGAAGAACAGCTATGCCCACTGCTAATGGAAATCTTTAACACCTTCAGAGAAGCTCACACACCAACCCACTGAAACACACAATACTCAGTCTGATTCTCCAACAGACAAATACCATATACAGAAAGTCTCACCAACTTTGACCTTGTCTCCAACCTCCTATTTCTAGGCAAAGTCAGTGAGAAAGTTCTAATATGTGAAATCTGATATTTAAAATGCCTCATAGTTGAGCTTCAGATCAGCACATAGGTAGTGCGGCTAGCATTGACATACAATGATCTCATGGCAATGGATGGACACTATCTCAATGCCCAGAGTAGTCAACCTGCCTGCAACTTTTAACCCAGGTTGACCAAACTATTGCTGACAAGCCTACATGACAGAGGGAGTAGAGAGGGCAGCAAATGTGTGCCTTGTTTCCAGTACAATTTTGTTTAGCTTCAACTTTCAGTCATTGGGTCATATTATACCTTTCTCTGGTAGACTGAAGAGCCCATTACTAAATATTTGTTCCCCATATAGGTATGTACAGACTAATCAAGTCACCCCTTTTCTGTCTCTGTGTTAAACTAAGTGGATTGAGCTCCTTAAGTCTACACTACAAGGCATTTTTTCCTAATACATTACTCATTCCCATGGGTCTTCTTTGAACCCGCCCCAATGAATCAACATCTTTCAAACTGTGGGCACCAGAACTGGACATTGTATTCCAGCAGCTGTTGTACCACTTCCAAATACAGAGATAAAATAACCTCTCTACTTCTACTCAAGATTTGCATTAGCCCTCTTAACCACAGCATTGCACTGGGAGCTCATATTCAGCTGATTATTCACCACGGCCCCCAAATCCCCTTTTAGAGTCACTACTTCCCAGGACAGAGTTGCCCCATCCTGCAAGTATGGCCTACATTCTTTGTTCCTTGCTGTATACATTTAGCTTTATTAAAATTCATAGTTTGCTTGAGGCCAGCTTACCACACAGTCCAGTTTGCTCTGTATCAGCAACCTCAGTGTAAAAATACATGTTCTCAAAACACATACCACAACCTGATCTTCCAACCCCCCCCCAAAAGAACAAAGAGCAGAATCCTTTATTACATGCATTATGCAGTTACAATTGAAGACTAATTTACCTGTGCAGCACTTATACTGAAGGAGCTACAGAAAACCATTAGATTTTCAACACATTACAGTCTACTAAGAAGGTGACACAGATTACTAATACTATATCACACAACACGTGTATCAACAGCTTTTCACAATTTAATCTAAAAATGAATCCAGGAATCAAAGTAATCATTGGCCGGGGAGTGAGCAGTATCCAGAGAGGTGGTGAACTCCATCAGAAACAGAGAAGTCAGCCCAACCCTCCTCCACGTTGTTGGATTAATTTTATTAAAAGGTTCCTTCAAGTGCCAATTTACCAATGTCACAGCAGAATAGAAAAATATTTGTTATGGCAGAAAACATGTCAAGGTCTCTCACCAACACCAGCTCACAGATCTCAGAAAGGGAGGTCACCTGGTCCCAACAGCATGGGTATCAAATCTCAAGGTATGTCTCAGCCAAGAGCCTTACCTATTTATGTGGAAAAAATCCTTCTTCACATTACATCATCTGCTACCTTGTAACAAAAGCAAGAGGCTCTACCTTAAAAATACTGTCTAGAAACAGCAAAGAGTCTTGTGGCACCTTGTAGACTAACAGACGTTTTGGAGCATGAGCTTTTGTGGGTGAATACCCACTTTGCCGGATGCATGTAGTGGAAATTTCCAGGGGCAGGTATATATAAGCAAGCAAGAAGCAGGCTAGAGATAAAGTTAGTTCAATCAGGGAGGATGAGGCCCTGTTCTAGCAGCTGAGGTGTGAAAGCCAAGGGGGGAGAGAAACTGGTTCTGTAATTGGCAAGCCATTCACAGTCTTTGTTTAATCCTGAGCTGATGGTGTCAAATTTGCAGATGAACTGAAGCTCAGCAGTTTCTCTTTGAAGTCTGGTCCTGAAGTTTTTTTGCTGCAGGATGGCCACCTTAAGATCTGCTATTGTGTGGCCAGGGAGGTTGAAGTGTTCTCCTACAGGTTTTTGTATATTGCCATTCCTAATATCTGATTTGTGTCCATTTATCCTTTTCCTTAGAGACTGTCCAGTTTGGCCAATGTACATAGCAGAGGGGCATTGCTGGCATCTGATGGCGTATATTACATTGGTGGACGTGCAGGTGAATGAACCGGTGATGGTGTGGCTGATCTGGTTAGGTCCTGTGATGGTGTCGCTGGTGTAGAAATGTGGGCAGAATTGGCATTGAGGTTTGTTGCATGGATTGGTTCCTGAGCTAGAGTTACTATGGTGCAGTGTGCACAGTTACTGGTGAGAATATGCTTCAGGTTGGCAGGTTGTCTGTGGGCGAGAACTGGCCTACCACCCAAGGTCTGTGAAAGTGTGGGATCATTGTCCAGGATGGGTTGTAGATCCCCGATGATACGTTGGAGGGATTTTAGCTGGGGACTGTATGTGATGGCCAGTGGAGTCCTGTTGGTTTCTTTCTTGGGTTTGTCTTGCAGTAGGAGGCTTCTGGGTACATGACTGGCTCTGTTGATCTGTTTTCTTATTTCCTCATGTGGGTACTGTAGTTTTGAGAATGCTTGGTGGAGATTTTGTAGGTGTTGGTCTCTGTCTGAGGGGTTAGAGCAGATACGGTTGTACCTCAGTGCTTGGGTGTAGACAATGGATCGTGTGGTGTGCCCGGGATGGAAGCTGGAGGCATGAAGGTAGGTATAGCGGTCGGTAGGTTTTCGGTATAGGGTGGTGTTAACGTGACCATCACTTATTTGCACCATGGTGTCTAGGAAGTGGACCTCCCGTGTAGAGGTCCACAAACTACCTTATATAATCTTGTACTGTCTAGAAACAGTACAAGATTATATAAGGTAGTTTGAAACCAGTTTGACTAGTCTGACCCAGTTCAACTGACTCATGCCTCCAAGTACTCACTTCCAAAATTGCAGTCTTTTCTAAAATCTAATGACTCAATACAAACATGTCTCAGGACTGTTTGGGCAAGTCCACGGTCAGTTTGGGCTGGAACTTGCATACCAATTAATTAGTTATATATAGTACAATTAACAGCCTGAACTTTAAGTCTTTGAACGACTTGAAATTTAACTCTCAAATATTTTTATTCCTATTTCCATAAAAGAAACAAGTGAAAATCCTATATAGGTTTGTATTATTCCTGACCATCTCCACAAAGTCAACCCTGCGCTCTCTCCTCAAACGGCTAAGAAAACTGCAACCATATCAGTTCACTAAAAACAGTGGAGCCCAGATTCATTTTCAGATCACAGGCCCAGTACCTTATAAAAGATAACACAGGTATTCATCTGCCACCAATCCCAAAAGTTTTCTATGAGAAGTGTTGCCTTCTTTTCCTTATAACCAGAGTTGAGATTGGGTTTAGAGGTGTAAAATGAATGGGGTGAGAATAAGTGAAGATTTATGTCATGTGTGAAGTGCTTGCATCCCCTATTTGTTCACTTCCATCCTCTTTAGGGTGATTTCCTACATTTTCCTGTATTTCCTAATAAGTTTTTTGGTTAGTCTGTCCCTGTGTCATTTACCTAACTGATGTTTCTGTATTTAGAAGCAGCAATAATCTCAGGGTAAAACGGGTGATTCAGTGTAAATTTAAGGTAGTTTTCATAGTGCAAAGATCTATACACAAATCACTGCCATAATAAAAGGCCCACAATCTTCAGGCATGGGACTGAGAGCGCCACCAAGTAGTAGAGTCATTGGTAATTTGAATGACCTTTTATATTCTGTATGGCTATAACAGAGCACATATTTTGCGAATTATTAAAAATATTATGCTTCTCTCTACCCAGAGTCAGTTTTAAACACCTCTCAGGATCTTTTATTACCATTGTTTGGCCAGATGATAAAACAAGATGTCTTCTGAAGAGGCAGGAGGGACCATTTTCTTTTTAATTTAATGGGAAATAGGACCCAACTGTTTTTATGGAAATAGACTGAAAGGGGTATAAATAGCTTTGGGTTTCTTGAATAGCACCATGAACAGCTCAAATATCACTCTCAGAAGTTTGATGTGTCAAGGGAAAGCCACTAAAGATATATATATATATATATATATATATATATATATAGTGGTTTTCTCTTGACACGTCAAACTTCTGATTCTGATATTGGGTGTTTCTCTACCCAGCTGCATTACCAGAATTTTGTAAAGGGTGGGGATAGTTTGTCTGCTGAAACCTTTCAAATCTTTCCCACCTGCCGAATACACCCTGTAGGGCTTGATTTAATGACAAAGAACCAATGTCCGTGAGGATGACAAGAGACAGTTGGAAAGCTGGGAGTGAAGGAGACCAGCCTTTTGCAGCATCTGTAGGGACTGTGAGCACCACTGTCAGTGACCACTTGGATATGACAGGTGCAGGGCGAGTGGCCAGAGGGAGCCAGCAAAGATTCTAGTTCTAATTTTATTTTGTTCACCTACATGCTTCAGACTCTGCTTGCCAGCTGACCCACAACTGCTATTTGAATAACTCCTAAGGGCTTTACAAAGGAAAGTTACATCAATACTTCCACAGAGTTTTGAGATTGCTTCCTGCAAGAGCGAAAGAACAAGACATTCTTGTTAATACTTCTGGAAAGAAATCTTGCCTCACATGCAATTTCAGATTAACAGGAACTATTGTAAAAAAGTCAATGCAGATTTTAGAAAGATACTAGTTATTCAACTACTTGGACATGGTTGTTTTCAAGTAAAATTTGAAAGAATTACAAAGATTTGCAGCCCTTATTTTAAAATATCCAGCCTCGGGGTGCCAATTTACATAATCTATATTTGTAACATCCAAACTAGTTTAAGATAACCATTAGGTATTGAATAGATCAATCTTATGAAAGACAAAAAGGGGAGAAATCCTGTTAATTTCTTAATGGAATAAGGAAACTTGAGAAATGATTTTGTTGTATAACTGCACACATTTTGATAACTGAATATCCTAATGATTTAAATTCCACGTAAAGAGAAGGGGGAATGTATAGGTTATTTGAATTATAACTTTTATATTGGTTATTTAATTAGCAATGAAATCCACAGAAGTTAAATATTCAAGAGTTTTTAAAATTCATTTACATCCTACCTTACCACACTACACTCACCCCTTACCGTGCTGCTAGTATGAGCAAAAAAAAAGACTACAGAGTATGAACAAGATGCAGTTCAAGCTGCAATACATACAGATCAGTCTGATGTTTACTGAGAGTCCCTTTCATCCCCTGAAGTCCTGTATATATTTTTAAAAGACAAGTTCTTGAGAAGTTACTGTATTTTATCAATTGCTTGCAGAATAAAATGAAAAGTGAAATCCCAAATACCTTTGAAGAAAAACCAAAGGATATAACAAGGCTCAATTAAGAGAACAATTGCCTCCAAGCCAGATACTCCACTACTGAGATTATTTGGATGCTGTATTGTTAGAAATTGGCTTTAGATCAAAAAGTTCCCCGCTATCAGTCTCTCGTGGTTGTCTGGGGAAGAGTTAAAGAAGATATAACTGCTTACCAAGGACAAGAGTAAGGGATAACTCTAGCGAACTGACCAATATTCATCTTCAATAAAAGATGTTCTAATGTATGTGTGGAAGTAATTGCTAAGCACATAATGGACCCTCCATTTTCCTGTAGTCCTTACACTTGCAGTTGATATTTCATGAAGGTCACACATGCATGAAGAATGAAAGGCATTAAAGAAATAACTCCACATCACAACATTCTCTCACATTCCCACTGCCATGCCACCCCCCATTCTTCTCTATTATTCTGGATTTGTGAAAATTAGATAATGTTCTGGTCATTTATTCCCTCCTTTCCAATACTGGATAGTCCGTAAGCGGTATTCAGTACCTCACAGGATGTCAGCAAGTTGCTGGATTAGGCCTCAATTTATGGGACAAACTCTCATTAGGCCATTGGTGCATCCAGTTAGAAGTGCTCTTACCAAGAACCCATGCACTTGGCAACAGTGGAAGTTAATACATATACTTTGCCTTTTTGCTCATGCTATAAGAAGGGGAGCAAAGCCAGTGAAGTAGACACCATCTGAGGAATGCACCCCTTACACTTACACACACACACACACACACACACCCCTTTCCCCTCTTCGCTGAGCTGCCACGTGAGGAAATGAGCAGAGCATGAGCTCCACAGAACAGGCAGCCATTGTTACACAGCAACAAAGCGCTTCCAGGGAGGAAAGGAGAAAGTAAACATTTGATGGGATGAATAGGAAATAACTTCTCCCCACCTCTGGCAAGGATGTTCGCCAATCCTAGCCTCCCTTCAAATATTTGTCAGTAGTTTCCTTTGGTATTTCTACCCCAGTCGTCATTTGGCCACACTGTTTCTGTCATTTTAAATAATTAGCAGGGCACAGAGAACTGATGTACAGGAACTTTTTATTATAAACAAAAATATAATATATTTAGACTTTTCCATTATGCAAACAATGACAAATGTGTATGGACATCTCAGTCATACATACTCATGTGAGCACAAGTCTCAAGAGATAAGTGTTTGAGCACAGTATTGCAGTCAGTTACTGGCTAAGGTAACTCACCCCTTAAAAAGAAACTCAAATGGCTGGAACCCCCCTTTGGGGAAAGAACACCCCAAATTTAAGAGCTCAAATCTTCTAAAAATGAATATAGTATGTCACACATTTAAGTCTGTGTGCTCACTGGAATCCCCACCCCCTGCAACAGAAAGTATCTCAAGCTTTCCTTCCCTGTTAAATCACATGGTTCAAGAGTAGCATGGCCTTTCAAAAACAAAATCAACATATTTGCACACCCAATGACAGCTGTGGGTGCACTAAAACAGTCACAGCTTTCTTCATCACATCTCCCCTTCTCTTCCTCCAAAACACAGATAAAAGAGAATCTTCCTGCCAGATACAGGAATAAAGTAACCAGATGGCCTAGTGTAACTCTCAATTAATCTCTTAAATGGTGTTAAGTGGTAAACACTACTTCAACATTCACTTCTAGTGTTATGAAGCTATAAGTCATTCATTTTAAGTGAATAATGGGTTTTTTTTGGTTTTGTTTTTTTTAACAGGAACAGCTTACAAGATTTTCCTTGAACATTTTGTTTAAAATGAACGCATGGAAATTGAAACAAGGTGATTATCTAGATGCACAAATGAACATTCCCCCCCCCAAAAAAAGTCAAGCTATAATAATACAAAGATGTTTAATGTATTTGTCAAGCACCAGCAATGTGGTCTTAGTGGCACAACAGAGAATACACACTCTTCCCCAAAGAGCATATAAAGTAAACAAGACAGAAAAGATTCAGTAACAAATGAGTGAATGACAATTAGACTTTTTGTTGATTTTTTTCTAAAGAGGGAATAGCTGCAAGCACTGTAATATATAAACCAGGGTGGCCAAACTGGCTAGCGAGCCACATGTGGCTCTTTTACCGTTAAAGTGCGGCTTGCAAGCCACACTTTTCCCTCCCATTCTCCGCCTACCAGACTGAGGAGGTGGGAGCTCGGAACATATGCCTTGCAGTGGTGTAGTGGCATAGGAGCTTCTGTCCAGTGGGGAGGAGGGTCTTGAGGCTTCAGCCCTCCAGGGCACACCAGGGCTCACAGCTTCAGCAGGAGTCAGGCTGAAGCCCTGAGCCCCAGTTCCCCGCAGGTGTGCTTTGGCTCTCAAACTTCTGATGATTGTTGTATGTGGCTCGGATGGCCAGTGAGTTTGGCTACCCCTGATATATACTTATACTGTTTTATAGAAATTTATCAGTAAGGAGATATAAAGTTTATATTGGATTAAAAATGTAAATTTAGCTTCAAGTGTTATAATTTTGTCCATTTGTCTGAAAAATGTTTTTTCCCCTGTTTTTAACTGTCCCATCTTAGCAGAAGTTGTTTAACGATGCAAGAAAAGTTGCCACATAGGGGGTCTAGAGTCTGGAAGTTGGTTTAAACCTATATTCACTCCTAGCACAACTTCACTGATGAGTTTCAGTCAAAACAACAAAATGAAAACAAAAATCCCAAAGCTAGAGAGTCCTTCTAGATAAAACTGGTCTTTAGAAAACACAAAAAAGTTAGTTAATGCATAACTGCTATTTGTTATATAGAAGATACAGGAAATCCCAGTAAACATGAACAGCATTTTCAATTTTTGTATTCCAGGTTTACAAGGAAAATGCTCATCATTACTTAAGAACAATAAATGAAGTATTTTAGTAAAAACTAAATGCTAACTCTAAACATTTAGATTATATATCTGCTAACTGCAGCATAACAGTTATTGACAAAGCCATAAATAAAAGAATAATTAAGTTAAACTGCTTAAGTCTCAACTTGCAGTATTCTCATCCTCTTCATGTATCATATTTCCAATAATAAAATAGCATTATTTATACCTAAGCACATTTTGTATTAAGATTAAACAGCAGCGTGGTTTGTAAGAGCTTTCATGGCACTGTTTCATTTAAAATAATGGCTTACACAACTCTAAAAAGGAGAGAGAACAGAATGTTAGGTACATCTCCGTATTAGCTATCGCATAGCACTGGAAGGGACCTTGAAAGGTCATCGAGTCCAGTCCCCTGCCTTCACAGCAGGACCAAGTACTGTCCCGGACAGATTTTTGCCCCAGATCCCTAAATGGCCCCCTCAATGACTGAACTCACAACCCTTGGTTTAGCAGGCCAACGCTCAAATCACTGAGCTATTCCTCCCTCAAACTTTTCCAGCAATTAGTTTCCTCCTCATTTTCCATGCCCTCAGGGGGTGGGGGGGAAAAACTACAGAAAGTAGTCAACACGCATTTTCCTTTTCTATGTGGGTTAGGTCCAGTCTCTGATGAGTTTATAATTCGAAGCATTTATTTGGTTGCCAGCCCTAAATATGCCAGGGTTAAACAGCACCTGAATACAGAGATAATACCGTAGTGTAATCCAAGAGAACAAACTAGTCCCTGCACTCAGAACTAACGTTCTTGTTATAAACAAAACTAAAGAAAATACAAGTTATGATAACCGACAATTATTCGATTTAGAGATGAAATTGTAAAAACAAACATTTTGGGTTTTTTTCCCCTCAGGGGCAAGTGTCATTCTAGTATTACCCAACTAGTCATACTTCACGGTTACAGAACCAATTTACTTTCATCTGTCTTTTAAACAGTCATGTTCTCTACAACTAATCCATCACATTTCAAAAAACAAAAACAATAAGTCATTTCTTTTACCTTCACACGTGATTAAGTATTTTACATCTATTTGTTTAAATAATTATAATTCATGTACATTCAAACACTGCAATATCCATTTTTACTTGTATGACTACCTCCTGAGAGCATTCTATTAATTAGGTACAGTGTAAACACACTCATACATGCAAAGTTAGTGTATATTTGTGTCTGCACTTAATTGTTATAATTGCTTTATAAAACAATTAAAAGTACTTTGAAAAACTATAAAGGGCTGCATAAAGTGCTAAGCATATTATTTGAATTGCATTAGCCACCATACATGTCAAAAAATCCATTCCAGTTGATCTACATGTTCACTAGTGTAAATTACAAATGATAGATACAGGATACATTCTGCATGGTTTATGATACTTTATACACTTAACCCTATGAAGAACAGTGTACAAACAGTACATGTTATATTTAGCAAAGGCGTTGAAACAATTTTTATGATGGGGGTGCTGAAAGCCACATAAACAAAACTGTAAACCCTGTATATGATGGAAATCACTTCAAGCCCGGGGGTGGACCCCCAGCATTCCTAGTTCCAGCACCCCTGGTATTTAGTACATTTTATCTGCATACAATTCATTTCTATTTTTAAAGAGAAAGATTATGTATGTGTTTTATTAATTTACCAACACTTTTCTGGTGCTTTAGCAGATGTGCATTTCAGGGGATTTCATGAAAATATCTTAGTAGTAATCTAGAGGAGGAACCTAATTGTCCTTAATCCGCTATTTAAAATAGGTTAGATTAAATCCTCTTTCAACTGAAGCAAGGAGATTAGTCAGTGCCACCAGGAAACAGAATTGCTACTTCTTTTGTATTTAAGTATTAGTCTCTTCTGGATGCAGTGAAGGAAACAACTTAACTGGTTACAAGTTTCAGCAAGGGAAATCAGTCTACATAAAACAGAGGACGGTGCCTGTATATATGAATTATACATATACACACACTAAACCTGAATAAAGTCACTTCCACCTCTTGAGTCTGTGATATTTGTAGCTTCAGGATAATGAAACAAATACAACAAATATCCTAAAGAATGGCTATGCAATTTCAGTGAGATTTAATGGAAACACTATCAGAGCCCTTTACTATCAAGTAAATCAAGGTAGGAGATGCTTTCAGAAATCCAGATCAAGGCTATTGTAAATTATGTATAATCTGAAAGCAAGTAGTGCTGAGGGAGATGCGGGGGAGGAAAGAGAACCCCCCCCCCCAATCTGTAGTACTTACATGACCGCCATTACCGCAGTATGTGAACACCTCATAGGATTTACTGTACACAGGCTTTTCCCTACACTTCTATACGGTAGGGACGTGTTACTGTCCCCATTTGGGGGATGGGGGACTGAGGCACAAAGAAACAGTTACTTGCCCAAAATCACATAAGAAGTCTGTGGGAGAGCAGGCAATTAATCTGGGTCTCCCAGGTGCCGGCTCAACTACTGGACCATCCTTCCCCTCTAAAATAATCCAGTATAGAATGCCATCTTCTGCTAGAAAATACACATTTGCTTTTTAAATAATATTTCAAAATGCTTTTGTGGTGACAAACCTTAATATGGAACATTTCTGATACTAGACATCCAATTCAAACACCTTCCACAGGGACTTAGAGTACAGCTATACAACAGACTCCTTATAGTCATTATGGTTAAAATGAAAAACTGGTGACTTTCTGTCAGAGAAAGATGACTTGGTTCACTTCCCTACCTGCAATTGTTGCTATGGCAATTATAGCAGAGGAGAGAACAGCATTCCAGTGTTCTGCCTTGTAATTCAGGCTGAATTTCAACTGAGATGTCCCTTGACAATTATACCAATGGAAATGTTACTTTATCCCATATAATGGTAAACCAATGGGTTCAGAAATGGTACTCAGGAAAAATACAATTTGACTAAAAGATTTAAATGGGAAGATAGCAAGCTATTTTGTTCATGAAATACAGTTAAGTCAAATCCAGTTACATAATACCTGCTATAACATCTGCCCAGCCATTCTCTAAGGCACCATTTCATCTTTTAAGTGGGCGAGACGGAGGGGAGAATAATCAGTTTGTGTTGTCTCAAAACTCCCTCCATTTCCCCAATTACATTCAAACCTGTTTAAACTGTGCTTGGGTTATCTATCTTGCTATTTTAAATAGTAGCTAATTACAGCATTTATGTACAGTAACTTTTACCCACTAACCTAGAGTTATTGCATTCAGAATGCAGGTTACAATCCAATTTGAGATATTTCTATTTGAATGTACCATAAAATCAAGTAATAAAAAAAACCAAGACTTTCCCCTTTTGTTTTTCTTGTTTCAATTACTTTTGTATGACAAGGGGCAAAAGGTGGAAAAATGATGGGCGTATATATTTTAGTCTATAATGTGCTGTTTGGAGTCTTGTCCTTTTTCATTCCCAAACAGCCTTTTTAAAATGTTTCTTACCTTTCACACTGTTTTGTGGTTATTTAGTAATGGTACAAATCACCTTTCCTGAGAAAACAAAATAAATACAAACCTATCAGAAAACAAAATCTATACAGTTCTTGTCTTATAAGACAGGAAGAGGTCAAAATAAAAATTTCTGGTGCTAAAAATGTCAGTGACATGTTCTTGTAGGAAATTGTCACTGACATAAAAATTAGAACAATCCAGAGTCTCCACAAGAAATAGGTTTTCTAGAACTACAGAGCACTTGGTGAGCACAGAAGAGCAATGCTTTGTAACCAATAGCAACCAGCTTGTAATGTGGGTTCAAGTTTACTGTAACTGAAGTGGTTTACAACCACAATCCTACTTTCATTTGTATGTTCAAAGAAAAAAAAAAAGGAAAAGCATATCTTTCCTTATGATTAACCTGTTGACCAATCCTGGAGGGGGGTGGGGAAGAACCCACATAGCTCTTCACATATTTATTGTTCACTTAGGCTTCTTGAGCCTCAGATTTAGGCCTTAAAATACTTAGCATTTAAAGTATCAGAGGGGTAGCCGTGTTAGTCTAGATCTGTAAAAGCAACAAAGAATCCTGTGGCACCTTATAGACTAACAGACGTTTTGCAGCATGAGCTTTCGTGGGTGAATACCCACTTCTTCAGATGCAAGTGATGCACTTGCATCTGAAGAAGTGGGTATTCACCCACGAAAGCTCATGCTGCAAAACGTCTGTTAGTCTATAAGGTGCCACAGGATTCTTTGTTGCTTTAGCATTTAAAGAATCTGGAGACAAAACAAACACCACAAGAATAGAGTGAAAGTTACAATAGTTCTCTACTGCATGAGAAACTAATTAGATTTAGCAATACCTCAGGAATTCATATTTACCCCCATATCATTAAAGGCAGGCTGAGACAGATTAACGACACTTATAAAAAAGTGAAGTTATTAGGCTTGACCAACAAGTAAATGGCCTTTGGAGTGGACAATGTTTAATTGGAAATAAAGTGCAAAGATAGGCTGGGGAACAGCTCTTGTGTTCATAAAGAGGACAGAGTATTCCATCCCTCCAATGACACATCTAAACTAACATTACATTGCTGAAATGTTAAGCCTGTAGGCTAATAGGACAGTAAATTTTGTCACACCTTCAACATCAAAAAGGATCTGTCTATGAAGGACTACAGTTCCAGGGAGCAGGAAAACACCTGAGATGAAATACTCAAGAAAGGTACACCAGGGAAAGCTAACTGATCATGAGGAAAAGCAGAAATGGAGGTGCAAGAGTTACCACAGCAGAATGTGTGTAGATAGCAATATGAATAATCACAAGATAAAGTATGGATGTACTTGAGCACCTTGCCACTGAAACAGTACAAATCTTTCAGGGAAGAATATCTATCTCAAGGAGAATTTCAAAATAATGGGGCGGGGGGGAAAACCAACAACTGTGCTGCATGAACATACATTTTCAGTTTGCGCTGCATGAATACTTGATTCTAGATCAAGTGAAAACTAGAATACTGAACATGAAATTCATGTTTCAGAAAGTTATATTACTTTCTCCCACCACCACCACCCAAGTCTCTGAATTAACTTTGACATTCTTCAAATTCAACTGTCCTTTAGTCATTAAAAATAATAATCTCTGCCTTTCAGAATTTGATTTTTAAAAAGGGACACTGAGTCATACTGCCATATTTAACTTACTATTGTTATACCTAAAAACTAATAAAAAAATAAAATATATGGAGATCTCATACAACTGGAAGGGACCCTGAAAGGTCATTGAGTCCAGCCCCTGGCTTCACTAGCAGGACCAAGTACTGATTTTGCCTCAGATCCTAAGTGCCCCCCTCCAGGATTGAACTCACAACCCTGGTTTAGCAGGCCAATGCTCAAACCACTGAACTATCTGTCCCCCACAGCTGAAATTAGAGAAATATTTTTCCAGTTTGCTTTGTACATTTGATATCAATTTATATAAAGTAAGTTTCACTGTTTCCCCAATATGGTCAACCAGTCTTTCCTGTTTGTGTGAACCTTCTAGCAGGAAGATAAAAAACTAGGTATTTTAAATATAAATGTGTGACTCTAAACCCACAAATACTGCCTGGAGATAAGTGTAGCGCCTGAGACAACTTAAGTTTGTTGGGTGTGGGTTTTTTTGTTTGTTTGTGTTTTTTAAAGTTGACCTTGTCCCTTTAAGCAAAATAATCCCAGACCAGCAGGGCTAAAGCATCTGTCTCCAAGTTTCACATTAAAGCTATATTTTACTTTATTTTATACACTTCTAGTGCAACAAATATTCAGTTTTAAATTTTTCTCCTCACTGTGTCATTAAAAAACAAAACTAGTAAAGTGTTTAAGGCATTCAACAGAAATTTTAGCATTATAGTCAACTTAAATGGTACACCCTTTATGTCAATGACTACAAATACTGCACAGGAACACTTGTATGAAATTCCACACATAGGGAATATGATGAAATTCTTTATGTACATTTTCAGAGGAGATCATTGTTATACAATTCACTACTATAGTTCTACCTAACCAAGGCTGCACTTTCCACCCACTTCTGTTAAAGTAGGGCAAAGCATACATTTATGAAATCACTTAATTTGCTGAACTTTTCAAATATCTTAAAGGACTATCTTAACCACCCTGGAAGTTCTTCAGGAACCAAAGATTGAGAGAGATTTCCTTTGTAGGAAATCAATAATTTATCAGATACAATACTGAAAACAAAAGTATCTGTACTTCCAGTAAAGACAAGATTTAACATACCAGATTTGTCATTCTGAAGTAATGGGAACAAATGGAAGAGCAAAAGCAATGAAGCAGCAGTGACACTTATTTTATTTAATATATAAACAAAAAAGCAGAGCAGTTTGTTACTGTGATTCTCTAACCTAACTAGTCCTGCCAAGAATCAAAGCACTTAACCTATCTACAGATCAGGGTCAGCTGTCCCATGTATACACATCAGGCAGTCGCCATGGGCTGCAAGATGTTTATTGATCATTTAGTATCTGAGCAAATGTGTGCTGTGAGTGACATTTACCAGATTGCCTGGAGAAGCAAGTAACTTCAAGCTTGTCCAGCTCTATAGCCAGCGTAGTAACATCCACTTATAAATGAATAGTTATGATTATACCCAAAATTCAAGTAAACAAAGAAATTATTCATTTTACAAAAAGTCAACACTTGTGTATTTCATTTCAAGAATGTGAGCCACCTCTCACCTCATTTAAAAAAAAAAGGAGAGAAAGAAAGTAAGTGGAGCAGGAACTTCAAAAGTTTTAAGATTAATAATTCAGGTTGTTATCCCTGACAAACGGATGCAGCTGCAGCTGACAATGTCAGCAAGATATACTTGCTTTACGGCATCTGAGCAATGCCTTGCATATCATAACCTGTTTTACAAGAGATTTTTCTAAAGACAGTTTTAATCGTCACAGCATGTTTAATTCCTCTCTAAAAGTGACAGCACTGTTAACATTGACTAATATTTTTCCATGTAACTGATTATCCAATTTGAAATACTTACATTACCCCAAAACAAGATCAGGGCCCCATGGTGCTAGACCCCCAACATACACAGGACTTGAGAGATCATTACTACTCAGAGCAATCTTCTGCACCAGTCCACAGCCAACTGGTGGCCTTGGATAATTCTCCCACAACCCCCGTTTCTAACAAATGCTTATTTTACAGGAGGCCTAGGCTATTTGGGGGAAATGGAGTTATTTTTAAGGGAAGATGTGGTGACCAAGTTCAGAGAACTTTATTAAATACACATGGAACATGATTTTTTCCCTCCCATTATGATCAATTTAACTGAAGTGTTCTTTTCTAATGAAACAGAGCAAGTCTTTTCCTAGCCTAATTAATTACCCAGTCAATCCACTGAAATTTCTTAAGATGTCCAAGCTGTATAAGAAAGATTATAGTTGCGTAACAGAAATCACTGACATGTTTGTGAAACTAGCTTAATAGGATAAGAAAAGCAATGAAAATTCAAAATGTGCTTTTATTTTTTTTATGGTTATTAAATAGAAAGACTTTAAAAGCCAAACGTGGAACATGAAATAACAGTGTTGGCTATCAAACAAGTATTTTAATTACATGTTACTTGTAACACTGAACTTGGTGAAGGAAATAAGGCGGCAACATGGGATACATAGAACAGTTCAGAAGGGGGATGAATTAGAACAGATTACAAGAGCAAGAAGGTGAGAGGAGAAGCATGAAAAACCACCACAGAAGAATGAGGTCAGGTTTTCCCCCCCCCACCACTAGCAGGGCTTGAAAAATATTCTCAACTATTCACCAGAGAAAGGCACATAATATATCAACCAATATTTTAAAAATAAAGTTTCAGGGGGCTTAACTAAGTTTCTAGCCCTTGGGGGAAAAAGACAACTCTTTCAAGTATTATCTGATGCAATGCTATCTTCCCAAATCTGCACATGGACAGCTCCGGGACTTCTGCTGTAGCTTGGGCAAGCTAACAAAACTGGCCATTTTCACTGAGGCTATTTAGACCCGATGGGTAGCAATGAGACTAATACCTGTTATTAGTAAGTATTTTCAAGCCCTGACCTTCAAGTTGACCTGCCTCCAAATACAGGAGTCACCTCTAACCCATTCACAAAAGATTCTGTTTACACAGTTATGCTGTATCTGTCAAAGCATACACGCAGAATGCTTTTTTTTTTTTGGGGGGGGGGGGGGGGGGAAGACATCAAATCAAATAAACCCACCAATAAAAGCATCAAGATTTAGTGAGTTTTCAGTATTGGTGTGGCAATATACCCAATTATAATAAGTATTACATATAGTTGTTAATGCCAAAGCTATCTGTTTACAGTTAACTATAGCTACATATTACAAAAGTTGACTTTACAGTAGGGAATACACCTTTCAGGTTATTTGAAGATGTGCAGCCATCTCAAATTCAAAGTTGGATTCTAAAATGCAAAGAAATGAAGTCATGTCTACTACAGTTAATAGCAATAGTAAACTTCTGTGAGTTTAGAGAAAAAGATTCTTTATTACTACCAGTTTCGGTTTGTGTATAATCAGTTTCCCTGTTTCTCCTGTAGAGTATGATTTCCAGTTTGCTTTAAATCATTCACACAGCAACGGAGGAAAAACTTTTTTTTTTTTTTTTTAAACAAAATGTGATTGTAAAACCAGAAAAATTACCAGGGATATGGTGCTTGGAAGGCTGGGTTTGCTAGTAGGTAGTGCACCTGACCCAAGGGGGTTTTGTGAGGGTGGAAATGTTTGTGCCTTCCCTCTGCATCTGGGCCTTGGCCATAAGTGGGGCATGGTACAGAACACAGGCCCTCCTGTCTCCACCAGGTCCTGGCCCAGGGCCCTGTGGGAAGGAACATCAGCAGATTCCTTCCTACAGAGTGTGTAAGTCTGTTGCAGCAAGTAACATCCAACTTATGTGCACCTTCAGTTTGGAGCATGGCTCCTTTGGGCCCAGTGTGGGGTTTGTATACCCCCATCACAGACACAGAAGTTACTTTAACTTCATTGTAAAAAATCGGCCAAAATTCAAGTCTATTTCCACTTCTAAAAAGTCAGTCTAACTTGAAAAAAAAATTTTTTTGATACAAGCTGTATTGATTTTTAATCCTGTATATATTTGTTAAATTTCAGTGAAACTTTTCATTGGGAAATCAGTTTTCATTGTTTTCCATAAGAATCAAAAGAAGACTTCAGGGAACTGAATGGTTTAAACTTAAATAACTGTATAAATTTAGTCAGAAACTTCTGTGCTATATTACAGAAAAACTATGAATAATAAAGTACAAATATTCAATAAAAGACCCATGTACTATGCTCAAACTGAAACCCACTAAAGCACTACTTTCAGTAAACAAAACACACTGAAATATTCCATTTTAAACTTAATATTAAAAATGTATATTCTTATCTAACCGTTTATCCTCAAGGATCCCAAAACATTTACAAACTGTTCACATATTGAGATCTCGCATATAAATTATTCTCTTACCCACAGCCCTATAGGGGTGTACAGGACAGGGTATGTGTGGAAGCAGAGAATAAATTGCAGAAAGGAGGCAGAACGCATTTGGACTTGACTACACTGTTACTATTAACACCTCTACTCTTCCAGAGTGTTCCCCCACCACTCAGGAAGATGGTATGGACACAGTATGATATTTGGAAGTGCTCAGCATACTGGTTAAAGTCTGGTTTGCCAACGCAGCCCATGTCATTATCAAGGGTCCTCATGCCTGGAACAAATAAGCAAACAAAGGACAAAATTCAGGTAAAACACTAGACAAACAGTTGAAGATACTAGCCAAAACAAACTTCACCCTGAACTAAGAGCATCAGATCTCTTAGTTTTTGCATAACCTTGAAGGTATGCTGAACTTCACACTGCTTTTGGACATAGATGGCAACTGTAGTGAGGACAACAACCTCCCACCTTTGGGAAGCCAGGAGACCGACCTTTCCTTTTGAATAAAGGATCCCGATGTTTTAACTCTTTCCTTTATCACCTAAAAACTACACAACTGGAAGCTATCTGGGACTGATGGACACCACCTCACAGAAGCTACAACTAATTCAACATGCAGCATTTGTTTACTAGCCAGAGACTGAAAAGATCATATCACTCAGCCCAGTTTAGTCTGGAGTTGGCCAAGGAAACACTATTCATCTGCAAAGACTCTAGTAGGCTAGCACCCACAAACCTTAGAAACCATTTATCCATCCACAATCCACCAAGACAACTACACACCACAAAACCATTGTAGCCAAAATGATTCAGGAGAAGACTCAGGGCAGAGAATTCTTAGTGGCAGGATCTCAACTTACCATACGAAGTCAGACTAAGTCTGAGCTTGACATTTATGTAGGCAAACATAAAACTCGTCTTTTCTCTATAGCTTTCCTCCAGCAGTATCATTCCCTCCAATCACCAGCCTTTTTAAAAACTTCTGGTATAAGGAGAAAGATGAGATGAGTGCTTGTGTCATCATCTATGCAATAATAGTGATAAAGATACACTGCTATGGCACTGACATCTACTAATCATTCACACCAATCAATTTCAGGGATGGTATTTAATATTGCAAGAGTATGTTTACTGCCATGGTTAAACAGAACAGTTCAACCACTGAGTTGGGAAAACTAACTGTCTAGACATCTACTTGCAGAGTTTTCTGAAGTGGTAAACCTTACTGTGTCCACAGCAGCTTCTTCCATGAGTTTTCCTCATTTAAAATAATAAATTCAAAATTTAAGAAACCAACAAGACATACACAGAAAATAGGAAAGATAGTTTACCTGCTCCAAGCAATGTAACAAGCAACTGATGAAGGAATGCCATGCATAGAAGCCAGTCTAGAAAATCTGGTGAATTATAAAGATCTTTTCAATTCTCCCACATATCTTGACTTTATTCTAAAACAGAAAGTTCTGAGAAATGGGAAATATGAACACTCCAAAATTCAGCTTATGAAGTTGTTGCATTTAATTTTTAGCCTGTTTAATCATCAAAATTAAAAAGAAAGATAGTCCATCCTCCCACAAGTACATGATGATTGTTACATGCTCTCTCGCTTCTTAGAATAGTTTCTAGCATATTCTCTAGCCTGCTTTTACCAAAGTTGTTTGCAGCACATCCTCTGAAAGACTATTCATTAGAACTTAGAAATCATTTTTCAAAACACAGCTATATCCAAAATTGTCCTTTGCTTAGGTCGGATCTTCTAATTGGATCCACGCTGACAAATTACTACACCCAAATGGAGACTTGCTGCCTACAATGGGGCTCTGCATGGGCATAAGAGTACACCTGAGCTGAATCCTCCACCATGCAGATCCAACTGAAGGACTGAGACTTAAAGTTGTACAATACTTAGCAATAGATTCATAGTCTCTAGGACTGGAAGGGACCTCGAGAGGTCATCGAGTCCAGTCCCCTGCCCTCATGGCAGGACCAAATACTGTCTAGACCATCCCTGATAGACATTTATCTAACCTACTCTTAAATACCTCCAGAGATGGAGATTCTACAACCTCCCTAGGCAATTTATTCCAGTGTTTAACCACCCTGACAGTTAGGAACTTTTTCCTGATGTCCGACCTAAACCTCCCTTACTGCTGTTTAAGCCCATTGCTTCTTGTTCTATCCTTAGAGGCTAAGATGAACAAGTTTTCTCCCTCCTCCTTATGACACCCTTTTAGATACCTGAAAACTGCTATCATGTCCCCAATCAGTCTTCTCTTTTGCAAACTAAACAAACCCAGTTCTTTCAGGCTTCCTTCATAGGTCATGTTCTCTAGACCTTTAATCATTCTTGTTGCTCTTCTCTGGACCCTCTCCAATTTCTCCACATCTTTCTTGAAATGCAGTGCCCAGAACTGGACACAATACTCCAGCTGAGGCCTGACGAGCGCAGAGTAGAGCGGAAGAATGACTTCTCGTGTCTTGCTCACAACACACCTGTTAATGCATCCCAGAATCACGTTTGCTTTTTTTCGCAACAGCATCACACTGTTGACTCATATTTAGCTTGTGGTCCACTATAACCCCTAGATCCCTTTCTGCCGTACTCCTTCCTAGATAGTCTCTTCCCATTTTGTATGTGTGAAATGGATTGTTCCTTCCTAAGTGGAGCACTTTGCATTTGTCTTTATTAAACTTCATCCTGTTCACCTCAGACAATTTCTTCAATTTGTCCAGATCATTTTGAATTTTGACCCTATCCTCCAAAGCCGCTGCAATCCCTCCCAGTTTGGTATCATCTGCAAACTTAATAAGCATACTTTCTATGCCAATATCTAAGTCATTGATGAAGATATTGAACAGAGCCGGTCCCAAAACAGACCCCTGTGGAACCCCACTCGTTATACTTTTCCAGCAGGATTGGGAACCATTAATAACTACTCTCCGAGTACGGTTATCCAGCCAGTTATGCACCCACCTTATAGTAGCCCCATCTAAGTTCTATTTGCCTAGTTTATCTATAAGAATATCATACGAGACTGTATCAAATGCCTTACTAAAGTCTAGGTATACCACATCCACCACTTCTCCCTTATCCACAAGACTCGTTATCCTATCAAAGAAAGCTATCAGATTAGTTTGACATGATTTGTTCTTTACAAATCCATGCTGGCTATTCCCTATCACCTTACCACCTTCCAAGTGTTTGCAGATGATTTCCTTAATTACTTGCTCCATTATCTTCCCTGGCACGGAAGTTAAACTAACTGGTCTGTAGTTTCCTGGGTTGTTTTTATTTCCCTTTTTGTAGATGGGCACTATATTTGCCCCTTTTCCAGTCTTCTGGAATCTCTCCTGTCTCCCATGATTTCCCAAAGATAATAGCTAGAGGCTCAGATACCTCCTCTGTTAGCTCGTTGAGTATTCTAGGATGCATTTCATCAGGCCCTGATGACTTGTAGGCATCTAACTTTTCTAAGAGATTTTTAACTTGTTCTTTTTTAAATTTTCTCTTCTAAACCTACCCCCTTCCCATTAGCATTCACTATGTTAGGCATTCCTTCAGACTTCTTGGTGAAGACCGAAACAAAGAAGTCATTAAGCATCTCTGCCATTTCCAAGTTTCCTGTTACTGTTTCTCCCTCCTCACTGAGCAGTGGGCCTACCCTGTCTATGGTCTTCCTCTTGCTTCCAACGTATTGATAAAAAGTCTTCTTGTTTCCCTTTATTCCCGTAGCTAGTTTGAGCTCATTTTGTGCCTTTGCCTTTCTAATCTTTCATTCCTCTCCTATTTGCCTATACTCATCCTTTGTAATTTGTCCTAGTTTCCATTTTTTAAATGACTGACTCCTTTTTATTTTTTAGGCCATGCAAGATCTCATGATTAAGCCAAGGTGGTCTTTTGCCACATTTTTTCATCTTTCCTACCCAGCGGAATAGCTTGCTTTTGGGCCCTTAATAGTGTCCCTTTGAAAAACTGCCAAGTCTCCTCAGTCGTTTTCCCCTCAGTTTTGATTCCCATGGGACCTTACCTATCAGCTCTCTGAGCTTACCAAAATCCACCTTCCTGAAATCTATTGTCTCTATTTTGCTGTACTCCCTTCTACCCTTTCTTAGAATTGCAAACTCTATGATTTCATGATCACTTACACCCAAGCTACCTTCCACTTTCAAATTCTCGAGTTCCTCCCTATTTGTTAAAATCAAATCTAGAACAGCTTCCCCCCTAGTAGCTTTTTCAACCTTCTGAAATAAAAAGTTGTCTGCAATGCAGTCCAAGAATGTATTGGATAGTCTGTGCCCAACTGTGTTATTCCCCCCCGCCCCATATATCTGGATAGTTGAAGTCCCCCATCACCACCAGTGCCTCTCCTTCCTTCAGGGTTACATTCTAAAGGTGTTCAGAGTAGCAGCTGTGTTAGTCTGTATCTGCAAAAAGAACAGGAGTACTTGTGGTACCCTAGAGACTAACAAATTTATCTGCGCATAAGCTTTCGTTGGCTACAGCCCACTTCATCGGATGCATGCAGTGGAAAATACAGAAGGAACACATATATATGAACACATACACACACAGAACATAAGACAATGGGTGTTACCATACACACTAACGAGAGTGATCAGTTAAGGTGAGCTATTACCAGCAGGAGAGAAAAAAATTTTTTAGTGGTAATCAAAATGGTCCATTTGCAGCAGTTGACAAGAAGGTGTGAGGAATGGGGGGGGTGTAGTATATATGTGATGGCATGTATCACATTGGCAGATGTGCAGGTGAACAAGCCTCTGATAGTGTGGCCGATGTGATTAGGTCCTATGATGGTGTCCCCTGAATAGATAAGTAGGCAGAGTTGGCAACGGGCTCTGTTGCAAGGATAGGTTCCTGGGTTAGCGTTTTTGTGTGGTCTGTGGTTGCTGGTAAGTATTTGCTTCAGGTTGGGGGGCTGTCTGTAAGCAAGGACTGGCCTGTCTCCCAAGATACAGTTACCTACATTGCCATCCCACCCACCTCACTTAGCTGAAGCATACAGTTTTATAAGTCTTTCCATGAGGAAATCTCTTCAACACCTGTCATTTTAATCTCTTCATTTCCCCCCCCCCCCCGCCAACTCTTCTCATTTCTCTCCAATTTGTCCATATCTTTCTGACTGAGGAGCTTAGAAAGAAACTGGGTACTTTAGCTACTGTTTCACCAGAGAGTGAAAATCATCTCCCTGATTTAGGACAAGATGCTTCTGAATATGGAGCCCAAAAAAATCACGCATGCATTGAACACCCCAAGGTCTCTTAGCATTTCCTGCATCCCATAAAATATTTATGGTTTGGCTTCCCCCACTCCATCCCCAAATGTACTGATTTGCATTAGTTCACATTTAGTTTCAATTTCCTGTCCATATTTCTAATCTCTCTGTATTGTTTCTGTTTTTAGTAGTAACTTCGTAAGCATGTTGTTTACCCTCTCTTCCCCAATCACTGGTGAGGATGAAAATGAAAGCCAGATTTAGCACTAATTCTTTTGTGTCTCAATATACACTTTTCTCCAACTTAATACAACACTAATTTTGGTATCATCTGTTTGTCCTTTTATACAGAATTGAAAACCATGGACTTTGTTCATCTCAAAGTCAATTCATTTTTCCTCATATGAAGTAATGGCCATACTGTGTGAAACCAGAGGTACATCTAGCCCAATATCCTGTCTTCCAACAGTGGCCAGGACTGGATGCTCCAGAAGGAATGAACAGAAGGGCCAGTTCTGGACTGATCCATCCCCTGTCATCCAGCCCCAATTTCTGATGGTCAGAGGTTTAGGGACACCCAGAGCTTGGGATCACCCTGACCATCTTGGTTAATAGCCATTAATGGACCTATCTTCCGTGAACTGCTCTAATTTTTTTTAACCCAGTTATAATTTTGGCTTTCACAACATCCCGTGGCAATGAGTTCCACAGGCTGTCCACTGTGTGAAGAAGTACTTCCTTATGTTTTAGGCCTGCAACCTATTAATTTCATTGGGTGACCCCGGATCTTGTGTTACATGAAGTGTTAAAGAACACTTCCCTATTCACTTCCTCCACATCATTCATGGTCTGATAGACCTCTATCATATACCCTTTAGTCATCTCTTTTCTCAGATGAACAGTCCAGGTCTTCTTAATCTCTTCTCATATGGAAGCTGTTCTATACCTCTACTCATTTTTGTTGCCCTTCTCTGTACTTTTTTCCCCCCCCAATTCTAATGCATCTTTTTGAGACAGGGTGACCCAGAACTGCATGCAGTATTCAAGGTGTGGGCATATTATGGCTTTATGGTATTTTCTGTCTCATTATGTATCCCTTTCCTAACAGTGACTAACATTATTAGCTTTTTGACTGCCACTGCACATTGAGCCGATGTTTTCGGAAAGCTATCTGCAATGACTCCAAGATCTCTTTCTTGAGTGATAACTGCTAATTTAGAACCCATCATTTTGTATATATGGTTGTGATTATTTTTTCTAATGTGCATTACTTTGCACTTATTAACAGCGAATGTCACCTTAGTTTTGTGAGAAATACTGGTTAGTTCAATCCTAAAAAAAAATCTAAATTAAATATGATTTGCTATTAATTGCTAATTCTGGTCCACTCTGGTAACATTACTTATTTTTGTGTACAGTAAATTGTCCCTGTTTTAGGTAGGAAAGCTGACTTTTCCTTTAGTAAGAGTGCACAACAATACCGATACATGTTTGGGGAACACTAACAACTGTGTAAACCATATCCTGCTTTCTGTCATGTGCTATGATAAGCCCTGAAGGCTTCTCCTGACCTCCCTGCAAATCATGAGACTATCAAACTCATGACTGATCACTTACTGTCAGCCTTCAACAGAAGAGAGAGTCACTGTCTGAACAGATTTTATCTGGTTCGTTGTAATCAATCAGACAAAAATAACTATATTGTCTTTGAGTGCTACCTTAAGGGTTTGTATTTCACTAGGTTTGGAGAGATATAGGGTGTCAAGCGTTTTATTTCAGATGTAAAGGCTTCCAAAAGCAGAAGACAGACTTAGTAAACACAGCCATCCATCTCTCGGTGGATTTCTTACCGTCGAGCAACAATATTCATCATTGCATAAAATCTATTTTTCACTTACTGAATAGCCGGAAACGCTGTACTATTCAACTACTGAGCAGCGAATAGTTAGCCCATTAACTAGCCGAAAATATTGTATGGACGCAACGCATTATGGCAATTAGAGCCAGAACAAATGTTTATACTTCGCTCCGTAAGCGCGTTCACATGAGAGGCACCTGCTGGTCCAGCCTGGAGAGTTGAAACCTCTCACGTCCTACAATCAACTAGCGGCCGATACTGACCCAGCGGCGCCGCGCTCTGCAGAAGAAAACGGGCCGGCGGAGAAGCGGGAAGCGAGAGGGGCAGAGCTGGAAAGTGCGGGAGGTCCCGGGAATAAGTGGTTTGTCCGTGAGCGCAACGGGGTGTGCAAGTGCTCTCAGCCGGACGCGCCCGCGCCCGCCACCGCTTCCACTGCAACCTGCTGCCCGGCGAGTTCCCGCCCCGCAGGGAGCCGAGCGGCGGCTCCGAAAGGGGACCAAGCGGTGCACCCGCCTCCCGGGAAGGGGCTGCGGTCCCAGGGAGGGAGGGAGGACGGGGGCTTCGCAGCGCCCTGGGAGTTACGGGGGGCGCTTCCCTGGGCCAGCGTGGGTGGGTCTAACGCGGGCACTTCGCTTCCCCCGCCCGCCAGGGAGAAGCGGCTCCCGGGAGCGCCCCGCCGGGTGCCTCCGGCCGGCCGGGGAGTTCACGGCGCGGCCCAGGGAGCCGGGTACTTACATATCTGTTGATGAGCGTGCGGATGAGGCTGCAATCCATGGTGAGCCAGAGCCGCTCAGGCACTCGGCCGGCTGGGCTGCCTAGCTCGCCTCGCTTCCACGTTCCGCCTCCATGGAGCAGCGGCTGCTCCGCCTCAGCCGCTCACACGCTCACTCAGGGACGCGGAGAGCGACTCCCCTGCTCCGCCCGCCTCCTCCGCTGCCCCGGCTAAATCATGCGTGCGCCGGGCACGGCCGGCTACCCATGTGTGCGCCGCGGCTCCTGCCGGCGCCTCATCCCCAGCGCAGGGAGCTCGGCTCCAGATGCTGCCCCTGGACACTTTGCAAGGAGGAAACAGCCGCGGGGGCGGGTCCCTGCCGCTGCCCTTTGCTCTGGCTCCTAGCGGCCAGAGCGTGTTTTATTGAGCGTGCAGTTACCTCTGCTCCCGAGCGCTGCCCCCTCCCGCTTTGATCTTTGCCTGCTGTTCAGGCGGTGCACGTCATAAAGGGCGTGAGAGCATGCGCGTTCCCCCTCCCCCAAATAACGCCCCCTCCCCTTCCAGCCCGCGCAGGGTGCCGAGCTCCGCCCCTTTTACTCCGGTTCTGCGCTTCACTCTGCGCCTGGCAGCGAGTGGGGCGCTCGCGGGGCCCGGTTGACACACGCTCGGCTCGCCGAAGCTTGGAGGTTTCGGACTGAAGCGTTTGCATCTTGCTTCCCTCCCCCTGACCCTGTGTCTTAACTCCAGGGGAGAACTCCCCGCGTCCCAGCTGGTTTTCCAGTCCTCTTTGACTCTTCCGCTATAGCTTCAAGGAGGCTTCTCCTGCACATTTTGCACACCCAGACCGCTCCTTGAAGTCAGACGTGGGGGGGCAAAGAATGCAGGCTGATGCCGCAGAGGGTGAGTGTTTTATTCCGGGTAACGCACACGTATTTTTTACAACCCTTCCTTGTCCTTATCTCTGCAGCTTTTGTCCTGGCTTCGTATGGGTTGTGAGTGACAAACTCAGAAAGTGCTATCGACCATCACCATCTGCTCACACGAGTTTGCAACAGAAAATCCGAAAAGTAGAGGAAGGTTCCCGCCTGTTGAAAGAGCGCATCCCATAAGTGCAGCAAAGAGAAAAGAGCGGGAAGCCCCTTTAATCACCTACTGAAAAGCCCTAACTCCCAACTATCGAGATACTGACGCTACCTAGCAGGCAGTGGAGGGAGTGATAGCAGCTAGAGCCCTCCCCGGAGCGGGGCGAACTTGGAGAAGCAGTGGGACAACCCCAGAGCGCTGCTGCGGCTGGGAGCTCAAGGGCAGCAGAGCACCAAGCCAGTGATAAGCACTCCTCCGTTGTTTCCTTTGCTGTTGAGGATGGGAAGTCGAGGAAAGGGAACTTTAGATGGAGCAGATGTTCAGTTTTCTCCTTTCAGGACTTTATTTGTAAAATTCCTAGGGGTGAAACCACACATAGGTCCCAACAGTTGCAAATCGAGGTAAATAGCATGTCTCACACACAAGGATACTGTAAACATGGAAAAATATACAGGGACTGGGAGTATATTCCCTGTGTGTTAAATACTCCTTATTGGTAATATTTGGGGAGGGGGGCAGGCAGGTTAAGGCCCATTCCTGCAAACAGATTACCCATGAGTTCTATGTGGCACCTTAGAGACTAACAAATTTATTTGAGCATAAGCTTTTGTGGGCTACAGTTATTGAATGCACTATCCACTTATTGAATGCATAGAATGGAACATATAGTAAGGAGATATATATACAGAGAACATGAAAAGGTGGGAGTTGCCCTACCAACTGTAAGAGGTTAATTAATTAAGAGAAAAAACTTTTGTAGTGATAATCAAGATGGCCCATTTCAGACAGTTTGACAAGAAGGTGTGAGGATACTTAACGTGGGGAAATAGATTCAATGTGTGTAATGGCTCAGCCATTTCCAGTCTCTATTCAAGCCTAAATTGATGGTATTTAGTTTGCATATTAATTCAAGTTCAGCAGTTTCTCGTTGGAGTCTGCTTTTGAAGCTTTTCTGTTGCAAAATTGCCACCTTTAAGTCTGTTATGGAGTGACCAGAGAGGCTGAAGTGTTCTCCTACTCGTTTTTGAATGTTATGATTCCTGATGTCAGATTTGTGTCCATTTATTCTTTTGCATAGAGACTGTCTGGTTTGGCCAATGTACATGGCAGAGGGGCATTGCTGGCATATATCACATTGGTAGATATGCAGGTGAACGAGCTCCTGATGGCATGGCTGATGTGATTAGGTTCTATGATGATGTCACTCGAATCGCTGTGTGGACAGAGTTGGCATCGGGCTTTGTTGCAAGGATAGGTTCTACACACCACAGAACAAAAACACTAACCCAGGATCATTTTGAATTTTAATCCTATCCTCCGAAGCACTTGCAACCCCTCCCAACTTGGTATCATCCACAAACTTTATAAGTGTACTCACTATACTATTATCTAAATCATTGATGAAAATATTGAACAGAACTGGATTCAGAACCGATCCCTGTGGAACCCCACTAGTTATGCCCTTCCAGCATTACTGTGAACCACTGATAACTACTCTCTGGGAACGGTTTTCCAACCAGTTTTTCACCCACCTTATAATAGCTCCATCTAGGTTGCATTTCCCTGGTTTGTTTATGAGAAGGTCATGCAAGACAGTATCAAAAGCTTTACTTAAGTCAAGATATACCACATCTACCGCTTCCCCTCCTATCCACAAGACTTGTTACTCTGTCAAAGGCCTGGTCTATACTAGGGTGGGGGGTCGAACTAAGGTACGCGACTTCAGCTACGCGAATAGCGTAGCTGAAGTCGAACTACCTTAGTTCGAACTTCTTACCTGTCCAGACACCGCGGGATCGAAGTCCGCGGCTCCCCCGTCGACTCCGCCACTGCCGTTCGCGGTGGTGGAGTTCCGGAGTCGACGGGAGCGCGTTTGGAGTTCGAACTATTGCGTCTAGATTAGACGCGATAGTTCGAACTCCGAGAAGTCGAACGCTACGCGTCGACCCGGCAGGTAAGTATAGACCTACCCAAAGAAAGCTATCAGGTTGGTTTGACACGATTTGTTTTTGACAAATCCATGCTGACTGTCACTTATCACCTTATTATCTTCTAGATATTTGCAAACTGATTGCTTAATTATTTGCTCCATTATCTTTCTGGGTATAGAAGTTAAGCTGACTGGTCCTGTAATTTCCTGGGTTGTCCTTATTTCTCTTTTTATAGAAGAGCACTATATTTACCCTTTTCCAGTCTTCTGGAAAATCTCCTGTCTTCCATGACTTCTCAAAGATAATCGTTAATGGCTCAGATATCTCCTGAGTTAGCTCTTGAGTATTCTAGGATGCATTTCACTGGACCCTGGGTGACTTGAAGACATCTAATTTTTCCAAGTAATGTTTAATTTGTTCTTTCCCTATTTTAGCCTCTTCTGTTCCTACATCATTTTCATTGGCATTAGACTTCCAATCACCACCAACCTTCTTGGTGAAAACTGAAACAAAAGTCATTTAGCACCTCTGCCGTTTCCACATTTTCTGTTGTTATTTTTCTCCCCTTATTGAGTAATGGGCCTACCCTGTCCTTGGTCTTCCTCTTGCTTCTAATGTATTTATAGAATGTTTTCTTGTTACCCGTTATGTCTCTGGCTAGTTTGATCTTTATTTACCGTTGTTCTGATCAGCATGTCACACCACCTAGTATATCATAAATTCTGATAGCATCACATCTATATGACTTGCAGACTGTCTCTGGCTGCCTGTGTGGTGGTGGGTGGGGAGGGGGAAGGATTATAAAAAAGTGACCAGTTTATCCTGGGGGTCAGATAGCAGAACAGTGACTCTCAGCTATGTGAAAATAACTGGATGGACTGGTACTATTTAGCATGCACCATAAGATACTTATCACATTGGGTATTTTACTTTTAAAAATCTTTTCTCGTTACTGAAATGGATAACTGATTCCAAATCAGCAAAGTAAATAAAATTCCTTTTTAACATCATCTGTGATTACCATTCTTCCGTTTCAGTACTCAAAAAAGACCCCTTTTAGTGGCTTGTTCTTTCCCACCAAATAAAGCACTCAAATTAGTAGTGTCAGCATTTTTGGTTTCAAAAAGGTTGTGGGTTCATGTTTCTGAACAATATCTGCATTTTTTTTTCCTGACTTGGTCTTCAATCTTTTCACAGCCTTTTACTTAGGAAGCATGAGTGATTTTGGAAATCAATACCATAAAGTAAATACATTCATTTTTGTAATGTTAATATTGTATCACTTTTTTTGGTTCAGAGAAAAAGTATGCAATAATACAGTCATCAAGTTTCCCTATTTGGAAAGGTTAATGCAAATTAGAGGACAATGGTCTCTATGAAATCTAGGACATGTAGCTTTTTTTTTCTGGGTATTTTCTTCAGTTGAAAGAGCATTCTGTCTTCAGCTCATATTAACAAACCAATGACAAATCTATTATACTTTTCAGTAGTCGAAGAAATTTTGTCAAATGCAATTTTCTGAAGTTCTTCAATATTGAAAAACCCACAAAAGTTTTTGATATGCTTGTAGCATGTGTCCAAACTTGTTGCCAATGTTACAAGCTTGTTTGATGGAAAACTGGTTCTTAAAGCTGGTGCTATGCTTTTCCCTTAGCACTGCTATGTCTGGTTGATCGTCTTGAGTATTAGAGGCTTGACATTGTGAGCATTGTCCGTACTGGGAATCTTGCTTTGAGGGAACATAGTGTGATGCAGCACTTTGTAGGCAGGCTCATTGAGGTGTATGAGGTCCCTGAAGCCTTCACCCATGACCACATTCAATTCCATCATGTCACTTGCTGTGTAATGGCTACAGTCATTGAGTCTCTTTTTCCTTGGGGACCTTGTCTGCAATTGCAGTAAAGTTACTGATCTAAGTTTACTTCAACTTGTTGATATATGAATAGAAATCAGTTCAATTAAGCAGGCAATAATTTATCCTAGGCTTCTCCTGATTGGACATACCAATGGAAATCTTGCACCCTAAATGAGGGGAAAGAATGGGAGAAATGCAGACATAAACTGAAAAAAAATTGCTTAGATATACAAGAATAAAAATTATATTCACAACATTTCATCACCTTAACTTTAATGTGTAACTTCTTTTGTATATGAACACAGACTAGAATTCCACCTTGTCCTGAGGCAGACCATTCATTTGAGACTCAGTGGAAGCAGGAAGATGATGATGGCGTCAAAAATCTTGGACATGTACACTGGAAAGGGAAGAATTAACCAGCAGGTAAGAACATAAGAATGGCCGTACCGGGTCAGACCAAAGGTCCATCTAGCCCAGTATCCTGTCTACCGACAGTGGCCAAAGCCAGGTGCCCCTGAGGGAGTCACCCTAACAGGCTATGATCAAGTGATCTCTCTCCTGCCATCCATCTCCATCCTCTGACAGACAGGCTAGGGACACCATTCCTTACCCATTCTGGCTAATAGCCATTTATGGACTTAACCCCCATGAATTTATCCAGTTCTCTTTTAAACGCTGTTATAGTCCTAGCCTTCACAACCTCCTCAGGCAAGGAGTTCCACAAGTTGACTGTGCGCTGCATGAAGAAGAACTTCCTTTTATTTGTTTTAAACCTGCTGCCCATTAATTTCATTTGGTGACCCCTAGTTGTTATGGGAATAAGTAAATAATTTTTCTTTCTCCACTTTCTCCACATCACTCATGATTTTATATAGGTACTACTGGTTAGCCACCACATCCAGGGAATGGCTGGAATCTGTTAGTCTTCCTGGAGTTTTTATAAGGACGAGGAAGGAAGGGCTAAATCCATAAAGGAACTTGGGTGCCTTGCCACCCAATGGAATCCATAGGCTTGAGTTAGGTGCCTAGAGTCCCTATATGACAGGGTTTCTCAAACAGAGGTCGCCGCTTGTGTAGGGAAAGCCCCTGGCGGGCCAGGCCAGTGTGTTTACCTGCCCCGTCCGCAGGTCCGGCCAATCGTGGCTCCCACTGGGAGCCCCATTGGCCCGAAGCAGCGATCCGCGGCCATTGGGAGCCACAATTGGCCGGACCTGTGGACAGGGCAGGTAAATACACCGGCCCGGCCCGCCAGGGGCTTTCCCTACACAAGCGGTGGCCCCTGTTTGAGAAACCTTGCTATATGATCATGGAGAGAAATAGGGCCCCTAACCACTGGGCTATAGAGTTATTCTCACGCTCCTTCTGGACCAATGCACATTTCATTTATTTATACACCGTAGTACAGCTTCAACAGGAGAGACTGACAAAGACCCACTCCTCAGTATCCCATAGCCCAGCGATTAGAACACACACACCAGAGAACATTTAAGTTCAAAGCCCTCAGCCTCATCAAGCAGAGGGGAGAACTTAACCAGGGTCCCACATACCAGGTGAGTCTCCTAACCAATGGGATTTATGGGTTATAAAGGAAGCCTCTTATTCCTGCCTCCCCTTGGACGTTTTATGTGGACTTAGGCATACTCAGAGCACACCTAACAAACGGGGGGGCGCCTACCTTAAGGATTCCAGTGACATGTAGGTGTGAGACAAGCCCTATCTGCCAGGACTGAGGTGGTGTATGCATGCCCAGCAGCATAAATGTAGCTGTCTCAGGGATTTTAATGGCAGAAATTCAGGCACATCCAGAGCTAGGCAGCAGCTGAGCAGGGATTTTGAGGATCTTGGTGATGCCAGAATGTTGAAATTGAGCTCTTAAGTCCTTTTGTGAATCTTGGCCAAAGTTGCTACGGGTTGCTCGGAGTGGGGAAGCAGTTCTGTGTGGACTGCCTGGCAAAAAGCATGATTCCTCACAGGATAAGTACTATGAAAAGACTTTGTGTTTGTCTTTTCTATGTTTGACTAGCTAGCCTGGAGGAAGGGAAAGAGTTGCAAAGCGACTGTTTTTTTGATGGTTTGCATTTGAGTCTTTCTTTTCTTTGCAGGGGAGAAAAAACTTCAAAAGATTGTTTACCAGCAATCTGCCTGCAAGCCTTGCTTTCTTTGTTTTGTGTAAAGAAGGAACTCCCCAAAATAGTCTGAGAAATAACTGCCCTACCCTCTTTTGAGGAGGGAAGATATCCCAAAGATTTTATTTCTATTTTTTAATATGTTGGCTACAGCCTTCATTTACTTTGTACCGAGAGAGAGAAGTGATCTCAGGAAATAGGTTGGTCATAGAGGAGCAGGCGTAAAGTGTTATCATCTTCAGGATCCAAAACTGGATGTTCCAGATGCAGGGTGGGTGTCCCGTGTGGATACACGGATGCTCACTCAGTAGAGACTCTTGGAACCCTGACATGTGCAATGAAACTATATTTGTTCTGCTGTGTCTGGGACTCTACTGCTCATGGTAGAGAAAAGAGGATTTGACCCTTCAGTGTTCAGATACTTAGATAGAATACAGTTTACTCAGGGATAGCAGTCTTATTGGGAACTGTTCCAGGGAACTGATGCTTAATGCTAGTGGGCGCTAATGATTAATGCTAAAGTAAGACAATAGTAACAGTCTCTGTAATGGGGATGTATTTGGGCAGTAGTTTAAGTAATGTTAAATACTGTGATTAAATGCCACCAACAATGCTCACCATTAGAAGCTACAAATAGATGTGTATACTAGTGTGCTCCCACAGCAGTCACTGTTGGCCCACTTAAAAACCAGTATGATTGGTGCTGTTCTGCCCCCTCCATATCCTATTGATTCAGTACAACTGGCTAGTGCTGGGGTGGAAGAATGGGAGTATGACAAGGGCATGGGGGCGGGTAGAGGTTAACCCGTGTGATCTTTAGATAAAAGGAACTCTAAGTACTAATTACCCTAATTCTTGGCTCTGTTCCTTTTTATCTGCTTCCTGAAATCACTGCTTACTGACATCTAACTAGATAAAAATCTCAATTTTCAAATTATGCTATTATTACAAAAGAGGTATTATAGGCTACAGCCCTAAAGACTAATGACTGCAACAATAGTTTACTGTTCAGAGTCACAGTAACAACTTAAAACCAGTTTGAAGCAAACTACCTTTGAAATGTGGGGGATTGCCCTGGCAAAATCTAAAACAGCAACTTTGAGGTGGGTGGGTGTTTTCAGAGCTAATCATGCCGACAGAGCAATCATTTTAATGGATATGATTTATATTCAAAATAAAAAGAATTGTCATACTTCTCTTGAAGCCAAGTACAGTAAATTAAGGGGCGTCCTTTCCCGTGCACCTGGAAGTATGTATGCAAAGGAGGACTGCTGGAACTCCAAATTTCTACTTCCCAATTTTCCAACAAATTGCTCTGAGGAGAAAGGAGTGTTTGCTCCCTCCACCTTCCCACCTTGAAAAGAGAAGTGGTTCTGGCCCCCAAAGCAAACTGAGGATACTAAGGGGCAAAACTGGCACCATGTGAAGTGATTTATGAAGATTTCCATGCTTTGAAGTCATAAAGTAGGAATTCTTTCTTTGAGACAACTGGCCCTTAGGCTGCATTTCTGTCTTCATTTACAACTATGCAGCCCCATTAAACATCAATGAAATTACTTGGGTGTGACTGAAATTACTTCCCCTCCCATCCTCTCTTTAAAAAACAAACCAAAAAAACCCCTCAATGTACATTAATTTAATGTATTAATAAAAATGTAATGGAGCTGTGGATTTTTATGAGGATCTGCTCTCAGGCTTTAAAAAGTGGCATGAGAGAAGGTATGAAGCTGCTTGTGGGAAAATTTGACTAATGGAAAACTGAGTCTGGCATAATTGGATGGGCAAAGGTGGGGGCAATGGCTCGATATCACGTAAGAGTGAATAAAACTATGGCATGATTATCTGTTTACAAACACATGTTGCAAAACATCAGGAATGGTTTATCTGCCCACTGCCAATCATCTGTTTCTGTTTAATCTCAGTATTACAGCTGTGCTTGGCCCTATACAAATATATATGAAGATGCAGTCATTAATCTAAAGAGATCTTTGATCTCTTGAGCAGACCTTTAGCCAATGCTCTATGCCGTAAGGGACTGATGAAAAGGTAGCTAGCTAGCCCCTCTGCCTCCCCTGCTCTCTCCAGGAGAGAGAAAAGGGCTAGGTTGAAAAATAGGACCTAGTTATATTGCATGCACTATATAAATGAAAAGGAACTTGCTGTAGACAGACTTGCATTGGAACTCATGAAATATGATATCTAGAACTGTATACGTTTCCTATCGCTACTGTTGATCTCTACAGTGTTTAGATTTATGTGAGAAGTATGGTAAACTTAGTCTCTGCTTTGAGTGGTGCTGTGGTCCTACAGAAAATGATGGCCCTGCCTCAGGCATAGAAAAGGTGTGTTGCTGATTGGTCTGCTAGATGACTTGATTTCACAAAGGCTAATGACTCTTTCACCAAGGAGGACCCATGGACAAGAAGGCAAATATTTTACCTCTCCCACAAGTTCCCTCCCACAAACACCTACAGGAAGAGGTAATAGAACTCAAATCCACTTCTTGCCTCAGTTACCAACCCTTCCCAGTTCCTGCTACCTCACATACCCTCTATCGCTAATACAGCCTTCTTTTAAGAACCCAAAACCTCCTGCGAGCCAAGTCTTTGGCTTATTTTTCTCCATCCCCCCACTACCCTATGGTCAGTACAAAATATGATGACAGATTTATTTTACCCTGCTGCAAAAATTTCAATGGAAAAATATCTTAAAGGATTTTCATTGCATTAAAATGAACATCAATACTGCATTGATTGTGTAGTTAATTTTAATATTCAACAAAAATCTGATTACTTTTTTCATTTATTTCATGCTGCTACAGTTTGCCATAGAATCCAGTATATGTGAGCAAATAAAATCAAGACGTTTTTGCTGCAGAATTTGTCAGCATCCAACAATATGAATGTTTCCCAAACTTTTGAAACCTGAGTGTCGTCTCTCCCCTTTCAGGCAAATGAAATGCATCATGCTCCATGTGGTGCTAAAGGCCTACCCATCTTCATTCATACATCTTTCCCTCCCATTCCCCCTCTCCACCTGCAATTTTTGGAAACACTCTTGCAGATCTTCATAATAAACTTCCTCTCCTTTCTTACATGCTTCGACAAGCGGTGAAATTGTCAACGTTGACAATTTCAGTGTGACCTCTGTCATCTGAATTAGCAAGTGTTAAGATTAATGGTGCTGTTCTCGTCTCAGAGCTCTTGTTTCAGGCTCTCAGCAGATTCAGGAGCAGCCTGTGCACCAGTTACGCACACTTCACATTTTGAAGGCTATCTGTGCAAGAGCAACTACTTGCTAGAGGCTTTTTTATTTTTTAGTTAGTGAAAGCTGAGACTGTCGAGAATAATTAAGACATCTGTTCTCACAGACATCTAATGGGGTACATACTAGGCTTTAGGAAACACTAAGGTATGCCAAGACTACTGTCTATCATGTTAATCAATATTATCTAATTGTTTCCTTGTGCTTCCTAGTCTGTCTGTGTATATTTACTTGTGGTCTTTTATCTTATACTTAGGCCAGGTCTACAGTACAGATTTTTATCATCATGGCTAAGAGTATGTCTACACTAGAAATGATACAGCGGCAGAGCTGCAGTAGCATCACTGTAGTGTAGATGTTTACTATAATGGTGGAAAGGGTCTTTCCATCACTGTAGTAATACACTTCCCTGAGCGGAGGCAGCTAGGTTGATGGAAGAGTTCTTCCATTGATCTAATGCTGTCTACACGGGGACTTAGTTAAGCTGACTTATGTCTCAAGGGTGTGTGAATTTTTCACACCCCTGAATAACGTAGCTAGGTTGGCCTAAGTTTTAGGTGTAGATCAGGCCTAAGTCAGTTAGAGGTGTGATTTGCTACTGACAGAGCTGTGCCAGCAAAAGCCCCTAGGGTAGATGCATTATACCAGCAAAACTGCACATTTGCTGATATGGCTTTATTTCGCTGGGAGGGGTGGGGGGCTGAAGTAAGCTATAACCACAAAAGCACCATTTTTCCAGGGTGAGCTGTGCTTACATTAGGAGGGCTTTGCCAGTACAGAATACTGGTCTAGCTATTCCATCAAAGCATTTCTAGTGTAGACCTGGCCTTAGACTGTTAGTTCTTTAGGGCAGGCGTTGTTGTTCTGTTTTTTGTACAATGCCTACCACAATGGAGTCCTGGTTTGTGGCTGGGGCTCCTAGGTGCTCTTGCTGTACAATTATTTAATAATGAGTCATGAATTGCACAGCTATGCTGCTATTAATAAGTATGAACCTATGCTATTTTTAATCGGGTGTAAATCCTGCTTGGAGGGTTCTTCAGAATTAAGTATTTGTTCAGGGGCAGAACTCAGCACCAACCAGAGAAGAGCAGCTTCAGCTGGAACACAGTTTGCCAAATATGGCACATACGTAATTTTCCCCCTCCGAACAGGTGAAGAAGGGCTTTGTTTGACCCAGTTTTAAGAGTGAGCAAAAAAGGGAGGGAAAGTAAGGGGAAATCAAACAGCTCAGAATTATATGAAGCCAGCCAGCAGCTCCATCTTAACCACTAGTTAAATACAAGCTCAAATAAAAGGGGACTGAAAGATAATTTTAGTCCTTCACATTAAGATGGACTGTTAATAAAAATCTGCCTCCTTTGTAGGGAAAAAATAGAGTAGTTTTCTGAGAAGTTGTTAATTTAAGATCCAAGAGATTTTACTACTGAGCAGCGTTAGGCTGTATGGACTCTGAGCTCAAAAAAACTTCAAGAAAATTACAAAATTGCTTTAAAAAGTTCTTTGCTGGAAAGAAAAGTGGAAACATTGAAGCACCAAGTCAGGGTTTAAAATATCTCTGTCCTCAGAATTCTAGAAGATATTGATTATGAATCCCAGACCATTAAAATAAGCTCTAACACCCTGACATTGAACAACAAACACCATATTTTAGAAGGAGTTACAGGATCCTGTGATGGAGTATACAAACCCCACACTGGGCAACAAGGGATTAAGCCCCAGCCTGCCACCCCTGCAAGAGATGTCAAGACTGCAGGAGGTGCTAAAAGGGAACAGAACAACTCACGTGTGGGCAGACCAGGGATGAGAAAGGACTTGTACCTTGCAGCTCATGAGAAAAAGGCTGAGGGAAGGCAGGATCTCTTCCTCAACAATTGTCTGAAGACCCCTCCCTGAGGAAAGGGAGGACCTGCTTCTATTATACTTGGAGAGGGAGGTATTTCCCCCTCTCACCTATTAACCCAGTTTATCCATTGATTCCCCATGTTTTGTTTATGTCTCCCCTGGAAGGGAAGAGACTTGGAATCACCTGCCGGAGGGCCAAGACATGAGGCGGCAGGAGGCAGCCATTGCCCCAAGAGCGAGACAACAATCACACCATGCCTGGCCAAGAAAAGATGTCAAGTGATGAGCTGACCCCCTTCACAGCCTCCGCTGATAGACTGCAAACTTTGGACAATAGCAGAGTGATAGGAAGTGGCCCAGGGAGAGCAGCTTTAAGATACTCCTGGGTATGAGACCCTTGTGTTGCCCTCACGGGGCCCTGGGCTGGAGCCTGGAGGAGTGGGAGGTCTCAGCCCCTACTCCCCGCATGTTGAAAGGTCAAAGCCTTGACCACTAGTAGCAGAGGCAGCTCTAGAAATTCCGCCGCCCAAAGCAGGGCGGCGCGCCGCACCGCTCGCACCGCCCTTCCCTGGTCCCGTGGCTGGGGCAGACGTGCCTGCGGACGGTCCCGTGGCTCCTGTGGAGCATCCGCAGTCATGCCTGCGGGAGCTCCATCCGAGCCGCGGGACCAGCGCACCTGCCGCAGTCATGCCTGCGGGAGCTCAAGCGGAGCCGCAGGAAGAGGGGACCCTTTGCAGTCATGCCTGCGGCAGGTCCGCTCCTCCCGGGGCTCCAGTGGACCTCCCGCAGGCATAACTGCGGAAGGTCCACCGGAGCCAAATGCCGCCCTGCCAGGACAATGCCGCCCCACGCACCTGCTTGGCGCACTGGGGTCTGGAGCCAGCCCTGACTAGTAGTGCCCCCCCACCCATCCCCACAAGTGAAAACCACCACAGATCCACATGCTCAAAACCTAAGAGGCTAATAAGTCATGGCTATTGTTACTGACTCTGATTGTTACAACGTCTGAAAATAGCTAAACAAATGTGATAATTCATCATGGCCATGTTGTTTGTTTCCCTGAGCTCAGTCCTCATGGGCACATTAGAAAGAGTGCCTCTTAAATGGGCAGTTGAAAAAGCAGGAATAAGAACAGCGATATTATTCCCAGCAAAGTTTCAGCATATCAGTGACGAAAAAGTCTAATACATCTGGGCCATTAATTCAGCTAAGAGCCCTGCTGGAAAGAAGTTTTAAAGCAAATCAGTCCAGCTCCCTTAAGTTCTAAGAAGAATAGGACTAAAATACTTGTATCTAGGGCCCTTCCAATTTCACAGCCGTGGAAAATGTGTCACAGACTGTTAAATCAGCCGTTCCCCGTGAAATCTGATCTCCCCTGCTGCTGGGAGCACGGGGCTCCTAGCTGCTATTCTGGACATGCTGGGGAGGGACTGGAATTGTCCTTCACCTGCATGGCCACTCTTGGTGGGGAGATCAGATCCACCTCCAGAGGTAGCGCAGAAATGAGGGTGTTACACCTTCACTTCTGCGCTGCAGCAGCCTAGAATCTGGGCTCCGGGCTTCCATCCCCCCCTTTCCCCTCCCCCGCAGCTCTGGGTGCCGAGCTCGGGGCTTCCTCCCAGGACGACTCCTGCTGGGGCTTGGGGCTTCCACTCCTAGTGGCTGTAGATGGATCTCAGGACAGCCTGGGCTGGAGGCTTCCACCCCCACTCCCTAGCCACTCCACCTGAGGCAGCCCAGGCTCTAGGCTTCCATGCCCCCCTACCCCACACCAGGTGGGATAACCCAGGCTTGGGGCTTCTGCCCCCTGCCACTTCAGCTAGAGTTTGGGGCAGCCCAGGCTCAGGACTTCTGACCCCTCCCCCCCGCTAGCCGGAGCAGCCCAGGCTTAGGGCTTCAGGCCCACGGCTGCAGCCGGGGCTTGGGGCACCTGGGCTTGAGGCTTCTTCCCCCATGGCTACTGCTGGGGCTCAGGGTGACCTGGTCAGGGCTTTTGCCCTAGGGCTTCTTCCATGGCTGGGGCACAGGGGCCCAAATTGGCTGGGGTCCCCTGCTTTATTCTGTCACTGGCCTGGATTAGCAGCTAGGAGCCCCCAGCTGGGGTGCTTGCAGCAGCATAGGGTAGATCCTATGCACCTCCAGGAACCTCCTCTAACTGCAGGAAGCTGGGAGGGTTAGGGTGGCCCCTCCTATAACAACTTTGCAACCCTTCCCCCTCCCCCTCGCCCCCTTCCCATTTTGGGTCAGGACCCCCAGGGTTACAGCACTGTGAAATTTCACATGTAAACATCTGAAATCTTGAAATTGATCAGTTTTAAAACCCTCTGGCTATGAAATTAACCAGAATGGACTGTGAATTTGGTAGGACCCTACCTGTATCTTAATTGTTGCCCTACTAAGACAGGTGGACTTTAGTCTGTCAGTACATATCTGGTCAAATTAAACTATACAAAAATTGCAAATCCTGCTGCTTCAAAAACCATGAGTTTGATTCAATCCAACTCTTCCAGCCATGGACAATTAACATGCAAATCTGGGCCCAATCATGCTGTTCCTTTGGACTCACTCAGGTGCAGGCAAGATCAAAGGCATCTGAAATATTTGCTGTTGAAAAAAGAAACTGGGAAATACTCCAGCACTAGAATAAGGGCAGTCACACGCTGTGGTGGGGAGGTAGGAGAATGTTGTTACAAGACAGAGAAAACAAAAGTGGTTGTACAGAAAACAGGGACTATTACCATCTCTCCCCCACTCTAGATGATCAATAAGAACATAAGAATGGCCGTACCAAAGGTCCATCTAGCCCAGTATACTGTCTTCTAACAGTGGCCAATGCCAGGTGCCCCAGAGGGAGTGAACCTAACAGGCAATGATCAAGTGATCTCTCTCCTGCCATCCATCTCCTTCCTCTGACAAACAGAGGCTAGGGACACCCTTCCTTACCCATCCTGGCTAATAGCCATTTATGGACTTAACCCCCATGAATTTATCCAGTTCCCTTTTAAACCCTGTTATAGTCCTAGCCTTCACAACCTCCTCAGGTAAGGAGTTCCACAAGTTGACTGTGCGCTGTGTGAAGAAGAACTTCCTTTTATTTGTTTTAAACCTGCTGCCCATTAATTTCATTTGTTGACCCCTCGTTCTTGCTTTATGGGAATAAGTAAATAACTTCTCCTTATTCACTTTCTCCACATCACTCATGATTTTATATACTTCTATCATATCCTCCCTTAGTCTCCTCTTTTCCAAACTGAAAAGTCCCAGTCTTTTTTTGTTGTTGCCCTTTTCTGAACCTTTTCCAATTCCAATATATCTTTTTTGAGAAGGGGTGACCACATCTGCATGCAGTATTCAAAATGTGGGTGTACCATCGATTTATACAGAGGCAATATAATATTTTCTGTCTTATTATCTATCCCTTTCTTAATGATTCCCAACATCCTGTTAGTTTTTTTGACTGCCTCTGCACATTGAGTGCATGTTTTCAGAGAACTATCCACAATAACTCCAAGATCTTTTTCTTGAGTGGTAATAGCTAATTTAGACCCCATCATTTTATATGTGTAGTTAGGATTATGTTTTCCAATGTGCATGACTTTCCATTTATCAACATTGAATTTCATCTGCCATTATATTGCAGTCACCCAGTTTTGTGAGATCCTTTTGTAGCTCTTCGCAGTCTGTTGGGACTTAACTATCTTGAGTAGTTTTGTATCATCTGCAAATTTTGCCACATGTTTACCCCTTTTTCCAGCTCATTTATGAATATGTTGAATAGTACTATTCCCAGTACAGATTAAGAAGTAATCTTGGGTATGTCTTCACTGCAGTTAGCTCAGGTGATCAATCCCTAAATTAGCCTAGTCTGGGTGTCAGCAGCCACACCGCAAAGCCCTACTCACGTTACTCTGTTCTCACTAGTGCTGCACTCCCCATTTGTGAGGTCAGCACTTCTGGGGGCACATCACATGTTTTTTTGTACTGAAGTAAGCTGATTTTTTCCCAGTGAATGATAAGAGAACTTTTCTGTCCTGAGCATATAGGGGGAATTGTGGGAAGGCACTGGAGGACTATTAGCACTTGAGTGATTTAGCCTGTGTCCTCACTGTGAAATCGGTTGGCTACCAGCTCAGGTGAAAGGGGCACCCAACCTCCAGCCTAGCTCTTGATGGGCCAGTTAGCTTGGGTTGAAAGCAACACCTGATTTGAGTGAGGAGGTTTTATGTGTGGATGGAAGTGGAGTTAGGGGCCACACCTGAGTTAACTCTGCAGCAAAGACATACCCAGAGTGTGTTGCTTGTGGGGCTGTAGTCTGAAGGACACATAGACAATGCTTAATGAGTACTGATGAGAAATGAGTTAACAAATGACATAGTCAAGAAATGTTTGGGATTTGAATTCTCCCATTTATCAGAGTCTATTGGCTCTGAGAATGACCCACTGGCACTGGTGGGAGATGTCCTGAAAACTGCCAGTGGAAATAAAGTCTTGCAAAGTATGGAATCTAAAGGGACCACCGCATTGTCAATCTGATTTTGCACTTTATAATGGAAAAAATGACAATAGCAAAAATATTGTACAGCAAATATTATACAATATGTCTTTCAGTTGTCTAATTGGAACAGCATTAGAACACAAGGTAGCAAAAGACCTCTTAAAGTACCTCCGGAGGTACTTATATGGCTTACATTACCTTTATCTCAGCACTACACAATCTATAATGTATCCTCTCAACATCCCTGTGAGTGCTATTGTCCACATTTTACAAATGAAGCACAGAGTGACTAAGTGACTTGGTCACGGTCATATAGGAAGTCTCTTGTGAAGCAGATAATTGAATGCACATCTCCCAAGTTTCAGGCTAATGCTTTAACCACGGTGTCATCCAGATTGAATTATTTTATAAATAGGTTTTATTTTCCAGAAAATAAAACTTAATTTGATGCAGTAACATGAGAATTTTAAATAAACTTGAAACAGCTCCCAACTGCTTCCTTCCATTTTTAATTTAAAAAAATGTTGAGCATGACATGATGTTCAATATTGAATATTTGTGGCCCCTTTTAAATTTAGACCAAGATTTTCCAAAGTGACTAGTTATTTTAGGTGTGTCCATTTTTTGAGTATCCAGCTTGAGATGCTTTAACTGAGCCTGATTTTCAGAAAGTGCTCAGTGCTAGCCTTTGCAAATCAGGCTTCTGTAAGGGGTGAGAAGGGGGCCCCAAAACCAAGGCACTCAAAATCACTTGACACTTTTGAAAATCTTGGCCATAACTTCTAATTTGAATCGACCTGCATGAGTTCCCAAGACAGTCTTTTCGTTCCCCAGTTGCATAACTTAAAATTCCTGTTTTGTTGTGGCTTTGTTCAGTGTGTATAACTCTAGGTCCCAGTATAGTAAGGTACCTCAGCACATACCTAACTTTAACTACATGAGTAGTTCTTCACTGGGATTACTTAAGTGATTAAAGCTAGGCATGTCCTTTAGTATCTTCCTGAATTGAGGTCTGAAAGACTTTTTTTTTTTTAAATCTGCTATTCCTTCTCCTTTTCTCCTGCCTTCTCCTTTCTTTCTGTTTATTCTCCTCCTCACTCTACTTTTCCTTCCTCTTTTCTACTTTTCCCATCTTCTTCACTTTTTCCTCTTCCTTCTCCCCCCACTCTCCACGTTTTTCTTCTGTTAAAAATATAAAAGAGCATTAACCAGTGTCTCCAAAAAATAGGACTGGAGATGGGAAGAGGAGTCAATTAATATTGCTTCCAGTTTTCAATTAATTTCTGCCAGAAGGATGCCTGTATGTTGTATGCTAAGAGATTTCTGGTTAGACACATGTAAAAGTTAGGAGAGAAGAGGAGTGGAATTCATCAATAATTCCTAAGTGCTCCATAATATGGGAACCTTTTACCTCATTAGCTGATCAAATCAGTCTTAAGCTCAGTTTTTGTAAATGGATTTCCGGGTTGGAAACTGGGGAAGCTCTGCTGTCCTGCACTTAGAATAATCTGAGCATCAGTGTCCACGTGGTTCTCTCTGCAGAATCAAGGCCTTAATATGTGTGTTTATAATTTTAAACTGAGTCTTTATTTGAATGTGAAAGTGGTGATACTTCCTGGAAATTATTTGTTTTTATGTCGTGTAAAATTTGGACCGATATAATGGGTTTCTAGCCTGTGTGGGATGGGAGAAAGGGGCAAATGGAGTTTTTACCTCATAAAAGTAGTAGATGACAGGAAGGGTGCTATTTCTCTATTATATATGATGAGATATGTTTTTTTTGTGTGTGTGTTCTCTTGACCACTGGGGATTATTGGATGGAACAGGGTCATGTTTCTGACCTGGTGTCCCCATGCCTCAGTGGGTCACAGCTGAGAATGCCAGATTCAGGACAAACGGCTGAAAAATAGGGCAGACTTACCTCAAACTGGTGGTTATTCTCTCATTAGCTTATGTGGGGGAGGGATAGCTCAGTGGTTTGAGCATTGACCTGCTAAACCCAGGGTTGTGAGCTCAATCCTTGAGGGGGCCACTTAGGGATCTGAGGCAAAATCAGTACTTGGTCCTGCTAGTGAAGGCAGGGGGCTGGACTCAGTGACCTTTTGGGTCCCTTCCAGCTCTATGAGATAGGTATATCTTTGTGTGTGTGTGTGTATATCTATCTATATCTCAACCCAGTAGCAAAAATAAACTTCTTTCTCTCCACAATGGTTAACAAGAAGTCAGAAATACAGTCCCCTTCGGTATTCCAGCTGTTTTCTCACCATCCAGACACTAGATGAGTGAGTGGTTATTGAAAACCAATTTAATCAAATCCATCTAATCCCAAGAGATCAGCCACTTGGCCAAGTCAATATATAACTCAGATCTTACCCAATAATCACATGGCTGCCAACTAAACTAAAATCTAAAGGTTTATTAAGAAAAGAAGAGAGTTAAAATGGTTATTAGGTCATTGTGATGGGGTGCCTTCCCCACACTGGCCCATAACGGGTTAATAGATCCCTAGGGAGGCTGCCTAGGAGGCAGCCAATTAGAGAGGGGCTGTGAGGAGCAGCCAATCAGGGCCATGCTGGCCCATCTAAGAAGGGCTGCAGAGCAGAGTCAGTAGCTGCCTGGAGCTTGCAGAGGGAAAACCAGGCTCCTAGCAGGAAGAAGGAGTGACAGCACCTTGGTCAGCACAGTATTACCAGCAGGGATCAGGGGAGCTAGAGAGAGCTCCTGCCTAGCTGCTAAGACTGGCAGGCTGAAGCCTTGAGGCAAGGGTAAAGAAGGTGCTGGGAGCCATGGGGAAGTAACCCAGGGAAATGAACTGAGGAGTCAGAGGGGGCACATCAAGTGGTGGCCATCTACAGGGTCCCTGGGCCAAGACCCAGAGTAGTGGGCAGTCCTGGGTTGTCTCTCCCCCCACCCCCACCCCCCATTGCCACTGAGGAAGTGGCCAGACAATGGGCTGCAGTCACAACTGAGGGAAGTGGCTGGATGGCAGACTGCAGGTCACCTGGAAAGGGGAGCACAGAGTGTGGCACAGGCTGTGTCATGAAGAGTATGCTGTGGTCCTGGGAGTGATGTGGGTCCTGGAGCAGAAGTGATTGTGGTGAGACACCACCAGAAGAGGGCACACTGGCTAGCAGAGCTAATCCCCAGGACAGCCAGCAGGAGGTGCTGCATTGGTGAGTCACATCCACATTAGTTATATACATACAATAATTGCAGGGTCCTTATATCAGGTTTATAGCAGTAATGGAATAGACTGCTGGCTTGTAAATAGAGTTGCCAATTTTGGTTGGACATATTTGTGGAGGTTTCATCACATGACATAATATTTAATTAAAGATTAATCTTTAAGTCCTGGAGACTCCAGGACAATCCTGGAGGCTTGGCAACCCTACTTGTAAAGTCTCTCTGGTAACTTCCAAAAGATTGAACTGTGGACTAAGGACCTTCCAATATGCTCCTTTTAGTTGTAAATCCACAGTCCAGAGAATGAGAGCAGGAAAGATGCAAAATGAAGTCATCCCAGGGGCCTTTTATACCCTTTGCTATGTGCCTGGAAATTTTCTGTTTCAAACAAAGCTCACAATCCAGTTTCAGAAAGTTATTGGCACAAGATGAAGTCCAGGGTCAAATGAGGATATCGCATGTCCTTACGAGGTTTGATGACTCACCAGGGGTAGCCATTGGCCCTTTGGAGGCTGATGCGTCAGCAGGAAGAGATATCTGGGCAGAATGAGTTTCTTCTATGGCCCACTGTTAGAGTGAAGTGTCGTTAATGGGTCATCAAGCTTGAGTAGCCCATTCACAATGGGCGGCTAGTGTGGATATGTAAACTACTTTGTGAGTGTTTCCCCAGGAACAAATACATTTGTGAGACATATCTCCAATATTCATAACTTTAGCTACCATGATGATACATGGATTTAAACAGGATAATCTTATTTAGCAAATCATAACATTTTTTAGTGACACCTTATATGACATGCTTTATACAAGATTTGTTGCAATTGTCTAACAGTGGCATTATTGTAAGAACAAAAATATGGCCATACTGGATCAGATCAGTGGTCCATCTAGCCCAGTATCCTGTCTTCTGACAGTGGCCAATGACAGAGGGAATGAACAGAACAGGTAATCATCAAGTGATCCATCCCCTGTCGCCCAATATATGATGAATGATATACATGGTCATATCTCAATCATACAGCATCACACCTGGATATAGAGAGAAAAGAGGGAAGATGATGGTGTCTGTCACTATTTGAGGCAACTGCATTTGTGTTTCCCCTTAGTGGTTCAGCCAGGGCACCCACTCTCAGGCTTTTGGCTCCCTAGCTGTTGTGTTTCTTGGGTGGAGACCTGTGTCTCTCCCTTCTGACCAGGGTATTTCCAGGCCGAACATTTCCCTGCCTTTACTTTGTTATTCCCAGCACAAGACCATCTGCCTAAACAGGTGTGGTTGCTTTCTCTTCAGAGACTAATAACAGAGTAATTGCAAACAGGTATAGGTTACCACACAGCACTTCCAAAGGTGTAAGCATTATAGAGAAAACATATTAAAAACAGTAAAAGAACCTACACACATGTGAATAAGCTTACCAGAGATCACCCAAACTGTTTCCAACCTGGGCTCTGGCAAGTAAGTCCCTAAACCCCCCCTTCCCCAAAGGGGCTTCTTGTGCTCACAAGTTCATAATATACTTAGCTCAGAATTAGCACCCACTCTTATGGGGCCTCAGTAGTCCAAGTCCTTCCAACCGTTCCCTAAGGATTGGGGCTCACCTTGGACCAGAAGTCCTGTCCGCTTGCTGGATCAGGAAGGAGGCCCTGAGCCAGTTTAAAACAAGGCTATTTATCCAAAAATACTCCCTTTATCTGTTGGTTCCTGGAGAATCTAGTCTGAACTAGTCTATGCAGACCTCTCCAGGGGGAGGTGTTTCTCTGGAGATGTTACAACCCAAGTGAATTTGCCTAATCACTCTTTGCTATTCTCCTGTTTACTCTTCCCATGGCAATGCATACAATCACGCAATAACACCAAAGACAATTGCAGTTTTAATATGGTGAACTCCAAAATATTAAACTCAATTCAATTTGTTTTAACTCAGTTCAGTAAAACTGAAGTCCGGTGGCACATTAAAGACTAACAGATTTACTTGGCATAAGCTTTCCTGGGTAAAACACCCACTTCTTCAGATGCATGGAGTGAAAATTACAGATGCAGGCATAAATATACAGACACATGAAGAGAAGGGAGTTACCTTACAAGTGGCGAACCAGTGTTAACAAGGCCAATTCAGTCAGGGTGGATATGGTTCACTCCCTATAATCGATGAGGAGATGTTAATACCAAGAGAGGTAACATTGCTTTTGTAGTGAGCCAGCCGCGCCCAGTCCCTATTCAAGCCCAAATTAATGGGGTTAAATTTGCAAATGAATTGTAGCTCTGCAGTTTCTCTTTGAAGTCTGTTTTTGAAGTTTTTTTGTTGAAGGGTGGCTACTTTTAAATCTGTTATTGAATGTCCAGGGAAATTGAAGTGTTCTCCTACTGGCTTTTGTATGTTACCATTCCTGTCGTCTGATTTGTGTCCATTTATTCTTTTATGTAGAGTCTGTCCAGTTTGGCCAATGTACATAGCAGAGGGGCATTGCTGGCACATGATGACATATATCACATTAGTAGATGTGCAGGTGAATGAGCCCCTGGTGGTATGGCTGGTGTGGTCAGGGATGGTCTAGATAATACTTAATTCTGCCACTAGCTCAGGGTTCTGGACTAGATGACTTCTTGAGGTTTCTTCCAGGCCTATGATTCTATAAATTCAAATCTGTTGAGTTTGGATTGAAAATCACTGTAACACGATGTAAGCCTTACAGTATTGATAACTCTGCATTGGAATAGTTTGGAGAATCCTGGGGAAAGTCCTCTTGATTTTTATCTGCTACGTTCATCATTAATCTCTTTTACAGGAGAATAGTGCATGTATATCGTTATTTTGGTGATGTGCAAATCACTCCACTGTTAAGATTGAAACTAGCCAAGTGTTTTTGGCACCATCCAGAGAAGATTACTTTTCCTAATGTTTGCAAAGAATTATTTAAGTAACAAGCCTTAATAGTTGGTGTAACAGCAAATTATTATATCTACAGTTATGTATTGTGCAATTAGTTTTCAATTAAGTCTTAAAGGTAATGCTTCACTGATTATATGTTAATGCTAAACTAACAAATATGAATTGCCATTTGTAAGGCTATGTTATTTTTGTTATTTGTTTAGGATAAATAAGCAAGGCTGTTCTCTGTGTTGTTGTCGTCATTTTCAACAAAGAGTAACAGGATTTAAACTCTAATCCTATAGAGAAACTGCTCTCATTTGCTCAGTTTTTCTTCCTTTGGGTACTTGGCTAAAAGAATTGACATGCAAATTCCAAAAAATATTGCACTGCTGCAATCCGATACTGTGGCAGATGCTCAGACAATTAATGAAAAAATGTGCTATTAATAAAATGTAATCATATGCATTTTTAATAATTGTTCCATGGATTGCGGCAGATACCCATCTACCCAACATGAACAATATTTCATGGGTATCTGCCACAGTCCAGAGAACCAGACCTGGGAACCTATGCTATGTTATTGAGTCCAGTCTGTAGTGTCCCCTTTGTGTGGAGCTAGTAATGGTTAGCGTTTTTCACAAATGATCTGCAGTTGGGCCTGCTATTCAAAGACACATTCAACTCAGACACATGAATTGCTTACCTGTGTAAAAGTAAATAAAATTGAGTAATTTTCCCCCCCCCAATATTTAAATCAAAGCACTACACAGAGCATTCTTTAAGCCTCTTGAAAGTATTTTGCTCCACACAACCTGTATTTTGATTTTTTCCCTCCCTTTTTTGGAGAGAGGGGAGAAGGAATATTTTACTTTGCATTTTCAATTGTTTATTTGTAAATGTCAATCTCTTATTTGGTATTTTGTTTGACACTTTGAAATTTCATTTATAAAACATCTGAACCTAAAATTAATTTTCTCCATATAAAGACATTCTACTGTTCTTAACAAAAGTGAAGTTATTGTTTGTTTCTCATGTAAATATCCTTCCATGATTCTGGATTCAGTACAGTCCACTGTTGATAAAATCAGTGCTCATGTTATTTCTTTCTATTCCAGAGGTCTAATGCAGTTCTTAAATCTTAACAGTGAATAACTCCTTTGATACTGGTTAGAGCTTAAATATTTACACCATTGAAGTACCCGTATTGTTCCGAGTATAGGCCGCTCCTGATTATAAGCCGCACCCTTAAAGTTTGGTGCTATTTTAAAAAAATTAAATTTTTAACTTTTTTTAACTTAAAGAAAATATACACATGCAATTTGTAAAAGCCTATTTTTCTCACTAAAATCTTAGGCTGTGTGCAAACTCACCAAAAAATTCATATTTTCAAATTATAGTTTAAAAACCTGGATTAGATTGGTGCGATGGGGCTTAATCCCCATCACCTGCAAGATAAGGGACAAACACTCCAGTTAGTCATGCTCTGCATCTGTAGGGTGGCTGATTAATTAACTGCCTCCTGGCCAGAAGAGGCAGAGCAAGGCCTAATAAGTTAACTGAGGGAGCTCAGTTGTGGAGGGAAGACCCATGAGAGAGGAGGTAAGGAGTTCCCTCCCCGGGAAAGGCCTGGGGTAGGCAGACTAAGGAAGGCCAGAGGGACAGGATTGGTACCCGTGGTGGGCCCTGGAAAAAATGGGGGCAAGATCTAGGGAGAGACTGGGGGAAGGCAGGACTTTTCTACAGAGGGAAATTCACAGCGGGAGTAATGTAGGCTCCTGTGGGAGGGAGCCCTGAGACAGGATTTTTAAGTAGAGAAGAGAACGGTAGCCCAAGAGGGCAGAAGAATTATTAATTTGGACTTTTCTTTGGACTTGTTTCTGCTACCCTGGAATGGGTCTGAATGTAGGTGACTTGGGTGGAGCCACAGAAAACCTGGGACTCTGATTCGTCGCCGCGGCTGGGATTTAAAGGGCTCTGGGCTCCCCGCCGCGGCGGGCAGCCCGGAGCCCTCTGATTCCCCGCCGCGGCTGGGATTTAAAGAGCTCTGGGCTCCCCGCCACGGCGGGCAGCCCGGAGCCCTCTGAGTCCCGGCCGCGGCTGGGATTTAAAGGGCTCTGGGCTCCCCGCCGCGGCGGGCAGCCCGGAGCCCTCTGAGTCCCGGCCGCGGCTGGGATTGAAAGCGCTCTGGGCTCCCCGCCGCGGCAGGCAGCCCGGAGCGCTCTGATTCCCCGCCGCGGCGGGCAGCCCGGAGCGCTCTGATTCCCCGCCGCGGCGGGCAGCCCGGAGCGCTCTGATTCCCCGCCGCGGCGGGCAGCCCGGAGCGCTCTGATTCCCCGCCGCGGCGGGCAGCCCGGAGCGCTCTGATTCCCCGCCGCGGCGGGCAGCCCGGAGCGCTCTGATTCCCCGCCGCGGCGGGGATTGAAAGGGCTCTGGGCTCCCCGCCGCGGCGGGCAGCCCAGAGCCCTCTGATTCCCCGCCGCGGCTGGGATTTAAAGGGCTCTGGGCTCCCCGCCGCGGCGGGAAGCCCAGAGCCCTCTGATTCCCCGCCGCGGCTGGGATTTAAAGTATTTTTATTGGTTTTTTTTTTTTTTGCAAGATCCCGCTTATAGGCCGCACCCCTAGTTTAAAGACTTAAATTAGGGGAAAAAAGTGCGGCCTATACTCGGGACAATACGGTATTCCCATATACCATTCTAAATCTTGAAGGTAATGCTGGGACATCCAGATTAGACACAATACTATTAGCAGTAATAAAATGCTAGAACAGCCAGAATATTAGCAATGCTATATTCACTACAGTAATATATCTGTTCCATAGACCACCCAAATCATCACAGTTGGCCCTCATGAGGCCTTTGTGTGTACAATACCAGAGAGATGAAGAATGCAAAATATAATCCAATGCAAAAAGTGGATTATTTCTATAAAACCAACAAAAAATAATCCTGCCTAACAATTAAACTGTTAAATTTATCGTGGCAGATTATTGTGGGAGGACACTAATGGTTTGAATATAAGTGAATTTTCATGTTAATTTAGACAGGGCCGCCCAAAGGATTCAGGGGGCCTGGGGCAAAGCGAGGGAGCTGCGGCACTTGTACTCACCCGGCGGCGGTCCAGGTCTTCGGCATTTCGGCGGCGGGGGGCCCTTCAGTCCCTCCAGTGGTATTTCGGCAGCGGGGGGCCCTTCAGTGCTGCCGAAGACGTGAAGACCTGGACTGCCGCCAGGCCAGGACTTACAGGGCATTTCAGCGGCAGGGGGCCCTTCAGTCGTTCCGCGTCTTCAGCGGCACTGAAGGGCCCCCCCGCCGTCAAAATGCCGGCTGAAGACCCAGACCGCCGCCGGGCCAGGGCTCGCGGGGCCCCTGCAGGGCCTGGGGAAAATTGCCCCACTTACCCCCCATCTGGGCAGCCCTGAATTTAGAAAGTTATTAATGTTAATTTATTATTGTCACCCTCTTCCTCTCTCCCCCTTCTATGCTGCTATTTGTAACCCACACCTCTTGTGTCTTGTCTTACATTAGGCCAGGGGTCAGCAACCTTTCAGAAGTGGTGTGCCGAGTCTTCATTTATTCACTCTGATTTAAGTTTTTGCATGCTGGTAATACATTTTAATGTTTTTTAGGTCTCTTTATAAGCCTATAATATATAACTAAACTATTGTTGTATGTAAAGTAAATAAAATTTTCAAAATGTTTAAGAAGCTTCATTTAAAATTAAATTAAAATGCAGACCCCCCTGGACCGGGGGCCAGGACCCGGGCAGTGTGAGTGCCACTGAAAATCAGCTCGTGTGCCGCCTTCGGCACCTGTGCCATAGGTTGCCTACCCCTGCATTAGGCCATGATACTGCAAAGATTTACAGGTGTGCTTAACTTTACCCAGGTGAGTAGTGCCATTAAATTTGTGTGTGTAAAGTTAAGCATATGCATAACTCTGCAGGATCAAGGACCTAGGTTGTAGGGGCATGGACTCATAACTGTTAAGCTGTGTAGTGATTTTTGGAAGTATTGTTTTAAAGCCTAAAAAAAGATAACCAACAGTCTGAAATCCAGCCAGGGTGGGTTAGCTATCCTGATCAGGTGGCTAGTGATCATTCAAAATCACACAGTTTTTAACAGCTATGAGTGAGTGCCCATATAGCCCTGGGGCCCTGATCCTGCAGAGATTTATGCATGTGCTTAACTTTACACACACTAATTCAATGGGAGTATTTAAGTGGGTAAAGTTAACCTTCAAAGAATTCTAATAGATTGGTGAGGCATGATTTCCCTTTACAAAAGCCATGTTGACTCTTCCCCAGCATTTTGTGGTCATCTAAGTATCTGATAATTCTGTTCTTTGCTGTAGTTTCAACCAATTTGCCTGATACTGAAATTAGACTTACTAGCCTGCATTTGCCAGGATCACCTCTGGGACTTAAAATCAGTGTTACATTAGCTACCCTCCAGTCATCTGGTAGTACCAGGGGTGAAAGTAACTTACAGGACTTACCATTACTGCTGGAGTCCTGAGGGGGTGGGGCCTCTCAAGATTTAAAGGCCCTGGGGAACCAGCTGTGGCTGGGAGACCCAGAGCCTTTAAATCAACCAGGGGCTCCCAGCTGCAGAGGTGGCTGGGAGCCCCCCGGGGCTCAGGGGCAAATTAAAGGGCCCAGGGCTCTGGCTGCCAGGGGGAACCCCGAGCTTTGCAGGACTGGGGCAGGGATTTAAAGGGCCCAGAGCTCCTGCTGCTGAGGGAAGCCCGGAGCCCTTTAAATCCTGGCCCCAGCCCAGCCGCCGGAGCCGTGGCCGGGATTCAAAGAGCTCTGGGCTGCCCGCAGCGGCGGGGAGCTCTGAGCCCTTTAAATCTCAGCTGTGGCCAGGATTTAACGGGCGCTGGGCTTCCTGCAGCCGCGGGGAGCTCTGAGCCCTTTAAATACCGGCCCCAGCCCTGCCGCCGGAGCCGCAGCCGGGATTTAAAGGGCTCTGGGCTGCCCGCAGCCATGGGCAGCCCAGAGCCCTTTCAGTCCCCGCCATGGAAGTCAATGCGGTCCAGCATGGCATACTGGCTCTTGCCAGTACGCCGTACCGGACTGCACTGGCTTACTTTCACCTCTGTCTGGTACAGAGGCTGTTTTAAAGCAATAGGTTACATACCACAGTTAGTTGTTCTGCAATTTCACATTTGAGTTCCTTCAGGACTCTTGGATGAATACCACCTGGTCCTGGGGACTTATTGCTATTTTATCAGTTTGTTCCAAAATCATCTCTATGGACATCTCAGTGTGGGACAATTCCTCAGATTGGTCCCCTAAAAAGAATGGCTCAGGGAATCTCCCTCATATCCTCTGCAGTGAAGACCAATGCAAATAATTAATTTAGTTTCTCTGCAATGGCCTTGTTTTCCTTGAGTGCTCCTTTAGCACCTCAATCATCCAGTGGCCCCACTGAATGTTTTTGCAGGCTTCCTGGCTCTGACATACTTTAAAAAAAAATTCTTGTTAGTCTTTTGGTAGTTGCTCTTCAAATTATTTTTTGGCCTGCTTAATTATACTTCTATACCTGACTTGCCAGAATGTATGTGCCTTTCTGTTTTCTTCAGTAGGATTTGACTTCCATTTTTTAAAGGATATCTTTGTGTGTAACTGTCTCCTTAACTCTGTTTATCAATGGTGTCATTTTTGGGGGGATCTCTTGGGGGTTTTTAATTTTTATTTGGAGTATATGTTTACTTTAAGCCTCTTTATGGTGCCATATAGTTTGCAGGCATTTCACTCCTGTGGCTGTTCCTTTTAAGTTCCATTGGAATAGCTTCCTCATGTTTGTATAGTTCCCCTTTCTGAAGTTAAATACTATGGTGGTGGATTTCTGTGGTATCCCTCCCCTGCCCCAGTTACTTAATTTAATTACATTATGGTTGCTATTAGTGGACCAGATCCTGTGCGCCACTTAGGACTAAATCAAGAATTGCCTCTCTCTTTGTGGTTTCTAGAAATTTTATCTCTGCATCCCATCCTGAGGTGGCATGTACCCAGTCAATATGGGGATAGTTGAAATCCCCCATTATTACTGGGTTTTCTGTTTATTCTAGCCTCTCTAATCTCCCTGGGCATTTCACAGTCACTGTCACCATCCTGGTCAGGTGGTCTGTAATATATCCCTACTGCTATATTCTTATTATTAGGGCATAGAATTACTATCCAAAGAGATTCTATGGTACAGTTTTACATTCAAGATTTTTATTCTATTTGACTCTATGCTTTTGTCATAAATAAACAGTTAGTTAAGGGTTAAGGTCTCTTTTACCTGTAAAGGGTTAACATGCAGTACCTGAGGAACACCTGACCAGAGGACCAATCAGGGACAAGATAATTTCAAATCTCTGTGGAGGGAAGCTTTTGTCTGTGTTTCTTTGTATGTCTCTGAGTGCTCTCTTTGGATCTAAGAGAGGCCAGACATGTCTCCAAGTTCTCCTAGAGTATTTCCTACTATCCAGTATAGTGAGTATTAGAAAGGCGAATTAGTCTTATAATTTGATTTCTACATTTGCAATTGTGTGTTTGCTGAAGGAAATTCTTTATTTCTGTTTGCTGTTACTTTGCTTTTACTGAGAAAGAAAGGGGGAGGGGGAATTCTCTCCAGGTTTATAGGTTAGACTCTGTGTATTGTTCCATCTTGGTATTACAGAGACAGTTTACTTTCTTTTTGTTCTTTTAATTCTTTTCTTTGGACTTGGTTAATTCCTTCTCTTGTGGAAATTCAGGGGAAGGGGAGGGGGGAAGAGTAAGTTCCTCCTGGGTTTGATTCAAGGAGTTTGAATCAAGGTATCTCTCTCCAGGACTAGGAAAGGGGAGGAGGAAGGCATCCCTCTGTAGTTGAATCCCAGTATCTCTCCTAGGAGAAGGGAGGAAGCAGGGGAGAATGGTTTACTTCTCCTAGGTGTAAGAACTCCATGGATTTGGGGCTCTTGGGATCCCCAAGGATTTTGGGGAAGGACTGTGTCCCAATACATGTACATTATTGGGTGGTGGCAGCTTTTACCAGATCTAAACTAGGATTTTAGTTTAGGGGAGTCCATGCAGGTCCCCATCTTGTGAACCCAAAAGCTCCAAGTGGAGGAGAAACCTATGACAGCTGTCTTCCACATATAGTACCACTCCTATACCAGTGCAACCTACTCAGTCGTTCTTATATATTGTGACAAAGTTCCTCCTCTGTCTTGGTGGGTCCTGCACTTATTGGCAGATTTGCTCACCTCAGTGATCTTCCCCACAGTCTGGGTCAACTTCTCCTGTGTCTGATCAGGAGTTGGGAGGTTTGGGGGGAACCCGGGCCCGCCCTCTACTCTGGGTTCCAGCCCAGGGCCCTGTGGATTGCAGCTGTCTATAGTGCCTCTTGTAACAGCTGCATGACAGCTACAATTCCCTGGGCTACTTCCCCATGGCCTCCTCCAAACACCTTCTTTATCCTCACCACAGGACCTTCCTCCTGGTGTCTGATAATGCTTGTACTCCTCAGTCCTCCAGCAGTACATCCTCTCACTCTCAGCTCCTTGTGCCTCTTGTTCCCAGCTCCTCACACGCACTTCCTCTCCTCTGGCCTGACTGGAGTGAGCTCCTTTTTAAACCCAGGTGCCTTGATTAGCCTGCCTTGATTGGCTGCAGGTGTTCTAATCAGCCTGTCTGCCTTAATTGGTTCTAGCAGGTTCCTGATTACTCTAGTGCAGCCCCTGCTCTGGTCACTCAGGGAACAGAAAACTACTCATCCAGTGACCAGTATATTTGCCCTCTACCCAGACTCCTGTACCCCACTGGTTTGGGTCTGTCACAATATATATTGTACCCCAGTATTACCGTGTCCTACTGATTATCATTGTTTCACCAAATTTCTGCCATGCCTATTATATCAATAGCCTCATTTAATACCAGGCACTCAAGTTCACCCATCTTAGTATTTATACTTGTAGCATTTGTATACCAGCACTTATAAAATTGTCAGTATTTAGTTGCCCGCCTTCATGTGATGTAATTGAATGAGACTCATTTTAGTTTTACTGTTTCTCTTCAGTTCCTATCTGTACTTTATCAATGTCTATCCTCTCCTCTTTACTAGGCTATAGAGCAGAGTTTCTCAACCCACGGGTCGGGACCCAAAATTGAGTGGCCAGAATATTTCAAAGGGCCACATGGCAGCTTTCGTGGCTCCTGTCCCACAGGGCTGGCTGGGCTCACCTCCCTGCTCCAGGCATTGCAGCCTCTGGGGTCCCAGTACCACTCAGGTTTGGCCCAGCTGTCATGATGAAGGGAGCCTGGTTAGGCCAAATTTGAGTGTGTGGCACTTCAACCCCATGAGCCAGGTCACAACTCCATTCACACAGATTTGGTTCAGTCAAGATGATGGGGCCAAACCTGAGCGGAGCTGCAACCCAGAAGATTGCAACATCCAGAGCAGAGAGCCAAGCCCAGCCAGCCTCACAGCACAAGAGCTGCAGGAGCCATCACTGTGGGGTGAGTGTCAGGCAGGACTCAATCCTCCCAGGGGGCAGGATGCGACTGAAACCACTCCAGAGCAGAGCCTTAATCAGGGTGGGGCAAGTGAGGCAGCCATCCAAGGCGCAAAGCCGTGGGGCTGGTTCAAGCTGGTGATGCCAAGTGGCTTGAGCCAACCCCGCATTGTGGGGCTCCATGGGGCCAGCCCCGCGTGGTGGAGCTCAGGGAGGAAGTGCCACCTCCGACTCACCTCAGTGGGACCCCCAAGCCTCTCTGGGTAGGGGGAAGGACAACGCTATCAAAAGTCTAGGGTGGGCATGGGACCCCGCATGCTCCCGCCATGCGTCGTCTCTGGTAAGGGATGCAAATATGCTTGTTTGCCCTGGATGTTGAAAATGCCTAGTTACGTCTCTGCCCCAGGGCCTCCACCCCCAGACTATTTACCGGGTCATGACAGACCATAAACATTTATAAATGGGTTGTAAGTTTGAAAAGGTTGAGAACCATGGATATAGAGTATCCCCCTTTAATAAATCCTCCCCTACCTAGGGGATGACTCTGTCTGAACTGTGTGGTACTCCACGCTTGTCAGCTTTCCCCCAGCCCTTAGTTTAAAAACTCCTCTACGACCTTCTTAATTTTACATGTCAGCAATCTGATTCCATTCGTTTTAGGTGGAGCCAATGCTTCCTGTATAGGCTCCTCCTTTCCCAAAAGGTTCCCCAGTTCCTAATAAACTTAAATCCCTCCTCTGAATACCATTATCTCATCCATGCATTGAGATGCTGCAGTTCTGCCAGTCTAACTGGCCCTGTGCGTGGAACTGGAAGCATTTCAAAGGTTGCACATGAAGGGGACCCTCTGTGCAAAGACCCCCCTCTTCTCTTGTGAAGGGGTGGGGTGCAGCTTCCTCTATGGCAAAACTTCCCCTTCATGCAGATCCAATGGAGGGCCCTGCTTCTTTGCATCTGCATGGAGGGGAGAGGATATGTATCAGGGGAAATGAGTGGGGATGTGGGAGGGAAAGGATGTGCTTAATTTCCTCCCTGACACACAGTGGAAATTAGTCAGAAGTGTTAGCAAAGACTGTCAAAAAATTTCTATGGCACCCCCTCCATGCTGGCAAGCCTCCCTTTGTGCCTTGCAAGTGTGGCTCCATTAGAGCTGTACTTTCAGGAAACCGGGGTAGAGCTTCTATGGACAGACAGGGCCTTCAGGCAGACGGCTTCATGCTCTCCACAGATTCCTATAGATATGAGATTTGTGGGTAAGATCTTTGCTTCCTTCCCCAGGGAGCTATTCTGGCAGGATAGAAGAATGGAGGGGAAACTCATGGCATTTCCTGGCCCTATGCAGAGGATGAATATGGCCCTTTATTTAAGGCTGGTAATTATTCTAGGAAATTATCTGGCACTTGAATTGGCAACCAGTTTCACCACTCTTATAACAGCGCGTTAAATATGCTGTTTCCGAGCAAGAAATATTCTTTGCCCGCTTGCTGATTTAGATCAGCTCTGATGTGTTAAATATTAAAATATTACCCATTTAAGAACTATTGTTACTTCTGTCTTTAAAGTTAAGGTAGGAGGCCTGAAATAGCTGCCAGATAATAAGGCAGGAAGAACTAAGCAAATACCAATTTTTTTCCTTCTAGACTTGCATTGTAAAACACAATGACTGCTGCTCCCATCATTAAATTTTGTCCTACATATTTTTAAACCACTATGTAAGTATCTTTGTGTAATGACCCTGGGTTGGAGGTGTGGAGGCGGAATGTATCTTTTAAAAAGATCAGTATAGATAAGACAGATTTTTTTTCATAGAAGTCTTGGAGAGATGATCAAAATTAATATATTTTAAGCCAAACTCTTTTCATTAATTTCACACCTTTAACAGCCATATCAGAACATGTTCATTTTATAGGAGTAATTCTCATTCTAAATTAATGGAATGTAGATCAGTGTTTCCATATTAAGAACTGGTTCTATCAAGGCTCATCTTGCCCATCAATAATAAATACTTGTCACCTAGGGGAGGTAAGAAGCCGTAGCAGCTAGCTAAGCTTTTCAGGTCTGACTGAAAATTAGACTAGAAGTCAAGATTCTCAGTTAGTCATTTGGGTCAATATTTGCCTATCCTCACCTTCGATTTTCATGCAGGGCATATAGTCAACTAGATACAGAAATGTGTTCACAATGTGACTCAAACTGCTGTCCTTTGACTTATACAGTTAATCAACAGTAACATTTTCTTCATTTATTGAAGAACTTTTTTACTCTGGAGCAAACTTGCATACACGCACTCTGTTTTAGTTCTGGCAAAACATGTAGTGTGGCTGTATTATAAATTCATCAGTCAGCTAGCATTCTGGATTCCCCAATAGCACACTGCATGATTGCTTTGGATACTTCTCAAGTCTTTTGATTGTTCCAGGTGTTATAGCTAAGGATTTTTGTTAGTTAAAACTTCTGCTGGGTACAATTGTTCATGGTATTCAAAATCAATTTTGAAAACACTTATGCTATTCTGGGAATGGTATTGAAATGCGTCTGTAATGCTGGACCATACTTAATCGGAGTAAAGTAGATGATTTCGGCATTCTTCCTCCGTGATGGTGTCCTTAGGAGGCCACAGAGAAGACAGAGGACCTAAGTTGTGTACATTTCTTTAGATGTTCCTGTCATATGAGGACTGAGTTTGGCAAGACAAAATAGTGTCGTGTTCTGATGCTGGTAGACCAGGTGCCAGTTCATGCCAAAGCCCCAGGACTATTCACTCGTGTATTAGTATAGATCAAAGTGATTTTTTAAATGTATAAGAGTGTATTTGGAGTTTAAACTTCATGAAAACTAATGGGATGTAACTAGCATTGTTTTCATTTATCTGTATGCCATTATAATGTACTAGCAAACATTTACATTGTGTTTACTCCTGTAACTAAATAACCCATCAAATTTGAAAGAAGCCTTGTGGAATGCAAACAAAGAACTTTAACAGAAAAGTGCTAATTGCAAAGCAAGTGGTCATTGTGTGTGATGATCGGAGGTCAAAGTCTCAAATTGCATTCCTCACTCTCTATCATTAAAGGAAAAACCCATGTGGGTAGTGACCCTGTCAGCTTGTTTTCTGTGAGAAGAAGCTATGAGTATGGATTGAGGGAAAGATCCTGCACCTCTGAACTGTTCGGATTCTAACAGGGTGGAATAGCTGAATGAGAAGATGGAGATCCTGGGTATTCTGGGTAGCCCTGAGAAACTTTTGAGAAACTGGCAGATTACTACATCTCTGCTACCATGTGGAATTATAGACTGTGACTCACTTGTAGATATATTTTACCTGCTTTAACCTCCCAATAACTCTCATTTCCTTTTCTTAGCTAATAAACCTTCAGTTAACTATCAGACTGGCTACCATCATTGTCTTTGGTACCAATTGATCTGGAGTAAATCACTGATCTCTTGGGACTGGGAGTAACCTGAATGTGTTGTGATTTTGTGTGTGTGTAAGTTACCTTTTATTACAAAGTTCAGTTTGTCTGAGTGGTAAGATAGACTGGAGAGCCTAAGGGGACTGCCTGTGACTCTATGGTAAGACTGGTACAGTGATCCAGGAATTCACATTCATTACCGGCTTGGTAAAAGCTAATTATAGAACACACCACCAGTTGGAGCTGTCTGCCCTGTTTTCTGACAATGTGCCCTGAGGTAGGCGCACTCAGTTGTGAGACACTCCAGCCAGCGTGACACATGTGTTGTGAAAAATAGGGCAGCAGCAGAATTTGAAGTAGATGGCCTGGGCCAAAATCGTCCCTGGTGTAAATGAGGAAAAACTTCACTGAAGTGCATGGATTTGCCTCAGGACTGAATTTGGACAAATGGAAACAATTATGAGAGTTCCTGATGCACTAGGAGACATGTGGCAGCACATATTTAATCCCAGTACTGTGGCTGTGGGGTTTATGAAGTGAGCTGTCAACTATGCACAAATGATAAGAACCCTCTCCTTAATGGTAAATAAACTTGCTCATATGTGCCTTGTCAAAAATTGTTCATCAAGTTATCTTGAGTTAGATGTCGGAAAATAACTTACCTCTGTGCCCTTCCCCTCCCTCATTTTTTCTTACCTGTGAAAGTTGCCATATGTATATGTCAACCAGTAAAATAATACAAACCCAGAAAATGACATCTTATAGCTCTGACAGACACGAACTGACAAGCATTGTTCCTTTTAGCGCTTCCGGCTGCAGTGATAGTGTCGCCAGTCAGCCTTTCTGAGCTCGTTCTTCTGTGTGTATATCACTGTTCAGTTAGAGCTTGATGATTTCACATCTTAAAAGAAAATTGCACCCATTTTTTCTTAGCACAGTAGTCTGGAAAGTCACATAGCAAGCACCACTTTTTCAGTGTCATCAGACTCTGAGATATCTAGGGCGTGTGGGCAATGCTTATTTTAGAAGATGAGTTTCTACAAGTGCTGGCACTGTACCCACTATACTGCTGAAAAAATATCATTTGTGACACTTAGTTTGCAGCCTATATACCAGGCTCCTTTATCTTCCATCCTTAAATATGCATGTATATCCCAGGAAACATTAGTTCAGTTACAGGGAATGAGGGAGTGTGTGTGTGGGGAGGGGCAGTGGTGGTTGTGGGGAGGAAGCTGGATGATGGACTGGAAGAATATATTTCTAGGTCCTCTGCAACACCTTATGAGAAAACATTGATGCATTACTTTATTGTTACAGAGACACAGTAATCTCTCTCTAAATTAATAAATATTTTAGTTTGTCCCCAGTCCAGGTGGATATGTTTTTCCCACAGGGACCCATCAAATAGAATAAATTATGGGCCTGCATAACCACTGAAAGCTCTAGGGACATAATCTTTGCTATAACTGTTGAAACGTAATGGTTTGGAAAAAACAACTGCTCACTGAAATTTCTTTTTTGTCTGATCACTAGGGCTGTCAAGCGATTTAAAAAAAATTGTGACTAATCGCACTGTTAATAGAATACTACTTATTTAAATATTTTTGGATGTTTTCTACATTTTCAAATATATTGATTTTCATTACAACACAGAATACAAAGTGTACAGTGCTCACTTTATATTTATTTTTTATTACAAGTATTTGCACTGTAAAAAAAACAAACCAAAAAAACACCCGTTACCTACCTTTTAGTAACTGGTGTTCTTATAGATGTGTTGCTCATGTCCATTCCATTTTAGGTGACTCACAAGCAATATCCACAGAGGTAGGCTTGGAGTTCACAGCTTAGCGGCTTGCAGTACTGCCCTACCAAAGCCAGCATCATCCCGGGCCTGCTCAGTCAGTGCATAGTGAGATGTAAAAGTGTGGACAGATGACCAGGTGGCTGCTCTACAGATGTCTCCACAGTCCTGTGGGAGGGCCTCCGTGAACTTATTAAGGGAGTCCCACAGGTTATAGTTATAATATCCCAGCAGAACCTGGTGGTTAGAGACCCTAAACTGTAAGCTGTCCATCGAATAAACCTTCCTGCCGAATAAGTAGAGTCTCTTGGCCTCCTTATTTTTCGGCATTGCTCTGGGGTGGCTTTGCCTGCCCCTTTCGTTCACCGTGGACACAACCAATGATGCTGCAGGGGGGGATGGGTACACAGATACTCGAAGCCCTTTGCAGGGACATGGTATTTTTTTCCACTTTCTTTGATATTGGCAGAATAGATGAGGGGGTTTGCCACACCGATTTGGCTATTTTGAGCACCCTTGGGTGGATGGGCAATGCAATTTTTGCTGGTGTGGGTAAGGAATGGTGTCCCTAGCCGCTGTTTGTCAGAGGGTGGAGATGGATGGCAGGAGAGAGATCACTTATGTGGTGGCCGAGATGACATTGAAGAGGTCATCTGCCTCCTCAGCTACCTCCTCAATCTGCAGGCCAAGCTTTTCAGCCACTCGTTTAAGGAGGGTCTGGTGCTCCTTAAAATCATCTGGGGGACTGCTGGTGTGCGAGGGTCTGGCCATTACAATTGTCCTCGTCGTCCCCGCACGAGGCATCACCTGAGGGATGGTGTCATCCCCTCCCTTGTTGGGGGAAGGCTCCCTCGGTGCCGGGGTATGGTGCGCGGGCTCTGCTTCCACCGCAGTGCTGCGTTCCAATTGCCGTACCAGTGGTACCTCTGCTGGTTTGTCCGAGAGAGGGCTGGGAGTACTAGACCAGAGTCACCAGCACCCCCCCCCCAAGTTCCAGTATGGCCACTGGGGGGGCCCACAGCCCCTGCTGCGTCGGCACCATGGCTGGAGCCGCCTCAGTCTCCCATGTAGGCAACAGGCTAAAGTCATGGTCCGACCACTGTCCCTCCAGTGACCACAAGGGGCCATTGAGGCTTGTGTCTGCCTACTGACCGTGGTAGGCGATCAATGAGGGCATGGGGAGTAGCATCGCCTGACAGAGGAACGGTACCAGGGTGAGCACAAACAACACTGAGATCGTGAACGAGCCCTCCAGGACAGAGACCAACAACGAGGAGACCTTCTGGGAGAGGGTGTTCAGTGTCTAGGTGACCTATGGCCAGATAGTCACCGGTACCAGCAGTATGGGGAGTGGCGTTGCGAGTCTGGAGTCCCTTGCCTTGTAGGTGGGGATCTCAATGGAGATCTAGGTCTTTTGGCCGACAAGCTAGGCTGCGGTGCCGGGTCCCGAGGTCGCAGAGCCTTGCTCATCGGCCAGACTTGTGCCTGTGATCCGGCGACCTGGGGTGTTCCGCCAGTCTATGCTGCAGCACCCTGGTGGCTTTCCCCTTCGGTGCTGCAAGCGGAGCTGTATTGGTAACCTGGCATGGCACTTCTGGAGCCGGTTGGCCTTGCTCCTTAGCTGCCGGGACCACTTCAGGCATTGAAGGCCCCATCACTAGCTGGGAGCCCCTTCCACTGCCTGGGGTGGGGGGCAGGTTCCTGGTGGGGCTGGTGAGTCTGACCTCTGCGATACCCCCATGAACCATGTAGTGGACATATGGCCTAACACAGGTCCTTTATCTGAGGCCCCTCTCTTCTTTGATGCCCAGGGGCTTTTTTTCTTCAGCCTCTTCTTCGGCATAGGTGAAATGGAACGGTGCCAGGCTGAAGTGCTGGGTGTGGGTGCCACGGTGGAGGGTTCCGATGCCGGATGAAGAGCAGCCTTCATCAGTAACACCCTCAAGCGGATATCCACTCTTTCTGGGTCCTCAGGGAAAATTTATTACAGATGCGGCACCTGTCTTTGCAATGGCCTTCCCCCAGACACTTAAAACAGCTATCGTGCAGATCACTGATAGGCATCGGCCTGCTGCATGATCCGCACCACTTGAAGCCGGGGGAGCGGGGCATTCCCCGCTCAGCGCAAAGTCCCAACTGGGACTCCATCGACTAACAAACACTATCAACTACCTACCTATGAAACTATGTAAAACAACAATGAAACCAGTCAATGGATAACTGCTACTGCTCTTGCAAAGCAAGACAAGGCACTCCAACCAACTATCACAGGTGGTAAGAAGGAACTGAGAGGGCACAGGGCCGGCGGCACCTGATATACTGCCTCATGGGAGTGCTACTCCAGAGGGCGCCATATATGGCCCTACAGATACCGCTATGGCAGAAATCTCCTTCAAGTGTGCACATGGGTGCGCACACACCTAAAATGGAATCATCATGAACAAGCACATGAAGAAGAATAGTATATTTCAATTCACCTAATACAAGTACTGTAGTGCAATCTCTTTATCATGGAAGTTGAACTTACAAATGTGGAATTATGTACCAAAAAAGCTGCATGGAAAAATGTCAAATTTTAGAGCCTGCAAGTCCACTCAGTCCTACTTCTTGTTCAGCAAATTGCTCAGACGAACAAGTTTGTTTACATTTGCAGGAGATAATGCTACCCACTTCTTGTTTACAATGTCACTGGAAAGTGAGAACAGGTGTTCTCATGGCACTGTTGTAGCCAGCGTTGCAAGATATTTACGTGCCAGATGCGCTAAAGAGTCCTATGTCCCTTCATGCTTCAACCACCATTCCAGGGGACATGCATCCACTGATGATGGGTTCTGCTCGATAACAATATAAAGCAGTGCGGACTGACTCATGTTCATTTTCATTATCTGAGTCAGATGCCACCAGCAGAAGGTTGATATACAGAACCCGAACCAGCACACAAAAAGATGGGAGTTGCCTTATCAAGTGCGTGTGGGGGAGTCATTACTGAAGCTGTACTACTGTATCTAGCAAAACTGAAAGTGCTATAACAAAAGAGTGAGTTTGGTTGAAGCAGCAGCAGGGATTACACTGATGAGAGAAAGGTCAGTGAATGCTGAACTTTATAAACTGTAAACTAAATCCTGTAGATCAATATTTCTCAACCTTTTTGATGCCGGGGACTGGCTTGCTGCCTTCCTAAACTGGTGTTGGGCAGATCTCGGGGACCGGTGCCAGTCCATGGACTGGTCATTGACAAACACTGCTGTAGATAATGTTGGTTCTTTTAGTTAGTCTACATCGCTACTTGAGCATGGTCTAAAGGGCACTGCTGTAAGACATTTTAAAGGGCATGTAACTCGTGCAAGTTTAATTTTGTTAATACTGTGCAGTTTAAGACATTTGCAACACTCCAAAATTCAAGAGTTGGGCTGACTGAATTTATTATTGTAGTAACATCCATCCCCCTTTTCTACATGCAAGTTGTGTATGGACTGATTATTCTACAAATGTATTCCTTGACCCTGATCCTGCAATGAGCTCTGGGTGGATGGATCCTTGTGCTTCTGTAGACTTCACTGCAGTATTGAGGACTTTCTTTGTAAATATTTGTGGACTAGCTTTCCTCTACCATAGGTGCTGACTCCATGGATGCTCCAGGGCTGGAGCACCCATGGAAAAAAAATAAGCGGGTGCTTAGCACCCACCGGCAGCCAAGCTCCCTCCCTCCCTGCAGCGCCTCCCGTCTACTGGTGGCCCTGCTGATCAACTCCTCCCCCTCTCTCCCAGCACCTCCCACCCCATGGATCAGCTGTTCCTTGGCGTGCAGGAGGCACTAGGAAGGATGGGAGGAGCGGGGACGGAGCGCACTTGGGAGAGGGGCTGGGAACGGGCAGGAGTGGGCCCTTGGAGGAAAGGGTAGAATGGGGGCAGAGCGGGGACGGAAAGGGATGGGGTGGGGGCTAGGAGAAAGGGATGGGGTGGGGGCAGGGTCTAGGGGTTTTCCGCGGGGAAAATTGGAAACCAGCACCACTGACTTCTACCACAAAAACTTCAGCACGTGGGTGTCCACAAACTGTTCGCTTTGACTTCATTATTTGTTAAGCCACATGGTGTTTCTGATCTGTAATCAGATGACATATTTTTAAAATAGGAAAAAAGACAAATAATGTGTGGTGAATAATGTATTTCCAGTATTAACTTTTTGATAAATTAATCACTTGTGCTAAACTTCACAAATTACAAAAGTTTTATGAACATTTTGAATACTCATGAACTAATAAATGATACAAATTAAAAACCAAAGTCACAAGTTGTATTTAATCAAGCTCCTTTTGCTGACAAAAATATTCATAGATCGTTCTATGTATGATTCTACCAACTCTACTCCAGAGTGTTACCAAAGATATTAGGTCAGCTCCAGAATTGTTCATGTTTCTATTAGGTATTGTGACAGGGTCAGGCCAGATTGCTACAAGAGAGTGGTCGAAGGTAGATACATTAGCTCCAGGTTAATCAGATCCCTTTTCCCTGGGGAAAATCAGATAACAGGGACTATTCCAGAACACTCAGGAACTTTCTAGAACTAATTAAGGCAGACAGACTAATTAGGACACCTGTAGCCAATTGGGAAGTTACTAGAATTAATTAAGGCTAATCAGGACACCTGGTATAAAAAGGCTCTCACTCCAGTTAGTGGTGTGTGTGTGTGTAAGGAGCTGGGAGTGAGAGGATATGCTGCTGGAGGACTGAGGAGTACAAGCGTTAACAGACATCAGGAGGAAGGTCCTGTGGTGAGGACAAAGAAGGTGTTGGGAGGAGGCCATGGGGAAGTAGCCCAGGGAATTGTAGCTGTTATGTAGCTGTTCCAGAAGGCACTCTAGACAGCTACAGTCCACAGGCCCTGGGCTGGAACCCAGGGTAGAGGTCAGGCCCAGGTTCTTCCTAAAACCTCCCAACTCCTGATCCAACACAGGAAGATCTCTTAGGCTAGCAAAATCTGCCAATAAGCGCAGGACCCACCAAGGTAGAGGAGGAACTTTGTCACAGTATTTATTTAAAAATGTACTAACATTAACTCCCAACAGCTAAAAACATTTCTTTCTAATATAGATCTTCTCCTCCCTTTAAATGAAGACAAATTGCTATAGATGACAAGATGGAATTTATCCTCTGAAGGAAATTAGTTATTTAGATTTATGTGCTTATTTCATACTTTAGGTTCATTACACATGAAAAACACAAACTTCAAAAAAGTAGATCCAATAAATCTTAAGTCTTCTTCCCTAGTGTGACAATCAGGGTCCAGAAACCCCAAGAGGAGAACAGAAGGTTTAAATCCCAAATATGATCAGTTGAACCAACTGATTTGCATACTGTATTATTATATTATAAAAGAATATCAGGAAAGGTCTTTTACAAAAGCTTGTAATATTCTGAACTTGATGGCTATTATGAGAGACTTGTATGTATGGAGACTTGTCTTTATGAATCTGTGTATTTATGTATATAGAACACTGTTCATAACCTCTACTACAACTTTAACTACACCTCCTCAGTTGCTAGGTAGTGCTCATGTTTCTTGTCCTTGTTGAAATCTTTCAGCTCTGTACAAATCTTTGACCTGTTTGGTTTTATTCTAATAACTGAATTATTAACATAGTCAGTATCTGAATTTGCTCAATAGCGTCTATGGTCAAGTAGAGCTTTTTCTTTATCTCTCAGTTCTATGAGACTTTACATTATCTACATATTTTGGTGCCACACTAAGATCTATATCTGTGTGATATATTACTGTATATCCTTAATTCATCCTAATTATTTAAACTCCTTATCAAATCCTTTAAGAAATTCTTTTGCATTTTTGTTCAGTAGACAAGTTATGCACTCATTTTATCACCTGCATTTGCAGATTACTCTTCAGCTCAAGCACACATGGGACTTCCTGTTTCAATATTTCAAACTGAGTGGTATGTGTCCTTATATAGACATGCGGATAATTGGACTCCTCAGACAAGACAGACACTCGACCACAGTACCTGCAACATGTACAAGAGCACCACTCACAGCTACCTGCACTTGGGACTGACATGTTAGGAGGGTTAACAGAACAACTAGAGTCATGCCAATAGACTGTGAGTGGTTGTGTTAAGTGACCAAAAAGGGGGAGGAGGGAAGTTTATGGCATCCTCTGTAGATGGTTCTGGATCAGGGCCGGCTTTATTAACTGTGCGGCCCAATTTGAATACCTGGCGACGGTCCGGAGCTTCGGTGGCACTTCGGTGGCAGGGGATCTGCTCCAGGTCTTCCATGGCACCGAAGGATCCCCTGCCACTGAAATGCCACCGAAGCCCCAGACCACCGCCGTGTAAGTTTAAAAAAAAAAAATTAAAAAGGTGCCTAAGGTGCCGGGCCCTGGCACGGGGCCCGATTCCAGGGAATTGGGCAAATCAGCCTAAAGCCAGCCCTGCTTTGGATATATATATTAAAAATCTAGCCATATTTGTATTAATTTAGTGTAACTTGTTCTAGCATTTTTGTGTTCATAATTTCTATTGTTTGTATAAGAACGGCCATACTGGGTCAGACAAAAGGTCCATCAGGCCCAGTATCTTGTCTTCCGACAGTGGCCAATGCCAGGTGTCCCAGAGGGAGTGAACCTAACAGGTAATAATCAAGTGATCTCTCTCCTGCCATCCATCTCCATCCTCTGACAAACAGAGGCTAGGGACACCATTCCTTACCCATCCTGGCTAATAGCCATTAATGGACTTAACCTCCATGAATTTATCTAGTATAAAGTTTATTGGAGTTATTTGATAACTCGAGAACTGTGTACTTATTTATGAAGGGGGTATGGTAACCACTGTTAAGGTGGATTATCCATCATTTCCCAGGAGGCACCACTATTACAGTAGCAGTCTGAGTAATCCAGATCACGGTGGGGAGGATTGTCATAAATTCAGCAGGGAGACGTACACTGGCAGAATGACCCAGGACACAGAGCACATTCCCAACCATCTGAGTTTGTACCCTCAGAGGCACCCTGTGGGTGTGGGGACGGGTTACACAAATCTGTCTTGCTGGGAATAACACAGGCCTGGTCTACACTACGCGTTTAAACCGATTTTAGGACCGTTAAACCGATTTAACGCCGCACCCGTCCACACTGAGGCCCTTTATATCGATATAAAGGACTCTTTAAACCGGTTTCTGTACTCCTCCCTAATGAGAGGAGTAGCGCTAATATCGGTATTACCATATCGGATTAGGGTTAGTGTGGCCGCAAATCGACGGTATTGGCCTCTGGGCAGTATCCCACAGTGCACCACTGTGACCGCTCTGGACAGCAATCTGAACTCGGATGCAGTGGCCAGGTAGACAGGAAAAGCCCCACGAACTTTTGAATATCATTTCCTGTTTGCCCAGCGTGGAACTCCGATCAGCACGGGTGGCGATGCAGTCCCAAATCCAAATCCAAAAAGAGCTCCTGCATGACCATACGGATGTGATCGCTGTATGGGCAGAGAAATCTGTTCTATCACAGCTCCGTTACAGAAGATGAAATTCCAAAGCATTTTTTAAAAATCTCCAGACAGAGGCCACAGCAGGGACTCAGCACACTGCTGCGTGACAAGCGTAACGGAAAGCCAAAGAATCAAATGGACGCTCATGGAGGGAGGGAGGGAGGGAGGGGGGACTGAGGACTCAAGCTATCCCACAGTTCTGCGGTCTCCGAAAAGCATTTGCATTCTTGGCTGAGCTCCCAATACCTGTAGGGTCAAACACATTGTCCGGGGTGGTTCAGGGCATAGCTCGTCAATTTACCCCCCACCCCCACCCCCAGAAGTAAAAGGGAAAAAAATCGTCTCTTGACTCTTTTAAATGTCACCCTATGTCTACTGAATGCTGCTGGTAGACGCGATGCTGCGGCAGTGAACTGCAGCATCCTTGCCCCCGCTCCTTGGTGGCTGATGGTACAATATGAATGATATCCATCAGCAGCAGCCTTGTGGCAGATGGTACAGTACAGAAGGACTGGTATCCATCAGTAGATGGTACAGAACGGCTGGTAACTGTCTTCATCATAGCCACAGGGGGCTGAGCTCCATCAGCCCCCGCCCTTCATGTGTAAAGAAAAGATTCTGTACTGCCTGGACTATCATAGCAGCGGGATGCTGGGCTCCTCTCCCCCACACTGCTTAATGTCCTGTCTGGACTATCATAGCAGCTGGAGGCTGCCTTCCCCTCATTTTATCTCACTAACAAGTCACTGTTTCTTATTCCTGCATTCTTTATTACTTCATCACACAAATGGGGGGACACTGCAACAGTAGCCCAGGAAGGCTGGGGGAGGAGGGAAGCAACAGGTGGGGTTGTTGCAGGGGCACCCCCCGTGAATGGCATGTAGCTCATCATTTCAGGGGGATCTGACACGGAGCGGCTGTGCTCTCTGGTTCTCTGATACACTGGTTCTCTAGTACACTTGCCCCATATTCTAGGCAGGACTGATTCTATTTTTAGATACCATAAAGGAGGGATTGACTCTGGGAGTCATTCCCATTTTTGTCTTTTGCGCCTCCGGCCGACCTCAGCCAGGGGCACCCATGACAGCAGCAGAGAGTACAGTACAGAAGGACTGGTAACCGTCATCTCATTGCCAATTTACAATGGCAGCAGACGGTACAGAATGGCTGATAACCGTCTCTGCTATCATGCAAAAGCAAATGAATGCTGCTGTGTAGCGCTGCTGAATCGCCTATGTCAGCGGCATCTAGTACACATACGGTGACAGTGACAAAAGGCAAAACAGGCTCCATGGTTGCCATGCTATGGCGTCTGCCAGGGCAATCCAGGGAAAAAGGGCGCAAAATGATTGTCTGCCGTTGCTTTCCCAGAGGAAGGAGTGACTGACGACATTTACCCAGAACCACCCGCGACAATGATTTTTGCCCCATCAGGCACTGGGATCTCAACCCAGAATTCCAAGGGGCGGGGGAGACTGCGGGAACTATGGGATAGCTACGGAATAGCTACCCACAGTGCAACGCTCCAGAAATCGATGCTAGCCTTGGGCCGTGGACGCACACCACCGAATTAATGTGCTTAGTGTGGCCGCGTGCACTCAACTTTATACAATCTGTTTTACTAAACCGGTTTATGTAAAATCGGAATAATCCCGTAGTGTAGACGTACCCACAGTGAAGACAGGAAACTGTTCAGCAAGGAGACAGATGCAGGTCTCCACCCAACAGAGGTGATGACAAGGGGAGCCGGAAGCCTAGACTGGGTGCCCTTCCTGGACCACTGAGGGGAAATACAGGTGTCGTTGTCCTGAACTGTGACAATCTGCACCACGTTTTCTGAGAATCTGCCCATGGTTTGATGTCTCTTCATTCCCTGAGTGCCTGCGGGTAACCACTCTAGTGGTTGGAGCACTATCTAACTCCAGTTTTGAAGAGGGAACAACAGACTTTCACAGGAAGAGTTTCTGATTCATACTCATCTGTCATAGGTTTCTCCAGTAAAAACCTTTTTTTGCCTCTGGGCTCTTTGAATGCATCAGCAAAAAGATTTGTGTAACTCCCCACAGCACCTCTGAAGGTAGAAACTCAAGAGGTATGGGGTGTTCTCTGCCTCCTGAGGTCCTAGGTCATTTTGCTCATGTGAGACAGAGGAGTCTATTTTCCATATTTCTTAATTTCAAAGAAGGGAGGTTGGCATCCTATTCTGGACCTCAGGTGGCTCAACAAGTTTATTCACTGCATCAAGTTCTGATCATTGAAAGAGGCAGGCTTTCCACATACTATTTTCCATAAGAACAGAAGAATGACTTTGGGTATAAACTTTGGGCAAAATCTTAAAGTAGTTTCAGACTTTCACCTGAACCATTATATACATTTACCAGTGATTTTTTTCCCCTCTAAGCCCCATTCATCTTCTGGTGAGGCAAAACTCTCTACTTGAGATGTTCCGAGAGCTCTTTCTTATTCCTTAATTGAAACCGTTGTGCACATCACTCAGACTTTTTTGTAGCTTTTGGAATTAAGTCTAGAGGTCAGCCATTTCCACACAAAGACTTTGTAATAGATCTCAGATTGCATTAGGATCTTATATGAACAAATTGGCTCCCCCCACTCTCAAATCTCACTAGTAGCTGAAAGCCTGTGCTGTGGCACAGGTGCAATTCACATACACCGGCATGTAAAAAAGCTGAAAATGGTTGAGAACTTAAAAATTGGGTGGTAACAGACCATGAGTCCTAGTGATGACTGAACCTGCTAATATTCTAAACAAAAAAGAGCTCTCAGCCATGCTTGTAGCTGTTTCTGACACTTCATACTGACTCAACAGACATTCTAGGCTTCAAAGTGATGTTTGGAATTATTGTGTGATGGTTGTATTGATTTGTGTGGGGATTGTGTTGTTCTGGGAGAGTTGTGTTCATTTATGTAGGTAGCGAATGAGGGGTGTGTGCTGCTCTGAGAGACTGTGTGTTTGAGGTTATTGCGTGTGCTGGTTGTGTTGTTTTTGGCAGTTTTGAAGAACTGTGGCAGCTGGGTCAAGCATTCCACCATCTATGCAGGCTCTTTCAATGAAGTTGTTGCATGCAAATTAGCTGTAGAGTAAGTGTAGTGATTGGTTGAGATACCTCTGATATCACAATGGTCTAAGATTCTTGGCATGGTGTTGATACATGCCTTGCTGTTGCATGGGTGTAATTTGTAAAGTCAAAATGGACAAGAACTTAAAAATTGAATGGTAACAGATCATGCAATCCAGTTAAAATTGAACCTAAACAAAAAGAGCTCTCAGCCACACTTGTAGTTGTTTCCATCACTTCACAGTGACCCAGACATTCTAGGCTTCAGCATGACACAGAGAATGACCATCCCAGACTCTTATTATATAGATGAGTAGCTAAAAGTCTGTGCTGTCACAGGGGTGTGCCACCAATAAAATTGTTGCATGCAAATTAGCTGTAGAGTAAGGAAGGTGATTGGTTGAGTCACCTCTGATCTCACTATGGTCTAGGACAGGGTCTCTCAGACCATGGAGAGTTGTGTAGATTTGTGTGGGTGGCAATTGGGAGCACAGATTTGGGGATTATAGTGGGTTATTTAGATATTCTTTCCACATGGATCCCACAACGCACCCTCCTTTCTCACTGCTATGGAGTCCTGTTGTTCTGGATTGTGTGTGGCAAAGTAGCTGAATGGCAGTGTGAACAGCCCCCAAAACCACTGCTGGTTAAAAGATTCCAATCTCATATGGATTGGGTGCATGCACACCAAGAATGGGATCTATGTGGACTGAACATCTCGAAGAACCAGAGTTACTTTGAGGTAAGTAATTGTTCTTTGTACATTTATGTTGTAAAAAAACTCCAGTGAACTTTGCATCATCCATCCTCCTCATCAGAGGTTTGTCCAGCAGCTGTACTTTCATGAATGTATTTTTTGTTCTTAATTTACAATATGTCCTGTGAATGATAAAGGGTTTGCTTTTATTGCATTCATGGAAGTGCACCCCTTGTCATGAACACGTTTTTGCAATGTGTTGTGATTATTGCCACATTTATCATTAACAAATCTTGTCTCTGCAGTTTTATTTACCTTTGAATTCTCTCCTTTGCTTTAGGAGGTGGAATTGTCTTGGCTGGTGTAGGAAAATGCAGAGGCTCCAACAATCTGTGCAAACTGAGAGCCCATTTCTCTTGCATAGCAAGGGTACATGTGTTGGGAGCACTTGTGGCCGATATACTCTTCTTTGGCTTTTTAGAAGGTCTCTTCTTGACCTTTTGCTAGCTCTATTTGGCCTGTTCTGGAGGAGGGGAAAGGAGCTTGGCAAATGGGCCTGTTTGAGGAATACCACCTCCCTTCCCAAATTTCATCTCATAGATGAAAGACAGGGGAGAGGGAAGGAATACTACAATGCTGCCCCAAAAAGCTGAAATAGTAGCATGTGAGGCTGGAGAGCTGAGCTGCTACTACATTGTTTGTCTGACAAGAAGCAGAGAAGCTGGAATAAAGGCAGAAAGGGTGTGCGCAAACTCTGGAATTTTGAGTACAAGTCTGCTCAGGTACTTGCAGGAAGAGAAGCACAACATAAAATGTCTACATTGTTGGCAGAGGTTGTGATTCAGAAATATGTGTTGTGCACATTCTGTCACAAAAAAAGTCTTATTCCTGATCAGAGAAAACAAACATATTTAAAAATTCATATATACATTTACCACAGCATAGTATGTGCCAGCCTCTTCATCTTTTAGACCCGGGTCTGTAGCAGCCATGTGGGACAAACAATATTGTCACTGATAGTGATGCCATCATTTTAGTGCAACCAAAATAATATTTTAGCAAGAGGGGAAAGTAGGCTTAAGGCTGCTTGAGCACCATTTGTTGAATTGCTTTAAATTTGCTACGTTTTTCTTAGCTTTAGCACTGCCATCTGGTGCTTTTACTTGGAATTGCAAGCTATTTCAACCACAGAGATCATTTTTCCGAATTTCATAGATAATGTACCTTCCTGCCAGGTTTGAAGTACACACAGCTTCTTTTCCTAAGATTGTTGCAGAATTGAAGAATGCAACTTGCAAAATCACCAGTAAGTCTCACAGAGGCAGGTTGCCCTGCTGCTGTGGCCAACTCGTCTCTGGCATCTACTCACTTCGTGTATTCTTTGAGACTCCAAACTCTAGTATCAATAGTAGCTGCATAACACTGATTGCATATAATCCTCCATGTAGACAAGCACTATCTTCTGCGTGATCCAATTCATTGAGCTTTCCTCAAAAGCAAAATATCATGAATATCAGAATCTGATGCTTGGAGTCACTTTTGTCAGCTCTCATGCTTCATAGTTTCTTTTCATTGCTTACATATCCCCCTCTCTATCTTTGTTCTGGTACTCCTTACATTCCTACTTTGCTTCAAAATCAGCAGCCCAAGTAGAGTAATCTAGTTCAGTGATACAATCCAATGAGCCCAGCACTTCAGCTCTTTCCCAGCAATCTGTAACCTGTTCTGATCATTCAGCCAGTTATCTTAGTGTCTTCATTAAATTTCGTTACAGAGATTAATATTAGTTAGTTACTAATAGTCCAATCTTTACCCTAGACTTCCACATGGGAGTCTCTCTTTTGAAGCTAAAACCTCCAAAAGTCCATATCTTTCTTAGTCAAATATAAGAACATAAGAACAGCCACACTGGGTCAGACCAAAGGTCCATTTAGCCCAGTATCCTGTCTTCCAACAGTGGCCAATGCCAGGTGCCCCAGAGGGGATGAACAGAACAGGTAATCATCAAGTGATCCATCCTCTGTCACCCATTCCCAGCTTCTGGCAAACAGAGGCTAGGGACATCATCCCTGCCTATCCTGGCTAATAGCCATTGATGGACCTATACTCCATTAACTTATCTAGTTCTTTTTTTAACCTTCTTATAGTCTTTGCCTTCCCAACATCCTCTGGCAAGAAGTCCCATGGGTTGATTGTGCGTTATGTGAAAAAATACTTCCTTTTGTTTGTTTTAAATCTGCCGCCTAATTTCATTTGGTGACTCCTACTTCTTGTGTTATGAGAAGGAGTAAACAACACATCCTTATTTACTTTCTTCACACCAGTCATGATTTTATAGACTTCTGTCATATTCCCCTTACTTGTCTCTTTTCCAGGCTGAAAAGTCTCAGTCTTATTAATCTCTCCTCCTATGGAAGCCGTTCCATACCCCTAATCATTTTTCTTGCCCTTTTCCAATTCCAATATATCTTTTTTGAGATGGGGCGACCACATCTGCATGCAGTATTCAAGATGTGGGCGTACCATGGATTTATAGAGGCAATATTTTCTTAATGATTCCCAACATTCTGCTCGCTTTTTTGACTGCCACTGCACATTGAGTGGATGTTTCCAGAGAAATCTTGGAGTCACTGTGGATAGTTCTTTCTTGAGTGGTAACAGCTAATTTAGACCCTGTAACAGGCCGGTGTGGCTCCCCTCCTTCCCAGGGAGGGTTGAGCCCCGGATGCCGGAAGGGGCGGGGCTACAGAGCAGTGAGCCCGCCCCTCAGAGGGTCAGGCGGCGACCCGGAAGCATAAAAGCCGGCCATCAAAGCTCAGTCAGGCCCCAGCCACCATCGGGAGCAGACCGGCCCGAGAGGGCTCGGGACTGGGAAGCCGCTGCGGCCCAGAGCAGTTGCCCGGACTGGCCGGAGCTTCCCCTCGCTCGCTACTGGGAGGACCCGCCGGAGCTTCCCCAGGCCACCTACCAAGAGGAGCCGCCGGGGACCTCCCCTCTCCCTTGTTGATACCCCGAGGAACCCCCGGGGCAGAACTGGCCGGACTTCCCCAAGGAACTGCCGGATCTACCCCCCAGCCCGGGCTGTGAGGAGCCCATGTTGTTGGACTTCCCGGGAGCGGACGCCACGGACCAGGTAGGCCCAGAGGGGGAAATTGGAAGTGGCCCGGGGGCAGCCGACCTCAGTCAGGCTGCAGATCAAACAATGCCCATGTCAGTGTGTTGCGGCCAGGATCCCCACTGACCGTCAGCGGTGGTAGCCGCTGCCTAGGGCCCTGGGCCGGGACGCAGTGGAGTGGGTGGGCCTGCGTCCACCCTGCCACCCCACTCACGGGTGGCAGTCTTCCCCCTCACCTCAGTGCTCAGCTCCTGCACCCAAGGGCCTGAGCCACTTTGTACTGTTTGCTGCTCAGCCCCTGCACCCAAGGGCCTGAGCCACTTTGTACTGTTTGCTGCTCAGCCCCTGCACCAAAGGGCCTGAGCCACTTTGTACTGTTTGCTGCTCAGCCCCTGCACCCAAGGGCCTGAGCCTTCCCGAACTGTTTATATTGTTGCTCAGCCTTGCAGCAGAAGGCCTGAGCCCAAACTGTCTTTTTGTTACTGTTGCTCAGCCTTGAAGAAACAGGGCAGGAACTGAGTAAGAACCACAGGCCGGTGTGGCTCCCCTCCTCCCCAGGGAGGGTTGAGCCCCGGACCCAGACGTTTACAGACCCCATCATTTTATATGTATAGTTGGGATTATGTTTTCCAATGTGCATGACTTTCCATTTATCAACATTGAATTTCATCTTCCATTTTAATGCAGTCACCCAGTTTTGTGAGATCCTTTTGTAGCTCTTTGCAGTCTGCTTGGGGCTTAACTATCTTGAGTAGTTTTGTGTCATCTGCAAATTTTGCCACCTCACTGTTTACTCCTTTTTCCAGATCATTTATGAATATGTTGAATAGTACTATTCCCAGTACGGACCCCTGGCGGACACCACTATTTACCACTCTTCCATCTGAAAACTGACCATTTATTCCTGTCCTTTGTTTCCTAACTTTTAACCAGTTACCAGTCCATGAGAGGCCCTTCCCTCTTATCCCATGACAGCTTACTTTGCTTAAGAGCCTTTGGTGAGGGACCTTGTCACAGGATTTCTGAAAATTTAACTACACTATAGCCACTGGATCCCCCTCAGAGAATTCTAGTAGATCGATGAGGCATGATTTCCCTTTACAAAAACCATGTTGACTCTTCCCCCAAAAATTATGTTAATCTATATGTCTGACAGTTTAGTTCTTTAATATAGTTTCAACAATTTGCCCAGTACTGAAGTCAGGTTTACCGGCCTATACTTGTCAGGGTCACCTCTGGAGCCCTTTTAAAAAATTGGTGTCGCATTATCTATCCTCCAATCATTTGGTACAGAAGCTGATTTAAATGATAGGTTACAAACTATAGTTAGTAGTTCTGTAATTTCACATTTGAGCTCCTCAGAACTCTTGAGTGAATACTATCTGGTCCTGGTGACTTATTACAGCTTAGTTTATCAATTTGTTTCAAAACCTCCTCTACTGACACCTCAATCTGGGACAGTTCCTCAGATTTGTCACCTAAAAAGAATGGTTCAGGTTTGGGATGTTCTTTCACATCATCAGCCGTGAAGACCAATGCAAAGACCTCATTTAGTTTCTCTGCAATGGCCTTATCGTCCTTGAGTGCTCCTTTAGCATCTCGATCGTCCAGTGGCCCCACTGGATGTTTAGCAGGCTTCCTGCCTCTTAGTACTTAAAAATGTTTTTTGCTATTACATTTTGAGTCTTTGGCTAACTATTCTTCAATTTCTTTTTTAGCCTTCCTAATTATATTTTTACACTTCATTTGCCAGAGTTTATGCTCCTTTCTATTTTCCTCAATAGGATTTAACTTTCACTTTTTAAAGGATGCTTTTTTGCCTCTAACTGCTTCTTTTACTTTGTTGTTTTACCATGGTGGCATTTTTTGGTTCTCTTACTATGTTTTTAAATTTGGGGTATACATTTAAGTTGAGCCTCTATTGTGGTGTCTTTAAAAAGTTTCCATGCAGCTTGAAGGGATTTCACTTTTGGCACTGTACCTTTTAATTTCTGTCTAACTTCTCATTTTTGTGTAGTTCCCCTTTCTGAAATTAAATGCTACAGTGTTGGGCTGCTGTGGTATTTTCCCTGCTACAGGGATGTTAAATTTATTTATATTATGGTCACTATTACCAAGCGGTCCAGCTATATTCATCTCTTGGACCAGATCCTGTGCTGCACTTAGGACTAAATCAAGAATTGCCTCTCCTCTTGTGGGTTCCAGGACTAGCTGCTTCAAGAGGCAGTCATTTAGGGTGTCAAGAAACTTGATCTCTGCATCCCGTCCTGAGGTGACATGTATCCAGTCAATGTGGGGTTAGTTAAAATCCCCCATTATTACTGAGGTTTTTTTATTTTTATAGCCTCTCTAATCTCCCTGAGCATTTTACTGTCACTATCACCATCCTGGTCAGGTGGTCGATAATATATCCCTACTGTTATATTCTTACTATTAGAGCATGGAATTACTATCCATAGAGATTCTGTGGGACAGTTTGGTTCATTTCAAATTTTTACTTCATTTGATTCTACGCTTTCTTTCACATAATACCACTCCCCCACCAACGTGACCTGTTTTCATCAACTGGGAAAACTGATCATTATTTTTATTTGATTATTTGTATGGTACTGAAAGTATAAAGACTCGGGTCTCTTCAATGTAAGGAAACATAATAAACAATACTATCTTATAAAGCAATTAAAAATATAATTTTTCTCAGTGTGGTTGGAGTATACCGGATTGTGGTCTGTTCGGTTCTATCTGTTTTTCTTAGTAGTAAAGGTTATCAGAACTGCCTTGTATGAGACAAGATACTGACAAGAGTGGTCAAGTCATTTTATTAAGCACTCTTACTACATTTGATTGGAGTATCTTTGTGACATCCCCAGCGGTTCTCAACCAGGGAGAGCTGGTTTCAGGGGGCTGAATGTTTTACAATGCAATGATCGCTAATTCCAGCTTGTGTGTTCATTTTATTTGATTTAGGATGCTTTGTATTTTTTCTTGTACAGATTTGAATCCATTCCAGATATACTATTTGCTTGGTTATTGACTTTAGGTCATTTTAATGAACTATTTCTGTATGTTAGGAGCTTTGTGGTATTTTCACATCTCTACAAAAATATCTCACTACAAATATAGACTTACATATTTACCGATTATTCTTTATATTCAGCATTTTATTCTAATACTCTTTCTTCCTTTCTCCAAGGCTCAGAAAGATTGACAGAGAGCCTGTGTTAGAAAATGGTGTGACTAGAGCTGGTTGAAACTCAAATTTTCCCTTCCATGGGCAATTTTGACACTCCAAAATGTCCTTGTTGTCCCAACACTCTCAAATTGTGTGTGTGTGTGTGTGTGTGTGTGTGCACGCGCACACGTGCCATCCTGAATTTAGTGGTGTCCTCTGTGGGTGCATGGAGCACCTTTCGGGATTAGGGTCCTATTGAGGGATAGCTTAGTTGAAGTGTTTTGAAAATGGTGAGGTTGTATACATATTACTAACTAACCCAAACAACAAATGGGTTACAACATATTATACAGAATTAATTATTGGGTGGTTTGTTAAACCATTTGGGACAGATTCTCCACTCACCTGAGCTCCACTTGCACATAGTAGAGATCGGAGCAGGTGTCAGGGAGCAGTTCCAGCTGTCTGATCCTGAGACATTTGGCATTTAACAAGAGTTAGAGCTGCAGGATCCTGTAGGGACCTAATGCCAGTGGAGGATTTGGTTAAGCAGGGCACTGCTCCACTACCTACCGCCACCTTGCCTTTTCCCACACCAGAAGTATATGTGGGAGGTGGGGGGAGAGGAGAAGGTGGGGCAGAAGGAAGAAAAGCTGCCTCTGCCAGCTTTTTACTGGTAGATAGTATCCATGGATAGGGGGAATCTTCCACTGACCATCTCCAGCTGCTTTAATTCCTCTTTGCATTACTTATATGATGCAAAGTGGATTTAGCAGACCAGAGAATCTGGGCCTCAGGATTTGCTTAAGAACAAGAATGCCTAGTTTCACTGATTCCTTTTTAAGGCCAAAGGGACCATTATGATCATTGAGACTGACCTCTTGCATAACACAGGCCAAAGAATCTCACCCAGTAGTTTCTACATCAAGCCCATGTCTCCTGGTTGAGCCGTAGCAATACTTTAAAAAAGACGTCCAGTTTTGATTTAGACTTCAAGAGATTGAGAAAGTGTCACATCTCTAGGTAAGTTGTTCCAATAGTTCATTACCGTTGCTGTTATAAAATGTTATGCCTTATTTCTAGTCTGAATTTATCTATCTTCACCTTCCAATGAGATACATTTTTCTATAGACTAAAGAGCTGTCTACTATCGAATGATCAAGTACCCTGTAGTCTGTACTTGTAGTCTGTGATCAAGTCACCTCTTAACCTACTATTGGCTAAATTAAATTTCCTTGTAAGTCACTGTAGATATTCTAAAAATATGTATGGGGTTCCAGCCCTCCTTGGTGTGTGGGGCTCTCAGGGTTTAGGACTGGGAGCTCCAGCCTCTCTCGGGGCTCAGGGCTTCAGCTGCTCTTGGGGCTCACACCTCCCGTCGCCGCCTGGGAAACTGTGGACTGGGGCTTTTGGGGCTTGTACAATGTTGTTCTGCTGCCTCCGGAGCTGCGGGCTGGGGCTTCTTTTCCCCACTGCTGCCCACGGAGCTGTGGGCTAATGCTTCAGCCCTCTCTACCGCCAATGCCTCCTACCCCACCCCAGCCACAGGTATGCGCTTAACGCGTTAAAAAAATTAACACTTTAATTTTGCTTTCAGTTAGTCACAGGCGTTAACTGCAATTAATTTGCAGCCCTAATTATTATTATTTATTGTTTATATTATGGTAGAACTAGAGGCCAACCAAGAATGTGGCTTCAATGGTTAATAGGCATTGTACAAACACAGTGTAAGACAAACATAGGCAAGATAAAAAGACAATCATAGAGTAAGTGTCCTGAAGATTTTACTAGCTAAATAGACACAACAAAGATTTATTACGAATTTGTGGCCTGATTCTGCATCCCTTAATTACTTTGGGCAGAAGGAGTTAGCTGATTTAAGTTGTCATAGCTACATGGAAGTCAGTGGAACTATGACAATTTGAACCTGTTGAGGATCTGACCCATCAGTATTACTACATGTAAAAATCAGGTTGAAGGATTAGGCCTTTGGTTATCGGAAAAATAATAAATCATGGTCCCAATAATGTAAGAGACTTGATTCTTCTGGAAATCTTGTCCCTCTCTTAGCTTCTGTGAAGTCTTGTCCTCCTATGTCTTCTCCTGGTTCTCCTCCTACCTTTGTGATAGCTCCTTCACCATGTCCTTTGGAGGATCATCCTCAACCCCACTCCATCATTCTGTGGGGGTTCCACAGGGCTCTGGCCTTGATCCCCTTCTCTTCTCCCTCTACACCTTATTTCTGGATAATCTTATCCACAAACACAAATTCAGTTACAGTCTGTATGTAGATAACTGACAGATCTACCTTTCTGCTCCAGACCTGACTCCTTCTGCCCAAACTAATGTCTCAGGGCAAGTCTACACTACAAAATTAAATTGACCTACACTGACAATGTGTCGACCTAACTCCATCGACTTTAGCACTATGCCTCTCACAGAGGTGGAGTTATTAAGTCGGTGTAGTGGGCAAGTTACATTGGTGGGAGCTGTATTTTAGTGTAGACGCTTACACTATTTACATCAACCTAACTCTGTAGTGTAGACCAGGCCTCAGATTGTCTCTTTGACATCTCCTTGTGGATGTCTGTCAGCTCAAGCTTAGCAAACCAAGATCTTAATTTTCCTCCCAATCTCTCCACACTACATCCTCTCCCAGTCCCTGTACATAAGAGCACTGTCCTGCTTGTCACTTAGGCCTGTAACCTGGTTGCCATCTTAGACATAGACCTCTCTCTATGTCCTCACACCCAAGCTATGTATTAGTCTTGCAGATTCTTTCTGCATCACATCTCTAAGATACAGCCTTTCTGATCCATCCACAAAGCTAAAACTCTTGTCTTGGCTATCATCATCTTATATCTTGATTTACTACAATATTATTTTCTCTGGCCTTGACAAATGCAGCCTTGTCCTGCTCATATATATTCAGAATGCTGCTGAAAAGATCGTTTTCCTAGCCTGTTGCTTTGACCATGGCACACCTCTCTTTGCATCCCTCCACTGGCTCCTCTTTCTCTATCACATCAAAAATAAGCTACTTGTCTTCACTTTTAAGGCCCTTCATGACCTATCCCTACCCTATCTCTCATCTCTCACTCACTATCAAGATGTTGACTCCAGCCTCCAGTTGGCCCTTGATGCCAGCCTTCATTGCCCTTTTAAAATTTTTGAACAAGCAACTTCATAGTTTCTCCTGTGCTGCCCCTCATACTTGGGAGGAGCTCCCCAAAAACATCTAGACAGCTACTTCCAGCCTTGGTGGAGGCTTCCCAAAAGTGTGAGGGGGGAGGGGGCAGGGAGCAGGGCCCCCGCCCCTCTGTGGCTCTGTTCCTGCCCCGCCCCTTCCGCCCGAGGCCCTGCCCCTGGCCAAGCTGGAAGCCGAAGCGAGCCAGGAGCCAGGGACGCTCCACCTACCTGGGGTGGAGGAGCCAAGAGCAGCCCACCACCCGTGTGTCCACCCTGTGGGCCCCCAGGGCAGGTGGAGGGTTTGCGGGTCTCCACAGCTGCCCACGTGGCTCTTACCCTGACCTGACTCTGACCAGGGGACAGGGCCTCAGAGCTGCAGCCCAGCCATGGTAAGAGCTGTGCAGCCTGACAGCTGTGAGGAGCCGCAAACCCTCCACCTTCCCTGGGGCCCGGGGACACAGGCGGTGGGCTGCTTCCGGCCTCCCCAGCCTGGACAGGTGGAGAGTCCATGGTGCAGTGCCCCCTGCTACCTGGGTTCCCTGGCCTGGTTCCAGCTGTCCATCTGGTGGGGGGGGGGCAGGGGCCAAGGGGGCCACGGCAAAAAGTGGACAGGCCAGTCCCGTAAACTTTCAAAAAGTGGGAAGGCCATGGCCCCCTTGCACCCCTATTCTGGTGCCCCTGGCTACTTCATTATTCTCCTTCAAATCCCTGCTTAAAACTCTCCTTTGCTGTGATGCCTAAAATACTTGGCAACTGTTTCGCTGCTGCTGCTATGTTGAGACCATTGTCTATCAAGCTGACCAATATTTTCTCATGGTTTCCTTGTACTCCCCTGTTGGTCTGTCTGTATCCATCTGTTGTCTCTTGTCTGATACTTATGGCATGGCTACACTTGCGAGTTAGATTGAATTAAAGCAGCCCCGTGTGCTTTAACTCACAATGAGTCCACACTGGCAAGGCACATAAAGTGCCTGGACTCCGCGGCTAGAGCGCTCCTGGTACTCCACCTCGGCGAGTGGAATAACGTTTGATGCGCCCCTTCTGGAGTGCCGCAGCACCAGTTTGAACACCCTGGTCTGTTAATGCGCTCTGATCGGCCTCCAGAAGTGTCCCACAATGCCTGTTCTAGCCACTCTGGTCATCACTTTGAATTCTGCTGCCCTGCCCTCAGGTGACCAACCATCAGACCCGCCCTTTAAATTCTCTGGGAATTTTGAAAATCCCCTTCCTGTTTGCTCAGCCAGGCGTGGAGTGCTCTCAGCAAATCTTTCCAGGTGACCATGCTGCCACACACCAGGCGATTCCCAGTATGGAGCAAGGGCGAGGTGCTGGACCTCATCAGTGTTTGTGGGAGGAAGCTGTCCAGTCCCAGCTGCACTCCAGCCATAGGAATTACAATACCTTTGGGCAGATATCAAGGGACATGATGGAAAGGGGCCATAACCAGGATGCTCTGCAGTGCAGGGTTAAAGTGAAGGAGCTGCGGAATGCCTACCGCAAAGCCCGTGAGGCAAACCGCTGTTCTGGTGGTGCCCCTGTGACCTGCCGTTTCTACAAAGAGCTGGACGCGATACTTGGGGGCGAACCTACCAAGCTGCATATGGGCCAGGGCAGAAGCCACACTGCAGTAGAAGACCCTCCCTTGCTTCCCAGGTCACCCTCAGGAGCGAGATATCTTCCAGGACAAAGTCCTCTTGAAAATGTGGGAACAGTTTTCAATATAGGGGTCCCCTGCAGCTGTTGGCTCTCCCCAAGGCACAGAAACCCAAAGGATGGTACAGCCATGAAACAATCAGTCCCCCTTGACCCTGTGCTTACTCACCATTTTGGGGATCCCGTGGGTTACGTGCGCTTGCTTTGGGATGGGCAAATTATGCTATTGTGTAGACGGTGCTTGCCCTTAAGTACAGGGGAATCATTGCTCTGTCTGGTGTGAACAATGCTGCCTCTGTTAAGTGTTGCATTTTGCCTTTACAGATGCAACCTTGAGATCTCAGCCATCCGTGTTATCACCGGCCAAAAGACTGCAAAGAATTAGGAAGAGGCCACGTAGAAGCAAGGAAGACCTGCTGCATGAAGTAATGCAGCAGTCCCTTAATGAGAATCTAAAAGCGCAGGAGTGGAGGGAGAGTGAAAGGAGGATCCACCAGCAGGATGAGGAGCACAAAAGTGCAGAGCTCCAGCAGCAAAGCATGGATTGGCCGATAAGCATCATGGAGCGCCAAGCGGACTCAATCCAGGCGCTAGTAGCCATGCAAGTGGAACACAACTGCGTCCGCCCCCCCCCCCGCAGCCCTTGTCCCAAAACTCTTTCCCTTGTGCACCCATGTCCCCTCTAACCCACTTTCCCCAACATCCAGGTTCTTATCTCCACCAGCTGCCTCCAACACCTGTAACTTCACCACCGAGCCCTGAAAACTACGACCCTTACCCACTGCACTCAACCTGCATCACCATGCATTATAGCCATCCTGAAGTGCAGCACTCATTGCACAGCACTCCAGACAGGAAGGCTGAGTATGATAACAGGACATATGCAAATCTGTGATTGTACCGATCCCCACGCCACCCCCTTGCCCTATCTGTTTCACAAGCTGCTGTTTCTTTTCAATAAATGGATTTTTTTACTTTGAAAACATTCTTTATTATTTCATAAAGTAACAGATGTCTTAGCCCAGGAAAGCACCAGGCACTGCAAGTCAGTGTAGCAAACACAGGTTTCTGCTAACATTGGAACCACTGCATTTCACTCCCATGCAGGGCACCAGACATTACTGGTGGTTTTCAGCCTCAAATTACTCCCTCAAGGCATCCCTAATCCTTGCAGCCCCACGCTTGGCCCCTCTAATATCTCTGCTCTCTGGCTGTGCAAATTCAGCCTCCAGGTGTTGAACCTCCGAGTTCCATGCCTGAGTGAATCTTTAACCCTTCTGTAAGCTGGCGCGTCGGGGCTCAACCCTCCTGCTGGGCCGGAGGGGAGCCACACCGACTCGCTCCTTGTCCCCTCTACGTGGGAAGTCCAGACCCTCTGGAGCAGGGGGGCTGGATAACAGCAATCAGTCTCAATATAAGTCCAGTCCCTCTGGAGCAGGGGGGCTGGATAACAGCAATCAGTCTCGATGTAGGTCCAGGTCCAGACCCTCAGGCAGGGGCCGCACAAGGCACACAGTCACTAAGTATACGCCCCGGCCCTCAGTTAGGGCGGGCAGTCGGACAGCAGTCCTTGGGCGCAGACCCTTATAGCAGGAGCCGGGCACCCGCACAGTCAGTATAAGCCCAGGCCTCTGGAGCGGGGGCCGGGCAACGGCAAAGTCAATATAAGCTCAGGCCTCTGGAGCAGGGGCTGAGCAACAGCAAAGTCAATATAGGCTCAGGCCTCTGGATCAGGGGCTGAGCAACAGCAAAGTCAATATAGGCTCAGGCCTCTGGAGCAGGGGCTGAGCAACAGCAAAGTCAATATAGGCTCAGGCCTCTGGATCAGGGGCTGAGCAACAGCAAAGTCAATATAGGCTCAGGCCTCTGGATCAGGGGCTGAGCAACAGCAAGGTCAATATAGGCTCAGGCCTCTGGAGCAGGGGCTGAGCAACAGCAAAGGTCAATATAGGCTCAGGCCTCTGGATCAGGGGCTGAGCAACAGCAAAGTCAATATAGGCTCAGGCCTCTGGAGCAGGGGCTGAGCAACAGCAAAGTCAATATAGGCTCAGGCCTCTGGAGCAGGGGCTGAGCAACAGCAAAGTCAATATAGGCTCAGGCCTCTGGAGCAGGGGCTGAGCAACAGCAAAGTCAATATAGGCTCAGGCCTCTGGAGCAGGGGCTGAGCAACAGCGAGGTCAATATAGGCTCAGGCCTCTGGAGCAGGGGCTGAGCAACAGCGAGGTCAATATAAGCTCAGGCCTCTGGAGCAGGGGCTGAGCAACAGCGAGGTCAATATAAGCTCAGGCCTCTGGAGCAGGGGCTGAGCAACAGCGAGGTCAATATAAGCTCAGGCCTCTGGAGCAGGGGCTGAGCAACAGCGAGGTCAATATCGGCTCAGGCCTCTGGATCAGGGGCTGAGCAACAGCAAAGGTAATTGCAGGCTTCCGTGCCTGAGCGCTGAGGTGAGGGGGAAACTGCCACCCGCGAGTGGGGTGGCAGGGGGAACACAGGCCCGCCCACTCCACTGTGTTCCAGCCCGGGGCCCTATTAGCGGCTCTCACGGCCGCTGGTCAGTGGGGTCCTGACCGCAACACACTGACATGGGCACCTCAATGTCCGTAGCCTGACAGGGGTCGGCTATCCCCGGGCTACACTCCATATCCCCCTCGGGGCCTACCGGCACACTTGTACCAGGTTCAGGCCAGTCAAAGGTCCTCGGCTCCTCCGGGTCCGGGCTTGGTGGGAGGTCTGGTAGCACCTCCGGGAAGTCCGGCCAGGCCTGCTCCGGCGGCTCCTCCGGGTAGCAGGGCCGGGGAAGCCCCGGCGGCTCCTCTTCGGGGGGGGGCGCAGGGGCGGTCCGGCGGCTCGTCCCAGTACCGGTCACGGGGCAGCTCTGGCGGCTCCTCCTCGTAGTGGGCGCGGGGAAGCGGAGGCCAGTCTGGGCAGCTGCCTTGGTTCCTAGAGGGCTCCCAGTCAGGAGCTCCCGCCGGCACGTCTGCTCCCGGTGGCTGCTGGCTCCTGACTGAGCTCTGGCGTCTTCCTTTTATACTTCCTGTCCCGCCCCTTGACTTCCGGGGGGCGGGGACAGGAAGTGGTGTCTCAGCCCACTTGGGCGTCTGGCAAGGAGCTCCCTCTGCTGGGCCGGAGGGGAGCCACACCGACTCGCTACACCTTCCTTTCACAAATGTTATGGAGGATACAGCACACGGATATAACCGCGGGGATGTTGTCATCGGCTAGGTCCAGCTTCCCATACAGAGAGCGCCAGCGGCCCTTTAAATGGCCAAAAGCATACTCCACAGTCATTTTGCACAGGCTCAGCCTGTTGAACCGCTCCTTGCTGCTGTCAAGGCTCCCTGTGTAGGGTTTCATGAGCCACAGCATTAAAGGGTAAGCGGGGTCTCCAAGGATCACAATGGGCATTTCGACTTCCTCTACGGTGATCTTCTTGTCTGGGAAAAAGTCCCGGCTTGCAGCTTCCTGAACAGGCCAGTGTTCCGAAAGATGCGTGCATCATGCACTTTTCCTGGCCAGCCTGCGTTAATGTCAATGAAATGCCTGTGGTGATCCACAAGCGTCTGGAGAACCATAGAGAGATACCCCTTCTGATTAACGTACTTGGAGGCTAGGTGGGCTGGTGCCAGAATTGGAATGTGTCCCATCTATCACCCCTCTGCAGTTAGGGAAACCCCTTTGTGCAAAGCTAGCCACAATGTCATGCACTTTACCGAGAGTCACAGTTCTTTTGAGCAGGATGCAATTAATGGCCCTGCAAACTTGCATCAACATGATTCCAATGGTTGACTTTCTCACTCCAAACTGGTTAGTGACCGATTGGTAGCTGTCTGGAGTTGCCAGCTTCCAGACTGCAATAGCCACCTGCTTCTCCACCATGAGGGCAGCTCTCAATCTCGTGTCCTTGCACCACAGGATGCAGGCAAGCTCCTCACACAGTCCCATGAAAGTGGCTTTTCTCATCCAAAAGTTCTGCAGCCACTGCTTGTCATCCCAGACTTGCAGGACGATGTGATCCCACCACTCAGTGCTTGTTTCCCGAGCCCAAAAGTGGCGTTCCATGGTGGTGAGCATGTCTGTGAATACCACAAGCAATCTCGTGTTGTATGCGTTACTCGAGTCGATATCATCGGAGTCCTCACTGTCAGTTTGGATCTTAAGGAGTAACTTGACTGCCAAAGGTGACATGCTAGCAAAACTCATCAACATATTCCTCAGCAGTTCGGGATCCATTCCCACAGACCGAAAGGGAAGACAAAGCGTGCAGTATAAAAAAGGTTGAAAGATGGCGCCAAATGTGGACGGAAGCATAGGGATTGCTGGGATGCGAACCAATGCATCACGGGAAGTTGGGACAGGACCCAGAATGCCCCTCAGCCCCCTTCCCACAAGCCACAGCGCCAGAATGGGAAGCGGTGCTCTGTGGGAGAGCTGCCCATAAGGCACCGCTCCCAATGCTGTTGGAAGTGCTGCAAAGGTGGCCACGCCAGTGCGCTTGCAGCTGTCAGTGTGGGCGGACTGCAGCGCTTTCCCTACGGTGCTCTACAAAGGCTGGTTTAACTCAAAGCACTCTATATTTGCAAGTGTAGCCATGCTCTTAGTCCCTGCCCCACAAAAGCTTACAATCTATCTTTTTGTTCTGTGATTGTACAGCTCCTAGCACAATGGGGTCTTGGTCCATGACTGAAGCTTCTAGCTGCTATGGTAATACAAATGATAAATAATGATACCCATGATATTATCTCAGAAGCATAAACAAAGAATATGGTTTTGTTGTGATTTAGCAGTTGGAAACCTAAATGGGTAATTGCATGTGTGTTCACTCATGCATGAGTATGTGCATTTTAACAGTGTGTTCTTATTATTCTGCTTCATAATGTTTTTTTAGTTTTTGAGCCATGACCTATATAATAGTCATAATTAGAAATGATTAGCAGGAGCAGAAACTGTTATAGTTAAAGTGTGTCCATTTTACAAACTGAAAGTATGTCAGTAACAAAATGTTTGCTAGTTGTTGGGTTTCCTTGGGATCTAAAGAGTTTGTGATGCAACAATGTTTCCTGGCACTGTATTGTCAATGTTCTTTATAGGGTATATGAGTAACCACCCATGGGCTTTGATAGATTAAATGTATTTACATTACAAAGTCAAACACTTGAAAGTCATGAAATGCCAGTTTTATGATAAGCCATTCAACCTTAATTCTACCTGTTTGAGCATCCATCATGTGCACTGAACGAGGAAAAAGTTTGTGGAAAAAGTGATAAGTGATCATCTAACTAAAGACTGTACCATAATGCATACACACAATAGAGCTGAATTAAGGTTGCACAGGTAACTACAACAATGGCATTTCCTAATTTTTGAGTGCTTGACTTTGCAAACTAAATAATTTCCCTTTATATCATTTTATAGATTTTTAATTTTTTAAAAGACTCAGGTAAAAACAAATTTTATTATGTACAGATGTAACAACTTCCATATCATGCATTATCAGCAGGGTTTTAGACCTTGAATATTCAGCATTGCAGAGCAGATTGTTAGCCCTTGAGCTATGGCAATAACTACACAAACTGGCTGCAGGAGAAAATTGTCCTGGTGTGGAGGGGCAGGTGTGCTGGACTTTTAGTTCCAAAGGGTTGTCATGGGAGCCTGGTCCAGCTCTTTCTAATCCCCCGCAGGAGTTGCAGGAGCTTCTGTCCTATGTGGGACCACCTGAGGAGAAGATGGGATTCTGGGACTATGTGCCATGCCAGCTCAGGGTTGGGAGTAGGACTTTTACAAAGGAAAGTGTTACGCAATGTAAATATATGGGTTACTTCTTCCTCCCTCTATAATTTAGTAAAGACCACTTATATGAGTAAGAATTTCCAGGAGTGGCCCTTAGTCTTCTTTTAACCACAGATGCACACAAGCAGCATTTTGCAAAGATGAATATGTAACCCAGGTGTCAGTGTGTGTTATGTGTGATATCTCTCTGCTGCGTCTACACAGTCTATGGGTCTATTTCAGTGCTTGGCTAGAGATGCTTGCTCATTAGCTCAAGTGGAGACTCCTACTTTTGGTGCTAGGGTTCCTAGTGTTTTGGTCAAGGTGGTGGTCCATAACCAAGATGGAGGTACACATACACATATCTGCTTTCAAGAGGAACTTGAAAAGCCTGACATTTCTGTCTTTCCTGACATCCTCAGCCACCTCCCTCCAAATAGCAAGATTTTCCCAGTGTCTCTTTAACTTTTCTGTTCAACATCACTATTAAGCGGTGGAGCTACATAATCCCTAGCCAAGGTGGAGCCCAAACTCCAGAGATTATGGAAGCTGTAAATCTCCATCAGATCCTGCATCTGTACCCGGGTGGGCAAGCAGTGCAGGCATCGTATGATGGTTTCTTTTGGGCCACAACCTTGTTTGCATTGAAGATAGTTGAAATGTTTCCAGTGAAACAGTTTTCTGTCAGAAAATTAAGATTCCACAGAATGGAAATGTTTCAAGGGACAGTGAATTGATAACAAGTGTTAGGTAAAAAGCAAGTCCTACTCACCTCTCCAGCACCCGAGTTTGTGCGGAGTTGGTATAGGGCTCAGAGATCTGTCAGAGACCAGACAACAATTCGTTGATCAACGGGCTCACACCATCCTTAGCTTAAGAGCCAAGCTTTGGAGGAGTGTGGCAAGTTTATTAGGGGTGAGCATCAATGTTTATACACAGAAGTAAACAAAGTGATTAACAGATCATAATGGTCATGCATAATCAATCAAGATTCTACGGGATAAAACAGGTTAAAATGCAAATTGGAGAAGACAAAAGGGGAGATGGCTACTTATGGCTACTTATTGGGAGGGGAAGGGTCATGAGTAGTTTGCAGGTCAAAACTTTTGATTAAAAGTTTCAGACACAGACATGTAGTCTGAGTTAAGTTTCAGTTCATAAAGAGTTCAGACTCAACATTCCTCCATTTGTAGCTATTGGGATAACTATTTACCAACAGCTACACCCCATTTTAAGGAGCCAAGGGCCGCTTGGCAATTTCAGCCTGGGCCAACTCGAAGAGAGTAAGGCCTTTGGCTGAAGTAGAAAAAGAATAAACTGACCCACATGAGTTTACGAGGGAGGGAACACATTGAATACAGCAACACAGTATTATAAGGATTACTATGGCCCCAACAACACCCACCAAGAGTTTTTTAACCCACCCAAATCCAGGCAACCAATTCCATAAGGCTCCCCACCAATCATAAGGTGGCTGGCCAGAGGAGTAGTTCTTAGCCATTTCCCTTAGATGTTTGGTACGTTGAAAAGTGTCAGGGTAGGTGTCGTTTACAAAAACACAGCATTTTTCATAAGCAGAAAATAAAATAAAAAGGCATAATAAAAAACATACAGTTGTCAGAATAAAAGGTCCTCTCATTTTTTGAGTCAATTTAAGTCTGATGTCTGAAAGAGGTAAGCTGGTCCACTGGTTAGAGGCAGTATCCTCAGTGGTGGCAAGAGCTGCTGGTTCGTCACTGTGGTCCACTACGGCTGGCTTGACGTGGGAGTGGTGGATCCAGGATTTGCGTCCTTCCGGGAACACTGCAGTCTGGGTTGTTAAAAGAACCTGGTGGGGTCCAGTAAACCTCGGCTGGAGGGCGTCGCCACGAACGAACTTTTTGGCCCAGACGAAGTCCCCTGGTTGGAACGGGTGGATCTGTTCTTCCAGCGGCACGGTCTGGGAAAACTGTGAGGCTTTCCAAAGGGTACGGAGGCGAGCCTGTAGGGAGAGAAACTGGCACGCGGTCATATGATCCCCTCCCAATAGTGAAACATCAGCACGTGGTAGCGCCCCGCCTTTGAAAGGGGGGTGTCCATAGAGCAGTGCAAAGGGGGATAATCCCAATACACGGGTTGGGCGAGTACGAAGGTGAAACAGGACCAAGGGAAGTACCTGAGGCCAGTTTAACCCTGTTTCCTGACAGTATTTAGCCAATGTAAGCTTAAGCTCCCTATTGTCAGAGGGCAAACCAAAACAAGAAGGTGCTTTTTCCCAAAAGCCTTTGGCATATGTGCAAAGTCAATTTGAAGATGTTGAAATGGAGCAGCAGGCGGAGGTTTTTTACCCTTAATTTTGTTAAGAGGCGGAGCAGGTTCATTACGCTGACATGTGCTGCATGCTTTCACTATTGACAGGCAGTAGGGTTGAATGCCTGGAGCATACCAAAAGCGAGCGATGGTGTCCACAAGGGCGTGCGTGCCGTAGTGACCCCCCTTATCATGGTGCCAGCGAACTGCCACGGGGTATGTGGAGCGAGGGAGGCAGGCTCGGCCATCCGGCATAAGCCAGGTCCCTTTGACCAGAGTGGCTCCGAGGCTCTCCCACGACTGTAGTTCAGCGGGTACTGGTACGGGGTAAAAGCATACTTGCTATCAGTAAAAATGGTAACGGTCTTACCAGCGGCCAACTGGCAAGCTCGGGCCAGGGCGTAGAGTTCGGCGGCTTGGGCTCCCCAGTTGCCTGGCAGTGAGGCGGCCTCTTGAATGTCCCATTCAGAGGTGACTGCATAACCGGTGAAACGCTTGCCATCAACATAGAAGGAGCTTCCGTCCGAGAAGAGGATGCAATCAGGGTTGTCCAGTGGCACGTCAAACAGGTTGTTCCTTATCTGTAAGATGCTATGAACTACTTCCACACAGTCGTGCTGATCCTGGAGGACTGGCAGATCAGGAAGCAAGGTAGCTGGATTAAGGGGCCCACACCTTTCAAAAATTAGGTTAGTGTCTTCTAGGAGTTCGGCCTCTAGCTGCTGCTGACGATGGGCCGAAAAGACTTGGGTCGTACCCTTACGCAGAAGGGCTGACAAGGCATGAGAGGTCCAGACCGTGGTAAAATGACCCAGGGTCAGGCTCTTTGCCTTTGTGATCAGCAGGGCAGCTGCTGCCAGAGTCCGGGTGCAGGATGGGGTTCCCTGAGCGACAGGGTCGATCTGCTGGGAGTAAAAAGCAAGCGGGAAATGGTGGGGCCCGCTCAGCTGGGTAAGGACGCCACTAGCAATTCCGCCCCTCTCGTGGACAAAAAGGTGAAAGGGTTTGCTGTAATTGGGGGGGGCGGAGAGACATGGAGGAGGCCACACTGTCCTTGAGTAACTGAAAGGCTTGAATCGTGTCTGGGGACCACTGCAAAGGGTCAGGAGCAAGGTTAGCAGTCAGTCGGTGGAGCGGTTTGCTCAACTCCCCGCAGGACGGCAACCAAGGTCGACAGAAGCCAATTAATCCTAAGAAACCTCGAAGTTGTTTCTTGGTGTTTGGCAGAGGGCAGTTTTGGATAGTCTTTATGCGGACTGGGTCCATTTGTCTCCCCTCTGGGGTTAACAGGAAGCCCAGATATTGGACCTTCTGTGAGACCCACTGAATCTTGTTAGGGTCTACCTTGTGGCCTCTGGTGTGTAGGTATAATAAAAGTGCCTTACTATCGATGCGGAGGGCGGCTTCTTCGCGGTTACCTAGTAGGATGTCATCTACGTATAGGACTAACGTGGATCCCTGCGGACTGGTGAAGCCTTCCAAGTCGTGGCGGAGGCATTGGCTGAAAATCGTGGGGCTGTCTCTGTAGCCTTGAGGAAGTCGTTGCCAGACATAACTTTGTCCCTCCCAGGTGAAGGTTGCACAGGAATGCTGAAAAAGGCTGATTTTAAGTCAATAACAGTGAACCACTCAGCATCCCAGGGGATTTGGCTGATGATAGTAGCTGGATCAGGAACTACTGCATGAAGAGGGACCACATACTGATTAATAACCCGTAGATCCTGTACAAAGCGCCAACGAATAGGGTCTCCGTCCTTTTTAGGAGGCTTTTTGACAGGCAGTATAGGGGTATTACAGGGAGTGCGCTGAGGGCGGACTAGCTTTTGTGCAATGAATCCCTTGACAATGGGGCGGATGCCTTCCCGGGCTTCCAGCGACAGGGGGTATTGGGGGACTGACGGGGGGGCTAAGGAGGGCTTCACTTGAATCCTTACTGGCTCTGCTGAAAGGAGCAGGCCAACATCCGTGTCAGAAATTCCCCAGAGGGTTAAAGGCAAGTCAGTGAGGTCAGGGGAGAGAGAGGGGGGGGGTTTCCCAATTACCCTGAGTTAGGGCCGAATCTCCTAACACTGTCATTAATAATCCTACCCCTTCAGGAGTGCAGGTTAAAGTAGCCTCAAGCTTACAGAGTAAATCCCGGCCCATCAAAGGGATCGGACAAGCTGGGGAAAAAAGAAAACGGTGAGAAAAACATTTATCAGCATAAATAACATTTAGAGGCAAAGTGAGTCCCAGAGACTGTGGATTGCCTTCCACCCCAGTTGCAGTTTTAACCTCAGAGGATAGCCAGGGAGAGGGGGCATGATTTAAAAGAGAGAAAGTAGCTCCAGTATCAATGAGGAAACAGACAGGCAGTCCCTGGACTGAAAGGGTTAGATGAGGCTCTTTGCTGGGAGGGGAGAAAGTGAGGAAGGAGCCGGCTAAAGACATTAAGGAAATAAGACCATCACATTGTTTGCCTTCGCCCCCGGGGTACCGTCATTGAGAAGGCTGAGTTTGCTGCAGCTGCTGCTGTTGCCGGTAGTTGATCCAGGCCTGAGGAACGGGCTGGGCTGGTGGTGCAGGAGTGTATTCGTCCCTGGTGTAAGTATCTGCGGATGCGACCGGACCCTCTGGGCGTCCCCAGGGGCATTCACGTTTAAAGTGACCGGGTTGTCCGCACTGAAAACAATTTCCTGGTGGCTGGGGTTGCCAGGACCCTCTTCCCCGAGCACCCTGAAATCCCCTGCCACGGCCATGGCTTCTGCCTCGAATACCACCGCAAAAAGCTAAAGCCATCAACTTATATTCTTCCTTTTCTCTTTCTTTTTACTACTTTCCCTTTCTCCCATGCAAAACTCCTCCCGAGATGTGCCCCTCCATTTCCTCCTTATCCCTCTGCAGAGATTCCAATCTGGAGTCCTGCAGATTCCCCTCTGCACTCTGGAGAGAGTCCCCTTGCGGAGGAATAGGGGCAGGTGCAGTGGGGACCAACTGACGAGTTAAAACACGCCGTGGTTTACACCCTTCATCGAAATAACATGGAGGGGGTTCACTCTCGGAAGAATACCTGACTGCCATAATTTTTAAAGATTTCCACAGCTCTGCTGCTGTGTCCCAACAAAACCAGTAACATAACTGTCCCGGATGGTCTTTTTCGATCTGGCTCCTTACTCCTCTTAAGGCAGCCTGTTCGAAAGAGCCATACGAAGGCCACCTCATCTCCGGGTCGGCCAATACCGCGGTATACCCAGTCCAATTCCTTACACACAGTGTGTACAACTTCCTCCTAGACATTCCTGTCTGTACTGGGAGTTTCCCTTCATTCCATAACTTATTTACAATCCCCAGCGGACTCTCAAGAGGCACGCTAGTCCCTTGACCCATGGTGTCTGACAGGAGCCCTCCAACTGGCATTTATCCTGCTGTCCAGTACACGACCCCTCAATATTGAATTGGCTGGGAGAAATCTCCCGTGGCGCCTGCCAATTCGTATATGAGTGGTCTGACCACTGGACAGAGGCACCGCACCAGAAGGAATCCCGGACGAGCCCCCAAATTGTTAGGTAAAAAGCAAGTCCTACTCACCTCTCCAGCACCCGAGTTTGTGCGGAGTTGGTATAGGGCTCAGAGATCTGTCAGAGACCAGACAACAATTCGTTGATCAACGGGCTCACACCATCCTTAGCTTAAGAGCCAAGCTTTGGAGGAGTGTGGCAAGTTTATTAGGGGTGAGCATCAATGTTTATACACAGAAGTAAACAAAGTGATTAACAGATCATAATGGTCATGCATAATCAATCAAGATTCTACGGGATAAAACAGGTTAAAATGCAAATTGGAGAAGACAAAAGGGGAGATGGCTACTTATGGCTACTTATTGGGAGGGGAAGGGTCATGAGTAGTTTGCAGGTCAAAACTTTTGATTAAAAGTTTCAGACACAGACATGTAGTCTGAGTTAAGTTTCAGTTCATAAAGAGTTCAGACTCAACACAAGCATGTGTGAAAGGAAATTATCAAAATGTTTCTTTTTGATGTTTGTTAGAGTAAGATTTATAATTTCAACTTTTCTATGAAATATGGTGTAATGTATAATATAAAAATCACACTGCTAAGCTGAAGGGAGCTATTGGGGAACATAGCATATGGAGAAGGCGGCTGAAATTTTGATTTTTTCATCCCAGTTCAGGATGGAAACAAGTCTTGGAATTTTGCAATCTCCTGGGGGCTGGACGGTCCGTAGTTTGGCCAGCCCTCATTTGCAGCATGACACAATTCGGTGACATCATAGTGTGGTGGTGCAGCTGGTGACATAGAGCAGGTAGGGTGACAGCCTGAAACAATCCTGGGGCGTCACTATGGCGGGAGCAGGAGAGTCTTGGGTCTGGCAGGGGCCCGCTAAACCCCCTCAACCTGTCATCATCATGGAGGGGGCGGGGGGGAAAGCTGACTATTCCTGTCCTGATTACTGTGCTAATCCCAGCCGCCCCCTGCGATGGTAACGGACTCTACGAATGGGTCTGGGGTCAGGCTCTGGCCGAGAGGCCCCGGTGGTCACTTTGTGCCCCGGAACCTCTCCGCCGGGGCTGTGTGAGGAAGGCGGGAGGTGTTCGGCGCTGCGCGCTCCGTGTCTCCCCACGCACAGGGGCATTGTGGGCGCTCGCTGCTTTCCGCGGGTTCAGTTAAAATGGCGCCCTAGGTAACGGGAGGCGGCGGCGGCCGTTAGGCTGTGAGGCGCAGGGCGCGCGCGCGCGCGGCAGTTGCAGAGGGAGGTTCCCCGCCCCCTCCCCACGGCCCGGGGTGAGGATGGCGTGTCCGGATCAGAAATCCCCCAACGTTCTGCTCCAGAACCTGTGCTGCCGCATCCTCGGCAAGAGCGAAGGTAACAGCCCCCTCCCCCGCCCCGGGAGCGCGCGGGACAGCGCGAGCCAACGGGGCGCCGCCCCGCGCCGGGTCCCGCGGCTGAAACTCAGGCCCCCTGCGGGCGGCGGCTGTCAGCCCGCAGCTCACTGGAGTGGCGGGGCCAGACGCGGGCCGGGGGATGGAGAGCCCTGTCTCAAGGGAGGGGGTGGGGCGGCGGCTGAGAACCTGCTCCTTGGCGGGGCTCGGGGGCGGCCGTGTGCCGGGCCGTGGCCCTGGGGAAGGGGAGGAGAAGAAGGAGCCCGGGGAATAGATGGCGAGGGTGGGACGCGCTCTCCTTGTGTGTGTCTAGGATCCGGAAGAGGGGGAAGAGACACCCAGGGGAGAGAGTGAAACTTCCATTTGCCTGCTGCGGTGGTAGTTGGAAAAAGGGGACACCCCTGAGCGTCTCTCTCTTCTCCCGCCAAAAGGCTACAACCAAGGCAGGGATTCAGCCTTTAGCAGCAGCTGCCAAATACTTAGGACTTGTCCACACTTACAGCGCTGGAGCGGTGCCGCTTTAGCGCTTAGTGAAGACTCTCTCCAGTCGGTGTAAGTGCTCCACCTCCCCGAGGGCAAGTCTACACTACCCGTGCTGATGGGTGAGCGCCCCTCTCGGCATGCTACTTACTCTACCTCCAGGGGGAAGCGCCTTCTGCTGACATAAAGGCTGTACACACTGGCACTAGATTGATGTAATTTAGGTCGCTTAGGGGGATATCTTTCACGCTCCTGAGTGATGTAAGTTACATTGACTTAAGCAATAGTGTAGACCAGCTTGAGAGGCGGTAGTTATGTCAATGGGAGAAGGCCTCCTGTCGACATAGCACTGTCTACATTCAGGGTTAGATCAGTATAACTGCATAGCACAGGGATGTATTTTCCATGCTTCTGAGTGATATACTTATAGTGACGTGTGTAGTGTAGCCCAGGGCTTAGTTTAATTCTGCTGCGCAGACCCTGAGGACAGCCACAAAACACTGTCAACAGCTGTGTGCCTGGCTCTTGCCCTGGGAGTTGCCTAAAAGGTGTGTCTCACTTACCCCTTCTGTGAGAACGTTCATCACCTTTCCCTGCTCTGTTACCCCCCTCCTGTAGCTCAGTTCTGACCTGCTAATGGCCTGTCTCTGGGCTGGAGCAATGGGCTAGATGCCTGCTGGCTAGACACTGAGCTGAAAGGCTGTGCTCCCTGGGGCTGGGTGCTGCCTGGCAGCATACAGATCCTTGGCCTGTAGGTGTTAAATTTTGAAGTTCCCTGTCCTTTGCTGATTCTTAGGCTACATCTACACTACCTCTTTTGTTGATAAAGCTTATGTTGCGGTGTGAAAAACCCCCCAGACATGATTGGTGTGGACAGCGTCTCCTACCACTGCTCATTGGGGGGTTGTTTAATTATGTCGATGGGAGAGCTCTCTCACATCAGCATAGAGTGGCTACATGAGAGAGCTTACAGTGGTGCAACTGCACCAGTACGGCTGTGCTGCTGTAAGCTCTCTAGTGTAGATATGGCCTTAGAAGAAAAAGCTGCTTTGTGGAGAGAGATGCTCTCCCCTGGAAGATGGGGGTTGGGGTGGCTCGTCACTCTCTTCCATGGGGAAGGACATGCCTTTCCTCTCCCTCTTTTGATTCCTAGAAATATATAAGGAGAGCACTTCCAACCCTCTCCATCAATTCCCTGTCCTAATTTTCCTCCCTTGTCCATCACATAAACTCTTCTTTGCTGCTATCCTGTGAAGCAGCTCTTCCATCGGCTGAATGAGGTCTACAAGGGCTTAGACCAGTGGTTCTCAACTTATTTATCATATATGCTGCCCACAATATGTTACCTGGGCCGCAGGAGCCGGGTGGCAGGGCAGCAGCAGCTCCCGGACCCCCGCCATGTGGGGCTGACCGGCTGCCCCGGACCCCATGGGGCTGGCTGGGAGCCCCAGACTCCCGCCACGCAGGGTGGGCCAGCAGTCCTGACTGGACCCCAATCCTGCTGCGATGGGGCAGCCCGGACCCCCCTGCGCTGGGAAGCCGGGAACCCGGACCCCGCTATGTGGGCTGGCCTTTAACACACAGCTGAGCTGGGCCACAGCTGTGTGCTAGTTGGGCCGCATGCGGCCAGCTGGTTGAGAATTGCTCGCTTAGACAGATTTGTGTGGCTGCCCCCAGGCTTTGATCAGTAGTACTAAGTACTTAGTTGCTGCTAGAGGCTGAATCCCTGCCTTGCCTCCAGCTGCGTAGGACATGTTTACACATAAAACCCTGCAGTGGTGCAACTGTGCTGGAATAGTGCTTCAGTGAAGATGCTACTGTGCTGACGGGAAAGCTTCTCGGTGTAGTTAGCCATCACCCTTGCAGAGGTGGATTATGTCGATGGGAGAAGCCCTTCTGTTGATACAGTGCTTTCTACACTGGGGGGTTAGGTTGGTATAACTGTGTCACTCAGGGGCGTGGATTTTTTCACCCCCCGAGCAATGTAGTTATATCAGTGTAAGTTTATAGTGTAGACCTGGCCTCAGGGAGATGAGAAGGAGACACTCATGCTTTGTCCCCTTTTTCCAACTGCCATAATAGTAGGAAAATGGAAGTTTGACCTTGCCAGAGAAAATAACTTATTTGCTAACTGGGCAAATGAACTATTTAAAGTCTCGATAGTATTGTTTTATAATACCTACAACTTCTCAAGTCATATCCATTTCAACAACTGGTATATGGATGCCTTCTGTACTACTAGTATACCTCTACCCCGATATGACGCTGTCCTCAGGAGCCAAAAAATCTTACCGCGCTATAGGTGAAACTGCATTATATCGAACTTGCTTTGATCCGCCAGAGTGCGCAGCCCCATCCCCCGGTGTGCTGCTTTATTGTGTTATATCTGAATTCGTGTTATATCAGATCGCGTTATATTGGGGTAGAGGTGTACTTAAATGACAGTTCCTGCCAGCAAGTGGTATTGTTGACTCAGTAGGCAAGATCTCTTCCCTGCGTGTCAGTTCTGAAGCAATGAATTCCCTAACTTTGTACTAGAGGCATTATACAGCAGGAGATGTTGCCTTTTTGAGATTAAATTTAAAACCAAGTTATAGACTACCTGTGGTCATTAGAGATCCATGGCCCTTGCAGCCTTTATTTTTATTTAAAGCTAACTTTATTGATGTTATATTATATCATTGAGGGTTTGGCTCTGGCGGCTAAAGTCTCAAGTTAACAGAATTATCACTGCTTGTTTTAAAGCTCATCGGAACACATGAAACCATAGACAAGTAAAATATACAGTCACAAGAAAAAGGTCCACTATCTCTTATCAATTTTATTAAAGTTACCAACAAAGTTATGAATGTCACAGCATACACAACTCCTAGATATATCCATGCACCAGTTATAACTACAGACATACATCCTCCTAGATAGTGTTAGGGTCTGATGGGTCTCTTATGGATTGATCATCAATAAAAGGATGGTTCCTGCTGGAGTTCTCTCATAGGAAACTCAATTTTACATGCACAGAATGTAGGGATAGGCAGAAAGTGTCAGGCCTCTTTTTTTTGTATTGATCTGGTGTCTTCTAGAACTTAAGGGACCCTCGATTTCTATAGATCGTGTAGGTTCTCTTTATTCTCATTAGCACTGATGCACAACCTGTATCCTGTGGTTAAGACACATGTTGGAGGCAGAAGTGCCTCTACAGCATTTTGTGATTTTTAAAATTAATCCTCTAGCTCGGGGGTAGACAACCTGTGGCACGCGAGCTGATTTTCAGTGGCACTCACACTGCCCGGGTCCTGGCCACCGGTCCGGGGGACTCTGCATTTTAATTTAATTTTAAATGAAGCTTCTTAAATATTTTAAAAACCATATTTACTTTACATACAACAATAGTTTAGTTATATATTATAGACTTATAGAAAGACCTTCTAAAAATGTTAAAATGTATTACTGGCACGCAAAACCTTAAATTAGAGTGAATAAATGAAGACTTGGCACACCACTTCTGAAAGGTTGCCGACCCCTGCTCTAGCTATTTTTTCCCTCAGTATTGCCACTTGGTACCTCTTTTCCCATAATCTTAAGGCATCAGGTTATTCTTCTGTCCCTTACTTATCTCAGCATGTCTTATCTCCAAGGCCTAAAATAGCTGAGCTAAAAATCTTGAAGGCCTCAGCCTACTGGTCTCGTTTTTTAGCCTTTCTTACTTAGATATCTAATACATGATTATTTCTTCTAAATACTGATCAATCTTATACTTCTACTATTCTACAATTTAACTGTATTTACATACAGTGATGTGTGATGTTATGATTAAGGTGTTACAATAAATGAATAATAAACTAAAATAATTGGCTACACCTTTCAGACTTAGGGGACTAAATTCCAATGTCCTGGACAAAAAAACAGTTTATATAGCTATAAATTCCCTGTCTAACAATTCCCATTGAAATTTCAGTTGGAAAAGAGATTGCTCTAACTACACCAGCTGTACAGAATTGTCACTTTTGGGTCCTTGATCTTTGGCACAAGACTACAACTACTCCCTTAGTTCCTTAAGGTTTTTTTGATGGTTGTAGGCAGAGATTATCTGTGCTGTGTAAGACAGCCCCTTGTTAGCTATTTATGCCATCCCTTATTGAGATCAATACTGTTATCTGAATGTCACTCAGTTCCTTCTTTGGTAACCAGGAAAAGAGCATTACTTATTAAATTTTTGGAACTGAAGACTTTCTTTTCATGAGACTCCAGTGCCTGTCTTGGTATTTTTGAGGCTGCTTCAATGTGTCTACGTAGATCTAGCTCCAGCATAAAGAAGCTTTCCATTTGGTCACTTCCTTTGTATTTTTATTTAAAAAAAAAAAAAAAAAGTCACTCTCATAGTAATTCATCTGTGTCATGGAAATGCTTCAATTGAAACTTCTAGTTCTAGTGAGGCGTGTAAGATGCTCTGTCTAGTGGGATTTGGACTGTGGTACAGCTTGAAAAATATGAGGAAATATCCGCCAGTATGGTTATCACGGTGCGTATCTTGGAGCAACTCCAAAAGTGTATTAACCAAGGCAAAGCTGGCAGACCTTATGAATTTTCCAGCTCTGTCAAGTCCACTTCTTGGAAAACTTGTCTTGCCTGAAGACTCAACTCTTGGTATCTTGTTCTTTAAATAACTAACATGCCTGAAGTCTCTAAGATGATGTTTCCCTCTGTTTCTAAGGCCATTTTCACTGATGTGATCATTTAGTTTTTTGAGATCTCATTAATGACTCTTAGAATTCTGCTCTGATAACTTTTGTCACAGGGATACACGGGTAGAGTTAGTCTTCCTGTTCAGATTATATATTTATAGAATTCATGCCTGTTTATGATCTCTAGCTGAGTATTGGACAGCTAGCTCCTTTAATCTGTGGTGTCCCCTTGCGGTTAGAGTGAAGGAAAAATCTGTAGCTGATGATCAGTATAATACACTATGTTTCATACAGTAATGTACTCTGATATATTTTATAGCATCTTATATCCAGGGCTTTCAGAGAACTTAAAAATATTGAGTGAAAACTTGTAATTCAGCTGTGAGATAAAACCTATCTCCTTATGTCAAGGGAAGAAAACGTATGAATGGTTGGCTAAGCTGGCAAGAAATTCACTCTGGGGAAAAGGTCCTCCAGGAAAGTTTATTCTAATTGCTGATGAACTCAGAGGAGCCTTCTTCAAATAGGCTTGTTTACTACACTGCAAGATGAATTGCTTATTAAAAGATCATTTTCAGTATAGGAAGCATAACCATTTTTAGTTCAAATTTTAAGAAAAGCTTTCAGTCAAGAAAATGTTTAGGCATTGGGGAGATTGGAAAAACTTTTTAAATAAAATCTTGATACATAAAACATGAATGATGGTGGGACTGGAAATATATGCTTTGTTCTCTGGAGCAACATAAATTAACTGTCACTCTCTCTTTGTAAATAGAAGATACTTACTAATGAGATGCTTTAGCTTTTTGCTTTATACAATCTCTCTATATGGAAAAAACAAACACTCCCAGGTTCTTCAGAGTAGATGTTGGTCTTTAGAGATTATACCATGCTAAAGAGCTGGTCTGCACACAAGTTTTTGAATTGGTATAACTTGTTTTGGATGGGGGTGTTTTTTGTTTTAACTGATATAGTTATACCGGTACAATTTGTAGTTTGGATGCAACTATAGAAGTCTAAAATGTGCCTGATGCTGGTACTTATTCCGTACTGATATAAGGCACCTTTATACAGCTATAACTGTCCGCGCAAGAGAGGTGTACTGCTTTAATTATATTGATTAGATGTGGTACAACTCTTGTGTGTGGACAAGCCTGAAGACCATTTTTCTTTGTTCTACAATTTCTATTTTTGTTCATGGCATCGTTTTGCAGTCTGATATGTTTGTTAAAGCACCTCATCTGAAAGTGCTTTAAAAATATTTAATCATTCTCTCTGCCATGTCATGTGGTTTTTGGTAGAAAGAGAGAGAGGTCACCTTGGCCATCACAGGGATGGAACCATTCAGTGCCAAGCGATACTGTATCCAGTTGAAACTGCAGGAGAAATTTGGAAGTTGTACTACAGACATGAACTTCTCTGCATGCAACAAAAAATGTAATGCAGTATTACATTAAACATGTTTTTTTGGTAGGACTTACCAAGAAGATGATATTGTTAATCTCTGAAAACTGTTTGGAATTGGAGAGGTGGTAACAAAAGTCATACCACCGGTAAAACAAAGCCAATAAAGTAATTAAAACCATAAATTACAAGTAAACAACTTCTCGGTAAACATGAATTCTAAGTAATAGAGCAACTTAAAATAATCAAACAACTTATTTTTAGTAATTCACTGTTTAGAACAGAAAAATACCCAAAAGTAGGAAACAGGAGTCTCTCAGTATTCCTGTCTCCAGGACTGCTCCTCTTCCCCCACCCCCCCTTAAATCTCTTCCAATAGCTGTTGTCTCTTGAAAGGTGTGAGAATTGTCTGATCTTACTAACTTTGGGAAGTGCACTGAAGCAGATCAGTTGCTTACTAATAAAAGGAATGTTCCGGAAGGCTGTCCTCCAGTTTATCAGGCTTATCTGGAAATAAAAATTATTTAGCCTCTATAATTAAATTCCTCTATTTTTCTTGTAGTTTCTTCCTTTCTAAATTATACTGTTTCTTGCTATTTTTCCTTGGTTTTGCCCACCAAGGATTCTCCCTCCTTCCCTCTTTAGTTTTTCTACGCTTTTCACATGTGGTTTGTTTAAAGCCCCTTTTAGGCTTTGAAATGGAACATGAAAACTGCATCATACAGTTCTGATAGATCACACTGTGGAAGGGGAGGGGAGGAATGAATGCATGCATAAAGGACATTCTCTACTAAGCATTGGAAATTTGCATTTGCAGATGGAACATAAGAATCTACTTTAGGCAATTCAAATTAAGATTTTATAGATCTTTGAATTATTTATTTATTTTTTTTGTTTCCCCTCCTCTGAATGTTGCAAGCTTTTTACACTGTTTTTAACTTTTATGTATTTGGTAAATATAGTCGCTTACAATTAATGGCATTATTCCACTATGTTTGTATTCATAATTTTTAGAATTTTGACAGTCTTCTGCTTGCTTCCTTTCTCTGCATAAAAAGCTCACATCAGAACACTGAAAATTAAATCACCTCTTCCATAAACAATTTCATCCTTCCCATCTATTAGGCATATCAAGATGACAGTGTTGTATAGCAGTTGCACTTGTTTACATATTCATACAATGAAATGTGTGTATCGTGTGTGTACACTTATATTTTAAGTTCATCTAATGTCTCATGGAGATTTGGGGGAGAAGGACAATTCAACAATACATCTGCTTATGTAATAAATTTCCTGTGTGTGTTGCTTTTGGACATATTACTGTTAAATATATCTTTCTTTCTTATGAATTCTGTATGCCATCTTGCTTGTTCTGTACAGGAAGTCAGGAGTCAGACACTAAAAGCACTCCCACAGAAAGAGTCTCTTTCAAATCAAGGACTTTGACATCTTGGTGGGATAGATAAACATTTTGATTCAAAGCTATTGTATGACTGCAGGTCCAATATGAATCTTCAGAAAAGTCTCAAATTCTGAAGGTTAGTCTCGCGAATTATTAAAGGAGGGACCAAAAGTTCATTGGTTCAGTCTTAGCAGAGAGCAAGGGCTGAATGGATAAAGAGACTGAATTACCATTTTGGCAACAAATGGTCTCTCCAAGTCAGGATAACCCAAAATATCCTTTTTAGGGTTGTCTCTCACTGATGAGGATTTGTTTTAATATTTTGTTAAATTGAATATGGATAAGATTTCAAAATAACTGTTTAGAAACTTTGCTTCATTTGTCCCGTAATCTGCACAGCAAAATTATATTGCATCACAGAACTAGAAACATAGGTACACTTTTACATTGGCTCATGTAGAGGCAGTTTTCAAGGGCACAGATAGCAAAATGTTTAATTCTGAAATAATGGTAATTTCTTAGACACACAGAAAGCAATACAGTTTTACTTGCTACAAAGGAATGTCTTTGTAATTGTAACACACATACACCATTAACTGTGACCCAAAATAAATGTTATTTTTACTGGTAATATCAAAACATAAATGCAATAGATTTGAAAAATAGAAATTGTATTGATCAGCTTCAAATGCAAGTCCCCATACCATAGTGGGGCTATAAATTGATATCATAGTCACTGTCCTAATAGACAGACAGTATATGCAACTCCCTCTCAAATAGATGCTGTAACAAAAGTTCTACTGCCCGTAATGAGGGGGATGTGTAGTGGTGGTATAGCTGTGTCAGTCCCAGGATATTAGAGAGAGAAGGTGGGTGAGGTAATATCTTTTATTGAACCAACTTCTGCTGGTAAGAGAGACAAGCTTTGAGATGTTGACTGACTGCTCTCCCATATATCCCTTAAAAGTATCTCTAGATAACAAAGTAGTACACTTACAATACCTTAACTCCTAAAATATTAATTTTAATTAAAACATACATTTATTTATAGTAGTAAAAATGTGATGTGCATGGCCAGTGGAAGATTTTTGATGTACCTGCTCTTAAGTGCTTGAATTTATGAAAATATGATGATTTACCTCGCACTTCAACACCCTCAACAGTTTTTGAAATGCATTTTATTTGTTTTAAGATAGTGCTGTAGCTCAATTTCTGTGACTTACAAATATATTTGCAAAAGCATAAAGTGAAGACCTTTATGTAACTCTGCACATATACAGAGCCAAACCTGCCATAACAACTAGTAATATCTGAATACTTACACAAAAGTTCAAACGATATGATGGCATTATTATATAATACAGTTTGTCAGACTTTTCCACCTGGGACCTCAAATCCATCAGCTATTGCCTTTCAGGTCTTGCTCACTAATTTGAGCTTGCTGCAAAGATCCTTGGATAGTGGGGTTGGATAAGTGGTATTTGAGAGGTAGTGCTAGGGCAGGAGGAGCAGAGAATGTTGGCCTCTTCCCTTAAGCTGAATCCTAGTGCCAGTGGAATTTTGCTGGGTTTTTTTCTTTCTACAGCTCAGATGATACCCGCTTCTGGGTTGCTTCGCGTGGGTGGAAAAACTGAGGATTAAGCTGATTCTTCCTTTGTTAGTGTTAGCTGTTGATCAAGGTTAAACTAGCACTCGGATGTGCTGGTTAATTGTCTGTCTTTGCCAATTTGAGATGAGAGCTCAGTCTTTGAGTGGCTTTTCTACACCTTGCCCTTCTCTGCCATATGATTAGCATGCTGCTATACTTAAGTGCCTCCACTATGAATTTTATCTCTAAAATAAGTATATGATAAGTTTATTGTGATCATAATGAAATTGATTGTGACTAGTTGGATTTTGTAGGTTTTAAATGGAACTGGAGGCGTACTTTTTATTTGTTTTTTGGTAGAAAGTTATTGGGGTAAAGTACTTGGTCCTTGTACATAACAGTTTAAGAAACTGAAAGATAATTTTGGTAGGGTGAAAAAGTAAGTAGGTTTAATTGATTTGTCAAAACTAATGAATAAACGTGTGAGAGTTAAAGCAGATCTCTAATCAGTATGTTATATTACTATGGAATTCTGTAGCTTGACTTCAGTAAATCTCCAGTTTGATTCATGACCTTGAAATCTGCTCTTGGGGAGCCTGGAATTCAGACTTGCAGAATGCTTAGACTAGGGAGGAAAAAGAGATTATGCACCCTCATTTTTCAGTTTGTGTGAATATTGGCCTATACCGAAGACATGTTATTGGCTGAACAGTTCATGTTTGTAGATAGTACTGTTTGTTGCATGAAGCAAGATGCTATGAAATATGCTGACAAAAGGAGGTGCCAGCATTTTTAAATTGAGTTTACTTCCATAATTGGATCTGTGCTCTTGTGACTCTTTCTGCATAAGAGCATACAGGACAAAATATCCTTGCACGGTAGTATTAGGGGAAAGATTTGATCTAGTTGCTCTCCTATTTTATCTCACATTTGAAACATCTACATTTTTTGTATTTTTATTTGACTTAATCACTTAGTAACATGGCAGCTCTTATTTATTTTTTCTTCATTTTAAAAGTTGGCTTAACTATTTTTTTCCCTCCCTCTTTCAGCTGATGTAGCCCAGCAGTTTCAATATGCAGTGAGAGTTATTGGAAGCAACTTTGCTCCTACTGTTGAACGAGATGAATTTCTTGTTGCGGAGAAAATCAAGAAAGAACGTATGTCTGGCTTCCTTTCATCTTCAGTAATTTAGATCTGAATAATTTTAAAATGAATCAGCATGTTTTGTAGATGGTGAACATTCTAACAGCATTCTAAGTTTATTTTAAAATACCACTCCAAATACCAGAAACTAGCTCTATAAGCAATAAGGGTGAAACTTGCTCACCATAAATCTTAAATTTGACTCTAACATGCAACTTTTAAAGTCAGGAAATGCCAAAGTGAGTTTTACACACACATCTCAAATACAAAATACACTAATTTTGTAGTTTAAAAAAAAAAAAAAAGATATACTCTATTCTGTTGCACTTTCTCTGCTTTGATACAAGAGCACCAAATGTAGTATGAAAGCAGTAGGGATGCAGTACATCCCTCTACCAAAAAAAAAAAAAAAAAAAGCATACTTTCCCTCTACAGATTCTTGAGTTCATAGTAAAAAAGTGTGAGCAAATTGTGTGAGCGAATATTTTAATTACATGTAAGCCTCCCACTTGTTAGATATTCAGAGCTATTAAGCGTAAACCTGTCACATTGGATCAGGATTAACATACATCATTGGTTAGAACTCCTCTTAAAGAATGTCTAAGGTAGAGTTCACATTGCCTTCTCCAAAGAAGAATTGCAGAATTCTCCAACTCAAATTTTCAAAGCACACACATTCTTCAATATGGATCTTCAACTCTGAAGGTTTTCTATGTATTTTGGTCATCATTACGTAATGCAGCATATGCACCTGATTTATGTGGTAGTTTTGACACCAAGAGTTTATAAACTTACTCTTTCCATTTCTCCCCACCTTGCCCTCCTCCCCTAATTTTGTAGGTTGAGTGAGCCCTCATGAAAAGAAATAGTGGGTTATATCCTTATTAACTCTTACTTAAGAATTGTAGTGCAGGAAGTGACTTTAGTTGCAAAAATGTCCTTATTGGTATCTTTTAATACTGGCATGTAGAGTATTTGACACATTTATTTTTGTTATTATGTAAAGGTTTCTATAGATTATTGCTTCATTTGGAGACTATATGATTATTTTTACTGTAATGTGGTCTTTCAAATGACTGCTTTAAAGCTTAAGGCAAAACTCCAATTTGCTGAAGAAGCCTTTCCCGTTTAAATGGTTAGATGATTGAGACTGAGATACATTCTTTTGATGTATTGAAGTACTATGCCAAACTATTTCCACCTATGCTCTTCACCTTCTGTGTGATGTTGGGCAAATCACTTCACTTCTCTGTGCCTTACTTTTCCCATGTGTGGAATGGGAATAATTTACTTTTCATTTATAAATCTCAAAGGACTTTACAAAGCTTTCTGTAAGAGCTAAGGATTAGACCACAAGGGAATTTAGGCACCTTACTGCCATTTTAGATGCCTAAACTGAAAGTTTAGATTTTCAAAAGATCGCCTAACCCTGGAGAAACCTAAAATCCCATTACTCACCTAAATTTCTGTTGGTGGGCATGCACAAAGTTGTCTAAATTCTGACACTACTCCGTGTCTAACTCGTGCCTAAATCCTGGTCGCTTCCTCAAACTAGGCTTTCCCACACCATCCTGCCTCCAGGCCCTGATCCAGTAGAATGCTCAGAGACTGCCAACTGGATCAACCTCCCCACACAGCACAGAACTGGCAGTGATATAGTTCTCTCCCCACCCTACCCCACTTATACCAATAGCCCAGAGGTGAGAGGACTCACCCAGGATGTAGAAATGTTGGTTCCAAACACTCCTCTGTCTGGTGTAGACTTGAGCCCATGTCTCCCTCATCCCAGATAAGCACCCTAACTATTGGGTTATTGGCTGTTCTGCAAGGGGGGGTGGGTCTGTCCAACCCTCCAGTTGAAGCTGTTCCACTTTTTATAAAATATTTATTGGACCAGAGAGAGAATGAATGACTGTAACCCAGTGGTCAGGGAACTCATGTGGGACACCCAAATTCTAGTCCCTGCTCCAATGATTGATTATTTAAAAAGTGAAAAACCATTGTGTGTGACTGACGGACTCACTCTCATCCCAGAATGCCCAGTAGACTAGGCGTTTGGGCATTCACCTGGGATGTGAAAGACCTGGGTTCAAGTCCCTGCTTCACATAAGGACATCAGGCGGAACTCAGGTGAGTGTGCTAACCAGTGGGCTATAGGGTATAAGTGGACAACCACCACCTTCTCCCCAGCACTTACTACTGGCTAACTTAGGCAGCTCCCTACTTAGCTTGCTGGCTTTTGTGAATCCCATACTTAGGCAATTGATATAAAAAAATCAAGACACTTTGAAGTGGAGACATACAAGTCATGAGAGCATAAGTACAACTTAATAAATGTGAGGTCAGGTCTATATAGGAACATTCAGGAAAGTTAAGGTGACTCAGCTAAAGATGCAAAGTCAGTGCATGCTAAGACCACCTTACTCTTGAATAAAAAATCCACATGGGGTTTTAACAGGTTTTAACTTCTCATATTTAGTTGATTTGACTTAACTTTTTCCGGAGTGTTGCTGTAAAGTAACTCCTCACTTAACATTGTCCCGGTTAACGTTGTTTCGTTATTAGGTCGCTGACCCTTTAGAGAACATACTCCTTTAAAGTTCTGCAATGTTCTCTTATAACATTGTTTGGCCCTACCCCCCGCCTAGTACTCCTGCTGGGGAGCAGGATGAACTCTCTCTTTATCCGCTTGCTTTCCTCCCACTCCACAAATTGCACAAATGTATCAATACAAAATAATGTTGTTACTATAATTGACGACTTAAGTTTCATAGCCTAAGAAGCTTTTTCCTCTTAACAGTTGTGCGACAAAGAAGGGAAGCGGATGCTGCTTTGTTTTCAGAACTTTACAGAAAACTCCATTCGCAGGTATAGTAATGTGTGGCTTTACCAATAATTTCATTCTTACAATCTGTTTCTTCTGGACTTGCTGTTAAATTGCCTATAGTTCAAAATGTAAGAAACTAGCTTGGATTAAAGTAAAATTGGAAAATATCAGCAGTATTTTGGTTTGCGTATAACCGCATAAAGGACATTTTATGGGAAGGAAGTAGCTTTTGCAAAAATAGAAGTGTTTAGTTTTTTATGTGTAAAATTGAAGGATTATCTCACTGCCACTTATTTTTAGGATAATGTGTCCTGAAGTGTATCGATGTATTGATTTAGAAGTTAAGCAATCCTCTTATTTTGAGTTTTTAAGTGATCTGAGGTTTTCATGTTGAAGGTTAAGGGTTTTGCTGACTTTGAGAGTTCTGCTAACACACAAGCACTTATCAAAGAGCAGTGTATGTCAGTCTTTTCTGACAACAGAAGGTAATCTGCAAAGTCTATGTATCAGAAGAAGGGGGAGTCTAAGGCTAGAACTTTAGATGAGGTGGAAAGAAATCAATACTTTAAATGCGTCCTGAATTCTCAAACTTGAACATCTATCATGTTTGACGAAAATCTCAGTGAAACTGAGATAGACAATAAGACAGTATCTTACGTCATCTGTTTTGTATAGTGTGATGGGGAGAAATATTGTAGGGATATTTTTAGTTAGCAAAAACTAATATGCAGGATTAAAATTTCCAGTATAATCAGTGGTTTTCAACCTTTTTTCATTTTTAGACTCCTAAAAAAATTTTTGAATTGAGGTGCAGACCCTTTTGGAAATTCAACCTGTGATCTGTCGCTCCCTACTATAGAAGTCTTAGACTGAAAACTGACTGACTAAACAGAGTTCAGCTATAAATGTTGCACATTCTTGGCATAGCATTTAATGTGGCATGAGAAAGGGCGCTAAACTGGGGGCTTCTATGATAATGACAACACTTCTGGGTTTTGACCTGTAGGTGGGGGTATTCACATATTTGTGGTCGATCAGAAAAACAGAATGCCTGTTCTGGGATCTGAAACGTTTTCATTGTCACCTTATGTGGACACCTTAGATGTAGTTTGTGGGCCCCCAGAGGTCTGCGGACCACAGGTTGAAAACCATTGTAATAAAGGATTGTTAACATGTTTCAGTGACCACCCCTTATCTTAAAGGGGAAAAATAACTTGTGTTAAGTAGGATATAAAAATGGTTCTACTAAGGAACTTTATATTTTGGCAGTGAATTCTAAAGGCTAATATAATTTAGAACAAGAGCTTAGCAAGATCACATGAAAATGGGACACTTTTATATGGAGAACATCCAGAGTTACATCTAGAAAGATTAAAAATTCCATACTGTAGTTTGGAAGGAATATAAACCCTCATACTTTTGGGCATAAGTCAGTCTCTGACTTCAGTGGGTTAGGAAGAAACAGCTGCTCACTCCAAGACTTTTTTTAGCATTTTTTTGTGAAGCATCTGGTATTGGCCATTGTCAGAAAGAATACTAGACTCTATGGGACCATTGATGGGTAGTACCTGTCTCATTACAAATGAGAAACATTCAGTAAATCTGATTGCTGCGTTTAGGTCCTAATCCTGAAAACACTTATGTACTTAATTTTAAGACGTCATTAAAGTTAAGCATATGCTTTAGAAAAATAAGGTCCTAAGCCTGAAAATACCAATGTTGTTGCTAAGCTTATCAGCTCACCTTTACTCCTCCTTTTTTTTTTTTTTTTTCTTTTTCTTTCCCCATCCATTCCACATATCTACAAGATATCTTTTCCAGCTTCTGTAGTGATGGACAGTGTCACCAGGTTGCAGTAGGCTCCATCATCAGTTCTTCCATTTCAGCAGCACTAACTTGCAGCTGTCCTCAGGCCTACTGTCAGCAGTCTTGCTACCTTGTTCTTTTAAGGTAGCTTTTGTGTGTGTAAAATAAAATATATATATTTTTTACATTATATATATAATACACACACACACACACACACACACACTCCTATTGATCTAATGTAGTATTATTATAGCTAGCAGTTGGTAAGAGTAATATGAACACACAGCATATGAAAACGACCACAATTTAAACCATTATAACACACACATGCACAAGTGCCATACATTGCTTGAAGCAGAATAATAGATGATGTGAGCACAATTACAAGAATGTGACTATAACATAGTTAAACTTTTAAACAGGCTTTAACGTTCTGTTCCCCTCCCATTTTGTTAGTTGACATCTACCAGAACAAGCCTATAACTATTTCATAGGCATTGTTTGGAACCTTCTTCCCTCCTCCCCATTTCTCTATACCAGTCTCTCTTAAATGCTTGTCATTGTAGTATCTAAGCACTAGATTGATTTCTTTTTTTCTGTTTTTGAAAAGTGCACACACTATGGTTTCTGAATGCTAACAGTAGTGTAAGGGGACTATTGGCCCCTTACTGAAACTTAATGGGATTTCTTTAGTTGTCCATCTCCCAGTTCCAAAAGAAAGGGGAAGGCCAATGAGAAATCAAAATCATGAGACTGACAGTCCGCAAGGCCCATGGGGAGAGGCCAACAGTGCAGGTTAACCTGATTGACAAGGCAGGTAGGCCAATGAAAGAGTCAGGAGCCTGGGGTCTCGTCCTCCTTCAGAACTGCCTGAGCCAGAGTAGCACACAGCTAAGGGGAGAGCAGCAGCCTGAGTTGAGCTGGAGGCAGAGCAGCAGCAGCCAGAGCCAGAGGGGCCAGAGAAGCAGCCTAGAAAGCAGAGCTGGGCTGGAGGCTGAGCAGCAGCATGGAGCCAAAGCAGTGCCGGACCTAGAGCGGCGCAGAGCAGCCACGGCTGAGCTACAGCGGGAAGCTGCAGGCCCAGAGCTGGGGAGCGTATGCGCGCTGTGCCATAAGTAACACTGGCATCAAGTGCAGTGAGCAGCTGGAGAGAATGAGGGCCCAGCGCAGGGACACATCACCAGACAAGGTCTTGCAGGTTGGACTTGTAGGGGGGTCGTGACCCTGCTGGGAGGGAGGGCTGGTGCTGGGGAGATAGTGAAGGCATGTGGCCACCACCAGAGAATGTCTGACCGACCCATGGTATCACCTGCAGTGCAGCCAGGGTCTGGGAAGGAGTCCTGGGACATGTGAGGAATAGACTGTGAACTTTTCTTACCTCTTAGAGCCTGCTGTTTGCGGTTTCCCTATGCCCATGGGGTGGGGTTACTTGTTTCCTTTAATCTTTCAGATTTTTTTTCCTTATTTTTCTTAGTGTTTCTTTCTGTTCGATAAATTGTATTTTGTTTGAAGTTAATGTAGTGCTCACTGGGCCAGGGAAGTGGCTGGTGTGGAGACAGTACCCTGAGGTGGGGACACCTTAGCCCCTGTCCTAAGTGACCATGATGAGACTGGGGGCGTAGCCTCCCAGGAATCCTGGGCCCGACCTTATTGGGGTTACAAGGACTCTGCCTCACAGGAGAGGGAAAGGGAAGTCCTTAAGGTCAGGCAAGCGTCTGGGTAAAGGGTGTTGGAGCAAGGGACTCAGGTACTTCTGCTGTCTGATAGCCAGGAAAGTTCCCCACAGTAGCAGGACCATTCCCCTGCTTACAGTAGCTACACAACTGATTTCACAGAAATATTTTTTGTGCTGTTAGGTGTAGTATTGGCCATGAAAATCCTTTTCCTCCACATTTTATATGTGGATGGTGATGGTGTGGATATGTGTTTTATGATTAACTTTTTTTGCAACAGTCTTGGAAACTATCTATCTATTTCAAAAGTGTAGTAATTACTTTTCCTTTAAAGTGAAAGCTGCTTGGTACTTGTGAATTCCATCTCCGCTCCCTGGACTCACGAGGCCAGTTCATACGTATTTAGTGGAGTATATCTAATGATCCAACAAGCTATATTTTTGTTCATCAGTTGACATTAAGGTTTATCACATCACGGCTGGCCAGTACATCGAAAACTTATGTCATTGTTCTTCCTCCTGCTTCCCCTCTGTTACTGAGGTATTCGCTGGTTCAGTTGTTTCCAGCAGGTGGAATTTGGATGCGCTGCCCAGTTTGCTGAATATCTGAACTAATCACAGAAAGGAGTAGTCATCTGACCTATGGAGACTTCTAACATAGGTTTCGTTTTTTTACAGCACCTTATACAGTTGTCAAAGTCCATGACTAGGGCTCTTAGGTGCTGTGATAATACAGGAAAGGGGTATATATCAGGGGTGGCCAAACTGTAGCTCGCGAGCCACATGTGGCTCTTTTACCATTAAAATGCAGCTTGCAAGCCTCCTTCCCACCCCCTATTCTCCCCCTACCAGACTGGGTTTGGGGGGGGGGAAGCTTGGGACCTCTGCCTTCCAGTGAGGTGGTGGGGTAGGAGCTTCTGTCCAGTGGGGAGGAGGGTCTCTGGGCTTCAGCCCTGCGGGGCTCTCCTGCCGGGGTTTGGGGCTTCAGCAGGAGCGAGGCTGAGGCCCCAAGCCCTGGCTCCCAGCAGGTGTGCTCTGGCTCTTGAACTTCTGAAGATTGTTGTATGTGGCTCAGAAGTCCAGTAAGTTTGGCCACCTCTGGTGTGTGTGTATATATAATACCTATCTTTTAAATAGGGGATCAAAGAGGACCCAGGGAATTTATAGGCCAGTCAGCCTAAATTCAGTACCTGTAAGATGCTGGAACAAATTATTAAACAATCCATTTGTAAGCACCTAGAGGGTAATAGTGTTATAAGGAATCTGTCAAGAACAAATCATGCCAAACTAACCTAATTCCCTTCTATTTACTGGGTTACTGGCTTAGTGGATGGAGTGGGTGTGGGGGGAAGATGACATGTTATCTTGATTTTTAGTAAGGCTTTTGACACACACATGACATTCTCATAAGCAAACTAGGGAAGTGTGGTGTAGATGAAATTTACTGCAAAATGGGTGCATAATTAGTTGAAAGATTATACTCAGTCGTTATCCATGACTGTCTGTCAAAGTGATGGGAAATATTTAGTGGGGTTCCCCAGGAATCTGTCAATATTCTGGTACTAGACAATATTTAATTACTTGGATAATGGAGTGGAGGGTATGTTTTTATAAAATTTGAAGATGACACCAAACTGGGAGGGACTAGTAGCACTTTGGAGGACAGGATTAGAATTAAAAATGATCATGACAAATTGGAGAATTGGTCTGAAATCAACAAGATGAAATTCATTAACGACAAGTACAAAGTACTACAGGTAGGAAGGAAAAAGTCAAATGCACAACTACAAAATGGGGAATAACCATTTTGCTAGGCAGTAATAGTGCTGAAAAGATCTGGAGTTTTATAGCGCATCACAAATTGAATGAGTCAACAATGAGATGCAACTGTGAAAAAGACTAATATTCTGTGGTGTATTAACAGGAGTGTTATATGTAAAACACAGGAGGCACTGTGTCTTAGCTGGAGTGTTGCATCCAGTTTTGATCACTATAGTTTAAAAAATATATGGATAAATTGGATGGAGTCCAGAAGAGAGCAACAAAAATGATAAAAGTTTTAGGAAATGTTGAGAGCCACTGTTCTGCTTACAAAATCTGACCTAAAAATACAAGTGTCCTAGCACACTGTTACTGAAAAATTGCTTACTTTCTCATTTTTACTATATCGTTATAAAATAAACCAACTGGAATATAAATATTGTACTTACATTTCAGTGCACAGTATATAGAGCAGTATAAACAAGTCATTGTCTGTATGAAATTTTAGTTTTGTATTGATTTTGCTAGGGCCTTTTGGGCATCAGTTGTTCCTTCCTGTCCCCACTGGGGGCTCCATTGTGAGGGTGGCCCCACTACCCAGTTCCAGCTTGCTCCTGGCGGCTCTGGCCCCTGTGCTCCCCTCCAGGAGGCCCCTTTTCCTACACAGTTTTAGAGCATCCTTTGAGCTGGCAGGTACTGCTGGTCAGGTGGGGAGTGTGGGGGTGCTCAGAGGGTAGGCCAGCATGGGGATGCTGCAGCTGGAACTGGCAAGATAGCACAGGGGCCAGAGCTGCTGGAAGCCTGGGGTGAGCTGGAACTGGGTAGTGGGACCATCCTTGCAGTGGAACCCCCAGCGGCATAGTTGATGTCCAGCAGGCCAAGCGAAGACCTCATGTGGCCAGATCTGGTCTGCCAGCCTCTAATTAAAGAACACTATTCTAGAAAGTGGCCCTTTACAAAATTATCTAGGGTTCTTCATTATAAATTGTCTTAGAAGATGGAAGACAGAGTCCGTGACCATAGAAATCTAGTGATTGGACATATGATCTTACTTGGATCATCTGTCTCTGTGTATTTTACACAGAGAGGGATATTGGAAACTATTGACATAATATTTAATTTAATTAAAGTTAAGGGCCTTTCTATTGAAGAAATGGAAAAAGAAAGGTAGAAGTGCATGGAACACAATTTCTCCATTTTTGTGATTGTAACACTGGTTTTAATCAAATTACTAGAGTTAAGTGCAAAACCTAAATTGTAAAGATTTCTTACATACAGTTGAATTTCCTGATTTGGTAAGATTGCACTGGTACAAAATTTAGATAAATGAAATTTAGAAGGGGGAAAAAATCACTTTTTTGGAAAATTCTATAAACTCTCATTCTCCTCAACTCTGCTACTGATTCCCCATGAAGTGATGCATCATTAATCTGTTTGAAAGTTGTCAGCCACCAAACTCCTTTATATTTGTGAGTTAGTGGTGTAGAATAGAGTATATGCTTCCATGTGTACTAATGTGCAGTGAAAACAAGGAAACCTTTATACACTTGTCTTTTCTTACTCCTTACAAGAATACACTGGGATTCATCTGACAGGACTGTACCATTAAGTTATCTCTTGCAGGTCAACTTTCCTACTGAGATTTAAAAGGTTGATAATGTTGTGTTTCAAGATAGCAGCCAACACAGCTCCACTTTTCCTTTTTCTTGGTTTTTGTTTTGGTACAGTCCAGAGTTGAGTGATCTCTGTGCCTCTGACTTCGTAAATAGTTTGGTAGTTTCCTTTGTCTCTGTGTTCTTCGTGGAGATTATAGTAATCCCAGGTTAGAGATCCCTGTTATTCTGGAGCCTCCCTGAAGGGGGATCAGCAGAGAAAAGGCAGCTATTTGTTAGATTTCTCAAGGATTGGGTCTTCCACCTCGCTTCTATTGTAGAGAGTAGGGGTTAATCCAAGATGGTGACTTAGATCAAAGAGTAACTGATGTATGGTGGACATGAAGCAGTATGTAAACTTTCTGTATAGTTAGCTGTTAATTTTAAAATGTGGTATGCTGATTAGTTGATTTCTTTCAGTGCACGTGAGAATTTGTGACACAATACTGAATGGTGGAGGAAGTTTTCTTCATAGAACTGACATATGAACTGCAGTGTCACTACCTTGAGAACATGACTTCAGACATCCTCCTTGTGTATATTTAAATTATGTTTTTGTGTAGTTTTGGTGTGTTAGTTTTAGCCTGCTCTTTACAACTACAATGTGGAAATTAGTTTCTTATGATCTAGGTTGTGAAATAGGGGTAAAAGTGCAATAAACTCTGGAAATAATTGTGAAGCAAATCTGTTTAACTGGATATTATCTAATACATGCCTATCTCTGAACAGGGCGTCCTGAAAAACAAATGGTCAATACTCTACCTCCTGCTCAGCCTTAGTGAAGACCCACGTAAGCAGTCTAATAAGGTAGGTAAGGGGTTCTGTGTTTCTTCAATAAATGTTTTAAAATTCAGTACAAATCCCAAATGGGAATATTAAGAGATGTTAATATCCAGAGTAAAACAAACTTCTTCAAAAAGGGGAGTATCTGCAAAGTCCTTGGAAAGGCTGGAAGCAAAAATTTTTTAATTAAATATAAGGATGCTTTAAAAATGTATTTTGTGTAAATACTCTAACAATGAGAATTAAACAAGCTATTCTCTTTAAGCATAAAACTGAATAATTAACTAAACATGCAAGGCAGTCATTATCTGGAACGCTTTGGATAGATTTAACTTAGGTCAAGTCCATACTGGATTATTTATTTATTTATTTATTTTTGCTGGTATAGCAATTTTGGTTGGGGATGTGGTGTTTTGGCAACACTTTGCTAGTAGCAAATGTCCTAGTATAGTTGCAGTTATGCTGGCAAAAATATCCTTTTGTTGGGATAACATACACTAGTTTGGCAAGTGAAATGAAATTTGCTGCCAAATGCATTCTTTGGCTGGTATAAGCTGCCTCTTCATTAAAAGGGTTTTGTCGATACAGCTATACCAGCAAACCTTTTCTAGTATATACCTGACTTTAATTTACTATTAGGAAAGGCAATAACAGTTCAGACACACGGTTGGGGAAAAAATTATTTTAGCTACTGACATGTTTGATTAAAGTAACTCACAATTAGATCTTTGTGTTTTATCTTTAAGGTGTCAAGTTATGCCACATTGTTTGCTCAAGCATTGCCGCGAGATGCTCACTCAACTCCTTACTACTATGCTAGGCCTCAAAGCCTTCCATTGAATTATCAGGACCGCAATGCTCAGTCTGCCCAGAGTGCGGGCAGTATGGCGAGCAGTGGGATCAGCAGCATAAGCATGTATGCCCTGAATGGGCCAACGCCAACTCCACAGTCCCTCCTTCCAGGGTAAATTTAAATTTTGCCTATAGCGAAGACCTTGAAAAATATTTTTAATATTACTTAGCATTTTTATCCAGTGATTTCAAATTTCTTACAGCAATAAGCACATTCTGTATGGGTATCTACATACATTTTCAAAGCACTTTACAAAATAGCAAACCTCAAAATATTGTTATGGGTTTGAGAGGATATATGGTTACCTTGTTCACAGTTCCTGTTAGTGAATATCTTCATGTCACTCTCTTTTGCATTACAGTCTGTTTTAACTCGGTGCCTGTGAAGTTTACGTGCCTTGCAGTCTTGGATACCGAGGTCCTTGGTTTATCTGCAGAACAGCTATGATAGGGGCAGCACTTGTGCAGACTTCACACACTGTCCTGTTAACATTGTTTTCTTCCTGTCTTTTTAGACAATCCTATCAAGCTCCAGGGGTGGGAGATTGCCTTCGTCAACAGCTGGGTTCACGTCTTGCATGGGCTCTAACTGCTGGCCAGCCTTCATTACAAAGCTCTACCTCAAAAGGCCTTCCAAACACTGTGTCTCGCAATGTGCCAAGGTCAAGGCGAGAAGGGGAGACAAGTGGTGAGCAATATGCTTTTTGCTAAAGATTTTTTTTTTTCCTGCAACTTGGTTTGTTTCCTTGTTTTGTTGTGACTATTCTATACTCTTCTTGGGAATAGCTTCTGTTCCATTGTGTTACTATATGTGAAGAACTTTCCCAAGAGGACAGATTTGAAGGTAGGAAGACAGCACATATACAAAAGAGCAGTGTATTTGGCCATTAACTTTTCTACGTTCCTACTGTGGGGGGGGGGGGAATGGTTTGAGTACACATTCTCCCCATTCAAAATTAATCTTTTCTTTGATATTGCAAGTAGCATAGACCCAGTGCATTGCTGTGGACAGCAGGACCAAGTAGCAGAGCAGATGTATTGTGAATGAATATGCTCTTAAAAGCTGCAGTGTCTATGATGATAACCAAAAGTTTTAGGGGAAATGGATAACGAGGGACAAAACCCCAAAACACATGGAACTATTTATATTCACATATACACTGGACCCTTGCTAGAACGTGGGGTTTTGGATCCATGTGCGGTCCCCGTGTTAACCAAATTTGTGCTATAAAGATGCGCATTCTAGCAAGGGTCTGCTGGATAAGTAAAATGTGTAACTGTGTTTTATTATCTGAGTACACAGTCCTTGAAGTACCACCTCGCTGACATAGTTTGCAGCGATATTGAATAGTGCAGTCATTTTTTAAATATAATCGGTTAATTTATCTTATTTACATTGCTGTAAATCTGGACTGAATAGACTTTGAAGGAGCCACTCATGGATTTACATTAACTGAGTGAAGAATTTGACCAGTTTAACTAGCTAACTCAACTGTGGAGCAGCTGTTGAGGAAAGTTAACCTTCCACCTACTTGTATTCAGAAAGCTCTCCCATTCTTGTATGAACAAGATCAACGCTGAATAGTGACTAAAAAGAGACAAGGTGCCTCACAATGCCATATTTTTAAATTGCTTCCTGAATAAATGTGGTCAGTTAGCAAATAAAAGATCTCCTAGCTGTCAGCCCTGCTAAATGTATCCTGGATTTGAAAATCAAGCTGGGTTATTCCAATTATGTGTATTGTTGCTAGGAAAAACAAAAAAGACCAAATGGAGTGTACATTTGTAACTGAAGACAGAATTTGGCTTTGCAGTTAGAATCTGATTAACAATACTGTGAATGCACGAGAGGAAATGTATAATTTAGCCCATTCTCTTATTGTCCTGTTAGCTTTTTAATGCTAATATAATTTAAAAAGTAGTAAATACTTATTTTTCTCAATGTACCAGCAGGTATGACTCTTAATTCATACAAGGAACAGATTATATTAAGTGTACATGAAGTGTCTGTCACTTTTTGGAGTAAAACCACATTCCGTATATAAGAACAGGAGCTATTGAAATTTACAAAACACAAATAATTACAGAGCTCTGTAAATAGGCTGATTACTGTTAATTGGCATTCTCTGATATTGCCTCTGCAAATGTGCAGTTCAGGAGTCGTGAACCTGTTCTAGAGCTGTCTTACAGTTGAAATGCTAGTTGTAAGAGTGCACCCACGTTTTAGCTGAAACTATATAAAAGGATCCCCCACCACACTGTCGTATGCCCTCAGTTCCTCTCTCCTTCCTCCAGACTATTGACTTTCTGAAGAAGGGAGAAAGGAAGAGAAGGTTCATATGGATCTGCAGACACAGTGACTTTGGAGAACCTTTTCTTTTCTCTGTTGTGAAATAAACTTCTTCAGGTAATACTTTTCAGCTATGTTTGAGAATTTGTACCCTCTTGACTGATGGGAGTGTTTTAAAGCATAACATAGACTAGCATTATTTGTCTGAGGTGTTCAGAAAACCTTGCTACGCTTAAGGTTCTGGATGTTGATATGACGCCAGCCTCTCTTGGCTTCTGTAGGTTGTGTCCTTAGATGACCCAGCTGGCTTCCTTAGCCTAAACCAGGCACACCTGTGTCTTATTACAGAAGTTGGGGGAGAAGATAAAGGAACTCATTGGGGTTCCCAAATCAGGACAGCTCTCTTGCCATTTCCAGAAGAGGCAGCATCCTATTAAGACAGAATCTGTAGTTGATACTGAGAACATTGTCAAGACTGAAATGGCTTAGTTCTTAGCCTCCAAATAGGGTCACAAAAGTACAGGATACTGGAAGACCCAGCAAATGAAGAAAAGCTGCTCACTGTCTTGAATTGCCTTCTGTAAATTGATAACTAGTGTGAGGCACAAAAGCAATCTGGACTTCAATCAGAGCTGTGAACTAGAGGACAAATTGGATACTCCAGCACCTGAAGCTATACTGACTCAAGAGTTAGAACTTTTTATAAGAGCATAACTTAAATTTATCTCTGCATTTACTTTGCCTGGGATTTAAAGGGTGTACAGGTGAAAACGTTTGAGTGATCTCCCAGCACCCAACATCGGAGTAATTTTTAAATATGAGAAAAATATCCTGGTTTCACAAGAAACGGTTTTTTTATAAGCAGATCTCATTCATGGATGAGCTTTATTGTCTCCAAAGGAGACTATTGAAAAATTAACTCTGAAACAACAAACAAGTTTCCACTGTGCAGTCGAGAAAGGACAAGGAATTATTCAGGGCTACTTGCACTTATGGTAAGATCAAAACGGAGTTGACCTTAAAGGCTGTCTGTTCCTTTCATAGTCTCTGGAATGTTGTGCTAAGTTTAGAGCGCACACATCTGATGGCTGAACTGCTTTGGTATGTTTTCATGTATAGGCAGATGGCTTTCTTTGCGTCTCCTCAGGACAATTTCATCATGGAAAACTTAAAATAAATAGAAGGAGGTCGTTTTGTTTTTTCAGTTCAACTTCTATATCTTTTAAAAAGAATAATCTAAGTATCCTTACAAATCTAAACGGTCTTAACCAATGTTTTTTCTTTTTTAGGTAATGTTGAAATAACTGAAGCAAACCTTGTAAGAGACATTTTGTACGTCTTCCAGGGAATAGATGGCAAAAACATCAAAATGTGCAATTCTGAAAACTGCTATAAAGTAGAAGGAAAGGTACTGTACAGTTACTATCACTTTATGAATGGAATCAGAACAGGCAGGAAAGGTTAGGGGAGAGGAATATCATCGGAATGTACAATATTTGTATACACTTTATGTACAATTTAATTTTTAAGAAAACCCAACTTATCAGCAGTACAAACAGGTAGATGCCCTGTCTGTTAAGTTTCCTTTTTACCTCCAACAAGTTTTGATGTTTATAGTTTCTTTCATGGTTTTCCATTGACCTTTCTGGGCCGTTGCAAGAGTGGACAGTTGAGCAGTACATTACATAATTGGTATGATGGGATAGCTTAATTTTGGCAATTAATTGATCTTTGATTATTAGCAGATAAATATGCCCAATGGTCTGTGATGGGATGTTAGATGGGGTGGGATCTGAGTTACTACAGAGAATTCTTTCCTGGGTGCTGGCTGGTTAGTCTTGCCCACATGCTCAGGGTTTAACTGATCGCCATATTTGGGACTGGGAAGGAATTTTCCTTCAGGGCAGATTGGCAGAGGCCCTGGAGTTTTTTTGCCTTCCTCTGCAGCGTGGGGCACGGGTCACTTGCTGGAGGATTCTCTGCACCTTGAGGTCTTTAAACCACAATTTGAGGACTTCAGTAACTCAGACATAGGTTAGGGGTTTGTTACAGGAGTGGGTGGGTGAGATTCTGTGGCCTGCGATGTGTAGGAGGTCAGACTAGATGATCATAATGGTCCCTTCTGACCTTAAAGTCTATGAGTCTATAATTGGCTAGCCAATGAGGGGTGATAACTTCCTCCTGCTTGAATGGGCCAGCACTGAGCCTTCTGGTTTCTCGGTGACTCATTTGAACTCCAAGACCATAAAGGATATAATTTTCAAAATAGTGGTGTTATTCCTTATATATTAATTGTACACACATCTCGCAGTGATTGAGTATTGGTAAGTTACAGTAGAGACCGCATACAATATCCTTCTTGGATAAATGCCATGAAAGTTTTTTGTCGTAGGTGAGGTGAGTTTGTCTGGTCTCAGACAGTTGCTTGTAAAGAACCATGAATCCTTTGCCTGTTGGTACCAGTGGGTCTCTGTGTCACAGAGCTAATGGAGGAATTCAAAGGGAAGTATGAGAGATGCATGTTGAGAAGAATAAGCAAGGAATGTTATCTAAGCTGTAGAATTTTTGTTGGTCTGGGAAAGGGCAATGTGGGTGTTACAGGCTACAGTAATCGTTGCAGATAAGCATATTCTCCAGAAGGCAATTCTCCAGAAAGGGCCATATTTTGGAATTTAATGTACCCCACCCTACACACACCCACATCATATGTAATTTAAAAGATTATTATATATACGTTCAGATAAGGTACGATGTGGAGCAGTCAAGTGGTGCTGTAAGCAGGGTGAAACAATGGTAGCCAAAGTGAGTGTCATTTTTTGCACAGTACTGGAAACGCTGCAATATGATTGACTACAGTTTTTACTGTTTAAGTTAATTTCTACACCTTAAGGTGGTATTTATTGGTCAAAGCTATCAAATGACAATGTATTAAAATTTTTATTAGTTTTGCATGGACAAGTATTTTTTTTCCAGAAAAAATGCATGTAGCAAAAATGGCGAATATCCACATTTTGCAATATGCTAAAATGAAATGTTTTCACATCACATATTCTTAATTGTCAAAGTATCTACCAAGTGATTATAATAGTTTTGTATAATAGTTTCAGCTGAAATTTGCTGACCAGATGAGTTTCCCATAGTTTGTACTAAATAATGGAAAAGCATTACATGTACATTTATGTGTAAATGTACTTGAATTCCTAATGTAATACTTCTACATTTGTAAACCTTTGTACATACAATGTAGCATCTAGTCTGCCTGACAGAAGGCTTTAATTTGTCATTGCCTGTGCATGCAGTACTAGCCTTTGAACTATTCTGAAAACTAGGTTTTTAATCCAGTACTCTCTTATGCTTCATATTGAACTTCAGTCAAAGTGTTCACCAAACAAAAATGGCAATTTTGATACTAACAGATCTAGTTTATATCTAATTTAGCGTATATCTGTATACTTGTACAAAGTGAGAAGTGGTGGTGGTAATGCTAACAATATCGTTTGGGAATTTTACCTCTACAGGGATGTTACAGTATATGAAGATATGGCAGATACAAGGCTCTTAAAACTTACATCAAATAGAAGAAGACTCTCCACAAACTTTTGAAAAATGTTATTTGTCAAGAAAATCAAAAGAATGTAAAATTTGTCAAAATCCATCAGTGCTGGACAGAATTCTTGGTGCTGGCAGCGGAAGCCAGGAGAGATGAATTGTATTGGCAGCTACTGGATGAGTTTTCTAGTTTAGATGATGTGCTACCTATACTTCTTCACAGGGTTTGCTTTCAGAAATACATAAGCAAGTAGAATTTGGTACATGTCAGAGTTGTACTGGACTCAGGAAAGAAAACACTCTGATCGGATTCAGAGTCTATCATATTCACCTGGTTCTGTAGCCACCAGAGCAAGTACGCTCTCCAGCATTTCCTCCTGTTGCATTGTTGGCCTGAGGCAAAGGACACAATATGGACAAGAAACATCATAAAATAGAAATATTTGAGAGAGCAACCAAACTAAGGGAGGCATCACTTCAAAGAAGAGATGACATTTCATGGAATATCTATGTAAGACTTAACTGCATCCTTAGCACTCTATCACTCAACGTGCCTTTGTTCCTACTTGAGTAAAATGAATCTTAAAGCAAAGCCACGTAGTTATACTGCAACAATAATCATCAACGTTGCATTTTACCAGCTGATTGAAGAGAGAGACAATGATCTTATGTACAACAAGAAGGCTTTTCTCCTTTCCAAGCTGCTACAAAGATATAAATCCCTACTTCCCTTAGATGTAGATACTGCAAGCTATTTCAGTAGCAACTTCTGAAACTTCATGCCATGAATAGAATGGACAAGGCAAGTCTATCGTCATTCTGTCCAGCTCAATAACACTATCTGACTTTAGTCAAGCTGCTAGTAATCTGAAACAGTAACTTAAGTCATTGAGATTGTTTGTAGATGTTCTTCTGGCGTGTGAGCCTGATGAACAGCTTTTAAATGAACAGGTAGCTTAGTATAATGCCACTTCAACCCTTGTGTCTGAAATAGCCAAAATGAAAGCCTCCGAATATTATCCAAAGCCAGGTCATTGTAGTTTTCAGAGGTCGTTTGCTTTCCTGCCCCAATTGGAACAGGAGTGTCTTTTTGGTTGGTTGATTGAGGCATATAATTTAGCCAGCAGTTTGGAAGACATTCAAAGATGATGCCTCTTAGTTGTGGAGTGCATAGTATTAACGGATTCAAATCTCATCCATGAAGGAGATGATAATATACACATCAATGTAGAGGCCATTGATGGAAATAATACTTTCCAATGAAAGGCTAGAGTGGTATTTCAACAACAGGCTGCAGATAGTGATATTTCTTGTGATGCTGGACTGAAGTGTTGTAGAGAAAAGTCACTTGCTCTCTCCAGGCAATGAGTCTCTTGTGCAGTGTCCAGAACTGATTCACCATGGAAAAAATACTTGAGGAAAATAAACTCTTGTCACCTACAAATGACTGCTGTTTGAGATCTCTTCTGTTGTCTTTTATGACTTCTACCTCATGATGTCCTACCAATACCAAATGATGTTGACATTGTTCATGCTCAGGTGATTCCAATCTGGACTGATTTCAGCCATAAGCTTGCAACTAAGAGCACCTACGCAGAAGTTGCATCTGCACTTTTTGTGGATGCCAGACCAGCTGATATGTCCACAGTCTACTACAATGCTGAAATGTAAGGTAATCTCGTCAGCTCTAGAACAAGCAGTATGCCATTCAGACCATGGAGCATCAGTCGTATGCTGTTGCTCAATAAGTTAAATGGACTCTCCCAAATGAGCTTGGTACCAATGTAATTTGCATGAGTAGTTTTTCACAGCCTGTGCTGTTTTATTGCATTTTTGGGGAGATGACTAGAGAGGAGTTACTCCTGTATTTCTAACATTTTGTCTGACAAATGTTGGCTGATCACTCACAAGGTGTTTTGAGTCTGAAGGCATTGAGCCCTTATAAAATGTCATTAAAGAGCTTGATGATGCTGTAATTCAGCATATGCTGCTACTAGTATTGGAGGAATTTCAGACATGGGGGTGTTCCCAGTCTACTACATTCAAGTTCTGGGATTGCTTTCTTCAGGTTATGGAGATACTGCTTCTAAATGTCTATATAGAGTGAGGGATGGTTGGAAACTTCATCTGCACATACAGTATGTCATACTTCCATACTTCTTTACTGCTAACAGGCCCAACTATGCCAGGTGGAAATCAGTCTACATTCTTGATGTGTTAAATCCTTCAAGTACACAGTGCTTTTGAACCTGGGGAATTTGCTGTGCATCAGACTCCATGTTCTTTTAATGGAATTTGGAGTGATGTGGGAACAGAAAACTGTCATCAAAGACTCAAAGGGCAGCAGTAGAATTGTAGGACTGACCAGAAGGAAGCTAGCCTTTGTCAGGTGGACCCTCGCAAGACATGTCCTGAGTGGATATGCAAAAACCAAGAGAGAAAGAAGTGACCTAACGAGACAGTCCCCAAACAAGTCTTTGCCTCTACACTGAGGAGGGATGAAGAGCATGTTACAGCTCTTACCAATCATATCACGAACAATATGGCAAAGTCATGTAGCCATGAATCACATCCAAAGATGCTTATCAACATATCCACTAGGCTGCATGTGACATCAGATGTACAAGAGTCTCTACTGAAAATAGCAGATGTTGATGAAGAACAAACAGATTTGTGAGAAGTGCACTTGACTGGGCTGAAGAAGCTACATGTCCCATCAGAATCAAGAAATCTGGCAACAGAACATGGCCAAGACAACCAAATTTAAGTCTGGTAAGTGATGGACAGTCACAGCAGCCATCAGTCCAGAAATTTATTTTCTGAGGAGCCCTTTCCTTATCAAGAAGCAGAGATGTTTCAGTGGCAACTGTTCACTTATTAGGGCCTGTGCCTCTGTTCCTCTTCCATGCTGATGAATGAGAAGAGCAGACAAAGCTGAATTAAGACATCAGCTGGAAGCTCAAGCTGAAAGGATGTATGAGCTAAGAGCATTCAACAAAGAAACCCCAATGTACATCAGATGCCATGGCTATCATACAAATGATGTCTGGAGACAAATTCCACACAATCGATGAATTGGCTGCCGAGTACTTGAGGCAGATCCTAAAAGAATTGACAAAGCTAATTCTGTAATCTAAGTCTTTGACAGATATGAGAACAGTAACTGTGAACTGCAGCTAGACAGAATCTAAAGTTGGATGCAAGAAATACCAGGTGATTGCTGGAAGCACTGTGCCTCCATAGAAAAAGTTTCTAAATGTGGCGTCCAACAAGCAGTCACTTGCAACATTCCTCTGAATTTATAGTTCAAAGTGCACCTGCGTGTAGGAGCACACCCAGCACAAATACTACTCCTTGCTAGAGGCTTTTCCAATGGTGAAGCAACAAAGTCCATCACCAGTAGAAATGCTGAAGAAGCCCAGAGCTTGTACATTGCTCAAGAGGAAGCAGACACCAGCATGCTTCTGCCTGCTGCATGTGCCAATATGGCTTTTTTTCTCTTAGTCCTGGTCTACGCTGGGGGTGGGGTGGGGTCGACCTAAGATACGCAACTTCAGCTACGCTACGTGTAGCTGAAGTTGGTGTATCTTAGGTCAATTTACCTGGCTGTGAGGACGGCGGCGAGTCGACCGCTGCCTCTCCCCCATCGACTCCGCTTCCACCTCTCGCGAGCTGGAGTTACGGAGTCGACGGGGAGCATGTTTAGGATTGATTTATCCGCATCTACACAAGACATGATAAATCGATCCCTGATAGAGCGATCACTACCCGCTGATCCAGCGGGTAGTGAAGACCTGCCCTTGGTGTGAAAGGAACCATAGTAATTAGGTCACCTGATACAGATATTTTGGTCCTTGCTGTTCACTACTTTCAGGCACCATTACCAGCACAACTGACAAGCATTGCTTTATATCTGTGCATACAATTTGTGACACACACACTCACTCCTGTCTTGTGCAAGATACTTTCTGCTGTACATGCATTAACAGGGTGTGACTCTGTCATCCTTATAGGTATGGGGCAGGGCGGGGGATTTGACAACATTAAACACAAACATAAGGAGCTTTCTGCTTAAGAGATCTTGCTAAACTGAGAGTGAATGATTGACATGGCACAATTTCTGCAGCAAGGAAGTTGGTAGCAGTGCTGTATGACCAGGCCAAGAAAGAAAAGGACACTCACAGAGACTTGAATTGCTTGTGTCTCAATGTAGCTATCAAAAAGGACAAGTCACTGGCCAAACTCCCACGATGTGAGACAGTTTTGAAGAGCATGTCAAAAGAGGCATCTTTGCAAACAAAAATTTGGATGTCTTCTCAACAGACATTGGATCACCATTGCAAAATAGATAGTAGTTCATCATCCACATTTTTCTTCTTCTATTCTTCGAGGGCTCAGTGGCACCTGAGCATCTACAAAACTTATTCAGGCTTGTACTAGTAGAGGTTGCTGCACAATCAACTATGTCTGTAGTCAGAACAGTCTTCCCTGTACAGAACTGTGTTCATGCCTTGGAGATGAACACTGTGATAATCATTGTAGTCTTGGTAGAGATCATAATGATTACTAAGATAATGATATTGACTAGAAATGTCACCAGTGCTATTATATTTGAATGATACTTGTGCAAATTTAATATGATTGTTGTTGTGATGCTTTGAGGTTTAAAAAAAAATCTAATTTGGTCTCTCCAAATTATAAATAGTCATTGAACTAACAGAAATGAATGCACATATTTCAACATGGTCATTTGAAAGTGTTGATGTTGTTTTTTATCCCTATTTTTATGTTAACAGCACTGCTAGACAGCTCCACATCATACCCCGTCTTAAAATAGACATAATAAGCTTTCAAATGATGTATGATATGCATGTGTAGAGACGGTACATTAAGTCGATCAAATTGGTGGTGTTTGCTGCTCACCTAAGGAAATGAGGGCCTCGACAAGATTTCTAGCTGTGTGTATAGAAAGAAAGGGGAAAAAAACAAAAACCAAATCTTGCCATTTCTCCCATAACACTTTCAAGATATGGCCATGATAGGAATCCGATTCATGTGCTGGCGAGTCAGGTATAGTGGTATTGTCAGCAGTGTTAGAAGATAGAGATGGAGCAGGTATGGGTCTAAAGAGTTAACTTTTGATCCTGTTACTGGTGATCTGTCCAAACAGGCTCCAGATAGGCTGAGATGTGGGAAAGGTCAGGAATGGGAAGGCTAGTCTGTAAGTTGCCATTATAAAGATAGTAGTTGAATCTATATGATCTGATGAGTTCATCTAAGTGAAAGAGGAAGAGGCGGAGGGGCTATAAACCAAACTTTAGGAAAGCAGGAATATAGTAGAATTACCCATTTAAAATACACAATCTCCAAAGAAGTAAGAGGAGAACCAGAAGTCAGAGTTGTTGAGGACAAGATGCTATGAAAGGAAGTATAACTGTGTGTTAAAAGCAGCAGGAAGGTCAAGGAGAAAGGGGATGGAATAGTGGCCCTGAGGGTCTGGTGACAGCAGTTTCAGTGAAGCAGACTGGAAGCCAGATATGGGGTGGAGGTGTTCTGTGGTGAAGCTGGAGGAGAGGATCACAAGACAATGGTTGTCAATGGTGCATCTAGTGAGTTTAAAAATGAAGACTAAAGATGGAGCCAAACTTGGAGAGGCCAGAGAGATGAAGGATCAACTTTTTTGAGGCTGCAAGGAGACTAGAGTATGCTTGTATTGTAGGGGCAAGGAGCCAAAGAAGAGGTAGGGGTGGGGGAGCAGTGGACCCTTGAGTGGGTCTAAATGCTTTCCTTAACCCCCTCTACACTTCTTAGCTGGTTGATGCTGCTTATAGCATGAGTACAGCGACAGTCCTTCAACTGCCTTTAAGTGTTTATTCATATGAAGGATAATAGGTTTGATTCTCATGCACTCTGCTGCTCTGGCAGTGTAACATACCCTTATAGACAGTGAAAATTACTTTCAGGCCACTTCATGGTGCCAAAGCAGTGTAGAGTGGCCATAACATAAATGAAAATCAGGCCCAGTTTTGTCTGTGTGTTGGGCTTTTTGTTCTTTTGGTTGGGGGTCTGCACATGTGAAATTTATAAACTGCCCTTTCATGAGATGATCAGGTATCCAAACAATAATTGGGGAGATTTTTCATATCCAGGTAAATCTCTCTCAGCTGCTTGCTTTTACAAAGCTTTCCTTCTGCCTTTGCAGAATACAGAGCCTGAAAACTCTCCAAATCCCTTCTTTCTAGAAATTCCAAACTGCTCTGAGAGTCAAACTGGGTTCTTCCCTTCATATGCATCATTGCCAGTAATAAAAGTTCTGCATAGTGAATTGTGCCTTCAGATACATCTGTGCAGCCCCAATGTCTTTGGCTTTTGCCCTTAGTGATAAAATTAGTAAGCAGTTTTAATGCACGAGAAAGCAAGGGAATTGGATTCCATTCTTGTAGTTGTGTTGGATGTGCATTACCAATCAAAAAGTTGTCAAAACTTACATTTGCCCATGAGGGGAGCAGGTATGTCTCCGAATACACAGGAGCAGATTTATTTAGTAAGAAAGTGCCTTTTGTACATGGTAATTTTTCAGAGTAAAAACACACTTTCAGAACTGTAGAATATATATAGACACAGGTCAAATATCCATATTAATATTGTTAAGCCTGTTGGTTACATTCAGCAGTTAGTGAGCTTGTGGAGTCCCACCTTGACTTAGTTGGCGTGGATGTAATCTCACTAAGCTGTTTTTGCTCTTTCCTCTCATACATCACTGAGGGTCACTCCTCACCAAGTGCTCTTGCTTGTGGAATTCTAAATGTGTTGCTCTCGTCATCTATTGTGCTAAAGTTGTGGGTGAAGCTGCCAGCTCCACTTATTGTAAACAATTTCCAGTATAAAACCCTGCTTTCAGTTACTTGTAACTTTGCCAAACTACAGCCGTTTGGGCTGAAATTTTCCATGCTGGTTTTTTGTCTCAGGCCGATTTCTGAAAACAAAAAACACAAAACTTCTTTTTTTTTTCTTCAAAAACTATTCAGCCATATATGAGAGCAGAGAGGAAAATACTGTGTTTTTTGTCAATGTTAGTCTTACGACAGTTTCACAGAGAAGCTGTAGCACCTCTCAGCTTAGAAGCAGGGTCTTGAAATTTGGCAGGACAGGGGCTCTAAAGTCAGATGCCTTTTGCTGTTTCCATGAAAATGCACCAGATCTGCCTGAGTTATAAGCCTCTGAAAATGGCCACTTGCAAATGCTCAGAGACTTGTTAGCATTTGGCAGCTAAATTCTTCAAAGATTTTTGTCTGCTCTGAGCATGTTCCAGCCCAGGACTGACCATGACTTTTCCAGCAGTTGCTCCTCCCAGCTGCTGTGGCACAGAGCAGCAAAACAGCGAACAAGGCTTTCTCTCCTGTGCTCTTTGCTCCTCCTGTTGGTACCCAGACAATGTGAAGGAGGAAGCAGCCTGACAAATACAGAAGAGTGAGCACCTGGATGGGACAGAGGCAGGTTAGTGGAGGGGGTGAAAGGGGATAGCAATAAATAGGAGAAGATTGGGCCTGACAGAAAGGAATAAGCTAGGGAAGTATATGCTATAAGACTGGAGTAGAAGGGTCTGTAATCACTAAGAACACACTCGCTATCCAGGACTTGGAATTGAGCTCTTGATTCCTGAGTCTCTGCTGTCTAGTAAATGCAAAGTGTGGATCTTATCTGCTTCTAGTGGCTGGTCCACAGAGAGGATAATAGTGTAGTGCTGCTACCATTAACTTCATTAATTCAGGTACTAGAGGTTTGTGGATCTGAAGGTTCCAGCTCTGCTGCTCACCTACCTGGGATTCTCTGTGGTGGAATTATTTTTGTTTTTTGGTTTGCATTTTTTAAAAAGTAGGAAATTTCATTAAACCTATGTTAAAAGAACATTGAGGTTGCAAAGTCAAGCATTCAGAATTTAAGAAAGGCCAAAATTAACATTGCTTGTTCACCCTTAATGCGGCCACCTTGTATGTGTACATTATGATAGTCTTTAATTACGTGATCACATTTTTTTTTTTCCTCTCAGAATCCCTTCAGGGTAGGGGATGAATGGCATTCACTGAATGAGTTTGCTCTATGCTGAGCAAAGAGATACTTGGAGAAATAGGGAGGGGTTGCTTTTGTTTTTTTAATCCAGACTTAATGAGCTTTTGTTGTTTTGCTAACTTTGTAGGTCAGCCTCTCCAAATCGCTCAGAGATACCACAAGCAGACTTGCAGAGTTAGGATGGCTACACAATAAAATAAGAAGATACACAGACCAGAGGAGCTTGGATCGTGCCTTTGGGCTTGTAGGTCAGGTATGTTGGATACAAAGATGGCTAGTTTACAAAACTTTGGTTTCATTCCCTTTAGGAACTGCTGGATCTAGAAATACAATATGGGAATGGTGGGGAGACTCTGGAGAATTCATAACTTGGAGTCCTTCCGTATCATTTGATTTACTCCTGTGTGGACTTTCATTGTTGGCTGTGAGCCAAAATCTGGGTGTAGGGTAAAGGAGCTCTCAGCTCAGTCATAATAGGGTTCTTTCTTGCTAGTCCTATGAAGTAGTCTTGCCCTTCTATCCCTAGTTGGGAGTGCCTCCTCCATAGACTTAAATTATTTTTTTTAAAGTATACTTTTATATTTAAACAAAAATAATAATCCAGGAATGGCATAGTGGCATCTCTGAGCTAATTAAAGTGTGCCCACTTGCATTGTTAGGAGAGAGATTCTGCTTTACTTTGTAGTTCTCCCCTGAAAAATGTGTAAGGGAACACTCTTGACTAGCTGATAGATGATGTTCATTGATGATAAATAAAATACTGCACTACTGAAGCTGAATACAAATCACCAGTTATCTGCTGCCATTTCTTTTGAATGCAACATCAAAAGAGTGTCAATTTTTGTTTTTATAGGTTCCATCATCATGATTTATAGTCTGCAGTAACTTCACAGCTGCTGTAAAACCTAAAACCACATTTACTGCTAAGGCATTCCCGTTTCCTATCACTTGCTCCCTCTGTAAAACTGGATATTATCCCTTCTGAGTCGTCAGAAATGTTGTTGTCCCTGCCTCTTGCCATAACATCCTACCTAATCTGCAAAGAAAGTGAAGTGCTCCTCCCTTCAGTCTAATTTTTCTTGAGGTCAGTAGAGACACTATGGTGCTTTCTACTTTTCTATCGTTTTTATTCTGTCCCCTTCTGACTGTCCTTTTTTCATTCTAAATAAAATATAGAGAATTATTTTCTAAAGGCTGATACTGACATCCATGTTTTATTTGGCTGTGTTTGAGTGTGTGTGTTTGAGTGTGTGGAAAAAACTCTCAATTTCTAGGTGAGGTTTCCTACCCTCTTTCATAGACTAGTTTCCTGCTTATGCTTATTTTCACTGTCTCTGGTTTTAGTCTTTCATTTCACAAAACAAGAGACTGTAAATTCCTCAGTAAACTAAATGTTTTATATCTCTGACATCAAGTACACGTTTCAGGGCTTGTGTAGAATGTTGTGTAGGCCATCAAGTGTATCTGTATAACTTTCCATTCATGATTTGTGTCTGAAACTAGCATTTGTGTGACTTCTATGGCACCAGTGTATGAAGATAAAGCTGTATAATTTACTTAAGCTGTCAGTATCTAGGCAGAAGATCATGTTTTTTCATTCTTGAACACTTCTTTGACAATTTCAGATGCTGCATGCTCAGCATTAAGAACTTATTATTGCAAATATATTGTGCAGTTGAAAGCTTCTTTAATTTGCTGTCTCAGAAAATCTCATCCTTATTTAGAGCACACACAGAAAATTACACATTTATTTTAAGCCTAAACCACCTGTATATGTTACTGTTAACTCAACTTTTTGACTGAAATATGAGGGTCAGAAACTAGCCTGTCAGTTATTAGCAATACATGTCAGATATACTGCACATTGACCTTTTTATTTTTCCACCTACACTACTTAATTGTTGCTACTTTTCCAGGATATTCAGCAGTGAAATACAATTATCTTACATGTTCACACATTCTCAAAGAAAATATCAAAGTAGGGTTGAGGTGCTAAGCATTTTAAATTCCCTCTCTTGAGCACAAGTTCTACTTTCCCCTTGAAACCATGTTGTAAGCCATGTCAGACTTCTAGGATAATATCCAGTTTTCATTGCATACTTTGTATCCCAAACCTTATTTTACCAAGTAATTGCAATTGGCGCTGAATGCAAATTTGAACTATTAAAGTTCATTTCTTTTACTGATGATCTGATGTCCAGTATGACTGTAAATGCTTTGAATGCTGAAGTTAGAAATGTTTATCATAAGGAATGTGGATAAATAACATTTAACTAGTGTCTTTGAATGTTATCTTACTGTAGACCCTACTTTGCCCTTCAGTTTAATGGGCACTGCTTTGGTAGATTACTAAATTGTGCTAAAGAAATGGAAAGTAGAGTTACATGTCATGGAGTTTTTATTCTTCAGCAATCTGTACATAACCCTTGACCCCTCTCTGGAGTAGGATAAATTTATTCTCTCTTGCGTTTCTCTTTCTTGCTCATAAAATCAAATTGAAGAGAGGAACACTTTCACTTAATTTAAAGGATAGGATCAAATGTCGAGACTGGTTACATTTTTCTTAATCTGGAAAGGAGATGATTCTTTTGATAAAGAACTTAAAATTTATGGAAGGAAAATTGGGATTTTTCTTCCTTCTGTCAGTAATAATTATTCAATGGGATACATCTAAGGTAGCAAATAGTTAGTTTACTTTTACAGAGTACTGTTAGCTCCAGTTTTTTGCTTTGGATTTGCTTAACTTGGTTTTAGGCTGGTGGGGATAGGGAGTAGATAAATTTCACTGTATATGATGTAGCAGACTTCTTTATGTAAATATACTGACATGGACTGTTTCCAGTCAAATTTGTGAAGGGTAGATATAAAAATTGCTGATTTACTTTGATTAGCAAAGAAGTTTAGATATTTCATAAAGTGTTAATCATTTGTTACTTGAAATAGATTAAAAAACAACACACATTTCTGTCACAGTTCAAAAATGGTAATCAGTTTTTGAAAATTTAATTAGTCTTTTTAGCCTACTGTGCCAGGTTAACATAATTAATAAATAGTGATAATAGAGAATGATATTTCATATCCTCTCCTAGATCAATTTCCACCCAAATAATAAAAAAAATAATTTCTGGCTAAATGTTTTCAACTGCCTTGAGAAAAATATTTAATCAAAACAGTAGTTCAGTTATTTTTTGGTTATACTCTAGCAAAATAGGCCTTCTTGGAAGAAGGTGACCAAATGGTCTGTGATGCTTTTGTTTCTGATGGAGTGCTATATTTGCAACTGCTCAAAGCTCATTTAAGTCAATGAAAGTCTTTCTGTTGCAGTGGTTTTCAAAATTTGTTGGCCCTTTCCAAATAATGTAGTCTACTGTGTACCCCCATCTGAGAAAGGGACATAATATACCTTTGATTAGATTGCCATGTCTTACTAAATAAAATGCATTGTCCGCCATTATAGGATTTTTCTTGCGTACCCCCTGATGAGAGCTCGCGTACCCCAGTTTGAAAACCATTATTCTATTGACTTCTTTGAGCTTTGGGTCAGGCCTTTGTAAAATTGACCACATCATCATGGAGTGCACCTTTCAGACCATTTAAACTTTTCATTATTCTTGGTCTTCCTTTCTTCAGTGTCAGGTGAGGAATGGCAGGTGGTTATTGCATGTTCCAATGCTAAAATGTACAATACTAATTTAAACAAGCAGCACCTAAGGAGGGAATATTAATTCTTTTCAAAGCACCCCAGAAGAATGTACTGGCTTGCCCAGGATGTACACAGACCTCTCCTTTATATTAGATACTAGTCTTTAACTCTGCGTTTTTATTTAACATTTTATATTGCGGTCATGCCTAGAGGCCTCAATTAAATTGAGATCCTCTTGTGCTAGGCACTGTACAAACATAGCAAATGCCATTCTTGCTCCCAAGAAGTCTGCAGTCTTCATACAACTGATATGAACAATGCTGTTGTACTGCTCATGTATTTTTTTTTTAACCATTTGAGACCCCAATTACTTAGGGTATTGATGTCAGAATTTACACTGTCAGTAGAATTAAGTTGGCAGCCAGCAGAAATTTTCTTGTTCCAATGTATATACCTGTTAGCTGCATGCTGAAGAGAGAGGCAGCAGCTGGTGCATTCATATCATTTTTCTAGATGATACCTAATTTGGCTTTCTTAAAGACATTGTTAGGTTTGGGTTTTTAAAAAAAGCGCAATCTTAATATCAATGTTTTAAAATGCTAGATAAATGCTATTTCCATTTTCACTTTTATTTGATTTTTGATTTTTTTTTTCTCTTCCCTTCTGCCCCCCCTCCTCCCCCCTAGAGTTTTTGTGCTGCCTTACACCAGGAACTCAAAGAATACTACAGGCTTCTCTCTGTTTTACACTCCCAGGTAAATTAATACTTCTGATTGGTTCTTGAGTTCACCCTTTCGTGTTTACAAATCACTAAATAATTTTCTAGACGATTGTGACTTTTGGTTAGACATTTTTTATTAAGCTAATTGATACAATATGAGCATTGTAAAAGTATGAATCTGGTTGGGGAAGGGTATAACTATGTGGGCATCTGGCAGCTATGAAGTACGATACCAGGTGTGTCACTCTGAAGCCTGGAATGTCTATAGAGACTGTATGAAGTAATGGAAACAGCTACAAGCATGATTGAGGACTCTTGTATTCAGAATATCACCAGGTTGAATCATCACTCAGTTTTGCAGTCTATTACCATCCAATTTTTAAATTCTCAGCCATTTTGATTTCATGAATTACATCTGTGCACATTTCTTCTTTTTAGTGCTTGCATATGTCCATTATAGTGTAGGTGTGTGCATGCCTCTTTGCACTGGTGCAAGAGAGTTTTCCTTAGCGGTACCTGTAGAGGTGGTCCTGCCCATTGCCAAGCTCCTTGTTTTGGAAAGCGAGGGTAGAAAGGGTGGAGTCACCCCACCCTCAGTTCTTTCTCACAAAGAAGTTTTGTGGTCAGAGTGTTCCTAGTGATCTATTTACCTAGTGGTACTCTTTTTTTGCTTTAACACAAAAAAAAAAATCCATATAGCTTTCATCCATCACCAGACCTGCTGTTTCAGACATTAGAGAGTATTCTCTACCCTGATCTAGAATTGTTATATTTGGCTACCTGGATGATAGACCCTTAACCAGCTCTGCCCTCTCTTGCTGTACAACAGGGGTCTCCAAACTTTATGGAACGAGGCCATATTATATTTTTGAAGGGGCTTCGCGGGCCGAAGCAACTGTGAAAAAAATTAAATATATGCAAAATCGTTTAAAAAAAGAAATATTATTTTAGGATTAGTGAGAAGTATGGTACTGATGGTTTTTCTGACAAAATTGCGTTTAGCTATGGTTCAAAGTTAGTGTTTCCTATCCTCAAAATTGACTGTAAATGTTCATCAGACAAGGTCAATCTGTAGTTGGATTTTACATATTTCATCATTGAAAATGTTTTTTCACGCACATAAGTAATGCCAAACACTGACATTAATCCACGGACAGAGTTTTTTACATGAGCATATTGATCACTTAGCAGGCATTTATAGAACTCTACCAGATTTCCTTCCTTATATTTGTCCTTCAACAAGTCATTGGATTGCAGGACAATCACTTACATTTGAAGTTCAGGTGGCAGTTTTTCGAGATCTCAATCAAATGGGTTTTGGAAGATCCGTATTTCTCCTGCATTCACATCAAGGTCAGAGAAATGCTCCTGGAACTGTAGTTTTAGATCAGAAATGATTTCTTGTGCAAACCTAGTTGGGAATCGTGATTCAGTTTCTTGACTGAACTTTTCACAACATGTAAAATGAGCAAAGCAGTCCCTCATCAGTTGGGACTCGAAAAGAACTAGTTTTTGCCTGAATGGTTTCATCTGGGTGTACATGTCACAGATAAGCCCGTTTTCCCCTTGCAGTCTAAGATTGAAGTCATTTATGTGCTTGGTCAAGTCTACAAAAAAAGCTAATTTCCAAAGCCATTCACTGTTTGTGAGTAAAGGTAGAGGGTTTTTTTTTTTTAAAGAACATTTCAATTTCATTTCTAAGCTTGAAAAATTGCAACAAAACCTTTCCACAGCCAAGCCATAGAACTGAAGAGTGGTAGGGCAAATCGTGATATTCTGATTCTATTTCCACCATTATGGATTCCATGACACATGACAAATCCAAATATTTCCTGCACAATGCTTGCTGATGAAGAATGCAGTGAAGAATCATAGGCTTGGGGCAGCCCGCACTTTCACAAGCTTTGTAGATTTGTCCAACCAAACCTTTTTTTTTTTTTTTTTTTTTTTTTGAACCGCACATGTTTCTACCTCCATCGGTTGTAACGCACTTCAGTTGTTTCCATTGCAGGTTGTATTGAGAAAGTGACTTTTCAACTTAGTTGAAAATCTCTTCACCTGTGGTTGTTCTATGCATACTATGCACAGAAGCTAGTTCTTCTGTAACTTCAAAATTACTGCCGACCCCACGAATAAACAACAGCAGCTGCGAAGTATTGGAAACATCGGTTGACTCCTCAAGTGCGAGGGAAAACCACTCAAACTTCTTAGCATTTTTCATTCAGCTGGAAAATTATATTACTGCCAATGTCCTCAATTCTGTGAGCAACTGTGTTCGCCGAAAGACTAATTGTCTTAAATCTACTTTTTTGGGGCATATTTCTTCGGCTGCTTGAATCATACATATTTTAACTAGCTTACCATCAGTAAATGGTTTTCCTCATTTTGTTAATAGGTGTGCCACTCGGAAGCTGGCTCTTGTTGCAGCTTCGTTCTCGGTTTTCTTATTAAATATAAAATGTTGTGACGATAAGCCACGTTTCATGGATTCTAATTTATCTGAATGTAACTTTCCCGTAAATTGAGAGTAATGCGACCAGTGCTTGGTTTCATAATGTCTATGAATGTTGTATTCTTTTAGCACTACGATAGTTTCGTTACATATTAAACACAATGCTTACTACCTGATTCGATAACGGAATAGTCCACGCTCCATTGTTCTTTAAACACACAACATTCAGAATCAACCTTTCTCTTCTGTCCTTTTCCCGACATAATCACCCCAATAACAATGGACTTAAACACAACGAATATACATTTGTCACTAGTCTGACACGCGCTAAGACAAAAACTGAGGGAAACAACGACACTCACACATCCGGTTCCTTCTGCTGCTACTAACCTACCTAATGTGTGCTCATCGGCTCTGTGACCCTGGCAGGAATGCAGTGATGTCATGAAGTTCTGCTGCTGCTCTGGGGTTTCTGCTGCTGGCCGCTTGCCAACCGGAGTCCCACCGCTGGCCCCACCCAGCACCCGCTGCTGGCCTGGGTGAAGGAACCCAGGATGGCAGCAGGCCTAGACACCGGCTGGCAGGGTCCCGCTGTCCGATGGGATGTTGGTTCGGGGGCTGGACAAATCGAAGCGGTGGGCCATAGTTTGGAGACCCCTGCTCTACAAGAATAAGAGGTTCTTTTCCAGTCTAGGCACTTGCCCTTCCCAAGGGCTAGGGTCAGAGATGGAAGAGTTTCTTTACTTGGGTGACTACTACAGGGATTGTTCCAGGGTCCTCCTGTGTTCCCTTATATGAATTACTTGTGACACCTCAAGGAGTTAGTTCTGTCCCTGAAAGGCCATTCAGCTGCAATTTTGGCATACCATCATCTTGTCCAATGCATTCTTCCACTCTACAGCTATGTATTTCTTCATGTATTTGCTTGTGTACTCTCAGGCTAGGGTCCCCTTATTAACAGGGGTTGGCGCCCACCCACATATGATACAGCTGCTTCTGTGTGTGTTTTGAGCAGATGCCCTTTGGGAAGATTTGCAGAGCAGCCACATGGATTTCAATTCACACCTTAATTAAGCACTGTTCATTAAATCTGAAGTAAAACTTTTTCAAAAGCACCCAAGTTCCATTTCCAGAAGTGACTTAGGCTCCTATATATTAATAGTACTCCATCTTTGAACTTTGTAGTCAACTTACTTGCTTTGTTCTGGTGACTTTTGAAGGAAAATTTCAAGAGAATTTGTCCCATGCAGAACTAAAATCAAGCTGCTGCTGTCATGGTAGAAATTTCACTATTCATTCTGTGGCTCTCAGGATTCTTGTTTTACACATTTTGTTTTCTTTCCACTTGTTCTCTGAATAGCCCTCTCTGATTACCACCTGCTATCCTTCAGCATTGTTTCTCTGTCCTTCACTGCTTTTGTAACTACCTATGCATCAAGCTGTCTGATGCTTCTGTTGCATACTCGCCCCCTCGTGTTTTCCCTACCCTCTTTCTTCTGTCAAATCCATTATTTTTACATTTTGCTCTGAGCTTTCATCTACACTTGATTCTTGGTTTCTTCTCATGTCTGTCTGTGAAGTTTTAGCCTAAGAATTTTACGATAAAATGTATGTATTGACTAGTTTCATGTAATAAAAAAACTCAACGACGCTAACTTCAGAACAAAAATATAGAATATCTATTTTGTTGCCAGTACTTGAATGCTGTTTGTTGTGTTTTTTTTTTTTAACTATGCCTATGTGTTTTAATTTGATCAGCTGCAACTTGAAGATGATCAGGGTGTAAATTTGGGACTTGAGAGCAGTTTAACACTTCGTCGTCTTCTAGTCTGGACATATGATCCTAAAATAAGACTCAAGACACTTGCAGCACTTGTTGATCACTGTCAAGGTCTGTTATTTTTGAAATTTTTTTTTTTTTTAAGTTTTGTAACTTCAGGAGTGATTGTGCATGCCAAGCATGGATGCCAGTTGTATTAAATTTATTATATTTGAGATTAAACTAGTAGACTTCTGGTAGTGATGTGGCTGGTGGAAGACCAGGTAAAAATGTTCACCTTCCTTTCAAATAAGTATGTAAGCAGTAGATCCACCAGACTATCTTCAGCATTTTAAATAGATATTTACATAACCATACATTTACATACATTTGTAAATTTACTTACTAAAAACACATTTAAATTATTATGTACTTTATTTCCTTTCCTGTTGTTGCTGGTTACCAGGCTATTTGTGCATAAATGCAGATTCTTCAAACTGCTCATCTAACTAAAACTCACTGAAATCTCTTGTCCAGGATACATTTGAAAAAAAAATTAGGGTTAATGGTCACTTTTCGTGTTCTTCATAACTGAAAGTTTCTTACTCTGTGGAGCCTGAAGAGTAATGTTCCACTCCTGAAGAGTAATGTTCCACTGCCATCTCCCATTGCTGTAGTGGGTCTGAGTGTTTCTCTGTCGTAGAGGGTATATAGTCTGCCCTAAGAAAAGTTTGGCTTCACTCTCATTGGAAACAGTGGGAGGCTATGGCCATTTTGAAACCATTTCTTAATGGAAGAATGCATATGGCCTCGGAACCAGAGAGAATAGTGAGACATGATAGTCATTTTGTAAGAAGGTCGTTCATTGAGTTTCTCTGAAGAAAAAGATTTTATGTAGCAGTCTGTGCTGACACAAACTTTCACTTATGTGACATAATGGTAAAGAGAGACCATTAATCCTAAATATTTTATTTCAAAAGCTACTGATAGCACTAACGCTACTCAGATTGCAAGAGGAAGGGGAAAACTGTGCAGGGGAAGATAGGAAGGATTGGAGAAAGGGGGAGAACTCTGTGGGTGCATGCATGCCCACAGGGGAATGTAGGGAGGTGCAAGAGGCAAGGATAATTTAGAGGATGAGAGAGGAAATTGAAATGGACCCTCAAGCTGGGTTTATGGTTGGCTTGCTTCACCAAAGCAGTATAAAGCAAAAACTAACTGGCAAGCTTGGTCTTGCTTGCTTCAGGGTGGCATAAAACAACCAGAGCTTATCAGTGGATGTGTCCAAACATGTTAAAATAGAGATTTAAGTTTGATATTTAATATTTAAATCTTCCTTCTAAGTGTGTTGGGTTTTTTTTAATTGTCATAATTCTAAATGTATGTCAACATTGCACACTCCTTTTGGTGATGTGTAGAGTACACACACTACGTGCCCTTATCCCCAGCAGGGGTATAAACAGCAGTGTAGATGGTGAGGCACTGCTTAGGTGAGTAGATTAAAGACACACCTGAACCATGTGGTGTACCTGGGTTTGTACCATAAATGGCTCTCTACTTGCACAAGCTGCACCGCCCTCATCTAGACTGCCTCCCTGCTGCCAGCCTTTTCCTGCCGCAGGGAGCTGCCAGAGCCTTTTACTACTGTGGGGGAAAAAGCTCTAGAAGGGGGCCAGGCAGCAGGGAAAGGTTCCAGCAGCTCCCTCCTGCCAAGACTTTCCCTATGCCTCCACGCTGCCAGAGCCTTCCACTGACGTGTAGTCACACACCCCACCCCTCCTATGTGACTGCAGTCTGCTTTTCTCCATAGTATGTAGCTACATATACCCTAAGCACTGCTGCAAGTGGCATGCATTGTAGACATAGCCTAAATGTTGATATATGTGTTGGATTTAAAATTGCTGTATAACAAGGTCAGAGATGGACAGACATACAGTTAGTCATCAAGGTCTGAAGAACTTTATTTTTGAAGTATAGAGTACATAATCAGAACCTGCTCTCTTTCCTTCACCTATCTATTTTTGTCTCCTTAGGAAGAAAAGGTGGTGAACTAGCATCAGCTGTCCATGCCTACACTAAAACAGGAGATCCCTATATGAGATCCCTGGTCCAACACATTCTTGGTCTAGTGTCCCATCCTGTCTTGAATTTCCTTTACCGCTGGATTTATGATGGGGAGCTGGAGGATACATACCATGAAGTAAGTTTTATGTGTAACTAATAATATTGATACCTTTTCAAGTTCTTCTTTGAGTAAAAATCAATGATACATTTGAGTGAGAACTGCAGGATTGAACCCACTATGAGCATAAGAATAGTTCAGTTGCACAACATTATTTTAAAGCAGGGATCAGCAACCTCTGGCACACGGCTCGCCAGGGTAAGCACCCTGCCGGGCCAGGCCAGTTTGTTTACCTGCCGCGTCGGCAGGTTCGGCCAATTGCAGCTCCCACTGGCTGTGGTTCGCCGCTCCGGGCCAATGGGGGCTGCGGGAAGCGGCACCGGCCAAGGGATGTGCTGGCCGCGGCTTCCCACTGCCCCCATTGGCCTGGGACAGCACACCACGGCCAGTGGGATCCACAGTCGGCTGAACCTGCAGACGTGGCAGGTAAACAAACTGTTCCGGCCTGCCAGAGTGCTTGCCCTGGTGAGCCGCGTGCCAGAGGTTGCTGACCTCTGTTTTTAAAGTATGAAATGGCCTGTGTGACTTACTGTGTATGTAACTAAGCTACATGTGGTAATGACCTGACTGAATTGGAAAACTGATCCATCTTGTCCAGCATGCTGCCTCTGCTCATGGCAAAAAAACTGATATTAGAGAGAGCCCAGACTCTCTCAACCTCTTTCTGGAAAATGTACTCATAACATTATGGTGTACAAAAATTGTTCCAACCCTTGCAAGCAATCCATTTTGTGCCTGATGTATGAGGTTTGACTGTTTTTCTTGCTTTGTAGTTTATTTTTATTAATGTCTTATGTTTACAGTTCCTACTATTATCCTAAGCATTAGTGCAAATAATTTCCATAGATTCCAAGGCCAGAAGGGACCACTGTGAGATCATCTAATCTGACCTCCTGTATAACACAGGCCATAGAGCTTCCCCAAAGTAATTCCTGAAGCATATCTTTTAGAAAAACACCCAGTCTTGATTTAAAACTTTTTAGTGATGGAAAATCCACCACAACCCTTGGTAAATTGTTCCAATGGTTAATTACACTCCCTGTCAAAAATTAATGCCTTATTGCCAGTCTGAATTTGTCTAGCTCCAACTTCCAGCCATTGGATTGTGTAATACGTTTCTCTGCTAGATTGAAGAGCCCATTATTAAATATTTGTTCCCTATGTAGCTACTTATAAAGTGTAATCAGGTCACCCCTGACCCTTCTCTTTAAGCTAAATAGATTGAGCTCTTTCACTTTTTCAAATTCTGTAGAAAATGTTATGAGAATGAAATACCTTTAAAAGTCCTACAAAATTTGCTTTGACTTCTACAGTAATAGATTCTTATAAAATACATCCTTGTTCTAGTTATTCATGTACTATCACCTTCCTAGTACCTCCTTATTCTATCATTTAACAAAATTAATAATCAGAGTATTCAACTCTTATATAAGGCTTTTTATTCATAGGTCTCGTTGACACTTCACTGTTAACTGTACCTGTTTACACTTACCTTAATCATCCCAATGCTTGCTTTTCTCCTTGCCAGGCTACAACTGTTTATGTAATCTTATTTTGAATTTCAATGAGATTTAGGAGCCTAACCTCCATATTTAAAAATGAATTAGGCACTTAGGTTACTGAGTTACCTAAAATCTTCTGCGATTATTAACCGTGGACTAAATAACGTCGTCAATTTCTATGATTCTATATTGGAGTTAAAAATTAAATTAGCATGGAGAATGAATTAGTGTCATCCAGAGTTGGTCTTTGAGGTCAACATAGGGAAGCCTGTATCTATTATGTGGATAAATAGAGAACTTCAGTCTTTAGGCTGCCACTATGACACCTTTCAAAAGTATTAAAAGTAACTTGTCCCCTCTCCTCTGCCATATTTCAAGTAAAAAATTAAACTCATAAGTGATTGAAACTGTCACTTATTAGTTAACTTTTTGCAAGTAGCTTGTTTAAATTTACATGTGTACTTAGATAATGCATCTTAAATACTGAAAATAAACAATAGCTTAATGTGGTGTGTTGGACTTACAGCTTACATTTTGTCTGAAGGCCATATGTTAGTCTTGCTAGCAGTGGCATTTTGAAAAAAAAATTCTCTTCCCCAGTAAGGTCTACTTGCTTGATAAGATGAAGATGGGATCCTTCACAATCCATATTAATGAATCTAATGTTTGAAATTTGTTCCTTGATAAGAAAATTACCATTTTTTAATTTCTGTTTTTAGTTGGGAGGCCTTGGCATTTGTCTAGCAGTTAAATTGTATGATGAGTTCTTATTTTTTCTGTGGTTCTTTGTGTGTGATATAATAATGAAAATCAAAGACCTTGAGTGGAAAATGAATCAATAAAATAAAAGCATATTGCAGTTATAGTCTGACCTTGGTTTCCCTCCCGCCCCCCACTACCTCTTCAGGCTCTGTATTTTCATGGGATTAATTATAATCTAAAATGCATTCCTCTCTCTTTGTATTTGCTACTGGATGTTTTCTAGATACAGTAATTGCATTTTACTTTGCCCTTAGAGGAAGCATTGTTTTCATAACTTCCAGAAGTGACTGAATTGTCTAAGGTTTTTCTTTTTTAAATTAAATTTCTCGTTGTTCATATTGATCAAGATCTAGTTCCATGCCACTTACCAAGATGGGTCTGTATGTTGTCTGCAAAAATTAGCCCTTGTGGTTAAAGGAATAACAAATAAATGAAAAGCATTATTTTATACTTAATCTCTTGGTTGAGTAAATTTTTTAAATTTCTAATTCTTGGGGTAGTGTGTTGTCTCAGTGCAATATAACACCATCAGCATCTTACAGACTGGTCCCAGCCTCATTATGTGAGATATTCAGGCATTTTTGAAAAATAAAATAATCTGAGTGTTTTGGTTTATATACATAGTCTGACTATTTACTATAATTTCTTAACAATTTCTGTAGTTGGTCTTTGTAAATCCATGCTAAATACCACTGTATATTTACATATGTCTACTCTGTCAGTTGTAATTCTGTCACAAAAAAGTTAAGATAATTAATAATTAATAAAAAATCAGATTATTAATTTTTAAATTACTAAACTGTTCTGATAAGTTATCTAAGTAGAGATACAGCTGGTGATCTGAATATTCATTTAGTCAGACTCAAATTATGGGGGAGAAATATTGAAGGCTTTTTCTGAAGCTCCACGCACATAAGATGTCACTAACAAATAGCATATCCACTGCTGGGCTTTTCAGACCCTGGCTCCCACTCACTGGCATTCATTTACATTTGTGGGCAAGGCTGGATTAAGGCCTAGGCAGAATAGGCATCTGCCTAAACTCCTGGCTCAGTCATGTCACAGCATCAGAATCTATTTCATTTAAAAATATCTTTTGTAAACATTCATGGCTACAAAGAAAAGCTTGAAAGTGTGACTTGATTGTAACTGATGCAATGATGTCTGCTAAAACTCTCCAGAAGAGGAGTGGGAAGGAGGAGCAGCAACTACTAGCTATAGGGACAAAGCTATCTGGCTTCTTTAGGGGAGGCCACTTTGGTTATGTGGGGACAGGGCTTGGATATCATCCTGGCCTCTGAGTGATTGACTCTCCCTTGATGAGTTTCTCATTCCCTTGGCCTCTGCTCCTCACATCTAGTGTTCAAGCTCTACTGGTCAGGTTTGTTCAGAGGAAGAAACTGATGGTACTCTTCAAAGTGCCATACCCTAAAGTGGCACCAAGTTGAGTTGCTACTGAGTAGATTGTGAAGAACTTCGTGATATGACTGTCACTCTTCTTTCTTATATGCTTTGATCAACACTGAGAACAATTTTGACATTTAAATTTTCCTCAGTGGGCACCCCATTGAGATGAATGTGTCAGTTCACACTTCCCAGAACTATTTCTGGCTTTCTGCAGGCTCGCACAGGCATCTTAGCATCAATTACACTTTGTTGAGAACAAGATGGAAACCTCAGCATTCTAGATCACCAACCCAGCAGAAGCCCGCCCAATTTGAATACAGAATGTGGCACTTACTATTTAAAGTGTAGTCCAAAATGTGGTAAGCCAGGAATTCTCAAACTCTTTGGTAGTGTAGACCATATCTTAATGGAGACAGTGTCTTGTGGGCACATCCCTTCCCCTTTGTGATAACATTGCTTGCCTAATTGCAATTTAGCATGCCTGCTTACCAGAAAAAGTAACATTAGGAAATTATTTTATAAGTTCCTGTCTGTTTTTAATGAGATTTAGCAGGTGGCTATAAGTAGGAGAACCAGTACTATGTGGCCAGTCAGCTCTCCGTGAATCACAGTTTGAAAACTTCGGTTAGGCACTTTCCAAACTCCTATGTAGACCAATTCAGCTTTCATGAGTATGTGGTGTATTCCTGTTGCATCATCTTTCCTGGATCCTGCCAATCTATAATCAACCAATTAAGTTTAATGAAGAATAGGAACCAAGAAAGCAGCAGCTAATTTACCAAATACTAGGATCCTCATGAAAGTGCCCCCCAGCCGGCTCAGCAGCAGAGCCTGTTTACTTTTTTGTTTTTTTAATTAATTTAGCTATTGCGTGTTGTCAGTCCCTTCAGAATCTGAGTAAATAAGAAAATACATAAAACAGTATATTGTGTGTTAATTAAGTTAGTCTGTAAATAACATACTTAACACAATCCCAAAGAACAAGAAATTGTAAATTAAGGGATCTGATTATGCATGCCCTCTACACACCTCACTACTGACAATGCATCACAACCGTAACTCTTCCCTTGTGGGGATGAAAGTGTTAGAGCTCCTTCTTCAGACTGCACCATTACAAACAGACCAGATTTCCCTCACCCCACTATCCTATCTGTACATCTCTCGCTCATGTTTGAGGTAAAGGGTATTGGAAGGCAGGAGGGGCTTGGAAGAGCCTGCCAGTCTGCAATCTGGGCTGTTACTCTTTGTTACATTATTGCGTGTAGCTGCCTGATCCTGACTTTCTTCCCAGTTAAACCCTTTTATGATAGATCTGCAAGTTCTTGTTTAAAGAACTTAGTTGGGAAGAGACTGCCCAGAAAGGGGGAGCTACCTCCTCCCAAACTCTTGGCCTCATCCTTTGCAACTAGGGCCTGGTTAGGCAGAAGGGCCCACATGAGAGTTCATATGAGTCAGATCCAGTGTATGCCCTCCCAGATGGAGGCTCCTCCAAATCAACCCAGGATCTTTGCCATTGAAGACTTCAGATCTCTGTGAAGAGTCTATTCAAGTCAAATAAAAGGCCTTTTCTCTCAAGAAGACTCTCTGGGCAAAGAGAGCATCTGGCAACATGCTGTTTTTTTACCACCTGTCAGAGATTCTGAGAGACCAGAGATGTGGTCCTTTTTGTGCATATCACAGGCTCTTCCCATAGAGGGCATAGCTTCCTTGAAAGATCCTTCTGACAAGCAGCTCAGGAGAAATAATGAGCTAGTCTTGGTGGATTCGGCTACAGCTCTTCAAAAAGTTTTTTCCTCCTGCTAACGATAGCTCATCTCAATTGATTAGACTCTGCCTGTTGGTATGCATACTTCCACCTTTTCATGTTCTCTGTATGTATAAATATCTCCTGTCTGTGTGTTCCATTCTATGCATCCGAAGAAGTGAGCTTTAGCTCACGAAAGCTCATGCTACAATAAATTTGTTAGTCTTTAAGGTGCCACAAGTACAGCTCTTTTTTTGTGCATCAAAATACTGCTCTCCACCAAAAAACAGTGGTGCCAAAACACTGCCCACACAGCATAAAAGTACCAAAATGCTTATACAAAAATACAGTTTGATTTCTATGTAGTATGTGCATGCACTATTCAATGAAACAACAAAACAAGAGAAATCCACTCCCCCAAAAAGCCCAAAGGCAACGATAACACCTGCTTGACATGGGACTATAAATAAACATGTATATGTAATATGTCTCCACTTAGAAATGAAATACAAGAGTGGGTGTATGCGTGTGAAACATAAATGCCAGGTCAATTCCTTTTATATCTAATGCTTCTGTCAACCTGCAGTTTTTTGTAGCTTCAGATCCTACAGTTAAAGCAGACCGGTTGTGGCATGACAAGTACACTTTGAGAAAATCAATGATCCCTTCATTCATTACAATGGATCAATCAAAAAAGGTATCAGAAAAAGGTTTATTTGTTTGATGTTTCATTGACCCTTTGCTGCTGTTTATGGCTGGAATAACATGTAGCATAAATTTAGCCGAATGTTCTGAACCTGCCATGTTGTCTGAAAAAGGTGTTTGGATAACCTGGATTGTTACTTTGAGATGGAGGAAGAAACTTTGTTTTGTGTAATTGAATTACCGGTATTTTGAAGAAAGAAGACTTTTAAAAACAAGTAGTGCTTGATATATATTACTACATCAGTGGATTCATCTGTATTTCAGGGGTTGGGAGTCGGGAGGCAACAATTAACTTATGGACAACATCTCATTTTTTATCGTTTATATAAAAATAACGTCTAAAAAGTTATTCTCTTGTGTTTAGGTCCTTCTAATAGGAAAATCCATAAACTTCTTACATCAGGTTTGTCATGACCAAACTCCATCTACAAAGATGATAGCTGTGGCAAAGTCTGCAGAATCACCAAAAGATGGTATGATATCAATACTGATAACCTAATTGTACCTTTGAACTTCAGACCTGTTGTAATTAGTGTTTTTGGCAAAGTAAAGTTTAACTGGATGTTTTTGCTTATGAAAACTTTTCCTAATGTTTTTAATGTGCAAAATGCATTTATACGTAGGAAAGTGTAGTTAAGAACATAAAACCACCATACTGGGTCAAACCAATGGTCCATTTAGCCCAGTATCCAGTCTGTGGACAGGGGCCAATACCAGGTTGCTTCAGAGGGAATAAACAGAACAGAGCAATCATCTAGTGGTCCATTCCCAGCTTCTGGCAAACAGAGGCGAGGGACGCTCAGAGTGTGGTGCTGCATCACTCACCATCGTGGCTAATAGCCACTGATAGACCTATACTCCATGAACTTATCTAGTTCTTTTTTGAACCCTGTTAGTCTTGACCTTTACAACATCCTCTGCCAACGAGTTATTGTGTGAAGAAGTGCTTTCTTTTGTTTTAAACCTGCTTATTAATTTCATTGGGTGAGCCCTAGTTTTTTTGTTATGGGAAGGAGTAAATAACATTTCCTTATTCACTTTCTCCACACCAGTCAAGATTTTATAGACCTCTGTCATATCCAGAAGCTGTTCCATACCCATAATCATTTTTGTTGCGCTTCTCTGTACCTTTTCCAGTTCTAATATATCTTTTTTTTAGATGGGACAACCAGATTTGCACACAGTATTCAAGATGTGGGCATATCATGGGTTTATATAGAGACATTATGATATTTTCTGTCTGATTATCTATCCCTTTCCTAATGGTTCCTAATATTGTTAGTTTTTTTGACTGCTGCCACATATTGAGTGGATATTTTCAGAGAACTATCCACAACGACTCCAAAATTTCTTTCTTGAGCGGAAACCGTTAATTTAGGCCCTATCATTTTGTGTATATAGTTGGGATTATGTTTTCTAATGTGCATTACTTTGCATTTATCAACATTCAGAAATGTTCCTTTCAAAAAATTAAAGTGTGGTGTTTCTGTGGTTGTTAAATAGACTCTCAATACAATGTTGTGCATACTTGATCAAAGTGCGTTATGAATATCATATTAATAAAATGAATTTTTGTGGGCATATGAACCCTATGCACTTCTTCTGTCCCCTCCTAAATCTTTTTTCATATAGTCTAGATTCTGTGGGTGTAAAAGCTTTCTCCTCTGAAGTTCATAACATCTGGTAAAATCTCTTTTTCTGCCATACCTGTTCTCAAATTTTGTCCAATTTGCCTTTCTTCTCTTGGCTACTTCTGAACTGAATATAAAAAAACAACAACTTTTGATTCTTCTGCAGGAGACTTTCCCTGTAGCTTCACTCTGGAGTTCCTCAGGGATCAGTTTGGGGACCAATTTTATTTAACCTTTTTATTACTGACCTTGGCACAAAAAGCGGGAATGTGCTAATAAAGTTTGCGGATGACACAAAGCTGGGAGGTATTGCTAACACAGAGAAGGACCGGGATATCATACAGGAAGATCTGGATGACCTTGTAAACTGGAGTAATAGTAATAGAATGAAATTTAATAGTGAAAAGTGCAAGGTCATGCATTTAGGAAGAATTTTAGTTATAAATTGGGGACGCATCAGTTGGAAGTAACAGAGGAGGAGAAGGACCTCGGAGTAGTGGTTGATCACAGGATGACTATGAGCCGCCAATGTGATATGGCCGTTAAAAAAGGTAATGCGGTTTTAGGATGCATCAGGCGAGGAATTTCCAGCAAAGATAAGGAGGTGTTAGTACTGTTATATAAGGCACTGGTGAGACCTCATCTGGAATACTGTGTGCAGTTCTGGTCTCCCATGTTTAAGAAAGATGAATTCAAACTGGAACAGGTTCAGAGACGGGCTACTAGGATGATCCGAGGAATGGAAAACCTGTCTTATGAAAGGAGACTGAAAGAGCTTGGCTTGTTTAGCCTAACCAAAAGAAGGTTGAGGGGGGATATGATTGCTCTTTATAAATATATCGGAGGGATTAATATTAGGGAGGGAGAGGAATTATTTAAGCTTAGTAACAATGTGGACACAAGAACAAATGGATATAAACTGGACACTAGGAAGTTTAGACTTGAAATTAGACCAAGGTTTCTAACCATTAGAGGAGTGAAGTTCTGGAACAGCCTTCCAAGGGGAGTAGTGGGGGCAAAAGACATATCTGGCTTTAAGACTAAGCTTGATAAATTTATGGAGGGGATGGTATGATGGGATAGCCTAATTTTGGCAATTAATTTGGCAATTGATCTTTGATTATCAGCAGGTAAGTATGCCTAGTGGTCTGTGATGGGATGTTAGATGGGTTGGGATCTGAGTTACTACAGAGAATTCTTTCCTGGGTGCTGGCTGGTGAGTCTTGCCCACATGCTCAGGGTTTAACTGATCACCCTATTTGGGGTCAGGAAGGAATTTTCCTCCAGGGCAGATTGGCAGAGGCCCTGGAGGTTTTTCACCTTCTGCAGCATGGGGCATGGGTCACTTGCTGGAGGATTCTCTGCAGCTTGAGGTCTTCAAACCGCAATTTGGGGACTTCAGTAACTCAGACATAGGTTAGGGGTTTGTTATAGAAGTGGATGGGTGAGATTCTGTGGCCTGCATTGTGCAGGAGGTCAGACTAGATGATCATAATGGTCCCTTCTGACCTTAAAGTCTATGAGTCTAACGGTAGGAGCTCAACCACCTCCTCATACTTCCTCCTGCTGCCTGTTGCTTTTTATATTTGAATAATCTTATTCCCCTCTGGTGGGACTCATTTTGTAATCTGAGCTAGTTTAGCCCCAGGTTCTCCAGCCCATGGGCAAGGTACCCCTTTACATGGGGGAATTAATTTTTCTGAGTATACATAGTGCAGTTATTAAATGAACAAAGGAAACAAACTTGAAAAAAGTCTCTAATTAGTAACCCTAGTAAAAGTGTTTTCAGATAGCAGTGGGTTTTTGGTTTTTTTTGGTTTTATTTTTTAAATTGACTCCACTATAGTCCTGCTCTATTATGATCTTGGCAAGATTGGGGACTATACCCTAAATACACTACTTGTTTGTTGGTTTGTTTTGTTTGTTACTGTAGTGACAATTATGCTATATGTTGTACAAACATAGAACAAAAAGACAGTCCCTGCCCCTACAGCTTACAATTTAAGTATAAACGGTATGGTAAAATAACCATTTCTATATTAATTTGTGTAATTTTATCTTGCCCATCCACACAAGAAAAGAAAATTCTGTCAGTGGTGAAACTGCATTTCTAACTCATCCATCCCTGCCTGTGCATATGTTCTTATTTGCTTAATCTGCCCCTGTTGTGAAATTTCCCTTTATATAATTAATGATAATAGGGCAAATTAAAGAGAGTTCCAGTCTTAACTCTGGATTCCTTTGCTTTTGTCATTTTAAATCTGATCCTTAACTTTACCTGAATATATGCTTTATTGCTTTAAATAGCTTTGGATTTTTTTTACATTAGCATTAAAAACAAATTTTATGGAAATGTATGAGAGAATGTGACAGCTGTTAGTGTATTAAAAATATGTATTCAGACCGTTCAAAAATATACACAACTTACCCATGCACAACAATGTTAAGAATTGTTATAGTCTTAGGTGAATTATATATGTAGATGCATTCTAAAAATTGATGTATACTTTAGGTGTACGTATAGGTGTAAATCTTTATTTAAGAAGTCTTACACTTATGAAGTGTTTTCCTGGTAAATCATAAATGGTACATTTGGAAATATTGGGTTAACTTTTGCAGTACATTGCAACCTAGATGCATGCGTGAAGGCAAATATTGAAGTATTTGGGGTCGGGAATGAATTTTCCTCCAGGGCAGATTGGCAGAGGCCCTGGAGATTTTTTGCCTTCCTCTGAAGCATGGGGCACGGGCCACTTGCTGGAGGATTCTCTGCAGCTTGAGGTCTTCAAACCACAATTTGAGAACTTCAATAACTCAGACATAGGTTAGGGGTTTGTTACGGGAGTGGGTGGGTGAGATTCTGTGGCCTGCATTGTGCAGGAGGTCAGACTAGATGATCATAATGGTCCCTTCTGACCATTAAAGTCTATGAGTCTAAGTAGTAATTTTGCACAGAATTTTGTATGTCATTTCCCATTTAGATAGTTCAGTACATGTAAAACAGTACCGATTGTGTACCAACCATTGTAATTTTCACAGAAAAATTGCATGGCTAGAATTCATTATGCCTAAGCACATTTTAAATGAGTAAAAACTGACACATTTTGATATTAGTTTGACAAAAACAGTCTGTAGTCACCATTTTTTTTAGATGTTTGGCTTAAAGGGAAGCCAACTGGTTAAGTTTTTAGCAAATTATTTTATTCAAACATAAAATTGCTGTCTTTAAACTAACACTGAGTTCAGACAGTGAGTGGGTGTAACCCAGGTAGCTTAAGTGCAGTGGAAATATACTTATTTGTAGAATACTGTCATTATAATGAATAGAAATAAGTTTATTTACAATAGAGATTTAAAAAAACAATAGCAGTAACTGAAGACACATTGTCAGACATAAGCTATATTATTAGTTCTCTTTTTGAATGTATAAATTCACCACTAGAATCACATAGTTCCTAATGTGTTCTTGAATTTACTAATCTTACTTTGTAAAAGAGGTTTCCTACATCCTCAATCTAATTACTTCCAGATGACACCAGATGTGATTGGAAAGAGAGCTTGTCAGTCTCATTTAACTTTTGATATTTTTGATGAACAATTATAGACTGACTTTACCATAGTAATATAAATGAATTGTAAGCTTTCTTGATGATATACTTAGACTTTTGTATGTTTACTTGCTATATAACATGAAAGTGAAGCTTGCTGCCTAGAGTATAAAGTTATAATTCTCTGTTTGGTCATTACTTTGACCTGCTTACTATCAGTGCTGATTTTAAAAAAAACAAACAAAAAAAAACCCCACAGCAAAACAAAAAAACACCCAAACACAGTTTGGTTTCATGGAGGTAGAGAACTATAGCATTCTAGGGTTTCAAATTCTAGTATGTTTAAACTTCAAGGTTTGCAAATGCCATTGTTTGTTTTTGGCTTCAAGAATCTACAACTTTGAAGACCAACCAGTTTGTCATAATACTACTTAATTGCTTTAATAGTACCTGTTTCCTAATGGAATGGAGAAGAGAGAGTGAGGTTATGGCTGATTTGTGTGTGACAAAGTTGGGGTTAAAAGTGTTGAGTTCCTGGCTCCCACTCCCATGTTCAGTCCAGGAAATTACATTAATTCTTGTGATGCATTGGCAGTGCAGTGAGTGAAATGCTCAGTTCCATACTAGAGTTGCAATTTCTAAACAGGTGACAATAATCACGGGATTTTTAAACTTGTATCCGTGGAAAGAGATATTTATGGGAAGTGTAGAGAAGGTTACTCAGGTTTCCTATCTCATAATGCTAGAATGAGAGCTCAATGTATGAAATTGAGAAAGGAATCAAATGTAAAACTGATTAAAAGGAAGCTATTCTTATACAATGAATATATGTATTTGTTCAATGTTCACATCGCACTCCCCATTAATACCTGGCCCAGGCCGAGGAAGCTAATGATCCAATCAGCGGACCAAATTCTGTGATGAACCTTGGTCACGTCACCTGAGGCATGCTGCGCATACGTTTAAGAAGAAATCCTTTTACAATAACCCTCACTTAGCTGCCCTACACCCAGAACAGAAATGGCACTCTATACAGCTGTTAATCAAAGAGGAGTATTATGCAAGGTCTGAGCTTAGGTCATGTGATTAGAAGTTCTAGCTCCTTTCTGGCTGATTTGTCAGCTATTTTGTCTTGCCTTCCACTTGGGCTCAAAACACCCTGTAGAAGGAAGTGTCTCAGGGACTGAGCTTTAGAACACATGACTTTGGGGTGGACCTTGCATAACATTGTTTTTTCTCCCCTCCTCTCCCTTCCTTGAAGGTTTATCTTCCTACGTTTCAACATAAACTTATGGAAAAGGTAACAACTGAAGCATGCAGCAGTTCAAATGGGGGACAACACTAAGTGGTCCAGCACAGTCAACTCATGTAAGCCTTAATTCTTTTTTGAGTGCTTGCTCATATCGATGCCAATTAGGTGTGTGCGCGCTGCATGCACGCTCGTCGGAAGATTTTTACCCTAGCAACACTCGGTGGGTCGACTGAGGCGCCCCCTGGAGTGGCGCCCTTAAGGCGCCGGATATATGCCCCGGCCGACCTAGCGCCCCCTCAGTTCCTTCTTACCTGCCATGATGGTCGTTTGAACTGTGGAGCGCAGCTTAGCTGATCTCCACTCTCCCTAGCATTCTCTTTAGTACCTGTTAATAATTTCTGATTAGTCGTTAATAGTTAATAGTTGTGAATTACTTAGTATAGTTAGTTAGTTTAATTAGTGGCGGGGAACGGGGTCTTCTCCCTTCTCCCCATCCCGGTACCCAGGCCCATGCCTGGGTCTCTGGGCTTCAAACCCTGCTCGGCTTGCCAGAGGTCAATGCCAATGGGAGACCCCCCACGACTCTTGCCTAAGGTGGATGGGGGGAATCCCACCAAGCAGACAAGTGCTGCATTTGCAAAGCCTTCAAGCCGAGGACCAGGAAGGAGCGGGACTTTAGACTGAAGTAGCTCTTAATGGAGGCAGCACTTAGCCCGGTCCCTTCCTCCGCGCGCCAAAACTCGTCACTGTCGTCCTCTGTGCAGAGTGCCCCTGTGGCACCAACTGTTCCAGCACCGCGTTCGGACTCTACCAAAGGCTCACGGCGCCAGATCTTCCTGGCACCTCCACCACCACGGTGCAGGTTTCTATCTCCGAGCCAGAAGAAGAAGCAGCCCAAGCAGGTGCTGGCCACTTCTTGTTTGTCGGTGCAGCAGCCGCTGACGCTTCCTGCACTGCGTCCATTGCCAGAGCGCATAGGACAAATATTGGCTCCTGCACCGTCGATTCCGGCGCCACAAGAGCCGTCGAGTCCGGTGCACGTAAGCTCCCCAGTGCACACCGCGGTCGAGCTGAGACTACCCTCCACACCGGAGACCTTCTCAACCGTCCGGCACGGACAGTGCTGTTGAAGGGAAAGCCGTCCCTTGTGTGACCACCGTCGCTTACTGGAGGACGACGACACTGGTCCCGATCCTGATCTTCTTTGTGGCACCCATCACAGCATCACTCACAATCCCAGCACTGTTCTCGCTCTCGGCGTCGGTCATACTCACGACGCTGCTCTGGCTCGCGGAGATCCAAATCGTGTTACGGCTGGTACTGTTCAGACTCTGGCACCGCTCCTGGTACCAGTCAGAGCAGCACTCGACCTGGAGCCAGTCCTGACACCTATTTCACTGGAGGTCGCCGTTGAGATTCATATCAGGCTCCCGGTACCAATACGACTGCAGGCACCGATCGACGTCTCAGTACCGTTCTGCCCCATGGCACCGGTCCCTGGCACCACGGCACCATATAACACTGGGGTAGTCGGCACTGGTGCGTACAGCACCGCCTTGGCCATCTCACTCCGCCTCTGCGTCGTCGCACTCGCAAGGTGGCGACCAGGACGAAGGCGGTACAGGGCAGTGGCTAGAAGGAGGCCAGGACCCGGGCCACGAACCCCCACAGTGGTCCTTTTAGACCCCCTGGGCTTACCATCAGACCCAGGGGGCTCCTTCGGGGGCTTCCCATTCTGCCCCTTCAGAGCCCCGAGTACCAGAGGCCACTGTGTCTCTCCACCTTCCCCTTTTTCCCCCCCCTTGAGGCTCTGAGGCGACTGCTCCAGCACCAATGCAGGCCCACGCTCCTAGTGTGATGGACCTTGAGCAACAAGATCCTCCACAAGAGGACCTCGCGCAGGATCCCTTAGTCCTGGGGGTATCTTCCTCGTCCTTGCCCAATGAGGCAGTGGTGGGGACTACGGTTTTGGGTCCTCCTCCTATGGACCTCCGCGCCCACCAGCACCTGCTCCGCAGAGTGACGAGCAATATGAACCTCCTAGGTAGAGGAGGTGATGGAGGTAGAGGACCCTGTGGTGGACATTCTATCGATGGAGGCACCGTCCAGAGTTGCCCTTCCTGTCATACGAACCATACAGGCCAATGCCAAGACAATCTGGCAATCGCAGCCTCTATTCCACCTACGATCAAGGGGGTGGAAAGGAAGTACTTTGTCCCTTCAAAGGAATACAAGTACGTTTATATGCACCTCCAACCGTGCTCCCTTGTCATGGCTTCAGTCAATGAGAAGGAGCAGCACAGTCACCAGGCCTCGGCGCCTAAATCAAAGGATGCTAGACGCCTAGACTTGTTTGGGCACAAGGTGTACTCAGCCGGAGGCTTGCAGCTCAGGGTGGCCAACCAGCAGGAACTCCTGAGCTGATATGACTATAATTCGTGGCACTCTCTGGAGAAATTCAAGGAGTTGGTTCCACAGGAGTCCAGAGAGGAATTTGGGACTATAGTAGAGGAGGGCAAGAAGGTGGCCAGAACCTCCCTACAAGCCTCTCTGGATGCTGCAGACTCGGCAGCTAGGACCCTGGCCTCGGGCATAGCCATATGCTGCATCTCGTGGCTGTAGGTCTCTGGCTTACCACCAGAGTTGCAGCAGACCCTCTAGGACCTGCCCTTTCATGGCCAGGGCCTGTTCTCCAAGAAAACAGACTCAAGGCTGCAGAGTCTGAAGGACTTGAGAATTATCATGCACTCTCTGGGAATGCATATCCCAGTAATGCAGAGAAGGGCCTTCAGACCACAGCCTCAGAGGTCATACCCTCCCCTTTGGCTGAGACAGGACTTCTTTAGAAGACGCAGCCAAAGTGGTAAAAGAAAACAAACTGGACACCAAGACAGCCAAGGCCAGGGCCCTCCCAAGCCATCGGCAGGGCCTAAGCAGAACTTTTGAAGGTGTGCCCGAGGATGGAGCACCAGTCTCCATTCAGGATCCTTGGCCTTTCCAAAATCGTCTCTCCCACTTCCTCCGTGCATGGTCCTACATAACATCAGACCGTTGGGTCCTATGCACGGTGGAAAGGGGATACTCCCTCCAATTTTCTTTTCCCCCCCCCCTTCTCAGTCCCTCTTCAGGGACCCTTCTCACAAGCACCTCCTTCTACAGGAGCTCCAATCACTCCTGGGTTTTGGAGTGATAGAGGAGGTTCCGGGAGAGTCAAGGGGCAAGGGCTTTTATTCCTACTACTTCCTAATCCCCAAGGCCAAGGGTGGGCTTTGGCCCATCCTGGTCCTACGTGGACTCAACAAATTTATGGTAAAGCTGAAGTTCCGCATGGTCTCACTAGGGACCATTATTCCTTCCCTAGATCCTGGAGACTGGTACGCCGCCCTCGACGTGAAGGACGCATACTTCCACATTGCGATCTACCCAGCGCACAGACGCTTCCTTCGCTTTGTGATCAATCAACAGTACTTTCAATTCACTTTCCTTCCTTTCGGCCTATCCACGGTCCCCAGGGTGTTTACCAAATGCATAGCTGTGGTGGCGGCCTCCCTTCATCGACAACGGGTCCAACTGTTCCCATGTCTCGATGACTGGCTTATTCGGGGTCGCTCCAGGGATCAGGTGCAGTCTCATGTTCAGCTCCCCATGAACATATTCAATCGGCTGGGCCTCCTGCTCAATGTCGTGAAATCCACTCTGGTACCAACCCAGAGAATAGAATTCATAAGAGCAGTGTCCTGGTCTACACCCTCACTTGAAACTGGGGGGTTTCAAAGTGAGGACCAGCATGTATTCCCCCACCCTAAAATCCTAGGGTAGGTCTCCTTCGCTGCCACCAGTCAGGTTAAAGTGTCTGACACACTGCCTGTCCCCCAAGCTTCCCCTGGGGAACCCAGATTCAAACCCCTTGAATCTCTACACACAGGGAAGCAGCCCACTTCCCCCCTCTCTCTCTCCTAGCCACTTTGGAGAGATATACACCGAGTCAAATCCTTGACTCAACACAAAGAGGGACTCACTTTCCCCTTCCCCTTCCCTAGTCCTGGAAAGAGATACCTGATTCAAACTGCTTGAATCAAACCCAGGAGGAACTGTCTCTTCCCCCCTTCCCCTTCCCCTGAATTTCCACAAGAGAAGGAATTAACCAAGTCCAAAGAAAAGAAAAGAATTTATTAAGAGAACAAAAAGAAAATACAGAATCTCTATGAGCCCAAGCTGGACACTCATAGGGGATAACCTTATCAATCTCTGGAGAGAATTCCCCCTCCCCCTTTCTCAGTAAAAGCAATATCAGCAAACAGGAATAAAGCATTTCCTTTAGCAAACACACAATTGCAAATATAGAAATCAAATCATAAGACTAATTCGCCTTTCTAATTAATACTCACTATTAATTAGTAGAAACTACTCCAGGAGAACTTGGAGACATGACTGTCCTCTCTTAGATCCAAAAAGAGTTCCTGAGACAAACAAAGAAAACACAGACAAAAGCTTCCCTCCACAGAGATTTGAAAAAATCTTATCTCTGATTGGTCCTCTGGTCAGGTGGTCATCAGGTACTGCATGTTAACCCTTTACAGGTAAAAGAGACCTTAACCCTGATCTGTTTATTTATGACAAGCAGTATTAGACTCAGGCCCAGGCAATTCTGCTGGAAGCACACTTCCAATCCCTGGTGAACATCATCCACAGCCTGCAAAGCTTCCCAATCTCGACCATGAAAACATGCCTGTGCCTCCTGGGACACATGGCCTCTTGCACATTTGTGACCAGGCACACCAGGCTGCGACTACGTCCACTCCAAGCCTGGCTATCAACAGTATACCGCCCAGTTCGGGACAGCTTGAGCACGGTGGTTACCATCCCGCCAGATGAGTCATCTCTGGGATGGGGAGCCCACCTCGGGAACCTCCATACACAGGGGCTATGGTCGGCAGGAGAGTTATCCCTGCACATCAATGTACAGGAACTCAGAGCACTGCGCCTGGTATGTCCAAGTATTCTGAGAGCGCATTCAAGACCCTTGTGTTGCAGTCCTCACAGACAACACTATGGCCATGTTTTACATCAACAAGCAAGGGGGAGCCCGGTCATCTCCCCTCTGTCAGGAGGCCAATCGTCTGTGGGAATTCTGCATAGCCCACTCAATCCATCTGGTGGTGGTGTTTCTCCCAGGGGTCCAGAACACCTTAGCAGACCACCTCAGCAGATCATTCCAGGTTCATGAGTGGGTTGGTTCACCCGGATGTCATCCACTCTGTCTTCCTGAGGTGGGGCTTTCCCCTGATAGACCTATTCGCCTCTCATAAGAATCGGAAATGCCAGGTGTTCTGCTCTCTCCCAGGGCGCTCTCCGGGTTCCCTGTTGGACGCCTTCCTAATTCAGTGGAAAGATAACCTGTGCTACGCCTTTCCTCCATTCCCGCTAGTCCACAGGGTCCTAATCAAGCTGCGCAGGGACAGAGCCTGTCTGATTCTGGTTGCCCCGGCATGGCCCAGACAGCCCTGGTATATCACTCTCCCTAGAGCTGTTGGTGGACACCCCGATTCCACTCCCACTGTGGCCAGACCTGATCACTCAGGATCACGGTCGACTCTGTCATCCCGACCTGCAACCTGTCCACATCAGCATGGCTGTTGCATGGCTAAATCAGTCTGAGCTGTGTTGTTCTCACTCGGTCCAGCAGATCCTTTTGGGTAGCAGGAAGCCCTCTACCAGGTCCACATACTTTGCCAAGTGGAAGCGGTTTTCCTGCTGGTGCGCCCAGAATCATACGACTCCCCCTACAGGAGTCAGTACCTGTCATCTTGGACTGCCTCCTGTCCTTAAAGCAGCCGGGCTTGGCAGTATCTTCCATCAGGGTGCACCTGGCAGCTATTTCAGCTTTCCACCCGGGTGAAAACAGGTGCTTGGTCTTCTCTAATCCCATGGTCAGCAGATTTCTCAAGGGGTTGGAGCACCTGTTCCCACGAATTCGACAACCGGTCCCTACGTGGGATCTTAGCCTGGTCCTATCCAGACTCATGGGTGCCCCGTTTGAGCCAATGGCCACCTGCTCGCTCCTGTGCCTTTCCTGGAAGACAGCCTTCCTCATAGGTATCACCTTGGCGAGGCGCGTGTCTGAGCTCCGGGCACTCTCACATCAGAACCACCCACATACGGTGTTCCACAAGGATAAGGTACAGCTGCGACCCCACCCGGCCTCCCTCCCTGAGGTGGTGTCTGCCTTCCATGTCAACCAGGACACATCCCTCCCTGTCTTCTACCCGAGGCCTCACGCCTCTCGACGGGAGCAACAGCTGTACTCCCTAGACGTTTGCAGGGCCCTGGCCTTCTACATCGAGTGAACGAAGCCCTTCAGGAAAACGTCACAGCTGTTTGTTGCTGTGGCAGACCAGATGAAGGGCCTTCCGGTCTCCTCCCGGCGCATCTTGTCCTGGATCACATCATGCATCCGTGCATGCTACTACTTGGCTGGTGTCCTATCTACTCACCTTACTGCCCACTCCACGCAGGCTCGGGCTTCATCCTCTGCTTTCCTGACGCATGTGCCCATTCAGGAGATATGTAGGGCAGCAACTTGGTCATCGGTGCATACCTTCGCCGCCCACTATGCGATAGTGCAGCAGTCCAGGGATAATGCTGCATTTGGTTCAGCGATCCTTCATTTCGCAACCTCTCACTCCGCCCCCACTGCCTAGGTAAGGCTTGGGAGTCACCTAATTGGAATCGATATGAGCAAGCACTCGATGAAGAAAAGATGGTTACTCACCTTTGTAACTGTTCGTCGAGATGTGTTGTTCATATCCATTCCAAACCCACTCTCCTTCCCCACTGTCGGAGTAGCCGGCAAGAAGGAACTGAGGGGGCGCTGAGTTGGCAGGGGCATATATCCAGCTCCATAGCGGCGCCACTCCAGGGGGCGCCTGAGCCGACTCACCGAGTGTTGCTAGGGTAAAAATCTTCTGACGATCGTGCACACGGCGCGTGCACACCTAATTGGAATGGAAATGAGCAACACAGCTCAAAGAACAACAGGTACAAAGGTGAGTAACCGTCTTGTCACCTTTTGAAGATGATGGTGAACTGGCAGGAGGCCAGTCAGGGTTGATGAAAGAGACCATTAGAATTGAGCAGGCATCTCTGGTGACATGTCACCTCAAACCCATTTGCCATAATACACTTGTACCTATTGATAGTCCCAACCTCCTCCAGTTATTTTACCTGTACCGGTCAGTTTTAGGCATCCTAGGAATATAGGCATTGTAATGTCTAATCTAGTCATTCTTTATCCAAGAGTAGCTATAACCTGGTGCTTCAGAGGAAGTTGTGAGAACCCTATGATGAACAGGCAGTTAGTGGGGAGCTTGTGTTCTAATGCATGATGGTTTAACACTTACAAATTCTTATAGTAACTAGGGTTACTGCAGATACAATTATTATGGCAAGACCTGGCACCATTGCCTGTAATTAAGGTTGTCTGCCACTTTCCCTTATCAGAACCTGTTTTCAGTTGCTTTTAACTTTCCCAAACTGTTTTGGCATAAACACACTCTGCCAGGTGTGTACTCCAGGCTGAATTTTTTTGGAAATTTTCAGCCAAACCAGTTCACCAATTTCCAAGAACGAAGTTAGGGAAAAACAACTTTTTCTGAGAGAAACTAGTGTCCTTATGATATGGAACAGGGTTTTGAAAGTTAACATGGGATAGTTTTTTTGTCTTAGGGTTGTGCCTTTTGCTTATTCCTGTGGAAAATCCTCCAAAATTTGGCCAGATTACAAGCTTTGAAAAATCCCGTTTTCACATGCGCAGTAGAATTTAGCAGCTAAAAACTCTGAAGACTGTGCTTACTGACCATACTCCATCGCCCCACAGCTTCTAATATTGACAGAACCCCACAGCTTCTAATGCTGACACTATCCCCACAGCACGACTGAGCATGTTCCAGCCTAGGGTCACAGGGATGAATCCAGATTTTCTCTGTAACTGTAGCTGAGCTCTTAGCTGCACTGGAACAAGGTGGGTCATGGCATCAAAAATGAGAGCTAGGAACCTGTTTCTCTCCTGTGCTTTCACACAGCCTGGAGAAATAATCTGCCTGACTCAGATGCAGAGAGGTTGAGAGCCAGACCAGGTGGAGGAGGGAAAGGAGTAAATTGATGAGGACCCTGGTGAAACTGGGGCCTGGGTGAGAAGAAAGAAACTGAGGGTGGGAGTTGTGGGGGCATGGGGATTGGCAACTAGGAAGGAAGACTGGGACTGATTGGACAAAGAGGCTGAGGCTGGGACCACTGGTGGGGTGATGGGTATTTATAGAGGTGGGGGGAAGAGAGACAGATCAAACAAGGAGCCAGCTTGCGGGGGGTGAATGATTGAACAAAGGGACTTGGTAAAGGAGACGGGATAAGGGAAGGGACTGAAGTTGGATGACAAACTGGAGTGGTGGGGGCAAGAAGGGGGGAACAGTGACTGGTTGCTTGGTCAAGTTGAAGGGGACTCGTTGAGGAGCCAGGGACTAGGGAAGAGACCATATTGGGACAGGTTGTGGGGACCAGGGCAGAAGGAGTCAAGCTTGCGAAGGAACTGGCAGAACGGTCTGTGACTGCTAGAGAACACTTCCTCCAGAACCTGGAATGGAACCCAAGGTTCCTGAGTCTCACCATTTCTCTGCTGTCAGCAAATATCTGTGAAACTTTTCGGCAAAAGTGTGTCTCTCATCCCTATTCGATGCTTGTCCACACAGAGGATGACGACCTACTGTTGCTATCAATTACTTCGTTATGTCAAAGGTTCCAACCCTGCTAATGACCCATGTGGGTGTCAGTGTTATGCCACAGGGTGAAATGACTGTGTTCAATTTGCAACCTTAAAAAAAAAAAACCTTTAAAGAATATTATGTGTATGTAACTTTATGAAGGCAAAGTCAAGCACCGCAAAATAGGTCTGCCCTGTGCACTGAATCAGGCAAGGATCCTGTAGGGAAAAAAATAGTGTGAGATCATGTAATTAAAGAATGTCATAATGCATGCACATAAAGGAGGCAAGTTAAAGTTGCACACTCAACCCTAACCTGGCATTTCCTAACTTCCAAGTGCTTGACTTTGCAACTTGAATAATAATCTTTTAATGTAGTTATTTATGTGTAATATTTATAAATCCTAGAAATGTAGGACTGGAAGGGACCTTGTTAGGTCTTCTAGTCCCATGCCCTGAAGTGAGGCAGGACTAAGTATTATCTACCAGTCCTGGCAGGTGTTTGTCTAACCTGTTCTTAAAAACATCTGGTGACGGAGATTTCACAATGTCCCTAGGTATTTAGTTCAGGTGCTTAAACTCCCTAACTGTAAGGATAGTTTTCCTAGGCCTGGTCTACACTACGCGTTTAAACCGGTTTTAGGAGCGTTAAACTGATTTAACGCCACACCCGTCCACACTAAGAGGCCCTTTATATCGATATAAAGGGCTCTTTAAACCGGTTTCTGTACTCCTCCCTAACGAGAGGAGTAGCGCTAATATCGGTATTACCATATCGGTTTAGGGTTAGTGTGGCCGCAAATCGACGGTATTGGCCTCCGGGCGGTATCCCACAGTGCACCACTGACCGCTCTGGACAGCAATCTGAACTCAGATGCAGTGGCCAGGTAGACAGGAAAAGCCCCGCGAACTTTTGAATATCATTTCCTGTTTGCCCAGCGTGGAGCTCCGATCAGCCCGGGTGGCGATGCAGTCCGAAATCAAAATCCAAAAAGAGCTCCAGCATGGACCGTACGGATGTGATCGCTGTATGGGCAGGCAAATCTGTTCTATCAGAGCTCCGTTACAGAAGACGAAATTCCAAAGCATTTTTAAAAAATCTCCAGAAAGACGCCATAGCAGGGACTCAGCGCACTGCTGCGTGACAAGCGTAACGGAAAGCCAAAGAATCAAATGGACGCTCATGGAGGGAGGAGGGACTGAGGACTCAAGCTATCCCACAGTTCCTGCAGTCTCCGAAAAGCATTTGCATTCTTGGCTGAGCTCCAAATGCCTGTAGGGTCAAACGCATTGTCTGCGGTGGTTCAGGGCATAGCTCGTCAATTTACAGCCCCCACCCACCCCCAGAAGTAAATGGGGAAAAAAAATTGTCTCTTGACTCTTCTAAATGTCACCCTATGTCTACTGAATGCTGCTGGTACACGCGATGCTGCAGCACTCAATTGCAGTATCCTCTTTCCCCCTCACTGGTGGTAGACGGTGCAATATGACTGGTAACCGTCCTCATCATCAGCCTTGTGGCAGATGGTGCTGCACAATAGGACTGGTACCTGTCCTCATCATCAGCCCGTGAGTGCTCCTGGCTGGCCTCAGATGAGGTCGGCCGGGGGCGCCTGGGTAAAAAACTCCTGGTCATTCCTAGTAGATGGTACAGAATGGCTGGTAACCATCTTCATCGTAGCAATCAGCCCCCGCCCTTCATGTGTAAAGAAAAGATTCTGTACTGCCTGGACTATCATAGCAGCGGGATGCTGGGCTCCTCCCTCCCACACTGCTTAATGTCCTGTCTGGACTATCATAGCAGCTGGAGGCTGCCTTCCCCTCATTTTATCCCACTAACAAGTCACTGTTTCTTATTCCTGCATTCTTTATTACTTCATCACACAAATGGGGGGACACTGCAACGGTAGCCCAGGAAGGCTGGGAGAGGAGGGAATCAACAGGTGGGGTTGTTGCAGGGGCACCCCCTGTGAATGGCATGCAGCTCATCATTTCGGCGGGATCTGACATGGAGGGGCTGTGCTCTCTGGTTCTCTGATACACTGCTTCTCTAGTACACTTGCGCGAAATGATTGTCTGCCGTTGCTTTCCCGGAGGAAGGAATGAGTGACGACATTTACCCAGAACCACCCGCGACAATGATTTTTGCCCCATCAGGCACTGGGATCTCAACCCAGAATTCCAAGGGGCAGGGGAGACTGTGGGAACTATGGGATAGCTACAGAATAGCTACCCACAGTGCAACACTCCAGAAATCGATGCTAGCCTCGGACCGTGGACGCACACCACCGAATTAATGTGCTTAGTGTGGCCGCGTGCACTCGATTTTATACAATCTGTTTTACTAAACCGGTTTATGTAAAATCGGAATAATCCCGTAGTGTAGACATACCCCTAGTGTCTAAAGTAAACCTCCTTTGCTGCAATTTAAGCTCATTACTAATTGTCCTATCCTCAGTGGTTAAGGAGAACAATTTATCACCTTCCTCTTTATAACAACCTTTTATGTACATGAAGACTGTTATGTCCCTTCTCAGTTTTCTCTTCTCTAGGCTAAACAAACCTGTTTCTCTCTCCCCCCTCAATCTTTCCTTATAGATCATGTTTTCTAGACCTTTAATAATTTTTGTTGCTCCCCTTTGCTCCAATTTATCCACATCTTTCCTGAAGTGTGGTGCCCAGAGCTGGACATTGTACTCCAGATGAAGCCAGTGCTTTATTTGTAATGAAAGAGATGCCAGGGTTCACGCAATGTTTTTACATTCATAACTGATGCAGCAAGCCCAGAGGTGCCAGGTCTATGAACTGCCAAACTTGGAGGTGCTGGGGCTCAGCCCTGGCTAGCCTTGGCACAAATTAAGCACTGGACAAGGCCTTATCAGTGCTGAGTAGAGTGGAAGGATTACATCTTTATCTTGCTTACAATACTCCCGCTAAAACAGGGATTCTCAAACTGGGGGTTGAGACCCCTCAGGGCGTCGTGAGGTTATTACATGGGGGGTCGCGAGCTGTCAGCCTCCACCCCAAACCCCGCTTTGCATTCAGCATTTATAGTGGTGTTAAATATATAAAAAAATGTGTTTTTAATTTATAAGGGGGGTTGCACTCAGAGGCTTGCTGTGTGAAAGGGGTCACCAGTATTGCGCTAAAACATCCCAGAATGATTGCTTTTTTGCAACAGTGTTACACTGTTGACTCATTTAGTTTGTGATCCACTATGACACCCAGATCCTTTTCTGCAGCACTCCTTCCTAGGCAGTCATTTCCCAATTTGTATTTGTGCAATTGATTATTCCTTCCTAAGTGTAGTACTTTGCATTTGTCCTTATTAAATTTTATACTGTGTAATTCAGATCATTTCTCCAGTTTGTCATAATAATTTTGAATTCTAGTCCTGTCCTCCAAAGGGTTTGCAGCCTCTTCCAGCTTCGTATTGTCCACAAACTTCATAAGTGTACTCTCTCTGCCATCATTCAAATCATTTATGAAAATGTTGAATAGAACCAGATCCAGGACAGCTCCCTGTGGGACTCCACTTGATATGCCCTTCCAGCTCAGTTATGAATCCTTGATAACTAGACTCAGAGTATGGTTTTCCAGCCAGTTGTGCACCCACTTTATAGTAGATTAATCTAGGCTGTATTTCTCTAGTTTGTGTATGAGAAGGTCACGTGAGACAGTATCAAAACCCTTACTATAGTAGAAATATATCACTTCTACTGCTTCCCCCATCCACAAGGCTTGTTACCCTGTAAGAGAAGGATATTAGGTTGGTTTGACATGATTTGTTCTTTACAAATCGATATTGACTGTTACTTCTCACCGTACTATTTTCTAGGTGCTTACAGATTGATTATCTGCGCCATTATCTTTCTGGGTACCAAGTATCAGAGGGGTAGCCGTGTTAGTCTGGTTCTGTAGAAGCAGCAAAGAATCCTGTGGCACCTTATAGACTAACAGATGTTTTGCAGCATGAGCTTTCGTGGGTGAATACCCACTTCTTCGGACTGCTTGCATCCGAAGAAGTGGGTATTCACCCACGAAAGCTCATGCTGCAAAACATCTGTTAGTCTATAAGGTGCCACAGGATTCTTTGCTGTTTCTGGGTACCAAAATTAAGCTGACTGGTCTATAATTCCCTGGGGTTGTCCTTATTCCCTTTTTTATAGATAAGTACTATATTTGCCCTTTTCCCAGTCCTCTGGGTTCTCTCCTGCCTCTGAGTTTTCAGAGAGAATCTCTCATGAGTCAATTCTTAAGTGTTCTAGGATGCTCTTCAGGGCCCTGCTGATTTAGGCATCTAACTTGTCCAAGTAATTTTTCTTCAAGTGCTTGCTCATATATATCCAGCGGCAGTGCTTGAAAAGTTTTTTTTTTTCCCTCAGCAGTATCTGTCGGCTCTGGTGCCCCTTGGAGTTGCGCTCCCATAGTGCTTGTATAAAGGACCCCGCCGTCCACTCAGTTCCTTCTTAGCGCCCAAGGTGGTCACTGGAACTACGACTTGTTCTCGCTGCTGCAAATACTCCTCAGTGGACTTTTCTCTCTCTCATTGTATATCAGGCCTGCACAACATATGGCCCGAGGGCCGCATGCGGCCCGCGGACCCTCACTGTGTGGCCCGCGAGGGGATTCTAAATCCCCCGCACACGGCGCTCTGCGGGCACCCCAGAGCCCTTTGAATCCCAGCCGCGGCCGGGAAGCAAAGAGCTCTGGGCTGCCGGCAATCGCGGAGAGCCCAGAGCCCTTTAAATCTCAGCCGCGGCCGGGAGTCAGAGGACTCTGGGTTGCCCGCAGCGGTGGGGAGCCCAGAGCCCTTTAAATCCCAGCACCGGCCGGGAATCAAAAGGCTCTGGGTTGCCCGCAGCCGCGGGAAGCGCAGAGCCCTTTAAATCCCAGCCGCGGCCAGGAGTCAGAGGGCTCTGGGCTGCTGGTAGCCGCGGGGATCCCAGAGCCCTTTAAATCTCAGCTGCGGCTGGGATTTAAAGGGCTCTGCGCTTCCCGCGGCTGCGGGCAACCCAGAGCCGTTTGAATCCCAGCACACGGCTGCTGTTTGCCCCCTCCCCGACCCCTGCCCCAACTGCCCCCCAGGAACCCCACCCCCTATCTAACACCGCTGGTCCTTGTCCCCTGATACCCCTCTCCCTGGACTCCTGCCCCATCTAAATGCCGCTGGTCCTTGTCCCCCGATTGCCCCCTCCCAAGACCACTGCCCCTTGGGACCCCAGCCCCTATCTAAGCCTCCCTTCTCCTTGTCCCCAACTGCCCCCTCCTGAGACCCCCCCCAACTTTCTCCCAGGACCCCACCGCCTACCTGTCCCCTGATAAACCCCTGGGACTCCCATGCCTATCCTGCTGCTGCCTGTCCCCTGACTGCCCCCTGGAGCCCCCTACCCCTTCTCCAACCCCCAGCCCCCTTACCGTGCCACTCAGACCAGCCTGTCTGGCTCCATGCAGCTCCAGACACATTGCTGCCATGCTCCCCCGCGGAGCTCCCAGCCCCCCCACCCCCCCAGCACCTGCCTTCCAGATCTGAACACCTCAAAATTCAGGAGTGCTCAAGCTCAGTTTGGGCAGCTGTTACTTCATTTCTCCCAAATCAAATATACTGATCCACTGTAACTTGCTGTAGAAAAAGTAGGATAAAATTGAGCAAGAAATGCTTATTAGGATTGGAATTGCTATTTTCAACAGCCATTGCCTTACTGTCTTCCTTTTAAACAAACAAAGATATTGCATTGGCAAATTCCCCATAGAAAGAGTGGAACAAAAGAATAATAAAGGCACCTCAACTTTTCCTCATTTATGGAGGACAGTCTTATAATATGCATCCAGATATCCTCCAATCACACAAGCTGAAAATTGTTCCACTTTACTGCAGCTTTGTAACCATATGGGAACCAATCCTGTCTGTGTTTTTGTGCACATCCAAAATTCCTGCTGAATGACCTACCCTGGGAGCGAGTTACCAGTGACCCAGGGCTTGGGCAGCAGGAGGTGTGGGGGGGGCGGAGGCACTGGTGGAGGGGAGCCCAGGGCTGGGACAGCAGCAGGGTGGGGGGAGGGTACTGGTGGGGAGGAAAGGGGGAAGCCCAGCACTGGGGCGGCAGGGGGTGTGGGTCAGTGGGGGGAGAGCCCAGGATTGGGGCAGCAGCGGGGTTCAGGGGGGAGCCCAGGGCTGGGACGGGGGGCAGCCACATTTTTTTTTGCTTGGGGCAGCAAAAAACCTAGAGCTGGCCCTGCCGGGTTCCCCCAGCCGCCGGAGCCCCAAGCCCTTTAATTTGACGCTGAGGGCTCCCAGCCACCTCTTCTGCTGGGAGCCCCCGGTTGATTTAAAGTAAACTATCACCTCCCCACCCCCAACCTTCCTTTTTGGCCCACAGCTGTTTTGGTGGGGCGGCGCTGGGGAAGGAGGGTTTGTTTCTGCAGGGCTGGACGGCCCTGGGGCGGGGTGTTTCTGCGGAGCCGGGAGGTTTCGGCCCTCGGCTGTTTTCTTTGGAGTTGTGCGGCCCTCGCCGCTTTACGAGTTGTGCAGGCCTGTTGTATATAGTTAATTTAAATTTAGTAGTTAAGTTTCAGTTGTTAGTTTAGTTAAGAACCCCGCTAAGTGGGGTTAATTCCCCCTCCCCACCCCCAGCACTGGGACATGCCTTGGTCTCAGTGTTTCAAGCTTATGCCTGTAAATGACCTGCATTCCAGTCGTCTTAAGTGTCTCTGGGAGAAGCTCACATGCAGGAGCGGTGCAAGATTTGTAGGGATTTTAAGCCCCACACAAAGAAGTATAGAAATGCTAGACTCTGCTCTGTCTTCACGGAGGCAGCACTCTGACTTCCATTAGAGCCGGGCCACTTGGACTTGGCACTGAATACACTGGCCTTAGTAAGGAGCACTCTGGCTACACCTAGTGCCATTCTCTAGCTCTGGCACCGAGACGAGACGCTCCGACCGCAAGTAAGGAACCTCGGCACTGTCAGTGAACCCCGGTGCCAAAGAAGGATGTGCAGGCGAGAGAGCCGAGGCACCTTTCACCGTTGCTGGTGTGTAGGAAGAAGCAAAGGAAGACCGATGAAGGCCGATCACCAACACTGAGTCAGTGGAACAGAGGGACACTGCCAGGGTACGACCTGTATCAGGCCCCCCCTGTGGCATTGATAACCCATGCCACGCTGTTGATTCTGGTCCTGGAACGGGAGCCGTTGAGTCTGGCACTGGTAGACTTGCCACCATGAGAGAGGCACTGGAGCCCTACGACTCTGCTGGTACTGTCAATGCTGGAGGTGTTTGAAACGATGAGGGACTTGTTCACACTACTGGTACCAATGTCCTCTGCCATACAGGAGCTGTCAGTAGTGGAACTGACTGGAAAGACTTCTGCAGGCTAGAGGCCTCAAATAGTTTCGAAGGGGAAACCAGTCATGATAGCCCAACCCCAGTCTTCTCCCTCCTGGCAATGCTCACCGGCACCAGTCGGCACCGCTCCACCCTGGTCTTGGGAGGAATCCTCGGAGACTAACTCAGAGGCAGAGTCTTGCGTCTTACGGAGAAGCCGTCACCGCCATTCCAGTAGACACTGTCCTGCTATAGACCAGAGACAAAGGGTACCACCTCTGGCGTGGCCACCAGGACAGTGGCAGTTCCCCATGCAATGGCCTTTCTGGAATCCCTGGGCATTTCCAGCACAGGCAGGTTCCCATTCCAAGAGGTCATATTCGGTGGCTTCGGAGTCCAGACTGCTTCCACCACCAGAACACGATCCAGGCTCTGGTACCATGTACCAAGAGAGAGTATTGCAGGACCCGGCCAGTGCTGAGGGCAAAGAGCAGGGCCCTGTGCTGGTTCAGGCGTCTTCCTCCTCTTCCCCAGATGAAGCAGTCACGTGAACTGATATTGTGCCCCTGCAAGAGGATTACAAGGTGCATCCAAAGTGCCTAAGGAGAGTAGCTCAGAACCTGGGTATCCAGGTGAAGAAAATTAGAAGGTCCTCCCGCTCCCTTGTGAACATCTTGACGGCAGTGCTGAGACCTGCTTCCCACAGGATCTTACCTACCAATTATCTGAGTTTATTAAAGTCTGCCTTCTTGAAGTCCATTATCTTCTGCTGTTTTCCTTCCTATCATTCCTTAGAATCATGAAATCTGTCATTTCATAATCACTTTCACCAAACAGCCTTCCACCTTCAAATTCTCAACTAGCTCCTTCCTGTTTCTCAAAATAAAATCCAGAATAGTTTCTCCCATAGTAGTTTTCTCCACCTTCTATAATAAAAAGTTGTCTCCAGTGCATTCCAAGAACTTGTTGGATAATCTGTGCTCTCTTTGGACTCTTGTTAAGTGCTTGCGCTCTGTCTTGTGGCTGAGAGTTCCACAGGTTATTAAATTAACTATTCCCACTTTTCAGATTCTAATTTCTTATTTTACAAAAACAAACAACTTGCCATGCTTAATTCATTAACTCCATCCATTGGACAATGCAGGATTATTCCCTACAATTCACTTTCTGGTGTTCTTTGTCCACTTCAACTTTAAATGTAACAACCTTTTCCCATTGGAGAATCTCATTCTAACATATTTCACTCTTAAATTTTTCAAATTTTGTCACAATGTTCTCTTTCTTACTTTTGTTCAGGTTCTTCTAGTTTCAGTCCCTTGTATCACCCTAAATATTTCTTCTCCATTTATTCTTAAAATATCTGTAGACTATTATAGCTCTACCACACACACATTTTGTCATTTACCTAGTTATGCATATTTATTCCTTAATCTTTCTTTATAAATGTAATCTAGTCTCTTGGTAACTTTTGTTGTTTCTCACTGAATTTCATCAATGTCAATGGTAATATGATGTGAAGGCTATAAATACAATATTCCAGGTTCAGTTGTACCACAGTCATGTAGTGATGTCAAGTATCAGAGGGGTAGCCGTGTTAGTCTGGTTCTGTAGAAGCAGCAAAGAATCCTGTGGCACCTTATAGACTAACAGACGTTTTGCAGCATGAGCTTTTGTGGGTGAATACCCACTTCTTCGGATGCTTGCACTAATGCTTGCATCCGAAGAAGTGGGTATTCACCCACGAAAGCTCATGCTGCAAAACGTCTGTTAGTCTATAAGGTGCCACAGGATTCTTTGCTGCTTCATGTAGTGATGTGATTCCCTTGCAGTTTTGAAATATATATTGGTCACTCCTCCTTCCCTCTCTGCCCTTGCCTCTGAAAACCCACATTTAATTTTGGTGCTGCTAACTCTAGTAACTTTTTTATTGTAAGTCTTGTGATATTTTGTGTTTTTCCTTAAAGCCCCAGCTCCTGGATTCATGTGATTACATGAGAATCTCAGCTTTCATTTTAAAAAAAAAAGTAATTTTCTAGCCTGCGTGATTGTAGAGAGAAACTGGAATGTGAATTCTAAAGGTTCAATCATCAGAAGGCATATAAACTACCATACATTTATTTTCTAAAAATCTCACTTCTTAGTCAATCTTATGACTTTTTAGCCTGATGCTTGCTTTTTGCATGCTCATGATCAGTAATACTGAATTTGCTTTCCACTCACACTTAAGTCTCTTGCAACAGTGGTGCTTCCTAGGGCCTGGTCTACACTAGGGAGGGGGGGAGAGCTAAGTCGCTGTAAGTTACGCAACTTCAGCTGTGAAAATAGTGTAGCTGAAGTTGATGTACTTAGAGCTACTTACTGTGGTGTCTTCACTGCGGTAGGTCGACTGCTGACTCCCCCATCGACTCTGCCTACGCTTCTCGCTCCGGTGGAGTACTGGAGTCGATGGGAGAGCGCTTGGCGGTCGATTTTATACCATCTTCACTAGATACAATAAATTGACCCCCGCTGGATCCATTGCTCCGGCGGTAAGTGTAGACATGCCCTAGGTTTCTCCTTCCTGGTATGTATGTATTTCAACTATTTCCCCCAAGTATATCATTTCTTGGTTGCTTACCTCTTCCCCCACATTTAAATCTCACTGTTACATTTCTGCCACTGTTTATAACTTCTGTCCCTTTGTACAATTTCATTGGTCTGACTAGTGTTTTTTAGCTCTAAATAGAATGTCAGGATTACAATTTAACTCTTTAAAATGTTATTTACATTATTAACCCACAACTCTCTCAACTTTTAAAGACTTGTTTTATTTAAAGCCATCACATTTTGTCTTGTCCCTTTTTGCATACACATCCTATTCGTATGTTCTGTTGGATTGTTGCAGAACAGTGTGTGATCCTGAATACTGCAATATCATAGCAGCTGGAGAAAGTAGACAGATATTTGCTGTAAAAATTATGAAGTAGTATGAGTTCTTAGTTTGAAGGTCAATATTGGCGATCTTTGCCTAATGTTATTGACACTGATGTACGGGCTACTCCAGACCTGCTTCATGGATAGGTCAGTTCAGAAATAGAGAATTAGAATCTGTGGAAGTGGTAATACCTCTACATTTGTATCATTTTTTTCATCTTCAATGTTTTTCTTACATACGTATATTAATAATCCTTGTATTTTCTGTTTTTTGGTTTTGCAGCTGCTGACTTGTTCACAGATTTGGAAAATGCATTTCAGGGAAAAATCGATGCAGCTTACTTTGAGACCAGCAAATACTTGCTGGATGTTCTCAATAAAAAATACAATTTACTGGAGCACATGCAGGCTATGAGGCGCTACTTACTTCTCGGTCAAGGAGATTTTATAAGACACTTAATGGACTTGCTTAAGTAAGATGACATTTCTAATATTTGCAAATGTACAACAGATCATTTTCTAAAAAAAAAAAACATTTTAATGCTGCTAATATTTTATTATTATAAGGGTTACCTAGACATCCTTAGATTGAACAAAATATTAGACTGGATTTTTTGACCTTTTAATATTAGTTGAAATTTGGTTTTTCCTGTAAGTAGCAAGTACAAAAGAATATCAAGATCTTTAAAAGCTGAACTGCTGTTACCCTCTCCCTCCTGATGTGCCCTGGGCTGCCTGCATTTCCAGTGCCTGTGCTCTGTGATTTCTAAATTCTGTCTCTCTTTCTAGTACTCTTAAAAAAAACCGCTCATGAGCACTGCTATAAACACAACATTTCTACATCCTTTTAAGCGTATTTCTTTGATTTCTTCCCCCCCCCGCAAATGTTTAGCGTGTTAATATTTATGATTACAGCTTCAACTGATAGCTCACAACTTTAACATTTAGCTCCCTCAACTGCAGGCATAAGTGCCCAGCTGAGTTCGTAAGAAGCATACTTGCATAGCGTCTTATTTTAGTTCGTGGTCATGTTGCTGAAATTTCATGTGTAAGAGAGAAGCATACTTGCATAGCGTCTTATTTTAGTTCGTGGTCATGTTGCTGAAATTTCATGTGTAAGAGAGAAAAAAAAATCCATTAAGCAGCTCTCCTTTTTCTGCAAAACAGATTGTGTATTACAAAGCTTCCATTAACTTGATAAACATCAAAAACAGCTTTGGCCAACATTTTTTATTGATGTAATGTGTCCACTGCACTTTTTAAGAAAGCAAATGTGCAGCAAAAAAACCTAGGGATGGTGTATAGCAGGGGTCTCAAACTCAAATGACCCCGAGGGCCGCATGAGGACTAGTGCATTGGCCCGAGGGCCGCATCACTGACACGCCCCCTTGCTGCCCCTGGCCCCACCCCCAATCCACCCCTTCCATGAGGCCCCGCCCCTGCCCTGTCTCTTCTCCACCTCCTCCCCTAAGCGCGCGCAGTTTTAATAAATATATACACTCAGTAATGCACCTCACTCAAAGGACAAAACACGCACTTAGATTTACTGCCTAAGGCTCTGGGAGGGAGTTTGGGTGGGGGAGGGGGTCTGGATGCAGGCTCTGTGCTCGATGCAGGCTCCAGGCTGCGGCAGGGGGTGGGGGTGCAGGCTTTGGGACGGAGTTTGGGGATAGGAGGGCTGTGGGGCTGAGAGCGAGGGGTACATGATGCAGGAGGGGGCTCAGGGCTAGGGAAGAGGGTTGGGCTGTGGGGTGAGGGCTGTGGATGAGGGGTTCATGATGCGAGGGGGCTCAGGGCTAGGGAAGAGGGTTGGGCTGTGGGGTGAGGGCTGTGGATGAGGGGTTCATGATGCGAGGGGGCTCAGGGCTAGGGAAGAGGTTTGGAGTGTGGGGTGAGGGCTGTGGATGAGGGGTTCATGATGTGGGGGCGCTCAGGGCTGGGGCAGAGGATTAGGGTGCGGGGGGATGAGGGGTTCATGATGTGGGGGCGCTCAGGGCTGGGGCAGAGGATTAGGGTGCGGGGGGATGAGGGGTTCATGATGTGGGGGTGCTCAGGGCTGGGGCAGAGGATTAGGGTGCAGGGGGATGAGGGGTTCATGATGTGGGGGTGCTCAGGGCTGGGGCTGAGGATTAGGGTGCGGGGGGAATGAGGGCTCTGGCTGGGGCTGAGGGTTTGGGGTTGGAGAGGCTCAGGGTAAGGGAAGCCTGCCTTGCCAGTACTGGCGGAGGGCAGGCACTAGGACCCTGCACCCTAATCCTCAGCCCCAGCCAGAGCCCTCATCCCCCGCACCCTAATCCTCTGCCCCAGCCCTGAGCACCCCCACATCATGAACCCCTCATCCCCCCGCACCCTAATCCTCTGCCCCAGCCAGAGCCCTCATCCCCCCGCACCCTAATCCTCTGCCCCAGCCAGAGCCCTCATCCCCCCGCACCCTAATCCTCTGCCCCAGCCCTGAGCGCTTCCCTTCCCCCCCCCCAGCCCGGCCCCGGCGGGTCCCGCTTCCCTTCCCCCGGCCCGGCCCCGGCGGGTCCCGCTTTCCCCCCCCCCTTACCCGAGCGCGTCTCCGGCGGTCCCGCTCAGAGCCGCGTGGCGAGGGGGCGGGGCTTGGAGCTCCACGCCGAGCGCAGCGCTCAGCCCAGAGCTCCCAGCCCCGCCCCCTCCCCACGCGGCTCGGATCGGGGCGGGGCTCAGGGGCTCAGCCGGAGACTCGGCGCTCTATGCGCCGAGGCTCCAGGAGAGGGGCGGAGGCGGGAGCCTCCGCTTTTCTCTTGGGGGCCCCTGCGGAGCTCCCCTGGGGAGCTTCGCGGGCCGCAGGGAAGAGCTCCGCGGGCCGCATGCGGCCCGCGGGCCGCATGTTTGAGACCCCTGGTGTATAGAATCAATACTGCATTTGACACATAAATAGTGAGGAACTTTCTAGTGGGGAAAAAACAACCTCTTGATGTAGATCTTTAAAAAGTTCCTATTAAATTGAGGATTATGGGCTTTAGATACTTTCATCAGCATAACCATTAACTAAAATTAGTGGCTTGCTGGTTGTAGCTTTCATATTAATGCAATACAAATAAACGTTTGATCATTCTGGTTGTAAATGTGACTAAAATTATAGAACAGTTTTATGTTAGATACTAATATAATCTTTAAAATAATTGCATCAAATGGTAATAAATCTAGCACTAGCACTGATGTTTGTGTTATATACACAAATAGACAAATTACTTAAAATCTCTCAATGTTATTTAATCTTTCATTTCTCAGTCGTTCAGGTAGTGAATGTTGTCCTTAATTTTGAAAGTACAATTTGGAGAGAAATTTTTAAATGTTGTTGTTGTTGTACAAACTCACTGCAGTTGCTACCATAATGCAAAGTAAATACTATACAATGTCATAAACTGTATATAATGACTTTATTTTGTAACCTCTAGGCCAGAGCTTGCCCGACCAGCTACCACTTTGTATCAGCATAATCTGACAGGAATCCTGGAAACAGCTGTCAGGGCAACTAATGCACAGTTTGATAATCCTGAGATCCTCAAACGGTTGGATGTTAGACTACTGGAGGTACTCTGTGTCATTTCAGTTTCTGACATGAAAGTTATTTTCTGGGTATAAATATCTAAAATTAGCTCTTGGATCAGCATCAGGTGAACTTCTAGTCTCTATTCATGCTGAGTCACATTCTTCTGTCCACTAAGGTTACTTTGTATTGCTCACACAGCACAAACTGGCCTTACCCTGGCTGGAGATTCCCCACAGAGAATTGCCTCTACTCATCTAATATTAGAGTGAATCTTTGGTGTAAAGCTGGTGGATGACACAGCCTTCTTCTACACCATTTTCTCCTCTCCCCACCCCACACGTGTAAGATTACCTCTGCAAGTTTGATCCTCTGCTGATATAAGGTCCCTAACACTAGCAGTATAAGAAAGAGAGAGAGTAGGGAGCGGTCTGCTGTTGTTTATACAGGGGATGGTAGTCCAGAATCAGGGGGGTGAAATTAGCTCCTTCAGTCACCACTCTGAGAACAGAGGCAGGGTCTTTGTGACACTGGTGGTATGGAATCATGAAGAAAATGAACAGTGAATATTTTCTGGGGCAGCCTTGCATCAGAGATGCTTCTGTAAATTATGGGAGTTTAGTGGGGGAATGTGGTGCTTAGCCTCAAAAGATATCTAATCTACATGTTATTAAACCAACGAAACAAAGTTGTTGTTGTATTTCTTTGTGAAAACTATCAATATAATATATATTGTTAGAAGCCATTTTTGGCAAACGTAACTGCTTTTTCATAGTTCTTGGTGGAACGGTAAACAAGATTTCAGCAATGTGCAGACTTTGGTATGTGACTAAATGTAGCATTTTTTTTCATATAGGTATCTCCTGGTGATACTGGATGGGATGTCTTCAGTCTAGACTATCATGTGGATGGGCCAATTGCAACGGTAAGGCTTTATATTGTAGTTTGTGTGGATTTCTCAGATATCCATTTAGATTGCTTAATGCTTTGTTATTAAAATAGCCTTTTTACTCTAGAAATGGATGATTAAAGAGATTATTTGGCATGTCAGATGCACCCATTGTATTAATAGTTCAACCAAAATCTCAATTTCTCTAAATTATTAATGACTGCTAAAATGCTACAGTTAAAACATTCATTACTTAAAATAAATAATTCATTTGTTCCAGCAAGATTTTAGCAAGTACTTAATAAATGGATTGTTCATTTTCTGCCATTATTTCTAGACTGTAGCAACTAATTTGGGATAATTTGCAAGAAACTGTAAAATATGTTTAGGGGCATCTATTTGTACTAGTTAAATTTGATATGTAGTATTCATTAAAACTGATGAGAAAATAGTTGCACTATTGTTCAAAATGCTTTTACCGTATGTAAAGAACTTCAGGGTTTTTTGGGTTGTTTTTTTTAAACGAGGTCTCAGCGACCAGCAGAAGGTATTTTACAGGGATGTATAGTTAGAGAAAGGAGAAAAATACCTCTCTGGGCCTCTAATTTGTTCATCCATTCTCACATTCCCCATCCTTTTGGGGCAGATTCTTTTTGCTAATTACTCATCCATATAAACTTTTTTTCTTCAAACCACCTCCCTTAATTTAATTACTTGCTCAGCTGTCTACCTTTCTGTAACTACCGCTTTGAAAGGTAAAAAGTTATGTAAACAAACAAAAAATTTACCAGGAACTGTAAAAGTGAAAAAAACAGATACACAGAAAACGTCTGTATTATTGTTGAAAGTCATTTCACCACAACTGAGAATTGCACCATGTTTCTCCAAATGGTAATGTCAAATGGTGAAAATTAAACACATAGAATGTACCTAACTTAATTGATTTAAACGGGACATAAAAAAGTAATATTATGTTCATTGTAAATTTAAATGCTACTACTTAGAAATAATGGGATCAAATATTTTAAGTTCATTAGTTGCCAGTGAAACATATGACTGCTTGCTTGTTAAACGTTAAAGTTATTGACTAAAATACCTTTTGAAAAAATTAAGTTCTTATCCCTACCAGCCCCTGCTATTTCATCCAGAGTAAAATCTCTAGATTCCAGTGAGTTCCTTTTAACATACACAGAAATGTGGTCTCTTTTCCTGGAACTTTTTTCTGGGTGGCTCTGATACTTTTGATGGTCTACACTGCTATCTATCCCCCATGCATCAACCAGGATGCAGGCTCCTGCACAAATGCACCATAGTTCCCATATCTGCAACTCTTTTGCTATTCTAGAATAGCTCATTGAGTAGAGGAGGAAAATTGGGTGTGAGGGGTTTGAGGTGTACAGCTATCCACTAGAAACTAGGTTTGGTGATATTTTTAGGAACCAGTGTAGAAAATTTAGCATCTTTTTATGAAGGATTAAAGTCTCAGTGGATCCTGAGTTTGTTTTTTACTGAGCACTTTGAACAAAATGTCACTTCATTTTTAAATTACAGGGAAGCCAGCCAGCAAGCCTTTGTTTGGGAGACCCTTGAAGGTCACATTTGAAGAGGAATATTAAAACTCCACGTGAATAACAAAAGAAATACTGAGCACTTCTAGGAGAGTGCTCGGCATCCTTAATTCCCAGTTATCTTATTAGGAATTGAAAGGTGCTCAGAACCTCCCAAGAACGAGAAGTGCTTTCTGGTCTGACAGATCCCAAGTGTTTATAATGGGAATAGTGATGGAACCATAACAAAAATGGAGCTTTATGGTCCTGCTATAAATTGAAAATGGCAAGAGCATCCATAGAAATATAGGAAATTTTTTAAGTGATGTAACTTACTATCATACAGTAATCTGTAAATCTAATGTATAGAAACCCATATAACATTTAATGCATTTATATATCTTATTCCTAATCAAGTCAAGAATATAACAATATAGTAATGTTGATCTTTGTTCATGTATGTCTTAAAGTGTGTTATAGGAGCCTCTTCACTGTTGCAAATGTAAAAATCAAAATACATATGGTGTAAGCATGTCCAGTGTAGGTATACTCTGGATAAGTGAAAATGCTACATTTCTGCAGTCCCAAGTGTTGTGTTAGTACAGGGGTCGGCAACCTTTCAGAAGTGCTGTGCCGAGTCTTCATTTATTCACTCTAATTTAAGGTTTCACGTGCCAGTAATACATTTTAACGTTTTCAGAAGTCTCTTTCTATAAGTCTTGTAATATATAACTAAACTGTTTTTGTATGTAAAGTAAATAAGGTTTTTTTAAAACGTTTAAGAAGCTTCATTTAAAATTAAATTAAAATGCAGAGCCCCCCGGACCGGTGGCCAGGACCCGGGCAGTGTGAGCGCCACTGAAAATCAGCTTGCGTGCCACCTTTGACACACGTGCCATAGTTTGCCTACCCCTGTGTTAGTACTTGGAAAGCTTGCAGTTGCTGTTTCAGTTAACAAGAGGAAAATGCTTTAGACAAGCACTGTGTGTTGCTCAGGAATGCATTAGAAAATATCTCTGCTAGTGCTTCAGATCTCTGTATACATAAGACTTTTATTCTTAATGGACTACAGTTCAACTATATTTTAACTTGCAGGAGTGTGTGTGTGTGTGTGTGTGAGAGAGAGATTCTCCTCTTGCATCTGCAGATAAAACAGTTGAGATTAAGCAAAAAGGATGACTTAGCACTCCAGTGTCCATAGACCAGCCTAGACAGTTGGTACGGATCGTAATACTTGGAGATGGGAGGGAGCAAAGTTCTTATGACATGTCTGTTCCTATAAAGAGGGTATCTGGCCAATCCTGCTTAATTGTTTTCCTGTCTCCAGCAGGTGGACAGAACCAAGCAAGAGGGCTGGACTTGGGCTTTTGGGCCCAGATTTTCCAAATGGCATATGCACAATTACCAGGATTGCACATTCAGTTGTGGTAAATAGACATACAACATTTGAGCATGTGCATTTCTGAAATCTGGGTCTTAGGTTTTTTTGTCTATTATTTTTTTCTTTTGGTGATTCCTCCTGTGACAGTTCTCAAAGTATCCAGGACTTTGCACCACCTTGTTACCACCCCCCTGTTGGGGCTCCAGTGTGAGGGAAACCTGCTTGTGCCTTCCTTGTGCTTTACTGACATCATCAGCCTGTTACCCACCTAAGCAGTCTCATCTGGGCTATGCCTTCCTTTGGCTTGCAGGTTAACAGGTGTACCCCAGTTGCTGAATTCCTTTGAAGCATTCTCCTGTAGTATCCAGCCCCTTCTCCACTGAACACTCTCAGAAATACTGGGCCTGCTGCCCCCAAGGGAACAACGTACACACCAGCCTGTTTGATTCAACTCAGGATTAGCTCCCTGTATAATACCACAACACTAAGATATAGTATTGTTTTCACTATAAATAAGTTTGCCATCAAAGATTCAAGAAATGGTGAGTAGGGTTAGTGGAAACAAAAGGGTTACATACAAAACAAAATTATAACAAGCTTTCTAGAGGCTAAACATAACCTTCCTTAGCTTAGCCTGTTATCTCACCCCAAATGTCCTTTGTAGTGTTTCAGCCAAGGCTGGCTGTGATCCAATTTTCATGAATGTAATCACTCTGCCCAATTACTTTCCTTAGGTTCAGGATAAAGGGGTGTGTTCCTTGCCTTCTCTTTATATTCCCCCAAAGTTTATTGTTTGTACTCACAGATCCAGACTAACACGGCTACCCCTCTGATACTTGTTTGTACTCAGTCAGGATAACCCTCTGTGGCTTATTCTCTGGTGTGTTGCCCCTCTGTTGACTTCATATGTAAATGACTCTCCATTGTGGTAGCTTACAATGCTTAATTTACATGCCAACAGAGATCTTGACTTTTCTGTCAGAAAATCCATTTGTCAACTGTACATTAATACATACATACATACGTAACCCCTTACATAGCATCTGTACATACATCTCACAACGCTATTAACAACCATTGCGATCCTGGCTTTCATGTAAGATCCCATGTGCCATTCTTTGGTGACCCAGAATGTACATAACAGAATCATTCTTTAAGGTGCCACAAGTACTCCTGTTCTTTTTGCGGATACAGACTAACACGGCTGCTACTCTGATAACAGAATCAGGATATTCTTGTAACCACCTTGCCAGTTGGCATTGAGGGGTTCATGGGCTACACATCCCACTCCCACATGCTGGTTTTTTTGGGTTTTTTTGGCAGGGTTAGGAAGAGTAGGTGCTTCATAATGAACTCCATAATGAAGGAGGCCTCAGCCCTTCTTCCTGGAGAATGATCACAGTTCAGTCTTTCTTTCCCTCCAGCTCTCCTTCCTGGAGCTGGGTTATCATCCAAACAGTCCCTTTCCTCTGTGGAGGAGCCATTCTCTCTCTCTCTCTCCTCAAGCCAGGCACCCATGCTTCTGTCCTGCCTAACCTTCCCATCTATCCTAGATGGTTTGTTACAGGCTCCCACTTGAGCTTCTCCCTCTCCCACATTCTTTTCCCTAATTACAGGCTTGATTGGTCACCTGATCCACTTGTCACAGAATCTTCATTCCTCTCACCTGGAAAATGAATTAAGCTTGTCATAGGTGATCTTAGGTGCTTCTCCCCTTAAGGGGCCAGCCAATCTGTGACGTGGTCCTTAGGAATATCTGAGAGAGTCTCACCTTTAATCTTTTTTCTGGCAGCTATCTGCTTGATGATGGGTATATGGGGAAACTTATGCTCTTTAATGTATGGATTATCACTGGTTTATTATTGGGATAGGCTTAATCATTGCTTTTTCCTGGTGTCTTTCCCAAGATGGGTTCCCTTTCCCACTTGACTCAGCCAGTTTCTCTTCCTGTCCTTTCCACCCCAATGAAGTAAGAGAAAAATATCTTCATACACTGAAAGAGCTCTGTGTGTGTCCGAAAAGAGGTCTGGAAGTTACCTTATTCAGATCAGCTCTTGCTGTCTCTTTAAGGGTCTAAAGAAAGTCTAACGGGTTAAAAGGAATCAGTGTCTTATTTGTATTGACAACCATAGGGAAGGTTACACAGTCCAGTGTAAAGAAACTCTGTCAAGGCTTGTTCCATTGTTGGGGTTGTCTGGGACTGAAAAGGGATGTTTCAATTTTAGTGCTCTAGAGCCCACCTGGGCAACCTTAGATACACCATTGCTGACTTGACATTGTAGTCTGTAAACTGCCTTGAGGCAGTTTCTGCACACTATAGAAAATCTTTTTTCCCCTATTAACCCTGTACCACAGCCTATGACTATTGTGGCACAGAGTGATCCTGGAGACTTGCCTGATCACTTGGTTTTGAGAAGTCCTCCTGAGCCAGTCCAGACTTTGACTTTATTTTAGTGTAGTGGAACCTTTTACTCTATTTTTTTTTCTGATTCAGCTTTTATAATGGTGTTTTGCTCATTGCTGGGGCAGTTGATGACTGAGCCAAATCAGCTCCCTGCATAGAGGGAATAACCTCCCTAGAGCTTTGGATTTATTTCCTGTTGTAATCTTCTGGTAAAACCTGAATACATTGCTTGGGATAGCATAGAAAGATTTAAAGAAACCAAACAAACAGATAGTAAATCTGGTAATTTTATTTTAAGCTGCTGTATTGATTTTATTTGCAGGTATTTACACGAGAGTGCATGAGCCACTATCTAAGGGTGTTTAACTTCCTATGGCGAGCAAAGCGGATGGAATATATTCTCACAGACATATGGAAAGGACATATGTGCAATGCAAAGCTCCTGAAATGTATGCCAGGTAGGGGAAAAACAAAATGGGTAATGTATTAATTGGTGTTTAGATGCAATTTAGCTAAAATTGTACACCAGGGAAAAATCCAGCCAGTGGAGATAAAAAAAGAATTTATAAATAAGACATTTCCGAGTAGGTGGCAACAAAATGTTGTTTTTATTATTTAACTTGATCACATAAGAAATTTGATTGAAGAAGAAATGGCATGATGGTTGGGAATGGAAAGTCTATCCTATGACTTTTGTATTGCTGCTTGTTGATCTTCAGTCATTGAATTATTGTATCATTGAGAACTTCTTAGGCTTTTGTTCACTTCCTTTCTATTTTTTTCAGGGGAGGGAAAAGATGAAAATCAATGTAGATGTTTTTAAAAGATACATCAAAACTGCATGGCATCAGTCAGAAGTAGCTAAACTCTGCCTACTATGTATATTTTAAAAAAGATCTCACAATCAAGAAAGATATATAATTAATGTTTTAATCAATTTTTTTCAGAATACATTAAATCACTTACTTTGTATTTTGGCAGTACTGTTCGCTACAGTCTGGCAGTTTCTTTTATTACAATCAGGTTATTAGATGGCTGAACCTTTTATATAATAAATAAGGTCCCAGTCCTGTGAGGGACAACATGAAAGTGGACAGCTACACCCATGCGAAGCTTGATTTGGCTTCAGTAGGGTTTCATGTGGGCAGTTTTATTCTCACATTGTCCATTATATATTGTAGGCCCAGCGCTGATATCTGAAATAGCTTTTCACATATTCATAAGTTAGTGTATTTTAATTGAAAAACTAAAGTTTTTAAATATCTTCCTTAGTTGTAGTAAATAAGATAGTGTTCTGCTTATTGTCCAGAGCAAAAGCAAATTTCGTTCAATAACTTGGAACTGTATTCGAAAAGAAAATCCTGTTGTAGGCTAAAACTGAATTTAGATACTCAATTGCACTTGCATACATGGTGATAACTTTAACATGGAGCATTTAAGAGCATAAAGCCAATATACTTTGTCCAAATGAGAGCACAGGAGGCAGTGGGTGGAGGTTTTGTTCAGTTTTAAATGTGCTTTGAGGTTGTTTTTGTAGTTGTAACACAAGGAAAATAAATTAAGGTAACCAATATTGATAGTTTTCATTGTTTTATGTAATAAGTACTTGTTTAAAAAAAACATAGAAAGCATAAAACAACGTAAGTATTGAGCTACAAACACTCAAATAAATTTGTTACAAATTTTATTTTTTCTAATTAAATTTCAGCTGGTTTCGATTACAATAAGCTAAATGGGGCAGAGCCCTTGTCTTCACAGCTATCAGCAAAGCTACTAACACACTGTTAGTGCTATACATATAATAACTTCGTATTGTAATCTGTAACTTGGATCCATGAACCTCTTGGCTGGCAAAATCTTGCAGAGGAAATTGGGTCCATTATTATTAGAGACCCTGCCTTCCTGAAAAAAGGCATAATTTCTTAAATCTCTTAGGCCCGGGATTCTCAAAGTTCATTGCACCATGACCCCCTTCTGACAACAAAAATTATTACACGTCCCCAAAAGGCGGGACTGAAGCCTGAACCAAAGGCCGATTCCCCGCTTCCCCAGGTGGAGGGGGTGAAAGCCAAAGCCCGAGTCCCACCGTCCTGGGCGGGGAGGCCAAAGCAGAAGTCCAAGGACTTTAGCCCCAGCAGGGAGCCTGTAACCTGGGCCACAACACCCAAGGTTGAAACCCTCGGGCTTTGGCCCTGGGCGGTGGGGCTTGAGCTTCGGCCCCGAGCGGTGGGGCTCAGGCTTAGGCTGGCTGGAGCCCAAGGCCAGAGCTGAAGTCAACCCTGGTGACCCCTTAAAATGGGGTCACGACCCTCTTTGGGGTCATGACCCACAGTTTGAGAACAGCTGTCTTAGGCCCATCCTCAGAAAAACATCTGCTGCTCCTGGAGATATTGCCAGTTATTGGTTTCTAATTTTTCCTTTTTTTCATGAAGGGTATGACAAAATATTTCTCCTATGTTCATAGTCTTCTCTTTTCTTTGCTGTTTTTTTTCTAATTCTCTCTGATGTTTTTTCCCACCTGCTACCACCTGTTCTCCCCCTTTCCTTTGTTCCCCTCAGCCTGTCTCTTCCCCGTAGTGCTTTTTTTCTCCTCTTGGTGCTCTGTTCCACATGTTCTTCATGGTGTTCCACTCCCCAGCTAAAGGGAGTAGCTGTAGTTGAAAGTAGCAAGCCTCTTTGAATCACTCTTCAGAGCTTAGTAATTTCCCTGCCTTACTCCACTCCATTGCTAGGATTAAAGCAGAATAAAGGAAGGGAGGAGGTGCAGAGCTGCCAGGGTAGGAGTGAAATTAGAAAGCTCTGAAGCATACTGGCACTAACAAAAGTCACAACAACTTGTTGCCTTCCAATTCAGCTGCTCTTCCCAGCTGGGTATGTGGTAGTATAAGTGAACAGACTGGGTGGTAGAGAAGTGTCCATATATTGTATTGGCCTAGTCTTTACCTCCTTCTTCCCCCAGCTATCCTGAATCTTCAAGTTTGATTTATACTGGTCAAGATTGCTACCTCAAGACTACTTTCCTATGGTGTGGGAAAGTAACACATGGAATGTCACACGTGGGATATGATACACATCCTATAAGCAATGAGAACTCTGCAATTCTTGGGTACAGTTGGATGAGATAATGATAGCATTTCCCCCTCTGTTTCCTCACTTCGTTGGCTTTTCACAAATATTAACACAGGGGTTGGCAACCTGCAGCACGCGTACCAAAGGCGGCACGCGGGCTGATTTTTAGTTGCACGCCGCTGCCAGCCGGGGTCCTGGCCACCAGCCCTGATCAGCCCACAGCCGTCCTGGAACCCCAGACCAGCAGCGGGATGAGCTGCTCAGCCTGCTGCCGGTCTGGGGTTCCAGCCTTCGGCCCCTTGTCAGCTGGGGTCCCGGCCGCTGGCCCTGCTCGGCCTGCTGCCAGCCAGGATGGATGGAACCCAGCCGTCAGCAGGCTGAGCGGGGCTGGCGGCCAGGACCCCAGATCGGCAGCAGACTGAGCGGCTCAGCCCATTGCCGGTCTGGGGTTCCATCTGCCACCCGCACTGCCGGTCTGGCACATGAATCCTTAAATTAATGAAGACTTGGTACACCACTTCCTCAAAGGTGCCTACCCCTGTATTAACACATACTTTTATCTATTGGGGCAGCATTCTCTGGAACTTTACACCATTTCCATATCAATCTAAAATTGGAAGCTGTAACTTTAAGTGGCTTGAGAGCTATAGACTCTTCATGTCAGGATTGTACCCAAATGTATTTGTGTGTGGTCTTGAGGGAAGGGATTACCGGAGCCTGCACAATGAGCACTTTTCACATGCATGAAAGTGGAGTGAAGTAACTCCACTTATTGCAATGAGTATAGTGGGGAGAAGTCTCCAATAAAACATAGATGAAGATGAATCTGACAGATGCTTTCCTGTTGCCTGCACCCCGCATTTGAAAAGCCAGGACTTATCTCCTGCTTCTATAAGATTGTTTAGAAATATTTTTTTAGGATATGTTGCAGAATGCGCTCTGGATTCTTGTGAATTGGTTCAGTTGCACCTGGCATAAAAACATTGATGGAGATATTGCATTCATTATATTTCCATCTTATGCAAATGGAACCAAAAGTAGTGGTAAGGCAACACAAGTTCTAAAATAAAATCAAGTTGTTCCATCTTCTGATTAGACAGACGTGTCCAATTCTTTGTAACTCCAGGAACTACAGAAAGGCAGGACTGAGACATTGACAGATTTATAGTCAGAGTCTTGATCTATACTAAACTCCTATGAAATTTTTGCTTCCCCACTGTCCTAGGCAGTAGCAAAATAGGATGTAAGGTTAACAATAAACCATACATACACAACGTTACCATTTCGTCAAGCACCCTAACGCTGGATCAAAACTAAGATAATTATACTGTATTGAATACTCAGTGCTGGTACAGCAGGACTCAACAAACTCAGTTGGTAGAGCCCTGCAAATTCGTAGATGTCCACTTTTATATCCACAGACCATGTTTGCAGATCAGATGGGGATACAAATTTTATATCTGTGCAGGGCTCTATCAATGGGACATTCAAGATTATAGATTTCCATCCGTAAAGTCTGTAGGTGAGAGATCATTGCACTCTTGATTTAGTTTATGTGGAAATACTGTAGCAACGTAGGTGCTGTGAAATGATGTCTGGGAAAGTCAGGTAATATCCAACCTGGAAAACGATATTAATAGAGAGAGGTCCCACAAAAAGGGCATACAATTATATCAATGAATTAACACTTGTATAGGAGTTCAAAGGGTTCCTTTGCAGTGATTGTTGGCCACAACTTGGTAGAGCTATTCCATATGATGAACATTACTTTTTCCTCTTCCTCTGCCTCAGTGTAATAAATTGAGAAGTGCATCGTAGAGTCTAAAACTGTTCAATCTTAAACCTTCCAGTTCTTCCCACCCTCCACAAATATGTACATTACACTAACTTATGCTCTCAGAAGCTCCCCTTAGACTTACTTCAGATGCATCTCCATTACTAGTTTTTAACTTGTCCTATTTTACGTATTGCCTCCTGTCCCTTCAGTAAAGTGAAGTCTGATTTGGTGGCAATGCATGTGCTGAGGGGCTGGAAGAGGAGTGTAGCAAGCAAGGCAATGAATAAGAGGTGCCAGAATGGTTATATTAAAGTAGGTGGCTATCTACTTTAACTTGTAACTTCTTCCAGTTCTTTGGTTTGTAAATTACATTGCCAATTTCAACACATCTTGAATACATCAGTTTAAGTAGATCTAACTTGACACCTACTTACATTCCCTCTTAATTTGACCTGTGGGTTATGCGCTTGCAAAATCAGAAGTAACACTAAAGCCCTGGTTTGTATTAATTAACAGCAAAACTAAGGGTTATGTGGAAAACTTACCTTAATCATTCATGCTTGGGGGGAATTGTTGGGTTATGTTTTACAATTTTGTGTGCTGGAATACTTGGGGATTCTAGTTCATACCAAAGATGGAGTTCTGGCCACAGCCTTACTCTGAACTACTACTGTTTCACTGCATGTGTTAGGTGGTAAATGTAGACTATAAAAAAAACTTTTTTTTGTCTTATTCAGTTTTAATATAAACCTCTTGTGGCTATTTTTACAATGTCTAGTCCAAAGATGTATGTAATACACCTGTTTTTAAGCATCCAAACTACAAAGTTGAAATTCTTGAAATGGCCTTTAGGGGGCAGTAGAGAATTACAAATGGTTTTTAGCAGAGTGTGTTTCCCATCTACAGAGCCAAAGAACTTCTTGTTTTATTTGGGTTGTTTGCACAATATAGTCTAGTTTTTTTGTCTAATTTTACAGAAGATGGTACTTGTTAGTCCTTAGAAGTCTGATTTTTAGTTCACTGCTGCTTTGGCAGAGTGTTGTGTTCTGCTTTCTCTGATTTTTTGCATGTGTGTGAAATATAAAATAATAATCCAGAGAAGATGAAAGTGATGTTTGTTTGAGAGAGACAGCTGGCAGGGATCCATATTTGCTCCTCTCTGGTTGGTTGGTTTTGCTTTTCATTTGTGGGGCAGGTGAACAATCTAGAAGTCTGGTTGGACTTCCAGCTGTTAAAAGAGCACATATCAGCTGTGGTCAGAACAGCTTTATTTCATCTATTTACAGCCAGGAAGCTGCCATTTTTTTCAGATGTGAATGGACTAGTCACACCTTTGTCACTTCTAGAATAAACCATTGTACTGTGCTCTGTGTGGCTAGATCTTGAATCTATTCAGAAGTTTAAAGCTGATTTTGAATTTGTCAGTGCTCTTTTTATAGTGTACATCTTTCTGGGAGCACACGACAGCAGTGTTTTTTGGATCCATACTGGCTACCTACTAGGTATTGGATAATTTTTTTTACTGATTTTGATCTAGCCCTAAATAGACTGGTACCTATGTGTCAGATCACCTCTCTCCCCATGGTTTGCAGTTACTGTTGTGAGCAGTGGAGGTATCTGAGTTGGAGCTCCACTCATATAAGAGTGAGGGAGACATCTGGTGAGGTGTTCTCCTTGAGGGCCATTCCACTTTCCAATTTGCTTCTCCCCCTCCTGCCTCCCATCTGATCCAAGGCCCATGTGTGTATTCTGTCTTTGAGACACCAGGAGATCACAAAGAGGGGATATATATAGTAGCAGCTCGGTTATGGATGTATTGATTATTGGACAAAATGAGATTACTGGAAGAGTCTGGGTTTTTTAATTGTTTTAAAATATATGAAGGATTGCCTAGAACAAGAGATAGGTGCTTCTTTGTATGTAATAAAAGTTGGATGTAAACAAAGCTGTATAATAATACTATGAGAGAGAGAAGCATGTATGCTACAGTGTAAAGCTTTTTGTCAGTATGCTGGCCATATGCTTGCTACTGGCAAAGGTATAAGGGACTTGTACATGCCAGTGAAGCCTTTCTGTCAGTCATACAAGAGCCAAATACAAATAGAGAATTTTTAGAAAAAAATTAACTTTATTTTTAGAGGTTTTTCAAAATCCCCCTCCCCCCCACATATACCTGCACCATACACCTGAAAAGGCAGGCTATATTATTATCATGTATCCAACTGTACAAGATTTAGAAAGGGGAATTGGATTATAACTAAGTATCAAAACCTCTGCAATTTATGTAATGTAGCTTTCCTATACAAAGTGTTGAAATGTTAAGGTCCCCATACCTTTGTACCTATGTGGGACTTGAACTGCCCAGATATTTGTTGGAAAAGTAATATGGCAAATACAAAATCTCCAGGAAGTTCTTGGAATGCGTTGGGGACAACTTCTTGTTTCAGGAGGTTAAGGAAGTAACCAAAGGGCAGCCATGTTAGACTTGATTCTAACTAACAGGGAGGAATTGGTTGCAAATATGAAGGTGGAAGCAATTTAGGTTAAAGTGATCATGAAATGATAGATTTTATGATTCTAAGGAAAGGAAAGAGTGAGAGCTCCAGTATAAGAACAATGGAATTCAAAAAGCAGGCTTTAACAAACTCAGAGAGCTGGTAGGTAAGGTCTTGTAGGAAGAAAATCTAAGGTATAAAGGAGTTCAGGAGAGCTGGCAGTTTCTCAGAGACAATATTAAAGGCACAATAGCAAACTATCCTGATGTGAAGGAAAGATAGGAAGAAAGAAGCCAATATGGCTCCATCAGGAGTTCTTTAATGACCTGAAAATCAAAAAGGAATCCTACAAAAGTAGAAACATGTCAACTTGCTAAGCATGAATACCAAAGAATAACAGAAGCATGTAGGATCAGAATCAGAAAGGCTAAGGCAAAAATGAATTACACCTAACAAAAGATATCCAAGGCAATAAGAAAAGGCTTTATAAATATATTGGGAGCAAGAGAGAGATGAGAGAATGTGTAGGCCCTCCCTGCTTGGTGGGGAAGGAGAGCTAATAACAGATGACATCAAAAGGGCTGAGGTATTCAATGCATATTTTGCTTTAGTGTTCACTTAAAAAGGTAAATTTTGACCATATACTTAACACAATTAATATTAACAGCAAGGAGGAAGGAAGACAAGTAAAATAGAGAGAGAACAGGTTAAAGAATATTTAGATAGGTTAGATGTTGTCAAGTTGGCAGGGTCTGATGAAATTCACGTTAGGGTACGTAAGGAACTAGCTGAAGCAATCTTGGAACCGTTAGTGATTATCTTTGAGAACTCATTGGGGGACTGGAGAAGGTAAATATAGTAACTATCTTTAAAATGGAGAGCAAAGAGGACCTTTGGAAATTATAGACCAATCAGCCTGACTTGGACACCCAGCAAGATTTGGAACAAATTATTAACCAATCAGTTTGTAAGCACCTAAAGAATAATAGGGTAATAAGTAATAGCCAATATGGATTTGTCAAGAACAAATTATGCCAGAACAACCTAATTTTCTTCTTTGACAGGGTTACTGGACTAGTGGAGAGGGAGGAGGAAAGCTGTTGACTTGAGAGATCTTGATTTTTAGTAAGGCTTGCTTGTCTCATACGGAAACTAGGGAAATATGGTCTAGATGAAGTTACTGTAGGGTGGATGTGTAGTTGATTGAAAGACCATACTTAGAGTAGTTATCAGTGTTTTGCTGTGAAACTGGGAGGATGTATCTAGTGGGGTGACTCAAGGGTCTGTCCTGGATCCAGTTCTTTTCCCCAACGCTTTTAGCAATAATTTGGTTAATGGACTGGAGAGTATGCTTATAAAGTTTGCGGATGACTCCAAGCTGGGAGGGGGTTCTGGCATTTGGAGGACAAGTTAGACTTCAAAATAACCTTGACAAATAGAAGAATTAGGCTTAAATCAATAAATACAGTAGAAGGGAAAAATCAAATGCACAAATACAAAAATGTGAAACAATTGATTCAGCAGTAGTACTGCTGAAAGGGATCTGGGGGTTATAATGGATGACAAATTAAATATGAGCCAACAACAATGTATTGCAGTTGTAAAAAAGACTAATAATTCTGGGGCATATTAAAAGGAGAGTCATATGTAAGACAGGGGGAGGTAATTGTCCCTCTCTACTCAGCACTGGCGTGGCCTCAGCTGACGTACTGTGTCCAGTTTTGGGTGCCACGTTTTAGGAAAGATGTGGATAAATTGGAGAGTCCAGAGGAAAGCAACAAAAATGATAGGTCAGGTTTTCTAAGCCTTTTTATGCTGAAAGGCTAAACAACTGGGTGTGTCTAGTTTTGAAAGAAAACAGTTGAGTGGGGACCTACTAATCTTCAAATGTGTTAGGGGCTGTTATAAAGAGGATGGTGATCAGTTCATCTCCGCTGAAGAAATAAAAGGCTTAATCTGCAGCAAGGGAGATTTAGGTGAGTAGGTAAACATTTCTAATTATGAGGACAGTTAAGTACTCAAGGGAGGTTGTGGAATCCATATCATTGGAGGTTTCTGGGAACAGGTTGGACAAATATCTGTCAGGGATTGTCTGGGCATACTTGTTCCTTCCTCAGCATAGGGAGCTGAACAACATGACTTCTCAAAGTCACTTCCACCCTACGTTTCTTTGATTCTGTCTACCAACTCTAGAAGCATATGTTGTATCTCACTAGAGAACTGGAACCTCCTCTTTTAATTAATGATTTCTAGGCTCCATCATGAGGAGTAGCTGTTACTGGTACAAGACTGAATATTGATGGTCCTGGGCCTTGTGCCAAGGTAACTTTTCAGGAAGATTCCATGTTTGGAGTGAAAGGCAGGAGAATAGCAAAAGTCTTTTTTCCCTCAGGTTTGTTTTGTTTTGTTTTGTTTTTAATGTTGGCTGTTTGAAGGAACTCAGTTTTGGAGCAAGTCCTGTTTGGAGGAAATTGTTTCACTAGTTTTTGAAGCAGGCAGGTAGCTGCTGGAGTTCCCTTTCACTCCCCCGAGCCTGCCCAGCACTGCGCTGTCCCTGGTGCTGGTCTCCTGCTCTGGAGACAAACCTTCCCCCATGAAGGTCTGGGACAGACTGCCTGCTGCTGTTCTGGGCAGCCTTTATATATGGCCCAGCTGAGCCCTGATTGGCTGTCTCCAGTGCTGACGGACAATTCCACAGCTGAACATATGTCAACAGGCAAGGGGGAGCATGATCATCCCCACTCTGTCACGAAGCTATATGTCTATGGAATTGGTGCATTCTGAACCAAATCACGCTGGAGACTCTGCACCTTCCTGGCCTTCAAAGCATCATAGAAGATCAGGTCAACAACCACAAGTGGTCTCTCAAGACTTTTGCAAAATCGGGATTACCAAAAGTAGACCAGTTGGCAACAGACCAGAACAAGCAGTAGCAGACATTCTGTTCCAGTGGGGCTTCAAGTCCAGGCTCCGTGACAGACTCCTTCCTTATCCCTTGGACACCAGAGTTGGTATATGCCTCCTTACCAATCCCCATGATACTGGGGGTCCTGAGGAAACTGAGACTAGATGCAAGATCCACAGTTATTGTAGTGTAACTAGCTGTGCTTTCTTAGTGATGGTCTACACAGATTCCATTCTTTGTGGCTACCAGGCACATTGTCTGATTGTTTTGAAGTGGGTAATAGGGTTCTACCTAAACAATGACTGCCAGACAGCCCTGCCAGAACTGGCATCCAACATGGAAGGCTCTGCTAAGAAATAGTGTTGCGTAAGTGTGTGGATCAAGTTCCACATAGCTGCTCTACAAAGTTCAGCTATGACTGTTCCTCACACAGCCCTATTAATACTATATTATGATCCCAAGAATGAGGGGATTCCTGTACTGGGAGAAAAACCATGCATGAGGCCTTTGAGGAGTCTTGTCACTGCAGAGTGGGAAAACAGTGTGACCCCTAGTGGGGGGTGGGGGGAGAAGAAGGGGAGTGTGTGATGTGATGTGAAGATATTACTTGCAAACAGAACCTTATGGAACTGATAATATCCGGATTGTTTCAGGACTAACAAATAATCCCTTATCGCTGAGTTTGATGACGTTAAGAGAGATGGTGAAATGTCCAAAGAGAAAACTTCTTCCATTTAGCTTTATATGTCAATCTGATTGAAGGTTTTCTCCTTCAAAGAACAATGTTCTGAGCTTCAGCTGAATAGCTTCAATCATCCAGTCAGCATCCAGGCTGTCAGGTGTAACAGTGCTAGATCCGGGTGTAGGATCAAACTGTCATTCTGGGAGACTGTGTCGGGCAGGAATGGGTAGTAAGGTGATCAGGTGCTGTACTGAGTGGTTCACCAGATCCATATACCAGAACTGCATGACTCATGCTGAGGATATTGTAATCTTGCTTCTCTGAGATGTGTTGTCCAGGAGGATTGTATAATCTGCCCTCCTTCCCTGCTCCTGATTTTGTATTGGTGAAGGAAATGAGGCACGCAGGTACAGCTCCAATAGGCAGTGCTGGCCAAAAGAATCTGATCTCACACTTGTGACAACACACCTTGAAGAACCGCCATTACTGTAGGGTAAGTAACCATTCTTTCCTTCCTGGCTGGGAGGTTGGATTCTTCCCTAATATCCAACACATCTATTTGGGCTGGAGGCTGGCAACAGGATTTTCCCCAGAGTGACCACACTTTTCAGCCTACAAATTCTATAAACAAAGAAACTGAATATACCTGTTTGTTCTGTCTCTTTGTGCTCCCACATACTTTGGTCAGGGGGGAGCAAATTGATACACTATGTATTAAAAAACAAAGTAGCAGAAGCAGCCATTTCATATAAAACTAGTTAATCAATTCTGGCTCCACGTCCTTGTTTGAGCTCATTGTTGCTTTTATAGCTTTATTTAGTCACCATCCATAAAATAGATGAGATGTAACAGTCAGTGTTTAATTAAACACTTTTAGTGTTTTTAACTGGACAGTAAAATCAAGCTATCTTTTTTCCCTTGTTGCCATTTAAAGAAAAAAATAGTGTTCCCTCTGAGGCTTTTCTGGTGACTATTCATTTAAGATATTTGTTTTTTATTTGACTCCTCACATGCATTAATGTGATGTGCTAGGAATAGTTTATGTACAAAGAAGTTAAGAGTGAAGAGCCAGAGGTGGTACTCATTGGTAGACCTTCAAATTTTGTGATGGTTTTATAAGCTCTCAAAGTGTTGTTGTGTTTTTTGTTGCACACCACCACAGTCTGAACTTGTCCTTAACTCATTTCAAAGTTTCATATTTTTCTTGGGTGGCAAGACCACCTTGCAGTTAATGAAATGTCATTTCTTTAATCTATCACATTACTTATATAATCCCATTAGTGTAGTAGCTGAGCATCTCAGTCTTTTATGTATTTTATTCTCACATCTACCTGGCATGGTAGAGAGGTGCTATTATCCCTATTTTTACAGATGGACAACTGAGGCAGTGGGACACTTAGTGATTTGGTCATGCAGGAAGTTTGTGATGGAGCAGAGAGTTGAACCCATGACTCCTTAGTTCCAGGCTAGTGCACTAAACACTGGACCATCCTTCTCTTTTTTGGCTCAAAATATGTGAGAGCGCGCAAATATTTCATGCACGGTATGCAGAAGAATTTAAAAACAAACAAACAAACAAAAAACCCCCACCACAAGGAGAGTAAGTGTTTGTTCGAGACATTGAGATGTAAGATTTTCATATTTAAATATTGCATGCAGTTACAATGCATTTCTTTCTGTCTTTTGGATTTGAGAAGCAAAATGCTTTTACATACTGCAAAGCCATAAAACACTATATGATTAGACATCTGGTTCCTTATTTGTCTTACATTGCATAGAAATTCATTAGAGAAAGATATTTACCCAAGTATTACTAACTAGTATTAAAGCTAGTGATGAAGACTGTCTTGCTATAGCGTACTTAGTATGTTGGATAAAACAATATTAATACACCGGCTTGTGTATGTCTGTTCTTTGTTTTAACGTATAAACTCTGGATTTTTTTACAGAGCTTTCTGGGGTGCTGCATCAGTGCCACGTTCTGGCATCAGAAATGGTCCATTTCATTCATCAAATGCAGTATTACATTACATTTGAGGTACATTTTATCCATCTAATTTGTTACTGTTAAAAAGGAAGAATAGTCACATTTAATAACGAAGGTGACTTATGTGTCTTCTATTTAGAGTAGAAGAGTAACTATATAATCTATCAAATATAAAACAGCTCAGCCCTGGATCCTTGTTTTCTAGGTACTTGAATGTTCATGGGATGAGCTCTGGAACAAGGTCCAACAAGCACAGGACTTAGATCACATCATCGCTGCTCACGAAGTTTTCTTGGACACAATCATCTCTCGCTGTTTGTTGGATAGCGACTCCAGAGTAAGCCTTTTTCTTTGTATAAAATCGTAGCTATGTTATGTCAGCTCATGCTTAAATGATGATAAAAATATTTTTTTATATATATTACAGTAGCACCTAGAGTTCTTCCCCTGGGATCAGAGCCTTATTGGACTAGGTGCTGTACACAATCCATACACTGAATCCTCTTCTCCAGCTACCCCTTTCTTTAAGTGACTTCCTCTGCTCACATGGCTTCCACCAACTCTAGGCTGATGGTTCAGATCTACCACCCCACCCCTAATTTGTCTGCCTCTGTCCAGTCCTGTATCTCAGCCTGTCTAACATCTCCAGGATGTCTTGCCATCAACTTAAACTTTGCAGGGCCAAAACTGAACTCTTTGTGGCCCCCCCAACCCTGCCTTTCTGTGTCACCGATCACAGGATTGAGTGACAAGAATGAAGATAGTGTCCATGGAGTATCCTTTAACTCCCACTCCAGCATCATTCTGACCATGTCTGACACACACACAGCTTTGAGTCCCTCCACTGCCATCTCCCCCACAACAAGTACAAGTTTCTGATTAGACCTCATTGAAAAAAAGGGAAGAAATTGTAAATTAAATCCATAAATATTTACATGCTCTGTATCTTACCACATTTCTCCACATGCTGGTTCCCATCTCTGTTGCATATTTGTCCACTTCTCTCACAAGAACCTTCCTCTGTGCCTCCTTTTTATGTGTGGAATACCCTCTGCAGACTAGAATGTGAAACCACTACCCTCTCCTCTTTCAGATACCTTCTTACAACTTGTTCTTCCATGATGCTTATGGGAATCTGCCAACAGATAGCTACTAGATAGATAGCCAGTACAGACTTCAGATGTTTCTTACCTTTTTGATCTATGTAAATCCCTGTTCTCATTACCATTGCCCTCATCTCCTCTCATATTCATTTCAATGGAGTAATCCACCCACTTGTTGCATCTTGCCTTGATTATATTGTAAACACTTTGGGGTGGGTACCATATTGTTTTGTATAGCACATAACACACTGGGAGCCTTCAAGCACTACTGTAATGCAAATAATTATTTCCTTGCTGGGCCAATTAGCCATAAAAGCTGCTTTTGAATTGGAAAAGGGCAATAGCAGAGCAAAGCGCTTTATGTTAAAAAATCAGTTGTTTTACACAGCTAGTAGGAGCTGTACAACTGGTAAGAATTTTAAAAGAATCTTTTAGGAGAACCAAGAGGAACTGCAAAATGTTCGCGCTTTCCTTCTTTCCAGACTTCCTGTAGCCGTAACATAATTATTTTGGACCTAGGGGTGGACTATTGGCCACCTGTTTTACTCCACTCCTTCCCTTAATGTTCTTAACCATTGTGATGATCTTCAGATAGAAAAGTGGGTCACTTGGCTTGCATTTGGGGTGCATATGCAGGCACAGAGCTTGAGATGATGCATGTTGCTATTGCAATATGGACTGGCCCTTTTTGGTTCCAGTAAGAAGTGTATTAATGTTTCTCCTGAATCTGGGTTTTCTGCATAGTTGTGGTCTAGGTTACCAATTTGCTTCCAGCTAAATAATTCTTTAGAATCTCAACAAATGTAACAGTAGCTTTAAAATCCTCTTTATATCCAAAATTTTCTTTTTTTACCCTTTCTGAATCTTCTCACAGACACTTCTTAACCAGCTTCGAGCCATTTTTGATCAAATCATTGAGCTTCAGAGTGCTCAGGATGTAATGTACAGAGCTGCTTTGGAGGAGCTGCAGCTGAGATTGCAGTTTGAAGAGAAAAAGAAGCAGCGTGAACTTGAGGTACAGTAAGACTGGCAGTGCAATGTATTATGGGTAAGGCTACGATTTTATCACGGTTATTTTTAGTAAAGATCACGGACATGTCACAGGCAATAAACAAAAATACACAGAAGCCTGTGACCTGTCCCTGACTTTCGCTTTAAAATAACTGACAAAAGGGGAAGGAAGGGCTAGGAACTGTGGGGGGGCCCTGGCCGTCCTGGGGCTGAAGTGGAAAATGTCATGGAGGTCTCTGGGAATCATGGATTCAGTGTCTTCAGTGACCTCCATGACATAATCTTAGCCTTAATTATGAGTGGCAATTATTTGAGACAGATGGAAGAACAGTGCACTTTTTAATTTAAAGTGGATGTGTTTTTTAAGACAAAACAAACATCCAAGGTTGTTAGGTACCTTTGCCAAAAGTTAAAAATATAGTTAGAGAGAGAATGTATCAGCAGCTTCCACACACTCCATAGAAGGTTAAATAGAAGGATTGCAGGGTGTCTTAGAAGTCAGCCATTTTTTAGATGTTTCAGACTGAGGAGTGAGGAGTAGGTTCAGAGCTCTGAACCCCTCATGGAAAATGTCTTGCCTAAACCTAAAAGTCAAATCCTTTTCCCTCCCACCATACACATACATTCAATTGGGAGAGTGGATATGTGATGAAACCAGCTCATTCCTAAACACACACAAACTGATGGAATTCTCATTTACCATTGTCTATCTTTTATAATAATTCTTGGCAAGTACATTTTATAACTTGTCACCTTTTGTAGATTCATTAACACAACTTGCTAGTTATATTTGCTGCATAACCAGTGTGAAGGGTTTGACAGTCACAGTATGAGAAGCTGAATATGTGGCTTGTTATGATGAATTTCGATGTATGAACATGTCAGTTTAGTCCATTTGGTAGCTGGGACCCATAGTTTATAAATGTGAGGTTAAACATCTCTCACTTTGTTCTGTAGGGTGAGTGGGGAGTAACTACATCCGAAGAGGAAGAAGAGAACAAAAGGATTAGAGAGTTTCAAGAATCTGTACCAAAAATGTGTTCACAGCTGCGAATACTTACACATTTCTATCAGGTGACCTTCAGATTTATAAGGATTGTTTAATCTGTACCAAGACAATAAATTTGCCAGTTTTGTATACATTTGAGTTTCTAAAAATCAAAACTACCTGCAATTTCAATATGAATGTTTGTCTGTCCATAATCTGGATTTTTTTTGTTTTAAAACATTCATGTTAGCTAGTCCTCAATACAGTGTGTTTTGTCTTTTTATATATGTTTTAATTAATTCAAGGGTGGGTCCATGGAAAACATCAATCTTAGGAAAATTGATAGTTTGTAAGTGGATGATATTTGGGAACGTCTAGTAGCTGTTCTGTATGAGCTTTGAAAGCAAATTCTTTCTTACATGATAGACCATGATAGCCTCTTCTGTTAAGTCTCATACTTGTTTCATAATGGATTTAATAGATCTTTTAAAAGTAATCTTAATCAGCATAATCCCAATTGCATTCCATTTACCTTCCGAATCTTTGCAAATGATTACTACCCAAATAATTCTCTTAAAGAAACAGTCATTTTCTGTTCTTATTTTAGGGATGTTGAAATGGGTAGTGTTTGAGCAGCTAAGTGAAAGCATGCAGAGTCACATGCTGTGAAAAGAGAATTATTCAGGCTTACTCTTAATTAGTTACATTTTATTCCAAATGCACCATTCACTAAGGAAGCCAGTAGCTACATTTCAAGCAAAGCATTCCACAGGATTTTTTTTTTTTAAGAAATTAACGTTACTGTAATCTACCATAAAACGTTAGGGCCACACTTCTGTCAATTTACAAAGGTCAGGAAATTGACTGTCAAGGATGGATTTTCAGTTTCAACTTGCCCTGTTGTGTCTATTTGTCAAAGCTCATCTGAAATGTTCCATCATGTACTTTTCTGAAACCCCCTGCAAAGTAGCACCGTGTAGGATAAGGACGGCATTTTTTAGCTTTAACTATTCAAAAGCCAGTAAATAAAATCTAAAGTTAGATGTTGAAGATTACGGTGATCAGGGCCGGCTCCAGTGTTTTTGCGGCCCCAAGCGGCGGGGTGGGGAGGGAAAGCTGCGATCGGCAGCACTTCGGCGGAAGCTCTACCACTGCCACTTCATTATTCGGTGGCAGGTCCTCCCCTCCGAAAAGGACTGAGGGACCCGTCGCCGAAGAGCTGGACGTGCCACCCCTTTCCGTTGGCAGCCCCAAGCACCTGCTTGCTGCGCTGGTGCCTGGAGCCAGCCCTGACGGTGATATTGTCTTCATATTTTAATGCATGTTTCTAACTAAACTTGTTGGGCCAGTTCTCTCCCTTTTTGCTGTTTTATAATTTCCTACATGTTTAGTACATTAGATAAAATACAAGATGTTAAATGTAGACATATTAAATAAAAATAGATCAGTGAATTAGGGAGACAGCAGAGATTTCTTCTAAGTGAATCATGTTCTGCATTTATACACCATTGTTGTTACCAGGACTGATGTATGCCTTAGACAATAAAACACGTGTAGGGGTTTTTGTTTTTGCAACACTAAGCCACCAGTAGTTCCACCTTTACTGCTTGCAAGGATGCATCGTGTCTACACTAGCTGTTCTGGCTGTTATAAACCTGTTCAGCGTGTCCTTGCACAGCACTCCTCCACCTTTTGCAATACCAGTTTCTGGGTATCTGGCTCATCGTTTCTGACCCAGGGCTCCAAAGCTGAGTTTGTGATAGTAACAGCCATAGCTGGGAAGGTTCTGTACTAAATGCTTTTAAAAAGCAAATCTCAAAAATTAGCATTTCTAGTTTATGAAATTGTTTTGTAAAATTAAATAATACCAGCGCCACCTAAAATACTGATGCTGTTAAGGTTGTCCGGCACTTCCCAAGATCCTGTTTTGAGTTGCTTATAACTTTTTGTGAAATTTTAACCCTTTGGGCTGAAAATTTCCATGCTGGCTGTCTGGCTTGGGGTGAATTTCAGCCAAAGTGGTTCAGCTGTTTCTGAGAGGGAGGCTAGGTAAACATGTTCTGCCCATGTTTTTTAAAAAAAAATCTGGCAACCATATTTCAGAAGCTCTAGTGCTTCCATGCTTTGTAATTTGGTAGGGGAGTGGCATTTGTATCAGAGACATATCTCTTGTCATCCTTGTGAAAATCCATCTAAACTGGCCAAATTATAAGCCTTTGACAAACTGCAGTTCACGCATGCTCAGTAAAGACCCCATAAAAGGTTTGCAGCTTAATTCCCTGAAAAGACAAGCCAGTCTGTGAATCTACAAGGCACCTGCTTGCCACGCAGTTAACATCCTATGTGGGCACTGCTACAATTCACTTCAAGTTTTGTAGTATGTGTTGATGTCATCTGGGGATGAATCAGGATTATATAGTGAAGGAAACTGTTGGCTGTAGGACCCCTGCCTCATTTATTGTAGAATTTGGAATGTGTGTAGTGAATGAGGCAGAGGATTGCTGGAAGAGAAATGATGGTCTCAGTCTCAGAACAGTGATAGTGGTTGAAAGCCATCCCGGAGAACTAGATTCTATTCCTGTCTCTGTCAGGGAGTTCCTGTGTGATGCTGGCCAACTCACTTAATCCAAACTTTTCACAGGTAGACACTAATTGTGCATTCCTCATTTTCTGGGTGCCCAATTTGAGACACTGGGTCTGATTTGCAGAAGTGCTGAGCACTCACAGCTGCAACTGAAGTCAGAGAGAGCCCTGCTTTGAACATATAAAATTTGCTACAGAAAAATCAGGTACTAGGTGTTGGTTGACACCTAAATTGACTGGATATTTTTGACCTTTATCTCTCTGTTTTAGCTCCCCATCAGTAACGGGGATAATACCACCCCCTCACCTCACAGAGGTGTTATGAAAATAAGTTTCTGAATGTTTGTGAAGCACTCAGACACTATAGAGATGTGCACCAGAGGAAAAGCCCAGGAGGAAATTAATAATTGATTTCAGAACAGAGTTTGAATGTTGTGTAGTAAATAAGGCCTAGGGCTACCCATTCAAGTATGAGGAGAAGACATATGTTGAATTAAGTGAGCACTGTATGTTCTGTGCAAACGAGGCAGGGACCTGTGGAAAAAAAAATAGTGTATGATCATGTAATTAGCATCTTATACTGCATATGCACAAGGGGAGTGAATTAAGCTTTCGCAGGTAAACTTAGTTCTGATATTTACTAACTTCTGAGTGTTTGACTTCACAACTATAATCAAGCTAGTTTAACAGTTTTTCTGTGAGATTATAAATAAAACATTTTTAAAACAGGCAAAATCTTGAGTGCATGCACTGCAGCTAACGGAACACAATTTATGTGCATATAGTTACATAAACTGCAGTAGCTCAAAGCAGAAAAGTAATTGATAGTATAAGAAACATTGTAAAATCATAGAATATCAGGGTTGGAAGGGACCTCATGGTCATTTAGTCCAGCCCCCTGCTCAAAGCAGTACAATCCCCAACTAAATCATCTCAGCCAGGGCTTTGTCAATCCTGACCTTAAAAACATCTAAGGAAGGAGATTCCACCACCTTCCTAGGTAAAGTAGCTGCTGAATGGGTTGCAGGAGAACCAGTTGCAATGGTGTAGCTGCAACATCAGTGCTTTCATGCTGCAATGACACTGGTGCAGGATACAAAGCTGAAGAGGCTTCTCAGAATAAGTAGGGCCCAACTGTCTTAAGAGCTTCTGCTGTTGCTGTTATAGGTTTTCTATTTTTAACTTCAGTCATGAAGTCCTGGTATATAACTGTGGATTTGTTATACTTGGTTTTACAGAAGTACAAAACTATCTCCACTTGATTTGTGAACTACTAGTTATAAACATTCTGCTTGCCCTTCCTTTGGGAGTCCCCTATTCCTTTAATACGGTGCTACCATTCAGATCCTTAGTTTGTCAACAAATACTATTCCACACGAATGCACCATCTGTACATTCTGGTGAATCTCTTATTTTTCCCTTTTTCATTCAGGGCATTGTGCAACAGTTTTTGATCTTACTGACAACCAGTTCCGATGAAAGCCTTCGATTTCTTAGCTTTAGATTGGACTTCAATGAACATTATAAAGCAAGAGAACCAAGACTTCGTATGTCTTTGGGCACTAGAGGGAGACGCAGCTCACATATGTAAAGCAACTTCTAACGACTGTTCCTGGATTTCGGAAGGATGTTAAACTTGGTATTGGACAAGGCAGCCAATGTCTACATACTAAAACCAAATGGCATGCAATAGGTGTCTATCATTTCTTCAGGCAATATGTTTTCAGTCGTGATTGTGTGACACTATGGGACAGAGAGCAAAAAAGTCTTGTTTTTTACATTGACGTTTGTAATATTACAAAATTAAATGGGCTGGTTTAAACTGTTCCAACTGATCTGCTGAATCTTCCTCTTAATGAAGACCATATTTTATTTGGGGCTTTTTAAGCTCTCTTCACTGTAACATACATTTGTGTCCAGGAAATCACATCTTAGTTTGTTTCAGAAGGCACTGTTTCCTTTTTTAACAGTAAAATAAGAGGGCGTTATTTTTGCTATATATATTTGTTCTATTGGGATATCGCTTTTGTTATAGCCAAGAGATTTGGATCGAGACCTAATATCCTTAAGAAAAACATTTTACTATACTGATTTTTCAGTGTTGTGATGTATTTGTGTGAGAAACTTTGTATCCTGGTATGTAAACTTTACATACATTTTTAATTTTTTTTCTCTCTTCAAGGATAACATTTTCAAAATTTTGATTTATTATTCCAGGCAAATTCTGCTACTATACAAAAGCAAATTACAGGAACATAACAGGTGTGACATGTATCACATAATATAGCATCCTAAAAATAGACGTTGAAACCTCAGTGCTATCCCAAGTGAAGTAAAGAAATGTGTAAATATGGATAGAAGTGAATGAAGTATTTTGTGGTCAAAATATGATTAGAAAGAAATTGACTTGGATAATGAAGACTACTTATTTCTTTCCTTGCCTATTTTTCCATTGTAAATATTTATATATTGCTGTCCAGATGTTAGGGGGAAATGGTTTTTGTAAAGATGTCATTATATCAAGTCATTTAAGTATCCATTTATTATGTTCCACAAGTAAAAGCTTAGAAAAATAAAAACACAACTATCTTTCAAATACTTTGCTGGTTTTTGTGACTGAAAAATGACACATTTTTGGAGAAGGTGGGAAAAAGGGTAAACTGCATACCAATGTGCATAGATCTTTTCAAATTACAAAATCCCTATCCATAGCAGGTCTTGGTATGCTCACATCAACTAAGATCACAATTCTACAAAGAGTTATAACATACAAATAATTACACTGAAATCCCAATAGCCCAGTCCCATAACAAATCAACCAATGTGATCAAAGCACTTGATCATGTACTCCAAAGCTTGCCTCTTTCCCCTTCTCTTCCCCTCTCTGAACATCTGGGGAAACGGCCGGCCTACGTTGCATGCGGTAAAGCCCCTTTGTCTATCAAGTTTGGGCTACTTTGGATCAAGAGGAAGAAAATTCCATTGTTGAGAATGCCCTGTCACACAACAGCCTTGCCTACTCTAAACATTGGTGCTTCAGTTCAAGCTCCTCCACTGACTGTGTAGTGGTGTCAGTGGGGAAAGGTCCTTCAGATAAGGAGGTCGTTCAGGTCATCAGCCAAGAGGAGTATGGGCCTAAATCACAAGTTGTGGTACAAAGGTCATTCAGCTCCAGTACCTGACAGAGACAGCTAAAGCACTGAGCAAAGATGACGTAAAGTTTTTCCATTTTCAGTATTGTCCTGGTCCTATGACCACAGTTCGGCCTCAATCATCAGGTTGGTTTTTTTTCTTCAAAACCATAAATTTGCCCCACAACAGGAGGCACTTGAAATAGAAATGAATTGAGGAGACAGTGAATTAATCGGATGTCAACTTGAAACAAATCAATTGACCAAGACCTTGTGGCTTCTAAAGTAGAGACAGAAACTTCTTTGCCTCCCTCCCAGACACAATATAAGATGTCAAGCATTTTCAACAGAATCATCCGGATTCATCCTGAGACTTTCACCACTGATGTTTTAGTTGTTTTTCCTCTTGGTTCATTTGTTGCAGATCGAGGTGATCTGTGAGAATGAAGCTATGGATTAAGACACCTAAGGGCCAGTGAACTGATGGAAAACAAGAGTCTGGTACAGTATAAAGTCATACTCAATCATCAGTAGAATGGTCTGAGAATGGAACAGTGTTCTTCAATTTGTTTGGAAATGTCCAGGTTCAATTAACCTCTGAGGGCAAACCATCAAAACAGGTACATTGCCCTGCCAGGAAAGCAGTGCCCTAACTGTACAGTATTCAATTTACCCACAGTGACAGTTTCTTCCTAATCCCTATTAGCTAATGGCTGGTTTATGCCCTGAAGCATGAGGGGTTATATCCCTTCCAAAACTCTTGGGATTTTTAAATCCTTGTTATCACAACTCTGACTATTGTTGTCCATATAAAAATCTGATTTTTTTTATAACTCCTACTAGCCCCTTGACTTAGCATGTGGATCTCATTGCCACATTTAATTGTGCATTGTGTGAAAAAATACTGCCCTTCATCAATTTTAAATGCTTTGTTTCTCAAGTTAATTGAATGGCTCCTTGTGTTAGGAAGGATTTTGTCAATGCGTTTCTCCTTAATCCCACCCTCCACCCCCCAGTAACGTTTTCTGTTTCTTCACTGCACCTAAACTGCCCTAATGACAATCTTTTTGCCAAGTGTAAAACAGCATTTACTCCATCCATATAAACACTCATGTCTTTTATTTTTCTTCAACACTGTGGGCCGTTGCTCCTTTACTCCTTGAGGCCCTCTCTTATATAGGATTCCTTATTCATTCCCTGCTTTCCCAGTTCTCCTACCTTGCTTAACTGAGCCTGTGGTGTTGACTTTGGAGGATCCTATTTTTCCCCCTCCCTTCCTCCCTCTTGGATGTCCCTTCTGGGTATGTTCACAGTCCTCTTCTCCTTTGCAATTTAACTCACTTCTTTTCAACTGCCACCTTTGCAATGACTTGCAAATCTGCCTCTTCCCCTGACAACTTAGGTCAGATCTCAACCTGTCTCTCTAGTAAGCCAGTCTAGAACCCACTCAGGCTTGCTGCTTAAAGTTTTGAGTTTTAAGTACCCACATTGTGACCATGTTTAGTCCCCATTAGATAAAATGCTTAACAAGTTATATACTGAGTTAACGTCTGTGGCTTGAATATGACCAGAATGTAACTGATGCAAGGACCTGAGTCTGTAGACAGTATGGAACAATAGTTTTTGAGAGAGGGGACTGTCCCAAATATGGTAATGGGGTATTAATTCCAAGACACCCATCAGCACCATCCCAGTAGAGAGGACACTGTGTGCAGGAAGTCTGGTCTCCCCACCTATGCCAATATATCCTGGAAGCCAAGGTAAGTACTGGGGGACCCCTGCACAACCACCCCTGCTGTTCCTGGTGCACCTGGGGACCCCATCCTGCTGCCCCTCCTTCCCTGGAAGAGTAGAAGCTCCTTTGCCACTTTCATTCTACGGGTTGCAGGGTTGAGCCCCAGGAAATCCCAGTCGTAGTGTGCCTAGGTCCCCAGTTTGCCTTCATCTGGCCCTGTGCACCTGTTCCATCTTCTCAAAGGAGTTTACATGATGATAGAGTCCACCTTGGAAAAGGTTACATCACGTGGACTTATGAAACTTGACATGGCAAACAACTGAAGTCTTATATCCATATCTTATTCTCTCTGAGTGTTTATGTGCCATTACCATTATATCAGACTGCCACACAAGCAGGAATAAAGTTATCTTCATAACACTCCTGGGATGTATGGGTGGGGAACAGAGACACAAAACTATAGGTTCAGCAAAGCTCAAAGGCCTGTGTAATTCTAATCGATGTGAATAGTCCCACTGACTTCAAGGGGACTACTTGCATGTAAGTGTTTAAGTTCTTTGTTGGATAGGACCCAAGAGATCCTCAAATGGTGGGGCGTGCCTGCTAGGGGGGCACGGAGGAACTTTGGGGGGGCGTGGCAGGGGCTGGGCCAGCCCCCATGGGGGATAGGGAGAGCAAATGGGGTCCCGCTCCCAGCTCTGCCTCAGCCACAGCCCCGGCTCCTGGCCCTGTCCCCAGCCTTGGCCCCCAACCACAGCTCAGCTGCAGCTCCTCACCTGGCCCTGCCCTCAGCCCCTGGCCGCGACTCCATTGCCAGGTCTGCTCCCAGCCCCAGACCCAGCTGCGGCCCTAGCCTTGGCCCCCTTACCCCTGGCCGCATCCCTGCTCCCAGCCCTACAGCCTCCATGGATGGGGAGGAACATGACCCTGAAAAGTTCAGGGACCACTGGTCTAAGTGACTGCTCCGAGGCCACACAGGAAGTCCGGCAGAGTGTCATTGCCCTATGTTATATGGTGAGTCAAGTCATTTGATCTTCTCTGCACCTCTGTGACAAAAAGAAGATAACTGTATTTGCCCACCTTTTGAAAGTGCTTTGTAAGCTACTCCGTGAAAAAGCCCTGTATAAGTGACATTGGTTTTGTAATGTTATAGTCTGAGTTCTCCCTACAGCAGTATTATTGTTGCTGCTTCTGGGAGGAGACTAGTTGTAATTTATGTGGAGTGTGAGGTTTGTGGATTAGCTAAATCTGTATTTTAACAGTCAGGTATGGGGGGAGAAATGTGGCAGGGGGATGGGTGGTTGGGTTCTTTCTGACCCATCAGAGTGGTAATGTTGGGCTAGCTTAGAGAGAGTTCTTGTCATATTTGATAGGGAGCCCATCCAGTCCTGGCTTTCCTCAGACAATAGGTCTTCTATGGCCTTCTGGATTTCCTGGGTGGGTCTGCTCATGATGGTGGTCTTTTTCTTGATATGCTATTTAAATTGGATTCCATTAGAAAATTTATTCCTCTTTTTTCTTTTTAATTTCACGAGTGAATACATTTTTTTATTTTTATTTTTTTTAATAATCTGGAAGTATTTTATTAATTTCCTCTGGAAAGGAAACAGTCAACGTTGGTTCATTTTAGACAGAGGATATGATTCCAAGAGTTTCCTCTGAATATTTCTTTATCAGCCTTGCTGTTAGCTTTTCTGCTTTATCTCCAGCGTTCATATATTGACTGCATGGAACCGAGTAATGCTATTTCCATGGGTATTTTTAATTTGTTATGCTCTGTTCGATTTTTCTAATAACAATTAATATTACAATCTCTTTCTCTTTCCCACCCAAGCGCCTCCTATTCCCTTTATATTTTAATCCTTTCAGCCCAATAGTGTGGTTTTCCTAGAAAATTTCATTGGACTCTTGGCAAACTCTGACAAGTTGATACTTTGTTCTGAGTTAAAACACATTTGACACTTTTCCTTCTATCTTCTTGAAACAATTAGCCATCCCAATTGCACCCTTTTTTTAAAGAATGGGATTATAAAAAATAAAATAAACCTACTTTTTCCTATTTGTCTGTTGTCTTACTCTATAGTCAGACTTGCTGTTACTAAGACTTTTCTCCCAGATTAGTACTCTAAGGCCTGCTTCAGAAAACATCCCTATTCAGGACTGCACTTAAACATGTGTCAATGGGACTTAATCATGTACTTAAAGTTAAGTGTGTGCTTAAGTGCTGCCCTGAATTGGGGCCTAACCAGTAAGGCTCCCATCCTGCAAAGATTGATACACATGCATAACTTCATGGAGGTGTACTCATGCTTAAGGTTAAGCATGGGTGCAAGTCTTTGCAGGATTGGGGCCTACAGGCCCTAAAATAGCTGACTCTATTCTTATCAATGATAGTTTTTAGAGAAGGATAAATTTATGCATGTGTAGGTGATGGGTAATTTTTTATGTACAGTTTCACTTAACCTTCTACAACATCGCAACAAATGTTGTAGAAGGTTAAGTTTGGAGCTTCTCTTATAAATCCTCGTTATCAGCCATATATAATATAAAACCAAACAAAAAACCCACCCTGTATTCTTGTATTTTGGGCTGAAGTTTATGCTTGGTTTCATCCAAAAGATGAACACAAATCTTGATTAATATCTATGGAACTAGTTAGAGTAATGCACAAGGGGGAAAAAATAGGAGTGGGATTTTAAAAGCATTCAGAGCACAGGCCTAACTCAGGCTTCAGTTGGAGCACAGTTAAGCCAACACAGAAAGCTTTTGAAAGTCCAATGCTACAAGTTTTATGTATTTAAGTAAACATTCAATTGTTGCTTTGCACTAAGAAAACTAAACAGATTTATGCACAAGTTTGAAAATGTCATCCTCTTCAGAGCAGCTTAAATTGATGATCTGTTCTAATATTTATTTGTATGTGAACATTTTTTGTTGTGTATGATTATACTTCATCTTTCAAAATGTTTCTTTATTTAGGCCCTGATTCAGCAAAGCACTTGAGCAGTCCACTTGACTTCAGTGGGACCATTCATGCTTAAAGTTTAGCATGTGCAAAGGTGCTTTCCTGAATCGAGCCCTTTATAATGTGCGGGGTCTCTCTCATTTACAATTCTGGTGTTGGATGCTAGACATTAGAAGACATTAGAAGACATTTACCCCTAATCCCATCTCTTCTTGCTCAGTTGGAACTGGACCAGTACTGGATAAGGGATTTAATTTTGTTAGAATGCAGGTATCAGTAAACCGAACTCTTCACATTCCAGAGAATGATCACTGGGGTTGGGGGAACTGAGACAAAAACATTTGATTAAAAAAATCCAAAAGGCTTGATAGATTAACATTCAGTATGGGTCTTTTTTGTGTGGCTCATTTATGGTATTAGTATTGCAATCTTAGTTATGGGCATTGTGAAAACTCAAACATATAAAGAAAATGTGCATGTTAGCTTAATAGTTTATAAGATGTCATTAACAAACCTGAAACTAATCTCTACATTAGCAAGTACTGAAGCCTAATATAAAAATATTTATTTATTAGCATGATTACAAAAGAAAACAACCTCCAGGACTCACAGGACTATCATGATCACACGTGGTAAAATGATTGGTACTACATGCTGCTGGATATCACTGATCATGTAGATTGATAATGTTTACTCCTTTGAATGCTACTAATGTTCTAATCAGAATATGAATCAGAGCTACAAGAACCCATTCTGTGCTGAGAGCATGTACACTTTGAATCATCATGTTGGGATATTTCTGATAGATGTGTTTTTGCAGTTGTATCTGAAGAAATGAATACATCTGATGAAGAATCATCACTAGGACTTGAGTCATGACAACATCCATCTAGAAGTGAACAATTTGAATGAGTTGTATTACATTTTGTAGACTTTGATCTATGTCTGTCATGCCTAGATGATCTTTGATGGTTTAAATGCTTTCTATGAAGAGCGATATCTTTATCCCGTAGTCTTTTATAACCATGTTCTTTTGGTTCTGTACAATGTTGTCTTGGTTTGTGACAACAAGATTGATTTGTTTTTAAAGTTCTAGGTCTAGTTCTGTGGCTCTTGCATGTTTCCATTTCTGAAGACGAACAATTGTCAGGGGGCATTTGTGAAGAATGGTTACATTTTAGAGGTTCAGTTGATGTTGACAGAATTATATTTCTTTCATCAATCCTTTTTGATGGAGAGTTAATGGAGGAAGTATTATGGCCTGGTTGTTTTTCTGAAGGTTCTAAGTCTTGACCATTTTCTTTAGATTTGTCTGTTGATAAATGCAGTGGTAGTTGATTCAGGTTACTATGTTCAGACTGATTTTTCACTACAGCAATGTCTTTTTTCAGTTCTTTGCAATCTATTTCTGTGATTGATTTGGCTTCATCTTTTGTTGGGTTTTCTCTTTTGTAAATGTTGTAAGTATTAGTTATTACCGGTTCCCTATAATAATAAAAATAAGTTCAGAAAGTAATATACATTTTTATGAATTTGGATAACAATTTAAAAATTCTTACAGCCGAAACCTAATTTATAGTCTGATGTTGTCTTTTACTTTGAGGAATTAACACTGTGTTCCAGAATTCAAAAAAAGTTGTGTATTTAACCATAACATCTTAATTATTCAATAGCAACTATGTACTATATAATGGGGGGAAAGCAACTCACTGTTTGTTCTTCGCAAATATCGAAGTAAATATGTGCATCAACACTATTACAGCCAATATCAAACCAGTGACCGCTACACAGGCTATGATAATGTGCTTTAGAAGGCCTTTAAGATCTGCAGCTTTTGCTTTTTTCTTGTCATGAATACCTAAAGGAAATTATACAATTCCACATTAGAGGGGGAAATGAGTGTATTATTAATAATTTAACAATATGTTCTAAACATTGCCGCAAATCATAGTAAAACATTCTTCTCCTTTTGTAATTTCTTTGCATTAGTAAAAATCCTGTTACATTTTTGCATTAAAGTAGCACCAAACAGAGCTCTTTAAAGTCATGCAACTTGTGCACTTTGGGATACATTTTTGGTACATTTTCTTGAAATATTCTTATGACAATGGCAATTTAAATATTTTTGTATAGATCAACTAGTAAGGATGGAGCTAAATTCCCTCCTGTCTCTACTCCCTTTCCAATCACTCAGATCAGCTAACAGACAAGCATACGTGAGAACCACAATACATACTCTCCCATTCATGCCAATAAAGCTTTGCTAGTAAGGCCTATCCTGTAGTCCTCAAATGTCACCAGGAAGTGAACTGTAATTTCAATATTTAAGGAAGGCTGTGAAGTTTTATTATTTATTTAAACTCAGCACTGTATTTAGTGTTTACATCATTGGACCAATTTTAAATACAAATTATCTTTGCCTTGGAATCTTGCTGTCATATAACCTATCCAAACTAAGGACATTTCAAACAATGCATTGTGGATCAACTCATCAGCGACTTAAATGGTGGGGTAAATTAGATGTCAGGTGCAAGAAGTGAAATATTGTAACTTTCACTGATGTGACACTTTGGCCCTGATTCATCAAGATACTCTTACACATGTACCTAACTTTAAGCTTATAGACTCCTGGGACTACTCATGCTTAAAGTTCGGCATTGTACTTAAGAACCTTCATGAATTGAGGCCTAAATGTCAAAATTGGGCAAGTTTGATACTACTTCTTACACCTGACATGCATTTTACACCACTAATTAAAGTGTAAAAGGATACGGAGTCTGACCACAATTGGGATTACTCATATGCTGAAAGTTAGGCAAGCAATGATGTAGCTTGATAACCTAAGCCCTCAGTGGGTGTGTAAAAATAAGTGTAACCACTGATTTGGTATTCTAGGGTCAAATTCAAGGCTGGTGTAAGTGGATACAACTTGTGTGGAAGTTAATGGTAGCTGCTCCGGCTTATGCTGGGCCTGGACTTTCTCCCAAATGTGTTGAGGATGGTGTGGATGTAAATTAGAATGGGGAAGGAGGTGGGAGGGAATGGGGAGGGCAGCTTTCATTTCCCTGCTCATTACAACGCTCTTCCATGCCATCAGCACAAAGCTACACTGGTTTTGCATAGCCAATGAACGCCAAACTTGCAACTTTTACTTTTTCATGCCCTAATTTACAGCACTTTTAAAATATCTGCTAAATTTGGCTTTACCACCATTTACTTCAGGTTGAATGTGGCCCTCTGTTTCTTCCCAAATACTTTTAAACCTTGTTTATGAGAGATCTAAAACAGGACTCGTCACTACTCCGTATGTGCCTCTTTCACACAATAGCTCCTCCTAACTCTCCTACTCTTGTAACTGAAATGCATAGAAGCATCGTAATAACGGAGATGAGTGAATAGATGGTCATGCTTAATAAATGTATTTAAAATAGCAACAAGCTATAGTTTAAAATGTCTGATCATATTGTAAGGGGCTATGTGTAATAATGAATCACCCTTCTATCTCTTTCAAAGAGTAAGATTTAGGGGAAGAAATTTCTGAGTTTCTGTCAAACAGTCCTGCCCCTATAAGTAAGCTATTTGCTTCTATGACTTGTCTCTCCACCCTGTCCCCACCCTCCCATACACACACTGATTTTCATTTATTTCTTCTCCCCAGACCCTGTTCCTACTAGTCTCCATCTCTCTTCTAGTGTCTGTATTGCTTTCCTTCCCCCATTCTTAGTTGCTCTTCCTTTTTGTTTTGTTAAGAAGGAGGAAAGCAAGGGGTGTCTTGTAGGACCCATTTCAACATTTTACTTAATCTCTCTACCCTTAATATAATTCATTGTGATGATCCCCCCCCCCTTCAAAGTCAATCAGTGATGCTCCTTCAGCTGAGTTGAGGTTGTCCCTAGAGAGATGATTATCTTCCCTCAGGGCTGTGTGTACTGCCTCTGCAGTAATCTGACCTTGGACTCAGATGCTCTGCCAGTAAACATTTGGCTTCAGAATGAAGCTTTGGAAGCCAAGAAAAATCAGTATGCATAGAAGCTGGACACGTGTACTAAATCTACTCCTTAGAAACCGCACTCTTAATTCTGGCAACCTAATCTGCAGCAACAGTACTCTGGAATCCAAAAGCCAGCATTTACAGCAGTAATTTAGCATATATCTCACTAAAATCCACTAATGTAAATAAAAATCTCTCAATGCAATAGAGAGAGACTACCAGCCAGCGGTGCTGCTACTGGACTCCACCTTATTCTCTCCAATAAATGCCACTAGTAGCCCTTTCTTCCCGTAGTCTAGTTTCTAGGAATCACATGCTGTAGGTTTTCAACTGGATGATTGGCTGTTTGAGGGAAAATACATCCACCCATATTTATTGGTTGCATTCATGTTAAAAATAGCAATACTGCATTTATTTAACCTTTCTTTATCTGTCAGCTGAACTTGATTCCATAGATAAAGTCCTGCTAACCCAGAGCCATACTGGTGAACTATCTGTAAATTATTTTCTTGTGATTTGTTTGATGAATTCTGAAACCAAAGCCATGCAGCTTGAGTACAAAATTAAATTTAGTAAATAGGTAGACCATAGTTTTTGTATCGTGTATAGCTCTGATTTCTCATGTCTCACTTTATTAGATGCTTTTATTGTAATGTAAGCAGCCCAACAACAACACAATCTGCCCTTTTAATGTTGTAATTGAGGTCTATGCAAACAAATTGCCATAGCCAGAGAAAGATGTTTGCCCTCTTTCAGCTGAACACACACAATACATTTTAGCTGAATAAAACTCAACTGAAAGGCATAAATCAAGAGTTTAAAAATAGCAGTAGCTTACTAAGTCAATAAATACAGGACAACAAAGCTGAAATTATACCCCTGTTGCATTAGGTAAGACTCCCTTTAACTAAACTACAGTACATTTTGTTGAGATGGGCAGGCAGAGCAAACTGGTATTTTATCTGTTTGCCTACACTAAACCCTTGACTTAATGTGCAGCTTTATTTTTTTTTAAATAAGTAACAGACAATATTTTACCTTCATGCTCTTTAAAAAATTCAAATCGTTTGGCATCCTTCATGTTTGCCTTTGTTGTGACACTTGTAGGCTCTGTTTGGGGGGGAAAAACAGAGTAAATTCTAAGTGTCTTAATTAGTAGCACAATGAGCACTAAGGCAAATTATGGCTTCTCAACAATCACTTATTCAGCCCATAACTGTGACATGCTAACAGGTTAAATGTAGAGATGTGGCGAGCCCATATAGGCATTTCTAATGCACGTATGGCAGAGATATCTAGACACTAAAGTCAAGAAGATAAACTTAGAAAAGCTTTTTCTGATTTATTTTGAAAAATTTGACAGTTACTAATATTTTAAAGCTTGGCCTCTGACACTGTGCACACCTGCAGGGGTAGTTACATGTCTAACTACCTGCTTTGTGAATGCAAAACTTTCAGGTACAACTTTGGAGCTCGGTTTGAGGCAAGCGCAGACTATGACCCATAGGTGCAGTCTGTTGTAGTTTCATATAAAATCAGCTTGTGGTGTGTGGGCAGTAGTTTATTTAGCAGAAAACAATTGAAGTGAAAAGCCATTTAGTGGTTATTACACTAAGAGCTAAAACTGGAGACGTTACGTACAGCAGACATTTTGATTTGCTACTCCAGTTTATAATGAATGGATATTACCTGGCACAAGTGTTGCTTTAAATTGGTCTATATTTTCATCTGAGACTTGTAGACTGCGACTTTGTCCCTCAAAAGGTGTCTGTGTCTTCTTTTCCTTTTTACTGGATTCTGACTTCTCTTTAATAAGAGAAAACAATTAATTTTAAAATGGCATTTGTTAAGTCTTCACTACCTGATTATGACCATCTCAATGATGTAATGTTTCTCAGCTTTAAAAGTTAAAGATCATTTTATATTTTTGTGAGTGAGTCATCTCACCCATCCATCCCCAAACAACCAACCAACAAAACCAAAATCCCCTATTTTTCTGGGGGAAATTAAACTACATAATAGTTTTCAAAATCAAGTTAACTGATGCAGATAGATAAACCAGACATATTGGATGACTTCCAAATTGCACATATTTTACTTTACTACAGTGAGGGTACGTCTACACTACGGGACTATTCCGAATTTGCATAAACCGGTTTTGTAAAACAGATTTTATAAAATCGATTGCGCGCGGCCACACTAAGCACATTAATTCGGTGGTGTGCGTCCGCGGTCCGAGGCTAGCGTCGGCTTCTGGAGCGTTGCACTGTGGGTAGCTATTCCCTAGCTATCCCATAGTTCCCGCAGCCTCCCCCGTCCCTTGGAACTTCCGGGTTGAGATCCCAGTGCCTGATGGGGCAAAAATCATTGTCGCGGGTGGTTCTGGGTAAATGTCGTTAGTCACTCCTTTCTCTGGGAAAGCAATGGCAGACAAGCATTTCGCGCCTTTTTCCCCTGGATTGCCCTGGCAGATGCCATAGCATGGGAATCATGGAGCTTGTTTTGCCTTTTGTGACTCTCACCGTATGTGTACTAGATGCCGCTCACAGAGGCGATTCAGCAGCGCTACACAGAAGCATGCTTTTGCTTTTGCATGACAGCAGAGATGGTTACTAGCCATACTGCACCATCCAACCCTTCCATAAATTGGAACTAAGATGATCATGGCTACCAGTCCTTTTGTACCATTTGCTGCTGTCATAAGTGCCCCTGGCTGCTCTTAGCCAGGGGCGCAAAAGCCAAAATTGGGAATGACTCCCTGAGTCAATCCCTCCTTTTTGGTATCTAAAAATAGAATCAGTCCTGCCTAGAATATAGGCAAGTGTACTAGATAACCACTGTATCATAGAACCAGAGAGCACAGCTGCTCTGTGTCAGATCCTGCAGAAACTATGATCTGTATGCTATTCACAGGGGGTGCTCCTGTAACAACCCCACCTGTTGATTCCGTTCTTCCCCCAGCCTTTCTGGGCTACCGTAGCATTGTCCCCCCACTTGTGTGATGAAGTAATAAAGAATGCAGGAATAAGACATGGTGACTTGTTAGTGAGAAATGAGTGGAAGGCAGCCTCCAGCTGCTATGATAGTCCAGACAGGACATTAAGCAGTGTGTAGGAGAGAAGCCCAGCATCCTTCTGCTAGTCCAGGGGCAACTGAATCTTTTCTTTACACATGAAGGGTGGGGGCTGATGGAGCTCAGCCCCCTGTTGCTATGATGACGATGGTTACCAGCCATATTGCACCATCCACCAGAAAAAATTAGGGCCAGGCGCCCTTGATCGACCTGACGGATGCTAGTCAGTATGGTTACTGCCCCATGTGCCAATAGGCTGATGACGAGGACGGTTACCAGTCCTTTTGTACCATCAGCCACCCATGGCAGGGGGGGAGTGAGGATGTTGGTGTTGACGGCTGCAGCATCGTGTCTATCTGCAGCATTCAGTAAAGATAGGGTGACATGTAAAAGAGTCAGAGGATTGTTTTCCCTTTCGCTTCTGGGGGTGGGGGTGGGGGGGTGGGTAGATTGCCAAGCTATGCCCTGACCCACCGCGGACACTGTGTTTGACCCTAGAAGCATTTGGAGCTCAGCCAAGAATGCAAATACTTTTCGGAGGCTGCAGGAACTGTGGGATAGCTTCAGTCCTCCAGTCCATGAGCGTCCATTTGATTCTTTGGCTTTCCGTTACGCTTGTCACGCTGCAGTGCGCTGAGTCCCTGCTATGGCGTCTGTCTGGAGATTTTTAAAAAAGGATTCTGAATTTCATCTTCTGTAACGGAGCGCTGATAGAACGGATTTGCCTGCCCTTACAGCGATCACATCCGCATGGTCCGTGCTGGAGCTCTTTTTTTATTTTGATTTCGGACTGCATCGCCACCCGTGCTGATCGGAGCTCCACGCTGGGCAAACAGGAAATATTCAAAAGTTTGTGGGGCTTTTCCTGTCTACCTGACCACTGCATCTGAGTTCAGATTGCGGTCCAGAGCGGTCACTGGTGCACTGTGGGATAGCTCCCGGAGGCCAATACCGTCGATCAGCGTCCACACTAACCCTAATCCGATATGTTAATACCGATACTAGCGTTACTCCTCTCGTTAGGGAGGAGTACAGAAACCGGTTTAAAGAGCCATTAAAATCGATATATGGTGCCTCCTAGTGTGGACGGTTGTGGCGTTAAATCAGTTTTACGCTCCTAAAACCGGTTTAAACGCCTAGTGTAGACCAGGCTTAAGAAGCTGAATAGTTTATTAACAAAAACCAAAACCACAAATGCCACCCCACGATTTTGTAGAAGCAAGTCCTATTATGTAGAGTCCTGACACTATAGGCACAATATCCAGATAGAAAGTGGACTGAGCCAAATCACCGCCTAGATATATTCAAGGCACCCTGGTAAAAATGAATGAAGAATATACAGCCCATGAAAATAGCAGCACTACCAAACTAGAGATACTTAATCTAAATATATTCAATTAGAATTAGATTAAACCACCCCCCACTGCCACATATATATTTCATACATATTACCAATAGACCTTCATCTCCCCCCTCCTCACCCCCAAAAAAGTTTTGTCTGTGATAGGAGGGTGGGAGGAGATAGTGTATGATCATGTTTCTGGCCATTTCATTTTAAATGAAAGTATAAACACATTTAATGTGCTTTTTATACTATAAGGTTCTGCTCTAAAGCTCACTGAAGTCAACTGGAGTCTTTCCACCAGTCTTTCATCCAATTTTAGGATGAAAATTAATATCCCTTTTGGTTTTATGGTAAAATTTTAAAATGTTTTAGGGCTGGTCCACACTAAGAAGCGGGGTCGAACTAGGGTACGCAAATTCAGCTACGTGAATAGCGTAGCTGAATTCGAAGTACCCTAGTTCGAACTACTCACCCGTCCAGATGCCGCGGAATCGAAGTCCGCGGCTCCAAGGTCAACTCCGCCACCGCCTTTTGCAGTGGTGGAGTACCGGAGTCGACCGCGGCGCTTCCGGAGTTCGAACTATCGCGTCCAGATTAGACGCGATAGTTCGAACTCCGAGAAGTCGAACTCACCGCGTCGACCCGGCTCGTAAGTGTAGACTAGCCCTTATATTTCAAATAGTTTGTATCCCATAATATTAATGTATCAAAAAGAAAATGGGTAACTGAAATATTGGCTCATACCCAGGGGTGAAAGTAACTTACAGGACTTACTGGTACTGCTGGAGTCCTGAGAGGGGTGTGGCCTCAACTGGAAGAGGCGTGGCCTCTCAAGATTTAAAGGCCCTGGGGCACCGGCTGTGGCTGGGAGCCCCAGGGCCTTTAAATCAACCCAGGGCTCCCAGCTGCAGAGGTGGCTGGGAGCCCCCGGGGACTCCCGCCACTGTGGAACTCCGGACCCTTTAAATCCCCACTGCAGCTCCAGCTGCTGGATCCGTGGGCGGGATTCAAAGGGCTCTGGGCTTCCTGCAGCCGGGGGAGCTCTGAGCCCGGGATTTAAATGGCTCTGGGTTGACCGCAGCCGCGGCAGCCCAGAGCCCTCTAAATCCGGCCCCAGCCCGGCTGCCAGAGCCGCGGGTGGGATTTAAGGGGCTCTGGGCTGCCCGCTGTGGCGGGGAGCCCAGAGCCCTTTAAATCCCCGCCGCGGAAGCCGGTGCGGTCCAGCATGGTGTACTGGCTCTTGCTGGTACGCCCTACCAGACCGTACCGGCTTACTTTCACCTCTGCTCATACCATGTTACATCAGTATAAATACAAAAAGTAACCCTGGTAACACAGTCAAAGTACAAAACATTGGTCATGTAACTGAAAAATGTCTAACAGCCAATACAATATTCAACACACAACTAACAATTTATTAGAACCAGCTCTCACTACAAACTTCCATCTGCTGAGAGGGACAAAAGAAGGTTGGGGGAGAAGTGACTTTAAAAAAGAGCAGTGAGGAAGACGGGGAGTAATGGGGAGGGTCTCATGGGAAAGGTTCTAAAGACCTTGTGGATCATTATTATTGCAAACCCTGGAGGCTTCGATACCATTGTGCTCTAAGCTCTGTATAAACTCATAGTGAATGACAGTACCTGCTCCAAAGAGCTTACACTCTAAAAAAGAACAAGATGTAACAAGTGGGTGAGATAAACAAGTGAGCTAGAGGAGTGGGGGGACAAGAAACAGTAGTTGTAGTCCAGAGCAGTGGTGTGTGCAATTCTTAGCCCATCGGTACCAGTTCCCAAGTAGCAGCAGCAGTGATCACACTGCATTGGCCAGCAAACATCCTTCTCTCTGAAAAGGAGTTTAAGCAGCAATATAACTTATGTATGGACAGTGGACACCACTTAAAAATTTGAGATTTGCCAACCTGTACTACCCTTTTCTTGGAATAGGCAATAATTGTGGTATAGTGGGACCGTGTAGTATCTACTGCAGATAGGTAACTACAGTAACTCCTCACCTAACGTTGTAGTTATGTTCCTGAAAAATGCGACTTTAAGTGAAACGATGTTAAGCAAATCCAATTTCCTCATAAGAATTAATGTAAATAGTGGGGGTTACGTTCCAGGGCAGCTTCCCCTATTGTGCAAGCCCCGGAGGTGGGGGTTCAACCTTCAGCCTGCCCACTCCACTCCTTCCCCCAAGCCCTCACCCTTGACCTGCCTCTTCTCCCCCCCCATCTCCTCCCTCTTTACTTTGCTTGCTGCATCCTGGCTCCTCCCCTCCCTTCTAAATGCCAAGCCAGCTGATTGCCACGTAGGGGAGCGAGGGGGGAGGCCTGCCGAGTCCTCACTCCTCCACTGTCCCTTCTGCCCAGGGCAATCAGCTGGCTTGCCAGGTTCGGGTGGCAGGGGAGGGAGGGGGAGCCTGCGTGCTGAGTCCTTGCTCCTCCCCCCTCCCTTCTGCCTCCAAAATGCTGCAAGCCAGCTGCTTGCCGCAGGCTGGAGGCGGAGGGGAGGAGGGGGAAAGCCCTGATCCGCAGAGTCTGCCGGCGGGCGGGAGATGCTGGGGGGAGGGGGCCATAGGGAGGCTGCTGGCTGTGGAGAAAGCAGGCAGCCAAACAACGCAAGAGTGGAGCATTGCACAACTTTAAATGAGTATGCTCCCTAATTGATCAGCAATGTAACAACGAAACGATGTTAAGCGGGATGACTTTGTGAGGAGTTACTGTACCTACCTACATTTCTAGAGCACCTGTCACTATATAGTCTATATGTATGGCCTTAATATCTACTGGCAAGTTATTTCTTTTTAATGGCAACCACGGTATCATTTCCACATGTCTAATTTTCAATAACTAGGACATCCCCGAGCGGCTGGGAACAGTTTGTTTGTAGATGAAAGAATGGATGCATGCAAGAGAGTATGGACTGATCTTTAGCACTGTGTGATTGGAGGCCCATATAAATTACCTAGAATATTCTACATGGGGAAATCCTAGGAATTTTTAAAAAAACAACTTGTAACATAGAAGCAAGATTAATTCCTTCAATATGGGATATAAGCTTTTCTGTGGGAGCCCAAAATTGTATGAATAGGAACATAGTCACCAATTGTATGAGGGACCTGTGAGGAGGAAAGCGAAGATGAATAGCATTAAGTTAGAAAATGAGCTACTCTGACCTATAAGATCTTTACCTGAAAATAGCAATCTCTAACAAAATGCCAAATGGCACATCTTTCGAAATCAGTCTGATGGTCTGATCTCTCTTCCAGGCATGGAAGTAAATACAAATCTTTCTCTGGTAAAGCTTCATTAAGCAATATAAATAAGTGAAATAAAGCTTTTTTATCATGCAATTAATGAATTTGCAGGCTTCAGTAGATGATGGCTGCATATGAAGGAAACTGTTATTGCACATGCCAAATATCAAACTTGCATGTATTGAAAGAGAAACAGTTTTGTTCCAAAGCACCAGAACACCTCATTAAATCTGCAATGTGGTCTTTAGCATACCTAGACCTTCTCAGATGAATGAAAGAAGTGATAATACGTATTGTTCCTGAGTTAGATAGATTACTTTCTGATCATTTTTTCCCTGAGTTTATCTCACAGGTTCCAGGTTCTGTGGGGAAGGAGGGACAGGAACAGAAAGGGCTCGTCAGGTGATCTGGGGACCAGTTACTTACATTGTAGGAGTGAAAGCAAATCCAGAAACATTGGTCAGTCACTTTCTATGGATATCTACTATATGTACATAGGGGTAGCATGCCAAAAAAGTACCACCACACCATAGGGTCACCATCATCTTATGATTGCACAAGATGTAATAGGCTCATCTTTAACAAGCTTAGCAAAAAAAGACTGTCTGCTCATTGTGAAATTTTCAAACACTCAGAATTTGGTCAAATTCAAACCAGTTTCCTCCAGAGTAAATCCACATATGTACTATTTGTCCATGAGAACTATTTCCATGACAAACTGCAGTATTCAAAGCACAGCATTTTTGACTGTTTGGTAGTGAACACCAAAAGTTGCAAGAATTTCAAATAAAGGAAAATATGCTTTCCTCATTTTCCCCTCATTAAAAAAAATAAAAATGGCTGGATTATTTTTGCTCAAAGTAACCAAACAGAATTCACCTTTGGACAGAACCAACTGTGGAAAACGTGAGACGCCCAGAGGCTTAATGTGTCAGTCATGACTGAAAATAGGATTTTGTCAGGGCAGGATTAATGAACTTTTAAAGCCCATGCCCAGGACCCCAGCTCCAGGAATCACATTATGATGACAATATCAGCTTTCTTTCTTTCTTTTTTTTTTTTTCAAAAAGTAATGCCTAGCCCTCCTGCTTCCAAAGAAAAAAAATTAAAAATATGAGCCAAGTGTAACCAGTGCAGTGAGGTCTGCCTGAGTAAGCTGACAGCTTGGAACAATGTCTTAAGAGGTGTGAACTACCCCAGCCAGCTCAGGTCCATCTAAACTGCACAAAAAAACCCACAGCAGCAAGTCTCAAAGCCCAGTTCGACTGACTCAGGCTCACTGGGCTTGGGCTGTGGGGGGCTCAGAATTGGAGACGCTCAGGCTTAGGCTGGAGCTGGGGCACTGAGACACACTGGGTTTCAGAGCCTAGCTTCCAGCCTGAGCATCTATGCTACAATTTGTAGCCCTCCAGCCCAAGCCCCACGAGCCTCAGTCAGGTGATCCGGGCTACCTGGAGCCGTGTCACGAGTCTTTTATTGCAGTGTAGAGTGTGACTGCTACTTGAACTGACATATGTGAGCTAGCTTTATTCTAGCTAGCTGGGGTCCTGGAATAGTGAAACTGGCAGCATGAGCTTCAGCACAGGCTAACCCCACACATAATTACCCAGTCTTCTAGACAGGTTCATACAGCTCATGCTGCCACAGCCTTGCTGATCCAAGACCTGCATTAGCTAGAGAAAAGCTTGCTCAAATATGTTTGCTTGAGCTGCATTCGCAGCCAGTGCCTGCAGTCTAGAAGTACCCACTGTGGGATGTTAGCTCTAAGCCCCATTGCTCTGGGCAGGACCACCAATCAAAACAATCCTAATGCTCCTAAGGGGAGGGGGAGAGCCCTAGTCTCACTCCAGGGGAGGGGCAGAGGGGGGAATGGAAGGAAGGGGGCTCCATATCCCTGCCTCTCAACCACTATCACTTCAAGTGGGAGGAAGGGTCCTGGCCTAAAGGTGTAGCCCTGAATTGCCTTAATCCTGCCCTAGTTTTAATGCCCAACAGTTCAGCAGCCTGCTATAACTGTGTAGGATTGCACTTTGTCTCTGAAGCTGCAATGAGAAAGTTGCCAAGCCATTCTATGGTGCCTTAAAGAACAAAGGTCCAACACAGGTAACTTCAAATCTCAGCTTCAATCATTAAAAAAACTGGTTCATAAAGAAACCATTACAGCATGGCTTTCATAAAACGTTTTGGTCAAATTCATTTTTAGAGTAATAATACTGACATCAGTGAAGTTACTCCAGGGATGAATTTGGTTCAATAACGAAAGAACTAGATTAGTATAAATGTTTTAGGGGAAAAATTAATTATCCCTTGAAAGATTTTTTTTTACATACTAATCACAGAAGGACTTGCTAGCATCTCGTATTTCAAATACAGAATAATTTGCAAGCAGAAGGATCCCACAACAAATATTTCTGTTATTCCCTGTTAATTACAATTGGCTTAATTTAAGGAAATCCCACAGAATTAAAGCTCTCTCCTGAGTAAGGTACCCCCTTTAAAAACAGATTGTTTCTAGTAGGAAGCCTAAACACTGTACAAGGCAAATAGTTACAGTATATATGATAAACTACCTATCACAAAACATTTTTGTTCTTTCTTTGTCCCCAGGCCGACTCAACTCTACATTGTTCACTGCAAATGACATCAGATTTCTGTCTTTAGAGATCTACTGTATAACATCTTGCATAAAAAAGTTAATGTCTTCAATTGTGACTCTTTTAGCATGTTGGGTCATGCTGGAGCTGTTCCTTAAAGTAGAAACTGAATCTATGATAGTAAAAATTTGAAGAAAATAAATAGTGGCTAATGATCTATCGAGTAGTGAAGGGAAGCTAGAAGTGATGACCTGTAATTAGGGTCTGCGCACTGAAAGGGCTCATTGTGTTTGACACCTGCTGGCTTTTGCAAACCCTGAGTCCCGCTGCTGCTATCACTGAATGATTCTCCACTTGCTCTTATCTAGGCAGAGCTATAGCAGTGACAATCAAAGCAGCACTCCCTGCTCTGCTCCATACCCAAAGATCAGGTAGATGGACAGCTCCAGCATTCAGTCAAAATGCCTAGCAATGCTATAACTGCCAAAATGTCTCTGCCCCCAATCACAGAGAGGGCAGAAGAGAGCTACCAGGGTACAGTAGCAGAAAGCCTCCCTTTCCTCCCAGCAGCCAGGAACAAGAGGGTACAGCCCTCTTTTTAGCAGCTGGGTGGGAATGGGGCAGAAACGATGGAGTGCCCCCAGCTTGCTCGCTCTCTGCCTCTTGCAGATAGATGGTTTGGGATTAACTAACTAGTTTATTAACATTCAGAGTCCATTCTACACTGTCTTCTCTGCTGATGTTTCCATCAGGGAAGTGCACATCAGGCAGCACATGCCCATACGCAGTTCTGTGCCATTTTCCCTTGGGAGAAAGACTCATTCATGGATACTTAAAGTGACATGAATTTAAGTGACAAGTGGCAGGAGATTAAGCAGGGCTGAGAGTGCTCTCTGAATGTAAATAATCATTGCCCCTTATGCAATTAAGTTTCAAAAACAAATTAAAAACACACAAACCATTACTCCTGTGTGAAACTGCTTTTCCTAATGCACTTTTAAAATCATACATAATGTAAAATATGCTGAGAAGACACCAAATTACGTTTGAAACCCCCAGAGTTATGTGAATGAATACCTTACAATCCATGAATTTTGATATGATCACAATAGGCCAAAGTGAGAGCCATGCCTGGCCAGCCTCCACAGCTGTGGGGCACTCCTTGCTTCCTGAGGGACATTAACAAACTTGTTCTGCGATCACCCAGCCCAGGGCCATTCAGAGGATTCAGGGCGCCTGGGGAAAAGCCGGGGAGCTATGGTGCTTGTACTCACCCGGCAGCAGTTTGGGTCTTCGGCGGCATTTCAGTCGAAATGCAGCCGAAGACCCAGAGCGACTGAAGGGCCCCCTGCCGCCGAAATGCTGCCAAAGACCCCTACTGCCGCCGGGCCAGGGCTTGCGGGGCATTTTGGCGGCAGGGGGCCCTTCAGTCGCTCCGTGTCTTCGGCAGCACTGAAGGGCCCCCTGCGGCCGAAATGCCGACCGAAGACCCGGACCACCACAGGGCCTGGGCTCGCGGGGCCCCTGCAGGGCCCGGGGCCTGGGGCAAATTGCCCCACTTCCCCCACCCCCCGGGCAGCCCTGACCCAGCCCTATGGACTCTGCCCCCCACACCACTACTGCTATAAACACTGCAGTGGGGGTGCCAGGGAGTGATGCTGGGGAAGTGGTGTCGCTTCTGATAACTGAATAATAGGGTCGAGAAGGCTCTCCCTACCTGACTGATAGCCAGTGTTTTAGTACCTTCCTGTATCAGGGCCTATTTTAACTGATGGCCTTGGAAATTACATAAGATGATGAGATTTTCATAGAATCTTAGAATATCAGGGTTGGAAGGGACCTCAGGAGGTCATCTAGTCCAACCCCCTGCTCAAAGCAGGACCAATCCCCAGACAGATTTTTGCCCCAGATCCCTAAGTGGCCCCCTCAAGGATTGAACTCACAACCCTGGGTTTAGCAGGCCAGTGCTCTTTTGTTAGGGACGCTGTATATTCTTAACTTGCTTCAGTAAATACTTCAAAACATGTTTTTCTCTTACGTAGCTTTTAAAATACTTACTATCTTAGAAGGACCTTTACACTTGTCAGCCTTGAATCAGAAAATGAAACTTGTTGGAAGCAGATTTCTAACAGCCAAGGACTACTATAATTACATCCCTATTAACATGCACATTCGTTTGCTATTTTCTTTCCATGTGCAATCAATCCACATTTCCCTTACCTTTATGTTTTTTTAAATTTTGAAGGATGTTTTCCATGACTGAAGAGTTCATACTCTCACTAACTGTTAAAGGCACCTGTGTTTCTATACAACAAGAGAGGGAGGGGGGGGGGAAATGTTTATTTTAAAAATGTTTTTACTTCTATAAACTCAAAGTATTGCATTGATAAGTTGCCGTGCTGATATATTTCGTTGCTTACATGCAACTCGGGGAATTGCTGTGTTCTCAACCTAATCCGTAACAAATGAGCCTTTCAAGCTTTAATAAATCAGGCCCAGGAATATTTTATTTCCTTTCTTTTATTCTTTGGTTTTTTGTATTTTCATTTTTTTTTTTTACTAGTGAGTCTTTGTTCTGTAGTCTCAGGGCCAACTCCTAAAGTCTTTACTCAGGCAAAATATCCATTAAAGCAACATTCTCTACTCAGTATTTATTGTCTGTTTTCAGTGTCTTTCCTCATGACGAAATAATAGTTATTCAAGAAAGGCTACTCTGAGCAGAGCATGGTTATACTATACTTTTCAATGTCACAAATGTGTATGAGGAGGTGATTTTTTTCTAGTGTTGGCAAAGGTACTTGAAAAAGAAAAGCATTTACCCATTGTTCTACTGCAATGACTTCTCAGATCCAATTCTAAAAGCAGAAATAATAGCAGGATCGATAGGCCAGTAAACTCAGTGGCAGCAGGGCATGGCGCCTCCTCCATCACTGAACTGAACATGGCATACCAGCTGATGACTGGTTGTTCAGTGGTCTACACAATGCTTGCTGTACCTCTTTCCAGACAAAGTGTGAGAACTGCTGAAAGAGGCATCAGTTTCTTCAGGCATTCCCCTGACTACCACTGCTCTCCCTTCCCCAACAGGAGGTTTCACCTCCTAGCACCTTCCTATTTGTTTAATTGCTTGGGCTACTAAATAGGGTGCTGCATGCATCTGCACTCTTTGCATGCCCCTAGCATCAGCTCTAGGCCTATGTGAAATGTACTTGTGATTTAAGTTCAGCGGCAGCAGGATTTTTACGTGCGTACATACTATAGCCACCAATATGTTTGGTACAGCATTTGAGGGAGCTTTTTTATAGCAGGATATTTTTTTTTAATTACATAGTGTACATAGTTTAGGGGTAATAAATTAGCCCCGATCATGCAATCACTTATTTACCTGCTTAACTTTAAGCACATTAATAAGTCCCATTGATTTTATCTATTGAGATCGTTACTAAAATCTATGGGACTGTTCATGTGCTTGAGCTTAAGCAGGTACATAAGCATTTGCAGGATCAGGGCCTTTATTTGTACATTCTTAAAAGAATAGATGGCTATTTGTTTTGCATGCCTTTTTCTCTCTGTTCAAGAAATGTAAACGTAGTTACATTTCTTATCCGGTAACGTTTGCCTCTCCCACCTTGGCTATTGGAGGCATTCAGCACACAATTTCATAGTTTCTGGATTGTAATAATGTTATTTACCAGTACCTCTGACACTGTGTGAAGTTTATATAGCAACTATCTGTAGCCCAAGTTAAAACTGAACTAAAGATAGAGGCCTTGTACCAGATCTGCAGCTGATGTAAATTGACAATGACTTCAGTGGCACTTCACCAATTTACATCAGTGGAGGATTTGATACTCTCTGTGTCCAGTATGTTAATGTGTGTTCATCCATATTTCTAATATAACAATGTTATGTTTACAAAATATAAATATTAATGGAGAGTGAAATATACATACTATATTCTTTCTTTAAGTCCTGTAATACATTCTTCAGCATTCTCACTGACACTTGAGAATGGTTTCCTTTTACACCTTGGAAATTATATGTTTGAACACCTGTAAAAAATAGTAAGTTACTAGAAAGTGATTGAATCTTATATTTAAAAAGTTATACCATAAATATTTAGATTTACCCATGTGATCTTCCAGCGTCTGTAAAATACGGTTCAACTGACGAAATGGATAAGTAGCAGACTCAGGCAGATCTGCAAACAAACATATGAAAACACTTGTGGTCAATTCTTCCATACTTTAATTGTAATGAACAGTATTTTTGCCAACCAAAACTGAGGATGAAAATATCTTTTGGAATGATTTAATTATGTAGCTAGTAAAGTGGGAGGAGCTATACAATGAGTAGATGCAAATGGACTTTAGGGCTTCTGCGAGAACACTCTGTGATAACAGAACTAAAAATGTAAATGGCTTCACCAATGCAATGGCTCAGTGGAAGAACATACTGTAGACAGAAATAAAAACAGGCTTGTTAGATTGGCAGCTTACAATGACGGAAGAACAAGCCACACTGGAGTGTCAGAGACACTCTGGTGCTGGCAGTCAGGATTTCTCAGTGCTAAGCATTCAGGCAGAACACTTTTCTACTTAGTTTTGAGAGTAATAGAACCACTAGTTGCCAGTAGCTCATAGGAAAGAAAATAAACCAGAATTTAAAAAGCATTGGTCATAATTTCTAGTGAGTCCAATTACCCTCATATTCCTTTCTTGGAGAGCTCAGTCAAAAGCTGGATTGTTCCTTATTAGAATATAAATATGTAAAATATATGGGAACATGTTTAGGCTAAGATTTTCAAGGCTGTCCATTGGAACTGGATGCCCATTAGGTTGGGATTTGGCATCCTGAAGGAAGTGTTGTGACATCCACTACTATTGTAAAAATTGGATGAAAAATTAAACTTGCCTGTCATATCTCCTTCTCATTAAAAGGCCTCTAAAATGCATGAAAGAAAAGAAAAAAAAAGGGGGGGGACGCAGCACAAGATGATAAAAACAATAAATTGCACTTCAGTTGTACAAACGCCCATTGGCCTGTGAAAGGTAAAACTGCCATTTAATCTTTAATTCAGCCTACTGTACCTCTGTACATATGGTGGGCAGCTTCCTACAGTAAACACAATGATGTTAGATAGGGCTTAACGTTAGATTTCCTGGGTTACATTGGTATAACTTACAAACTTATCTTTACTTTTAACACCATGTACACTAATTGGATAATATATTGAGGTTGTTTCCTGGTTGAAGTAATAAAGGAATCCTAAACTAAATAAATGTGAAATGCAAATAAACTCGTCCCTGATTGACTGACACTTTTGATGCTGATGCCTCTCAGGAAAAGTAAGCTATATTAGCAATTTGCCTCTGTCTGCTACCACTGAGGTGGTGGTGGAAGCATCTCTATATTGCTATATATTTCATCACTGATCTCAGAAACAGGCTTCTCAGTCAACTATGATTACAGAGCAACAATGGAAGGAGGTGGTTCTGGAGGCAAAATTCCTTCCAATGAATGGGAAAATTGCTCTTCTTCATAACCAAATACAACAACATACCAGTATTTAAGAGAAACAAAAAGGGAGGCTTTAGAAGAACAGCTTCCAAATCTCTATCCTACACCCACTGTGGGAGCCCAGAAGATAGGTACTCTACTCAAATTGTAGTAACAGCTTTGTCACAAAAATTCCTTGCATGACTTAATCATATCTCTACAAAATTCCCAGAACAAACTTTAAGCTGCAATTAAGGCTGAAAAAAACATATGTAGCTACAGGGGAAAATGCCATAAAAAGGAACATACGGGCTTTATGAATGAGATCCCCTTCTCTGTCACCTCTGCACAGTTTTATAATTTTGTGTCAAGTACAAGAAGTTTTTAATAGGCTTCCTGTAGCAGACTGATGATTAACTGAAAGTAGAACCAATTTTCACAGTTTCTATGGTGGGAAATATTCAGGGATGGAAAATGTTAAATTGTCAAGCTCTTCATGATACAATGTTTCTGAAGGGGGAAAACACATACAATTTTTTTAAAATATCTTTTTCCTAACCTGTTGGTTTGCTGTCTGTTGGATAAGTTTCTTCAGAAAATGCTGAATGACTACTTGTTTTTTTCATACTATTGGTTGTCAAATCTGTAAATGTACAATGTTTAATATTAAATTTTCTAAAATTGATTTGGTGAAAATGAAAATCAGTGCTACCATTTGGTTAATGTATTGGCTTTACATCAATAAAAAACCATTTTCTGGGTGAAAAGCATTTTGATTATCCAGGGATTAGACTTTTCAACAGGAAAATTCTGGTCATTCCCCTGTCCCCAAATCACATGGTCTACTATTGGAGCACTATCCTACTCAGAAAAATGGAAAAACAGAGACAGAGTAAATTTCATTCACAATTGTTAATTCCAATGTATCAATCTACATCCTCAGCTGGTATAAACTGATGTGGCGCATCGGCTCCATTTTCAAAGACTTTACATGTGCGGCGCCCTTTGCAACAGGAGTTCCAAAGCAGAATCAGACCTTCAGTGGCATCAACTGGAATTGAAGGGACTGAACACCTTCCAAGTTTTGGACCTAGCCAAGGAGATCAGCCTCCGCCAATAAGCAATACTGAAGGACACACTGAGCAGCAGCAAGTGCATGTGGTCCGTACTCAAAGATTTGAGATTGTATAAAACTTCAGTTTTTACTGCTGTTGCTTCTATCCATTGCTTGCTCACCTCAATCAAGCAGCTCTCCAGCTACCAGTTGAGATTTATTAAATTAGGAATTCAATAGCTAAGAGATAAATTGAAGGAGGGGAGGTTTCAAAAGAGTGAAATACCTTTCTTGAAAGCTATGTTTCCTCCCTTCATAATTCTTCCTGCATCCCTCCCTTCAACATCATTATTATTATTTTAGGCAGGGCTGATACCATTGCTTATTATTAAGGTTGCCTGACACTTCCTATTATTAGCTCCTATTTTAGTTGCTGATAACTTTGTGATACTTTAATTATTTGGGCTGATTATTTATTTATTTGTTTGTTTGTTTTTAGGTTTCAGACAAAATTGTTCAGCCATTTCAGAGAACAATGTAAAAAAAATTCTTGAGACTTTTTCTTTGAAATGCTGTATTACCCCCATATTTTGGAGTAGAGACTTGAAATCTGGCAGTGGGATGGCCTGTGTGTCAGGAATTTGCCTTTTGCTATCCCCGGGAAAATCCCCCCAGGTCTAATCACATCATAAGTCTTTGATAAACTGCAGTTTGCACATGCTCAGTAGAGACTTATATTTTAGCAGCTAAAATCTCTGAAGATTCAGTCTTCATTGAGTATGCTTATGCCTCTCACAGCTCCTAGTGCTGACCAGATTGTGCATCTGCCATCCACACAGAGCAATTTAGCATGCGGCAGCCCAGAGCTATGAGCGCTCAGAAGGACTCTCCCTGTAATTGCTGCTCCCAGTGGATCCCTGGCCTGGGGCTGGGCACTGGAACAGAGAGCAGGGAGACTGTCTCTCCTGTGCTGTCGAATACCCCACTGAACAGGCAACCCTTATTTTGGCATTTCCTATCTTTGCGTGCTTGACTTTACAGCTTTCATAATGTTTTTAATATAGATGATAGTAGAAGATAGTTTCCACTATTGCTGCCAATAGAGAACTGCTTTCTTTAGACCGACCCCCCAGTTAAAGGCATCACTTTCATGATATCTCCATCATATTGCTTATATGGGAAAATCTGTTCTACAAATCTAGACCTTTTGGGTAGTTTTACCCTTACCAAGCGTAACATTTTCTACTTACCAGTAAAAGGCACTTGATTTTGTACACTGTACAAGCTATTCAAAGTAAAATTATTTATTAGCACTGGAAAATCTTGTGCATTACTTGTTCTATCAACTTTTTTAACTTTACCTAATTCTGAAACAAAATTGAAAGATTAAAAAAATACTATTTGGATTTATGTTCCTTTGTGGGAGAAATTTTACTTGATATTATAAAGTTACAAAACAAACACCATACACTGCCACTAATCCAAACTCAAAAACTACAGTTGGAATCAAGATACAAGATACTATTATGAGCCTATGTATTTGTCATAGGTCTTCTCCCCCACTTGGAGCTGTTGGGTTCCAAGATGGGGACCTTCATGGACTCCTCTAAACTAAAATCCTAGTTTAGATCTGGTTCTCGCTGCCACCAGTCAGTTTTCTAAGTGTTTGACACACTGCCTGTTCCCCCAAGCTTCCCCTGGGGAACCCAGATTCAAACCCCTTGAATCTCACCAGAGAGAGAGAAACAGCCAGTTCCCCTCCCCCCCTTCCCTCTCTCCAGCCTGCTCCGGAGAGATACACACCGAGTCAAATCCTTGACTCAACACAAAGAGGGACTCACCTCCGCCTCCCCTTCCCTTGAAAATGCAAACAAGAAAAGAATCAATCAAGTTCTAAAAAGAAAAGATTTTATTAAAGAAAGAAAAAAAAGTACACTCTCTCTGTATTACCAGGATGCAAAAATACAGGGTCTAACTTATAAAAACTGGAGAGACTTCCCCCTCCCTCCTCCTCAGCTTAATCAGTAACAGCAACAGAAATAAAGAATTTATCCAGCAAACACACAATTGCAAATGTAGAAATCAAATTATAAGACTAATCCGTCTTTCTAATTAATACTCACTATTGGATAGTAGGAACTACTCCAGGAGAACTTGGAGACATGTCTGGCCTCTCTTAGATCCAAAGAGAGAACACAGAGCAAACAAGGAACACAGACAAAGCCTTCCCTCCACAGAGATTTGAAATTATCCTGTCCCTTGATTGGTCCTCTGGTCAGGTGTTTCTTAGGTTACTGAGCTTGTTAACCCTTTACAGGTAAAAGAGACTTTAACCCCTAACTATCTGTTTATGACAGTATTCTATAATTCTACAGACATATGCTGTAGAATTCATACTCTACTCCAGAATTGTGCTTCAGCATTCAATCTTATATTAAAAAGAAGAAAGTTTCTAGCATTTATAGTTGTAAAGAAAACCTTCCAAACATGAGGCAAGCATAAATGGTTGCAGCTCTATATCCTTGATTCTGCAGACAGCCTGAAATAGCAGCTCTGGAAAGTCTGAACAACTCTCATTCATCTGAATGGGGTGTTAACTCTGAAACATGATGGCAATTAAATATCAATATTAACTATTACAAAGGCTCTACCAAATTCATGGTCCATTTTAGTCAATTTCAGCACCAGGGAGTTTTAAAATTAATCAATTTCACATTCAGATATTTACATCTGCCAAAACCTCCAGTTTCCTCTGACAACGTGTACATTGCAGTTGTGGTTTAAATTCAGTGTGCTGCAGAATTTTCCTGCATTACAAATTTAGGGACAGAGGCCCAGATCCTCAAAAGTATTTGGGTGCATTGATTTCGATAGAAATTAGGTGAGTGTGGCACCTAAAGCTCTTTGAAGATCTGGACCAGAGTACATAGAATTTAATATCAAATTTAATAACGTGCAATATTACACTGATAGTATTATGTATGCAGTGCTGTCGTACATGGCTAACATGTACAACAGCACTGCAGTAACATAATATTAATACTGTTGTAGCCATGTTAGTTTCCCAGACCCTAAGAAGAGCTCTGTGTAGCTCGAAAGATTGTCTATCTCACCAAGAGAAGTTGGTCCAATAAAAGATATTACCTCAACCACCTTGTCTCACTGATTGGACTACTCATTTTCAAATTTAATTTAGTAAAAGCTTCAAATTTTAAATATCAGAGGGGTAGCCGTGTTAGTCTGGTTCTGTAGAAGCAGCAAAGAATCCTGTGGCACCTTATAGACTAACAGACGTTTTGCAGCATGAGCTTTCGTGGGTGAATACCCACTTCTTCGGATGCAAGTGGTGGACACCACTTGCATCCGAAGAAGTGGGTATTCACCCACGAAAGCTCATGCTGCAAAACGTCTGTTAGTCTATAAGGTGCCACAGGAAATTTTAGTCTGTTAGTCTATAAGGTGCCACAGGAAATTTTAAATGTATCTGAAGTTGATCTCCAGTAGCTGCACAGGTGATTTGCTGAATCATCAAACTTTTCATGGAGTACACATCTCCTTGGGTATTATTGTTTGTATTGAATATTTTATTGCAGTAGCAACTAGAAGACCCAGTCAAAGCTTACTACTCCCTTTGTGCTAGTTCTACTCACACACGTTATGAAAAGATAGTCCCTGACCTAAAGAATTTACAATCTAAATACTTCACTGAGAACCACTTGCATTCAGTGATCATTTACTCATGAGCAGTCCCATTAAAATCAGTGAGACTGTATATCTGAGTAATTACTCACCAATGTGAGTAAGGAGTTTGCAATCTGTCTTTAAATATTATTATGGTAAAAATCATTTTATTTTGCAACAATGTAGCTTTTCACAGAGAATTAATGTTTTATTGAAAAGAGAAAAGAATTTCATACCTGCTATAAGAAGTTTTTTCCTGTTGCTACCTGTGGAGTTTCTTTCCATATTTCCAGCCTCAATTTTTGCAAGACTTTTTCCTCTTACTTTTGTATTATTCTGTATTTTCTTATCCAGCGAACTGTTTACTGTCACTTGCAAAACATCATCTTGTACTACTACTGAATTTATTTTATTTTGTTCGTCAATAATATTGCTGGCGATAATATGCACCTCAGGATTTGCTCTTGAATTTTTTAAATTGTAAATATCAATCTGAGTTTGGCTTGAATTATCATTGGAATGGAATCTTATAGTAATATTAGTTCTTGTTAATCTGTCTTTGTTATTACCAGTATTTTTATCTTGCTCCAAATCAGGAAACAACATCCTTTTCTTTTTACCCTCTTCTTTTTTTTCATTATCCACTTTCTTATATTTTGTCTGAGTGTCCAAAAGTATATTTGGGAAAATCTTCCGCAGCTTGTTAATAATCAGCATTGAAGAACTGTTAGAAACCTGAGCTGCTTCTGTTGTCACACTGTTAGAAGATAGCATCTCTTGCACATCAATGTGCACTCCACTTGGTAATAACTGTGCTTTTACAGATGGCCCTGAAACTATATAATTGCACATATTAAAATCATAATTCTGTATGTGCACACAATAGGTGTGAAATTCAGATGGCTAGCACAAGGCCTGTGCACTATTTAAGTTTCACTTAAGCTCAATTTTTTTAAAGTTGAAGTGGGATGTAAGTAATGCACACACTTTGTGCTGGCCCTCAGCACAGGGATGAATTCTATCCTAAGAGGATAGATAAGAAATTTAAAAACTGGGAATACTTGCCTTTTACGTCTGTCATATTCATGGGCGTGCTTAACACTTCATCTTGTTTTTCTGAAAGTTTATGTTCATGCATCATATTCTTCTGGTGCAGAACTTGGATCCGATGATCTAAAATAAAATAGGTGAATGACTACTTGTGAAAAGAAAAAAAAGGCTAATATCTACAGTATTTTAAACTGTTTTGAAAGTGTCAAATACTATAGTAAATTGTAAATGAGAATTACTGACCATAAAATATTGCTTCTAATTTTTAACAATGAAATATATTTCTAATCCAGGAGAGAAGAAAAATAACCCCAAAACTTTTATATAAAAGGATTTAATAAGAAAAACAATGTACATGGGAGGAAGGTGTGGATTATCAAGGACTTTAAAGAAACTGAGAAAGTGAGTCCTTACGTCAAGAGTAACCTCATCAAAATGAAATGTAAACTGAGGTGAAAAACTAACGTATGTCATTAACCGGGTACTAGTTTCCTGCATTTATTGCCTCTATAGAACGGAACTCTTGGAGCTGTGCACCACACACACAGAGTATGCACACATTCCCCCAGTTGTATAATCACATTGAGACTCCCTAACTCTGGCACTGCACTTACAACCTCCCTAAAACCATCCCATTACCTCCCTCCTGGAATCACAACCCCGAGGTTGAGTAACACTGATCTAGATGAGTTGATGTACTGCCTGGAAGATCTCTGCGTACCCCTGGTTGAGAACAACTGGTTTAGAGTGTCAATTACAAGACTATGGTATACTACCAGCTCCAGGCTGAGTACTAGACAGTAAACAGCTAAAAAGCACTTCTCAGGAGAAGAAGGAGAGCCAGTTGTCAGTGAGCTCTGATAGGGAGACTCGCTGACAAGACTTGTCTACACTTACAATGCTGAACCGGTACAGCTGCATGGCTCTAGTACTTAGTGAAGACACTACCTACGCCGACGGTAGGCAGCTATGTGGATGGGAGAAGCCCTATGCCAGGGGTTAGGTCGGTATAACTGTGTTGCTCAGGGGATTTTCCACATCCCTGACTGATGTAGTTATATAGACGTAAGTTTGTAGTGTAGACCAGAGCACAGGCTCTGTAGCAGTGTTTGAAGGAGCTGGGCCTTCCCAGATTCAGGAAAAAATAGCCTTAAGGAAAAGCAGGCATGCATGTAATCTGGTTTATTGTTTTTAAGGTGTATTTTCTCTCAACTGCCTTTGTTCTAATAACTAATACTTTGCTTGAAGAAGGCTGTTTGGTCTCTAATTAACATTGTCATTGCTTCCAGAGGGAACAGAACTGCAGGCACTAAATCAGACCTGCTGAGTCAACCATGATTAGTACCAGGGAACTGTCATCCAGGGCCCAGCTTGAGAGTGGGAGAATTATGTGATTCCACCCCAGGCAGGGGATGACGAGAGGCCCGAGAGGTTGGAATGCTCGAAGAGACAAGGAGGTGTCAGAGGTGCTGTTACCTGGGAACTGTGACAGGGTGAAAGGAGGCACTGTGTGAATCTGTGACATTAAGATTTTTATCAAACTCCAGCTATTGTTAAGTGAGTGAATGTAGTTTTCTCCTTCATAAAATTACTCCCACAGATGAAGCTAACATCTGGTATGACACACACTTTCACTCTGAAGATGACAGAAGAATGGAAAATGGAAGAGGGACTGAAGAAGCATTTTCCCAAAGTGGGCATCTGAGCTAGGCCTTGAATCTATACAATTATATTGAGAGGAGGTATGCACAGAGCTCCAATTGAGAATTTTAGAAACTGCTGTGGTGTGGCTGACTGTTTGGTAGTGAGCCCAGTGGTCTTGAGACCTTTTGCCTTTTTGGTATTTGGACACCAACTTCTTTATAACAAGCATTAATACATTCTGTACTCTATTTAGACAGCCTCTGAGCTAAGATATTCCCCTGCTGCCCTTTCTGCCTAGGTAAAGAAAAGCTAAGGCGGTTTTCCAAAACACTTAGTTCTTCAGTACAAAAATCTCAGAGCCTGTAACATATTCAGATTGTAAACGACAGCAGTCTCTGAAGAGAGATGAAGTCTAAGGGAAAAATAACAAGAGAGAAATAAAATGGTTGAAATTCCCCCTCCCCCACAAGAACTACTACTAGTAGGTTTGTCTACACTGTGGCTGGGAGGTGTAATTTCCACTTGGGTAGGCCTGCACTTGAGCTAGCACAATGAAAACAGTAGTATGACTGCAGTGGCATGGGTGGCAGCTCAGGCTCACTGCCCAAGTACAGCCATGGCTGAGATCATAAGTATATACTCGGGCAGCTAACCTGAGCCACTGCCTATGCCACTGTGGCCACACTGCTGTTTTTAGTGCACTAGCTTGAGCAGAGCTAGCGGTGTACATCTACCTGAGCTGGAATTATACCTTTGTCTATGTTGTAGAAGTGCCCAACATTATAAGAAGCAGCAAAATGATTAAAAACACTTTAAATTGTTGCCAGATCTATTACAGATATTTTATTTTGTGGATTGTCTTGACCCATTTTTATGTCATTATTGAAATCTTTAGCTGAGTGCTCTTCTGTGATGGATTTAGAGTTTAAGCATAACATAAGACATAACATTCTAGACTGCATGCACATAGTAATTCATAAATATTGTAAATTCAGATAAAATAAATGCTACTTACTGAGTAACTTAATCATTGATTTAATTTTATTTTTGGAAAGGACTGGACCTTGTGCATCTGAAAATGAAACATTTTACAATAAGAATCTATTATCTGAATATAATAGTTAAGATTTTATTTCCAAAATATAACTAGTCATGCTAAATCCCTTGCCACGGTATTTATTACACTGTCATACACCAAGCAATAAGGATCTGTTCCTTCAATGAAGTCAACGTGACAGCTCCATAATCCCTTGTGCTAGCAGGTGGAGTGCTCAATCCAATGGGAATGCTGCAGTGCTTCTAGGTGCCAAAAGCAACAGCTCTGGCAAACTGAGGGGCAGCGGCCATTTCCATTGCTTTATTATTTAAACAATATAAGAATTCCAAAGGCTGTAGTGATGATAAATCTCCATAAATAAACTACTTTCCACATTATTTCTCAGAAACCAATATAACTCCTTTTACTACAATTACAGAATATCTTTCATCAGTTCCCTGTAAATACTCATTGATATTTGCATATATATAAAGTTTCTAGAGCTATCAGTCCAGAAAAGGGAAGCTGTGCATATTTAATCCTGCAGGCATTTTATTGTAGCTAAACATCTTATATAATTGTGTTATCTGTTGTTGTGGTTAATTCATATGTAACCAATGTGTGATGAACAGATTTAAGTTGAAGGTAGAAGTATAGTCATATGCAGGATAGTATTATAGCAGTATAGGATTGATAAGCATATATTATTAGTAAAAATGTGTTAGGTATATAAGTAAGGAAAAGCTGTAAATAAAGCATGGCCTACAGGCTGACGCCTGTCAAATTTCAGCTTAGCCATATCAAGCTTTAGGCCTGAAAGAAGCTGACATGACTATTGACCCAAGGGTAACCCTATACCAGGAAAGTTATAAGATTATTGTAAAAGATGTATTAATGGGTGATGTTCAAGAAAATATGCCACAATGTGCCCATCACTACCGCAAGATGCCTGATTGTAACATCATGGGAAACATCATGGGAAACTCTGCAATGACAGCAAGTTACCATTGGGACATGTTGATAAAAATGTTAATGAAGATAAGGAGAGCTAAGAGGATAGTCTATGAAAAGGAGGCACCACAACATTAATGGGGTGTGGAAGTCCAGATAAGGGAAAAGGAGTTGGAACCCTCATGCACATGCATAAGGGTTATGACTGTAACACAGAATAAAAGGGGTTCCCCAACATGAATAAAGGAGGAAGAATCCAACAGGAAGGAGATCCTCCACAAATGACCACCTGCTGAGAGATACCCATCTCTATGGTACCCCTGGGGATGTGAGTATAAAATCTTTGATGTTAGATGTTTTGTGGTTTATTTCTATCTCTGTGTTATGTCTCAGTAATTGTGGTTTTGTTTATGTGCTTAACGAAATTGTTAATAAAAGGACAATTGATAACTTGAGAACGTTGTTGTGCTCATTACTATTGTTCCTCGTATGCTCCTAGAGTCTCCAAACCTAATGATATTTCTAATGGTGATTCTCACCCTGCTATTTCTGATACTGTAGCCTCAGGGAGCGTGAACCTTTGGCACAGGTCACTGTGGTTTAAGATACCATTGGTAATCTTATCTATATTATAAAGGCTATATTACTCAGGCAAAACTCCCACTGAAAAAACTGGGCCCTTAAGAGTTTGACATAACCACCTACCATACCCATTATGAACACCACAATATATTCAAGAAGTATATACAAGAATCTAAAGTTCCAACTCTAAACCAATGACAAAGCTGATTTTGAAATGGTTTTAATGATAGACAATCTGCATACCAATTGACTCATTTACGCACATGATGGCTTAGAACAATACCAGAAAAATATGTAAAAAGGTCTGTAATGGTGTATGACAATTGCTTCCAAGTATGCTGACCTTTGGTAAACGAAACAAACAAAAAGTACAGTACTCTTTTGATGAGACATTAATGAATGATTAAGAATGGATACAGCTGCATCATATGAGCCCTTGTTAAAAATATTCTTTTCACTTTGTGTCTGTCCCATAATTATAATAGCGATATTGTGTGAAGCAGGCAGTAAGCATATGCAGTAAAATATTTATATTTTTACAATAGCTATATGGTATTTAACAGTGCATTATGGAATGCAGTTATTTTAGTACTTTTCCTGCTGCCATTATTTATTGGCAGACCTTAATACTTGAAATATACTGTTCGCTGCTAGTGAATTACTGTAATAAATCACATAATTTCCAATATTCATACTCTTTTGATATTGCACACAACTTCCAGAGGCCTAGTTTTCCTCTTTCCTTCTTGAATATTCACATAAATTTTGAAGAAACTGGTATCATAGAGTAAACAGCATGAATAATCACATGGAATAGTTTGGAAATATCAGTGGAAAAGAACAGCAGAGAAAATCTTGTTGGGAATTAAATTTACATTTTTTGAGAGAACTACAAAAACGGTACGATTTTATTTTAGTAGTGTACTGTGTGAACACTTGCAAAACATCCCTGGAATATAACTAGGAATTTGAGCAGGGTTTCTATTTAGGCAAGTTTTCTCCCATAAAGAGCTGTTAGGATAAACAAAACGCAAATGTCCTGCCTGTTGTTGTTATCGTGGATATGTCTACACTGCAGTCAGGATGTGTGACTGCAGCCCATGTAGACATACCTGGGCTAGCATTAATCTAACTAGCCCAGGTACCAACAGCAACAAAGCTGCCTCAGCAGGGGCTGTACAAACCCACCTAGAACCTGGAAACATACTCGGGTGGCTATCCTGTGCTGACATCTGTGCTGCAGAGGTGTCACTGCTACTGTTACCTGGGCTAGCTAGAGCAAAGCTAACTCTGGTATCTATACATGCTGCAATCACAGCTCCACAGTGTGGCCATGCCTGTATTATTACACTAGAAGCCAGGGGCCACCATTGAGACTGAGGTCTTTTTATTGTGCTAGAGGCTGCACAAAACCCCTGGAGGAAACAATCCCTGGCCCACCGAATTTACAGTCTCAGTCAGAGTTTACTTCTTCACACTTCCATGCCCCGCCTTGCTCGCTCTTTAAGGAGAGGATCCCCCAGGAAGAGAGGGGAGTCTCAACACTGCCCACCTGAGGGGGCTGCATTAGCCACGCCCCCCGTTTGTATCAAGTGAACCCACAGCATCATCTGCCCCCGCTCTGTGCTGCGCTGGAGGTGAAGCCCTGAGGGGGGAGAAGCAGCAGCAGCAGCCCTGGCAAGGGGCCTATCGGCACCTGTGGTCTGGGGGCGCGCTGAGCGCCAGGCCGGCCTGCCTCTAGGGGGAGCTGCCGCGCCTCCCTGTGGAAAGCCGGGCCTTGCAGGGCGCAGCCGCTGGGGGAGCTGCTCCCCGCCAGGCTCAGCCCCCCGTCTGTGTTCGTGGGGCGGCGGCTCAGCACCCTGCGGTGCCCGGGAGCAGCCCGGGGTGGGGCTCCCACGCGGGGCCAGGGGCGGCTCCCTACCTGGACCAGGCTCCCCCGGGGGGCCCGCCTGCGTGTCGCCCCCGCACAGGGAGCAGAGGAGGAGGAGGAGCAGGGAGGCGGGAGCCGCAGCCGCTCTGGCCCGCACCATGCTCACCGCGGCGCCCCCGACCTCCCTGCCCCGCGGCGGGGCTCGGTGTCCAGGACACGGCGCGGCACAGAACGCGGGGCCCTCTGTGACCTCACCCGCCCGGGACAATGGCACCGGGTCGTGCGGGGCCCGCGTGTGAAGCCCCTTCCTGGCTCCGCTGGCGCGGGGGGCCCGGGAGGGCAGGGCTGGGGGGGGGGGCGCTCCGGGCAGCGCCAGCCTCCTAAGGGCGCCGCCAGCCCCCGCGCAGGGAGGCGGGGGCCGGGTCTGCCCTGGTGCCCGCGGGCCAGGGAGAGCGGGCAGGCTGACTGCGGGGCTGGGGCTGGGGGGGGGGGCAGAGCCCGGCAGCGGGACACCTCCCCTTAGTAGGGGGCTGAGGTTGGAAAGGCGGCTGCCCCCACTGACAAGCAGTGGACGGGCTGTGAAACATGAGGCGATTAAAAGCGTCCGAGGGCGCCGTGCCCAGTCGGCGGAGCTGCGTGGGGCCCTCGCGTTCGCTTTCCCCGCTGGACGGGTGCCATAGGGAGAGGGCTGCAGCCCCCGCTTGTCTGTGCTAGCGCGGCCCTGAAAAACTAAACTCGCTTGGGCGGGTCTGCAGCAATGAATCAGCCCCTGGCCTCTCTGGGCAGCGCTGAGGTACAAATCAGAAAGCACAGAAGTATTTCAGTTTTAGAAATGCTCTGTCAGATCTAAGCAGAAAGGCCAGGTGTGCCAAGTGTCTAAAGCTGATGGGGTAAAAAGGACGTTTTATTATCAAAATCCTAGAGATTAGATTGTAACCCTCTTTGGGCAATTGACCACTTTGTCCTATGCATTTATACAATGTCCAGCAAGCAGATTAGATCAGACTGGACCCTGATCTTATCACAGTGCAAAAGGAATAGTACATGACCTAAAGGATGATGCTTGTAAACAATATCCTGTCAAAAGCTCTGACTGTGCCACTACGCTTTTAAATTTCCTTAATTTAGTCGGACAGTAAATTAACCACCTTCTAGGTATAGTATTTCAGTCTGCTACTATAGTAGTTGTTTGAATAAGTGAGTACACTTGATGGGCACACAATATGTATTTGCATTCAAAGGCATAATTAGTGTATTGCAATAACACTAAATTATTGTTTTTTGTTGCTTATTACAAAATGAAATGAGAGTAAATCGGCACTGGAAGTCTGGAACTTTTTACTGTTACAAGCTTTTACATAAAATGGTCCAAATTCATCCCAGCTGTCTTGAACTACATTGTGTAGTTATGGCTAGGATGAATTTGACCCAGTATCTTGACTGATCTTGTCCAGATCCACTTGGCACTCACAGAACTTTTTCCTTTGTTTTTAATGGAAGAGAAGCCAACCTGATTCCATTGTTTTCTTCACTATTTTGTGCACAAACTTAATCAGTGATTGTGTTGGCACTAGGCATGTGCACACTTCTAGCAATACTAGAACGTGTAATGTTGTTTTTCTTTGTTTTTTGTGGAGGGGAAAGAGGATAGAAGGAAGAGGACATTAGAAGGAACAGAATTAAGTTTAAATTGCTACAGGGCAGAAAGAAAAATGTGGGGATTTGCTCCTTCCATCTTTATTAATGTCAAACAATTAACTTAAAAGCAGCAAAGAGTCCTGTGGCACCTTATAGACTAACAGATGTTTTGGAGTATGAGCTTTCGTGGGTGAATACTTCGTCGGAGCTCATGCTCCAAAATGTCTGGTAGTCTATAAGGTGCCACAGGACTCTTTGCTGCTTTTACAGATCCAGACTAACATGGCTACCCCTCTGATAATTAACTTAAAGTGTTTGTTGGCCTTGATCTCAGACACTTCTCACCACCACATTGCATAGATACAGATTGTAGTAGTAGGCATCCTGCAGTCTTGAGAGACCATGGGTCTGTGGCCCTGAGAGAGAAAGAATTTTACTCAGTTGGTTTTATGGCAGCCAAGAAAGTGGCTGAAGAAACCCACTCAAGAGAGACAATCTCTGCCTCATCTGTCACATTTAAAGGTGATGTCTTGACTCTTTGGGTTCTGCCTTCTGTGAGCTCTTTTCTCCTCTGCGAAGCTGGACTGCTTCCTCTCATAACTCTGGAGACCTTTGTTAAGCTCTTGTTTCCAAAGGCTGTGGTCCTGAGTGTGATCTTCCCATTTGTCCACATCCATGTCCATTTCTTTGAGGTCTCACTTGCACACATCCTTGAAATGCAATTTGGGACATTCTTTGGGTCTTTTTCCAGATGCCAATTTGCCATAGAGGATGTCCTTTGGGATGCGCCCATCATTCATTCAGCACACATGCCCAAACCAGTGGAGGCATCTCTGTCTGAGGACTGTTTGCATGCTGGGCATGCTGGCCCGTTTGAGCACCTGTGTTGATGACTCTTTCCCTCCAGGAGATTCCAAAGATTCGATGAAGGCAAGGCATATGAAAGCTGTTGAGCCTCTTTTCCTGATGAGAGTATAAGGTCCATGTCTCACTCCCATACAAAAATGTGTTCATAACACATGCACAATACACACAGATCTTTGTGAGTTCTGTTAGTTTATTTTGCCATACCCTCTTGTTCAGTCTAGACATTGTTGTGGTGGCTTTTCCAGTGTGGATGTTGAGTTCTGTTTCAAGTGAAAAGTTGACTGCTATAGTGGGCTCTAGGTATGTGAACTCGTTCACCAATTCAAGTTCATAGTTGTTGATCTTGATGGAGGGTGCTTCCTCAACTCCTTGGCACATTATGTTAGTCTTTTATAGGCTTATAGTAAACCCAAAGTCTTGGCAGCCTTTGGAAAAACTGTCCATTAGGCTTTGAAGATGAGTTTCTGTGTGGGTTGTCACTGCTACATCATCAGCAAAGAGGAGGTGTTGGATAAGGGCCTCTCGAGTCCTGGTTTTAGATCCGAGTCTTGCAAGATTGAACAACTTTCCATCAGATCTTGTGTTCAAGTAGATTCCCTCAATTCAGGAACCAAAAGCTTGTTTCAGTAGCAGGGAGAAGAAGATCCCAAACAGAGTTGAGGCAAGTACACGACCTTGCTTAACTCTGCTATGATTCTGGAAAGCCTCAAACACTGACCCGTCGTATTGGATTGTGCCGTACATGCTTTCATGGAAGGATCGAATCATGCTTAAGAGCTTGGGGGAATATCCAGTCTTCTCTAGGAGCATGAATAGTCCACTTCTGCTGACAAAGTCAAAAGCCTTTCTGAGATTGATGAAGGCTATGTAGAGGGGCTTTTTTTACATTCTCTGTATTTCTCTTGTAGTCATCTCAGCAAGAAGATCATGTTGATAGTAGACCTTTCAGTTTGAAGCCGCACTGTGATTCAGGATAGTGTCTGTCTGCAAGGGTCTGAAGTCTGTTCAGGACAACTCGGGCAAAGGCTTTGCCCATAATACTAAGAAGGGAAATGCCATGATAGTTGTTACTGTCGCTCCTGTCACCCTTGTTTTTATAGAAGATGATGATATTGGCATCTCTCATTTCTTGTGGTACTTCGCCTTCTTTCCAGCACAGGCAGAGCAACTTGTGAAGATGTTGCAGTAGAATAGGTTTTCCGCATTTTATGACCTCAGATGATATACAGTCTTTTCCGGGGGGCTTTCCATTGGGAACTCCATCTATGGCAAGGCTAAGCTCCTTGAAAGTCGGTTTATCATCAAGTTGGTTCATAACAGGCAGGCTTTTGATGGCATTGATGGCTGCGTCCGTAACAATATTTTCATGAGAGTAAAGCTAGAGTAGTAGATACAGATATAACAGACATAGGTTAAGAAAATATAATCTCTTTGTTCAGTTTAATTGGTATTTCTGATTTCACACCAGGATTTTTACAGGACATTAGAGCAAGTTGGTAATTTAACAAATTAATCTATTTTGACTAGCTTTTCCAGAATACTGATCTTGAACCACTTGAGTAAGTGTCAAAACAATGTAATTTGAACTGTGGAGAATTTTTAACCTACCTGCAGTTGAAACAATGGCTCTTTGCTAGACCTGATTAGGAGATCATTCAACAGCACCAAACTCAAAATCTGAACAAAGGTCTCAGAGTTATCATAAGATGGGCAGACCCCAAAGACAAATCACTGAGTTATATGTAGGGCTTCTGGGTTTTGGGGGGTTATTAATTTCATTTCTGAGGTCTTTTGTTAGTAATTTTTGAGTTTTAGGTAGATGTGAAAAAAACAGGTTTTTGGGGGTTCTTTGTACTGCATATACTATTGTAATGAATAATGTACATCATATACATTACTCGTAAGAGGAGTATATACTGTTATGAGTAATCTATACAGTTCCCTAGTGCACTTTAACAGTACTGTTTCAAACAGTACATTAGGGAACCTTTAGGGCTCACCAGCAGGGTCTATATGCACCAATTAATGTGCAATATGTGAGTGTGCTTTAGAAATCACCCCCCGGTAGTCCACATTACTGCTCCATGTAGACAAATCCATAGATGCAAGTGACCATTTCCAATTTTTTTCCAGTGTTTATTGCATAAATACCAATTTCATTTTTTGTATCAGTGTTTATCAGTTAAAACCTAAAACCAGATGCCCTAGTTATAGTACACAGTGGACATTTGAATTACTTAACAATTATTGAGGGTATGTGATAAATGAAGGGGGAGGGAGTAGCTCCCTTTTTTTAGCCAGTAGCTATAAAATCCCTTTTAGTAGCTGTTCTCTAATTGCTCTACCTGTAAAGGGTTAAAATGTCTCACTTCTATGCATAGGTAAAAGGAAGTGAATGGGCACCTGGCCAAAAGAGCTAATGGCAAGGCTAGAACTTTTTAAAATTGGGGGAAAAACTTCCCCTTGGTCTGTCTGTCTGCTGCTCTCTGGAGAGAGGAAACAGAGCAGCTATGCTGTAAGAAGCTTTGGGCCAGATATGCAAAATCATCAGTATCATACCTAGAAACTACTCATTTGAAACCCCAGATATGTAAGTAGATCAGGAAATGTCTAGGAAGACACGATTAGGTTTATCTCTTTTTGTTTCTTTATGGCTTGGGGACTCCTCTGTGCTAACCCCAGATGCTTTTGTTTTGCTTGTAACGTTTAAGCTGGACCTCAAGAAAACTATTCTTGATGCTTAATCCTTGTAGCTGGTTGGTTTTTTTTTTGTTTGTTTTTTGTTTTTTTTTTTAATCTAGCAAATGCCTAAGTTTCCAGATATATTTTCTTATTTTATTAATAAAATTTATCTTTTTTAAGAACAGAATTGGATTTTTGTGTCTTAAGAGGTTTGTGCACACGTTGTGTAATTAGCTGGTGGCAACAACTGATTTTTTTTTCTTTCTCAATTCTTCCCCGGAGGGGTGTGTGAAAGGGCTTGTAGGGTACCCCACAGGAAGGAATTCCTGAGTGTGCCTTCCTGGGTTTTCAAAGGGGTTCTGCACTTGAGTGGTGGCAGCATCTACCCATCCAAGGTCAGAGAGAAGCTGTAACCTTGAGAGTTTAATACCAGCCTGGAGTGGCCAGTATTAATTTTTAGAATCCTTGTGGGCCCCAACTGTCTGCACTCGAAGTGCCAGAGTGGGGAATCAGCCTTGACAGGGTATCAGAACAGTTGTACTTTCTAACATTATTACTGCTAATTTCCTAGTGAGCTTTTAAGTGGAAGTTAGTCACATACTTTCTTTTTAGGTCATTGATTATTAATAAATTCAACCCAAACAGCATTTAGCAAAATGGGGTCCTGGTCCATGACTAAGGTTCCTAGGTACTACAATAACACAAATAAATAAAAATAATAATCTAGTAGCTGGAGGGAAATAGGTGACACATACACACTGGACCTCATTGCTCTGAATTTGTGTACCTGAAGAGAGGAGGAGTGGGACCTCTAAGCACTAAGGATAGGGTGGAGATTAAAGATAATTAGGTATGGCCCAACACCTAAACAAATATTTTGCCTCATTTTTTAATAGGGGTAGTGAAGACCTTAGGGTTAGGGGCAGGGTAGCTAATGGGTATGAGGATATGGAAGTAGAAATTACCACAGCCAGTGTGGAAGTCAAATAGCTTAATGGGTCTAAATTGGGGGCACCAGATAATCCAAGAATGTTAAAGGAACTGGCACATGAAATTGGAAGCCCAATAGCAAGGATTTTTAATGAATCTGTAAATTCGGGTTATACTCTATGATTGGAGAATTGCTAATATAGTACCCATTTTGAAAAAAGGGAGAAAAGTGATCCAGGCAACTACAGATCTGTCAGTTTGACCTCAGTTGTATGCAAAGTCTTGGAACAAATTTTGAAAGAGAAAGTAGTTAAGGACATAGATGTAAATGGTGATTGGGATAAAATACAATATGGTTTTACAAAAGGTAGATCTTGCCAGATCAACCTGTTCGTCTTCTTTGAAAAAATAACTGATTTTTTTAGACAAAGATAATGAATAGCTCTAATCTACCTAGATTTCAGTAAAGCATTTTATGCAGTTCCACATGGGAAATTATTAGTTAAATTGGAAAAGATGGGGATTAATATGACAATTGAAAGGTGGATAAGGAACTGGTTAAAGGGGAGACTGCAACAGGTCATACTGAAAGGTGAACTGTCAAGCTGGAGGGAGGTTACTTATCACGTTCCTCAGGGATTGGTCTTGAGGCCAACCTTATTTAACATTTTTATTAACGACCTTGGCACAAAAAGTCGGAATGTGCTAATAAAATCTGTGGATGACACAAAGTTGGGAGGTATTGCCAATCTGAGGAGGATCAGAATATCATACAAGAAGATCTGGATGATGTTGAAAACTGGAGTAGCAGAAATGGAATGAAATGTAGTAGTGCAAAGTGCAAGGTCATGCACTTAGGGACTAACAGCAAGATTTTGTTTCTATAAACTGAAAACTTATCAGTTGGAAGTGACAGAGGAGGAGACAATCTAAGGTGTATTGGTTAATCACCGGATGACTGAGCTGCCAATGTGATGTGGCTGTGAAAAAGGCTAATACAGTCCTAGGATGCATCAGGTGAGGTATTTTCAGTAGAGACAGGGAAGTGTTAGTACTGTTGTACAAGGCACTGGTGAGACTTCATCTGGAATACTGTGTGCAGTTCTGGTCTGTCATGTTTAAGAAAGATCATTTCAAACTGGAACTGGTGCAGAGAAGGGCTACTAGGATGATGTGAGGAATGGAAAACCTACCTGATGAGAGAAGACTCAAAGAGCTTGGCTTGTTTAGCCTAACCCTGTGGTTCTCAACCACAGAGCTTCCCTCAACCCCTCCCACAGACCCCTATGCCCAGTGCCCCAGCCCTCACCCAGAGACCCCTCCAAAGAGTGGGGCCAGGAGTGGAGCCCTGGGTATGGGGCCGGGCAGCTCCGACCCTGCCATTTGGAGCTGGGTAGCCCCTACCCTGACCCCAGACCCTGCTGTGCTGGGCAGCAGAGCAGCTTGGACCCCGCTGCGCCGGGTGGCAGGGCAGCCAGAACCGGGCAGCATTTAGCACACAGCTGGACCACAGCTGAGTGCTAATTGGGCCGCATGCGGCCTGCAGGCCGTGAGTTGAGGACCACTGGCCTAACCAAATGAAGGCTGAGGGGAGATAGGATTGCTCTCTATAAATACATCAGAGAGATAAATACCAGGGAGAAAGAGGAGTTATTTAAGTTAAACGCTAATGAAGACACAAGAACAAATGGATATAAACTGACCATCAACAAGTTTAGGCTTGAAATTAGACAAAGATTTCTAACCATCAGAGGAGTGAAGTTCTGAAACAGCCTTCCAAGGGGAGCAGTGGGGGCAAAAAACCTAGCTGGCTTCAAGACTTTTCTTGATAAGTTTATAGAGGGGATGGTCTGGTGAAACTGCCTACAGTGGCATCTGTTAGCCACAAGTATCTCCAACAGCTAGTGATGGGACATTAGATGGGAGGGCTATGAGTTACTACAGAGAATTGTTCCCCAGGTGTCTAGCTGGTAGGTCTTGGGAACATGCTTAGGGTCTAACTGATCACCATCTTTGGGGTCAGGAAGGAATTTCCCCCCAGGTCAGATAAACAGCGACCTTGGGAGTTTTTCACCTTCTTCTGCAGCAGTGGTACCCAAACTTTTCCTCTCACCGCCCCCTTACCAGGAATGGAATCTGTCTGTGCCCCCACTCCATTACTGCACAGCCCAGGCTTTCTCAGCAGAGGAACTTGGGCGGACAGCAGAGTTGGGGACAGAACTGGGGCTCAGGCTAGAGGCGGAGCTGGCCTGGGAGCAGACTGGAGCTGGGTGGCGCTCCCTCCCTGGCCCCATGCGGGCTGGCCCGGGCCCCGCTGCGTGCCCCCCCCCCGGAATGTTCCTCCGCGTTCCCCTAGGGAGGTACGCCCCATGGTTTGGGGACCATTGATATGCAGCATGGAGCACTTGTGGGTTTAAACTAGTGTAAATGGTGGATTCCCTGGAACTTTCAGTCTTTAAATCATGATGTGAGGACTTCAGTAACTCAGCCAAAGGTTAGGGGTCTATTACAGGAGTGGGCGGGTGAGGTTCTGTGGCCTGCAGTGTGCAGGAGGTCAGACTAGATGATCATGATGGTCCCTTCTGACCAGAGATTTTATGAGTCTATGTTTCTCACCCCCCTCTCCCACTATTATGATTTTGGGACTTACTACCGCTATATTTTAAACACAGAGATACTTAATCCTGAATTACTGACAGTACCAGCAAAGGAATACATTATAATCCTTTGGTTGATAAAAGATAACCCATCAATAACAATGTGGTTTAAAAATCATTAGAAATACAAGAAATGGAATGTTTCCATTCTGTGGCATGCTTGGTGTGCACACGGCTCCCTCTATGGCAGTTCCACTTCTGCCCAGCCCACAGAGGGTAAATGCTGGTCTTTACTGGTGTAGAGTGCCTGGCACAGGCCCTTTGTACCCAGATGGATTTCATTCTCAAGACAGTATATTAATAGTATTTTTATTATAATTGTAAAACATTAATGTATTTTTGCAATAAAATTTAAATACATTCAAATGTATTTGTGTATTTTGTTAGTTGTAAACATTTTACTTCCTGTTTTGTTCTGAAGCCTTCAAGCAGCTTTCTGAGCAATGTGATGAATTTACAGATGTGAAGGAAATAATTTCAAACCTGAAAGATACCTTTGAGCATCAGGGCTGCCGGGGGGGGAGGGGGGGGCGGGAAGTGGGGCAATTTGAATATAGTATTCTATAGCATTGCAACTTTTTTTTATGGAAGGGGCCCCTGACATTGCTTTGCCCAGGCCCCCTGAATCCTCTGGGCAGCCCTGTTGAGCATCTCTGCCACGAAGCTCCACATTTGCACTGAAGTCCAGAGCTGCATGTGAAGATCCCCAGGTAGATTTATTATCATAGTGAATTAGGCAGTGAGAAACTTGTTTTTAGTCTTTAGTGCCAAACACACTTTCTTTTTCAATACCCATTTCTTGATATTTTTATTTTATTTACATAATCCAGATAAATTACCACAGGAAGTCACTCAGGCCAATAATTTAACAAGATTAAAAAAGGGAGTGGATATTTCTATAGAGATCAAGAATATCCACAGTCGTCATAATTATAACTAAGACTGTGAGTTTGTCACGGAAGTCATGGATTCCGTGACCTCCGTGAGTTCTGCAGCAGTCGGTGCAGCTGGCTCTGGGGCTGCCCGAGTATCTCAGGCAGCCCGTAGGCCAGTCGCACTGGCTGCTGCTGGGGCATTCTTGAGCCACCGTGACTCCCTCCCTCGGCAGCAGCAAGAGCAGTTTGAGTGTGGGGGGAGGCTCAGTGTTGCGATGCAGGAGGGGGCTCTGGGTGTGCCTTACCTTGAGGGGACTCCCCAGACGTGGCAACGTGTCCCTCCCTCAGCTCCTAGCTCTGTGCGCTGCTTCCAACCTGGCCAATGGGAACTGCGGAGCTGGCAGTGCTCAGAGGTAGGAGCTTAGGGAGGGATATGTTGCTGCTTCTGAGAAGCTGGGTAGGGACCCTGCCAGCCCCGCCAACCTCTGGCCCCAGCACCAGTGAGGGTGCCAGTCTGCTCCCACTCGAGCACCCACGGCACCCCTCAGACCGCCCTCTCTGAGCACTCAGCCCCCCCCCCGAGCATCTGTGGCCCCTGTGTACCGCAGAGCCCTCTGGGCCACCGTCCACTCAGCACCCGCAGTGCCACCTGAGCCACTCCCCCCAGCACCCATGGGCCTCCCAGCACCCACGGCACTCCCAAGATTTAGTCAGGGGTATAGTACAAGTCATGGACAGGTCACAGGCCATGAATTTTTGTTTTCTGCCCGTGACCTGTCCATGACTTTTACTAAAAATACCTGTGACTAAAATGTAGCCTTAATTATAACAGAAATTTTGAAAAAGATATTAAATGTCAGGCTTCAGGGTTTAAGATAATTTAACTCTTAGAGATCAGGATGAGACCTAATGTGGTGGGCAGATTGTCTCACATCTGCCTGTCAGTTTCAGGGTAACTGCATCTGTATTCTCCCTTCCATGGTTACCAAGGGTACCTACCTTAGGCTTCTGGCTCCCAGTTGACACCTTTCTTGGGTGCAGACCCGTGTCGCATTCACTTCTGACTAGGACTTTAAAGCTGCACAGCTCCCTGCCTTACACTGTGATAGCCCCAGGAAGCCAGTCTGCCTAAACAGGTCAACATCTGCACGTTGTACTTGTAGTTACAAGTTACCACCTGGCTCTTTCTAAACAAGCACATTTATTCTTAAGAAACAAGCGTTAGGTATAAAGGAGAGATTGTATTGGGAGTGACAGGCAGGTAGTTCAGCTGAGTGAGAAAAGACATCTGAGGAGGTAGGGGACAAAGTAGCTCTTCTGCTGAACATCAGCATCAAGAGTCCTGTTTTCCTTTTGTTGACTAGTGTGCCCATTAGGCCCAAACAAGAGAGTGAGGGCTGGCACTTCCTGTCCGAGTATCACAGAAATGCCCTTTAGAAGGCTGTCCTGTCACAAGCTAGTAAATACTCTCGATTAGTGGGACTTTATATCTTTAATTAGTCTAGGTAGACATGATGAGGGAAGAGTTGTGATTCAAGGTCATGTGACGATTTAATTGTTGCCTTCCTGAACATCCTTCAGGAGGGAGAGGTGATTAAGACTCAAATTCCTTTTAGGATGGCAATGGGTGAATTAGTGCCAAAGACACCCATCTCTTTTCCTTATTGATTGCCTGTATATTATACAGAGTTCCCAGGCCTAGATACTTAGAGATTTCAGTGAAATATAGTTTTCTGAGATTGGGGGATGTCTATATGCTGCAGTCTGGATTTTTATTATTTCTATATAGGTTTTACTTCTTGTATTTTCCCCCTACTTGCTTTTAAAAAGCCTCTTTATGAAACCCGAATATACCCTCCTTCTGGTTTGCCAAAGGAATGTGTTTGTTCCATATTTCTTATTTTCAAACCTTCATTACAAATTTTCAGTTTTATTTCACTTTGAGCATTTGTGAAGGCTGTGTCTACACTACAGCGGCACGGCTACACTGCTGCAGCTGTGCGACTGTAACGCCGTAGTGTAGACACTTCCTACATTGGCGGAAGAGGTTTTTCCGTTGCTGTAGTGAATTCACTTCTCTGAGGTGGATTCTGTCAACCTAGCCACATCAGCACTGGTGTTAGGTTGGCCTCACTACTTTGGTTTGGTTTCACAGCCCTGAGTGATGTGGTTAAGGTCAATCTAATTTATAAGTGTAGACCAGCCCTAAGGCCAATACATAGACCTGCAATTTGGTCTATATACTGTACATATAATGTAATCAGTTGTTTTAAAACAAAAATTATGTTGACTATTATAATGTGAACTGTTTTCCTAATGAAAAGAATCAAAGGAATGTAATTGGAGAAGTGTACAACAGTGGTTAATATGAGACTACTTGCAAAGAGATATTACAACTTATAATCTTCTTTTATGGGTTTATGTTGTTAGTGTTTAATCAGGCATGTGAATGTATTCAGGTGTTAAACCATTCTATTAGCTACGAAAATTGCACTATTATTTACCGAGCTCTTTGTGATATATTGTTGTTGGCTTTTTTAGTTTGTTGCTTGTCTCTACACAGTCTGTTTAATTGTCCTTTTTACTTTTGTCTTTTCTCATAAAATGTAACTAGGATAGATTAGCCATGTCAAAAATCGCATAGTTTTTTCATCTGTTGTACAAATTAATCTTATTTCCTTTCTTGTTTTACTGAAAAGAGGTGGGAGTACAAGGAGGTGCTATGCTCCTTTCAGCTTTCATCAACTTCTCTAAAGACAGGTAATAGTAGCACCTCTAGTCTCGGTGGTTCTACCTCTAGAAACCCTCAGAATGTTTAGCAGTAGAAGTGGAGAGAAGTGTTAGACAAAATATTGTGTGTTTTGTGGCCCTTTGCAGCCATTTGATGATGCTATGCTCTCCTTTAGTGGGAAATTTCTTATGAAGTACAGTTCCTGCTGCTGCTCTCAAGCAATTTTTGACAGAAACTCAGGAAGAAGAGCTATAGAAAGTTACAAATGTTGTCAATTTAAATGTAAAGACAGAAGAATATAGTCTTGGGGTATGTCCACACTGCAGTTAGACACCCGCGGCTGGCATTTGCCAGCTGTCTTAGCTTGGGCTAAGGGACCATTTAATTGCAGTGTAGATGTTTGAGCTTGGGCAGGAGCCTGAGCTCTGAGAGCCTCCCACATGCAGGGTCCTAGAGTCTGGGCTCCAGCCTTAGCCCAAATGTCTACACTGCAATCAAACAGACCCATAGCTCTGGCCCCAGGGCCAGCTGCGAATGTCTAACTGCAGCGTAGACATACCCTTAATGGTCTGAGTACAGGACTTGGGCCCTGATTCAAGAAAGCATGTAAGCAATGGGGTCAATGGAAATTAGGCACATGCTTAAAATTAATTGTGCATTCCTGAATAGCGATGGATTTAAGTACAAGCTTAAAGGCTGTTCTGAGTTCATAGATTCTAAGGCCAGAAGGGACCATTGAGGTCACGTAGTCTGACCTCCTGCATAACACAGGTCATAGAACTTCCCCAAAATAATTTGTGGAGCCTGTCTTTTAGAAAAACATCCAAACTTGATATAAAACTTGTAAATGATGGAGAACCCACCACAATCTCTGTATATAGTTCAAATATTTAATTACTCTCACCATTAAGAATGTACATCTTGTTTCCAGTCTGAATTTGTCTAGCTTCAACTTCCAGCCATTGGAACACTTCTACTTTTCTCTGCTGCATTGAAGAGCCTATTATTAAATACTTGTTACCAATGTAGATACTTATAGACTGTAATCAAGTCATCCCTTAACCTTCTCTTTAGTAAACTAAATAGATTGAGCTCCTTCAGTCTCTCACTATACAGCAGGTTTTCTAATCCTTTAATCCTTCTTGTAGCTCTTCTCTGAACCCTCTCCAATTTATCAACATCCGTCTTGAACTGTTGACACCGGAACTGTACACACTATTCCACCAGTGGTCACACAAATGCCAAATACAGAGGTAAAATAACCACCCTACTCCTACTTGAGATTTCCCTGTTTATGCATCTGCGTTAGGGTGTTTGGAGGGAGGGGGAAGCCCACCGGTTAGTGTACCTATCTTCCAACCCGTTGCTTCTCTGACCAGGTGGAAGAGGTGCCTGCCTTAGGCTGGGAATCTTCTGACCTTCACCTGCATCTGGGCATCAGCCTGTAAGAGAGTGTGGTAGGGGGACCTTGACCCTCCCACTCCACCAGGTCCCAGCCCAGGGCTCTGTGGGAAGCAACACTGGCAGGATCCTCCACAGAGTCTAAGTCTGCTGCTCTGGGCTACTTCCTACTCATGTCCCTTCATTTTAGTGTGTGGCCCCAATAGTCCAACTAGTCTGTAGTGGATTGCTTGGAGTAGCTTCCCCTTGTGGATCATTTTTAGTATCCTGCCTCAGCCTCAGGTCTGTCTAGGTGGGGAGGATGTCAGGTTGGAGGGGCCTAGCCCTACGATGTCCTCAAATAGTAAAGTTAATTCGCTGCTGGGTGTGTCTCAGTCTCCTCAACAGTCTCTCTTGGTGTGCTTCTCCCTCGGCAGCTGTCCCAGCTCTCAGGGTTGTAGTGAAGCTCCCCTTATGTAGGTAGAGAGGCAGAGTTACCTCCTGCCCCTTTGCCATTCAGCCTTGAACTGAGCAAGGTTTGCTCTTTTTCTTCCCTCACCAGGTGTGGCATTGGCTGCAGGTATAGCAGGGCTAGCTGGGCCCACAGGCTCTCTTTAACCTCTTTTCTGCTGGTGGGAGGTTTCTTTGCTCCATCACATCATCCTATTAGTTCTTTTGGCCAAAGTATCACACTAGGCTCCCGTATGCAGCTGATTGTTCAACAGCGACCCCAAAATCTTTTTCAGAGTCACAGCTTCCCAGGATAGACTCCCCCATCCTGTAAATATGGCCTGCACTCTTTGTCCTCAGATATATACATTTACAATTAGCCATTTTAAAATACAGATTGTTTGCTTGCGCCCAATTTGCCAAGTGATCTAGATCAGTGGTTCTCAAAGCCGGTCCGTCGCTTGTTCAGGGAAAGCCCCTGGCGGGCCGGGCCGGTTCGTTTACCTGCCTTGTCCGCCACTCCAGGCCAATGGGGGCTGCGGGAAGCAGTGTGGGCCAAGGCATGTGCTGATCATTCTGAATCAGTGACCTGTCGTCTTCATTATTTACCACTCCCCCCAATTTTTGTGTCATCTGCAAACTTTATCAGTGATGATTTTATGTTTTCTTTCAGGTCATTGATAAAGATGTTAAATAGTGTAGGACCAAGAACCGATCCCTTTGGGACCTCATTGGAAACACACCCACTCAATGACTAGTCCCTGTTTTCAGTTACATTTTGAGACCTATCAGTTAGTCAGTTTTTAATCCATTTAATGTGCATTGTGTTAATTTTAGATCATTCTAGTTTTTAAATCAAAATGTCATGCAGTATCAAATCAAATGCTGTAGAGAAGTCTGTATATTACTTCAACACTATTACTTTTATCAACCAAACATGTAGTCTCGTCAAGAAAGGATATCAAGTTAATTTAACAGGATCTATTTTCCTGTGTTGTTTGACATTAATTACATATCCCTCTTTAATTGTTAATCAAGGCCCACATCAGTTGCTCCATTATCTTACTCAGGATCTATGTCAGGCTAGCAAGCCTAAAATTACCCAGGTCTTCCCATTTACTCTTTTTAAAAATTGACACAATATTAGCTTTCTTTTAGTCTCCTGGAACATTCTCAGTGCTCCAAGACTTATTGAAAAATCAATATTAATGATCCAGCATTCTCCTTCGCCAGCTCTTTTAAAACTCTTGGATGCAAGTTATCTGGACCTGCTAATTTAAAAATGTCTGACTTTTGTAGCTTCTGTTTGACTTTCTCCAGACATACGAGTGCAATGGAAAGAGTGTTATCATCCCTTATAAGATTGCATCATCTGATTTTTTTTTCCTCAAATACAGAACAGAAATATTGAACACCTCTCCCTTTTCTGCAGTACTATTGATTATTCGATCATTTCCATCTTGTAATAGACCAGTACCATTATCGGGTTTCTTTTTATTCCTAATATATTAAAAAATCTTTTTCTTATAGCCCTTATCTCTGCTGGCTGTAGATTTCTCCTTGTGTCTCTTGGCTTCCCATATAAATTTTCTGAAATTCCTAGCTTCTGATTTATATTCATTACTATCAGCTTCTCCTTTCTTCCATTTGTTATATATTTTTATTAAGCTTTTTACAGCAGTCTTCACTTCCCTTCTAAACCAGGTTGTTCTTTTAACCAGGACGGCCTTCTTCCTCAAGTGTGGGATTGTGGATTTTGGGGCATCTAATATGGTGTTTTTAAATTATTCCCAATTATCATTCATATTTTTCTGATTAAATTCTTCCTCCCAGCTGATTTGGCTCATAATTGTTTTCAGCTTTGTGAAATTGGCCCCATCAAAGGACCAAGTGTATATATTACTGGTCTGGACTTTATTCTGCTTGCACGTTAAAAATATGATCAAGTCATGGTTACCTGTACCTAAGCTACCATTAACTTTAAGTTCTGTGATCAGTTCTTTTTTATCTGTAAAGATGAGATCTAATATAGAATTCCTCCATGTTGGCTGCAACACTTTTTGAGTGACGAAATTGTCACCTATAAAATTTAGAAATTCCAGGGATGTTTTAGTACTGGCAGCATGAGACCTCCTGCATATCACTCAAATTGAAGTCCCCATGATCACATGTTTTTTTTCCCTACACACTAAAGATAGGTTCCCTAATATGCTTTGGTGGGCTGTAGCAGACTCCAACTAATACCTATCTTGTGATTTATCTGTTAGGACATAGATCCATAAGTGTTCAAGATCATTTTCTTGTGAGTGATCCGTGGCTTGGAAACAGGTAATGCCATTTTTGACACAGAGTGCCTGTGACGCTGCAGTAGCATGGAAGGGGTTAAGGAGCTGCTTTGGGCTGCAGTGGCCCTGCCCTAGTGCACCTGCAGATCATGCCTGGACTGGAGGGGGAGTTAAAACATACAGGGCAAGCAAGGGAACAGACTGAGTTTCTCCAGCCCTGGAGAGAGCACTGAACAGCCTGCACAGCCCCTGCCCTCGCAGAAGGCGGGTGCAGAACCCCTGAGTAAAAGTGGGAAATAATTGAAGTTTGCACTGGAGCCCAATGAACTCAGACACTCTCAGGGCCCTCTGAAGTCAGAGAGGCCCCTAGCCTGGAGGTAGGCTTTTCTTTACCTTTCTTCTGTTTAACCCCTTTTGCTGACTATGGGCTGTTGGTGGCATCACCAGAGACATGGAGAGGGGACGAGACAGTCAAGGGGCCCGAGCTGAAAGGTGAGTGCTGGCCTGCTAAAAGGATGCCTTGCAGCACCTGCTGAGGAGAGGGTGGAGTCATTGGACTCTCATGTGTGCACCACCCTAGTAGCCTAAAGGGGGCACCCTACCATGGACAGATTCATGACAATGCCACTTCCCCTCTCCTTTTGCCCACACAGTCCTTCCTAAATAGATTATAACCATTGATTTTAACATTCCAGTTATGCAAATCATTTCATCTGGTTTCAGTAGGACCAACTAGAGCAAATGCTCATAAATGAGCAATTCCAGTTCCACTTGTTTGTTACCCAGGCTCTTAGCATTTGTGTATAGGCAGTTCAGGAGTTTCTTCTCTTCATGTCCTTTTGTTACTTGATTAATTTGGTTTTCAACATCTTGATTTTATGCTAACCAAGCATTCATACCTTCTCTCTTTTTACTGTCTATTTTGTTATTAGTTTAACTGCCCCCAACCTGACTTCTCTAGCCAACCTGCCCCCCAGGAGATTGGTCCCCCTTCTACTGTGATGGAGGCCATCCAAACTATAAAGCCCCCTCTTCCCATAGAAGATGGACCAATGCTCCACAAAACCAAAACCATCCAACACTTACCTAGCCAGCAGTTCATGTCCAGAATCTTCTGCTTTATGTCTTCCTTTGCTCCTGGGACAGGAAGGGTCTCAGAGAAGATCACTTGAACATTCTTCTTCTTCAGCATGCTTCCAAGTTCCCTGAAGTCATCTGTTGTCCCCAGAATATCCCGCAATGCAGTGTCATATGTGCCAATATGAACCATTATCAATGGATCCTTTCCCATAGACTTCAGAAACCTACCTAATTTAGATTTTAGCCTACCTCTTGTGTCTTGGCTCCAGGAAGGCAGCATGCTCTCCTGTTGTCCACTGTCCCTTGCTGAATGTTCTTTTGATTCTTCTGACCTCCACCAAAGGTTGTCTCTCTTCCTTGGACAGAAGGACTCTTTGTATGTAGGCTTCATTTTCTTACAGGTTGGGCCAAGCTGCCATCCACATGAGTGATCTGTACATCTATCCATTCTCTTGGTCCCACTGGACCTTGAGAGGTGTCTTCCATAGTTTCTGTGTTGAGAACCTGGTTCTGATTTGAAACGTCTAGCTGTATGGAATTCCTCCTGCTTCTATTCTCTCTCTCCATCTATTTTCGTCTGTCTTCAGCCATGTAGAATGCCGCAATGACCTCTTGTCTTTGATGGTAATGAATTGCAGACCTCCTCTCTGACTTCCTCTCTCACTGATTCGCTTGTGGCCAGCTCCATTCTTCTTTGAACCTGGGGAACTGATGTTTCCAGACCTGGAACTCCTCAGCTTCTCTGATTCTTAGTAGTATCTTAACTTGCCCCTTCAATCCAATAATCTTTCCCTCCAGCACAGCCACCAACTTGCACTTCATGCACAGGAAATCCTTTCTGTCTTCAGGAAGGGAAGAGAACGTGGCACATCTGTTGCAGGTCACCATCACTGTTCCATCACTGGCCATCTTGATATTACAGGTAGAGTTGAACATTGAAGGAAAGCCTCTCACACTTCCTTTCCAAAGTCCCTCTGAAACTGACCTGTTCTAATGGTGGCTTTAACACCAGCACCCTTTCTAGTCTTGGAAAAGTCACTTAACCTCTGATTTATTTTTCCTATCTGTAAAATGGAGATAATCCTACTCCGCAATGTTCTGAGCAATAATTAATGAATGTTTACAAAGTGCTTTGCAGATTAAAAGTGCTACATAAACGCTATATAATGTCACAGCTGTAATCTACTGTATCTGAAGCTGAATGTGAAGACAATGCACAGACTCCAGCTGGTACAGACAGACTGTGGCTACTCACCTTCTCTGTGGTTTAGGCCACACAATACATCATATCAGGCCCATACTCAAGTTCTCTATTGGCTCTCGGCCACGTTCCTATGTCAGTGTAAGGCATAAGGTCGGAATCTTCAAAGCAATTAATAGATGTAGGCCAAGCTACATTAAAGACCAAATTTTGATCTGAGCAGCCATGACAGCTGTGTTCCTCTGTGACAAAGCCCAGGACAAAGCACGTGAGATGTGGGGACAAAGCATTTTCAGTCATGGGAATTCAGCTATGGAACAAATATCCAAAGGAAATCAGGTAACTCCGGAGTCTGACTATCTTTAGGAATCACTGCAAAAGGCCTTTCCACCATAGGAATGATACAATGCTGATACCCCCTTCTACACAATAAATTGTAGGCAACCCTCCAAAAAGGAAATTAAGAAAATCTAAAGGTGGAGAACCTACCCCAACCAGAGTTTTTACCCCAGAAAGGGAGAATTGCCAGAGTTGCCATGATGTCCACTAACAACTTCACTATTGCTATCAATTTTACATGGAAGGTGTTCAAATACTATGGTGGTGGGTGGCAGTATAAAACACTAAGATAGCTGGATAGATAAAGTGCCAAATATTATATAATATCTCTGATAGTTATTCTCCTTATTCACTGTACATATGTATGGGTATCTGTATGCACATGGTTTCCTCTAATGAATGTGAACTCAAATTCATAAGCAAAACAAAACTATGAGAGCTGGATGAAGAGCTTGCAAATTATGGAAAAATGATAAAATGTAGCAATATATAAAAACAGCCACACTAGGTCAGATCAATGGTCCATCTAGCCCAGTATCCTGTCTTCTGACAGTGGCCAGTGCCAGATACTTCAGAGGGAATGAACAGAACAGGGCAATTTTGAGTGATCCATCACCTGTCGTCCAGTCTCAGCTTCTGGCATTTGGAAGTTTAGAAACACCCTTCTGTCCCTGACCATTTTGGTTAATAGCTTCCATCCTCCATGAACTTACCTAATTATTTTTTTAACCTAGTTATACTTTTGGCCTTTACAACATCCCCTGGCAACAAGTTCCATGTTGACTGTGCATTGTGTGGAAAAGTACTTGCTTTTGTTTGTTTTAAACCTTCCGCCTATTAATTTCATCAGGTGACACCTGGTTCTTGTGTTATGTGAAGGGGTAAATAACACTTTGCATTAACTTTCTCCATTTATAGATCTCTGTCATATTCCCCCTTAGTCATCTTTATCTAAGCTGAACAGTCCCATTCTTTTAAATCTCTTTTCATATAGAATCTGTTCCATATCCTTGATCATTTTTGTTGCTCTTCTCTGCAGCTTTTCCAATTCTAATATATCTTTTTTAAATGGGGTGACCAGAACTGGATGCAGTATTCAAGGTATGAGCATGGCATGGATTTATGTAGTGGATTTATGATATTTACTGTCTTATTATTTATCCTTTTCCTAATGGTTCCTAACATTCTGCTTGCTTTTTTGACTGCCGCGACACATTGAACAGATGTTTTCAGAGAGCTATCCATGATAATTCCAAGATCTCTTTCGTGAGTGATAACAGCTAATTTAGACCCCATCATTTTATATATATATAGAGAGAGTTTAGATTATTTTTTTCCAATGTTCATTTCTTTGCAGTTATCAACACTGAATTTCATCTGCCATTTTATATGTGACTGACAAGTGTAACATTACAGCAAAATGAAATGCACCAAAGAGTAAGGGCGTAGTGGTGTTTTTCAAAGTCTCTGGGGGCAGTTTGGTACCCAAACCATACTCAAGCTCAATGGGAGGTTGAGTAACAAACTCCCATTTATGCCATCAAAAATATCCCCCGGCCTGGATAGAAAACTTTGTATTCTATATCAATATGCAGAAGAATAGAACCAAGGAAGGACAGCATGGGTGAGGGACTCTAGAAGCTACAGAGGTCTACATAGTTGAAATTCTGATCACAACTGTTGGAAAAGACTCACCCTGCAGAAAATGCCACTAACGGAAGGCAAATTACACAGGTACAACCTCTTTGAAAGAAATTCAGATATTTTCTGAACAGAATAATGGCAAAAGGTAGCATATAATAACAAGGAGCGCTAACGTTCTATTGTGCCAGTACTTACATTAAGTAAGCACGATTTCTAGAAATATTGATTTATAGGCATACGTGTATTCTGAGGAATCCATAGGTGCAGATTTGTGCAATATTTTAGGCCACCATCCTCCTAGCATTTACCTTCATGAGTAAAGTAACTTACCGGGGTAGCCCCATTGACTTCAAGTGCTTGTGTGTTTCAGGGTTGGAACCTTAGTTCATATATGCCAAGTGTGCAGAAAGAAAAGACAGCTTCTCATAACAAAACAACCACTTTATTACACAACTATCTGTATCCTATTGCAGCCAAACACAAATTCTCTCAGAATTCATCTCACTGTGCATGCTGCCTCACTCCTCCCACTTTCTGGTTCCCATTTCCTTCCTCCTTTTATTTAGGGTCGTAACAGCCAGCTTTTTCCCCTATGAACAATGTAACAAAGACTACCTTCCCATTTGACACTACAGCCAGTTCATCATAAATTACTTGTTTTAATTACCCACACAAAGTAAAACAATTGTTTATTGGCATTTGACTTAATATCAATCATTTTTAATGTAGTTATATTCATTACAAAATAATATTTATAAGTAAGGACCATGATAAACGCCATAAATCAGAACATTACTCAGTAAAGGTGACAATTATTTAGGTGAGAGAGACACCACAAGGATCTCTGCCCCACTTAAAGCCCTTGTGTTGGGCTGATCGTGTGTGTCACAGTTGCCAACTTTCACGTGGTAAATAAGCATCCGACTTTCACAATAAGCCAAAAATCAAGCTAATCCCATTTCAAAACAAGGCCAAAACAAGCCAATCCCTAAGAACCGCAACACTCTATGTGACTAGATCTCCCCGGTGTGCAGTCTGGGACTGTTGTGGGCCCACTATTCACCCCTGACTCTCTCCCCACCTTGCCCCGGCTTGCCCCACCTTCCCCCTGCTTGCCGGGAGCCGATTAAAAAAAAAGAAGCAATAAGCTACAAGCCAAACAAGCTACAAGCCAAAAACTAGCCAACAAGCAACTCACGAGCCAAAAACAAGCCCGATTTCTGCATTTTTTTCATGGGTTTGGCATGTCTGCTCTGTGTGTGTGTGTGTGGGGGGGTGGGATAGAATAGTCCTTGCACACCCAACACATTGAGGAGGCAGTCTTGGCTCAGGTTTAGAATAGGCTAGTACAAGGAGTGCTGATGAGGAATGGAATGGGCCATAGTACCTGGATGTACACAGAACCAGAGCCCCACAATTTCCATGGAGGACATGTGGACAGATGACAGCTGCTAATCTAACATACAGAAGGGCTGAACTGAAGCCCTGCCATCTGTTTGCAGGTTGAAAGAATGGGAGCGGGGGTGTTTTCCTCTCTCCCACCCTTCCTTAGTGCCCTGCACAAAGCCAAAATAATCAAGCAGGCAGGGATGCATTTCACCCTAAGTGAACAAGCTAGTATTTAATCCCTAAATATTACTACAAATTACCAGTAGCCTGGATAATTTATTTTACAACTCATACTAATTTTATGTAATTGTAATCAACAATATTTCTTTTGGGTGAGCGCTAAAGCTGGTGACAGAGAAATAACAATAGAAGAATAATCCACAAGAAAAGTGCAAAAGCAAAGATAGATCATGGACATCATATCAGATGAACAGTGGGTACAACGTGTACCAAAAAAAGGGGATAGTTCATGACAAAGAAGAGAAAATTGATGCTATACCCTATAGTTAGTGTGACAACATGTAGTTAATGTGTATTTAATGATTCCCACTCTGTTAGCTCATTTTTCTCACCATTTGAAGTTGCCACTTTTTTTATACATAGAACTGTAGCCTCAGATTAGCTTCATTCCAAAATAAATTTAGACTACAAGTCAGAGCAAGTGTGATGGAAGATATGTAGCGGTATTGGTACATCAAAATAGATGTACATTCATTCATAAACACCTTAAGGGTGAAATTCTGGCCCCATTGAAGTTGATGGAATGATTCCCATTGACTTCAATGAGGGCCAGGATTTCTCTGAAAATGATTGAATGTTCAGTGGGAGCACTTGCTGGCAAAGTTTTATGGCTCAATCCTGCAAGGTACTGAGCATGTGCACACCAGTTGAGGTTTCTAAGCACCTTGCTAGATAAGGCCTTACGTTTATAGCTTTTGAGACTCTGTAGAACACTTTTTTTAACCATTGGCTATTAGTTTGATCCTGAAATCCTTACTCAGGCAAAACTCCAACCTGCAGCAAGGTTTTCAGTATCTCCTCTGTCAGTTTATTAGGTAAACTTCGTATGCAGTGTCGTTGTAGCCGTGTTGATCCCAGAATATTACAGGGTTAAGGTGGGTGAGGTAATCTCTTTTACTGGACCAACTTCCGTTGGTGAAAGAGACGAGCTTTCGAGCTGCACAGAGCTCTGTAGCTCAAAAGCTTCTCTCTCTCATCAATAGAAATCGATCCAATAAAAGATAGTACTTCACCCATCTTGTCTCTCAGGTAAACTTTGTTTCACTGGATCAGATTCGAAGGGGACTGGTCATGAAGATTGGATGCACTGAGATGGTGCTGGAGTTTAATTTAATTGATATTGGCCAGTATGATGATGTTTTCTTTGTGCTGGATTCTGGCCAGCTCCTGGATGGTTGCATGTTTGGGGGAGGGAAGGCAGGGGCAAGGATTTACTCTTGCATCCCTGCTTGCAGGCTGCACAGAATCCCATTGTGGATAGGCTGTTGTGAGGAAAACAGACAGAACTTTCAACTATCCAACATTATACCATACATGGGTAATGACGATTCCAGTTTCAAGATCACATAACTTTCTTAAAGAGAAACTCTAGTTCAACCACAAGTTATTGGACTCATTACTGGAATAATCAGGTAAAATTCTATGGCCTGTGTGATACAGGAGGCCAGTCTAGAGGATCATGATGATCCCTTTTGGCCTTAAAATCTATGATCTATGAAAAGAATATATAAATAGCCCAAGATGGGACAAGCACTCCATAGACCTAACGTACAATCTTCCTGGAGATGTGAATGAATAACATACATCTATGTAGTAATTAGCTTAACTATTTCATATCTACTAACACTTCCTTCCTGATTCTTAAATATTCTGTATACCCCTTCACAGATTGTAAATTGTAATTATCATTAAGCAGGAGTAGTAATTATATTGTAATATATAATTTCCCCCAGCCGTGTTTTAATTATTTTGTATAAATTAAAAGATTATACCAATAAAAGGTTATACAGAAAACCATAAATAATGAAATGGATAATGAGAGAAGACAAAGGGAACCCCATATGAAGCCACAGCACCAAGACTATGAGATAAACACCTGCAACAAATTAGAGGCAGACAATTAATTCAAAGACAATATGCAATGTATTTTCCATATCTGGCTCATATAATTACCTATGCGCTGTTACTACAGTTATATTGTTATGCCAAAAGATGCTAATGGCTACCATCAGGTGAGTGTTGAAACCAAAGACTATCCTAGACCTTGTTAAAGCCAGTCAGTGTGCCACATACACTCTTTCAGGGTCCACAGAAGGTGCAATCAAGAATCCTTTATGAAGTAAAAACAGTTGCAGTCATTGGTGGCAACCACCCAAGGCAATAGGCTCCTGAACTAACCCAAGTACATTACAAGGGTTTCTTTAGTCACAGGTACAGGGGCTAGGACATTGATTGCAGACTATAAGTGATAGAAGCAAAAAAGCCAGGAGGAAGATTTGGAAGTACAACCTGAGAGGAAGCAGGACAGATCTGAATAGAGGTGATTGAAACTCAAAATTCCTGTTTCACTGGAAATTTGACATTTCAAAATTAGTTTTTGTTCTGATTTGGAGCAAAAACTAATTTTTGAAATTTCCTGGGAAACACATAAATTAAATTTTTTTTGTTTCCAAAACATGGAAACATGGTGTTTCTGAAATAAACTCTGCTCCCTGGCATTCCTGCAGCTGCTGACTGAAATTAACATGATCCTTGTTAGTTTCACTGCTGTTCAGGGGTGAATAGCAGTCCTGAATTTGACCAGACTGGGGGACTTAGGCAGCCCAGGGACCCAGCTGGCCCAGGAGTCTGGAAACTCTGCAGTCCCTGGCCCCAGAACAGTCTGCATGGTAAGTTTCAAAACCTGCCTGGTGGAACCCTACCTTTGTTTATTTGAAGGAGTCACTGAAAACAACATGTTCCCATGAACTGTTTTGCTTTGAAGAATTGAAATTTTCTGGTGTAAAACCATTCAGGTTGGAAAATTTCTGACTAGCTTTGCCTCTTGGGCCCAGAGCTTGGATGCCTGAGCACGGAAACTGCCTGCTGTTGTTGATTTCTACTGTGTCAGGGAAACCCGATTTTGTGAATGTTTTTTGTAAAGAAACAATATTACACAAGACTATACCTGACATACCATCAATTTCTCATACTAACGGAAACAGCCCTAAAAGGCTCCAAATTTTGGCTAATTGCCCAGGCCCAAATAGCAATAACATGTTATCAGAATCATTGTTTATTATGGGGAATTATTGTCGGTAAGAAGTTTGATACCAATGTGAAAAGTTTTTAGAAAGTCAAAACAAACTCTCAAACTGCCTTTTTATGAATCTCAGTCATTTCTAAGCTGTCACTGTTCCATCTTTCACAGCTATTTACCTGTCATTAAGATGTCTACTGAAGTGAGGACATTAAAAAAATTATAGCATGTACTTATATAGCCCTTTACAAACATTAGCCCTTTTCCCTAGAACTCTCTCCTTTCAAATTAATTCCTAGTTGTGTGATAATGTTTAATACTATGACACAATTCTTAATTCCTTACCTGCTGTTTCAAGAACTCTAATCCCTAATTTAATTAATAAGCATTGTACCCAGAGCTACTAGTTGTGTGTGCTTTTCTTTCTTTCTTTCTTTCTTTCTTTCTTTCTTTCTTTCTTTCTTTCTTTCTTTCTTTCTTCCAGTATTTTAAACAACAAGGTTCCTGGTATGCTGAGACCACTGCTTGTCATGCTGACCAATATTTTCTCATTGTTTTCTGTAATGGCTGGCTGGCTGGATCTATCTGTTGTCTCTTGTCTTATACATAGATTATAATTTTGGGCAGACAGAGATTATGTTTTTTGTTCTGTTTGTACCAGTGCCTGGCATAATGGGATCCGTGACTAGGGCTTCTTTATAATACAAATAAATAATAATAATAATAATCTTTCACTAGTCCACTTGAAAATAAATACTTTGAATTAGTTGTGATGCTGTACGGTGTTCTCTTTTTAATAATTGTTTTCTTTTTGGAAGGGGGTATCTGTAAGTCTGGTACATTTCAGTGCTTGTGAAAGGCTGAAAGCACTGTCTAGATTTGGATTTATGGCAGGTAGACCATGCATTTAAGCTTCCTCAGATAGGGTGAAATTCAGGCCCAACTGAAGTCAATGAGAGTTTTGCCATTGACTTCATCCATAGTTCAGTCTTAATGTTTGTGAAGCACGCTGAAGATGTAAAAAACGGTGTGTTAATTATTAGTACAGTTGTCACGTCACATTGATCCTAGCCTAAAGCGTTTCTCCAATTTAAATCCTAAATCTTTCTTAGTGGAGACAGCCAAAATGAGTGCACTTTACAAAACAGGTGGGATTTTCAGTAGTGCTCAGTGTTGTCCTAACTCTGTTCCTGCTGAAATCAGAGGGTGAAATTTTTGCCCCATTAAAGTAAATGGGTAGGGTGACCAGACAGCAAATGTGAAAAATCGGGACGGGGCGAGGGGTAATAGGAGCCTATATAAGAAAAAGACCCAAAAATTGGGACTGTCCCTATAAAATCAGGACATCTTGTCACCCTATAAATGGGAGTCTTGCCATTGACTTAAGTGAGACCAGGATTTCACTCAGGAAGTCTTAAAGCCCGGTTCCACAAAGGGACTGAGGCTTTGCAACCCTGAGTGTCAAATGACACCTAACATTTAGGCACCTAGAAAATCACAGGAATAACACTCCAATCTACAAACTCCTGTGCAATGCATGGGGAGAGACAGGCACCTTAGACTGCAATCCACAACAGCTAGCATGCTGTGGGGAGCTGTCTAGGCACCTAAGTAGCTTCTATTTAACTATTTATCCAAGATGCAGCTGTCACTGGGCCAGAGAAAGAGAGAGAGTGAGAATAACTGTATAGCTGGTGGTTAGGGTATCCACCTGGGAGGTAGGAGACCTAGGGTTAAGTCCCTTTGTACCCATCACTCTTTCATTATTCAGAGTGCAGAAGCTTCAATAGGAAAGACTGAGGGAGTGGCACATAAGAATATCCCCATGTTCAGTGGTTAGCATGTGCTCCTGAGTGGTGGGAAATTCCTGTTCAAATCCTTTCTCCCCATGAGGGGGTGGGAAAGTGAATCTGGGTCTTCCATGTTCCAGGTGAGCCCTTTAACCACTAGGCTAAAGTAATAAGGTGGGCACCACCTCCTCCTGCACCTGTATTTTGAATGGGACCCAATCCAGTAGCCTCTGAGCACACCTACCAGGGGCTCGCTTTGCGAACAGGGGCTGCTAATGGGGAGTTTCGCAAGGGAGTTCTCCAGGTGAAGGAGGAGCAAATACAGCACCTTTGGGGTAAGTGACTGTCTGTAGTGTGTGTTTGTTTGTGTTTGCGGGTTACTCGCTGTGTGCTGAGCTTGTGTTTGTCCGTCTGGTTGGTTGGTTGAAGGACCATGTGCTGTGGCTGGCAGTTGGAAGCTGTGAGCTTCAAAGGAAGGTTTGAAAGCTAGAAGCCTCTGTTAATTGGCTGAGCCTTAGTCAGTGGGCAGGGCTATCAAGAGGCCAGGGCTTTATAAAGCAGTGTGCAAGCGACCAGGAAGCTTTGCAACCAGGGGCTGCTAACAGGGAGTTTTGCAAGGGAGTTTGGAAGGGGAGTGGGAAGGGGGCAAGGGCCTCTTGCTGTTCTTTAAAACTATAAACTAAACTACATTCAAAACTTCTTGATTTAAACAAAACCCTTTCATTAACTAGGAGAGCATGCAGGCAGAAGCCTAGCAGTAGAGTGGGGGCTATCCAGTTTATTGCGCTGAGTGCAGCATGCATGATTACCTGCCCTGTGGGCGGGTGGCGTATGTGTGCATTCGGTGCAAGGAGCTCCTGGCCCTCAGAGACTGCGTATGGGCTTTGGAGGCCAGGGTGGTGGAACTGGAGGAGCTAAAGGAGGCAGAGAGGTATGTTGATGAGGCTTTCCGGAGCACTGTAGAATTGTCCCACCTCCGGTCAGACAGCCCCTGCACTGTTGAGGAGGATGAAAGGCCCAGGGAAGCAGAGCAGTCAACGGGAGCAGAGGGAAACCTTCCCATAGTTGGGACACTCCTTCCAGATGGTGTTAGGGTATCCTCTTGCACTGAGGTTACCTCTCTGGGGGAGGGAACTCCAGTCACTAGGAAAAGGCAGGTGTTAGTAATGGGAGATTCGATCATTAGAAACATAGATAGCTGGGTTTGTGATGACCGGGAGAACCGTATGGTGACTTACCTGCCTGGTGCGAAGGTTGTAGATCTCTCGAGGCATCTGGATAGACTTATGTGTAGTGCTGGGGAGGAGCCGGTAGTCGTGGTACATGTAGGTATCAATGACATAGGGAAGGGTAGGAGAGACGTCCTGGAGGCCAAACTTAGGCTGCTAGGAAGAGACTGAAATCCAGGACCTCTATGGTGGCATTCTCAGAAATGCTCCCAGTTCCACACACAAGGCCAGGTAGGCAGGCAGAGCTTCAGAATCTCAATGCGTGGATGAGACGATGGTGTAGTGAGGAGGGGTTTAGATTCATTAGGAATTGGGGAAACTTTTGAAATAGGGGGAGCCTATACAGGAAGGATGGGCTCCACCTAAACCAAAGTGGAACCAGACTGCTGGCACTAAACATTAAAAAGGTTGCAGAACAGTTTTTAAACTAGGAGATGGGGGAAAGCCGACTGCTGCAGAGGAGCATGTGGATCAGACAGAGACTTCTCTTAGAGGAGAGTCTATTGATAGAGATTCTCCAGGTTATAGTCAGGAGCAGAGGATGGAAGAGAATAATGTAAGGGCCAGATCAGATGAGAAACATTCACATAAAGAATCGGACACATCAGAAAAGGGCAGACAAATAAACAGTGACACATTTTTAAAGTGCTTGTACACAAATGATTGAAGTCTAAATAATAAGATGGGTGAATTAGAGTGCCTTGTGATAAAGGAGGATATTGATATAATAGGCATCACAGAAACTTGATGGACTGAGGACAATCAATGGGACACAATCATTCTGGGGTACAAAATATATCGGAAGGACAGAACAGGTTGTGCAGGGGAGGGAGTGGCACTATATATGAAAGAAAATGTAGAATCAAATGAAGTAAAAATCTTAAGTGAATCCACATGTTCCATAGAATCTCTATGGATAGTAATTTCATGCTCTAATAAGAATATAACATTAGGGATCTATTATCGACCACCTGACCAGGACAGTGATAGTGATGATGAAATGCTAAGAGAAGTTAGAGAGGCTACCAAAATTAAGAACTCAATAATAGTGGGGGATTTCAATTATCCCCATATTGACTGGGAACATGTCACCTCAGGACAAAATGCAGAGACAAAATTTCTCAATACTTTAAATGACTGCTTCTTGGAGCAGCTGGTATGGGAACCCAAAAGGGGAGAGGCAACTCTCGATTTAGTCCTGAGTGGAGTGCAGGAGCTGGTCCAAGAGGTAACTATAACAGGACCGCTTGGAAATAGTGACCATAATATAACAACATTTAACATCCTTGTGGTGGGAAGAACATCTCAACAGCCCAACACTGTGGCATTTAATTTCAAAAAGGGGAACTATGCAAAAATGAGGGGGTTAGTTAAACAGAAATTAAAAGGTACAGTGACTAAAGTGAAATCCCTGCAAGCTGCATGGGCACTTTTTAAATACACCATAATAGAGGCCCAACTTAAATGTATATCCCAAATTAAGAAACACAGTAAAAGAACTAAAAAAGAGCCACCGTGGCTTAACAAGCATGTAAAAGAAGCAGTGAGAGATAAAAAGTGGAAGTCAAATTCTAGTGAGGTAAATAGAAAGGAGCACAAACACTGCCAACTTAAGTGCAAGAGTGTAATAAGAAAAGCCAAAGAGGAGTTTGAAGAACGGCTAGCCAAAAACTCAAAAAGTAATAACAAAATGTTTTTTAAGTACATCAGAAGCAGGAAGCCTGCTAAACAACCAGTGGGGCCCCTCGATGATGGAGATACAAAAGGAGCGCTTAAAGACAATAAAGCCATTGCGGAGACACTAAATGGATTCTTTGCTTCAGTCTTCATGGCTGAGGATGTTAGGGAGATTCCCAAACCTGAGCCAGCTTTTGTAAGTGACAAATCTGAGGAACTGTCACAGATTGAAGTGTCATTAGAGGTGGTTTTGGAATTAATTGATAAACTTAACATTAACAAGTCACCGGGACCGGACAGCATTCACCCAAGAGTTCTGAAAGAACTCAAATGTGAAGTTGCGGAGCTATTAACTAGGGTTTGTAACCTGTCCTTTAAATCGGCCTCTGTACCCAATGACTGGAATATAGCTAATGTAACGCCGATATTTAAAAAGGGCTCTAGAGGTGATCCCGGCAGTTACAGACTGGTAAGTCTAACGTCAGTACCGGCCAAATTAGTCAAAACAATAGTAAAGAATAAAATTGTCAGACACATAGAAGAACATAAATTGTTGGGCAAAAGTCAACATGGTTTCTGTAAAGGGAAATCGTGTCACACAGAGCTCTTCTTCAGGGCTGTTCCACACTGCTCCAATATCCTGGGGCCAAAATGAGCTACCCCAACACTGTAAACAGTAAAAATGTTTGTTCATCTTAATTCAAACGTTTGGTTCTAATAGGTCACTGTCGATGTTTCACTGCTTGGCCACATTTATGCTTGGTAAAGTAGAGGCAGGGGACTGCTAGGGAGCCAGTTACAGCTCCTCAGTTCTCTGCCCAGCCTCTTACCCAGAGCAGGTTAGAGCACCCTATGAGTTCCTTTGACCTGCACTAGCTTTCAACATTCCCCAAGGGACCATCTTCCAGCTGAGAATAAGGCCACTGAATCTGCATAATTGCAAGTTCTGTGGCATCCTCCTGGCCCCTTTCAGCACCCCAGTGTCATGCTCCATGACAGCCTACCTAAGATGTGCAAGAAATTCCCCTGTACAGCAAACAAGGTCTCTGGAAATGCAGCATTTTTAAGCTGCTTCTCATTCACACTCCTCCCCTTCCCTTGCATAAGGAGCTGCAGTGATGTAAGAGCAAGTTATGTTAGATCTATGCTCACTGGGACTCTCTGATACTGGGAAAATCCAGCCAAATGAGTAATACAAAAGGAGCAGAGCAGGGCAGTGATAAACAGATCCAAAATTTCAGCAAACACATTGAGGAAAATAATATAGTATTTATTGAGACTGAAGTCTAATTAGTGACTGTGAAATTCCAGTGCAGAACTGGCCTTTTGCATCACTGGCTCCAGCAGTGCAGTGGGAGTGGAGATTTTGTTCTGGGTGACCTCTGTACCCCTTGTTTGCTGTGGAGAAGAGAAGAATTTTTTCAATATTTTGTGTCGGCTATTATGGGGAATGGCATTGGAGAGATGGAAGGAGCCAGGACAAAGCCACGGAATCTGCAACTGCATAGATACAGGGGCCCTAATGCCACACACAAGTGGTACAGAGCAGTGGAACACACTTTTGACAGTTTTGAATCATGGTGCTGTGTTGAGGGATGTATTTCATTCTTCAGCCTCCATGTACTTCACCTGACTAAAAGTAGAACACTGGAATTTTATACAGGAGACGCAAAATTCACCCTGGTGATCTATTTTAAAAGATTGTTTGATAACCATCTGCAATAAGTTTTCTAACTTAGAGGCCTAACAAACTCTCAGGCGTGAATAGGCATAACTTTACTAAGTCATTTGTAATAGATGTGGTCATTAATCATTGTTGATCAAAACAGCTTGGTCCCATTAAAGTATGTAAAACATGCATTGAGTGAGTGACTTAGTTATGGAGTCACCGTTTAGTACAGTGGTTAAATGCAAAGTTGCATTGCACAGAGTACTGCAAAAATAACCTTAGGGTTTTAGTTTTGATTTCCATTCTATTGATTTGCACTAGGCAAATTTAAGTCTAAATCTTACAGATGGCTGAGCTAGTCATTCAATTTGTCTTTGTAGTGAAGAAACCATTGGAAAAATGGAAAAGTGAAGGTCACTGCAATCTTTTCTGGAATGAAGCCTCAAGCACCAATTTTATTCAGAGGTCACATAAGTACCAAAATGTCATGCCATTATTTATGTGTTTAAGCGTTAGATGTGTAAGTTAGACCTCACAATGCTGCATAAACATGCATTATTTTTGAAAGAGAACATTGCTCACTAGAAGATAGAAAACTGTGTACCTGGCATAATCCCCTCCACACATGCATACTAGGTGAGTTTCAAGTATGGAGGGCCTCTGAAGTATGTGTGAACATAGAGTGTATACCAAGGGAGCTTTACACACCCGTATAGTATGGGAGTGTCTGTGCTGGCTCGAATGGTCCTTGAGGAGGATGGGCGAAGTGGACTGTGGAGTTTTCCTTCTGTGAAAAATGGCCCTTTAAGAGGGAAGAGGCCAGCGTACTTGTGACTGGTCAGCTGGCCCCCAGTTGGGTTTAAGAGAGGGCAGCTGGACCCTAGAGAGAAGGAGGCTGGGTGGGTCAGAAAAGGGGCAGAGAGATCAGCTGTGGGGCTCTTAGTGCCTGAGAGCGAAGCTGTAGAGAGCAAAAAACTCTGCGGCTGCTACCTGTGAGACAGGCCAGAAGCTGGGAGACCTGGGGGTGGGGGCCTCTGGAACAAGAGGAAGGCCTAGGGGAGTGCCACAGTCCAGTACAAGGGGCTGGGGAAAAGCCCAGGAGGGATATGACACTTTCATTAAGCCCAGGACAGGTGGCTATTGTTTGTGCTATTGCTTTGCTTGAGCTTTTGAAGTCCAGTAGAGGACTTTGGGGTGACATCTGAGCACGCTCCAGCGTGAAGGATGATTGAGGCTGATGAAGAGTGTGGAGTCACAGAAGTTGGTGAAGTCTAAACCTTTGGGCTCTGGCACTGGACTCTACGTTGTGAGCTGAGGTACCCTTATTCATTAATCACCTCATGACATGGGTGTTGCTAGCCTGCGAGAGTGGTGGAGAAATGCTCTTGAGCAGGGGAAACTGAGGCTGGGGCTCCTTCAGGGCCACCCAGGTCACAAGGGGATGCTCTGAGAGGGTGACCTCAAGATAGACTCATAAAACACCCACTCTTTTCTCCTGTGATGCCTGATCCCAGAATCCTTTGTGCCTCTGATGTCAGAGCCCTTTGTGCTGTTTCAGATGAGCTCGGAATGCTGTAACACGTAATTGATTTTAAATTTCATCGTGCAGCAGAGGGTCAAGTACTCAATGCTTTTGAAGCTGACCATTTCACATTTAAGATCAATCATAATTTAATATATCAAAAAACTGGAGAGAGACACTAAGAAATAGGCTGGTTTCTGATTTATTTTTTTTTGAAGCGACTGCCGAACAACACCTTGAGAATCACTAGCAAATAAATGTAATGACATCCCTAGATGGGAGGTCTGTGGTGATTTAACCCATGGCATTTGAATCTAAAAGCATATGCCTCTACTGCTCCGTTTAAATGGTTGGCTCCATTCACTTAGGGCTTGTCTTCACTGCAACCACTAGCTGGAGTTACTCCGCGTGAGCTAGCCTAGCTCAAATGAGAGTGGCCACACGGTGACATAACACTCCTGCTGCACAGAGTGACTCGATAGTTTTAGCAGAATAATTGGATTAGCAGCTGATTGGTTGTACTGACTCAGGGGTAGCTGGTAGCTGCACCCCTACTGCATGACTAGCTCAAGATTTAGGAACACTCAAGCTTCGACCTATACCCCTGACAGGCCAGCTAGCTGGGGTTTAAAGCACTGCTTCACTTGAGCTTGAGATTTGTGGGGGGGGCCAGGAGTCGGGTTAGGGGAACATTCAAGTTTTACCTCAAGCTAACAGTGCAGTGAAGACAAGGCCTTAGAGGTGGTAACAGACTCATGAACCTCTTCATGTAGTCTATCCACCACAAAGGGGGACAAAGAGCCACAGTGGATTAGTATGGTTTATAAATATGTATTCTTGAAGTAGTATAGCTGTGATGAGACGTTTCCTTTATGACCCAACAGTAATTTTCAGTGTTTCTTTAAATACTTAGCTATCAGCTTCAGGGCTTATAACACTTAATATGCTTGGTTCAGCATGACCTTGATGTTTCCTAAAGCTGCTCTTTTCCTGAAAGGTGCTGTGTCTCCTATAGCAACCCAGGTCCCAGCACTAACCACTGCTGCAGTGGTGAGTTATTGAGGTGCTGTTAGGGCCTGCAGCTGTGATGCGGCAGCATGAAATGCTATCCTGGGATGGGAACAGCCAATGGGAGAGTAGCTTGAGCTGGAGAGGGGCTTGGATGACCTTGGAAGGAGAGGTTGTTGGAAAAAAGGCTTTTAGAGAAGAAGGAGGGAAGGAGAAGGACCTAGATGTTGAGTTAGCAGATGAAGTGGAGCTGGGGTAGGAGATAAGGTGATACAATAAAAGAAGAACAGGAGAATAAAAGTAAGGAGTGAGAAGGAAAATAGGAAAGGTTTCAGGTCAGGAGAAGAAAAACACAGGACTGGGTATGTCAGCAGACACTATTAAAGAAGGGAAGTAGAGGAAAATAAAGTCAACAGATGTACCAGCGAGAGAATCGGTGAGAGGGGGGCTGAAAAAGAGAATTGATTGAAAAGCTGTGTTAGATTAAAATAGATCCTGAAACCAGAGAATGAGATGCCTACCCACAAAGGACCTAAGTAAATGAACAGAAAATGACTGTTTGAACATCTGTTGAAGGAATACAATTCAAAAGCACCTAATGGTAAAGAGCCCCAGGAACACTGACATCTAAGGAGTACTACAAGCCAAAGAGAAGCAATGGACAGGACAGCAAGAGAAGAGTTGGACTTGCAGTCAAAGAGAGGAAAAGTGAACTCTTTTCTGAAGTGACACGGTATACTGTTGAGTAATTTGTTGTTTTCTTGTTGACAAGGATGCATTTGGTGTTAACAGCACAAAGTAGGGAAGAGTAGTGTGTACCAGCTCACAAAGGTTAATGTCTTGGTAATGTATAGTTTATTACTGTACGTAGTAAGTACTTGGCAATGCTCTATTTATGCTCCTGTTACAATTTTGGGTCTTCCTGTATCAAGTTCTAAAACTTCAAAATTATCCCTTTTGTCTCGGTTTGCCTCTGCCTCTCCTCACAGTTAGCATTGCCTAGCCTCGCCTGGGTCACTGCACTTCCATCAGCTGTTTCTCAGCAGTCTCATTTTTTTCTTTTCAGTAACCACAATTCTCAAGCCACATAGACACTCCCATACCAAATAAAACATAGCTGCCAACAGAATATACAGATGCTGAAGTCCTGTTTTTGCTGTGGTACAGGAGGAAAGGTCAGTCACTGTTGAATGATGATTTTAATGCTTTTCTGAGAGAAGTTCACACCATCTAGGGCAAAGTATTATTTGCTATTTGTGTTGGAAAACTGAATCATTGTCTGGGTAAATTCCTTTCTCCTATTCTGCCTCTCCTAGAAGAATTATTCTGATTTCCTGCATTCTGTTGCTTTAAGGTCTTTCACTATATACATAAAGCATCTTTACCTCATTCAGTTATAATTCTCAGATTTTTTTTAATAACTAAAATGCCTTAGTACTTTATCTTATCCCACACTATGTCTTCAGCAGCACCCCCCCCATGCCACTGGCACCCCTGAACACCAATAAAAAAGATACGCAGTTCACGTACTATTGTTTGAGCCACTGAATGTCTGCCTTCTGCTGCTGGAAGAAAATTGTATTGCAGAGAGAGTGAATTTGTTTCCCTCAAGCCTTAGGGTACGTCCAGACTACCCGCCCTATCGGCAGGTAGTGATCGATTTATCGGGGATCGATATAGTGCGTCTAATCTAGATGCGCTATATCGATCCCCGAACGCGCTCCCCATGGACTCCAGAACTCCACTGGAGCGAGCGGCGGTAGCGGAGCTGACGGGGGAGCTGCAGACGTCGATCCCACGCCATGAGGACCTGAGGTAAATCGATCTAAGATACTTCAACTTCAGCTACGCTATTCACGTAGCTGAAGTTGCGTATCTTAGATCGACACCCCCCCCCAGTGTAGACCAGCCCTAAGTGTAGCAACAAAGGTATGGGTTAAAAGGCAATACTAACAGAAGGAAAGGAGGTAATTGCTAAAGATGACCAAGCCCTTCTGACTTTCATTCAAAATATATTGGATGAAATATTTTTTGTCTGTGGCAAGAAAAAAATATTTCCCCTTTTATCGTCTGCATCATGGCACGGCCACCAGCTATCTCTGTTCAGACACTGGCATGGCAGGTACCAGCTTACAGAGTGCAAGTAAACCTAGACCATCCCTGACAAGTTTTTGTCTAACATGTTCTTAAAAACCTCCAGTGAGGGGGATCTCACAACCGCCCTTTGTAACCAGTTCCAGTAGGTAATTATCCTTATAGTGAAGTGTAATTATTGGGTTAATAATGCATCCCTGTTTCATAGGACTGTTCTAAGGATAACATTCTGTAATGTGTGTGAGAAGGGCTCAGATACTCAGTTATGAGTACCACAGGAAACTTTTTAAAAAATGGACCCCTCTCTCTCCTTCCCCCACATCTAGCTATCACTCAATCCTGCCGTTTTTCTTCTATAAGATCTAAAAAAATGTGCCATTTCTTCCACATTTCCACATCTATAAACCCAGTCTCAGTCCTAATCATCTCTCACTTTGACTACTGCAACCTCCATTCCTCAGCACACCCCCTTCCACTCAATCCCAAATGCTGTAACACAAATCTTCACCCTTGCCCATTGCTCTGACCATGTTGAGCCTCATTCCCAATCCCTGGATGTTGATCCTGATTGGTAATTGTTACATTTTGAAAGCTGAAGTAATGCTTATTTACTTAATTTTTAAAATGTACTGAATGTTAATGATTTCATATGTACCTGTCCCCTCTGCTGAGGCCCTGTCTTGGCGTTGCATCTCACAGGATTGAGCCCCTGATTTCTGTCTTAAATTTCCATTTGAACAAACCCTGTGGTTCATTTCACTTGAAATGTCAGTTTGAAGTGAATGCTGTGTATTAAGGCGAACAAGTCACAAAAGTGGGATGCTAAATTTTATATCAGTTTAGGTAAATGCAGAAAGAATGCCTATTTAGAATTACAGTACGTGCTTATCATTTATTACCATAGAGGTAGTGCATTATACTAAAAGGTCAATATATTATACTTCACATTGTACTCTGTAATGTAAGTATCAAAACCAGTGTCTTCTGCTAACAACTGTAATAAAGGATTATGTATGTTAGAGTGTGCTTTCCTAAAATTAAGTGGTAATAATTTATTTGTTAAATTATTAGTTTAGTAACATTAAGTGCAAATAACTGTACTGGTTGTATAATAATTATACCTATTGCCACTGTTTTTTGAATTACTTCCATCTGAATAAGAACAAATATACTTTTTAGTATGTCAACACACATTTGAAATAATGACATTCCATTTAATTTTCCTATTTGGGTTTTAAAACTTTTTTCCCCATTGATTTGTCAGTGATTTCCGCTGTAACTGACTGAAATATACCGTAAATTAGCAGATGGCTTCCGAATCCTGGATTAGCTGTCACGGGTGCCATAATTCTGTCAATAACACCAGTAAATGCATGAGCCTGACTTTGTTCCCCTTATTTTTATTTATAAATTGCATTTCATAATAGCAATAAAACACTGCAGGCCATGCATTTTGAAGGGATTATTGCACTTCTCTTGTGATTAAAGTCACTCGGCCTTTAGCCTTGCACTGCATAACACCACCCGAGGTGTTCAGTAATAGTTCAGAAATGCACTGCATGCTGTGCCTTATTGCTTAAATATATTTAGCAGGATCATACAGAAAAATAATGACAAAACTAAGAGAATATAGAAGACCTCCTCCCCCCAGTTATTCCATTACTTTTTAATTAACTCATAAGTAATTCTCAAGTTAACTGTTTGTTAAAATGTACCTGAAATGTGAAGTAATCATTTCCCTTTTATGATTGTGGAATCTCATAGTATATTAAACACCAACCTTTTAATATAATTTGTCTTGTTGCATAATACAGAAATGCAGCTAAATTCTTAAAAGGGTTAAACTGTTACATTCTGCATTAAATTACCACTGTCATTCAATTCATTAGATGAGTTTATGGAGTTACAATATGTCTGTAATTTATAGCCTGCTTACTGACAAAGCTTAATGCTAACATATGCCTAATTTGCCAAGGTTATCTCAAGTTCCATTCATCTCCCCCACTAACAATATGCCTCTGATTCCATGCTTCATGGATGAGGTACATGCGGTTTCATATTTAGTGCTATCAATCACAAGTAATTGCCTCTAGCTCCCCGCCTCAGTGTTCAAAGTGATTTCTCTTCAGTGTCTGATGATTGATGAAAAGTGGAGGCTTAGCCAGTGGAGGGCGTTATCCTCCATCCTTAGCAACTAAAAATCTTCCAGAAGCTGAAAATCAGAGGAGAGATATACTTCACTCTGACATTTCCAAACTTTTATCTTTCGGGGCATACATTATTTCTAACCAGGAAAATATGCTCTTAGATATATTTTGATGCAGCAATGGTGACATCCAATGGCAAGTTAGGTTACTCCAAAGTATGCATTCCCTGGATTTCTCAAGTGATATACTGTACTAACTTCTCACATCTCCTGTAAGGCCCCAGTCCTGCAAATCATGGTGTGTGGCTGCCTACGCAGACCCCCTTTGGCTTCAATGGGGTTTCACAAAGGTGAAGTGAATTGCAGGATCTGGGCCTATCATAGGAGATCAGAATTCATTTGAGGATTTTTTGGTATCAGCTACTTTTCCTGTTAGGCTGGGTGTTACTTAACAAACCACATTTTAGTATATTATAAAATCCTAAACAGGAATGGCCCCGGTTTTAAAAGGTATTAGGCATTGCTGTGCTCCACTTTGCAATGCCTCACTGATTTAGAAGTTTACATCTCATTTTCAAAAGGGATTTAGGCATGTAAGAAACTAAATCCCATTGACAGCAATGGGATTTAGGTTCCTGAGTCTATCGGTACATCTACACTCATGGCAGTGTGTTGAGTAGAGACACTGCACACCCGGCTAGCATGGGTATAGACAGCAGTGTAGACAGTGTGGCGTGGCTTGAGTGAGTAGAGCTGAGTGCCCTGGACTCCTCGGGTATATACCTTACATGACTCTCTACATACCCAAGGTGCCTCCCATGTCTATACTGCTCTTTTTAGCAGTTTTGTGTCCTGCTGCCTACCCTCCGCTAGAGCCTTTCCTCTCTGCAGTGAAAGGCTCCGGCAGCAGCAAAGGGACTGGCAGAGGGTAAGCAGTGGGGAAAGGCTCCAGCAGTGCTTTCCCTGCCGCCAGAGCCTTTCACTGGTGCATGTAGCTACACACTGCAGTGAGTACGAATGCAGCCTATCTTTCACTGTGGACTACATGTACCCTACATGCTGTCCCAAGTGGAGACAAGGCCTTAGGCTCCTAAATCAGTTAGGTGTTGCACTGCTGAGCACCACAATGCCTAACTACCTTCTAAAAATGTGGGCTTAAGGCCCCAATCTTGCAATAATTAACTCACATGCTTAACTTTACTACTGTGAGAAATCCCATTGACTTTACATCCTATTAATTTACAATCCCCTGGGTTTTATTTTTGTTTACTTGCTTGTTTGTCAAGTATCAGAGGAGTAGCCGTGTTAGTCTGGATCTGTAAAAAGCAACAGAGAGTCCTGTGGCACCTTTAAGACTAACATCTGTTAGACTCTCTGTTGCTTATTGCTTGTTTGTGTTTTTTTGTAACTAGGTCTTTATACTGGTCCCTTGTAATGCCATATACTTTAGAGGAATATGAAAAGCCTAGCAAGATAGCTAAGCACCATCCCATCTGAACACCTAAAAGATAGTCCAATCTAAGGACCCAATCCTGAAACATTTATGCATATGCTTAATTTTCGACCCATTACTCGCATGCCTAAGTGGGTAATACTCACATATGTAAGTCTTTACAGATCAGAGCCTATTTCTGCAATTAAAAAAATGTGGAAAAAAAACAAATTTTGGAGGGACTATACACTGAAGATCTTCCTGATCCCCCGAGAAAATACAAATGGAATGAGTTAGCAAATATGCTTTGCCAAAATGCATTCATGTTTTCTGTTTGGATTGGGTCATTAAGAATATCTAGGTCATATTCTGCTTTTGGTTACACCACTGTGACTTGTTTAGGACTCCATATACTGCAATGGAATTATTGTGCCTGAGATTCTGAAACTGTCTGTCTGACATACACCAATGAAATGGAAGGCAGTATCTGGCTCTCTGTTCATATATATTTACCGTGATCTGAGATACTGAGTGCAATTGATTGATTGCAGCAAGAATAATCCCAAATGGGTGAGTAGATTTATAGACATTAAAATTAGAATGCTAGCCATTTGTTTTCCTGTACAGGAATACAGAGAATAAAATATCACTGTTAGCTTAAAAATTAAGAAGAGGTGGGAAACAAGATCAAATAAAGAAAATTCTAATATTGATGGTGTTCTTGGTGTTAAATTTCATTCAGTGTCCCAGATGATAATGGAAGCATCTATATTAAAAGTGACATTAGCCACTCAAGAGATATGTGTTTGTTTTTGCTGTTTAATACCAGCATTGAATGAAATGCCATCAAAGTACAGTATTCATGTGCTTCAGGGAAGTTTACTGAAGAAAACATACATTGTATGGCAATTAAAGTACTGTAAATGCACAAAATATTAACTCAGTGTTTGTGTTGCAAATAGTGAATGTGCTCGTTATGAACTTGCGCTTAGAAGACTTTAAAACAGCAATGACTCATTTATACTTAAACAGGCATTTTGTTTTATTTCTAAAAATTTTGGTTGAATATTTAAAAACAGAACCAAAGAATCTGTTAAATTCTTCTCTTTCCCCTCATTCCCTCCCCTGAAAGAACTAAGCATCCACTCCATATTGTATATTTCTGAAATTTTTTTTTGCTCATTCCCAGAGAACAGCAGGTTGAATTTTTAAACAGATTGTTTTACGACAGTTTGTGTTAAGCATGATTTACACTTGACAATGAGTCTTCCAGTATGGCAACAAAACATGTAGTATGTAAAGAATACATATTAATAATTAACTAGTTAAGATAATCCATATCCCAAAAATATCTGAAGGAAATGAAAAAATAAATACAGTAGATACTTAATTTACATGCACTTTTTTTTCTGAAGGGGATAGAAAAACAACTCTTAAAGGTTTTTTTCCCCTTCTGATCTACAAGTATCAAGGAGGATATTTTTAAAAATATAAATGTAAGACAGTACCTCTAAAACTATACCAGCCAGTAAACTAAGAGAAATCACTACCACGAGTATTTACAAAACTTATTCTTTTTGTTTTAAAGAATGTTTCTTAATCAGTGGTTGGAAGAAGAGTTCTTTGTTAATCTTTGCATATATTCAAAAAGGCTGTAAGGCTAAGTGGCTGCACTTTGCATTGAGTCTGCTGACTTCCTATTCATAGAGCCTCTGACAAGCGGGGGATGGAGTGGTGCTGTGCTATGGTTTGTGGGAATAGGGGCTTTCAGTTCTGGTTTATTACATGGCTAATTAACCAAGGTCACTGAGCTCTTTTTAAAGTCTGTCAATAGAGACATCATTGGTACTTTAACAGATCTGGTTATTATCTTGCATGCCCTAATACTATAAGGATGATAAAGACACAATGTGTGCATATCGTATATATGCTGTGGGTGTGCATCCATAGATGTGCATACTTACACAAGGAACACATATAAAATTTAAAAAGAGCATAATCTCATATTTTCTGGATTTTGTCATTTCTTTCCAAAAATCGAATCTAACTTTTTTACAAAACATATTTTATTCTGCAATGTGTCACACATCTAAATAATTAATAAATGGATGTATAAACGGTAACAATAAGGTTCTCTATACACTAATATTTGACTTAGCTATGACACACTATCTCCAAGTGGGTCAATTTTTTTATGCATGCTAACAAGGAAAGGATGCAGAAGAATAATTAAGTATGTAAATTGGTGAGTTTCAAGATTATGTAATACACAAAGCTAGGCATCACTTGGGAGTAAGGGAAAAGCTGAAATGTTTCTTCTAATATATGGATGTAGCCGTTCTCTCAAGTATAGTAGTCAGCAACAAAGGCTGAGTTCAAATTCTTGTAACTAACAAACACCACCAGCTCCAGGCCCCAGCTCAAGGCCCCAGTAATCTGTGATTACTTCCCTGGGTGCTTGTAATAGGAAATACTTCCCCATGCACAAGCACTGAATCTGTATGAAACAAGGAAAAGCTGATTAGGGGAAAAGGGATCTCAGCATCAACTTGGGAAAACACAGCAGCAATCTATCTCTATGAATAATAAAACACTCCCCCATAATAAGAAGTCCACTAACTTGGTTCCTCTCTCACTAGTTTGAAGTCCAATAGGCAAATGTCCCTTTACTACATAATTTCCTCCTTCCTTATCTGCTAACTCCTGCCTCAGTTTGGGGTCCGTGGGTAGCATAATCCCAGAGTCCCAAGATGCCCTTGAGTAGGCCTTGCTCCAGTCCCTTGGGAAGTGCTCCCTGGTCCTGTCCTGAGGCTCTACCACCTAACCAGCTATAATGATTTCAGTTTTATTTTGTAGCTGGATAGGAGGGGCCTCAGCAGAATTCACTTCTCAAATAGAACAGTGGAGGGAATCAATAGAATACAAGCCATTTAAGCAAAGTCCTTCCAACAAGATAAGAGCTCTTTTCTCAGTTTGGTTCCACTACCCAGTCAATTCTGGGTTTGTGTACAGTAATGGTGGCTCACGAAGTGTCATGGGATGAATTCTGGGTATGAAGCTTATGCAAACAAAACGCTTTATAGCCACACTTCCCCTGTGGACCAATAGATGGGACAGGGAGGTCTTTCTCTGGAGCTTCAGGCCCCAGAACTTACCTATCTATCTATCTGGATATAGAGTTAATAATATATATACAGAAGATATACTGTTAATATATAATATTACACAGAACAAACTATTTTAAAAGAACATTAAGTTTCAAAGTCAAGCACTCAAATATTAGGAAATGCTAGCATTAAGGATGCCCATATAGCCCTAACTCAGCCTTCTTGTGTTTATGCATTATGATCTAGTCTTTAATTACATTATCACATATCATATTTTCCATAGGAGTTCTAGTCCATTAGATGGCATCTTATCAACATCGGCATCAGCAGGGTTGGATCCTTTAATTCCACTGCACAGACCTCTGCCACTTGAGCTAACAGAGATAACAAAATAAGTTGCCAAACTGTAACAAGCCTCTACTGAGAATGTGCAAAAAAGTTTTTTTTCAGAGACTTATAGCTTGGGCATATTACAAATTTGGGTAGTTTTTCATAGAGATGCAAAAGGCATATTCCTGGCACCAGAGTGACTCCCTGCTAAATTTCAAGTCCCTGTATCAAAACACAGAGGTGCAAGTGTTTCTCAACAAAATGGTTGTAAGAATCTTTTTAATATGGACAAAACAATGTACTTTTCCTTAGCTTCCATCTCAGGAATGTCTGAACCACTTTAGTTGAAAGTTTTTAAAAAAAAAGAAATCAGCCTGAGACATATACTTGGCATCAAAAATTCCAGTTCAAATTATCTAAGTTTGGCAAAGTAATAAGTAGGGTCCTACCAATTTCATGACAATGAAAAATGTGTCCCAGTCTGTGAAATAAGCCCTTCCTTGTGAAATCTGATCTTCCCCTTTCTGCTGGAAGTGCCACAGCCAAGGGGCTCCTAGCTGCAAGTCCCTGCTGGGCTTGGGAGGGACAGGAGTTGTCCTTCCCTTGCATGGCAGCTTGCGGGGCAGGGGTGGGAAGGAAGGAGATCAGACCCACTTCTAGGTACCTTGTGGGTTGGGACCCCCAGGGTTATAACACTGTGAAATTTCAGGTGTAAACAGCTGAAAACATGACATTGACCAATTTAAAACCCCTCTAGCTGTGAAATTGATCAAAATGGAGTGTGAATTTGGTAGGGCCCTAGTTATAAGCAACTAGTTATAAGGGAATATAAAGGAAAATGTCATGCAGCTTTAACTATGTGTATTGCTGTCTGCACTACCTATAATAAAATATGCATATACACACATATACAGTTCTTTGAGCACCCATGTGTACAATAAATCTGAACAGCTGAGATGCAATCCCTCTCCCCAGAACATTCTCCAGACCCGTCTTCTTAGAGTACATAGTCCCCAAGGTGCTCTGATAACACCATGTTTATAACCTAGTGTGACAGAGTGTACCAGGCCCTTTTAGACCTCTTGCCATCCTCCCACACCCCCTCCCAGGCAAAGAGCAGTAAAGGTGGGTCCTCCAGGCCTGCTTAGAAAGGACCCTGCTGTGACATTGCCCCCCATAATGCTTTATAGAAATATGCTTATGAGTATAAATATAACATAACTGGAATATGTTTTATGCTAGATATGCCATGTAACATATCTGTGCAAAGGTTATGTTCTTCTGCATGTATTCATTCTATTCATATGCATGTATCATTTTTATATCTACAGTTATGAGCATTGGCTCTATGCTTGCATTTAAAGTGTTTGCTGTAGAAAGCACCCAAGGCAGATTTGGTCAATATAGTGTGAAGGGTTTATTCAAATAATTGGGAGTACTTGGCTAACCTTGATAGACGCCAATCCACATCTGAGCTTTCCTGGGAACGTCCTGTAGAGAACTGAGAAATGCATGGACATGTGACTTGCCCATGTGACTCCAAAACTCCATCTTGTAGCTGTGATTCTACACAGAGGGGTTTCCACCCACAAGAGAGAGCTATATAAGCCCCTGGGAAACCTCCCCATTTTGTCTTCAGCTGGCTCAAGAGATAGCTTCTCCACCCCCTAAGAGATGCCTGAAAGAAACTGGAACAAAGGATAGTAACTATAGGGGTGTGAGTGATTGCTGGACCCAGACTAGAAGGAGTCTAGTCTGTCAAAGAAGCTTATTGGAACATCTCTGAGGGTGAGATTTACCGGCATTTAGTTTCTTACTATATTAGGCTTAGACTTGTGTGTTTTATTTTATTTTGTTTGGTAATTTACTTTGTTCTGTCTCTTATTACTTGGAACCACTTAAATCCTACTTTTTGTATATAATTAAATCACTTTTTACTTATTAATTAACCCAGAGAAAATATTAATACCTGGGGGGGGGGGAAACAGCTGTGCATATCTCTCCGTCAGTGTTATAGAGGGTGAACAATTTATGAGTTTATCCTGTATAAGCTTTATACAGGGTAAAATGGATTTATTTGGGGTTTGGATCCCATCTGAGTGCTGGAAACAGGAGCACTTCTTAAGCTGTTTTCAGTTAAGCTTGCAGCTTGTGGGAGACGTGGTTCAGACTTGGATCTGTGTTTGCAGCAGGCAAGAGTGTCTGGCTCAAACAAGGCAAGGTACTGAAGTCCCAAGCGGGCAGGGAAAATGGGCTCAGAGAGAGTCCCATCACATCAGGTGGCAGTTGCAAGGGGGGTTCTGTGACTCAACCCGTCACACCTGCTCCAGCAGGGAACAGATGGAGAGAACCCAAGGACTGTAACCCCTAAGGTAATGGGACTGAGTGGGAAGCAGCCCAGAGAATGAAATTGCAGTACATGGCTGCTGTGTGTAGGGACCCTGGGTTGGGACCTGGAGTAGTGGGTGGCCTGGGTGCCCTCACTAGCTACTGAGGAAGTGGCCTAAGCCCTCAGGAAGAGATCAGGCTCATTTAGAAACCCAAGCAAAGGGCTGGAATTTGAAGGACTGGGGGATGGGGATGAAGACCTGGGGATGAAGACCCTGGTAAGGGCAGACAGATCAACTGACCTCTTGGTTAACCACTGCTGGGAAGGGCTTGAACTTAAGAGGTGACCTCGCTGGAGAACTGGGGTAGTGAGAACTGCTGAGGACAAAGTCTCCAGGGAGAAAGCCCAAGGGACAGTGCTCTATAGGAGGGTGGGGGCAGACATAAAGCTAGCCCAGCAGGGGCTGAGAACTGAGCCCAGAGACAGGGCTGCAGCCCTAGCCAGGGCACAGAGATAGTCTTTGTTGGACCTTTGTTACCCTAGAAGGGGTTCATCCATTTGCCCATTTTAGACTGTGATCTAGCTGGAGAGCTGAGCCACTGAAGACCAGCCTGATGAGGGCAGCAGCCTATGGAGGGTGCTGGGAGCTGGAAAAATGAGTGCAGGATTGCACCTGGCTGACATGGGTGCTCAGGAGAGGTGTGTGCACCCTGTCACACCTGCCTTTGTAAATTCCCTGGGTGCCCATTGTAACACTTTGGGGTTCACCCTGGCCAGTAAGAGGCTCAGTCAGCACCTGCTTTGCAACCCTTGGTGCCTCAAATGCTGTGCTACTGTGGCTCACAGACCTGACATCAACAGCCCATATACAACAATGAGGGTCTCACCCTGGCTTCACCACCCAGCTACTCTTTGCAGGGAGACCTCAACAACTCTTCAAGCCCTGAGTTCTCCCCAAAAACACTTCTCTGCTATGCTCAGCCCCTCTCACTGTAACACTCACAAACCTTCTCAAGTTCCTTGCTCCTTTAAAGATACAGCATGCAGCAGCCTGTTATTTAACTGGGGTTAATACACCCTTCACTTCAATACATCACACTGAGCTACTTTATAGAAAAAGTAGAACAAGTTTAAGCTGGCCACTCTTCAACCAGGATCCAGCACAGAGCCAAAAGTCCTTGGTTCCTTTGTCTCCACAGGTGATGGACAACCCAAAGTCCTTTTCCAGTTCCGTATAGCCACCCCCAGCCAGTTCATTATGCTGGTGTCAAGAGCCAGGAAGGTCTCTTGAGGGATTCAGACTTCTCAAAGGAGTCACACCATCTTGATCAGTTTCCTTTTCTGGTGAGGTCCCATGTGATGCTTCCTGTTGCAATTTTACAATGCAAATGAAGTCTTCTGCCTGCCTGGGAGCTAATTGCTTGGTTTACTGTGGAGGTATCTCTGTCTGCAATGAGATAGACAACGGGAATTCACAACCCTTGGTTTAAGGAAAACCTGTCTTATCACCTTTTCCTGATCTGCCTGTTTAAACACATTTTTGTCATATTTCCAGCAGGTCTGTGTAGTTCTCAGCACGTTATTCTTGTGTGATAGCATGCACAGTTATTAATGTTATTATTTGGGGGGAGGGATAGCTCAGTGGTTTGAGCATTGGCCTGCTAAACCCAGGGTTGTGAGTTCAATCCTTGAGGAGGCCACTTAGGGATCTGGGGCAAAAATTGGTCCTGCTAGTGAAGGCAGGGGGCTGGACTAGATGACCTTTCAAGGTCCCTTCCAGTTCTAGGAGATTGGTATATCTCCAATTATTACCTTTTTAATGACCAGTGTTACCAGGCTTCCAGGGCTATATTACAAGACATCTCTTTGTTGTCATGATATTTATCTATGTGTGTGGTGTACTGAGCTGGTCAGGCCATCTGAGACTCACTGCTATGTACCAGGGAGCCCTTTGGCACTGGGGTGCTCTTAGGGTCACACCCATCTCCTACTTGATCCTCTATCTGGATGCCTAAGTAACTATTTGCACCCATTCAGCCTATTGAGAAAACAGATCTTGACACTGGTCAGATGGGGCAGGCTTGGATGAGTCTGCTGCATTCACACCACCATGAGGAAGTGTCCCCAGCAGGAGAAGGCTGTTCACTTGACTTTATCTTCACTAAGCCTGCTCTCTCTCTGATCTCTCTGTTGCAGAGTTCCCCCTGTCAGACCATCAGCTGGCCTCTTTTTAGCATCTCCTATCAGCCCCCTCCTTAATCCTCTGTCACTTGGCCTTCTTATGACTTTTAGTCCATCAGTGTTGATGACATCTCAGCTGCTGCTGGCCCTCTCCTCCTTGCCACCTCTTCTCTCCATCAGTATTGTTGATTGACTCCCCGCTTTGCCCTCTTCCACCCTTGACTCTTTTGCCCCTTCCCATTGCAAAGTCTGCACTGCCAGCCCTGGTTTATCTCCAACATTTGCTCCCTCTGCTCCTGCTGTTGCATTGTGGAGTATCTCCGGTGGAAATCCTGTGACCAGACTGACTTCCTTCACTACAAATAATGTTTTTCTCCTCCTTCAGTTCTGCCACTTACCTAACTAGACTACTCCACGTCTCCATTTTAACTGAATCTCAGACCCACAATCCTAGCTGCCTTTTCAAAACACCTTTGAGTCCTTAAACTCTCCCCTTCCTTTGCTTCCACTTTTCTTCACAAAGACTCTTGCCAATTTCTTCGAAAATTTAAACTTCTCCTCCCCATGACTTCTTTCTTCTGTTACGGAAGTTTATCTGCTTTCCTCCTCTAACCCCTCCACTCTTCCCAGTGACCCCTTCCCACTCGCTGATATTCCTTGTGCCCTCTTTCATCCTCTCCCTTACTCTTCTCCTTAACCTTTCACTCTCTTCCGATCATTTCCCCCCCTTAATATGCAAGCATGCTTTAGTCTCTCCTATATAAAAAAATACCCATCCTGGACCTCACGCCTTGCCTCTCCAACTACCACCCTAGTTCCCTTCTATCTAGACAGCATTCAATGAACTTAGAGTTTAATCACTGTCTGGAGTTCCTCTCCTCCAGTTCCATCCTAGGCCTTATCTGATTCAGCTTGCGTCCCTTGCACTCCAAGGAAGTTGCCCTTGCCAAAGTCGCTGATTATCTCTTCCTTGCCAAAGGTCAGAACCAGAACTCCATCTTCATCCTTGATTGGTCAGCTATCTTTGGCACCACTGATTATGCTCTTGAAATTGTCCTCCCTTGACTTCTGTGGCTCTGTCCTCTCCATGTTCTCCTTCTACCTCTCTACCTCCAGCTACAGGAGATATACCTAGTGCACTAAACAGCCTGTAGCAGTGGCAGTGTGAGCTGTGAGAGGAGCTAGCTACCCTGAGAATGTACCCATCTGAGACACTAGGCATGTACTTAGAATGTAGCAGCAGCCATCCTATTTTTAGCACAATAGTTTGAGAGCTAGTGTGGTATGTCTCCTCAAGCTGGGAATTGCACCTCCAGCTCAAAGCATAGAGGTACCAGTGTGTCCTTCAGAAAGCATCCTTCTCATCCTCCTCCAATTTTCTGTGAAAGTTCAACAGGGCTCTTTCCTTGGTCACCTCCTCTTCTTCCTCTAAGCATATATTTGCCTGATCTCCTCTGTAAACATGAATTTAACCTTTGATCTCTAGGCTGGTGACTCTCAGATCTACCTCTACTCCAGATCCATATTTCTGCTTGTACTTTTTTGGCCTGTCTGTCTTCTGAATGTCTAGCCATCAGTTAAAGCTCAACATAACTAAAACAGAGTTCTTAATCTCCTGCCCCCACAAGCCATCCCTGCTACTTCCTTTCTCGATCACTGTGGACAACACCACCATCCCACCTGTCACTCAGGCCAATAAACTAGGCATCATCTTTGACTCAGCCTAGATGTGAAAACCTAGAGGGAAGTCTATATCTTGCAGATTATTTCTGCATAACACCTCTAAGATACAGCCGATCTTATCCATCTAGCTAAAACTCTCATCCAGGCTCTCAGCATCTCAGTTCTCAATTAACACAACATCCTTCTCTCTGGCCTTGACAAATGCAATCTTGCCCCACTCACATCCATTCAGAATGCTGTTACTAACATGTTTCCTAGTCCATCACTGTGACCATGTCACACTACTTTGTATTTTTCCACTGGCTCCCTCTCCTGTGTCACAAACATAAGATACTTTTGTCTTTATTTTCAAGGCCTCTTGCAGCCTATCCACACCATTTATCATTCATTTGTTACTGACCTTTCAGTCCTCCCCTCTGATTGGCCCATGATGCTAGCTTCCACTGCCCATGTATTACCTGTCATAACAAGCATCTGTGCACTTTCTTCCATTCTGCCCTTCACACTTTAGGAGGCACTCCCTGTAAACATCTTCAAAACTAGCTCACTATTGTCCTCCAAAACTTTCCTTTTCCATGATGCCTATCAAGGTTTGACAAAGACTAGGCTGCTGGTGTGCAGAGACCACTGCTCATCATACTGACCGACATTGTCTCACTTTTCTTGTAATCCTTCATCAGTCTGTATCCATCTGTATTGTCTCCCCCCCCCTCCCGCTTAGATTGTAAACTCTTTGAAGCAGGGACTCTTCTGTTTGCACTAGTATTGTACAGTGAGGCCCATAAGTAGGCTCCTATGCACTATGCTAAGACAAATAATAGCTCTAAAAGGGTCCAGAACTGGATCAGACACAAGTGAGCAGAGGTGTTTTCAGAATGCTTAAACAAAGCTGTTGCTGCCCAGGAGGATGTAGAAAAGCCCAGAATGGAACAAAGGTGCCTGAGGTGTTAGGATTGGGGAAAGCACTATGCTCAGGGTGCTATTTTTGTTAGCAACAAAAGGGAAAATAGATTGAAGTAAAATGTTTCAGGTATTCTGTATGTGGTATGATACAGCAGGGCCAGGGAGCAGTAGGAGAGGGGAGATATATAAGTATTAGGCTAATTAAGGCATGGTTCCCTGTAGACTAGGGAAGGTTACTACCATTTAATTGGAACACCTGTAGCCAATTAACGCCCTGTCAGGACTTCAGGCAGACAAGGTGGAACGAAGAAGGAGAGAGGACTGGAGTTTGGAGGTGTGTTGCTGAGAATTGAAAGACCTGAGAAACAGAAGAAGGGAGACCCTGATCCAGCAGAGATGGGAGACTCCCTCCCCCAGCATCAAAGGCTGAGGGTAACCCTCCCCAGAGGGAAGAGGGTAAGAAACCCACAGGTGTTGAGAGGGGCTGGGGCTCAGAGTGAGGTGCAAACCCAGACCCCTCCTCTACCACCTTCCTGGGCCACTAGCAGGGCCCTCTGTGCCCCAAGAGCAGGGGCAAGGAGTGGCATTTTACCCCTTTTCCCTACCCCCCAACCAAGAAAAGTACAGGCCCCACCATACCAACATCAGCCATTTTGTCACAGTGGATTCATTTTCACTAACTTCCCCAGAATGTTCTGGACCTTTGTAGCATCTCCTGGAACCTTCCAGACTGAGAACTAAATTTGCCTTGAATCTCCTAGAATGTTGTCAGCCATGCCCTTGTTAGCATATAAGGGGTGAGACATTGCCAGTCAGTGAGATATAAGAATGAAGTGAGAGCCCAGATGTGATATTGTGAACCTTGTTTTGTTGTGTAATCATGAAAGTGTACTTGTGTATTAACTCTTGAAGAGGTGTAAGTAGTGACTAATAAAGGACATATTTAATGAGACATACCTATCAAACCCTTATCTATACAACAATATAAAAGAAATACTGTTACTACTTTTGTCATGATTAACACTTAATGTTTGACTTTCTAAGACTACAGAACACAGACTTTTGCTCTCCCTAATCTGGTCTGTTTTCCCCCATAAAAAATAAGATGCCCCCAAAGAAGCCTTTAGGAGCTCAGTATAGGAAGTGAAAAGCTCAATTACGATCTAGTTTCTATAAGCTTAGAAGAAATGAATTATTTGGTTACATATGACATGAATAAATCATAGAATACAGGTTGGAAAGGACCTCAGGAGGTCATCTAGTCCAACCCCCTACTCAAAGCAGGATCCATCCCCAGCCAGATTTTTTTTTAAGCCCAGTTCCCTAAATGGCCCCCTTAAGGTTTGAACTCACAACCCTGGATTTAGCAGGATAATGCTCAAACCACTGAACTATCCCTTCCCCCTCATATGCAAATTTATCATGTTGTATGACAGGGATAAATCATGCATGGAAATCATGCGTCAAAGACCTAAAATGGGCTATAAATACAATAAAAATAAGGTATCCAAAAGTTTAACAAATGGGGAGGATGCTCTTCACCGGGGCACCATTTGGTCCATGGCCAAATTATGAATTTTCTATCAATAGCTGGCTAAGCCTTAAAGGATCTCATATGTGTTTTGGTCATGGGGATGAGCCTGCACCTTATCAATTAAGAGTTTGACCATATATTCTCTCCTAGGAGGTACCCTAGATTTCATATATCCTTGCTGATAGCATGTTTGGCCAGGTTTGTGATCTTTTTAGTGGTTTTTAAGAAGTGTAAAACTGCCATTACTTCCTCTACATTTGACCCCCCAGTCTTGGCTGAAGATTACTACATTATCAAAAAAGGCAACTATGAAAAGTATATGGTCATAGGATCTTATCCATCAATTGTTGGAAGGTGGTTGCTGCAGTATGTAGGCTGAAGGGCATTTCTCAAAGTCCTACTCCCTGAAGTGTAGAAAAGGTGGTCCATCTCCCAACATCCTCTTATCAGAAGGATTTGCCAACATCCTTTATTCAGATCCAATGTACTTATATACTAGACTTGCCCCAGGAGCTGGAGGAGATCATCTACATGGCATAGGGTAGGCGTCGAACTTAGATCTCACTTAATCTATGGAAGTCTGTATGAAGATCCTGCCTGAGTGGTTGGGTTTGAGGACCAGAACTACTGGGCTGTGGCAGGTGCTTTGAAATTCCTTGACACCTTGCCCCCCTTGCAGCTTTCACTTTTTCCAATTCTTCGACTAGAGTCTGCATCTTTTTGGACAGGTGTCATAGGGGTTCCTGCACTACCTTCCCTAGCTCAGACTTGATGCAGTAGAACATCAGATCTGTTTGTCCCAACCTCTGAGAAAATGGCCTTGAACTTGCTTACAAGAATCTTGGTCTACCTCTGCTTGGGGATCAAGTATTCCCAGTTGGATCTCTGAGCTCGTAAGGGGCATTGGTAATTGCTGTATTAGTCCTAGTTCATAGGACTACAGGGCTATAAGAACCCTTCTCTGGTTGTCCAGGGTTTTAACAACTTGACATGATTTTTGTTTTTTCCTTCTGATCTGGCTGATGAATCTCCATAATTCATCAAGATGAGACAAGCCTTGACACTTTGCCAATAACTTAAAATTATGAGGTGGATAACAGCACTAAAACCCCGGTCACTGAGCTTGAACTCTTAGTCTGGTCTCCTTGTTTGTAGGTTCTGCTGTGCAAAGGCATGTAAAGCCTTCAAGCTGTTCCTTGGTTGTAGTACATACATCACCACATAGGGCTGGGTGGAACAGGCCATCTTCACCAGACTGAGCACACCCCTCGGCTGGTGACCATAGAGGGAGATCAAAGGGGGAGAAACCCACCATGGCATCCAGGGCTTCTTGTATTACAAACAGGAAGCCACTTCCAGTGGTTGTGGTTGGCCTTCAGGATTTGTTTTAAACTTCTTGATTAGGTCAGCAGTGTGTAGGTGATACTGCAAATTAAGGACTGATGCACCTCAGTGTAGTCACATTCTTCCTTCATCAGTCTGGAGGCAAAGTTTGTGCCCTGATAACTTAAGAGCTCACTAGGTAGCACTAGTCTTGCAAATATCTTTAATAATTCAGATGCTGTCACTTGGGCCATAGTGGTTTGAAGGGGAATGGCCCCTGGGTAATAGGTGGCATAGTCAATCATATCAGAATTATTGATATCAAGTGGAACTTTTTTCTTTTGGGCCTTCTAGATCTATTCCTACCTCTTCATCAGGGCTGTGTTAGGGAATTCAAATTTGACTGCTTTTGGAGGTTGAATGTTCTGTGCCCCTGCTGCAGCCGCAGGGTCAGAGGAGTTCTGTGTCCCTCAGTTGTTCAGGAGCGGGGGGGGCACACCCCTGCTCTAAGTCAGTACTTACCCTTTTAGTCCTCCATCCCCAAGTGGGTGCAGCTGTCCCCAGTGGCCACTAATTGGCAACCAGGACAAGGATGCACAACAGTCTTTCTTGTGGATGTGTGGCCAAAAGTACTAAGGCAACAGGAGAGGTGTGTGGTTTTTTTGTTTTGTTTTTTTTCTCCCCCTTCACACAGCCCAGGTGTCCATCCATTGTTTGTTTCATGGGACAGCTTCAATAACTTCCTCCTGAATATGAAAGGTACTAGAGCTATGAGGACACTGGGCTCATCTGACTCACCACACACCAGTCTAGGTTCTTCTTGTGTAAGTCTTGCCTCTCATGTCCATTTGAGCTGCTTTCTGCCTCTTGTTCTGTTTCTCTGGAATGTTGGCATCTCTGGCAACTTCTCACCTGTTGTGCTGGCAGGAGCTTCCCTTTACCATCCCTCTACCTCGCTGGTAGCTACCCTGCCCTCTTGCCTTACACACCTCTTCTCCTCCTCATAGCTGCTGTGGGGCTGCCAATCAGCTCTGGCTGAGTAGGCAGGGTGTTCCTTTATTAACCCTTTTGTTGCCAAACCAGAAGAAGGTGTCTAGATCTCATGACAGTGACCTACGAGGACACACTGACTTGAGACTTTTCAAAAGTCCTATGCAGTCAGTGTTTTGAAAGTTCAGTGGGATCCTCAGCATCACAGGCTGGGAAAGCAAGCCTTAAACATCAAGGGTGACTTGGCTTCTGCTACTTCATGAGATAATGCTGGCATAGTTGGTAAATGGTGTCCTATCACAGTAAGACAAGCAGCTAGGAGAAATCTGGCTTCATCAGAATGTAGTGGTCCATGTGGCTTAAAGACTTGGCTTGGATGAGGTAGGGGAACATCAAAAACTTCTCAAGAATGGGAGATCCAAAACCTGCAGATACATCTCTATTGCTGCATTGATCAGTACCCACAACACATGTTTCAAGATGAATGGGTCCTACACATCTATCACAAGATCTGGTGTTCCTCCTCCAGTGCATCAAATGCTGCGACAACACTATGTGGATTAAGCCAAACAATCACTATGCTCTCACACGAACTCACACAGAAAAGAGAGACAAACACCCTATCATCCAGGGGCAAACAATCACTCCATATCTGACTTCAGTCCTCATCCCAAAGGAAACCTGCACAATATCATTGCAAGACAAGCCTGGGAACTTAAATTCATAGCTCTGCTGAATGCTAAAAAAAAAATATGGATTTAACAGACACTGGTTTTATGGTTTATCACAACTTATAACATTGTACTGCCTCAAGTCTTAATTGCCCACTTCACTTTAAGTGATTTCCTCCAGTATGTGTGAACCCCTTGTGCTTAACAATCTGTCCCACCTTATATTTATCTTCTCCAGACCTGAGAGAGCTCTGAAGCTCAAAAGCTTGTCCCTTCCACCAACAGAAGTTGATCCAATAAGATATCATCTCATCTATTTTCTCTCTTGAAACTTACTAGTCCTTTTTACTTTCTCTCTCTCTCTCTCTCTTTCTGAACTCTTATAACCAGGGAGAGGGTTTAAAGGTTATGCTCTTCTACTCTGGGAACAGATATGAGCTAATTCGTTTTCATGAGCTAATTCGTTTCAAAATAAATGGGAGGATAATCAAAATTGCATCTGAGACTAAGGTATACAATTTCAAAAGGGCTAACTTTACTAAATTAAGGCGACTAGTTAGGGAAGTGGATTGGACTAACATATTTAGGGATCTAAAGGCAGATGATGCCTGGGGTTACTTCAGGTTGAAGTTGCAGGAGTTGTCAGAGGCATGTATCCCGAGAAAGGGAAAACGGCTCGTAGGTAGCAGTTTTAGACCGAGCTGGATGAGCAAGCGTCTTAGAGGGGTGATTAAGAAAAAACAGAAAGCGTACAAGGAGTGGAAAATGGGAGGGATCAGCAAAGAAACCTACCTTATTGAGGTCAGAGGGTGTAGGGAAGCAGTGAGAAAGGCAAAGAGCCGGGTGGAGATGGACCTAGCGAAGGGGATTAAAACCAATAGCAAAAGGTTTTTTAGCTATATAAATAGGAAGAAAACCAAGAAGGAAGAAGTGGGACCGCTTAAAACTTTAAACGGAGTGGAGATTAGGGATTATCTTGGAATGGCACAATATCTGAACGAATATTTTGCCTCGGTCTTTAATGAGGCTAATGAAGGGCTAAGGAATAGTGATAGAGGGACTGATGGGAATGAAGATATGGGGGTAGACATTACGGTATCTGAGGTAGAAGCCAAACTTGAACAGCTAAACGGAAGTAAATCGGGGGGCCCGGACAATCTTCATCCTAGAATATTAAGGGAATTGGCGAGTGAAATTGCAAGCCCGTTAGCAATGATTTTTAATAAATCTCTAAACTCGGGGGTTGTACCGTTTGACTGGAGATTAGCTAATATAGTTCCTATATTCAAGAAGGGGAAAAAAAGTGACCCGGGTAACTACAGGCCTGTTAGTTTAACATCTATAGTATGCAAAGTCATGGAAAAAATTTTAAAGGAGAGAGTGGTTACGGAGCATGAGGCCGATGGCAACTGGGACAAATTACAGCATGGATTTACGAAAGGTAAATCGTGCCAAACCAACCTGATCTCCTTCTTTGAGAAAGTAACAGATTTTTTAGACAAGGGAAATGCAGTGGATCTAATATATCTTGATTTCAGTAAGGCGTTTGATACGGTACTGCATGAGGAATTACTGGTTAAATTGGAAAAGATGGGGATCGAAATGAAAATCCAGAGGTGGATAAGGAGCTGGTTAAAGGGGAGACTGCAGAGGGTCGTATTGAAGGGGGAACTGTCGGGTTGGAGGGGGGTTACCAGTGGAGTTCCTCAAGGTTCGGTTTTGGGTCCAATTTTATTCAATCTATTTATCGCTGACCTGGGAACCAAGAGTAGGAGTGGGCTGATAAAGTTTGCGGATGACACCAAGTTGGGAGGTATTGCAAATTCGGAAAAGGATCGGGATATCCTCCAGGGAGATTTGGATGACCTTGTAAACTGGAGTATTAGTAACAGGATGAAATTCAATAGTGAGAAGTGTAAGGTTATGCATTTAGGGATGACTAACAAGAACTTTAGTTATAAGCTGGGGACGCACCAGTTGGAAGTAACGGAGGAGGAGAAGGACCTAGGAGTCCTGGTTGATCGTAGGATGACTATGAGTAGGCAATGTGATGTGGCCGTTAAAAAAGCTAATGCGGTCTTGGGATGCATTAGGCGAGGTATTTCTAGTAGGGATAAGGAGGTGCTAGTCCCGTTATATAAGGCGTTGGTAAGACCTCATTTGGAGTATTGTGTGCAGTTTTGGTCTCCCATGTTTAAGAAGGATGAATTCAAACTGGAACGGGTACAAAGAAGGGCCACTAGAATGATCCGAGGAATGGAAAGCCTGTCGTATGAAAGGAGACTTGAGGAGCTCGGTTTGTTTTCCTTAACCAAAAGAAGGATAAGAGGAGATATGATTGCACTCTTTAAATATATCAGAGGGATAAATACCAGGGAAGGAGAGGAATTATTTCAGCTCAGTGCTAATGTGGACACGAGGACAAACGGATATAAATTGTCAGTCAGGAAATTTAGGCTTGAAATTAGACGAAGGTTTCTAACCATCAGAGGAGTGCAATTCTGGAACAGCCTACCAAAGGAAACAGTGGGGGCGAAGGACCTCCATGACTTTAAGATTAAGCTAGATAAGTTTATGGAGGAGATGGTATGATAGGATAACGGGCTTAGTAAATAGGTCAATTAAGTGCCACACTGGTAATTAGTACAATGGGTCAATGATAGGATATTGTTAGCCTTTTTCCAGAGGGTCTGGCTGGAGAGTCTTGCCCACATGCTCGGGGTTCAGCTGACCGCCATATTTGGGGTCGGGAAGGAATTTTCCTCCAGGGTAGATTGGCAGTGGCCCTGGAGGTTTTTCGCCTTCCTCCGAAGCATGGGGCAGGGGTCGCTTGCTTAAGGAGTGGGTGGATCGGCTTATGTGGCCTGCATCTTGCAGGAGGTCAGACTAGATGATCATAATGGTCCCTTCTGATCTTGAATTCTATGATTCTATGATACTATGATCAATTGCAGCTAACAAACACAGCTCATATTTTAATATTGAGTATCAAACATATCCACTGAAATGGTCACAAGAAATCCATAGTGGTTATAGAAAACCACCTAAAATTATTAGGTGAATTCAATTAACTACACTGAAGAAATTGCAAACATTCAGTGAATAGGAAAAAAGTGTAAATTTTTCATCTATACTAGATACAAAGACCCATGAAATTCCAGCTTTATTAGGCTCTTCTGTTCAGCAGGCATGAAGAGGTCTCAGGCACACCTTGTGTGCACAGAAAGCACTTTGTATTGACTGTTTAGATAATTTGTCTTACTATTCCACCACATAGGAAGCATCTTCAAAAATGCTACATGCAATATTTGAATCAGGTCAGCTTAATTGCATAGCCATTTTGTATATCCTCCTCTTCTTCCTCTGGTCTTTGCAAGTAACACTGGGGGAGGGAGGAGGCCAAAGTAGAGTGCTTATACCCTTGTTGCTTTATTCCTGGCATTCTGCAAAATTGCCTGTAACTTCATTTGTTCAGCTCTGCACACAAAGGGAGCATGGACTCTGCTATTCTCTGGATTTACACCTCTTGTGTACATTTGCAAGTTGTTTGTGGTTTTTTTTTTTTCATTTGCAGAACTTTTTTTAAATTTTTTAACCCCAACATTCCCATGGTCTCCACTCTTTCACCTATGCTTACATTCTTTGTTGCTTGCTATGGCTGTTGTCATCATGACATCACTGACACAAGAACACCACTCTTTTTAATGACTGCCACCAGTCTGTCTTCTCTGGGGACATTTCAACATCAGCATAACAATTTCAATTTTTACCTCCTACTTTTTACACATTACATTATTGGCCATTTGTAAAACATGAATACAAAACAATAACTGAACACTTAAATATTTTGCTTCATAAAGCCTGTAATGGGCTCCACTCTAGCATATCCTGCTGGCTGTCCTGGGAATTAGCTCTGCATGATCGTGTGTCCTCTTTGGGTGGTGCCTCACCACCATCACTTCAGCTGTAGGACCCTCGTCTCTCCAAGGACTGCAGTGTCCTCTTCAGTGGCACAGCCCTGCCGCCATGTCATACCCTCTGCTTCCCCCTTCCAGGGGACCTGCAGTCTGCTGTTCAGCCACTTCCCTTAGTGACTACTACAGCAAATTGTCTGTCTGGCTACTTCCTTGTGGCCCCAGCATCCTCTTTGCCCTTGCTTCAGGGCCTCAGCCTGCAAACCCCAGCAGCCTGCCAGGAGCTGTCTCTCGCTCCTGTGGTCCCCATTAGCAGCACTGCTCTGTCCAGGGTGCTGGCAGTTCTTGTCAACTGCTCCAAATGGACCATTTGGATTACCACTACAAAAAGTTTTCTCTCCTGCTGGTAATAGCTCACCTTAACTGATCACTCTCGTTAGTGTGTATGGTAACACCCATTGTTTCATGGTGTGTGTGTGTGTGATCTTCCTACTGTATTTTCCACTGCATGCATCTGATGAGGTGGGCTATAGCCCACGAAAGCTTATGATCAAATAAATTTGTTAGTCTTTAAGGTGCCACAGGTACTCCTGTTCTTATTTGAAGTAATATAGGCATTAAACATCTTTGCCTTCTTGATGTCCTCAGTTATTAGTTCTCTGTCCGCACTATGTAAAGAGCCAGCACTTTCTTTCATCTTTCTCTTGTTCATTAACGTATTTAAAGATCTTATTGCCTTTAGTGTCCCTTTCTAAGTGTAACTCATTTTGTCCCTGAGCCTTCCTGGTTTTTGTTCCTATATGCTTCGGTTACTCTGTTTTGTACTCCTCCTTGTCCTGCTTTTCAATTTTTCTTTTCAGGTTGCTAAAGAGCTCCTGGTGGAGTTGTAGTGACCTCTTACTATTCTTCTTATCTTTCCTTCACATCAGGATAGTTTTGCTGTTTGTGCCTTTTAATATTGTCTCCTTGGGAAACTGCCAGATCTCCTGAACTCCTTTTTTCCCCCTTATTTTCTTTCCCTGGGCCCTTAACAAACTCAGAACTTGTACGTAACATCTACTTTTTTGAAGTCCATTATCCTTATTCTGCTGCTCTCACTCCTTCCTTTCCTTACAAACATGAAATCTTAGCATTTCATGATCACTATCACCTAAATTGCCCTTCATCTTCAGATTTGCAACCAAATCCTCTTGGTGAGAATCACATCTAAAATGGCTGCCCCTGGTTACTTTCTGGTTTCTTCTACTTTCTGGAACAAAAAGCTGTCCCCAATACATTCCCAAGAACTTATAGCAGGCCAGGCGGTTTGTTTACCTGCTGCGTCTGCAGGTTCAGCTGATCGTGGCTCCCACTGGCCGTGGTTCACCGTTCCAGGCCACTGGGGAAGGCGGGAAGCTGCGCAGGCCAAGGGATACGTTGGTCACTACTTCCCGCCACTCCCATTGACCTGGAATGGTGAACCGTGGCCAGTGGCAGCCACGATCGACTGAGCCTGTGGATGTGGCAGGTAAATAAAGCTCGCCGGGGGCTTACCCTGGTGGGCTGCGTGCCAAACATTGCCGATCCCTGACTTATAGGAAATGTGTTGTTGATGTATTACATTTGAAACAGATGTTTGGGAACTTTAACTATGTAATTACTGTAAGTCTTGGCCATTTCTGTTTGTTCTAGAAATGCCTCCTCCACCTTATTTTCCTAACTTGGTGGTCTATAGTAGACCCCTACCATAACAGAACACATTTTTTTTATTTTTTTTATTTTTTTTACCTCATTTATCTTTATCCAGAGACTTTCAACTGGTATGCTTCCTGGACTTCAGAGGTGGGTTGGGTGGTGGGAGAAAGACTATAGGTATAATGCAACACCACCTCCCCTTCCCCCACAACTATCCTTCCTGTACAAACTATATCCCTCTATAGCAATATTTCAGTCATGAGACATATTCCACCAACTCTCTCATGCCAATTAAGTCATAATTTGGCTATGAACTAATTGTTTTCTTACTCCTTGCAATTGTGTCTAGACAGCTAAGAGGCTGAGCAGATTCCTCCACTGATTTCCCTCTTATTGCTCCTACGACCCTATTGTAATCTTCCACATGTCTCCTCTTCCCCCCACATCTAGCCTTCTGTTGAGGTCACTTTTTTTAATACTTAACTATTGGCTTTATTCACCAGACCTCTTTGAATATCATTTAAAGCCCTCCTTCATGTGAGTTGGTGCATGAAGATGAAAGGTAGACTCCCTGTCTTCCCAGCAGCTCTCCTTCCCAGAGCAGCATCCCCCAGTCAAGGAAACAAGCTCTCTCATTGACACCATCTGTGCAGCCATGCATTCATGTCTGGTTTCACTTGGTTCTAAATTCTTAGTGAGCACTTAAGAGTATGGGAGTCACTATATACAGCCTGTGAAAGCTGCAGGTTGATGGTTAGTGGTCAAAACCCAATGTTGAGGATATAGGAATAATGTGATATAAAATAATACTGAAAATATTACACTGCAATTTTACACTATAAGAGCTTGTTTACATGAAGTTACGCCCCAGTGTGCTGCAGAGGAAATCTGTCACTAGCCTTCTGTGCACTAACTGTCCAAGTGGACCCTGCGGCCATATATTAACAGTTCACTAGTGCACTTTGATCTACCCTGCTTTGAAATGGAGTAGATCAAGATGCACTAGGGAACTGTTTGTCCATGTGGGACCCTTTGCCATGCACTGTTTAGTGCACAGAAGGGTAGGTTTGCACCTCAGCTTGCTTCAGACTAGTTGTTCATGTAGACAAGCCCTGAATCACAGGCATATCCCCTTTGGGTGACTAAAGCAGAAATGGAAGAGAGCCAGAGAGGTGACCAAAATGACTAAAGGCATAAAGAAACTTCTGTGGGAGGAGACAGTGTGGAGGGAGGGAAACTAGAGCTGTCTAGAACACATGAGAAACAAAAGGAGACAAGATAGTGTTCAAAATAAGGAATGGTATTAAAAAATTGGCTGTTCCTGTTATCTTAATAAAAGGAACATCCAGTGAAATTGGAGAGTAGCTTGTTGAAATCTGATTTTTAAAAATGCATTATTGATATAGCCTCAAGATACCTTGGAGGCTTGTTTTTCCTCCTTTTAGAGGAACAAACACATCACTATTTATTAACTGGGGTAAACATACTTCCATTTAAACACAGCACTGTATTTGTTTATAGTAAGAATAAAACAAATTTTATTAAGAGGACAGAATTTAAGTGATGCCAAGTAAAAGGAATAAAGGGAGAAGGATTTGCAGGCAAATAAAAGCAAAAAAGTACATCTAAAAGTTTAAAACTTAATCTGGCATGGTACAGGCTTTGTTCAAGATAGTTTCTCACCTATAGTCAGTTTCCAAAGACAGTAACCCCCTGGCCTGAAGGACCCATCAAAGATGCTTCTCTCTTTGCTTATATATCTTGCAAAGTTAAATGACTATTTCAAGAGGCAGGATGACCTCATGCTGTTCTTCCCTTCCCTCTGTATGTAAATAGAGCTTCCATTGTTCTGATTCCACTATACTACACTTATACAGAAGGTAGGCACTTGCCTTCTCTCCTGTCTGGGAACCTGTTTCTCCCTGTTTGGCTACAGATTTTGAAGCATAATATCACTAGGGATCCATATTTCCTCATAGTATTCATTCATACATTTCACAATGATATTAGCAACCAGTGTGTCATTAGCTTTCAGAAAAGACTTTACTCTGTACACTTTTACAATACAATAATATTGTATACAATCAGTTGATTCAACTGCCTATCACTTGAGGTTCAGTTCCCTGTCCTTATAGACCTGTAAACGTTTGAAATGGATTTTTCTGAAGGTTACCCAGCAAAATAAACTTTATTCAAGCTGCAGGGAACCTGGAGTCTGGTGCTGAAGAAAGTCCCATGCTCTTTCTTCCTCCACTTGTTAACTTAAATGCAAACTGTTCTGTTTCATACCATCTCCTCCCTCTGCTGTATTGATGGGCCTATTTACTGCTTATACGTAAACTGAGGTAAACACATTCCTTTTGTTTAGGATAGACCTGTTTAACAACTCCCTGTGCCATACTTGATTTTCACACATTACTCTTAATTCCAGCATTCATTCATAACTCTTCATATCCATCATGTACATACTTCACTCAAGAATATTAATGATCAGGGTGTTATTGGTTTTCAAATGGTACCTTGCAGGGCATACTCTGTACACTGATTATTATGATACTGTAGAGGTGTGAATACAGGGATGTTTAGTGCCACAATTACATAACTTTGTCATGCCCAAACATGATTGGGAAGAGTCAAATTATTTGACATGATGTTAATGACAATTTATTCATAGGTATAGATCAAGGTAATGTTCAGGATCATGTCAGCTATACTAAAACTCATAATATACACAAGCCTATAGAGGCTAAGAGAATAGTAGGATTCAAAAAAGGATTAGACATTTTCATGGATAATGAGCTCTCATGTAACTGTAGAAGTTAGTTTATATCCGTGCCCCATTTTTATCCTGTCATACTTCAGGGCATAAGCCAGCCACTAACTGACATGGACTAGATGACCTCCTGAGGACTCTTCCCACCCATGTCTTCTATGATTCTATGGTAAGAAGAAACCACTTCCCCTATGGGTAGACAATTCTGTAATTGCAGATTACAGAGATTCTTGCATCTTGAATCATTTCATACTAGCTACTGTCAGAGACAGAATATCCAACTAGGTGGGTTATTGATCTGATCCATTATAGCTGCTCCTATATTCCAGTGCTACTCTAAATGCTTATAGAATAAAAGTATTGTGGTCCCCATTTAAAATTTTTACCATTTTACTGTGCAAATAGATAACACTATCATGATACTTTTAATATAGGAAATAGCTGGGGATACTACAGTATTGCTAATGATCTGCAAAAACCTCTCATGGTTGTGACCACCATAATGTTAAAATAATCCTACTAAAACTGATTTCCCTCTAGATCCTGAGCAAGAATGCCAGCCTGTGTACCTCTCTGCAACCAGCTTCCCAGACAAATTTCCTCAGCAAATAGGAAGAAGGAACTGAATGTGTTTAATGTTAACATGTGGGTAGGATAAGGTGGTGACTTTTTGGAGTCACTAGAGTAAATTTTGAATGATGTGTGAAATCTCTGCCCAGTGCATAGACAGACAACAAACAGTGCTCTACAGTTGCTGCTATGAATCATAGAATCTCAGGGTTGGAAGGGATCTCAGGAGGTCATCTAGTCCAACCCCCTGCTCAAAGCAGACAGATCTTTACCCTGCTTCCCTAATGGCCCCCTCAAGGATTGAACTCAACCTTGGATTTAGCAGGCCAATGCTCAAACCACTGAGCTATCCCTCCCCCCCCCTGCTTTGTTGGTTGCTGTGCACTAGGCAGACATGGGATATCTAGCTCGTGGAATCTGAGAGTCAAGGTAGGGATTATTGAAGCCAAATTTAAAAAAAGACAGTATTGCTGTAATTCTGTATCCAGGGCCAAACTTGATAGGGAATCTGAGATGTTGCCCTAACAAAATATTCGAATTTTGTTCATTTGTGTTTGGCCCTATATCTTGTTAACAACAAAACAGCACTTAAGTGATATGTTGTTGGAGAAATACATAGTCAATACATAGGAAGAGGCCAGGCCCTGTCTAAGTTAGGGGTAGCTTCCCTGGACTGGCCTATCGGCTGCAGTGCTGACTGAAATCTCCACCAGAGTTGCATGCTTTGGCCCCCTCCTTGACATGTCCCTCCTGCCCCAATGTGGCCCTGCGCCAAGGTGTACGACAGGGTCACTGGAAGGCTGTGCCACTGCAGTGCCAGTGCTGGAAGAATCTGAATGGGAATGGGGGCTTTTAGGGCTTCTTTATGCCACTCTGGCCCTCTTACCCAGCGTAAAGAAGCCAACACAGGGAAAATCTTGCCCTAAGTTTCCTGGTGCAATGGTATTTGGTGTGTCCTCTCTCTTGTGTCTGTGGAACATGGCTGACCTCTGTGGAGCTGGCATCCTGATTCAGGCAAAGTGTGGCGTGCCCTGCAAAACCCAGTACACTTGAGAGGTTAACCTCTGCTTTTAGCCTTGGATCATGTTTCTGCATACGTACACTAGGTCCACCTCACTACCTCTTTCCTTCTAGATTGCTAACTCTTGTATCAAGTTCTCATTGCTGTTTTAATAAATGTTAGAGCTACAATTAACTGCTCTCGAGACATTCTAATACTGAATAACAGCATGCCTGCAGTGTCTAGAGCAGAGGTCGGCAACCTTTCAGAAGTGCTGTGCCGAGTCTTCATTTATTCACTCTAATTTAAGGTTTTTGCGTGCCAGTAATACATTTTAATGTTTTTAGGTCTCTCTCTATAAGTCTATAAACTATTGTTGTATGTAAAGTAAACAAGTTTTTTAAAATGTTTAAGAAGCTTCATTTAAAATTAAATTAAAATGCAGATCTTATCAGTTTAGTGCGGTGGTTCTTAACCTGGGTGCAAGCACTCCCTGGGGCAGGGCTGGTGCAAGGATATTTTGCGCCCTAGGCAAAACTTCCACCTTGCACTCCCCCTTCCTCCACCCCCACCGCTACACATCAGTTCATTGAGGCGCAAATCCCAATGAGCCTTTATAGACCCCAGGGGCTGCTCCCCAGACTAGGTTCCCCCCCTGCCCCCTAAACTCCCCTGGAGGGTGCACAGCCCCCCTGCGAGCCCTCCCCACCCCCACCCCACCCCTGTGGCCACTGCTCTGAGTCCACTCATTGGCTTTGCCGGGCTTGGGCTGCTGCAGCAGCTCAGCGGGGAGGAGCTGCCTTCCGGAGGCACCAGAGAGCCAGAGTGTCCCGCTTGCGGCAGCAGCGAGCTCCAGCCATGGAGGAGCCAGCGTGGAGCAGGGGGCAGCAGCCCTGCAAAGGCGGCAGCGCTGCTAGCAGGGAACGGCTGCGCCCCCCCCACCCATCCTGCCCAGGCTGTGGCTCAGAGCCCCTCCAGGGGCTCCTGCAGGCTGCAGTGGATCTATGTGGGCGCCAGCCCCCATGCGCCCCCTCTAGTTCCCCCCCTTGCCTAGGGTTACCATATTTCAACAATCAAAAAAGAGGGGAGAGCCCTGCCCTAGCTTCGCCCTCATCCACTTCCCACCAGGACTGCCCCCGTCAGAACCCCCAACCGCCCCCCCCCGTGCTCCTTGTCCCCTGACTGCCCCCTCCTGGGACCCCTGCCTCTTATTGCCCCCCAGAACTCCACCCCCTACCTAAGCCTCTCTGCTCTTTGTTCCCTGACTGCTCCCTCCTGGGACCCCCCTCCCACTCTAACTGCCCCCCAGGACCTACCCCCTACCTGTCCCCTGACTGCCCCAACCCTTATTCAGACCCCCGGGGACTCCCACGCCCCATCCAACCACTCTCCACCCCCCTGACAGGACCCCCAGAACTCCTGGCCCATCCAACCCTCCCCCTGCTCCCTGACTGCCCCCCGGGACTCCCCTTACCAGGCCCATGCCGGTCAGACACTGGCTCCACATGGAGGCAAAACTTTACGTGGAGTGCTGGGGCAGCAGGGAGTGGGGGAGCTGCAGGGGGGCAGCGGCGGCAGCTCACACTTCCAGGAGCCACAGAACCCAAGCACGGTGAGGGGGGAGCCAGAGGCCACGCCTGCCCGGTCTGTGGCCCCGGTGCCCCTCCCCAGGGGGCTCCTGCAGCAGATGCATGTGGGCGGTGGTCCCTGTGTGCCCCCCCGGCTCTCCCCTCACCGTGCTTGGGCTCTGCAGCTCCTGGGAGTGTAAGCCGCTGCCACCCCTCCCGCAGCAGGCTCAGGGCCCCACTCCCCAGTGCCTCACAGTCCCGGGAGCCGCAGAACCTGAGCGCAGTGAGGGGAGAGCCGGGGGGTGCACCTGCCGCCAGTCTGGGGTCCCAGCCAACGTCCCCGCTCAGCCTCCTGCTGGCTTGGGGTTCCGTTCACTCAGCCGGCTGAGCAGGGCCAGCAGCTGGGACCCTGGCTGGCAGCTGTGTGCCAGGCAAAATTGGCTCGCATGCCACCTTTGGCACACATGCCGCAGGTTGCTGACCCCTGGTCTAGAGTCACTGTTCCAATGTGACAGGTTTCACAGGGGTAGCCATGTTAGTCTGTATCAGTAAAAACACTACTAACAGTAATTTTCCCTCTGATATTCACCCCTTCTTGTCAATTGTTGGGAATGGGCTACATCCACCCTAATTGAATTGGCCTCGTTAGCACTGACCCCCCCCCCCCACTTGGTAAAGCAACTCCCATCTTTTCATGTACTGTATATTTATACCTGCTTATTGTATTTTCCAGTCCATGCATCTGATGAAGTGGGTTTTAGCCCATGAAAGCTTATGCCCAAACAAATTTTAGTCTCTAAGGTGCCACAAGGACTCCTTGTTGTTTCAATGTGAGTTCTCCACCACAATGTTTCTTGTAGCTCCCAGGTTACTGGGGAGAAAACTGTTCCTCTGATATTTTTTTAACAAGTTCTTTATAGAATTTCTTGGTTTGTGTCCACTTATCTTGCCCATAGAGTCAGGCATAACGGTCTCCCTCCCCCCTCCCTCCCCCGAGTTAATTTAATTGTTTATCCTTGTTTTATGAGTTAGGAGTCCATGCTGACTCCTTTTTATAGGTATCAAAAAAGTAAGAAGTTGCTTTGGGATCATTCTTCCCCTATACAGAGATACAAGGCTGTTTTCTCACCCCCTCACTGTGTACTAAGACTGCTGTGGGCAATAGTGAAATGACTTGGGCTGCTGTGCCATCAGTGATGGGGTGGCCTGCCCTTTAGGGCAGTAGTGTCTAGTGGTCAGCCCACCCCACCACCAGGCATGGCCTTTTAGGGATTTTGAACGGCCAGTAAAGATATATACAAGGATCTAAGGAGTTGTAGGGATAGACAAAGAAAAGCAATCCTTAGGAATAAGTTGTGGTTGGGAGAAAGACTGGCACTGTTTCTGTAAAGGTCTGAGGCCAGGCAGAGTGAGTGGGGCAAGGCTCCCTACTCTCCAACCAATTGGGGATGATCTGGAAGAAAGGGGCCAGCATAAAGCCCGTCTTCTCCCTCACAGGGAGGGGAGACACTAATGGCTATTTTGCTGAGTTCTCCAGACAGGAAGGCTAATTAGAGTGGGTGTTCAGCTGAAGGATGCTTGCAAACGCCTGGCCCAAGGCAAGAGGTCTGAGATCCAAACTCCAGATCTAGGAGAGGTCTGAGGGGGAACTTCTGTTTGGAGGAGGGAGATACTGATTGCTGTAAAGACGGGAGACAGAGGACTGCTTGCAATACAACCCAGCTTCTGCAGAGAAGGGCTGAACTGGTCTTTGAGGAAGCACCTTCATAGCTGGCTAAGAAGAAGTTGTGAAGAATTGCAGAGTCCAGAGACCTGGTGAAGATGTTGACAAGTGGGGTGATGGTAGAAGTAGGTCAGGAAAGAGGCAGAATGACTACAGGAAACGGTCCTTATTAGCCCAAAATAGGATCCCTGGGCTGGAACCTGGAGGAGAGGGTGAGCCTGGGTTCCCCTACCTCTCCTCCCAGACCAAGAGAAGGTTAAAAATAGTATGTGAGGCCAAGAATGACAAGCTCCAGACAGATGTTGGGAGACAGGCTTGAAGGCCATTAGCTTCTGAGTTTCCTATTTTTGGACACTCTTGCTTACCCTTGAAGGGCAATGGACTGAATAGTGACCTGGCTGGAGGTCTAGGCCATGGAAAGTGACAGACTGATGTGGAACCAGACTGGCTACAGGGAATGCTAAACTTGCAGGGGAGCCCCCAAGCACTGACTCAGATGTACCCTGGCAGGCATATTACCCTTATCAGACCACCTTTTCAATATTTCACTAAAAGGGGTCATGTGTGCTTTCGGCCAGAAGCTAAGAACTAGCTGATTGTCATGGTTATTGAGATGTTTATATGGAAAATAGTTTCAGATATGTAGAATGTTAGGTTGCAAAACCGTTGAAGTGAGGCTTGTCACCTGAGGAGAGACGGGGTTTTAGAGAGAACTCAATGAGCGTGGAGAACAGCGGACATCAATGGAGACCAAACTTTTTTGTTTACAGTCTTGACCAGGTGGAGACTTGAGCATTGAAAAGACGAACCCCAGGAGAGCTCTCTGAAGAGCCCCCCGGGGTAAGAGACAACAGTCTGTAACAGTATAAGAGCAGAAGAAATGGCCCAAGTTGTGATCCATTGCAGAGCCGAGGCTGCCAGTGAGGGGTATCTCAGGGCAGGTCTAGTTCAGAAAGCTAAGATCTACGAGCACTACAAGGTCTTGCCAGAGGTATAGGCTATACATGTTTGTTTTTTTTCTTTTAATTCTAACCTTGTGTTTGCAAACCCTTACACTTGCTTTTATTTGAATCTGTTTCTCAAGCTCTGTTAAACTTCAGTTTGGTTCTATAATAGACAGGTCTAAGTGCCCTGTTCTAAGGAAAGTGTTGAACTGAGGTGACCCCAGTGAGCAGGGGTGGGGAGAGCACGGCTTCGTGTACATTGTGGGTGTCTAGAAGACAAGTGACTGCACTCAAGTGCAACAAAGTGGGCTGTGTAAATTGCTAGCCTGCAGGAGGAAAGAGTGGGGCTTGGGGCACTTTGACTTGAGTGCCTGTATTCCCAGCAGCTGTGGCTGGGGAGAGTTTCCTCTAGTAGGTACTATAACAGTGTGATCTGCCCCTTTAATAGCCTGGGGGAGGGGAGGGAAATCAGGGAGCAGTCCAGCAGGCAGGTGCTAGGAATCAGCTGAAAACAGCCCATCAGCATTGCATGATTGGCCCCCCACGCTCAGCTGGACAATATAAAGGAGGAAAACCAGGAGAAAGGGGACTGGTAACCAGAGCAGAAGGTTGCAGCCAGTCCCTATGATTTAAATCTGTGGGGGTCAGAAAAGGCCCTATCAATTAGCTACACATGCCAGAGTACCCCAGTCTGAATCCTTGACCAGATGGTTTGCTGTTTTGCACACTTCTTTCCTGCTTGTGAAGACAATAAACAGAACCCTGAAGAAAGGGACAGAAACCTAGCCTGGGCATGGCTGATTGTCTATTCCCAGCTGGTGACCAGGAGGAGATAGTGTGTTCTCCAGGGTGAATCACTGCCACCTGCTCACTTCAGGGCACCCCGGTAACCTCCTGAAGTGACACAAATATGACACCTGAATACATGGAGGTTCTCTGGAAGCAAAAGGCTGATATGCAGCTCTGTCTCATTCATGAAGCCCAGATGGTACAGTATCTTCTCTTACCAAGAGGCTGGCAGAGATTGGGAGATGGACGATAAGCAAGTTGGCTGAAGTTTAATCTGGGTAAGACATAGAGGTGGTGATAGAGGAAGGACAGAATGGTGCAGTGGACTCTGTTCTCTTTTTACAAGGCTTTGTCTAACCTTCATCCAAGAGGTGGCAATTTTGGGAGTGTTTTAGGAACCCCAGCTACTTGTGGAGTCACAGGTAGCAAAAGCACCATCTCTCATCTGCATCTAGCTAGACGCTTGTGACCTTTTCTTTCAGATGCAGGACAATCAATAGGCCAGCCCTTTCTGACTTCTAGATTACAGTATTCACTCTTAGTGGGATCATACTTTAATATCACGGGGGGTCAAACGCTTGCAAGCTGCATGCTGAATCCCACAGAAGAGTGGAGTAGCAAGCACACAGCTTCTGCATGCCTGGGAGCTCTGGAAGACATTTGGCTTTGAGACAGAATGCCTCCCAGAGCTGCTCTGATGATACAGTTACATCCCACACCCAGGGCAGGGCTCTATCTAAATGGCACAATCAACCCTTACATGGTTTAGGATTGCTCTCGCTTTCTCCCTCTGAGCTGCCATGATGGTAGAGGTCAGGCTGGGGCACATGAGCTAAGAGTATCTAGACTTAATTGTCTGGGAGACGGTAGCAAGGCATCCTCAGTGGAGAGCTCTTGACTCTGGAATTCACTTCCCCAGGTGGCCCCATAGTCCCTTTGTTGACTGTTAGGGTCCACTCATCTCTCTAGTCTCAGGCTTTCACCTGAAGTTAGAACGGATAAGTTGTTAATTTGTTTTGGGGCTGGGCACTTTCTCTTTGTATAATTGTTTGTGGTTCTGTAATCTTTGTACCTGTGCCCTGAGATGTACAAATGTGCACATTTTATAAATCCATACACTAGGGACTTGTGATTTAGGCCTCCTCCTGCTCTAGCTGCTAATTTTCTAGGCCACACAGCCTTTATAGGTGAATGAATTTATTATTTCCTGGCTTTGCTTCCCCCACCCAGAAAAGTACCATATACTCCTGACAACCTCATACATTAACTTGACAAAGAAACAGCTGACTGGCTTAACCCTAGTGACCTTTCTGCCAGATTGTAGTTTTGGACAATAGAGCTAAAATTAAATGTTCAATTAAAGGTAAAGGTTTGTGGACATACCATGTGTTGCAGACACCTTTAACTTGGGTAGTGACTAGAATAGGTTGGCTGTTTGCTTGTAAAATCTAGTGGTATTTAATACACTCAATATTATTATTGAGTGAATAAAATAAATCTGTTCTTGCTTCCCCTTTCCTAGTTCATCTTCCATTACATCAGCTAAACCAGGGAGTTGCCATTAGGTATAACCTAGTCTATAATGTATAGAATACAGAAGCATGTGAGCAGATTAACATACAATGGAGCTACATATAACTGGAAACACAGAAGGATGTGAACATTAGAATCCAAGAAATACTGGCATTTGTAGGCAAAACCCTTTTTCCTCTCTTGATTTGGATATTAGGGGCCTGTGGTAGGGTGCTTTGTTTAGTCAGCAGACCTATTGGTCTGTGCCTCCAATTCCAGCTTTTCTGTTAGTTCAAGGTGTCCCAGCCCTTTGGATGGGGTCTTAGCTGGACTGACCTCTTTGATGGTAACCCCTAGCTCTGCCCTTCTTGAGGCCAGGGGTCATAGCTCCAGGGTGTTTAGAGGGACCTGGACCCTCCCTCTCAACTGGGACCCAGCCCTACAAGTGAAATGGCATGGACCAGCCTGAGTTCTGCCAGCCCCCTGGTTCATCTCCCCTGGACTACTTTCTATCACTGCTACATCTCAGTTTGGGGCATGGTTCTAGTGGACTTAGTCTTTCCTTCCAGCTTCTCACCATCTAGGGCTGATGCCTGCAGCCTTCTCAAGCCCTTGTCCCTTGGGGTTGGAGGGGTGGGTGAAGACTTAGATCTCCTCAGTAGAAGCTTTCTCTTGTTGCTGCAGAGTAGTGTTCCTTCAAGAAATGGCCTCTTTCTTTCCCGCTCACCTGGGGCTGCTGAAGTTTCCTGAGGGGCTGGGCATCCTTAGCCCAATGCTGCTCCAGCCCTTTCCCTGTCTTGGCCTTAGCTCAGGGTTTGTAAACCCTGTCACGGGGCCAAATCCATCCCTGGTGTGCAACTTCACTGACTTTAGTTTCCATGTTGGCCTGTCTGAAATTTTTTCACCAGCGATGAATCTGGCCCTGAGATTTCAATGTTGTGAGCTTACAAAGAATGGATGAGGATCCCAGGCTGTTGCACTGTCATCAAGAGTTGGAGTCTGACTAATAAGCTATGCTCATGACAAAGTGCAATATAGAACAGACTTTTATTTTCTATATGGGAAGAAAGTCTATGGATTGGAGAGTTTGAAAATTTTCCATTGAAACTTAGACTTAAAAAGCCCACCTAAAATCCCAACCAGCATTAGTAGGGAGTGGTTCAATGAGTAGGGCTCATGGGTGCTATGATAATACAAATTATGTGGGGTAAAAGTCATCAATGCTAGTGAAATGCCAATCATTTATTTAAATGCTCAAATGGGCTGGGCACCATATGTACAAAAGATAGGGTCCCTGTGTCTAAGAAATAAGTCTAACATGACTCAGTGTGAAGTGATAAGAAGGCAGGTAGAATGAGAATAACAAAGAGACGCTCATGCTAGCCAAGAGTAGAACTTGGTGGAATCTTAAATACAGATCAGTATTCACAGGCTGTCTTGGTGTGCGGTAGATATAGAGCTGTGGTAAGAGTAATGAGGGACATGTGTGTAGTGGATGGGATGGATGGGAACAGAGAGAGTAGGCAATGGGCAGGGATAGGGTATGAGTGGGTAGAGACAAGGATCAAGAGGATTGAAGCAGGTGGCACAGTGAAGGACTATATGGAAGTACAAATCAGTTAGCACAAAAACAAGTGAATTAAAAGCAAGTGGCAACAGTGAGTCAGTGACAAGTGGTGAAAGCCAGCATTACTGGGGTGTCTGAAGGAGATGGAATGATAGTGTGCTGGAGCAGAAGGTTGTTGAAGACCACAAGTGTGGTGGTTATGGTGAGGAACAGAGTGGGCTTGCACTTTCTATTGGAGTACTTGTCCCAAAGAAACTGGGAGTAATGCATTGGTGAGAAGATGGTTGTAGCCTTCCTAATGGTTCAGGTCTGCAGAAAATAAAGTCCTAGGCATGTGCCATGGGAAATCAGATAGAGGATGTCTGGGTGGAAACAATGAATAGAAACTATGAAGAATCAGCAGCTGGAGCTACCTTCTACGCTGTTGGGCTTTTTTTTTTTTGATGGACACACATTGCCATGGGTAGTTTCATGCCTGAATCTTGCTTATAAGTGTAAAGTTGTAAAGTGCTTTGAGATCCTATGCAATGAACGGTACTGTATAAATCAGCAGTCAGCACTATTTCTCTATCTCTGTGAAAGTGTTTGTTGGAATTGATTCTTCACTCCTTGTTTCTTTGATATTGAGACTTCAGCTTATAGGTGCCTGAGCAGTGCCCCCCCCCAGCCCAAAAACAAAACAAACACATTTTAGAATGAGAAGATCACGCTATTGTGGTTTGATTCTGAACAACCTCAGCTCCTGGCTTCACCCTTTCTATTAGTTCTTATTCTTGGAGCAATTTGAACTCTCAGTGGCTAAGTGATGCTTTTGTCCTGGCAGATTTTTTTAGTCATTTCTTCATTAAAAGTTTGCAATATGTTTTTAAACCTTTTCGGGGAGAAGTTGATCTTTTTATCCAGCCTTTTTCAGAGGAGACACCAGTGAGTTCTGGAGCTTTAATGGACTTATTTGCTGCAGTTTGAAGATGCTTTAGCAACTGCTTCTTTGAGCTCTAACAACAGCAGAATACTTTACAGCCAGGGTCATAATAGCATCCTATGGGAAGAATATTATTTCAAGGTCTCTCTCCTTAAGACTAGGAAATAACAATAAAGCAACATTTTTGCTGTCTTTTACTGAGTGCTTAATAAAAGCAGAAAATAATATACTTCTAATAGAAAAGATGTAGGAGTTTTACACAAATTAACCTGAAATGACTTCGTAACTCTTTATACTTTAAAAATATTTCTCTTAGCAAACAGCAGCTCCTGAAAACCGCTATGTAACTATTTTAATCTCTGTGCTTGAATCTGATTGCAGTTACTCTTTACGACTGGAGACGCCAGCTTTGAAATGTGGGACAGTTTAGTTTTTAGAAAACTTTCCTTCTCCTGTATGTGTTCTTTGGCAAGGGCACATCAAACACCTGTGCTCTCAAGCCTGGCCTGGTAGAAGTACCCACCACAGATGTCAAAGCTCTTTTGTTGACTTCCTATTAGTAGCCACTTAATGGATGGGAGCTGCACACAGCTTTCCTAAGCGCTTATCAATAGACAGCAAACATTCTTCTTTCAATGGGCAAAGGGTCAAACTGTTTCCCTTGGCTATAAAGCTCTGCCAGATAATTGCTGGTGATTAGCAATTTTAATTACCAGGTGCTAGGGGTCGTAGCTTGTGGGTTATTTTGCTGTTGTGGTTGTAATTGGACAGGTTATTAATAGGTAGGGCTTATTATAGCCATGATGTATATCTGACCAATACATTATGCACTTTTTTAAAGCAAGTGAAATAAAGTAAATAAAATAACCCATTTCTGTGTGAATCTGGTTAGTCGAATAGTGCTCCAACAGGTTTTTCAGTAAAACTTGTCTGATAAAGGAATCTTTAATACAACTCACCAAAGCAGCTTTTAATCCTCTTGTAAACACTTGTATGTACTATTGTTACTGAAGAGAGGCAATGATTTTAAAATCTTTTCCTGCTACATCGGTCATGTTGGAGCTAAGCTTGTCAAACATGTTCTACCTCACTGGTTTTGCATGCAGACTTTTAGGGGGTTTTCATAGGATCACAAAACCAACAGCACAATTAGCAGTGAACTAATCTCTTCCCATAGTCAGCAGCAAAAGGGGTTCAAAATAAAACTGACACAAAAGACTCTTCTGTGATCTCTCTCGCAGAGTATGCTGCTATAATACTTGAAGCAATAAACAGTTGCTTTTTATTTTTTAAAATCTCTATTTCTTAATAAACAGTTTATTCAGCTTTGAGGCCTTCAGTGTTTTCTAGGATCCTCTACAAAAAAACTAATCTCATTGGGAAACTGATGTTAGAATGGTTTGAGAGAAATCAAGGAAGTGTAGAAACAAATACATTTTCAATTAGGTTGACCAGACAGCAAGTGTGAAAAATTGGGACAGGAGGTGTGGGGGCAATAGGAGGCTATATAAGAAAAAGACTAAAAAAATCGTGACTGTCCCTATAAAATCGGGACATCTGGTCACCCTATTTTCAATGCATAGCACTACCAGGTTTTAATTTATATTGCGGTAATACCTAGAGTTACTCAGTCAAGTCCAGAGCCACCTGTGCTTTATGCTTTACAAATATAGAGAGCTTGATGGTGCTTGCCTCTTACTTGGCGGAGCAGAACAGAAAAGGGAAGCAAGCCCTCTCACCACAGAAGCTGGGACTGGCTGACATCATTGACAGGGATGGATCACGCAATATATTGCCTTGTGCTGTTTGTTCCCTCTGAAGCATCTGGCACCAGCCATTGTTGGAAGGCAGGACACTAGGCTAGATGGACCATACAGCTGACCTAGTATGGCCATTCTTATGTTCTTGCCTGAATAAGACTTGTGATCTTGGATCAAGGTCTAGGGCAGTGTGCAGCTGTTACAGGATAAAACCCCCTTAGAGCACGTAGGTGGGGAAAAGAATTTCCAACTCCCACTTGTGTGGTGCAGCTGAGCTGCTGCAGGGTTATCTGTATTAACTTCCTGTTGGCCTATCCCAGCAGTAAATTAATAACATATGCACATGTTGCACCCCAGGGAACAGACAGGGAATTATGGCTCTCTTAGTCACAAGTTCCTCCTGGGATGTTCTTTTCAAAGAGACTATGTCTTTATGACACAATCTAGCTATTGGGGAAGGGATAGCTCAGTGGCTTGAGCATTGGTATTCTTAACCCAGGGTTATGAGTTCAATCTTTGGGGGGGTCACTTAGGGGTCTGGGGCAAAAATGTGTACTTGGTCCTGCTAGTGAAGGCAGGAAGCTGGACTCACTGACCCTTCAGGGTCCCTTCCAGTTCTAGGAGATAAGTATATCTCCATTATTATTATTTTTTTATTCCTTGCTGCTCCCAGTCTGATGCTTAGACCACACCCTTCTTGTGTGTTCTTATTAGAACAAGAAAATATATGGCATATATTCAAGAACCTGTGCTTTCAGGCTTGTAAAAATATCATCCTGGGCCAGATTTTGATCCCTTTAGCTGTACTGAATAACACCTTGCCCTACAATCTGTGCCACTGATTTCAAAGGGCCAACTCATGCAATGAGATGCTATCCATTCTGAAAACAAGTGTACTATAAACTAATTTGTACTCAAAAGCTAGACACTTACTTCAGTCACCAGTTATGTGTTTGTGCTCTTAGTGTATAAAAAAGTAAAGGCATTTTTGGTAGGTCTTCAGTCTGATGCAAACCGGAAGCCCCGTCCCCTGCACTAGCCTATTATATTGCCAGCTGCATTAGAAAGAGCTGTTTGCAACATCTTTCAGGATGGGGAACTTGCACAGTCGCTGGCATTCTGGGCTGCTAAGGGCAATTCCCTGCCTTTGAGGTATAGTTCCCCCTGGATAATGTGGATCTGTGCTGCCCTCTGTTCCAGCCCTAATATGTGGCTACTGCAGGTGCTAAATTTCCGCATGCAAAACCCATTTTCTGATCTGAAATCTAATCTCAGCTACATTGGTATGTATTGTACTTTATAATAGCAGGTGTGGTAGACCAGGTGTTCTGGCTGAATTCCCAGATTACATTATGTCTACCTATACTCCCCATTGTAGTTCAGCTGGATTTGGGATTCTTCACTTCCTGTGCTAAACGGCTGTGTGATATTTGTTAAGAGCTGCCATGTTCCACACACACAGGGCCACAACTTTGGTGGTGGGAGAAGTGATTCCTTACCTTGTTCATTATCTTTGAGATTCTCTGGATGAAAAGAAGTATAACTTTGATTTTTCAAAATGAAACATAACATCTCTTGCATGCTCTTGGCATCCCTTTAAGTAAGACAGCTTTCTGCTTCTTTGTTGGATTGCAACAGCAACCAATTGTTTTCCTTTGGACAAGAAGTTAATGCACAAAACAACTTTCCCACCTCTGCCTCCATAAAATTATCATCCATCTCACCACCAATATATAATCTCCACCCACCCAAACCTCACTCCTCCCAAACACTTGCTCCATTTGGCGTGTTTCCTAGTTTGCCCTAATGTTCACAAAATACATTTCTGACCTAGGTAAAAGTAAACAATATTTTAATGCTATTAGTAGATGGTATCTTTACCGGGTATAGTATGGCCCAGTATGCATCTGCACACAAATAAAACAGCAGATTTTTGAGATGCAGAACAACATGTACCTATATACACTTGAGATTAGAATTCAGCCTTAGTTATATTGCAATTCCAAAGCTCAGCAGAGTGGGTTAAAGATAGAGCTTAAGCCTTAACTTTGAATTGCCTTGCTTTTGTGGGTTGAAGTTAGACCCATACAATGTTATTTGAACATAGTTTTTGGTACTTTGTTGATATTAGTTACCTGCTGTGACACACAGTACATGGCAGTTTCATTTTTGTACTCTATAATTCAGGTGTACAATACCTGTATTTTACAATCTTGCTGTGATAATATGCCTCTATTGATTCAACAAAATAAGTTGTCTATTTGTCTACACTCATACATCTCTATGAAGGAAAGACTGACAATCAGAACCATAAATATTGTGGACTTCACATCTTGTGGCATAACAAAAAACAAAACAAAACAGTGCAATAATTTCAAAATGAGAATTCGCAGACAATGCCACTCCATTTGAACCAGTAAGATGAACTTCCTACAAGAAGCACTTATTCTACAACAGTGTGAAAATGTTAGACCAGCACTCACTTAAAAATGTTTGCACTGAAGAACATTCTAGTTAATGTACCAACGTCTAAAGTATGAATATACAGGAACTATAAAGTAAAATAAAGCTGAAATTTTAATGACCACAGATTGCTTTATTTTTATGCCTTATTCAAAGATCTACAGTTTCTAAAATTATTGTACAGTCCTTGTAATAGGATAGGAACAGGTACAACCTCCAGGATGAAGGGAGAGGGGCAGGCACAAGAAGAGAGGCGCAGGGAGTGGTAGGGAGAACACGGGCAGGATTTGGGGCTGGGAGTTAAGGGACAAGGACAGGAGGAGGAGGAGTTGGGAGGGGAAGAGCTGGGAAGGATGGCAGTAGATGAGACCGGGGCAGACTTCTGGGGGTTGAGGAGCTGGGGATGGGGGCAGGATCAAGGAGGATAGCAGGAGCTAGAGGGGAACAAGGATAGGAGCTGGGGAGTGGGGGATAGGAGCAGAAGGCGGTGAGGACAGAAGGCTCTATGACTCCTAAAGCATACTACTGTACAAAACCTGGAATTTAACCCATTTTTCCTTAGCCAGTACAACTGGCAAAGCCTCATCCCCCTCTAGAGACAGGTCCACGTTGAAGATAACCCCTTAATGATTCATTTACCTCCACTAGTTCACGTGATAGGGGACTGTGTTATGGATCTAAAAATCTGAACCCGGCTGATTATCCAAATCTGGGGTTAATATAGTTTGATAAGGCAGAATTTTTTTCTATTTTTTTTTAAATTAGGAAATTACATAGCCCCTCTAACACTTAAAGAATGTTAAAATTGCAAAATTAACCACTCAAAAGTTAGGAAAGGCCTGGGATGTTGCTTATTCCACCTTAATTTGCCCCCTTGTATATATGCACTATGATAGTGTTTAATTGCATGATTACATACTAGCCTTTTACACAGGACTCCTGTCTCATTCTGTAGGCCCCTAGCCTGGATTCTAATTCCTGCCTCTGCCACAGAGTTGCTGTGTGATGCTGGACAAGTTACATAAAGCAAAACTTTCACTGACCACTTTTTGTTCCAAATTTTTGGGTTACCAAATTTGAGACACCTGAGGTCTAATTTGCAGAAGTCCTGGACACCCACAACTGAGACTAAGGTCTGGTCAGAACATATAAAGAGTTAATTACTCTGAAAAATCAGGCCTAAGGCTTCTCAAATATGGCACTCCTAATTAGTTGGCACGCTTGTTAGTTTTGACCGTAATCTCTCTGCTACAGTGCCCCACCTGTAAAATGGGGATGATAATATAGGCCTTTAATTTAACATAAAAAGTCTTAATGAGATCTATTGGCTGGAAGCAGAAGGATGTAGTGGATTCTCAGTCACTTGAAGTGCGTAAATTAAGACTGGCTATGTTTTTCAAAAGGATTTGCTCTAGCTCAAACTGAGGTTATGGGCTTCATGCAGAGATTTCGGAGGTTCTTGGGCCTGTGGTATGCAGGAGGGGTGACTAGATGATCATAATGATTCCTTCTGGCCCTAAAATATATGGGTGAAAAAAAAAACCCCAAACAGCTCCCCATTCAGTGCACTGAGTGAGGCAGGGGTCATGTGGGAAAAGATAGCATGTGATCATGTCATTAAAGACTGTATCATAGTCAGGGGTGGCTCCAGGCACCAGCTCTCCAAGTGCATGCCTGGGGCGGCAAGCCGTGGGGGGCAGCATGCCAGTTGCCATGAGGGCGGCAGTCAGGCTGCCTTTGGTGGCATGCCTGTGGGAGGCCCACCGGTCCTGCGGTTTTGGCGGCAATTCAGAGGCGGGTATGCCGAAGGCGTGGGATAGGCGGACCTCCCGCAGGCATGCCACCGAATCCGCCTTACCAGTGGTCCTCCTGGAGGCACGCCGCCGAAAGCCGCTTGACTGCCGTGCTTGGGGAGGCAAAATACATAGAGCTGCCCCTGATCATAGTGCATATGCATAAGAGGGCTGAATTAAATTTGCCCAGGCTACCTTCATTCTGGCACTTGAGTCCTTGATTTGGCAACCTTAATGGTCTTGTTTTGGATGTAATATAACATCATACAATGATGTAACCTTATTTTGGATGTAATATATTACCAGAAGGGCAGTAGCTCCTTTGTGCAGCCCAGCATTTGGTATAAGACCACTTTTCCTAAGGGTAGGTCTATACTTACCGCGCGGGTCGACGCGGAGAGTTTGACTTCTCGGAGTTCGAACTATTGCATCTAATCAAGACGCGTTAGTTCAAACTCCCCACGCTCTCCGGTCGACTCCGGAACTCCACCACCGCGAACGGCGGTGGCGGAGTCGACCTTGGAGCCGCGGACTTCTTTCCCGCGGCATCTGGACTGGTGAGTAGCCCGAACTAAGGTACTTCAACTTCAGCTACGCTATTCGCGTAGCTGAAGTCGCGTACCTTAGTTCGACCCCCCCTTAGTCTACCTTAGTGTAGACCAGGCCTTAGTCACAAGCTCTCCTGTCCACACATGCCCTCTTTTTTTTCCTAATCTCATCAGCGAGCTAGAGATGGGGGAAGGTATAAGCATGTGGAGTCGGTGGGAGTTTAACTGAGCCCATGAAGGTCAAGCTGTGTTCAGGATGCAGAGTTTACTCTCTTCCTTCTGACCCAGGTTGAATACTTGGGCTGTGGTCTACCTTTCTCTTTTGGGGTCCGTGGCAAAACTCCCATTGACTTCAGGTTGGGCAATTCTCCTTGCCCCATTTTGCTACTACTTTCCTGGGTGCTGGATCAGCCCAAGGTGTCTGAAGTTTTATATAGTGCTGTGTTGTGGGCCTAGATCTTGCTGGGCATGAGAAAACTTGCATAAAGCTTGATTTGAGTGCAAAGTTATTGCACCTTTGTTTACAATTTAGGCTGTGTGCTGGAGACAGTGTTTTCAGTCTAGTTGAGATACGTGGGAACACCCTGAACTGATAAACTTGAAATGTAGATAAGGTGAAGACCTAAGAAATTGTCCTTGCACAAACTGCAAAACTATTGGTCCTTAAACAATCTGTACAATGTTCAACCTAATTAGATTCAAGAAGTGCAGATGTTAGTAGGTAGGAAAAAAGTATATAAACTATGTATTGTGTGATATGATTTGGACCTGTTATCACCCTGTACATCAGTGATAGGCAACCTATGGCACACGTGCCAAAGGCGGCCCGCGAGCTGATTTTCAGTGGCACTCAGACTGCCCAGGTCCTGGCCATCGGTCTGGGGGGCTCTGCATTTTAATTTAATTTTAAATGAAGCTTCTTAACCATTTTAAAAACCTTATCTACTTTACATACAATAATAGTTTAGTTATATATTATAGACTTAGAAAGAGACCTTCTAAAAACGTTAAATGTATTACTGGCACGCGAAACCTTAAATTAGAGTGAATAAATGAAGACTCGGCTCAGCACTTCTGAAAGGTTGCCGACCCCTGCTGTACATAGACCTCCTGCATCTGGTCCTAGCCATTGTGGGCATATAAAGCTGTTACATGCCTAATAAAGTAGCCTGACTAATAAGCTGGAGATGAACTAAGCTTTTGGATCCCAGAGAAGTGGATGACATGTTCTCCCAGAATTGTTTTGGATAAGCCGACTGTAGGGTTAGCACACGTCTGGGCATTGCCTCTTTTTTGAGCTTCTGTCTGGGTGGATTTTTCAAGTAGGAGGAATTGTCTGTTTTTTCAGAGCAGATGCTGCAACTCAGAGCTCTGACTGGTCTGCTTCCTGGTTGGTCCCTCCCCTGAACTGGCAGCTGATTGGTCTATTCCCCTGCAGCCACAGCTGCTAGATCCTGCCCACCCAGGCCCTGGTTCCCAGCCCTGGGGAGGAGGTCCCAGAAGGAGGTGCTGACTGACAGCTGTTGCTGCGTCCTGGGCTTGCGCCAGCCACCGTACCACTGTGACAGGGAGTAACACAACCCCCCACCTCCCGTCAGTACCCCTGCCACAGGTACCCTTCCAGCTCCCACAACTGTACCCCTTCCTCCAGGTCTTTCTCTCCCACACCACCCAACAGTGTCCTCTTTTGGGGAACCTGAAATATGGTAATCCTAGCTGAGTGGAAAAGGTCTCAGAGTGAATCCCAACATCTGGTAACTCTATACATGTTAAATAGTGAGCTGTTATTAAACAAGTCTTCGTCCCTAACTCTTCAAGTTATTTTTTTCCCCTTAATATCATTATGGCAACACTGTAGCTCATAGTAAAAATAGAATGCAAGGAAGTGTCAATTAAAACAAGCTGCCACCCGCATTCTGCTGTGAGCATTTAAGACGGCTGGTTTTTTAATTCTGTGTGCTCATGGGAAGAATTAATATGCTACAAATAAGAGGAAAGCGGTTAATTTGGAAAAATGATTGAGATTTAAAACTGGGTCTGGGATCTTCAATTCAATCTTTACTTAAGCAAAGCTCAGATTAAACCTATGGGGCTTTTTGCCTGAGTAAGAACTAAGCACTGTGGGTTGAGACCCACAGTTTACTATATTCATGTACATAATAAAGTAGGTAAGGGGAAGATGATATCGATGAGGATTGATATAGGTATTTTTTTTCATAGCCAACATGTCTTTGTTGTATAAAATTTAGGGAAAATAGACCTCACGATTCCTTCATTACTCACATTGACTACTGTGGTGACCCTCCGTAGCAGCTGGAGAAAGTAGACCAGGAAATGCTCTACAGATTTAAAAATACAAAACAAACAAACCTGCCACACTGCTCGTAAGGAGGCCAAAACACTGATCCAGGAATGTTAATGACTTGTCTTTGAACAAGAGCAATAGTGAAGTGATGACAAATGTTTTGAGAGGTAATTCAGGATTCCGCTATAGTTTGTTGAATTGACTGTAAGATCATAGGCTGCTCTGGACCTACCCATAAGAAAATAATGAAGTGTTAGTAAACAAAGTCAAAATTCAGCAGTTCCTAGGACCTAGTGACGACAATATTTTTAGATGTCAGATACACATTTAGTCAAAAGAAGATGGGTGGTGTGTGTGTGTGTGTGGGGGGGGGAATGTAATGGGTACTGGCCTTCTAAGGTAGTGCGAGAGGCCAGTTACCCAGTTCCAGGTGTCTGGAATAACCAAAGCAGTTGAGTCCTGGGGAGAAGTTGGTGTCTGGCAGAGGGAAAATACAGGGCCATCCCAGACTATTGTTTCTTTAAGGGTACTGGCGCAGAAGCCTTGCAGCATGTCCAGAGCTCCCTTCTCTCCCAGTCAGCAAAGACAGCTGTCTGGGGTTCTTACACCCACCTGTGAAGGATTAAAGGTGTGTTGTGTTCAAGTGACGAGATGACTCAGGAGGCTCCAAACCCAGTCAGAGGAAGTGCCTCTGAAAGGGATCTGCTGAACGCAGCTCCTGTGGAAAATAAATCAAGTAGCTCACAGTTTCACTCAGAGGACTGAGACCCTTGAGTTGAGGGGCAAGATATGGGCCCGAGAGGCTAGAACTTAAAGCCACAGTCTGTAGAAGGTGAGCTGTGAAACCCTGAATTTAAGGGGCTCTTTTGGGAGACAAATGGTGCTTAATGAATCAGATTCTATGAGATGGAAGAAAATGATTTTAAATACTTGTGCTGTGAGTAAAATATTTCTGGGGACTTAAAGGAAAATGAGGCAGGGTGCCTGCAGGGCCACTCCATGCCACAAGGTGGTGCCCTGAGACAGTGCCAATCTACTGGGGGCATAAGCCTTCAAATATGTAAAGGGACTGTTATAAAGAGGATGGTGAGCAATTGTTCTCCATTCCACCAACAGCAGGGCAAAAAATAATCTGCTTAGTTTGCAATAAGGGAGATTTGGGTTAAATATTAGAACAACTTCCTAACTGTAAAAGGTAGTTAAGCACTGGAACAGGTTACCTAGGAAGGTTGTGGGATTCCTGTCCTTGCAGGTTTTTAAAGAACAAGTTAGACCATCCCTGACAAATGTTTGTCTAGGTGTACTTAATCCTGCCTCCGTGCAGGGTGGGAGGGGTGGCCTGTATGACCTCTTGATATCTCTTCCAACCCTACATTTCTATAATTCTGTAAGAAGAAATAATAGTAGGAATTAGCAGAAAAGGTTTTGAGAATTCAGTGTGAGAATCTCATGTGTAATGGAAAAATCCACTGTAGAAATGTAGAAAATATTTAGTGAACAGCTGGACTGACTGCAGTCAAAATTCATTACAGTTTTAACAGGGGGATAGGTCAGCAGATGCTAACAATGTTTAAGTAGGGATGTGAAAATTAGTATAATCAAGGATTTTTAAAAATATAAACCATCTGGTTAAAGAAGGAGAATTAGAGCATAATTTTAAAATATCAGGAGCTAAATTGAAGGCATAATTAGAGCAAGGGAAAAACTGAATTTTGAATTGCAGACCAATTCCAGCTATCAGCAAAACACATGAGGTTAGCACATGCTGCAGCAGGCTTCCCTTTGGAAAGGGAAGGGCAACACTTCTCTAAAGACTGTGATGCTTCTGATGCCCACTCCCCCATGGGACAGCAGGATTGTGGAAGTAGGCCTCTGGCATCCCACTTATCACCATGATCTGATCTGAGAACAAAACAAATATTGAAATATCAGAATTTCTTGCAGGTCAAAAATTGTGTTTCTATCAGCTCTAGCCCACATACAGAACCACCTGGCCCACTGGAGCTGAGAATTCTGTCCTTGCGCTGACATTTTTCTTGCTGAAGCAAGTCTTTTATTATGGACTTTGCTACTCCCTCTCTCCTCCCATCTCCCCCCCCCCAACTCTTTCCCCCACGAAGACGTGGCCCTAAATGGCACAGAAGTTGGCAACAGCCCAAACACAAATTCTCAGTTTTTAATAACAAAGTGAACGTCTAACATTCTTAATTTACAAAACCAATTGAAAAAGGCAGGTTATTAGCTGACAAAGTGGTACAATAAACACTCTTTTTTTTTTTTTTTAATTAAGACCAATGTGGTCTGATTCCGCTCTCAAAACTGACTTGGGGTATGATGCTGGGAGGGTTGAAACTGGAGCTGGTGAGCTAGAGGACCACAAAAATCTACAGAAAGAATATGGTGATTGTGACTTCCTCTCTGTGAAGATGTGCTAAATCGAAGGGGAATATGGTCAATATGGAAGAGAACTCCATAACTGCAGGATTTACTTAAATTCCAGTTTTGAGGCTCATGAGAAGAGCTTGCATTTTGAATGTATGTGGTTTGGCTATGCCTAGCCAATATGAATCATCTTGTGAAATGTCTGGTCATTAAGGAAGTTATTTCAAACAGGCAGAATCTCGATTTGAGTGTCGAATTGACAGTCTACTATTTATAGTGGGTTGTAAAGCTGCGTGTACTGATCTATTGTTTGTTTGTTACATCAAGTCCTGGAATGGGACCCAAAAAAATGCTACTTTAATATAAATTGTTCTGCTTCACCAGTGTGAATCCAGGATAACTTCACTGAAGCTGATTAAGTTACTTCAGATTTATGCCAGTGGACAGAGCAGAATTTGACTTCCATGCTCTTCTCTTTTAGTGGACATGGCCATATTTGTTGCTGTTTAATGATAGGAGGACAGCGATTTCTTAATTTTTTTGCAACCTTATGGACAAAGATTAATTTGTCGATATAGGTCTCCAATGGATCTTTAAAGGGAATCTAAGTATCCCAATCGCCATCAAAGAAGAGATAGTCATCAATATTTTGTTAGGATATATCATAACCTTATTCCAAAAATCTATATTTTTGGTTTAGTATCCTATAATTAATCAGCATTTATATTTAATTATTTAGACTTATAAAAATATAAAAAGGGCACTCCAGGAGTCCTTGACATTACTTAAAAATATATTCTGACTGCAGCAATCTAAGAGAAACCTTTGGAAATCCACCTCCATTCTTTGAGTTCCTCACTCCTACAATTACAATTATCCCCATTATCAATTGCCAGTGGTGGTGATGGGAGATCAGCTTTGCAGCATTCTCTGGGGGTCCATCATATATGTGCTACTTTTACTAAGGAGTGAATTGCAAAGCCATGGGCCCATTTCCCCACTGCCTATTCTAGTATCTGTCTAGCTAATGCTCATCATTGTGGCATCTAAATGCCTGGGACAATGATACCCTTGAATTATTGGTGCTCTTTAATAATTATTAATATGAACATCTTGTATTGAGTGTCTATCTGTGGCTAGTTAATTTTTTCTTTTTTGCCGCCTCTTTATTTTTCCCATTTCTACCAGATGTGTTTGTATCAGTAATTTGATGTGAAGTGAGGTTATAACTGATGATAACCCACTTTAACAAATGATGACTCACCTCACTGTCTCTAGAGACACAGGATTACTTTTATTTTTATAAATTCCAAATAATCTTGTCTTTTTCCCTTGTGCGAAGTGATATCCCTCGTTGTTCATTCAAAACATCTGTAATTCAATGGGGTGGGGTGGGAGGGGCGGAGGGGAATCTGAAGGAAAAGGATGCATCCTGCTCCAAAACAGAAAATACAGTATTTATCATTTTAAAAAGAACAAAAAAATCTGTAAGTTATGTGGGTTTCTGTGACAGTAATTATCCTTCTATTCAAGAATGAGTAATTACATTATTCTGTGTGCTAAACCCCAGTTATATGGAATGTGTGCATGTGCACATGAGACACGGTTGAACCATAAAAAAATAAAAGCAATGTGCAAAAGTGAAGGTATTTGTTTTGTTGTTGAATTATGGCTGTGGTACATTTTTTTTCATGCCTCACTGTATTTTAACACTGCAGAGAGGAAAAGGAAGGAAGCTGATTATAGAAACACATCTTTCCCATGTACCTGTGGTCACTGTGATACTCTGTACATTTTCACTTTTTTTTAAACAACCTGGACAAACTGCACTATTTGTGGGAACCACGTTAGGTTGGATGAGAAGGATGCTCTTGTGACATTAGTATATAAGAAACACATATTCACCATTGTCCACATGTTTGTATCACGAAAAGACCCTTTTCCTTTTCGTATTTTTGTGTGCAGAAGCTTGGAGCAGTATAAAATGATATTAAGCTCAATCTGCACTAGTTCAAATTCAAACCTCAGAGAGATGAGAGTCTCTGGGCCAAATTCACTGCTATTATACAGTAAATGGTGGTGCAAGTCATACTACTTGGCTGTTTACACTCAACCTGCATCTTGCGCCACTTTGGCATTGGTTGGGTAAAGTAACTTGCATGGCAAAGGGCAGAAGGACACACAACCATCAAACGCCCACTTTATTTTACATTCTCCTATGAGTCACTTAAAGATTACAGTTCTTCAGTGTAGCTTCTGCTGCTGTCACAGAGCTCCTCATGTTTTTTTAAGACAAACCTGGTGTGCTGTTTGTGGGTATTTATGAATGAATAAGGCCATTTCTTCATCCCTATCAAAGACACACCAGCAGTAACTCACTGAGAACCTAGTTCTTTTTAAAGGCATCCTTAAAAAAAAACTAGTTCCAGACTGATCCTTACACTATACCAGGAAAAAAAAATCCCATTCTTGGTACTCTACATCATTATATCTTTCAAGTGAACTATTTGAGTGATTGAAAAAAGTGCCATATAGGGCAGGCTGGAAAATACAAATTCTCATGTGAAATATTTTGAGGTTTCAAAATTTTTCATTCTTTGTTGGGATGAAAATGAGACTTCCAAGAGAGAGAGAAAATAGCCAATAATCCAGTGGTTTGAGCACTCACCTGGGCTATGGAAGATGTGAATCAGGCTGGCACTCCAACCTCTCATTTGACTCACTGACCCACCAGATTGTAGGGTATTCTGGGGTCCTGTCTCCGGTTTTGATCAGAAATTCTATCCTGGACTTGAGAAACGTTCCTGATAAACATTTTTGTCAAAACCCGTAAATGTCTATGAAAACCTTTGGTGCCAATGAATCTGAGTGTCCATAGCCAATCACTACAATGTATGTATGGGCAAATTTATTACAATGTTTCCATATAAGAGTATGGAGGATTTTTTAAAAAATCTGAAATTGGAGGGGGAGTTAAGGTTGTTTGACTAATACCTTGTGATATGAAACTATAATAATACATTTCTGAAGATTTGAAACTTGACACAAATGTTCATTAGTTGAGTGATACTGATTATATGATATTTCGGCTTGTAATAAATTAACAAATATGATAAATTCCTGCTACAAATATGTTTGGCTTTGGATTGTATATTTAATTTTTTTAACTCATTCTAGGCCTTCTAGGGTAGGTATATAAATGTGTCAGAAGTTGAAAGACTTTCAGTATTGGTAAAATAGGAAAATATATATATAATATAACAGTTTGGGACTTCAAGGGCATGGAGAAGTTCTTTGCATTTAAATGTTAGCTTCAAAGGGAACTGGAAAATCTATATCAGGTTTCATTGTGTTTTCCCCACAGCCCTCCATTCTCTTCATCCCTCCTCCCTCTTTTCAGGCCTCAAATAATGACAGTTGCTTTCCTAGTCCAGACAGACCTGATACAGCACTGCTCTAGAAGTTTCCTCACACCTTGTCACATGAGGGGACGTAGTTAAAAGGAAATTGCAGTAACAAGTTAAATCAGTGCGGAGTTGCATTCATTTGGTACAAGAAACATTTTCTGAGTGATCATTCTTACTGGTACATGTAGAATTACTGCAGCATTGTTAACTTGCTATTTCTTACTTAGCTTTTCAGAGCCTGTCAGACACCATGCGAGCCAATATATGTCCGTCTAAGCAATTGCATAGAGTAAAAGACAAAATGAGAAACTCTCTTTTCAGTTTCTAACTTTATAGCAAGTACGAACGTCTAGTTTTGCCTGGTTACTTGTCTGAGTGTAAAACAATGTGTGCACGCTGGATCAAAATCATATTTAACGTAACTCCATTGGCTTCAATTAATAGGGATGTTTGACCTCCAGATAAGTATTCCAGGTACTGAGTATCCAATAACTGATGATTTTTAAGAAAGCTTCTGCTAAAGTGATTTGAATTTAGTGACAGATATGGGGCACAATTCTTAGAGATTAGATAATGTTTTCACCTCTCTTAGCCAGAAGGCGGAGAAGGCCCTGATTCATCATGCCTATTCGCCTTAAGAGCATGTCTTTTGACTTTTGGGATTTAAGCAGGGGCTTAAATTTAAGATTACAAGGCAAGCAGGAGTCTGCATAGATTCATAGATTCTAGGACTGGAGGGGACCTTGAGACGTCATCGAGTCCAGTCCCCTGCCCTCATGGCAGGACCAAATACTGTCTAGACCAGGGGTCGGCAACCGGTGGCTCGCGGCTCGCCAGGGTAAGCACCCTGGCGGGCCGGCCCGGTTTGTTTATCTGCCGCGTCGGCAAGTTCGGCCGATCGCGGCTCCCACTGGCCGCGGTTCGCGGTCCCAGGCCAATGCGGGAGGCAGAAAGTGGCGCGAGCCGAGGGATGTTCTGGCCGCGGCTTCCTGCCTCCCGCATTGGCCTGGGACCGCGAACCACGGCCAGTGGGAGCCGCGATCGGCCGAACTTGCCGACGCGGCAGATAAACAAACCGGGCCGGCCCGCCAGGGTGCTTACCCTGGCGAGCCGCGAGCCACCGGTTGCCGACCCCTGGTCTAGACCTGGTCCATCCCTGATAGACATTTATCTAACCTACTCTTAAATATCTCCAGAGATGGAGATTCCACAACCTCCCTAGGCATTTTATTCCAGTGTTTAACCACCCTGACGGTTAGGAACTTTTTCCTAATGTCCAACCTAAACCTCCCTTGCTGCAGTTTAAGCCCATTGCTTCTTGTTCTATCCTTAGAGGCTAAGATGAACAAGTTTTCTCCCTCCTCCTGATGACACCCTTTTAGATACCTGAAAACTGCTATCATGTACCCTCTCAGTCTTCTCTTTTCCAAACTAAAAAACCCAATTCTTTCAGCCTTCCTTCATAGGTCATGTTCTCTAGACCTTTAATCATTCTTGTTGCTCTTCTCTGGATCCTCTCCAATTTCTCCACATCTTTCTTGAAATACGGTGCCCAGAACTGGACACAATACTCCAGCTGAGGCCTGACACGCGCAGAATAGAGCGGAAGAATGACTTCTCGTGTCTTGCTCACAACACACCTGTTAATGCATCCCAGATTCACGTTTGCTTTTTTTGCAACAGCATCACACTGTTGACTCATATTTAGCTTGTGGTCCACTATAACCCCTAGATCCCTTTCTGCTGTACTCCTTCCTAGATAGTCTCTTCCCATTTTGTATGTGTGAAACTGATTTTTCCTTCCTAAGTGGAGCACTTTGCATTTGTCTTTGTTAAACTTCATCCTGTTTACCTCAGACCATTTCTCCAATTTGTCCAGATCATTTTGAATTATGACCCTGTCCTCCAAAGCAGTTGCAGTCCCTCCCAGTTTGGTATCGTCTGCAAACTTAAGCGTACTTTCTATGCCAATATCTAAGTCGTATAGCTCAGAATAGATTCAATTCTAAAGTTAGGATGGTCTCTTTGCAGAAGTGCCATTGTGCAAAAAGATTCTAATTGCTTGCCCATCAAGGGGTCACTGATGTATAAGGACCCAGGTTCTTATTAAAGAGACCGTGTGGTTTAAACCACTTTCTTCTGACTGGCAGCTAGAGCTTGGAGGTTCCTTTGTACTGCAGAACCGCTGTGCAAAAGAAGGGGTTGATGCTCAGGCTCTCATTTGAAGACCACATGATCCTTGGGGAGAAGTTTTTAGTTAGAGGGGTTTCCCAGGTGGAGAGCTCATGAACTGGGGTGTGAAGAGAAGGACTTTTATTAAGCTGTTGTTTGCTTTGGTGTGAGATCCTTAAGAGACTGAGGCCAAAGATGGCTATTTTGGGGATAGGCAGTGGTGTCTTACCTGGGTTTCTGCAAAAGGGAGCTGCCCTTGTGCAGTTTACTGCCTCTGTTCAAGGAAATATACATTTTGTACATAAATTATGCTAGGAAAATATCCTGATCTTGTTACTGATTTCTGCTCTAAACAGGGAGTTGACATTCAAGGCCCCCAGATCTCCTACCACTCAGGAAAGGGGCAACATGCTGGTAAGTTGACAAAGAGACAGATGCATCTAAGGATGACCTGACCCTGTTTTTAAACATGCATTTTAAGAAAAATTACCATACTTCTTCTTTAAAAATTGCAAGTTCAGGTTCCAGAGATGCCATTTCGCCATACTGTGTATCTGGAGGATCCCTTGGTTGTTGGCCTCACACCTTCTTTGCACTACGTGTATCATTGATGTGAGCAAGAGAAAGTTATTGGATGCAGAGATGACCATTTGCTAACCAGTTTTCTTTCTGTATTACTCCAAGTCTTGCACTTCACAGATACAGAAAACTCTGGCTCCGTGGGGAGGTAGTGCTAAAGTAAAGCTTATTCTTAAAGGCCTCGATACCCTCTCTCATTACAGAGCTAGCATTGTCCTAACACTAGCAGTGTAGCAGTGCACTATACTTTGTTCCTGCTGAAGATGCTTGTATGTATATGGTGGAGGGGGGGGAGAGGGGAGCGAATAGGGGTACAGGTCACCCCTGCCCATTGTTCGTTGACTTTGCTTTCAGATTATTTCAAAGAGAGGTTAATAAAGGCTGTTTTTATTTGAGTGAACCTTGCTTTCTGTGATCCTTTTCTGATAATATCATTTGTTTTTCAGTCTCACACTCACGTTGTGGAGTGAGGGTCCCTCTGGACCTCCTTGACTTTGTATTCTAACTGGCAGTAAATATCTCAGCTCCCTCCCTTGTCACTTGATCTGGAATGAAAGAAATCTGGGGGCAGAAATGATTATTCTGAGGAAGACAGGATGTGTACTGTACGGTCTGTCCTTATTTGGCCTTACAATGAAGCACTAGACTCAAGCGCTGTTTTATTATGCCGGTTAAAAATGTCTCTTAATGCTCAGCCCGTGATTCTGCTGCAAATGGCTGGCTCCAAAACAACCCCGTGTGATGGAGAATATAAAGATACAATTACGTTCCATCAAGCTTTGAAATGAAACCTCTGTGCCAAACCCAGTGCAATATTTGGTTTGCCTGCAAATAAATAAATAAATAAATCCTGTCTTCTATAATTGATTGGGGGTGTAATGAAATATGTTTAATTTGATAGAGAGTCCCTGATAAGACATTATAGGGGTAGGCTGTTGATGTTTGCTAGCTGGCATTTGATCAGACCAACACGATAAAATCAGTGCACATTTTAAGTTGACTTGTAATTGACTGTAGAGGAAAGGTAAAAAGTGAACTCCTCTGTAACCCTGAGATTCTGTTCTCCACATCCAGCCAGAACATAATATAGCTACACTGGCTTGTCGGCCTGTGGGGTTTAAATAGTGTCTGCAATCTGGTGCCATGCTGATTTACTAATCCTTGATCTTAGCTGAACATGATCACAGTCTCTGCTTCTGTTCATAAGGGATAGGCTTACTGTTAATTGACAGGCTTTGGCGTCTTACCAAAAGAACTGCAATGTAGAGAAGAAGGAACTAATACTGGAGCCGAGGATGTTTCAGACAAGTTAATTTGGGGGGAAAAATCTATTCTGGTAGATATTTATGCCAAAAAATAGTTTTCTGTTTTGTTAAAACTACAGTATGTGATTTGCATTTTAACATGTAACTAATAAACAAAATAATCTGAAATGTGGCTGCACGGTAATTAAGTCACGGCATTTGGAATCTTCCCAGACACTCTGCTTTTTGTTTGTTTAATTATTGTGTGAACTTTCGTGTTTGGGTCTCCCCACAGAAACTTGCATGTGTGTGCATACACAGTCACACAGGCACACAACCTCACATGTTCAGTCCCCATATTGCCAAGGGATTTCTCAAGTTGTAGTGCTGTGTGCCATTTTGTCCAGCATGTTTGACATGTGATAGGTACTTCTCTGCCTTTTAACGTTTGCCTGAAAGATTCAAGCTAGTTTTTATTTTATCCAGATCCACTCTAGCCCCTGGTTTTGACCTGCTCTCGTAACTCTGTGAACCTGAATCAAACTTAGAATAAGTGATATTTGAGGGTATGATGGGACTTAACCTCCATCACCTGGTATGCTAGGGAAAGAACCCCAATGAGTTATGCTCTGCACCTGGAGTGTGATTAATTAATTGCCTGCTGGCCAGAGGAGGTGGAACCATGGAGACTGCTCACTTAGGAGGAACTGCAAAAAAGAAAGGTCTTGCTGACAGAGAGGAGCCTGGGTTGAGGTACAACAGGGGGAGCATGTTATGGGAGCAGTGAATGCTCCAGGTATGGTGAACAAGGAAACTATAGAGAAGCTGAAGTGGGGTGGAAGGGCTAAGAGTTTGAAGACTTGTTTGAATTTTTATTTGGACTTGTGCTACCCCTGAACGGGTTTGGACTTCTATGGGACTTGGCCAAAGGGCAAACCCCGGAGCACCCAGAGGGGGAATTGGATGGAGAGAGGTTGTTGCAGGTCTGTGGGAGAGCCAGGCAGGGGAACATTGGACACAGTTCCCTATAATACCATGTCCAGGCATGCGGGGGGGAGTCCTAGAGATGAGAACACTTGCATACAGTGGGCAAGTTGAGGATCTCTTCAGACACATATCCTTAGGTCCATAGGCAAAATAAGCCAAATTCTGGTCCCTACAGTCCTTATGCTGCCCAAGTTAAATGCACAGGGGCAGAGTCCTGTGGGGTTCAAGAGAGATGGAATCCCCTATCAGGGAAATTTATTGCAGACTTATGTCTGCATCATAACTTAGAGGCTTGTCTGTTTTGCACTGTCCTTGCTTCCATACTGAGTGCTGGGACAATTAGATCACTAATCCTACCTTACAGGATCATAGTGTTGCAGGATGCATGGACCCATTTTCCCATGCTCCCTAATTCCTGTGCCTGAGAACTGCTCCAGTCTCACTGCCTAGGGGGTGATGTGTGTCATGGGTGGAGCAGAGGCAAGAGGGAAAATTTGTGCAAATGAGCACAGGTGCCTTGTGCTTGCAGTTTGCACACAGACATAGCAATTATTTTCTAAATTCTAATGGGACCCGATTACTGTAATGAGCTAAACTCCTAGCAGTGCAAGAAATCGCTGACCATGTACTTCAGATATTCATGTGAATATATGAGTCAGCAAACAAAGGGAAAAACCCCACCATCCTTCTGCCCCACCCTGCATTCTTAATTCTTCCTCTGGACTTCTCAGGTCATTCTGGAGTCTGCAATATCAGGATCTAAAAAGGAAATGGAAACATACACCTGCTTAACTTTATGCACATAGTTAGTCTCACTGAGGTCAATGGGATTAACTCACAGGAGTAAAAGTGCACGGGCTAGTATTTGCACAGCTAAAGGCCTCAGATTGTAAACTCCCTGGAACACAGGTTGCCTCCATTTTGTCTTGTGCAGCTCCAAACACATTGTGAGCATGTAACGGTAGTAATAGACTATCGCCACTGATCATTCTAAAATTAAGGCAGTGTATGATATAACTGAAATGATGGTATTCTTTAAGCAAGACAGCACTTCTATCTCTACCGCCTTTCATTTCAGAAAAACCAGACTTAATTGCTATACTCAGTGATACTTTTTCAGTTGCAAAAGGGGCTACCAGGATTTTAAAGAGGGTCCTCGCTACAGGCATTCACACTGCTATTAAATATATTAGAAAACACTTAAGGATGTTCAGCCAGTAGGATTCCTCTATTAGCTAAACATTCAGACCACTATAATTTAGCATACAGTGGTCCATGCAGTGAGAACTGTTTTACTGGATTGTTTCATGGTATCCTCCAACTGAGGCGAGACAAATATTCCATGAGGATTTTAGGGACATAGTGTGATAGGCCTTTGCACTGATGTGAAAGGGGGGAGCATGCCAGGAGCCTTTCTTCCTGTTGTGCAACTTTCATACCTTGCTGGGGGTGGGAGGGAGGCGTGTGTACCTATCCGTGATTTACCCATGTCACAGATAACTCAGAGCTTGCAGAAATCCATCCATGCACAGCTGGGAATGAAATCTAATGGAGAGATTCTGCATTGGGCCCCTTAGAAGTTCAGAACAAAACTCTCAGGCCAGCGGGAGGAAGAGGCTATGGTGGATTAAAGCCATTGCTTGTGCCTCCTACTCTGGGCTGCTCTGGGGGCTGGAGTGGGCCCCCCTAGCTGCTGAAGTTACAGCAGCCTCCCAAGCCTGTCTTATGGGCTCAGCACTGCCTGGAATCTCAGCAGTGGTGTGATCCTGACCTGATGCACCACAGCGGTGGCCTGTGTCGGGGCTTGTGATTAGTCACAAAGTTGCTTCCAGAAGACCAGCCCTGCAGTTCCTGTGCCTGGGGCCCACAAGACAGGTCTGGGAGGCTCAACACAGAATCTCTCCACCAGATTTTGTTCCCAGCTCTGTATGATGGATTTGTGCAAGCTCTCAGTTGGCTTGCTTACTGGCTATTCCTGCCAAGCACGTCCCTGTGAAAAGGATCGCTATTTCACCATCGCCTGGTAAAATTTTTAAAGGGTGATATAAACATGAATGGTCGCATCTGGGAGACTCCTCTTCTTTGGAACTTGCATGTGGTGTTAACGAAAGTCATAGAAGAGCTTTTTGAGCCCTTAGCAGATTGCTCTCTCTCCTTTCATGATGGTCTAATTGTTCCTGGATGAGGTATTGACTACTAAGATCTCAGAATTGGTGGATTTATACTATATTCCACAAAGACAAAGTGGTACTTAGATCACATCCTAAATTGTATTCTATTTTCATGTCAGCCAGTCTGCATCATTGTCTGTGGTTTTACCCAAAGCCTCATAGTCTCCTTGGGGAGACAAGGACATGCAACCCTGGATGTTAAAGGGATTTTGGCTACTATGTAGACAGGATTAAGCTGTTGATAAAATTAAACAGACAATTTGTGGCCTTTTGAGAAAATGTAAGATGTTAGGCTACCCTCTGCTCGAAGACTGTGCATTCAGTCATATTATGAACTAATAATACCATTGGTGAATTGGAATAACTTAATTAGCTTGTCCCGAATAAGAGAAATAACTACTGGTTTAACTTTACAAGTTCAGATGTCTATGTCCAAAGTGTGTGTATGACACACACGCACACATTATTGAAATTTGTGGGGATAGTGGTTTTCTGGGAAGCAGAAAAAAATTGCGGGTGAGGGGGAAATGGACATAATTTAAAAAACGGAGCACATTTTCTCTAAAAGTTAGGGAAGTTTTTAATTAAATTTCATGGAAATTCCATTAGCCCCAGAAAGTTATTGTGCCCAATTTGAAGACAATATTCATCCATTATAGTGTGAAACAGAGAGGTGTATAGTCCTGGTTTAATTATAAATCCTATTACAACCTCCTCTGGAGTTGCTACCAACCCCTTCATAATATACTTGTCAGACTTGATTTTAAGGAATACTGGTTGATAAGTTTACTGTAAATGCTTTATAAATGTGAAAATGTTTTATAAATAGCAGTGTATTTATAGTGACCTTTGACTAATGTTAGTAAATGTTCCCTACAATTAAATAGCTTACTAATAATTCAGGGGAGGGGCCCGGGGGGCATCAAAAGATGCCTTTAAAAAGTCTTAAGTTACAGCTGAGAAGATGTGTTTAAAGACAGCCTGGGGGGGGGGGGAGGGGAGGAAAGTATTGTGGTGAGAATGTATTTAGAAAGCTCAAAAGGGTGTGCTCTGTGAAGGTATTGATAGGCAGTCCGTCCTTTTTTCAAGTCTTATCTTCAGGGTAGCAGAGCTCAAATGTGCCAAACACTTCTCATGTTCGACACTGATTACATCTGTGCAATTTTCTCTGAGATTTATGTCCGGTGTAAATGAAAGCAGTGGGCATTCGATCTTTTTGTCTCGTAATATTTAACATATTTGTTAGATTAACTGATTGCTTAAATGTTTTTATTCTTATCACATCTGCAGTGACAAAACTTCACTGATCAACAAAAGGGTGCTGGCTGGACTGATAACAAAGTGGCTGCTGCCTTGTGCGAGAGATGCATGTTCAGGAGGGACCTCAGGAGTCTTGCTACCAAGGCCAGTAAAGAGGAGAACATGTGCACTCCACAGGTAATGTTCTTGGCCTCAAGGAGGAGGGCAATGATATTAACTCTGAGGCTTTATAAGGATGGTCAGACAACCCTTCCCCCTCTTACCTCTTTGATACTTGACTTAGGGAGCTAGTACAGAAATGGTGAAGGCATCTGCAGAAGGGCTGACAAGGGAAGTTTTGACTGGGAAAATTTGTGCTGGAGAGTGACTGTCGCACCTTGCGAGAGAGGACAGGCTGAATTTTGCTCGTGCTTATTTACCGTGCGAAAGTTGGCAACTGTGTTGTGAGGCCTGGTCAGGCTACTTTCATCCTTGGATGGCAGATCTTCGAGAAACACCTCGGTGTTGAATGAAGAAGTACTTGTGATTCATTAGGAGCCACTCTTCTCTCTGAATCAGCACGGTGCTCCTGGGGATCTCATTTTATAGAAGAGATGCATATCTGAGACCCTGCCCATGTGTGGCCATTAAAGACCCTAACCTATTGTGCAGTATTACTGTATGCAATTCATTAGCTTCCAGCCAAGTGTTGGTTGAAGTGATTCTTACATACCTTTGGGGTATTCTGAGGCTGAATGAAATGACCTATTTCATTCCTGAGATTCTAATCTAAGAAGTGAGAAATGTAAGGAGGATGGGGGTGGGGAGGAAAGTGGGGAGGAAAATGGAGACTATCAGCTATAGATATTTATGTATCTATTTCATTTTCTTATTTTTTTAGTGTAATAAATAAATATTGGCTTTCCACAGTTGCCCCTGAGCGAAGCCGCTAAATACTGGTTCATTTCATGTCGGTATTGCAGCAGAAAAAGGTCTTAAGAAATTATTTGAAGGCAAAAAGGGCAGTAGCCTTATTGATCATTTCAAAGAGGGTATTCCATAGCAAAGGTTGATGTGGAAGAAAAAGCAGACACTTGTGGGAGGAAGGGAGAGGAAGCTGTTCAAGGTTGGCCTCCTGGCATGATGGGGGAGAGGGCAATGTGATAAGACAATACTGGTTAAGTAGGATGGGGACACATAATTAAGGACCATAAAGGTTAAGACAAAAAACTTGAGCTTGAGAGAGTGGAAGAGGGGGAGCCAGTGGGCAATTTCAAATGGGAATGATATGGTCAGAATGATGGGCCAGGAAGATTATTTTAGCAGCTCTTAGAAAAATTTGGCTCAAGATTACTATTTTAAAGTCATACTATTCAATATTCTGATCACTGGTTCATGATCTTCTGGCATTTCCACAAAGTTTACAATGTCATCTTCATACTCCTGATATTCTCCCTTGATTGTAATGCTTTCTTCTGTCTATTCAAGATGTGTGATATTCTTCAACAAAGAGGATGAGTTTTGGAGAGACAATAATTAGCCCACTTAACTGCATGCGTCAACATTCTCTCTGCATTTCAAATATTTATTTATAATGTGGCTGGTTTCAGTATGTGTAAAGAATGTAGAATTTGTGCAGGCACTCCACAGTAACTGAAGCATACTTCAGTCTTCCTGTCAAACTTGAATGTAACTGTCCCATTTATTATGATGTGGGTTATATTATGTTGTTGCATATAATGAACTTTCTCATCCAAAAAAATTAAACTTGATTTTTAAACTCTATAAATGTTAGAGTGCTTACATTTTGTAATGGCTGAATCCATCTTTTTTAAAAAATCTGGTGGGGGACCACAAACTGAGAACCATATTGCTAGCAAACTGGGATTGAGAGCTTTCAAAGTACTCATTTTAAATCTCTTAACTTCTTCCTTTTTAAAGGTCATAAGAAATAGCATTAAGAAAAGCTGAACTTCAAACATTGCTTTTGAGAGAATAAATGATAAACTGTATATTGTACCTGATTCTGCAAACCTTTGTTCATATTAGTAACCCATTGACTTCAAGATAATAAAGATTGATCCAAGACTATTGACTTTAATTGAACCCTGCATGTGAGTAAGCTCTGTTCAGGTGATTAAGGGTTTGCAGGAACTGGCCATTACTATTGTTAGATCATATTCAGAAACCTTTACTGAGGCAAACTTCTTTTGACTTTCTTGCAGAAGCAAATTCATATGAATTCAGGAAAATTGAAGAAGAATATCAGAATTTGTGCCAGTATTATGAAAATAAGATCTCACGTTTTGCTGTTTTTTCATGTGATGGACATAAACATATGTACTAGAAAAGAAATGTAATTTCATATATGTAATTAGTTGAAGGTCAGAAAATGCCTGCAGAATAGGTGAAATTCTAAAGCACCAGGACTGCACACATTCCAGGAAAGGGGAAAGATTCGGGCCAGAAGGAATGAAATTTTTAAAAATGCAAAATCACTTATTGGAGAGGAGCAAATGCAAAAGTCAACTGTTGCCTGTATTAAAGGTGTTCTTGGGCAACTTTAATTTGGCACGATCCTCCCTGTGAAAAATGCTGCTACAGAAACTGCTGGCTTGTTCTCATTCATCTGACAATCCAGGGTCTGCTCTCCAATGCCTTGTACAGATGTAAATGCCTATGCAAGAGGGGAATCAAACCACTGTGGTGGCTCTGCCTCAATTATATATATGAGTAGTCTCATTCTATTTATGTTGCCACATCAGTCACGATCCAAAGGAACATTAACACAAGTGCACATGTTCTCATCTTTGTCAGGAAAAACAGAAGCACAGAAATGTATTACATTTGTTTCATAGATAGACATTATTAAAATATTAATATTCTTAATTTTACTTCCTGTCTTTCTTCTCTTCTCTGATCGGCTTTCCACTCTCCTTATCCCATCCCATGGCCCCGGTTACCTCCTGTCAGTATTGCTGCTGCTTGTTCCTCATTGGTTCTCTTCTCTGTCTTGATGATGTGCCATCGTGCTGAGCCGAGGGGCTTCGCTGAACGACTGCACTGGATGAGCCTTGCACCTGGACTCCATGCTGCATTTATTTTTGCCGATTGTCCAGAGGTGCTGAATCCAGCTAGGCTGCTGAAGCTTGGTGTGGCAGCACATCAGAGGGCCAGGGAGGGAGTCCAGAGCCCCTATGCCCCCCTTGATTCTGGGTAACATGCCACTCCGCACAGGCGGTATTCTTCATCCATGGTATCCGCTGAACTAGTTTGTTTCATCTCGAGTCAATGAGACTTTTTTGGCAAGGCAAAAACTAGGTGTTGCCAAAGTATAAGAAAGAGACTGACCCTTCAAGTATCTGGCCAGAGTTCAGTAAGTCCCATCCACCGACCCCAGGTTAAACACCACATTCGGGGCTTGATCCCCTGTGTCCATTTATAGTTACTGTCAATTCCTGATCCACTGGCAGGTTGCTGTGCAATGCAATGCCATGCTGTGCATGCTCGCGCGCGCTCGCTCTCTTTTTTTTTTCCCCCAGCAGGGTCAGTCACAGCTTTTCCTCTTTGCTTTTTGATTAAATCTCTTGTGATTTCTTCAGATTACAAGTAATGTCTTTCTTGCACTTCCTGGTGTTTGACAGTAGACTAGAAAGTGTCAGTGTCAATCTCTCGTCTGCCACACTGACTGCATAGTCTTTGTGCTCTGGATTGAGATTGTGCTTTGTTTCTGCCTGTTCCCACCTCTAGTTTGTGGTCACTGACTCTGTTAGAGGCAAGAGTCTTCGTTAGTTTTGCACACTTCACTGTGCTGAGGCGGTCCACTAGCGAGGTGAGAGTTCTGTGCAGGGATCAGTAGCAGTTGAGATGGTTGCTGGATTTGATTAGTTCTTCCCAGCAATGTCTATTTTCATGGTTTAGGCACTGGTTTGGCAACTTGACCACTGTTTTGTTTTTGAATGGGTTGGTTATTCCACTGATCAGGAAGTTACGAGTTGGTCAGTGTGGTGAGCAATGGTAGCTAGAAATGGATCGTTTTTTTAATTTGCTTTATATTTTGGCCCTCTAGTGTTTGGTGGCAAAGGGAGCAATTTGTTGCTTTGGTTAAGATGGCCCCTGAAGCTGAATGTTTTCTGTATGTTGATTAATGTGTGGACCCGGCCTAGTTCTGCTCAGCATCTGCTGTTGCTGCAGTTCCTGTGCATGTGGAGGGCTTGTTTGCCAAATTGTAGATGGAGGGTTTTAACTGGTGATTTTTCCGAAGTCAGTGTAATCGGTTTAAGTTGGGCTCTAGGCTTTGTTCATATGTAGTATAATATTGTCAAATAACTTTATTGTGAGGTTTCGCTATTGCATAGCTTTTTCTTCTGATGATTTTAGAGCCAGGCGGAAGCTCCCTGATGTATCTCACAAGAAATGTATGTCATCTAGGGTGTGCTCAATCTCTAGAGTAAGATTTTACGTTTTGATTGGGATCTTTTTCTGAAACACCATGATTTCTCCCAGGGCTGCCCAGAGGATTCAGGGGGCCTAGGCATAGGCGCCGACTTATATGGGGCTCTGGGGCTTTAGCCCCATGAATAAATCCCAAGCAGGGGCTCTGCCCCACCAATGTTTTTTCTCCCCTGCTTGGAGCGCCCCCCCGCCGCTGCCGCCGCCGCCGCCAGGGCTGCCCAGAGCCCTTTAAATCCCAGCCGCCGCCGGGAATCAGAGGGCTCTGGGCTGCCTGCTGCAGCGGGAAGCCCAGAGCCCTCCGATTCCCGGCGGCGGCTGGGATTTAAAAGGCTCTGGGCTCCCCGCGGTTGCAGGCAGCCCAGAGCCCTTTAAATCCCAGCAGCGGCTGAGATTTAAAAGGCTCTGGGCTCCCCGCGGTTGCAGGCAGCCCAGAGCCCTCTGATTCCCGGCCGCAGCTGGGATTTAAAGGGCTCTGGGCTGCCTGCAACCGCGGGGAGCCCAGAGCCTTTTAAATCCCAGCCGCAGCCGGGAATCAGAGGGCTCTGGGCTTCCCGCTGCGGCGGGGAGCCCAGAGCCTTTTAAATCCGAGCCGCGGCCGGGAATCAGAGGGCTCTGGGCTCCCCGCCGCAGCAGGCAGCCCAGAGCCCTCTGATTCCCGGCCGCGGCTGGGATTTAAAGGGCTCTGGGCTGCCTGCAACCACGGGGAGCCCAGAGCATTATAACTCCGAGCCGCGGCCGGGAATCCGAGGGCTCTGGGCTCCCCGCCGCGGCGGGCAGCCCAGAGCCTTTTAAATCCCAGCCGCGGCTGGGATTTAAAGGGCTCTGGGCTTCCCGCTGCAGCAGGCAGCCCAGAGCCCTCTGATTCCCGGCCGCGGCTGGGATTTAAAAGGCTCTGGGCTCCCCGCGGTTGCAGGCAGCCCAGAGCCCTTAAATCCCAGCAGCGGCTGAGATTTAAAAGGCTCTGGGCTCCCCGCGGTTGCAGGCAGCCCAGAGCCCTCTGATTCCCGGCCGCGGCTGGGATTTAAAGGGCTCTGGGCTGCCTGCAACCGCGGGGAGCCCAGAGCCTTTTAAATCCCAGCCGCAGCCTGGAATCAGAGGGCTCTGGGCTTCCCGCTGCGGCGGGGAGCCCAGAGCCCTTTAAATCCCAGCCGCGGCCGGGAATCAGAGGGCTCTGGGCTGTCTGCTGCGGCGGGCCGCCCAGAGCCTTTAACATCCCCGCCGCGGCCGGGAATCAGAGGGCTCTGGGCTCCCCGCCGCAGCAGGCAGCCCAGAGCCCTCTGATTCCCGGCCGCGGCTGGGATTTAAAGGGCTCTGGGCTGCCTGCAACCACGGGGAGCCCAGAGCCTTTTAAATCCCAGCCGCGGCCGGGAATCAGAGGGCTCTGGGCTTCCCGCTGCAGCAGGCAGCCCAGAGTCCTCTGACTCCCAGCCGGGGCTGGGATTCAAAGGGGTCTGGGCTGCCTGCAACCGCGGGGAGCCCAGAGCCTTTTAAATCCGAGCCGCGGCCGGGAATCAGAGGGCTCTGGGCTCCCCGCCGCGGCGGGCAGCCCAGAGCCTTTTAGATCCCAGCCGCGGCCGGGAATCAGAGGGCTCTGGGCTGCCTGCTGCGGCGGGGAGCCCAGAGCCCTCTGATTCCCGGCCGCGGCTGGGATTTTAAAAGCTCTGTGCTCCCCGCGGGTGCAGGCAGCCCAGAGCCCTTTAAATCCCAGCCGCGGCTGAGATTTAAAGGGTTCTGGGCTCCCCGCCGCAGCGGGCAGCGCAGAGCCCTCTGATTCCCGGCTGCGGCTGGGATTTAAAAGGGTCTCAGCTCCCCCGGTTGCAGGCAGCCCAGAGCCCTTTAAATCCCTGCCGCGGCTGAGTTTTTAAGGGCTGCGGGCTCCCCGCGGTTGCAGGCAGCCCAGAGCCCTTTAAATCCCAGCAGCGGCTGAGATTTAAAGGGTTCTGGGCTCCCCGCCGCAGCGGGCAGCCCAGAGCCCTCTGATTCCCGGCCCCGGCTGGGATTTAAAAGGCTCTGGGCTCCCTGCGGTTGCAGGCAGCCCAGAGTCCTCTGACTCCCAGCCGGGGCTGGGATTCAAAGGGCTCTGGGATCCCCGCGGCTGCCAGCAGCTCAGAGCCCTTTGAATCCCAGCCTCTGTCCGCTGATTGCCCCCTCCCCAGACCCCTGCCCCAACTGCCCCCCAGAACCTCCACCCCTATCTAAGCCCCCCTGGTCCTTGTTCCCCAATTACCCCCTCCCGAGACCCCTGCCCCTAACTGCCCCTTGGGACCTCAGCCCCTATCTAAGCCTCCCTTCTCCTTGTCCCCAACTGCCCCCTCCTGAGACCCCACCCAACTTCCCCCCCCCAGGACCGCACCCCCTACCTGTCCCCTGATAAACCTCTTAGACTCCCATGCCTATCCAATTGCTGCCTGTCCCCTGACTGCCCCTTCGAACCTCTGCACCATCCAACTCCCCCTGCTCCTTGTCCCTTGACTGCCCCCCGGAACTCCCTACCTCTTCTCCAACCCCCAAACTGCTTACTGTGCCACTCAGACCAGCGTAACTGGCTCCATGCAGCTCCAGACAGTTGCTGCCATGCTCCCCCATGGAGCCCACAGCCCTCTCCCACCCCCAGCACCTGCCTTCCAGATTTGAACACCTCAAAATTCAGGAGTGCTCAAGCTCGGTTTGGGCAGCTTTTACTTCATTTCTCCCAAATCAGTTTCCCCTGCAAGGTGCCAACTGAAGGTGTTGGAGAACAGAGAGATCAGGTGGCCTCCTAATGCCTGGAAAAGAGACAAAGGCCGGAGGAGGGAGTGTCAGTGCCTGTGCGGACTTCTGGGAAGTGCACGGTGTGGAAGGGGATGCTGTGATGCTTTGGAACATCTCCATACAAAGCCAGTCAGGACTCTGGGGGAGCCTCCTCTCTCGGAGCATACTGTCTCCAGGGCAAGAAGCTTACACCTTCCTGGGTCTGACCTCGGAGCATTCAGCATGCCCTTCCACGTCATGCACTTTCCAAAGTGAGTCTGCCCAGGCTGGTCCTGGGGCAACCAGAGGTCGCTGCACCCCAACTCTGCAGTCAGATGTGACTCTCAGCCAGACAGTAAAACAGAAGGTTTATTAGATGACGGGAACACAGTTTAAACAGAGCTTGTTGGTACAGAAAACAGAACCCCTCTGTCAGGTCCATCTTGGGGGGTGGGGAGCCCAGAACCAAGTTCTGGGTCTCTCCCAATTTCCCCAGCCAGCTCCAAACTGACACTCCCTCCTCTGGCCTCTGTGTCTCTTCTGGACAAGGAGGCCACCTGATCTCTTTGTCCCCAACACCTTCAGTTGGCATCTTGCAGGGGAAACTGAGGCACCCACACAGTATTCAGAGAAAATATTAAGAACATTCCCACTTCATCACAACAGATGCAACAAAATATAATACCGTATATTGAAGTAGGCAAGTGCTGCTTCTGACTTTCCACTTTTAATTGACCCTTGTAATCTTGTGGCGCTGACGCGTTGTAGCTTCATTTTATATCGGCTTACAGGGCGGGAGCGGGGGGGCACCACCATTTTGGGCCCCACCAAAAATTATACAAACCTGCCGCCTATGGGCCTAGGGTCTTTGGCGGCAGGGGGCTCTGCCGCCGAATTGCTGCCAAAGACCCGGCATTTCGGCAGCGGGTCCCGGGGCGGAAGGATGCCCCGCCGCTGAAGACCCAGAGCAGAAGAAGCCCCATGGGCCCGGGTCCCGTGAAAGCTTTCTGGGGCCCCCGGAGCGAGTGAAGGACCCCGAAAAACTCCTGTGAGGGCCCCTGTGGGGCCCAGGGCCTGGGGCAAATTGCCCACTTGCCCCCCCCTCTGGGCGGCCCTGATTTCTCCCGTTGCCCAGGTTCCCCTGTAGGGCCCCTATATTGCACTAAGTTTCTAGAAGGTGGGTGTTTCTTTGGAGATCATTTTGCATAAATGATAGAATGAACAGCATGCAATGGATATTTTTATCTCTAAGGAGTTCAGTGGGAGTCTTGCTCTTGGGGATTGTTTCAGCAGGACTAGTAAGACTCTGACATAAATGTTGAATGGGGTCGAGCTGAGGTTACATCCCTGTCTGGTTCACCTCTCTTGCTTGAAGGCGTGAGTTTGTTTTGGGTGGGGGGTTGGGTGGGTCTTTTTTTTTTTGAAGTGGTGCATTTGATAGACTGGCACGTGGATTTAATGTTTTCCCTGATATTCAATTTTGTAATAATTTAAAGTTCAGTCCAGGATGACTTCTGCATTCAGTGCTGTTTCATCATTTTGTTTTCTATGTTGTCTAGGCCAATGTGATTTAATGGGTTTGGGTTTCTGAAGCCTTTCCCTCAGCTGTACAGGGCTCTTCATGGGTGTTTAGTAGTTTTTTAATGGTATTTTGAAGTATAATGCATTTCTAATGATACTATGTTGTTGTTGAGTTAAATTTCCAGATTGGATTCCTTTATATACCGGTACGTCTTCCCAGATTTTTCACCTCCTATATTGCTGGGCTTTGTTTTTCTGTTTGGCTTAAGTTATTTTCAGGTTTGCTATACTGAGATGGCTTCAGTTAGTGCTAATGTTTCCTTCATGTGCTCTGACTCTCCCTGCTGGGATACAGAATGGCAAACTGTGCATAGTTTAGTGTTGTGAGTTTCTGTGTTTTAAGTCGAAGTTTCCTCACCCCCTTTTTTTTTTTTTTTTTTTTGAGTGTATGGCGGATTGTATCAAACCATTTTTCTTTCTTTGCCATTCAAAGAGAAACAAATCTTGTTTTTCTGGTTGTGTTGTGGGATTGCTTTGCTGCTCTGTTGAGAACTGCATGGACGTCTGTTGTGGAAGTTAATGTAAATTGGTGTTTTCCCCATCATGTATGTTCAGAAACATAATAAAATTCTAAACTGGGGGGGGAAGGGTTGGTGAACGCTGTCTCTTTTCAAAGGAGATGGCGATGCCTTTGCAGTTCCTACTCCCGAGGAGCACGGAGTTCCTCCTAGAGCTCCCATGGCATCACAGTCCCTCTGTACCTCCCTCTGATTTGTAAAAGCCAAAATCAACCCTCTGGAATCCAAATGTTTGTTTCCTTTACAAGGACTATTTGTTACGCTCCATAACTTAGAGGTGAGCCAGATGAAATATTCTAGAGCTAAGGACTGTTTGTAGAAAATGTAGCTCCAGTCTACTGAGTGGAATTATGTGGGCCATGATTGCTGCCTCCCATCTAAGCTTTTTCTTGTGTTGACCAGTGCAAAGCAGAGAAGCCACCAGGTGTTGAGTAAATACTGAGTACGTCCTGAAGTTTAGCAGAATGGATCAAAAAATAAACATGCTCCTTGCAGGTAGGGAACTGGATATGGGAAGTTAAGGGGCCATAATGAAAAGAGTCATGACTTTGCTCTTATGTGAAGGTAACATGTAAACTCAGTACTTGATCTCAAAAGGGGGTGCTGTTGTTACCTCATCTGATTTCTGGGCATTATATGTATCAATTGTCATCAAGGCTTTAAAACCAAACAAAATGTTCACCTTCCTTTGTGTTATATCAACTTTGTGAGCATCAGCAATGAAGTCATTGCTTTTTTATGGAACATTTCTGCTATTATGTCTTCATTCAACACAGTGACATTCTTTAGAGATGCATTAAAACCTGTGAGAATGGGCAGGCTAAGCAGGAAGGAAAAGGGAGGGAATCAAGAAAGTAGACCAATTAATCAATGCTTGAATAATCGTTTGGAAAAAGTATTCTCTTGTACAAATGGTGACAATGTTGTTGAATTAAACAGACATCCCACAGTTAAATGGATGATGTCTGGCTAAAATTAATACATTTAACATCTGATTTCTTAGCTTACGAAATCTGAAAATTTAAAAAAATATTAACTTTTGGCAATTTATGCTGTTTAATTTCTGCATTTCTTGCAGTTCCATCAATTTAAAACAGAACAGTTAATTTAATTTCTCTCCTGGCAATTTGGTCTGACATAAAACTCAATACAACAACAAAAAAATATGGCTCTGAATTGTACAAAAATATGGCTCTGAATTGTACATGTAAGTGTGTTCATTCCTTTTACTATCACCCTTCTCTTCGCTTGTCTATCCCTGCCCAGTTTTCTTCTCTAGTCACATCACACTCCATTGAGGCAGTGTGATCCTGCATTGGTGCCTTAGATTGTAAGCTCTTCAGGGCAGGTGCTGCCTTATAATACGGACTCCGAGTCCTGACTGGGGGTTCTTAATGCTACTGTAATACAAAATAATTGTATTTATCGAGCTTGATCCTGAAGCATTGGAATCAACGGCAAAATTCCAGCTTACTCCAGTGGTGCAGGATCAGCTCCATAGCCAGTTTTGTTTTCTGGTTTTTATGGATTAGCACAGCTCCTCCTACCTTTGTTTGTTAAGAAACAATGACAGTGAGAGACCTGAAGCATCCACACAGGATACAGAATCAATTTATGAGTTGGTGTAGTGTTTGCAGGGGGAGGGGGGGACATTGGTCCGATAACAGATATTCCCTCACCCACCTTGTCTCCCTAGTAATAACAGAACCAACTCTGTTTACAAACTGAGCATGGGATTTTCCACATTAATCAACATTGACCTCCCTGCTCTCATTTCACCCATTGAAGGCAGAGTTAGGCCAGTGCTGAGTGTCTTTGAAAATCCTAAGAGCTACAATGCTGCAAACATTTATATGCACGCTTAAAGTAACACCCATGAATAGTCAATGGGACTCGTGTAAATAAAGTTAAGCATGTGGTAAGTTTTTGCAGGGGCAGGGAACAGGTTGTTCTCTTGTTTTGGCAAGTGCCTAGCACTCTTCCGGGTGCAATTAAAAATAATAAATAGGACTGGATGGATTTCTCTGTGTCCTGTCTTCTCTGGGATGATCCTTTAAAGTCCAGGCTTGGAGATAATGTAGTGTTTGGTTTTTATAAACTCTTTGGGGCCATTGTTGGAGAAGTAGGTTTTTAAGAGGTATTTGAATAAGGAGAACATGGCTTGTTGGGATAGCAGGTGGAAAGGGTCTGGGATAGGTCTGACAGTAAATAAAGTCAAACTCTTCAATCTGAGATTTATTTTCTTAACTATTTCAGAAAGCAGGTATACAATTTTTATGTCTTACCCTATTGTGTAAGTTCATCTTACTGAGACTGTGATAGCTTCTTCTGCAATTAGCTGTGATCGGATTTCTGTGGCCGGTGGGTGACAGTGACCTCACCTTTCAATTCTTTAGTTATGCTTCAAATATTTAAAAATCTTTACAAATAGCTGAAACAAAGGAATGTTAATATTGGTGTTTCTAAAAACACATTAGCACCATCAAACATCCATGAACAACCTGTGTGCTACCTAACAGAAGCATTTAGTCCTTAGCTAATCTTACCTATTAGTCAGAAAACACAGCCTTTGTGATGGGGCGGGGACGAGGTGTGCCTGGGTGCACACTTGCTTGTTAGGAGACCAAGAACCTCCAGACGTACCTCATAGAATACTCACAGGGGCTAGATGGGGATCAGGCCTTGTATAGGAAGCCCTCCCTCACCCCCTTGCATGGCCCACTCAAGAGCCAGGTTCAGAAGCAGTACCTGTGCTTGCCCTTTCCTCCCTCCTGGGAGCAAATTGCCCTAAAGGGATGGGGGGAAATGAGGCAAGGTCATGGCCCTTTCCCTGCTTAGTAGCCTGAGGAGCAGGATTGACATGCTGGAGCAAACACAGAGTATGCACCTCTCCCCCATGTGCCAGGGGACTCGGGGACAGATTGTGCCTTCTGATACCGAAATGGTTGTGGGGCTGCCTCAGGGACACACTGGCCCTACGCTGCCTCACACTGGGTTGCTGGTAAATTGCATAGTCTAGCCCTATTTTGTCTCGTGATGATCATGTCTCCTCCTCCTTGTGTCTCCACAGTTTCAGAGTTTAATAATTCCTCTCATATTTTAGCACTGATTCTGCTGGTGAATTTCATGCTACTAGGATACATTTGGGGGGTCCCAGAGCTATGGCTCCAGCCTGAATCTGGATGTCTACATAGAAATGAAAAAGCCCCATAGCCTGAGTCTTTGTACCCTTTGTAGCTTCAGACTCGTACCATTTTGTCCCAGGATGGGAAACTTGTGGAAAAGATAATTTTGTTGCTGAAACTGGAGTTATACAATACACACAAAAGAGCCTGATACTCAGTGCTTAATTTGTCATGAAAGAGGTGCCAGGGCTCAAGCAATTTATTTACTTTCATAACTGATGTGGCAAGCCCAGAGGTGCCAGGGCTAGGAACTGCCAAGCCCAGCGGTGCCGGGGCTCAGCCCTGGCAAGCTCTGGTGCCAATTAAGTACTGCTGATACTCCATGTTATGTGGCCAGAAGTATAGGGTGTGTTTGCAGGTTTTGAGGACATTGGAATACAGTTTGAATTAAAATCTCTGAATATTTTCAGTGAGAATAAAATATACCCTGTGAAGGCCTTGCATCAAGACACACAATTCAGTTGCTTTGGGAGATGTGGGGGGGCGGGACGGGGAGAAGGCAGGGGGGAAGAGAGGGTATGGCCATTGAAAGTTGTATAACTAAGCTGAAAAACCTAGCGTAAATTTGTGAATATGAAGAACTTACCCAGTGATGGTAAAGTCAGAGATCAAATTGCAGAGCTCTGTAGTGTTTATCACATATAGCATTTGATCAGTTAGGAGCAAAATCTCACTTTCAAGACTACAGGAGATAGCTAGAGCTGCAGAAAAAATGGAGTTCATGCTGGATCTTGTGTGTTTTCCTGACGCCCACCGGAGAGGGGCACACACAACAGGGTGCTGTGTTTTGACTATCTGAGTTTTCTCTTGGCCACATCATCTTGTCTGTTGCAGCACTTGGCATATGTGCCTCACTTGTGCAGTGCTGTCCACCCTTCTTGATGCATAAGGACCGCACAGCAGCTCCGCTTCTCCCTGCTCTCTGCCCCCCAGTCTATTTTGCCTTGCTGTTCCCAGCTCCAGTTGCAGCTCACACTGTTGTGTGCATATATATGGGACAATTGGGCCCTGAGTGTTTGATGCACACTTTTGTTACACACTGGTTGCTGTCTTTAGTATAAGGCTGAGCTGTCCATATAGGTTCGATTATACACTGTTATAAAACACTCCATGAAACTTAGTATAAAGTGATTTTGAAAACCTTCCACCATTACACTGGAGTATAAACAGTTAGCTACAATTGGAAAATCTAAGCTATAGACAATAGGAGATGGTAACCTCTTGTTCATAGGATTTAAAATCATAGGATCATTGACCTTAAATGATTTATGTAGCCTGGGAAATCTAGAGTTAAGCAGCTTGCAAAACCGTGAAAGCCAGACACAAGGCTAAAGAAAAGAAGCCTTCTTCTGTTGATATTCAGTGTTGTTTCCATCAAAGTACAGGTACCACTTAAAGAATGACAGATCATGTGAGCTTTATACCCCTCTACGTTGAATTTATACTTCATGATCCTGGTGCATTTGATTTTTACATTATAAATTATGGTTTAGAAACTCATTTGAACAATTGGCAAAATATAAATGAGAAGAATTTAAAAGGTGCTGTTTTGTTGATTGCACAGCTCTGGGAAGGGAACATCAAAAGGAAGAAAATTAGAAATAAAACAATCATAATATATCCATACCAACGTTTACAGAAATGTAACGAAAAGCATGAAAAACTATTTTCCTCTTACTAGACTTATTCTTATAATATTACTGCATTTTTTTTAAAAAAATACAATTTTCGAAAAAAAATGAACGATAGCTTTTTGCAGTGATAGGCGACAGGTCAGAAAAGCATTTCAGAATAATTTTACACCTTTTAACCTTAAAAAATACTTTGCTGACAATTGAGAGAGGGCCTTAAAAGAAGCGCTGATAGGCATTCTCACAGCAGGGTTGCCATGTCCCATCACATAGCAGAGGGTTTCTGCATAATGTATCCTGTAATAAGAAGTGTACTGCAAATCACAAGGCTTGAGTAGCAGTTTTAAGAAAGTAATCCTTGGCATGAACCGCTATTAGTGATGACACTGAAAGTTTGTTACATAAAACTCTTTAGAAGACATAAAGAAGGTAAACTGTTTTAAAATTTTGATTTGTGCTTGAAAGAACTACTTTGTCATAGAAATTTGTCTGCATTTAAATATAGATTTAGCATTCTCTGTTTTTCATTTTTTGCCTCATGCTTGGACAGTCTTGTTAAATGAAAACTGCAGAGTTTAGTTAAATTTATGTCACTTTTTCCTCATCCCTTTACTGAAAAAGGTAATTGTTAGAAAAGTGTCTTCACAATTACCAGTGCTAATTATGACTGCTAATACAATTGCTGATTACCAAGAGTTTCCCCTATGGCAAGCCCTGTACAAATGGGGTGAAAATTCAAAAACATTTCAGTGTAACAAAGAGGAACCTAGTCCATCAACGAACAGCAAAGCCATATTCATGCTTTAATAACTACACTAATCAAAATGGGATCTGAATCTAGGAAAATCCTCCCTGTTGAAATTAATTTTTATTTTTGTCTGAAAATGTAAATAAAAGAAAATGTGAAGAGGCCATTTCCAGGCAAGTTCTTTTCAATGCTAATGATGCAAATCATTGAAGTTTCTCAGTCCCTGGGGATTCTTTTTGTCTTTCTCATTTACATAACAATGATTTTTTAAGTGATTTAAAATAAAAATATAATGGAAATAAAAAAGTCTTTATACTTTTTCTTACAGTACAGTTTAATAGATACCTGGAAAACAGAACTGGAATTGACTCTGAAACAACAATTAAAGAGCCTCAGATAGGACTGAAAGCAAAATGTATTTTTTCTTTTAAATTTCTGGTGGAGACATTTTTGGTTGTCGTTGGTGCTTGAGAAAAGTTGCTAATATTCTGAAAGCTCAATATTTCAGTGTCATGTCTCAATTTCTCAATTGGTGATATTGGAAAACAAAATATCTCAGTGTTAGGTTTTAAGTAAACAATATATGACAGGAGCGTGGATGTAATGGTTAACAGTTTAGCTTTTTATTCTTTTGGTGGTTAGTTCATTTTCAGAACTGAATGTTCTTGAATGCCAAGAACTCTGGATGGATATTAAAATGTCTGTGGAGAAGAGTTGGGAGTTCTGAATGACTTTGTTTTTAAAAAAACCCTAGTGTTTAGTTTATAGGACTGGATTATGGCTGAAGGGCAGACCAAGGACCATGCTGTGATTTACAGGGGCACAGGATGGTTCCTGGCATTTGCCCCTTCTTCTGTGGGATGAGGAATCGGGGAGGGTGAAAGCAGCCCTATACCTGCAACAGATCACTGCCCCTCCTCCTTCCCCACAAGCTCAGGTGCCCTGGCTAATGGGTATGGGAAAAGGATTAAAGCACCACCCTCTTCCCCTCAACCCACCTGTGTGGGAGGGACAGTAGTTGTCCCAAGGAGGCTGCTCTAACACATGCATGCCTTCTCCTCGCACTGCAACATATGACTTGAGTAGCCCATGCAGGGAGCACAAGGTGCCCCCCTCGTGTAATATAGATTCACAGTTGTGCCTATAACGTTCATTTGAGGAAGAGGTGGAGGGGAGGCCCTGATAATTCTCTAGCCCCTCCATCCAAAGAGCGCATGGCGCTGTACAAACACTGAGGAATGAATGCATGCTGCTTCTCTGGAAACACGGCTTTGCTTTCCAGTCACTCTCCGAGTAAGTGGACTCCGTTTTCAACGTATTTAATGTGTAGTGGCCAGCATTGCAACCTCAAGCTGGGTGCTGAAAGTCAAGCTATGTTCCTTCTGGCTCCTGCCTCAACACTTGTAACAGTCTCCCACTGCGGAGGGGACCCTGTTCGGCCAGATCTCCCCCGAGCATCTGAAAAGAATGGCAGAGCTGCATCATCTCCACCTCTGGGTGCCAGCTTACTAGGAGAGCTGCTCCCCTGGAGTTGTAAAGGAACAGGGCCCTACAGGAGCGGGGGGAGAGGCCTGGGGAGAGCGGGGAGTTAGACTGTTGCTGAAGCACTGTCCCATGCAGACTTGAGGGACTAACACTGGTGGTTATTGAGACTCCAGACCGGTGGGATTTTTACATGGAAATGCAGTTCAAGGTTCATACAGCTTGAGAGTGTATTACCTCCCTCTAGGTCTCCTCTTCAGCTGCTGATGAGCAGCCCTGGGAGCATCAGCCCAAAACAGCTTGGCTCCTGGGAAAGCCAGGCTGCTGAGGGTGAGGGAGTGGAGTAGTGGGGGTAGATGGAGAGATCTCCCTGTGGATTGCTCATACCTATGTGGATCTAGGGTGTAATTTCCCCTCCCTTCTCAAAAAAAAAATCCCCAAAGCAGGAGGGTGTCACCTCTCCAAATTCTGTAGCCACTCATACCCTGCACTTGAGGGGATAATTCCTCAAAATTCCAAGAGGTCAAACACATGGGGTTAAACCTCAGTTAAGTCACTGACAAAACTCCCATTGCCTTTAATGGGGCCAGGCTTTCACCCATGGAGTATTTCTACCCTCCTGGGCTTCCTGCCTGTAGATTCCCCACAAGAGGATGGTGACCTGGGCCATAGTGAAAAATGTTGACACATGAGGAGAAACAGAATCTAACTCATTCTACCCTAACTGTATAGGTGCTGAACTGCTATAGTGTATTTTTTTTTAAATCCTCAACTTTGTAGCCACTAAACAAGTACACATTTAAGCGTACAGAGAGTTGATCTATTGATTTTAGAAGGTGGTTTTTTATATAGTAACCTTTCTGACCATAGTCACTCTAAACCTCACGCTTTTAAATTAGATAATTATTCCGATTTCACAGATTAATTTTGAACACCAGCTTTTCTTCTGTGGTCACTTGAAGAGCAACATGCAAATTAGTTCATGCTAATACAAGGATATTCTTAATAGCACAAGCCGACTTACGTGTGTCATGAACCTCCTGAAGAGCTCCGTGTTGCTCAATTCTTGTCTCGTTCCCCAACAGAAGTTGGTCCTGTAAAAGATATTACCTTCCCCCCACCCCTTGCTTCGTGAATCTCCAGTCATACATAAACAGTGCATCCGCAAGTAGTCTTCCTACTAAAATACCCTTAATAGACCTGACACGCTACTGTGCCACTCCATTTTTATCGGTGATTTCAGTGGAAGTAAACCAGTGTAAAAGTGGAATAATTCAGTGGTGAATAAAGCACAATATTTTTAACGATATTAAAAATACCTGTCACTCTACACTAATCTGGCTAGTTCTTGTTTAACTAATTTATACATCTGTAATTCATACCCCCAAAATAGCCATCTCTCCCCACCTTCTTCCTGCTGAGAGTGGTTAGTGAAGTGTTAAATTACTAAGACTTCTTTTTTATAATATACCCCACTGGGAGGTACCATAAATAAAAACCAATACTTGTTAAATAAATGAACTGCAATTGTCATGCAATAATCTGGATTTTTAATTGAATTGTTTGCTCTCTAACTAGAAAAATCCAGTAATTAAGACTTGTCCTCCCTCTTATTAGTGTGTATTGTCAAAGTATCCATCTTGGAACTTATGCAATAAAACCATAAAATCCCTCATTGATTATATTGTTCTTGGTTGCTAGAAACACAAATGGGCTAATTCTATTGAGAGGGCGTTGCTGTATGTGAATATTTCACCTCTCTTGCACACTTTCATTGCTCCCTACTGCAACCTGCTACCTATAGCTCTTCAGCTTCTGATACAGATATCAAGCAGTATTTCATCTTGGAACTGAGTGCTAAAATGGGCCCAGTATTGCCAGCACCAAGCATTCAAAAATCATGAGTCATGCCTCTCTAAAAATGAGACTGGCTCAAAAATCATGATGTCAGTGCGAGCTGGTGCAAAGACTCACCAGCTGGAGATGGAAAAATAAAGTTCCAGCTAAGGACTCTCTCATCCCTTTCTTCAGGGCTTGATTTATTTCTAAAACCACAAACTCGAAACCATAACAAATCAGTTAAAACTACTGGGTAGTAACCACCTGAGCCCTTTCCAGCTCGGCCAGCTGGGATGGGAAAGGACATTCCCCATCCCCTGTGGTAGCCTCCTTTTCTCCAGCTTCCTCTTTCATTTGATAACCCAGGCCAGATCAACCATGTGATAGACAGGAACCTGGTAACCCCTTCCATGCCAGAGTGCTTTCACGTATTGTCAAAGTCATCTTTGACCACCCCTAAAATAGAGCAGCAACGGTAGGAGACATGGTAATATTTTCTTTCTGAGGTCCCAAGATGACATTTGCCAAGATTAGGAGAAAGAAGAGCGTTTGAAAGTTTGGCAGGAGCTCCTGGCCAAGAATGGTGTTGGGCAGGGAGAAATGAAACATGAAAACTCGTGAGTATCCCTTTTGATCCAGGACTCCTGAGGTTCTTATATATTCCTCATGTTATGTTGCCAAGTGACACTTAGCAATGTGAATCCCACATTCTTCTCTTTCCATTTAGGTACATCTTCAATCTACTTTCCTCTTTGTCTTCAGAGTTAGCAGTATGGTTTACAGCATAAAAAGGACCAGATCTGGATGGAAGGCCATGCTGGGAAAATATACATCAGACCTGTGGAAAGTATAAATGAGTAACTTGGCTGAAACCTGTCAGTGGTAAGACTATCACCTGATTGATTCAGAAATCTATTCCAATCCATACTATTTACACACATCGCTCCCTGTCTTTGAGGAATATGCCAGCTCCTCTGCAGTACTCTGCTTTGTGGCTAGTGCTAGTTGTAGGCTGAAAATTGGTAGCTGCTTTTTTAAGCTATTTGAGTTGCACCGTTCCTGTGGAAATTACTGCAAACATGAGGTAACTTATGGTATGGGGGGAAGAGCCAGAGCGAGCATTGAAAGGGGACCTTCATTCTGGAGTAAACTTAAAAATCCCCCAATGAAGCCATTGCTCAGGTGAAGTTATATTTGCTAGCATCTAGCAGTGGTTGGAGTGCACGTTGTCTGAGGCTCCTGCCCCCTTTCCTCCCTAGTGAACCTTAAAGTGATCATCAGGGCCCCAAACATGGGTCTGTGGGACCCGGATTTGTGGACATGGTGTTTCCAAGCCTGCGCTTGAGTGTCCACGCTGCACTGTACACCTGGATTTACGTTTGCTGGACTCGGGTTTCTCAGCCATGCTGGCACATCCATACTTCACTATGCAGCCCTTCTGACTTTGGTCTGCAGCTTGCGCTGCAAAATGACAGGCCTTGGACCACAGTCACCGTGGGACTTGGGCTCTGATCCAGTCCCCAAAATAGCAGGGTCCTCCGACCCAGGTCCTGAGTGCTTGCTGACCTGAATCAGACTGATTGTGTGTGGATGGAAGGAGGACTGGAGCTCAAACATGACTCAGAGCCCGGGGTTAGTGTCCTGTGTAGACATACCCAAAGTGGCCCAGTGCTGGCATTAGTAGGCTCCTTGGTGCCCTCCACTCCACATACACACTCTTAGTAGGCTCCTACTCTCCAAATGAGCGAAATTTGAATCTCAGAAACCAAACAAGAAAAATTGGGCCACCGGCCTCCTGATGAAATAAAACTGGCTTGTCAGACTAACAGCCTTGGGTGGGCTCAGGAGGTGGAGGGCAATGAACCATTTCTCCTGTCCTGCAGACCTCAGGTGGTCCACAGGAGGAGGAAAAATGCCCCTCCCCCCCGCAAAGTACTCCAGCAATTCCCTTTGGTCACAGCTCCCCTCCCCCACTCCAAAGGGCTGCAGGAGCAGGGCTCCCTTCCTACATATCTCATGAGGCCTGCAGGGAAAGGGGTAGTGGGTGAGAAGAGGAGGCCTAGGGGAGACCAGTGGGTGTTCCGCCCCCCCCCCCGACCCCCTGCAACTTCCTTATAGGCCTTCTGGAAACTCTGAGGTGTGCAGGAGTGAAGACCCTTCTCCCCATGAGCCCTAAGAGTGACTAGCTGGGGGATCCATGAAGCTTGAGGAGGCTCCTCCCCCCAGAATAATCCAAAATCAAAGCGTCCATTTTCCAGTGGAACAAAATAGACTCCTCAGGGATTGACAAGTTGTTCTCAGCAAATACAGTAGTTGGTTTCTTTGGTTCAGGGGACCAACAAAAAATAGAAAAAAATTGGGGTCAAACTGAAAATTTTCAGTTTTTCTTGACAAAATGAAAAAAACACCCCCCCCCCCGTGTGTGTGTGTGTGCGAGAGAGAGAAATGGAATGTTTTCATTGACCACAAACTATTTTTTCCCCCCCTGTGTTGGGGGGGAGGGGTTATTTTTTGTTTTATGTTGTTGTGTTTTCAGGTGGTTTGTTTTTTCACCTTTTTTTAAAACATCTGGCTACATTTGGAAACAAAAAGTTGTCTCGGACAAAAAGTTAAAACAGTTTGTTTTGAAAATGTCTAAACAAATTGTTTTGAGGTATTATTTATTTATTAATAGATTTTTTTTTTTTAATTTGGCCACTGTAAGTTCTTTTGGACTATTTCTTTTGGCAGAGCTCACTAGATCCTGTCTCTCTGTGTGCGCCCATGTGCTCCACTGAGGTATCATGAGGCGTAAATGAGCGCAAAAGCTGATCTCTGAAAACGTGAAAAGTGAATCCCTCACAATATTTGCTTCTTTTGCAGTGAAATAAGAAACCCTGAACCCCTCAACCATCCCCTTTTCCCCCTCTTCCCCAGCCGCTGAATCCAAAAACATTTCTCAAGATGAATGATTATTTCTGTTGCCCTCCATGGTTTATTCCTGTATGGGAGAACACTGCCCCATAGTAGCCCTGGAGATGTATATGATGGCTAAATGCTTTGGTATGGCCTTTCAACATATTTCCTAACCACAACCCGCCCTGCCCCCCCTCCCTGTGGGAACCCAACTCCCCCTTCCCCGAACGGTCAGCAAATAGAAGCTATCACGTTGTGCTGCTTTTTAGCAATGTACTGGTAAACTTTTTAATCTTAGTGTATTGTCAGCTATGTTTCTGGTTATAGTTATCGTTCAAATGTTTCAAGAAACTTAGACTCGGCCCTAGAAAACCAGTGACCTTCAGATATTAAAAACTACACTGCAACAAGTAAGTAGTATCTAAAAAAGCTGTCGGGGGAGACTTTTTCTTTCTCTCCTCATCCTATAACAGAATCGATTGTTTTTCATTTGGAAAGCATAAAAGAGTTAATGAATGGACTGCCGAGGAGGTATGACTGGGATGATGTCAGAATATTTCCAGCAAAAGAATGTCAACTCTCCTCTGGCCAGTAGCAGGATCTGCCACTTCTGTGCTTTTTAACTCCACCCCTACATTCTTCTTGTCCGGTTCCCACAGACACAGAGTGGCACTGAAGGTCAGAGTGGACGAACACAAAAGAAGACCCCCTGCTGCCAGGGCCATCGTGCTGGGCTGTCACTACTACTAATTCATGACTTCACCTTTAATCTCACAGATCCATTATAGGTTAAAAAGAGACCCATTTTACAGCTGACAAGATTGAAGGGAGCACAACCCGGGGGGAAAAAAAAAAGAGCGAGAGAGAAATAAACCCTTTTAAAGTTTGTATAATTATAACCACCTGCTAAAAATAGACTTTTGCTTTCCACTTCTCCTTTCCCTTAGCTGAGAAGATATGTATTTTAGGAGGAGACGTGATAAATACAACTAATTCAGAAATCTGCTAGGTATTTTGATAGAGCACATTGTTAGGGGAAGAAAGAATGGGGGTGTTAAAGGGAAGAGCAAAAGAAAAAAAGAATAAGATTTCAGTACGAGGGATGTACAATGAGAAGGATAGGAGTGTTTTAAATGGCTCATCATTGTGTCATAGAATGTTTTGTATTTCTGTGCTAGATCACCGTGGGGAGACAGAATAAATGTTGACTAATAACTTTATAAAATACTGATGTTACATGTTGGCTAATTAAATGTGCATTAACAACAGTGGGGCAATGAATATATATTTAAAACACTTCTGATGTGAAATTGAATGTAACAATGCAATTATTTATTTTTAAAAATATTCATAAACTAGAGTTGTTCCCTCTCGTCTCCCAGTTACACTTAATTTTTGTCTGTTCCAAAAATACTAAATGAATGCTCTGAAAAAAATAGACATACATTGCAGCTGGGGATGGACAGTGTCTCCAGAGGTAATTCCACTTGATTATTTTGTTGATAGGGCAATCACCTCAAATATGAGCTATGCCACAGATTTGCATGCAGTTATTTTAAGCCAGTTAAAATTGATCTTCACCATGAATTCCGGGTGGGAAAATGGCATTTGTAAAAGTAGAGAAATAAATAGAATCTAATAATTCAGTACAAAGCAAAGTTAAAATACAGCCCTGGAAATTTTGGATGAATTTTCAAGAATACATGTTTGGAAATCCAGAGTATTGTTCTGCTTGGCTGAGGAAGCTGTAGTTACCAGTGTACAGTAGTAACGTAGGGAGGGACCTAGGATATTTTTGTTCAGATTCTTCTGGGGTTTGATTTATTTTTTTCAGTAGAGTTTGTGCCCAAAATTGTATCCACTCTTTGGAAAAAACAAACTATGTCAAAATCGGCTTATCAAGGTCGCCATACAAAGCGTACCCTACAGGCCATCTTCTGCTTCCATGGTGAAGAATAAGAGAACCCAGTGGACCTGGCCTTGGGACTCCAGGGAGAGGACAGTGCAGCCTTTCCATCAGTGTCCTCTCCACCACCTCTGTGGATACTCTGTGGGGTGTGCAGCTGTTTTGAGCACTGGTTCCCACCCACCCTCTGGGCCAACCCCAGCTAAATTTATGCTGTCAGAGCTACACAGGTTCCCCTCTCCATTTTATGCAACCCTTCCCACCCCGCCCCCTTGAAATGGGCTCCATGAGCAGGAGCTGGCACAAAGCCCATGGCCACATGGATCCATTGAAACAATGCTGCCACGGGCTAGGACGAAGGTTGGTGGTTGTGTAAAGTCAGGGGGCTCTCTGAAATCTGCATAGCTTATTGGGCGTCTATGAGCTCAGGGGTAATTCCCTTGCCACTTCTTCAGGAGGGACAAACATGCCACACTGCTGAGGGAAGGGTGAGGAGGCAGAAATGCCGTGAGTGAGACCTCACTTAGTTGTCTGGCCCCTACGTAAGAATAATCCACACAGGGAGGACTGGCCCCTTTGCCACCTCTCCCAGAAGTGCAGATCACCAGTTAGAGGCTTGGCCTTGCTGTTGTTGAAGTCAGCTGCTAAACTCCTATTGACAAAGCTCAAAGTGAGATTTGAGACCCGATTCTGTTTTCATAAAGGTAAATGGTAAAACTCCCATTGACTTCAAATGGAGCAGGATCTAGGTCCATGTCTGCTCAGAACTTTGGGCCAAACCCTGCTTGCAAACAGGCAGTCCTTTCACTGGCAAAACTCCTCATGAAGTCAGCGTCAGCAAGCTTTGCCTGAGTAAGTACTACAGGGTTGGTTTCATAGTCAGCATGCTGGGATTAATCCTACATTCCTTGTGTGACAAGCCATGAGGGTGATTTTTGCAAATATTCATTTTCCTATACAGGAGTGCAAGTTTTGTGTGTTGTTAGCAGCAGCATCAGTTTCAGTGCTGCTTTCTCTTCAACCGTAGTCATTCAGCATATAAGCCTTAAACTTTATCCAAGTATAATTATATGTTAAAGCTGTGGCACAGACTAGCAAGAACTTGAAGGCCACAGTAAAAGTTAATTGTCTGATTTTTTAAAAACTTATACTGAAAAGAAAAAGCTCTGGGTGGTTGGAAGAAAGCGGGATGCTATGAGTTCAGAACAAAGCTTTAATTGTGTATTTATTATGTAGATGTATATTTTTACCTGATAACCCAATGACTCCTTTGGACTCAGTGGAACAAATTCATTCCTGATGTAAATCTATTGACGTCAATACAGTTACACTAGCAATTAATTTGGCCTAGAACATCTTGTTGTATGAATGTATATTTAGACATATGTAAAGTCTATGGGTCTGGTTTGTGATCAATCATGTAAATGTTTCTAAGTTTGTGAATTCTTGAAATATAAAATTGAAATGGCTCCTTTGTATGTTGTGTCAGTCCAGCTGCTGCTCTCAAACACTAAGTTAATATGCTAAAAGTCATGATATTTTCATTTAAAAAAAACAAACTTGTGTGCATGAGTAATGAACACAATTTCTAAATTATAATCTAATGGGTCTGATACTTGTAAGGGGAAAAAACAGTTCTTTTTTGAGTAGCAATTCGGAAAATCTCCCCTCAGCCACCTCCCTCCCAAAAAAAACAAACCCAACCCCAAACCCACCATCCTCCTGTAACGGCTGAACAATTTACTCTTTCAAATTCTGTGTAACTTCTGCTCCATAACTTAAGATATATGCCACGTTTCAGCCAGGAGAAAAGCTTTTTATGGCTTACTGACTAAAGAGAGTGATTTATAATAGAAATGCTCATAATCTGAGTGATAGCAATATCCGTCAGAACCACTCGGCTGCCAGTGGGGAAGGATGGGCTGGTGGCAAGGGCAGGCCAACAGGGTTCTCTCCCCAAGCTGCTGCTGCTGACTCTGTCTGATCTTGGGTGCATCGTGCGGAGGTGCATAGTCAGCTGGCCAGAGACCCAGCTTCTCTTTTATTGAGTACGATTTGAGCCCGCATTTTGTGCCTCCCAAAGTAAATGAAGGTACAAATGTGAGACTTGTGCTTCTAACTCCCTGCTTTGCATTGACAGTTGGGTGGTTAGAGGTGCAAGTGCCCATATTTATGTCCATAATTCAATTCTGCATTCAGAAGCTGGAGGTGCAGATATTGTGGGCATAATTTACACCTATAAAAGATGATACATCTGGAAAATTTCCTATTTAATCTCTCTGCCTCTTTTTTTGTGATAATAAAGTTTATCTTCCAACTTCCATAAAGCCGTTTGAAAACCTTGGGTGAAAGACACTATGACCCAGTATTACAAAAGAGCTCAGCACACGGGGTAGTGAGCGCTTCTGAAAATCTAGCCCTTATTTCGGTGCCTAACTGGGAGCTGAGCTTTTCTGAAAAATTTGGCTCCATATCATTGCAAAGTGTTATTATTTTCAAGCCTGTACATGCTGCAAATCCTGATGTTTCATGCCAGACAACTACATGCCAGGTTCTTATTACAGTAGGCCTGCTATATCTCACACTGCTCTTGCACACTCAAGGAGTTATCTTTAGATCTCATATTTTAAGATAAGGCTAATCCATTTTAAATACCCTGTAACAAGAACTTACTCTTATAGGGAAAACATAACAAAAGATTTACTCTTATAGAGAAAGAATAACCACTACAGCTGTTAGTAATGCATTGGATACTTTAGCAAGATTTTTGTTTTTTTTAAGCCAGGAGTATGGAACTGAAGGAGTATGCCCTCCATCACTGTGCTGTGATGCTACAGAGGAAGAGTGGGATTTTCTTTACACTGGTCATAATAAATACATAAGTTTTGTTGATTAAATGTATTATGGTCTTGTTCTATTATGGTAGTAGAATCCAAAGATCCCAGTCAGGACTGGAACAAGTATAGACTTTGATTCAGGCTGGTGGACCTGACTTCAGAAGTTTGCTCATAAGCAGCTGGTGGAAATATTCTTTGGAGGAGCTGAGTAAAACTGTGAGGCCCCGTGTGTGTGTGTGTGTGTGTGTGTGTGTGTGTGTGTGTGTGTGTGTGTGTGTATGTAGGTCGCTGTCTTCATCCTGGCCCAATGCAAAGGGGAAGCTCTGGGAGGATGGTTTGCCGAGTGAGTCCACCCTGCATTCGCCCCGCAACAGCAGCTTCTGTCCCAGGGAGCTGGGCCCAGCTCCCCCTGCTTGGGTTCTTGCTGCTCACAGATTTGCTATGTTGGGCTTCTCTGAAGGAGAGGAGGCAGCCATCTGACCACTCCAAGAACACAGGGAGAGGAGGGGAAAAGGTTACCAGCCTGTGTAACACTCCATAGGGAAGATGGGATGCTAAGGCACTGTGGGGGGCGTTCCTGAGTGAGCCTAAGGAGACAGGAGTAATTGAAGAAGGGAGAGAAGGGGTTGGTTCAGTCAGGAGCTGTAGGGTCGATGGACTTGGGTGTGGGGGGCAGCAGAAGGAGTCGGGGCGGGGGGGAGATAAAGAGTTGGTGTCTCACTTGTTCCCTCCCTTTCTGTCATCTGCCCCAACTCTGGGGAGGCATCGCTGCTACACCAGGGATGGGGTTGACTTGCTGGGCACTGGCCACTCTTAGGACAGACACTGCCCACAGCACCATACCAGGGCCCCATGGACTCCCCTTGAACATTGGGCTGTGGGGCCTTGCCTGGCTTGTCTTGCTGCTGGGTAGACAGGCGGCTCAGTGCCAAGCAGGTCCTGGACTCAGTGGAGGTGGGACTTTGCCTGCTGAATTGGTGCATGCAGGTAGCAAAGTGGCTCACAGCTGGTGAGGGTGGGGGCAGAACCCCCTCTAGTCATAGCTACCCGCCACCTATGAATTTGCCCACACAGAGCTGACTGCAGGATCAGTCAGGTAGAGCAGGAAGAGATGGCACCTGTCCTGAAAAGCTTATTGGCTAATTAGATGTGTTACAACCAAGGGTGAGAAATGGGGATAAGAGATAAATGAAGGAACAACTAAAAGTCCAGCAGTTATGTAGGCTCCATCTGTGCAGGTCTTCTGGCTCAACAATCTATATATAGAGGCTGTAAAATATAGCCTGGCTCTCTCTACTTTATTTTTCTGTTTACCTTTCTCTCCTCTTCGTTTCTCCTTGCTAGCCCACTGAAACTGTTATGGAAGAAAACCCTTTCTTGGGATTTTCAAGTGTGATATTTAAACACTGAATCTGGAGCTGGCTGGGTGGGAAAGGGACAGCACGTTCATGATCAGCTCTAGTTGAATGCATCAATAGTATTGAACATTATACTTTGTGTGAACGTTATTAGGAATAGTTTGTGTGAAAATATGACCTGCCTTCGTCTCCATTTTTCACGTCATGCTGCCATGGAGAAGTAAGAATCTCGACCCACCACACAAGGGAACCTGGGTAAGGAGCACCTTGTCAGCTCTTAGCCAATAACAATCTCCTCTTGGTCTCCAGGGTTGTTAAAACAGCTGCAGCAGCAGTAACAGAAGTGTTTCCTGTGTCACTGCTGGCCAGCAAGGGTGGGGCAGGAATTGAACTTGCCTTCAAGAGGACTTAGCCAGGACTGTGGGGAGAGCAGAGCCGCCAGACAGACAGAAGAAGAGCAAATGGTCTCCCAAGGTCCCAAGAAGATCTTTGGAGAAGGAGGATGTTATATGAGTCACCAAGACTTTGAGTATGTCTACACTGCAAGTGAAGGTGTGATTATAACACAGGTAGGTGTATGCAAGCTAGCTTTAATCTAGCTAGCACAGGTAACAATAGCAACCCAAATACATACCCAGGGTCCCCAGCGGACTTGTATTGGGGTGGCTGGTCTATGCTCAAGCCCATGCTGCCATGTCTCCACTACTATTGTCACCCATGCAAGAGAGATTAAAGCTAGTGCAGGTATGCCTGCCATGATACAATCTCACCTGGGAGTGTAGACACTCCCTAAGTCTTGGGGGCCTGTGTGAAGAGGAGAGTGGGTAAAAGTTAGGCTTTTCTTCAGTTGTTGGGACTGCTGTACCTTTCACCAAAAGTACCTCTTGTCTTGTGCGGTGATATGCTGAATTGCTGCTTTCTTGCTGCTGGAAGTGAACACTCTTCTTCAGAAGGTTTAGATTTTTACACTCTGTTTTCAAGTATTTCACAAGTACTAGAGGAAAGACTTAGTATATAGCGCTTGGCTAAGGCAGTTCTTGCCTTCCCCTCCTTCATTTCATGCACCGGCACATTGTTTGATGCCTCTAGCAAGTTTCAAAACCTTCCCAATGAATTTTAGGCAGGAGAATACATTGGCAGGAGAATACATTGCACAATAGCACAAAGCAGCCATTATTCCATAAAATTATGGGATGTAAAATATAAGTAAGGAATAGGACACTTCATTCATAAAAGTCACTGCAGAGATATACTGACAGTATTTAAACAAAGGTTTATCAGTAGAACAAAAATGAGCCCTGCTTTAGGGCTTTCAATCACCCATCTCAAGAACATATTTATTTCTAAACAAAATTACTATGCAATTTTAAATCTACAAAAAATGCACTCAAACATTCTGCAGTGCTATTTATATTCCTGTTCCTCTCCCTCCCACTACTCCCAGGCGCATGCTTCCCTTCTTCTTTGCACATGCTTTCTTACCATCTGGTTCCCTTCTCTGGACATGCTGCCTTCATGCCTCCTCATCTTCTCCTACTGTCAGTTCCAGTACCATTGTCAGCTCCCAATGGTGGCCCCATCTTCTTTTCCTTCTCCTTCTCCTCCTGGGTAGCAGCAAATTTTAGTTGAGGCAGCCTTATTGCCTCCTCTTTGGTTTCTCTCTCTGCTTGAAACTCTTGGGATTTTATGTCAGCTCAATGGAGCAATTTCAGACAAGCCCAGCACCCAAGGGAGGTTCTGATCCAGAAAACACTTAAGCATGTGTGTAACTTTAAGTACACACAAAGTTCCATTGAATTTAAATGGGACTATTCGCATGCTTAAAGTTATGCACATGGTTTAAGTACTTTCCTAGTGCAGGGCTTAAGTAAATTGTGAAGTTTCAGAGACTTGTTCATCACTGCAGCTTTAAGAAACAAGCAGCATTATACAGTGACAATAAATGTATCTGAATTCACTTCTACGTTGATCCTACATGTTGATCATGGAAAAAATATTTGAATTTATTTAAAAGGCAAGGGGACAAATCAATGAAGTTCAAGCAGGAATTAAAGTCAATAGAGTTATACCAGAGACGTGTTTAGTACAAGGTTTTTAATAATCGTAAAGCCAATGACATGTTTGCACATAATATAACTAACCAACAACAAAAATATAGCAGTGAGCTGATGTGTCACCTCTACCCACCCACTCCAGACTGTTCCAGGCCATCTCTCACTCTTCAGCTGGCCATGCAGAGCCCATATGCCACGCTGTCAGGGAGCAATTCCCAACACAGCATCTGGCCCCATGGCAGATTCTGGAGGCAGTTGGTGTGTCGGCTTCGGAGCTGCTGTTGCCTTTGTCATGCATTTTGGGCTCATGATGGGCTGCCTTGTCACCCTGAAAACTGCTTTCTTTTGACTCTTCCTTGGATGCCAAGGACTTGGTCGTTTTTAAAAATTTGTCAATAAACTCCTGCTTAAATCCCTCATGAGATCTCTCTACAGGCCCCTTTATGGTGAAATAATGAGAATTTCCTAATGCCCATGTGTGTTTTCTGCAGAAATGTGGGCCAGTTTTAAAGTGGACCATGTCGTAGTACATACAGGTCACTGTCTGCTTGGATTACTTTCTCAGAAAACTCTTGAATACTCTTTGAGTCGTCCCCCCCCTTCCCTCCCTCATGAGTGTACAAGCCACTTCTTGGTGAATAGGATCTATAATGCCTGGAGATATTTGAGATCAAGCATATGGTCCATTGAATATGCATGTAAGGAGGGAGGGGAGGGAGTTTGTGTGTGACATTAAGTAAGCAGTGAGGGGGAAAAAAGTCTCTGAAAGCTAAGTACTGCGGAGTTGTATCACAGCATTTCTATTACAAGTAAACAAACTTTCATATTTGCTCTGATATAGCGGTTAGTAAAACTCATGATCAGTAACAATAGGTGCGGTTTTAGGAACCCATTTAACATCACAAACATTTTGCTATAACTTGCGTTGAACAGAATTGTAAGTTTTTCCTTTGGGTTTTCTATAAAATCTTTGTTTATAAAACAACAAAATCCTAAATTGTGCACCAGACAACAAATAGGTTAATACAGAAAACTTCTTAAACTGAGACATGGTCAAGGTGCAGAAGGTTATTCTTCAGTGTGTAGCTTAGGGTTAAATGAAAGTGTGCTTGGAGAACAGTTGTGAGTTTTCTTTTTAAAGTGAGGCACAGATGAAGGAGGGGGCCTGGCGGATAGAGCAAAAGGGAGACAAGGCTGAAATGGAGTGACTGGGCATGAAGTAGTAAAGATGAGGTCCTGAAAGCAAGAGAGGGGAGAGAGAGAGAGAGAGAGAGAACCTAGTAGAAAGAGAGAGGGGAAAAGGGAAAACCTAGTAGAAAGAGAGTTTATTTAATGGAAGCCAGAGGAAAAAATGTGACACTGATTGCTGGAAGAGGAAGTATAGAGCCTTTAAAGGTGAAAGGAGAAACAGACCGAGACCCAAAGAATAATGGAGACTAATCCTTGGAAATTGCTGACAGTCTAAGATTTGGGTATTTTTAAAATCATTGCCATAGTAATGTATTTCATGCTATACCATGTACATTACTTTACTAAAACAAGTGCATTTTTTCATTACCTTTTTCTGGGAGTAAAAATAATGTATCACATTAGGTTTAGTGAAATAAGTGTTGAAAATTCTGGAGCATTTTAGAATTATAGCACCTTTAAAGGAGACCACATCCCTAACGTATTATAGGAAAAATAATACAGTGCACCAGCATCAGTTCTTCTTACAGAGGAAGCATCCACCTTCTAATCCTATTAGCGAGAGGGGGAGGGAGAGAAGAAAGATGCTTCATTACAGCACATAATAGCCCTGAATAAATAAATCAACATCAACCTATCACACATCATAATCAAGTCCCACAGTTACCATTTTGTGGAGGATAATATATATATATATATAAAAATATGAAAAGTTCCTTAGGGTAACTTGTTCCGATGTTTTCTTCAAGTGAGAGAATCTCCACTTGAATAAAACAAAGCAAAACCACAAAAACAAACAAATAAATAACAAACCCCACAACAATGATGAGGGAAAGCTTCTGAACCTCCTGCTGACAACTAGAGCCTGGAATGACTTTCTGCACTCACTGAACCTACATTCATCCCCTAAACCCGATTTGGACCCAAAACTTCAAAGGGAATGGGGGAGACTCTCTATCATTCAGTATACTGTATTCTTCTTGGCTATTCAAATAGGGCTGCATTTTCAATAGTGTGCTTGCAATTAAGTTTTTCCCATATATTGTGTGCATATTCAAGGAAAATATGCTCATTCGCTAAAGGTGGACTAATTGGTCATGTGGTGAATTGAGAAGCTAGTAAAATATATGTATTGCACATGCATGTATATTCAGGCAGACATTCATTGATATACTGTACAGTCACATGGCGAGTGTGATTGCCTACTTTTGTGTGTGCTTTTCTCCAGATTTAATATTGTACATTCCTTACAGGAAAATTGTTTGCCTGTGTAAATACCACCTTCCTAGAGTGATGTGAGGTCTCTTCCCCATGGATGTAGGTACGTTGTGAGGTAAATACCTTATTTGGAGATGTTCATATCAAGTGTATCCAAAGCACATTAGATATTTAACAGAGATCAGTATCAAGTAGTACATCATAACATTGTTGGATTTTTTGTCCACTTTTTAGATAAGAATACGAATGAAATCAAATAAGGGTAATATTCAATCCTATTCTCCCTGTCCCCTGCTAAAAAAGTACACAAATACATGGGCCTTTTTGAGCTTCTCAGTTGCAGGCTTTGGGTAGAATTTTTAAATTCAAAACAAAACAACAATCCTCCTTAGGTGAATTTTGAAGTCTAAGTTTTTCCAAGTGTCTGAGAACTTGTTGTCAGCTCCCTCTGTCCAGAGGGGTGTAGTTGAATAAGGTGAAGTGGAGTGGATGAATGACACCCCAAAGGAGTGCTGGGACCGCCACGTAGATTTTTTTAAAGTTAAGAAGCTCCTGTTGGAGCTGAGCTTCCAGATGCCTAAAATTCAAAGCTGATGTGGAGCCCCTCACCTGTTTGTAGGAAGCACAAGACCCCACCCCCAGTGTGTGTTAGTTTGGGAGGGAGGAGATGGGTGGAAGGTTCCAGTTCATAGCTTCAGAAATTAGGCATTTTGGGTTTCAGAAAATTCAGGAGAAGGAAACAACTTGGTTGTATTTGCATTCAGATCCATATCTGAGTAAGAGCCCTGTGTCCAAGCAAACTGGGTCCAAATAACATAACATAAAATTGTTAGACTGTGCTGACAATTCAGAATGTCTTCTGGATTCATAATCACTCTGGCCCAGATTCCACAAAGCACTTAAGAACGTGCTTGAATCCCGTTGACTTCAAGCAGTTGTGAGCACATTGTGAAGTTAAGCATGTTCTTTAGTACTTTACTGGATGATGCATGGCCTTTCTTTTTAAACCCTTCCATCCTCCCCCAGCAAAGAAGCCAAGAAATGAATGGGCACAGTGACTGAACTACTGTTACCTGTAGAAACCCAGCCCCTCAGTGCAGGCCTGAGGTACACTGAAAGGACACCGAGAGGAAGCTGGTACTGAAGCAGGCTGCACTGTGTCTGTGTGGCAGATAAATAGATTTCACTCCCTAGAGGTGTCAGGCTGGCAGCTTTCAGGTCACACACACAAAGTTTTCCTTAAAGAAAAGGAAAAAAAATCCACCACTGGGTCACCAAGACATTAAAAACAGCAACAGGCAATCTCCAAAGATAGGAGGATGTAATTTTTTCTCATTATCTGGAGCTCAGGGAATAATTAGTTTGATTAAACTAAATAAGAAGTCATTGAATAGCTGGTGTTTTTATATAAAATATATACCAACTTCAAATAAGTTCATTTCTTAGGTAACATATGTATGTACTAAATCTGATTTTTCCTCCACATTATATCTCTCTCTGCATATGCTTTTACCTGTTTTTTTGTTTTACAAAAATCAATATCCACTGTTTCTGTATTCTCCTACAATACAATATTTTGTTCTGTTGCTGTAAATCCTACCAGCCAGCAAAGAGAACACAAGCTAAGCTAACTTTTCATCACGTTATGTATATGTGTTATATATTTTACATATATAAAAATATAACATGTTACATTTTCTTACGGGGGCTGTCGAGCGATTAAAAATAATCATGATTAATTGCGCGATAAAAAAATCGTGATTAATAGCGCAATTTAAAAAAATAATATAATACCATTTATTTAAATATTTTTGGATGTTTTCTACATTTTCAAATATATTGATTTCAATTCCAACAAAAAATACGAAGTGTACAGTGCTTACTTTGTTTATTTTTTATTACAAGTGTTTGAACTGTAAAAACACAAAATAAATGTTTTTCAATTCACATAATACAGATACTGTAGTGCAATTCTTTATCATGAAAGTTGAAATTACAAATGTAGAATTATGTACAAAAAACTGCATTTAAAAATAAAACAATGTAAAATTGTAGAGCCTGCAAGTCCACTCAGTCCTATTTCTTGTTCAGCCAATCAAGTTTGTTTATAGGAGATAATGCTGCCCACTTCTTGTTTACAATGTCACTTGAAAGTGAGAACAGGTGTTCACATTGCACTATTGTAGCTGGTGTTGCAAGATCTTTACATGCCAGATGCACTAAAGATTCATATGGTGGCAGATGACAGAACAAGGAGCAATGTTCTCAAGTTGCAGTGGGGAAAGTCTAGGTTAGATATTAGGACAAACTATTTCACTAAGAGGGTGGCGAAGCACTGAAATGGGTTACTTAGGGAGGTGGTGGAATCTCCATCCTTAGAGGTTTTTAAGGCCTGGCTTGACAAAGCCCTGGCTGGGATGATTTAGTTGGGATTGGCCCTGCTTTGAGCAGAGGGTTGGACTAGATGACCTCCTGAGGTCTGTTCCAGCCCTAATCTTCTATGATTCTATGTCCCTTCATGCTTCAACCGCCATTCCAGGGAACATGCGTCCATGCTGATGACGGGTTCTGCTCGATAAAAATCTGAAGTAGTGTGGACTGACACATGTTAATTTTCATTATCTGAGTCAGATGCCACCAGCAGAAGGTTGATTTTCTTTTTTGGTGGTTTGGGTTCTGAAGTTTCAACATTGGAGTGTTTCTCTTTTAAGACTTCTGAAAACATGCTCCACACCTTGTCCCTCTCAGATTTTGGAAAGCACCTCAGATTCTTAAATCTTGGGTCGAGTGCTGTAGCTAGCTTTAGAAATCTCCTGTTGGTACCTTCTTTGTGTTTTGTCAAATCTGCAGTGAAAGTGGTGTTAAAATGAACAGCATGTGCTGGGTCATCATCTGAGGCTGGTATAAAATGAAATATATGGCAGAATGCCGGTAAAACAGAGTGGGACATACAATTCTCCCCCAAGGAGTTCAGTCACACATTTAATTCATGCATTATTTTTTTAATGAGCACCATCAGCATAGAAGTTTGCCCTCTGGAATGGCGGCCAAAGCATGAAGGGGCATCCAAATGTTTAGCATATCTGGCACATAAATACCTTGCAATGCCGGCTACAAAAGTGCCATGCAAATGCCTGTTCTCACTTTCTGGTGACACTGTAAATAAGAAGTGGGCAGCATTATATCCTGCAAATGTAAACAAACTTGTTTGTCTTCGCGACTGGCTGGAGAAGAAGTAGGACTGAGTGGACTTGTAGGCTCTAAAGTTTTGTTTCTGAGTGCCATTATGTTTAAAAAAAATCTACATTTATAAGTTGCACTTTCACAACAAAGAGATTGCACTACAGTACTTGTATGAGGTAAATTGAAAAATACTATTTCTTTTGTTTATCATTTTACAGTGCAAATATTTGTAATAAAAATTAATATACACTTTGATTTCAATTACAAAACAGAATACAATATATATGAAAATGTGGAAAAACATCCCAAATATTTAATAAATTTCAATTGTTGTTCTATTGTTTAACAATGCAATTAAAACTGATTAATCGCAATTGATTTTTTAAAAGCAGCAAAGAGCCCTGTGGCACCTTATAGACTAACAGACATATTGGAGCATGAGCTTTCGTGGGTGAATACCCACTTCGTCAATTAATTTTTTGAGTTAATCACATGAGTTAACTGTGATTAATTGACAACCTTAATTCTTACATATTATGTATATCATAATATGACAGACTACGTAATGTATGTCAATATAATGTGATGTGCTCATCATCTCATGTAGGCATATTTGCTGACAATACTGATGTTGCTGATAAGAAGGAAGTGAGGAAGACAAAGTTGTGTTGGCTTGTGCTTCAAAGACACCAAGTAGGAAATCCCATGTTCGCCAAGTGGAAAAGGACAAACTAGAAGAGAAATAAATACTATGTTTAAGTTGGTAAGTGGGTATTAAAACCATGAAGGTATAGAACAAATTACAAAAATACAAAATACCCTGGCAATGTTCCTTTTAAGATACAATATAAAGGAGTACTTGTGTTGTAAAAAGTACCTATGATTTCCCTTATGTCTTTAAATTCTTTGTCAATAAGAGCCCATTCAACACTCCTTAATCATCTCTTTCTCAAGCAAAACTCTCCTTGCCTTCAGTTGGTTTTTTGCATTAGTAAGGAGTGTTGAATAGAGGTCTGACGAAATTGCCCTATAGGCTAAATGATTACAGGAATTTTACTACCTCATACAAAATGTTTCATTTTGATTGATGTCAGTGATGTATTTGGAGTGAATTGTCTGCCCAGCATCCAACCTGAGTAGCAGCTTGGATGCTAGGAAGATGAATCCTCACCCATTAGATGTGAGCTGCTGCAGAACTATTCTATGGTGGCTGATGTAGCCTCATGTAACCTCATTCCATGCTGGGGAAAGAGCAGGAGGGTTCAAACAGGAATGATAACCCTAAATTTCCGCTTTTCTCAGCCTGCCTGTGCTATGCTGCCACACTTCTTTGGCACTTGCCAAACAGTGAACCCAGTGAACCTGAGGTCTGTATCCCATAAGGGGTCCTCACACTCAGGTGCCTTCCCGAATCCCACTGCCCTCCCTTGTTCAATGAAACCAGAGCAGTTTCACTGCCAAGAGAGCCTCCATGACTGTGGAAGATGGGACAGGATTTCTCCATTAAGAAAGAAAATGTTTGTTTTATTATGGGGTGAGCATGAGTCTCTTTGTGCCCACTAATTCTCACTTTAATCTGCTGATCTTTTCTCATGTGAGTAGATCTGTTGAAGTCTTGAGACTACTCACATAGGTAAGGGTTTGCAGGACCGGGGCCAACAACTCTCTCTACAGTGGTGGTAAATTAGGAAGCTCATTTTGCCTTTTAATCCGTGTAAGGGTCTTCCTCTTAATCCCTTGCTGATTTAAGATGTATTCCTACAAGTTATCATTATTAGTTAACTTTTTCTTTCATCTAAGGTTGCATGAGCATAATGGACATTTCCCACATAAATTTTACCGGATGATTTCAGAAATTGCTAAATTGAATGATTCCTCCCCTCCCCCAATCTTCTTTGGTGAGTTTGGGAGAGCTATTTTTGAATGTGCTAGAGCAGTGTTTCTCAAACTGGGGTCGCTGCTTGTGTAGGGAAAGCCCCTGGCAGGCTGGGCCGGTTTGTTTACCTGCCCCATCCACAGGTCTGGCCGATCATGGCTCCCACTGGCTGCGCTTCGCTGCTTCAGGCCAATGTATGTCCCTCGGCCTGTTCCACTTCCAGCAGCTCCCATTCACCTGGAGCAGTGAACCACGGCCAGTGGGAGCTGCGATCGGCTGGACCTGCGGACAGGGCAGGTAAACAAACCGGCCCAGCCCGCCAGGGGCTTTCCCTACACAAGCGGCGACCCCAGTTTGAGAAACACTGACCTAATACAAGTACTGTAGTGCAGTCTCTTTGTCATGAAAGTTGAACTTGCAAATGTAGAATTATGTACAAAAAAATAACTGCATTAAAAAAAAAATTAAAACTTTAGAGCCTACAAGTCCACTCAGTACTATTTCTTGTTCAGCCAATCACTCAGCCAAAGAAGTTTGTTTACATTTACATAATGCTGCCCACTTCTTGTTCACAATGGCACCCGAAAGTGAGAACAGGCATTCTCATGGCACTATTGTAGCCGGCATGATATTTACATGCCACTTGCAGTACAGATTCGTATGTCCCTTCATGCTTCAACCAGCATTCCAGGGGATATGCGTCCATGCTGATGACAGGTTCTGCTCAATAAGAATCCAAAGCAGTGTAGACCAATGCAGGTTCATTTTCATCATCTGAGTCAGATGCCACCAACAGAAGATTTTCTTTTTTGGTGGTTTGGATTCTGTAGTTTCAACATCGGAGTGTTTCTCTTTTAAGACTTCTGAAAGCATGCTCCTCACCTCGTCTCTCTCAGATTTTGGAAAGCACCTGAGATTCTTAAATCTTGGGTCGAGTGCTGTAGCTAGCTTTAGAAATCTCACATTGTATTTTTTGTCAAATCTGCAACGAAAGTGTTCTTAAAATGAACAACATGTTCTGAATCATCATATGAGACTACTATAACATGAAATATATGGCAGCGGGTAAAACAGAGCCGGAGACATACAATTCTCCCCCAAGGAGTTCAGTCACAAATTTAATTAATGCATAATTTTTTTAATGAGCATCATCAGCATGGAAGCATGTCCTCTGGAATGGTGGCCAAAGTATGAAGGGACATCCGAATGTTTAGCATTTCTGGCACGTAAATACCTTGCAATGCTGACTACAAAAGTCCCATGAAAATGCCTGTTCTCACTTTATTGTGACATTGTAAAGAAGAAGTGAGCAACATTATCTCCCATAAATGTAAACAAACTTGTTTGTCTTCGTGATTGGCTGAACAAGAAGTAGGACCAAGTGGACTTGTAGGCTCTAAAGTTTTACAGTGTTTTCTTTTTGAGTGCAGTTATGTAACCAAAAAAATCTAAATTTGTAAGTTGCATTTTCATGATAAAGAAATCGCATTACAGTACTTGTATGAGGTTAATTGAAAAATACCATTTCTTTTGTTTATCATTTTTATAGTGCAAATATTTGTAATAAAAAATAATATAAAGTGAGCACTGTACGATTTGCATTGTGTTGTATTTGAAATCAATATATTTGAAAATGTAGAAAAACATCCAAAAATGTTTAATAAATTTCAATTGGTATTCTACTGTTTAACAGTGTGATTAAAACTGCAATTAATGAGCATTAACTGCATTAATTTTTTTGAGTTAATCATGTGAGTTAACTGCAATTAATCGACAGCCCTAGTTGAATCCCTTATGAGGCTAAGATGTTTGTTATTTGGTGAGATTTTTAGAAAGACTTGATTTAAGCCTTCCCTCTTCAATATTTATAATGCACTTGTATCTTTCAGAATTACTTCAGTATCCGTCTGTTCCTGTAGCTTAGCCCTACCAAATTCTTCCCTTCAGCAAAACCGTATTACCATCTTGACTGCATAAAGACTTGAAATTCCTCCAACTTCACATTCTCATGAATGGTTTGTCTCCTTGAAGATCTTTGATGTATTCATCATTGATTTCTCAAACCATGTACAGCAATGATTAAAAGAATTGCAAATCATATCTGAAACTTGCTTGTCAATGATCATTTTCCTTGCAGTGTCATCTTTCGAAAGCCATGTAGCACAATAGCATTTTACTCTCCTCTGACTTCTTTCTGAGGATCTGAAAGTACTTTACAGAAAACGATTTATTTCCGCAATAACTCCCTGGGATAGGCCAGCACCATTTTGGAGGTGGCAAAACTAAGGCACAAGGAGTGGCTTATGTAACTAATTATACAACTCAAACAGTGATTTCTGCATATTGAATACTATAAGCACTGCTGTGAGCAATCTTCAAAACCTCATCAGCACAAATAAATATATTTTACAGCTATTTATCAAATTTATTTATCAGACAATTATGAGTAATATATTTGTAAAGCCAATGATCAGTCTGAGGGCAATTCACAGACAGAAGGGCCAGATCTGACAAACAAACTGTTCATAATGAATAATTCAACCAGCTCCAAGAAGGGACCCAATGGGCCAATCTCAATCTTAACACAATCAATAGTAGTTGTTCCCAAGCCCAAACTTAGCTAAGTTTGGTCGTTTGAATTTGTTCATCCTACAAAGCAAAACTCAGCATGTATGAACCCACCCAAGTTGAGACGAAAAAAGTTTTGCATTAAATCCCTAAAATCCCGAACTGCTGAATTTTGAAAAAGCTATTGCTGCATTGCATCCTGTTTGTGAGTCAGCAAGCAGCCCACAACAAATCCATGCTTTCTTTCTCTGCTTGCCAGGGACCTTTGGGAGTAAGAAACAAAGGAAGGAGAGAGCAGATACAGTATCACTTTCCTCTTGTTCCTACTTCTGATTCTCTTTCTTTTCAGTGTCACCCAGGGATACTTCAGGTTTTGGGGTAGGAAAGGTGGGAAGAATTAACATGCTCTGCTTGTAGGTACTTGCCAGATATGTGACTTTCTCAGCTTGGAAACATGGAGCCAAATTTGAGCCTGGCCATTGTGGAGAATTTGAGTGAGAGTCCTGTGGAATTTTTAAACTAACCTGTAGAATTCTAGAGTAGGGATCATATTTCTCTATTAAAAGAGGTAAAATTGTTTAAAAATTCAATGGAAAGGGCATAGTTCTCGACTAAGTCCTATGGATATTTTGAGTGATTGCTCCACTACCTTAATTTCTGTAGATGTCCATTGATTTCATCCTTAAGTTCTACAGGACTTTTCCATGAGGGGATGGAAGTGAGTTGTAACTCCACTGAATACAGGAAAGTTGCAGTTACTTGCACCTTTTCTGAATTTAGCCCATACTGTTTGTTTATTCCACTAGTATGTTTGCAAGAGGCCTTTAAGGGTAAGAAATAGAGGAAGAGTGAGCAGATGCTGTGCTACTTTCCTGCTGTTCCTACTTTTGATTCTCTTTTCAATGTCACACAGGGAGCATTGTATCTGTATTGGTGACTGAATCATCACCAGTTGAACATCCTCTGACTTTGAATGCCTGATGTAGGCTTTTACTGTTTGACACATAGTCAGGCATGGAAACTTAGGCCTTGTCTACACTTGAAACAGCACAGTGGCACAGATGCAGCTGTGCTGCTGTAGCACTTCAGTTGTAGACACTCATTACAGGGATGGGAGAGATTCTCCCATTGCTGTAGTGAAGTCATCTCCCAGAGAGGCGGTTGCTAGGTTGATGAAAGAAATCTGCTGTTGAAGTAGCACTATTTACACTAGGGGTTAGTTCAGCTTAATTACATTGTTATGGGGTGTGGATTTTTCACACTTCTGAATGATGTAGCTGGGTCAGTTTAACTTCTGGTGTGGAGTTGGCCTTAATCTAGCAGTTGAAGCACTTGGCCAGAGGAGACAAGCCGATTTACTAAAGGAGGATGCACACACTTTGTTCTCTCATGTTATAATGCTTTGCATATGGTAATTCAGAACTGATGTTTTGAAAACTAACTTTAGCCAAGCAGATTCTGTTGATAGAAGACTAAACAAATCCAATTTTTTCAGTCTTCCTTCATAGGTCATGTTTTCTAGACCTTTAATCATTTTTGTTGCTCTTCTCTGGACTTTCTCCAATTTGTCCACATCTTTCTTGAAATGTGGTGCCCAGAACTGGACACAATACTCCAGCTGAGGCCTAATCAGCGCAGAGTAGAGCGGAAGAATGACTTCTCGTATCTCACTTACCACACTCCTGCTAATATATCCCAGAATGATGTTCGCTTTTTTGCAATATATCAATATCTATATATGATGAAGTATGTTTTTTCTGTTTTGCCACAAACACTAAGACTGGATCACCATAGAGCATGGAGAAAAACTTCTCCTGTGTCTACCAAATATGACAGGCCTCAGCTTCAGGATTCCTCCTGGGGAGAAGGTGACAGGAAGAACATCGATGATTTTTTCTCTGTCTCTACCTTGCCCACTTCAGAGATTGAATTGAGCTTAGAGCAGAGGCAGCCTTAATCTCACTTCTCTGTCTGGCATGTTTCAGGAAAGTAAATCATGAGCGAGAGGAATCAGAACTCTAATAAAAGTATGGTACCTGATAGTCACAGAAGTATTTTGTTCAGAGCCATCCTCATTTGCTATTAAATACAAGTCCATGGAAATGAAACATCTGCAGTACAGTCTGGGGAAGTACTTTCTGAAAAAGTTCCCAGCTATCTATTATAGGAAGATCTTCCTGCAGTGAGAGAGAGACTTTCACATCAATTGAAGAGAGGGAGTTCCCTATTTATTTTGGCCAATTTATTTGTATTAGGCTCATCTGGGATAAGACATCTAGAACCATGTCTCTTTGGGAAAACCAAGTCTCTTATGAATGAAGTTAAGCTTTTGGAGCAGACAGAGAGTTCAGAAGTACAGTAAAACCTTTCTGATGGGAATTCTGCATAGTATTGGAAACAAGAATTAAATCTGGACAATGGAGCAGAAAAGGCCTTGAAAATAATGGAGACCTCTTCCTATAACTTACAAAATTTAGACAAGAAGGTAAAAAAAAAAAAAAGGAAAGAAGAGAAAGAGGAATGAGGTCTGTATTTTATTTTCCATATTTATCCGTACTGCTCTCCAGATTTTCTGCAAAAATTAAAGAATTCTAGTCTTGAGCTTTTGTGCAAAAACAATTTAATGATAAATGAAAAGTATCTAGCAAATATATAAACCAGGCATGAAAGATTAAAGTCCATTTGGTATGTAACATGTCAATGTGTCTCTCTAACATCAGAGTCCTGGGAGTGGATATACCAGATATTAGGGAATCCGCAGTGAAAACATAAGTGGTATGAACATGAAGGATGTATTATTGTACAGCTCTAGAGAGGAAGGGACCATTATAACAAATGAGTCAACTGTAAGGGACTTATTTCACTGAACTCTAGGTAGACATTGAGTAACATTCAATTCTGACGCAGTAGCTAAGGTCTATGATATACATAAATACCCAATTGTGTTCTTGAAATCAATTGTGTTGTCTTATGATATACAATATAATGAAAAAGAGAATGGAGGGCTAGGATAGTACTGTGAACAGAAATATAAGCTAGAAGAAATGGATGAACCAAAGATTGGAAGAGGTATGGTAGGACACCATAAATTAGTTCACAGACTAGTACATATAATAAAAAGCCTGTTAGAATATCCTGAGTTATGGGAAGTGGTTGGTTGAACCCCCTTGCGAATGACACAATTAGGTGATTTTTGGCAGTTGAGAGACTGTATTGTGTATCAAATATGTTCAAGTTACAAGTCGATGAAAGCTATGTTGTTTCTAATACCACACAGAATTTGGTTAGCTTTTAGAACTAAAGCTTGGTTAGCTTTCAGAATTAAAGGAAATGGTTCTGAGGCTGCATCAACTGATTTTTCCTTACTAGTTTCAATCAGGTTGAGCTGATCATGAAGATGCAATGGTGCATTGAGGTACATAATTGAATCTTTCCTTCCTTTGGTCCCTCTTCAAGAGAACTGGACAAAACAAGCTTCTATGTCTTGGCTATCCTTTATCAGAATAGATTGGCAGGAAGTGAAGATCTGAGCTTTCTTCCATGAGCTTCTGTTTTAGTAAGGGTGTTTGGAAGGGTGCTTAGATACCTAGCTGGAGGCTGTTTAAAAATCTAGAATAACAGATTAGAGAGAAGAATTTGTGTGAACAGAACTTGTAATTGTCACTTCATAGTCAGGCCATGTGCCCCTTTTTCTGCCCACAAAGGCCCTCATCAGCCATTCTGTGGCACCACTCCAGAGGGAGACAGTAGCCTTTTCCATTAATATGATCTGGTGCCTGTGCAGCATATTCTCCATCTTTTTCTACTCCCCTAAATCAGGATCTAATTGTTTCTGAGTGCACCATCCAGCAACTAGTATCCAGGTCAGTTTGACATTAACCAAAGACATTTTTATTGGTGTTTTCATAGAGGGGAAACCCATATAATTAAATGTAGCTAAATATATACTTTCACTGGCTAATCATTTCTAGACTGGTGCTAAATGTAAAATCACAGAATTCTGGGAAATTACCTGGGTGGCAGAAACGTGTATAATTGCCAACTTCTGTCAGATGAGAATAGCATTATGGCAGGCTGCTGTGAAGAAGATTCATCCAAATGAATGAATGTCTGGAGGCTTCACCTTCTAGTGACATGCTCCTCCTCTCCTAGAGCAACATCTACCTTCTCAGAAGATGATTTCTTCTTGATGTGATGTCTGCTAATATGGAACCAACAGGTATAGCCTAAACTAAGAGCAGATTCTGACCAAAATTTATGAGCCAAATTCTCCATTCACTGGCATGCTTGTATATCTGGCATAACTTCAGTGAATTCCATGAAGCTATTGGCTTTATGAAGTATGGAGACACACTCTGCCAGCAGGTCTCTAGAATCATGGTGCCTCCAGGGGCACAGACAGTGTATAGTTCTTAGAAGAGGTACAGCAGGCATTCATTTTATGTAGCAACAATTCTACTGGCTAATTAAGAGGGGTGAGAGGCCATCCTGCTGAGGCGCCGTGGTTAAGCCTTTGACGAAGCTACTACTACTGTCGTTACTGGGTTGAAACCATCCGTACACTCAGTGCAAGGACTGCAATTGTGGCCAGTCCTGGCAGAGTCACAAGAGGAAGGAGCACTCTCCTTCCCAATGCACTCCTACGCAGGGCTGTGCACAACTGAGACCTTAATGGTTTTAACAATGAGAGTAATTAACCATTAGAGTAACTTACAAAGGGTTGTGGTGGAGTCTCCATCACTGACAAATTTTAAATCAAGATTGGATGTTTTTCTAAAAGATCGGCTCTAGGAATTATTGAAGGGAAGTTCTATGGCCGGTGTTCTACAGGAGGTCAGACTAGATGATCCAAACAGTCTCTTCTGGCCTTGGAATTTATGAAAATCTAACTAAGGGATTTAAAACAACTGGATTTTGACCACTCTAGTGCCTACAATTGATAGATATTAATTGCAAAGTCTTACAATAAGAGCACATGTGAAATGTGAGAGAATAAAATATTTTATTAAACTGCATCTACAAACAATTCTAGCTAGGGTATTTTTCACTGTACTTTTCCTATGATAATGATAAACAAGGAGCTATCTGCTGAAAAGTCATAGAAACTGAGACAATAGAACATAAGTAATTAAAACAAGTCTGTAAAAAGAGCTGGCATAAAGCTAGAAAGGGTAATGAGCAAACAAAAGTAAAAATGTGCTTCAAAGATTAAAACCTGATTTAACAAACTAGAGTCTCTTGTTCAAAGAAATGTTTCTCAAGTCTCTTTTCCAACCTGGCTGACCAGACTCTCTGGCCAGGACCCTTCACAGATCTCAAAGTGCTCGGTTCCTTTGTCTCCGCAGGCGAAGGATGTCAGAATGGCTTTTCCTCCCTCCTTCTATCTTCCCACAGTTCATTGACCTTGCGTCAAGGGACAGGAAGGCTTTCTGGGGGTGCAGGCTCTACCCCCTGATGAGATTATTAAGTGATCACCTTTCCCCATTTGCCCTCCTAATAGCTTTGTTTCCCTTGCATGTAAATATGCTTGGCTTTGGTCACATCTTGCTTAATTTACATTGGAGACACATTCAAGCAGGCAGAACCACATTCCTGTGTCTGGAACAGGCGTGGCTTAGGCACTGCTTGCCAAATACATTTGCAGAAAGTATTTCCAGCACATATTAAAAAACCATTTGTGGGTTTACCATGTTACATCATGCAAGACTATTAAGGATCAATGAATTACTATTTTTCCAATTATACATTACATGCTACGTTTTGGGTAGATATCACGACAATGGTGTGCCAGATGGCCTTAGGATGTTCTTAGGGTCACAGAGGGATAAATGTTTTTTAAAAGCATTTTGCAAAAAATGCATCCCATTTTACAAACAGCTACAGAGCTAGTCAAAAAAATTGAAATTGGGATTTGGACAGGGGGAAAAGGAATGATTTTGCTGTGAAACTTTTTGGGAAAAGATTTCCCATTTTCTGATCAGCTCTACATTTAAAATACTAATCAATCTAAATATTCACTAGAATAATTAGATCTGTGATTGTCTGGTTCTGATGTTTCAGGTGCTTTACCCAGCAATCACTGATTAGTCTGCGTAAGTTTCTATGAGGTTGCCTATCACAGTGGGATCTGAGTGCCTGGTACAAGGTGCTGGATGACTGGGTCAAGGGTTGTCCAATCCCGCTGTCCCAACATATAGTAACCTAATCTTAGAGGGACCACAGATGAAAGGGGCAATTCGTTCTCTTGCCTCTTGCACTTTCAGGCTGCTTACCTTTCTCAGCCATCCTAAATCTGGTACCTTATCTCTGTTCGGCGGTCTAGATAATACTGTTTGTTGTTTGTAAGGTGTTGACACGTAATTTTCTTGCTTTTGTATATGTTTAACTGCTTAATTTCAGCATTGTGTTCAAAGTAATGTCAGTGCTTCAACGGAACACCGCTGCCTTCCAATGCTGCATAGAGGGTAGCAGGGCACAATAGTTAAGGGGTTAATAAATTTGCTAGAGTTATTAACTAAACAAATCTTGTTTTCTGTTTTTAAGTATAAGCAGCAACCACATGAAATCCAGCTGTTTTCATATAATCCTACACTTTGCTTTTAGTAAATGTGTGGAAATGTATAGTTGCTACAAGCTTTATGGTACCAATTTACTCATTTGTTTCATTGTGGTTTAAATTATTGCTGCTATATCTAGTATAATTTCTTGGCTATGTAATTTTACCATATTTTTCTGAGGGGTAGGCAGCAACAGGATTTTATGGAACCATAGTTAAAAATAACTTCTAACTAGCTGGCAAGTCATTTCTGGGGCTGGGGAAGATCTGAGCTGGGCTCCAAAGTGACTGTTAACTTCTTCTCTTTTAAGTTGAGCCTGTAATTATTTTTCCCCTTTGGGTGCACACTTGCATATCTTTACAAGAAGGGCACTGTTAGATTCTATCCTGCCATAAAACCTGATTACAAGACCTCATCCATTACTGACCTCAAATGAACTCCAAGGAGAGGGAACAATAACAAAGCAAAAACTAGAAAACAGTGTGAAGCTTTTGTAAGATCTTATATAACTGAACTGGGACTATATCTGGAGCTTGCCTTTGGTTTTAATTATAGATTTAAGGGTGCACTTATCAGGCAGTGTGCCATCTTCTTGCCCCCTTCCCTTCACTCTGGATTTGTTTTGTATAATGAACAGACACTATGAAAAGGGTTGGTTTTGCCCTTTTCTTTTCTTTTTAAATTGTTAGTGGGATTCTTAATTATTAATAACTTTGTGTATAACTCTTATCTTGGACTTCAGTCGAGTTATTCCAAATGGTTTAGAATGTCATTTGTGGAATCTCAAAGAAAATATTCATTGGCCCAGATTTTTAAAGCTATTTAAGCATTGCTGTGTTCAGTGTCATAGCGCCTAACTGATTTAGGAGACTAAATCTCATTCTCAAATGGATTTAGGCAGGTAGGAGTCTAAATTTCATCAGCAGTTGATAGAATCTGTTAGGTGTTGCAAAGCTGAGCACAGCAATGCTTAAATACTTTTAAAAATCTGGACCAAATTTACCTCAGAATTCAGAATGCATTTCATCTCATTGGGTGGGGTGAACCTGTGAACAGGAAATCTCTTGTATTTCCTTTTGAACAGTGAAGTGTGAAACAAATATGTACATCATGGACCACATTGTTTTCTCACTTACAGCTTTTTCACAGAAGCCATAAAAGTTGCATTCAACAAGGCAAAGCTAAGGCAAGTCAGGGAGAATGCTCTTTTGAGGGCCATCTGAAATGTTATGAAAGAGAAGCAGTGATTTGGGACTATAGAGCTTGACTAATTAATAAGAGTGAAAATTAAGAACATATCTGATGTAGCTGATGCTGGAACATTGTTTTCTTTTGCTATTCTTTAACATGAATGATTCAATTCCCCCTGCCTGCCCCTCCATTCATATTCTACTTCTGCTGCTGCCTGCCACACCAACACTTGCAGCTTACCAGGTAAAGCAGCTTCCAAAGGAGATATCTGAACTGCACTGTAGGACTCTGATACATACATCTAGCACTGTGCTAAAGAGTGAACTTCGCTAGCATATCTTCCAGGGCTCTCTGGCCCAGAAAGTAGGATTTCTAAATCCACTTCTAACATCAGTATCTGGTGCCCTCAATATCTTGCCAGGGTGATAGTTACAGTAACATTCTGGAGTGTCCTGTTTGTTCTTTCACCTTTGGTCCAGTACTCAAGCCATTACTCAGCCTCAGCAGGCTTTTTCTCTCTCATGAATGTGTGGCAGTATTTAACTTCACCATAAAAGTTCCCATGAAGTAAGTTAGGTTAGCTTAATTAAATGCAGGTATATGAGGTATAATTGTCAATTAATATTCATAGATTTTTAAGGCCAGCAGGGACCATTAGGTCATCTAGTCTGACCACCTGTCTAACTCCGGCCATAGAATTTCACCCAGTTACCCTGGCATTGAGTAACTTGTAATATTGCTAAGCAGGACAGAGAAACTTTGGGAAGGCGATGAGGCTGACTTCCTATTGCATCACACCAATTCTACAACAGTGTAACACCTTGAAATCAATGGTGTTAGACAGGCATGAAACTGGTTTTGTTCAGTGGAGAATCAAGCTACTTATTTTTAAAACTCCATGTATGGTTTTCCCCCACCAAACTTCCAAAAAAAAAAAATCTCCACTCTGGGATGAGCTGTGAAATTTCACAGAGATGTTTGCTTTTGGAGAAACTGCTGGAGGGACTGGCCCCCTTTGTAAAATTATTGCCAGGCAGACTTTCAGTTACAAAGTATTACAGGACACTATATTAAAAGCTTCTCTAGGATGAAGCCCTGGGTCGATGTGGGTGTATTTCCCCTTAAACAAGTCTGTCTCTTGTTCAGCCATGCTCACAATTCTCATTCAGTGTAGCTTTATCCAGTTTTTCTGTCTTTCCCCTAAGAGGTGACTCAGTGCTTTTCACAAAGCAGGGCCTTTGTCTCTCCAAAACTACACCATTTTCCCAGCCAATTCCTTACATCACCTGCTCAAACCAGATTTGGAGTGAGTCATATTTCTCCTCCAAATACACGACATGTTCACACAATGTGCCATCTCCAATCTAATGGCCATTCATTGAAACTTGTATGTAGGGTCATTACCATGTTTTGTTCCACTCAGATGCACAACATTCATCTGTAGAGCCCGGTCTCTGTCTGTCTGGGTATTTATCACTGGGGTCTCCACATGCCTTAAAAGTGAACAGAGATTATCTCTAGTTCTTTCCCTTCCATCCTCTCAGTTTTATTTGCTATTTATTGTTGATTCCGGACAAGCTAAGTCAAACAAGTGAACTTTGCATTTTGTTCCAAATGTGGTGAGATTGATTTTCATTCTAATCTCTTACAGAAGCAAGGTCTGTGCTCCTGGGCCAGCTGCTGGGAGAATTTTATGTCCCATGCTCCCAAAGCTGCTGTTTCTGTCATTCACAAGAGACTTAGGGAGATCTTGATTGCAGAAAAAGAGGTGGTCTTCTAGGTAGGCTGGGGTAGTCCTCTGTGGGGCTTTGAATATCAGGATCAAATAAATGACTTTGCATTTGACTCTGTGTTCAGTCAGGAGGCGGTAAGAGACATGCAGTGTAGCCTATGTTGCTAAGTAGGCAGGCTGCAATATTGTGATTCACATGGAGCGTTTTTCATTTTAGGCTTTTGTTCCTCTGCTTTGTCTGAATTCAACTTCAGCAAACTGCCCTGCATCCAGGTGCCAATGTCTTCCAGGCAGTGGAGTGGATTGGGTAGGGTGCTCTTTGTGTTTCAGGTATAAAGGAGATGTAGAGCTGTGAGTCAACTAAATATCGGTGCCATTTGAGGCCATATTACCTCATAGTCTCCTCCATCAGCTTCTCATAGATGTTGATTGAGATGGGAGAAGAGAGTCAGAGGTGGAAGACCTGTTGCTATAATGGCCCTCTGGGAAGAAGTATGGACTTTACTTTAGGTGCCCAATACACTACCTCTGCTTCTGCCCAAAACAAATTAATCATTAAACAAATTTCAATCACGGGACCCAAATTTATCTTATTTTGTGTGTGAATATTTTGCAAACAAAACTTTGAACACAAGAATGTTTGCAGGCAAACATGCCACAGAATATAGTAAACTGAAAATTTGGTAACTAATTTGCTGTATTTGATAAATATTTTTTCCTACTGTTCCATCAGCTCTCATTCTTTGGCACTTTTTGACGATGATTTGTTTTAAAACAAGGCATCATTATTTTGTTTACTGAAACTTGCCATAGATGAGAGAAATAGATATTTGAGAACTATACACAAAAACACTTTGTAACAATTATTATCCTCAGTTTTGTATTTCGATAGACAAGAGTTTTGAAAATGTCCAAACCCACAATTGCTTCCTTCAGACTCAACCGAACTTCCTTGATCTCCACTTTAATTATGGGGTTTGTGTCCTTAAAGACTCTAATAATGATTACACTTTGCTTGTTGAGCTCCAACAATGCTGATGTGTCCAGGACGCTACACCATTGAAAAACCATCTTCACCAATGTTTTGTCAAGATTCACCTCTACAGGTCTTTTAGGGAGAGACACTATTCATTTTGGAGAATGTGCTTAAGAACCTTCTGAAGTCTGATAGCTTGTAACCCATTTTGAGCAAAATTCCAATTTTTAATTTATTTATGACAGTGGATTAAATATCAAAAATTTTTATTGCATATGTCACAGATCCTGCACCATATGTTTGATTCCAGGGGAGCACTCTGGTAGGCAGCTGCACTCTCCAATAGGAAACTATTGCATTGCAAATACCTATGCACTCTTGCTTTTCAATGTATTAAGAAGTGAGCTGTTCAGAAAAGTGATATACTTGGTCTTCAGGTGGACAGTGCTGGCTGGCTGAGTGTTCAGGTTTCTATACTAATCTCCATGCTGGTGGTAAGATGGTAGTCTGAGACCAACAGAGGAATGGGAGTGTTACGAGAGGTAATAAGAGGTAATGACTGGGAATCAAAAGGTTTTCTCCCTACCGGTACCTCCTGACCCATTGGAGCATTGGGAGACCCAGTGAATTGACCTCTCACTATCATGAATTACAAAAGGGAAGCAGAAACTTTTCCATATTATGCTGCTTCCTGCTAGCCCATAGCTAGCAGCTCTTAGAGCCTCTCTGCTGGTTCCTTACCTCACTCTGTTTGTGTATGTCTGTATTATATGCTGATGTGATGTTGAATTGTTTTGGGGCCCAGCAGAGAGGACCCCTCCTCCTGGATCATAAAAATTTAGCAGTAAAAATAGAAGGATTTGAAAAGGAACTGGGAGGCTGAAGAAGTAGTACATGGAGGGAGGGTTCTGAGTGTTCCCAGAAGAAGGTACTGAGAGCCATAGGATTCAGCTAGTCTATTCCGGGTTACAACAAGCAGGGGCAGAGAGCCAGGAGTCTGTCTGCAGGTTCACAGACTGGGATAGGGAAGAAATTGCAGCAGATTATCACAAGCCTTATTGGAGCACTAGCTAGACTGTAAACAGTTTGGTATAGGGGATGGGTCTGATCTGCGTTCAGAAAGCGCCATGTACATTGACAGTGTTAGAGGAGGGATTCTCCAATAAAATAATTTCTAACAATAATCCCAGTCCTCACATTTGTTATACTTCCAGTACACCACCCTTGAGGAGCAAAATCCCATCCTCATTTAGAACAAACAATCTCATTTTCCAATACAAACCAGAAATTGATGGTCAGAAACTGTGTTCAGCTATTGGTACTGCTCTTCAGTGATACAGACGCTCTCAGCAAATATCCACAGTGAAGCGGGAATAAACCAGTAACATTAAAAGAAAGGGGAATTTGTGACACTCTGTTTTATTTTTGTATTGATCAGTCCACAGAACTGTTTTTAAAACAGTTTCCACTCAAGTTTTTCTCACGTTTTTGCATGTGACTCATTATTGTCATCCTTCTTGGGGATTATGCATACATGGCTTTATGTCATGCAAATTCATTTTCAACCTAAAAGAAGTTACAGAGAAAATTCTGACATGAGAAAAGGTAAATGATTGTGAACATTTTTTAAAAAATGTGCGTAAAAGGCCCTCAATTTTTGGTATTACTCATTTTCCCCCCACAGTATGTAATGTTAGTTTTCTTTGTAATAACAAAAAGAGTGATCTCTGGATAGGACTACCAGGGACGGCTCCAAGCCCCAGCACGCCAATTTTTGGTATTACTCATTTTCCCCCCACAGTATGTAATGTTAGTTTTCTTTGTAATAACAAAAAGAGTGATCTCTGGATAGGACTACCAGGGACGGCTCCAAGCCCCAGCACGCCAAGCGCGTGCTTGGGGCGGCATGCCGCGGAGGGCGGCAGGCGGCTCCGGTGGACCTCCCGCAGGCGTGCCTGCGGAGGGTCTGCTGATCCCGCGGCTTCGGTGGACCTCTTGCAGGTCCACCGGAGCCGCCTGCCGCCCTCCCGGCGACCGGCAGAGCGCCCCCCGCGGCATGCCACCGTGCTTGGGGCAGCGAAATGTCTAGGGCTGCCCCTGAGGACTACCTTCTGTTATGAATGAAACAAACAAACACTACAGTATGTCTTTTGTTCAACATACTATTACATTTCATTACTTAAGGCATGTTCTTTAGTGCTATAAGAAGTCTTACCTTCCTCTCAAGTTTCTTATTGTAACCATCTTGATTTCTAGCAGATATTTTTAATCAGTTTTATTGCTAGAGGATAATACAAAAAGTCATGAATAAAATCTAACAAAATACAACCTGAGGGTTTTTTTTGTTTGTTTCTTTTTCAAACAGTAATGTAACACTTAAGGAAGTAGGAAATATAACAAAAGAGTGAGAGATAAGATGAAGAAATAAAGATGTGTTTTAGATGTTTCAACAAATCTGTTAGATTTGCAATATAACACACTGCTACTGGACTCCAGGGAAAATGAACAAGATGGCAAAGCACTTCTCTGACAGATGTTGAAGGACCTGCACTCAACAAGAAATCCTGCTTCATGTTTTTTGGTGTGATCCAGAATTAGCTTTTTATTAATAACTTGGTCTGTATTCTGCTGGAAAAAGTCACATACTTTGGTACCCAATACGCTAGTATCTTGGGATACTTGAACTTTAAAGAATGGGATGGAGATAACTGGATGCTGATTCAACGTCTGCAGCTGTCTTTCTGGGCAACTTATTTGTACGAGATGGAATACTCTGACTCTCCCCCCTTATTGAAATGGGTTCAACAGGGCTACAACTCTGTACAAATCAGCACAGCTCTACTCTGAAAATCCATAAAAGTTTGCACATGTACGGCATTATTTTGCAAATTATTTTAACAACAACCAAAAGATGGTGTCATTTAGAATGCTCAATTAACAGATGTACTTACTTACGTGAATTTAGTGACAGTGAAAATTGCCCGATTAACTCAGCTGGAGAGCGAGTCCTCTGTTTGTACAGAGAACATAAGAAGCATAGGTAGTGGCAGGGCCAACTTCCCATAGCCCCTGCCAATGTGCCTGAAGTGGATGGACCACCTCTCAGCAGGAGAGGCGAGTTCATTTTCCATGCCCATGCAGTCCTTGCCTCTGCCAACCAGGCTACTCCACTCATGGGAGCTTTGTGAAGTGGACATCTGTCCTTTAGGAAATGGAATGTGACCACCAACTTATTTCACACAGGTCACTGAACGTCAGTTAGATGATAACTGTAGGTATTGCTCTCTCCTGACCTGCGTGATTTGAACCAGTGACCTATATATTTATTTTATTTATTTGTTCCATTTATAAAATGTGCTTATCCAGCCTCTTTAAGCAAATTAAAGTTGCAGTTCAAAACATTAACTCCATATCAATTAAAGGGCTAAGTAAAATCTCTTCCCCGCAAAAGAATCATCACCCCGCCAAACACACCTAGAGGTACAAGACTCCATGTCCTGTTAGCATTCCACGGAGTCGGCCTGTTCTTCTGTACTGATTTTTTAATGGTACTTTGTCAAGATTCTACTCCTCTTCCTAGGTGCAAATTCATTACCCTGGGGACACACTTTAGTGAAGGTTGGGTCAGTATTTCCAGTGCTGTGCGAACTCTTGCTTTTTCAAGGCTTTAGAAAAGGAAGTCACTTTGGGCCATAATTTGGAACCAACCAACTCCTCACGGCAGCAATTTTTGTTTAAAAATTTCACAGGGCTAGTTTTGCCAGCTTTGATATTTTATAAACATGAATAATTAAACATTTACCCTTTTTTTTAATTGCACATTCAGTCACTACAAATAACTTCAGCTAAAAATCCAAAATTTGGCAAGTAATTTACTACACACCAAGGATTACTTTCTTATTTTAAAATAAATGTAAATAGCCAAGCTATTTAAATTGAAATATTATCTCTGTGCTTGCATAGTAATTACTGTGAAGAAGGATGATCTTGTGGCACAAGATTGGTATTCAGAAGAACTGGGTTTTATTCCAAGCTCTGCAACATACTTCCTGTGTGACCTTGGGCAATGCATTTACTGTTTTTTGCCGCAGCTTCTCCATCTGTAAAGGAAGATTATTAACTATTTCAAAAGGATATCTGAAGTTTTATTCATTACCATTTATTAAAGTGCTTTGAGAAGACCTTGCCTTTAGAAACTGGCATGGAAGGAGCTATAGATGTGTAAAGAATTAATTTTCCTGAGGTTTTGTAGTATAGACACTCCGAAAACATATTTGGAGTTTGATCTTGCAAAGGCATGTTAGTAACTTATATCACCTGTAAAACTGAAAACTGCCAAAGAAGCAGTCATAGTCTATTGGTAAACAATCCACACTTTACAAATGGTCTGTCATCAGCCTTCTTAAAGGAACTATTGCTGAAGGATATTTTTTATTTAGGATAGAAAAAATATGATCAGTGTTTCTGTAATACAGATACTGCATTTCCTATATTACATATATTTTATAGGCAATATATGCCAGCATCTAAAATAGTACAGTTATTTTCTATTTTAAGTACCGAGGAAACCTGTGGTATCTTGGATACCATTATGTGGTAACTGTTGGCAAATGCCGACTTTTTACTGGTGATGACTTACATTTTTAATGACTATAATTTGTTGTGTATTGCTGCCCCCACAGACCCCCTCTCATGCTGCACCTTTAATTCTCTCTACACTTTTCAATATTTTCTTCCTTTTTGTAGGTTGCTACTACACGCATACTGACCAGCTGCCTCTTTGGCATGAGTCATGCCAAACACTTGGCAATCCTGGGCAAATGGGGACATGTGATCTATCCCAAATAGCTGGCTGCCCCAGACAACACATTGTTCTGGATAATGAAAGAACTATTGGCCTAAAACACACTTAAAATATTCTCCACCTGTGTTTACATATTGTAATACAGAAACCAGAAAATAATGTCTAAACAACTATTAATTCAACAGACAACTAGGGCTAGTACTTTCAAAGTAAGGTCACTTGATGGAGGGCTTGATGCTGCTTCTACTGAAGCCTGTGACAAAACTCCCATTGGGTTCAATGGGTGCAGGATCAGGCTATCAGCCCTGTGACTCACTTGTCTTATTGTCATTCGGAGCTGCTTGGTGTGGCACACCTTTAAAATGGGCTCCTGGTGGCTTTAGCAGAACAATCGCAGTATCTAGTGTCAGCGTGTTTGTATGAAAGTGCTTTTGAATATTTTAACTAACATTTAAAAAGTAGAAAAGAGTCATTTAATCTTAAAAAGGCTGTAACAAAATGTTCAACCAATAAAAGCCAGGAAAAGGTGGGCACTAGTACTTTATTTTCTCTGTCTGCCTTGGAACTGCTGTGTGCTGTATGTGAAATCTTCCTGTTCAGAGACCCAGGCAATATCCCAGGCACAACGTGGAGGGTTAAGAAAGAATTTTCAGCCTTAACACTGAATCTCCTGTCTTTTGTTGGGTTCAGTGATCTTTTAATGGTCTCACTGTAATTTATTGTAGATTGCTGCTTAATGATGGATGATTGTTCCATGTAGTTTGCTAATGATGGATTTTGTTACACAGGGTTTGTTGTATAGTGAGAGATGATTTTGTCTGGTATTTGGTGCTATGCTCAGGTTACCAAAATGCATTTCATGTGTGGAGCCACACATTAAAAATACAGAATTTTCTACTCTGCTTCTTGGAATCTCTGCATTTTAAGATATCTTTATAAACTCACCATTGCTACTACTATTCTACAGGCCCAGTCCTTCACTGCTTCCACAACCAACATTCCCACTGGCTTCAGTGGGAGTTTTGTGCATGCAAAATATGCAGGGTCAGGCTCTAAGGGATGGGTAGGTAGATGGACACACAGCTGGGCAATTGCCTTTGGTGACCATAGGGGTAAGCTGGTGAGATCTAGTGGTTATAACTGGCACAGAGAATTGGTGGTGCGTGGGAGCCTCTCTAATGGATTAACCTGCCAGGCTTGTTTTTGGCTTCTATACTGCATTTGTTTTAATGACTCATTTGCTTTTCTTTCCCACACCTCCCCCTTCTTGTTTGAATAGTCTTCGTTTATTTCACTTGTGTTTGGGAAAATGTGTTTTACATTTTGAACATCTTTCATTGGTTTCTTGTTTTATTTTGTATGTTAACCTTAAGTGTGAGGTTTTCTTGGGTGTCTTTTCTTAACCAGGTTGTGAATTATGCCAGTTTTGTGTAGAATTAGATAAATATAACTTGGCCCCTTTGAGCACAATGCTCATTATTATTGATTATGGTGACTGTTCTTTCCGCCGTACACACATTTTATTAATTGGCAAATATTTAGTTTAGTGAGGGGGTGGAACGATGCAGATCAAATGCAAATATTTCTTTAATCCTTTAAAAAGTATTGTCTTAAAAGATCGGAAATTAGCAAATGAAAATATTGCAGCCAAGGATATTGTTTCCCAGAGGTGTCTGAAGTCTGTCATCATCGTCTGTTTTTCTGCAAAAATAAAATAGAGAGTTCTAAATTTCCCATCACTATCATTTTCCAGACAAAGGTTATCTGTGCATTATATTCAATATAGAATTTTCAAATTTTGAAACATTTATTATTACAGTAATGGCTATTGCCGTTCCTAACAGACACCCTGTCAGAAGGTTTAAAAAATGTATGCCTCAGTTCATGCAAAAAAAAACAAAGGTCAAAACTTTTAAAATGTCACTTCTTCTACAGTTTTGCATAGAAAATACATTGAATCAGTGGGAGGGCTCCTTGCCCATAGAAACAGGCTGTAAGAAAAGAATGTTATCCTGCTGCTGTAGTTTCCACTTTCACTGGCAGCTGCGGGCTGAGCAGAAAAGCACTGTGGGAGCCTATTGTTACCCCAGCTGGGTAATAGTTTTCTTATTTTACAGTCAGCAACCAAGGGGGGTTGGGGTGTCTCAGCAAAGTGCCTGAAAATATAACTCCTGCAAACAGATCACTTTCTCCTTCACTATGAGAAACAGGGATCCATAAATCTTTCATTTTGCTTGGTTCCTCTATCAAGGTAATTAAATACTTCAAACAAAAGGGGGACTTATTTTCCAAACAAACTTACACTACATGGAAATGTTACCCTGAAGATTGTAAAATCCAGGGTGTGTGTTTCTCCTGGAAAGCATGCTTTCTGGAATGCTAGCCCCTAACGGAATGCTGAGCAATATTCATTTTTCTTACTTTATATGAAATTTGTTTGCCAAACTCTGGACATCTCAAGAATAAACCTGCATGAATGACAACTTTAATTTTTACCAGAGCAAAGTGTTGATGAAAAATGGTGAATGTTTGGATATCAGGGCTTTTGCCTAAACAAGAGCTGCTATATGCATATGGAATATGGATTTACAGTGGAATATGCCAGTTTAGTTAGCTACAGGACAGCAGATTCTATTTAGCTCCAGTTTATCCAACTAATGAGAGTGATTTTTAGTCACCATGGCAACCCAAGTTTTAAAGGTGAAAGGTCACTGACCTAACCATTGAGCCTTACAATCTCATCTGAGGTAATTAATATTCTAGAACGTATCACATCAGCTGTTAGAAATCTTGACTTTAGGTAGAGTGGTCGAACTGCTGAAAGATGTCCCAAATGAACCTTTTTTGTGTTCTGAGGCCTCATTCCAATTTCAGTGGGAAAAGTCACGAAGAAGGTTCCATCAAATAAACAGAAAAACAAGACAGCTCCAGATTTGGCATATAAATAGAGCTACATGTTTCAGTTCATGGAGAGAAGAACCAATCACAAGTTAGAATGGCAATAGGATGAATCTAATCATCGGGGTAGCGGAATTATCAGTGCACTCTTGGTTCTCATCACAAAGCTTTTGCAGTCACTTAGAATAATCATTTTTTTAATACAAAGGGCGATCTACTCCAGAAGATTGTGACAGTGATACCTGTTTTCAAATTCCTAGTTAGCTATAGAAAACTAAGCAAAGATTGGACCTTATCGTTCCCCCTAAATCCGTGCAAACCTGTGTGTGGTGCAGCGGGCAGCTGCCATTATGCCCCTTGCTCGCCACCCCTGCAGAGGGCTCTTTCTGTGTCTGACAATTCATGCACAGGGAGAGCTTGGACGGGGTGGGGAAATGGCAGGGCTGGAGAGACAGTTTTTCTCTCCCTACCTCATCCTCATCTCCCGGCAATACATTCAGCTTATGACTTAGTCAAACACAAGTTATTAGGCTCAATACAGGGGTAACTGAGTGAAATTTAATGTCCTGAGATATACAGAAGGTCAGACTTGATCTAATAGTCCCTTCTGGCCTTAAACTCAATGGCTCATTAGTGGTGGCCCCTATTCAGTGGGGAGCCCCCTTTTAAAAGAGATTCTGAGTGTAGCTGCCAGCTGGGAAAGCCTTGGCTGCTTATTTTCTTTGGAGCGGCACTACCAGGGAACTGAGGAAACCAACAGGAGGCCCAAGACCTCTATAAAGATGGCCTTGTGCCTCCAGGTGATCCCTCAGGACATATGTCGATCTCAGAAAAATCTCTGGAGCTTGGGGGCTGGGTCTGCTGCACCTTCCTAGAGAAGAGAGAGTCAAATCTGACACCCTTGACGAAAGAATTAGGACAAAACTCTTGAAGCGGAACCTTGCGGTTTTCTTCCTGCCCCAGGCCATATTTTGTGGGGTTTTCCAGGGAAAGGAGAAAATTGGCTCATTATTTGCTAATTAAATTAACAACAGTAAAATAATGCAACCCATTGGTCAGTATGTGCTATGTATCATGCGCTGTGCTTGATTCACAAAGGATGTGAGTCTGTTACATCTCTCAGCTTGAGAGAATGGCTCCTCAGTTCAAGCTGTAGATACTCATGCATTTAGCTCTGAAAGTCCCTGGTTGACTCCCCAGTGTCTGCCAGGATAGTAGCCATCAGTATAACAAGAGAGACAAGGTGGGTGAGGTAATGTCTTTTGTTGGACCAAGTTCAGTTGGTGAGAGAGACAAGCTTTTGAGCTTACACAGAGCTCTGCTTCAGGTAAGCTCCTCTTCTGTGTAAGCTCGAAAGCTTGTCTCTCTCACCAACAGAAGTTGGTCCCATAAAAGACATTACCTCCTCCACCTTGTCTCTCCAATATCCGGGGACCAACATGGCTATAACAACACTGCATCTGACTATAACATAACATTTTTAGCACTTATGTCTGTTTCAGACCACAATGAGCTAAGTATGTGATCGCTCTGAGTCAGGGACTCTGAGGCTGCTCCCTCCCATAGGTTTTTCAGGGGGCCCCAGTTGGCCACTATCTTCATCATGCCACTTCAGGGGGCTTCCAGGTAAAAGGCCATTGCCCTCAGTTTGAAGGGTCTTTGGGGACAGGAACCAAGCTGCCATCCAGATGGCAGGGACCGAAGAGAAACGCTTCCTCTCACAATGCAGTTAGTAGCTCCACTGAGACAGTGGCAAACTGTGACCCTGATCCATAGGTAATATCTACATAGCAGCTTGGAGATGTAGTTCCTAGTGCAGGTAGACAGATTGCTAGTTCTCCTCATGTTAGCATATTTAAAACTATCAGTGTGGCTGCGATTCAGGCTGTCTGCTGACACATACACAGGGGGTCGGGTGGGATCGTACTCAGATGGCTAACCTGAGCTGCTGCCATTGCTATTAAAGCCACAATGCTAATCTTAGAGCATTAACTTGAGCAGAGTTAGCATGCGAATGACTATGCACACTGGGACTCACACCTCCCAGCTGCTGTTAGTGTTGTTCTAGGAACCTTTAAGGTTTTGTAACAACCGTACACTAAGAATTATGGGACCTGACATCACTAGGATATGATTGTTGGGAAACCCTTGAAGGTTCCTGATCTCCCATTTTATGGATTGAGAAGCACTTCTGCTACTGGCCCATTGGAGCTGGGGGCTGCAGTGGGAAAGGGAGTGTTACTTTTCTCAAGTTGGCCTGGAGGAGAAAGTGCTTCCAGATTCTCTGAAGATACTAGCAGACTCCTGGGTGATGGTACATGAGGGTAAATCATGAGGGGGGTAATTATAAGCAGAGTCAATGTGGGCAGAGAGGGTAGCGATTTTCTTGGATGTTCAGAACCCCAACTGGAACATGCAGCTACAGAGGTTTGTTTGTCGATAATGCCTCTCAACAGACCTTTCAGGGTCCAGTCTACATGAACCTTCCCTGCAGTGTTTTTCAACCCTCCTTCTGAGGATTTGAAACCATCTTTGGATGAGTGTAAACTGAGAGCATGTGATTAAATGGGTCAGGCCAGATAAAGGCAGGGCCTGCTAAATTGCACATGTGTTTTTGCATTTGGATTATAAAATGGTTCACTATTCTGCTATGGCCAATGCATTTTAAGTTAGGCTGGTTCCTTATTAATATTAAAAGCTGAATAAACTAGTAAGAAATGCATGATTTTGTTGCACTTTTCCTCCTCCGGTGTGAAGTACCTACTTATAGCAGTAGTTCGGCCTCTAATATTTATATGGACTTTCTATTGCAGGAGCTAATTAAATGAATTTGCCCATTTCACAAGACCAATGGATCTATTTCTCCACTGACTGACCTAGAATTCCAATGGGAATTTCAAAGATGAGTGGGGAGAGATTATCTCCAGTATTTCATCACATAATGAAATAGGGTAAAACTTTTTTTTATTTAATTTTAATAATTTTCCATGGTTGACTAGAGTCCATATTGGACCTGTTCGAATGAAATGAAGTAAAGCATTAATAAGAACAGCCAATCATCTAACAAGCTGGGCCACATTTACTGCACAGCTGAAGGAGGAGGCAATTTGCATTGCTGCACAGGAGGGTGGATTCACACTTGGAGGTGGGCCGGGGTAGTTACTAATATTTACAGCAGTGCCCAGATGCCCCAACTGGATCGTAGTGTGCTCTACACTGTACAGACACATAGTAAGCGAGAGCTTACAATCTATGTAGACGAGCCAGACAAAAGGTGGGAGAATGAACAGACAGATGAAGTGACTTACCCAACATCACACAGCAGGTCAATGGCAGAAGCAGGAATAGAATCTGCATCTCCGGAGTCCCGGGCTAGTGCTCTGTTCAATAGACCACACTGCCTGTTCCAGGGACTCTATTTTTTGGGAAAAGCACATTTAATGTCTAGTCAGGGCTCCATATGCTCCCATGAGCAGAGAGATTGGATCAGTGCATCTTCTAGAACTGGGAATGGTGGAGAGGCATGTTTTGGTTTCTTATAAACCAAAAGAAATACAAATTATCAGTCAAATAAATAAGAATTCAACATCTTGAAAAGAGAGACATAACTTTGGAGATTTTGAATTGGATTATTTTATTAGATGATATCCTGGCCCTGTTGAAGTCATTGGGTGCTTTGTCATTGACTTCAAAAGGGCCAGGATTTCACTCTTTATTTGTAATTATTTGCATTATGGTAGGATCTACAGTGGGCCATGCCCTACACACACATATAGGAAGACACATCTCCACCCCAATGCCCTGATCCTGCAAGTTGTGCTTCATGTGGTTTGACTTCAGTGGAATTCCACATCAGCTCCGGGATCTACTGATGTAGAACAGTTTGCACGATTGAGGCCTTTCAGATCTCAGTCTCACATGAGGGGAAGATTTTATACATTTTATAAGCCATTTCCATTATTATTTTTTAATTTTTATCCTAGCATGTCTTGTCACCATGGGCCCCAATTAAGCCAAGTAATTAAGCACATGTATACATTTTAAGCATATGAGAAGGCCCGTTGACTTGGACAGGACCTTTCAAATTAATTAGCAAAAATTCAGTGTGTGTGTAGCATAGAGAGTTAGTCTTTCCAGATCAAAATGTTCTTTAATCTATCTGAGATATAAATTTCCTATTTTTATATAAATCTTTTATTTCTTTAATACCTTTTGCATACCACTTAAGGTTTTGCATTGACTTTCCCCTAAACATTATATTAGGGCTACTCCATATATCAGACAATCCCAACTCCTCAGTAGTCCAAAGAGAACTTTTTAATATGGTCTGTGGGTGCTATTTAAAATAATCTTGTCTTCCAAATTGAGTAAGGGTCATTTCCCTTAAATCATGGGGTTCAGCCTTTGATTATTCAAAGCAAAGCAAATATGGTGGATCTTGGTTTTTAATCCAAAAGGTAGTTCAAAATCTATATCAAAACACCTAATGGTATAGTTTTGCATTTGGCAAATTTAAGCCACCTTTAAGCTTTTGGAGAATTTTGATGTTCATTAGAGATTTTCAGTAAGGTATCAGTTGCCTGTAGAGACATTTCTGATGTATTTTCCAGTAGGTTTAGTGGAGCAAACTCTGGCATTGAAATGGCACCTTGTCTAGGTTTTTACTATTTACTAAGGGGACTAATTGATTGAAATGATCAAGCCACTACAAATTGTTTGTGAACCTCTTGCACACCCATACACTTTCTAGACTCTTTCTCTCTGCCCTTCTCTCTCTTTTGGAACACATTGCCTTGAAGTTTAAAAGACATCTGGAACAATATGCTATGGGCTGCGAATTATCTCTGTGACTTGATTAACTCCCCTACAAGACCATAGCTACCGGCATACACTGAAATCTCTGCAAATTGGGAAACATCATAAAATGCCAGCACTAGAGATCTGGTCTGTAGTTTATTAAGAACCTGAGAAGCACGCTTATTCTAGCTACACACACATTCTGTTTTAAGTAGTTCATAAAGAGGTCGGCCTTCTGAGGGCAGGTCAGATTTGAATTTGCTCCAAAACTGTATCATACTGAAGAAGTGCATCACTTCTAGTACATTTCCCACCTCTCCCCTTTACCAATTACATGCCCAGAAGTTTAAACTGAGTTTGTAATAACATGCATTTTTCTCTGACTTTAATATTGCCTCACTTTCCTTCAGAACTCGCTTTAACCTTAGGTTATGCTCTTCTTCAATCTTCCAATAGACTGGAATGTCCTTTATATAGATTTCCACTCCCTCTGGGCCTTGCAGAAACTTGCTTATTTTACTTTGGAAGTGCTTGTAATGGTGAACAACAGGCAGCTGTTGAAAAATGAAAAAAAATGTCATGAGCCTGTTTTAAAATTTCAAAATTATTTTTGTTTAGTTGTCTTCTATTTTTGTGGATTTTTTTCATTACTTGATATTTTTGTTGTTCTCTGCTGTTTAGCTTACTTACCCTCTATGAATGTACTGCTGTACAATGCACACAGCACTGCTGTCTCATGAGTTTTTTCAGTATCGCTTCCATTGAAATGGACTAAGTATACAACTAGCAGAAGTTGTTCATGTACAGGCCTCCTTATGGTTTGTTTTTCTATGAGTATTAATGAGAGGAAAAGATGCTTCAAGCAAAACCAGGTATCAGTCAAAAGAACAAAATCCCTTCTGTCTCTTCCCTCCCCTTGCTAATAATGGGCTAATACAGCTCTAACAGCCAAATGATTGAGGAGAGAGCATTTTGTATTTAAAAGGCTTAAACTAAGTCAAATAGTATTCATGAAGCTCCATCACTCTTTAAAAAAAAATCATTTGAATTTAGTAATGTGAAAGGTACTAATGCACTTGACCTCAGTGAATGGAGTTAGGCCTCAAAAGGGGGAAAGGTGATGGACTGATGGCCCAGGAAGGTGAATCCATCTATGCAGCTGCAAAATAGGGACAGCATGTCAGTGGCAGAACAAGTTTCCTCACACTGCCCCATCAACATGCCTCAGCCCTGATGTAAAGAGACCAACTCTGTGGGTGAGAGAGTCATTCAGACTCCGTGCTCATTCCACCTTTGGCCTAATGAAGCTACTGGCAAAGGTGTCAATCTTGCCAGTTGTGGATGCTTGTTGTTGTGATGTGGACACATGTCCACTGAGAATTGGACTGAAACCACAAAACTTTTTGCATACAGGCACACCATGAACAAAATACACCATGGATTTGTACGATCTTCAGATGGCAGCAATCTTTGATTACTACTGACCCAAGTTGATGAATGTCCTTAACTTGTTTAGATTTCAGCAGTTCAGTTGTAATTAAGGATCACAACATGGGATTGTATAAAGTCAAAGAATATTAGGAAGGTGTGTGAGCTTCCTCTCTATTGTCTATTTCAGGGGTCTGCAACCTTTCAGAAGTGCTGTGCTGAGTCTTCATTGATTCATTCTGATTTAAGGTTTCGCGTGCCAGTCATACATTTTAATGTTTTTAGAAGGTCTCTTTCTATAAGTCTATAATATAGAACTAAACTATTGTTGTATGTAAAGTAAATAAGGTTTTTAAAATGTTTAAGAAGCTTCATTTAAAATTAAATTAAAATGCAGAGCCCCCCCCCAGACCGGTGGCCAGGATCCAGGCAGTGTGAGTGCCGCTGAAAATCTGCTTTTATGCCGCCTTTGGCACCCGTGCCATAGGTTGCCTACCCCTGGTCTATTCTCTATTCCTCCTTCAAGTCCTTTCTTGACAAAACACCTATTGAAGTCTGTGAGAGTTTTGTCTGAGGCTTTGGCTACACTTACACTTCAAAGCGCTGCCGCAGCAGCGCTTTGAAGCGCTAAGTGTAGTCAAAGCGCCAGCGCTGGGAGAAAGCTCTCCCAGCGCTGTCCGTACTCCACCTCCCTGTGGGGAATAACGGACAGCGCTGGGAGCCGCGCTCCCAGTGCTGGGGCTTTGACTACACTGGCGCTTTCCAGCGCCGCAATTTGCAGCGCTGGAGAGGGTGTGTTTTCACACCCTGCTGCAGCGCTGCAAATTTGTAAGTGTAGCCAAGCCCTGAGTAAGGATTGAATTAAGAATGCACGGTTAGATTTACATTCTGTGCATCTATATTACACAGTGATGTCTAGGTTATATTTTTTTTCCGATGCAGTGCTCTCATGACTCATGAACCACACATTCCTTGTTCTTATGTAGCTATGATTAGTTCTGGATTAGGGACACCTCTCTGACCACAATTTGTGCCAAAAGTTTTAGCTCTGGTCACTTCCTCAGGCAGAAAAAGTTTTCGGTGGCGTCTGAAAACTGTGAGCTTCCGCCAAATCATCCTGTTGTGCAGGAGAGTTTACCCCACCATAAAATAGACAGTAATTCCACCCCCAGAACCTTGTGGAGTCTCCACATGCAGGTAGATTTCTGGATTCACAGGACCATCCAAATAACGGCCCTGTACCTCTGTGCTGGCTGTGGGGGCTTTTGCCTCCCTCTCCAGCTCCTTGATCACGCAATTCCATTGAAGCAGCATTGCCTGGGCTTCTTCATTAGGTGCCTGCTCTGAGAACCCCCTTAAAGGAAGTTTCTCCAGCGTGGAGAGGACTCCACATGTAAAGAAACACAGTCTGAACTGGACTCATGCGGGATGGGAATGATGCCTTTGCTAGGCCTGAACTCACTGCTGACATTCCTACCTTACGCCTGCCACTTCCCCCTACACGGATCCTGGACCCAGAAGATTGCCTTTTTGTGTCCCCAGGGAGGTTGGAAGGTGCAGCAGAAGTGGCTGACCTTGCTCTTGAGCAGAACAGAGGAGATGCATGCAAAGAGGAGAATCTCCACTTGTGAGTCTAGGGGCTATGACCGAGGCCAGTGTAAATGACTTCCCATGCCGTGTGCTTTTCATGCATAGGGAGACTGCAAACCTTTTATTTTTCAGAGTTGGACCTGTAAGGGTTATGTCTTAAAGCTGAATGTAATACAGAATCAGCTGATGTGTAGGTGAGTCGCATTTCTAATCGATGTGTTTTTCCATAAAGTGAAATTAATAATTTATTCAGCCTTTGTGAAATGTACATGTATTGTCTTAAAAACAGACTATAAAATACTCACAACTCTTCCTGTGGCTTGGTTTTACAAATTCTTAATGTAAGTAAAAAACAGAACATTTTCTTAAGCTACAAAGTTTAAAAATTATTTTGTTTGCTTGTTAGGCAAGGGCAAAATAAGTATTACAGGGGAACACTGAAAGAGAAGACACAAGCAAAGCTGGCTAGCTAACTCTTTCTCCTTTGAATAGTTAACAATGATTGAAAAGTAAATTGCTTTTGGATAAGTTTTGTATTCTCCAGGGATATGGTTAAAGGGTTAATTTAACGCTTGACCCATTAAAACCGTTGAGTGCAGTGAGAACCTTGTAAGGCTGATCAGATGATTATTTCTAGAAGATAAGTGGTTGAAAACCGAGCTTCACTAGTTCAGGTAATCAAGGGAAATCGGCATAAAAGAGAAGATGCGGCTGAGTAAAGACAGAACGACTACCTGAGATTCTATTACTTGTCGTCTTTCAAGCATAATAATGAGATTATAGTAACCCTAAACTGGCTGAAAACAGAAATCTGGCTGTCTGTCAAGTTCATTGTGTTGAGTTTTACAACAGTTCAGATCTGGTTCCTCTGAACCTGCAATAATTATACTAGGAAGACAGACTCAAAGAAACCCTTTTCTACCTTGGAGCTTCATCAGGTTTTGGCTTATAATCCGTGCACCATTATTTGTGGCATGGAAAAACTAATTATTTTAACATGTTATTTTTAAATATGTGTGTGTGTGTGTGTGTGTATTGCCACAAGTGTTTCCTCACTACAGCTGTCCAACTTTTATTGTAAGTTCCCGAATGAACTTGCTATTGATCCATGAACTCCTTGGTTTCCTTGTGGTTGTTTCAATCAGAGCCTTTGTTTCAAATCATTTTCTCACACCCTTAATTGAAACACTCATTCATATCACAGATAGTAAAGGGCCAGGGGAATGCTCTTACTTTTCAGAAATAAAAAAATGACACAAAATAGGAAGGCAAAAACAGGGAGTCATCAAGTTCTCAAAGGCCCAAACATTTCCAATATAATTTACCCTTGAATTAACATTGTTTGGGTATTTGCCCTAGAAAGGTGTTTAAGATAGAAAGGTACTATGTGTTATGCCAGTTTTAAGGCTCCAATTCAGCAAAGTACTTATGCAAATGCTGAAGTCCAATTAACTTGAACCTCACTCCTATTGCCCAATGGGAAGCTCCGATTGTCCCTCCTTCTTACATGGCTTACACATGTGTAAGTGTTTTTCTGAGTGAGGACAGACATAGGCACATGTGTAAACTTAAGCATGTGATTAGATTCTGTGTTGGACTAGGATCAAAAGCCTATGATAACAGACATATTTCCAAATGCAAAAGATCTTTGCCTTTTGACACACACATGAATTAGGTTCTAAGAACAGTTTTCTAAAGCAAGTGTTCTCAAACTTCTTCATAGCAGGGACCCCATCGTAATAAAGAGTCTGTAGCACAGACCACCTTCCCTTCCATTTGCAGTTGTCTCAGATCCCTGGGGACTGTTCCCATAGAAAGGCAATATTAGGAAAGAATTTATTTTTAGCTTCTTTTAATGCATCACCAGCAAATTCTTCATGGAACACAAAAGGTTGGACAACTACTATTGAAATGTCATGTTACTATTTGCAGAAGAGTTATAATAACTATAGTTAGGATCCGAAGTCCATAGGAACCTAAATGAAGCAGTCAATTTTAAAAAATTCTGAGTATGCAGCTTCTGCCACTGACCTCAATCGGAGCTGCTGGCAGCTCAGTATTTTTGAAAATCAGGCCACTTATTTAGGGGCTTCAACATGGATTTAGGAGCCTAACTTTAGGCTCTTATGTTTGAAAGCCTTGATCTAGTATTGATTTCAGAGAAGAGGTACTAGAGTGATTAAAGAATTAGAAAACATGCCTTACAATGACAGATTTGAAGAGCTCAGTATATTTAAGTTAACAAAGAGAAGTTTAAGAAGTAGCTTGATTACAGTCCATAGGTATCTGATAGGGAACAGATACTTAAAAATGGGCTATTCAATGCAGCAGAGAAAAGTATAACATGATGCAATGGCTGGAAGTTGAAGCTAAAGAAATGCAGACTGGAAATAAGGCGTAATGTTTTCACAGTGAGGATAATTAACCATTTGGATAACTTACCAAAGGTTGTGGTGGATTCTCCATCACTGACAAGTTTTAAATCAAGATTGGATGTTTTTCTAAAAGATCTGCTCTAGGAATTATTTTGGGGAACCCCATGGCCTTCCTGTGTCATACAGGAGGTCAGACTAAATGATCACAGGTTCCGTCTGGCCTTGGACTCTGTGAATCTATGAACGCACAGCCTCAGGTTCAGGCCTGCTAGGCAGAGCTGGTAGGAATTTTTCAAGGAAAGTTTTTCCTCTGAAAATGCCAATTCATCTAAACCAAAATTTTCACAGAAATGAATCAGTTTCATCAAAACTTTCACTAGGAAAGGTTCTCAGGGCCAGGATAGAATTTACGGTCAAAATGAGAGAGCGAGAGCAAAAAAAGTTCCCCTAGCCCAGTGGTGAGGGTGCTCACCTGGGATGTGAGAGACCCAGATTCAAATCCCTACAGATGAGTGCCCTGAGAACTATTGGCTATTCTGGGTGGCAGTCATTCTCTCTCTCTGGCTTTTCATCAAAAAATTCAGAAAGTCTTGGCTTCATCGCAATGGAGAGCAGGAAAAAATTTTTAATTTCCAAACTGTTCACAGCATAGGAAAAACCATTTCCTGCCCATCAGTAGTGCTAAGGTGGCTGCCAAAGCAGCCCACAGCCAAATTTAGATAGCTCTGGAGGGGGGGCACCTAAGTTAGGATGACCAGCATATCCACAGAGCTAAGAGCTGGGGTTCTGCCTGCTCCCTTCTCCCCAGCCACATCTCCAGCACAACCCCTGCAAGGGCTCATGAGGAAGTCCTCAGAGGATATTGTGTGGTTGTCATCATCATTTCCTCTGCTAGGGGAATTCTCCTATGGTCGGGTCCAGAGACTTTAGAATCTCTTTACACCACTCTGAGCCCATGAATGGGCACAAAGGGGCTGGGGTGGGGTGGAGAATCTCACCTTTAGTTGTCTGTGGAGCAATTGCTGGTGATCCATAGAGCATTGCTGAGTATTTAGCACTTTTGAAAACAGACCACTTATTTCAAAGCCTGAACGTGGGTTTAGAATCCTCTCTTTAAGCACCTATTTTTAAAAGTCTTGGCCTATGTGAATAACAAATCACATATATGTACATTCAAAAAGGAACTTCAAACCTACTGAATTTACATTAATCTAACATGAAAAGAGAAGTCAAATATGCCATCATTAAATTGGCTCAGATATAGCTACTTAGAAATATTTGTAATACTGGAAAGAATGATGATGTTCGTCCATTGTTGTCGATGAAGACCTCAACAACTCATTCGTTCGATGACCGGACTCTGTGCATCCGAAGATGATTGATCAGTCCGATTCGGGCATGGAACGTCCTGTCACACGTCGGGCAGACATGTGATGACACTGTCGATGATGTGCGGGCAGCTCTGGACTTGCGCAGCTCACGCTTTCTTTCAGCCTCAGCAGTACGCCTTGCCTCAGAGGTATTACTGCCTGTGTGAATGAGGCTGCGCCATGCTGGACGGTTCAGTGCGAGGGTTTCCTATGTGGCGGTGTTAATCTCAAGGGACTTCAGAGAGGTCTTCAGCGTGTCCTTGAACCGCTTCTTTTGTCCTCCATGGGAGCGCTTTCCCTGGGCGAGTTCTCCGTAGAAGAGCTGTTTAGGAATGCGCTCGTCTGACATTCTCACGATATGTCCAGCCCATCTGGTCTGGGCTCTCATCAGCAGTGTGTGAACTGACGGCAGATTGGCTCTGATAAGGACTTCAGTATCGGGCACTTTGTCCTGCCATCTGATTTTTAGAAGCTTTCACAGACAGGAAATGTGGAAGTGATTGAGCCCTTTGTGCATGACTCCGATAGACAGTCCACGTCTCGCAGGCGTACAGCAGAGTTGGAAGCACCACTGCTCGGTAGACTTTCAGCCTCGTTGGTAGGCTGATCCCTCGACGTTCCCAGACATTGGAGCGCAATCGGCCAAAAGCAGAGCTGGCTTTAGCAATTCTGCACTTTACTTCATCATCGATTGACACTGCTCGAGAAAGGGTACTGCCCAGGTACGTGAAGTGGTCCACTGCCTGAAGTCTCTGTCCATTTACAGTGATGGACGGTTCTGAGTACAGAGTGTGGGGAGCTGGCTGGTGCATGACCTCAGTCTTCTTGATGTTAATGGTAAGGCCGAAGTTGTTGCATGCAGATGAAAACTTGTCCATACTGGCTTGCATTTCTGGCTCTGTACTAGCATTCAGAGCACAATCATCGGCAAAGAGAAAGTCTCGAAGTACAGAAAGAATAGTTAAGTCTTCAAAAGTGTTTTTCAGGTTAGCTTTAATTTTTAAATGATCCTTCAGAGCAGAGGTTCCCAAACTGGTGAGGTACGCAAGACATCTCTGGGGGGGAAATGTGGGAGAAATTGTGTAAAAGTGTTTTTATTTATTTAATGCATTTTCTTAACAGGGTGCTCATACAAAGCTTTGAAACTCTGTGGGAATTTGTTATATAAAATACGGTAGTTAATTTACATCAAGACGTACTCATGAGAACATAGATACACTGGGATGCTGACGTACAGAACCCTCACCTCCAATCACCATACAGCGCAGGTTCACTTGCCCAAAATTGTCCAGTCTAACGGAGCTCAGAAATTCAGGGTGGTTCTTTTTAGTTGTATACGTCACACTATAACCATATCTGTACGTAACAGTGAAATATGGACAGATGGCTAAAGACAGGTAGCGTTAAGAAGAACTCTCAAAGTATCAGTGATGAGAAGGGTAGGGGTACCCATGCAGCTGGTAGGTCTGGAAGGGGGTACGCAATAAGAAAAGATTGGGAACCTTTGCTTTAGAGGAACTTTAGTGCTCAATATTATGCTAAGAGTTATAAGGAAATTGCAGAGTTAATGAAATTGAATTGAAGTTAGAATTGTTTTTTAAAGTAACTTATTCTGAAGTTGGAAAATGAAAGAACTTTTATTCTTGTTGAACTGCTGGCTCCCTCCACCCAAAACATATTTATATACGTATTTAACTGATTTCACTAGTGAACAAGCTAAGCTAATGTATTCTGAAGCCATTTATTTTAAAATGTGAACTGTAAAATTATGCTACAAAGTTTATTAAACTTTCAGGTGTTACATTTTGACATACTCAGATCTTTCCTTTAACAATGACAGAATGCTACACAAAAATACTGCATTTCATCTGGGGTAGGTCTTTATCTTATCTTGACAGATTATTGCTGGTTAAATTGTAGAGCTGACTTAAAGGCAGGACTCTTCAAGGGAGTCAGAAATTAAGGCTTCACCAAATGGTAATAAAGCTATTAAAAATGCAAACAGCAAACAGCTACACTGTACAGGTTAGACAGCTAATCCAAACTAGCAGTTTAAAAAAGCAGAGCAATTACACTTTTATTTAAATGCAAGGAATATGAGCAAGAATAGAATGAGGAGCCTTGTTTAAATGCATTCTTTTGAATATTTATTAGAAATAATACATGTAGTTAAGCCACTTATCTGATTTCAGTGAATAAGTAAAATGCAAAAGATCAATTTTCATAATTATACCAAAGAAGTCTGTCTTTCATAAAAATCTCATTAATAACACCATTATTACTGAAAAAATATCTCAGTATTATTATTGTTATTCTAATTATCAGCAAAATGCTACTGATAATGTTGTCATAAAATTCCTTTTTAGTATCCTATTAGGGAAGATAGACTAAGTAGTGGTTTAAGTTAAATCTAGATCCTAAGTGGCATTATAAAAAACTTCTTTGTGTATTTGGTTAAAATACATTATGTGTATAATTACATAAATTACTTCAGGTTTGGCAAACAGGGGATAGATATATATATATGCACGGATACACACAGGCAAATATAAAGAGAGTGTAGGATATATATGTGTGTATATATATAATATATAAAGAGAGAGTGAGAGTAGGTTTTATATCTATATATAAATAAAACCTACTCTCACTCTGTATACAAACACACACACACACCACAGACAGTAAGGGAGTGGGTTATATATTAAATAACACATAGGCATACACACATAGTAGTAAAAAATTGCTCAAGGGTAAAAGTTGCTGAGATTGTGTCACACAGCTGTAAGCTAACATCTGAGGACAGTTTGCCCAATTCAAGGAAAATATTAAATGAGGGCAATTTTATTATTATGTTTTACTGGTATTGTCTCTGGAAACAGTCACTAATTGTTTTATTATCTATTTGCATTTTATTAAAATGTTAAAGACCTTACGAGGTATAGGAAGTTTAGTGCCTCAAGGGCTCAGTTGTGGAAGGTGCTCAATGCCTCATAAATCAATGGGATTTGAAGGTGTTCAAGTCAGGTGCTCAGTATTTCACAGAACTGGGCCTAAGTGGGCTTTAGCACACAGAGTGGAACAGGAGGCGTTAGGGGAATTGGCAAGCTTCTTGTGTTGAAAAAGGCTGAGGGAAGCTGATGGCTCCTCATCCTTGGGACATCCCTGCTCTCAGACAGCGAACTCACTCCCAGGGGGCAGATGGAGAGAGACAGTTTGATTCTTTCTTTCTTTCTTTTCTTTCTTTCCCAAAATGTCTAGAAGCCTCAGTCATGGGCCAGAACCCCATTGTGCTAGGCACTGTACAGACACAGAACAAAATGATACTCCCTGCCCCCAAAGAACTTATGATCTAAGTAATAATGGTAGAAATCATTAACATCAATAGGATTTCTTACCCCTTACTTCGACATGAGCAGCATCACACCCACAGTTAGCTCCTTTTCCAGAGTGAGAGACACTTGGAGGAGCTGCACAACTTTTTTATGAAGAATATTTGGGGGACAGGCTGCCATTTTGACTGCCCTGCTTGAGTGCCCCTATCATACATCAGTAATTACATCAGGAATAATGTTACCAGTTTGTGAGCAACCTGATTGATTGATTAAATGAATCTAAATGGTTCCAGGCAATTTCTGACCCTGCCTCCACAACCACAGTGACTTAACCGAAAGTAGAACTAGTCTGATTGGACTGTGCAAGGAGAGGCAGAGTTCTGGGAGGCGGTGCAGGCATCCTGGTCTGGTGTGGAGTGAGGCTAAAAAATCTTCTGCTAAGGATATGAGCACGCAGAGAGAGAGAGTTATTATGGCCCTGATTCAGCAAAGAACTTAGGCACACTAAGGAAGCAAGCTGGGATTGAACAGTGCTTTGTTGAACAGGCTTGGACTTAAGCAAGTGCTTAGGTGCGTTGCTGCATCAAGGCCTATATCGGTAGCAGCTGCCTTTCTGTTAACATGTTTTTATTTGTTATCAATGTGTAACATGTTTTGAAGTTGGATGGAAGTAGAGACTATTTATGTCTCCATCTGTGTTATCTATATCTAGCCTGCTTTCACAGAACTTAAAAACCTAGAGTAAATGGATTTAGCCAAGCAGATGGAGTCATATAACTTTCAGAAATAAGTATAACTTTCAGCATATATATTCTTTCACTGCAACAAAAAAAGTTATACTTATCCTCAGTGTTTCACAGGTGGCATTCACCGCTATGTATGAATGTTAAAGCAAACAGAAACAGCTTTTATCACAGCAGATGTCATGATCTGCACTTAGGGTTCAATCTTGCCATCCACTACGTAGGCATGAATTGACATGCATCAGAGAACACGATTGAGCTATCCACTTATTTTAGAAAGTGTTCTAAAAATACATCCAATATGAGGGGTTGTAAAAATTCCTTTTTTACTTGCTAGGGAGAACTATGCATAAATGCTGGCTTTATATTGCTTTGCTACTTGTGAATTATGGGACCCATGCTAATAGCTGAAAATACTTCTTTAATACTTGTGCTATGTGGGGTGTCTGTGTGTGTCTATATAGGGATTGATCCATCTCTCTCTTTCTCACACACACGTACACACGCATGCACACACAAAGAAACTTGCATTGAGAACACATGCGGTAGGCAATCCCCAATTTAAAGAACCCCTGAGGTTTCCAGTGCTGTTTTCGTCAAGCTTTATTTAAGATCTTTATTTAAGATCAACTGTCTCTGCAAGGGAATTGATTTTTGTTGATCTCTTGGATGGTTACTTGAGAGATTTGAATTTGTCTATCTTTGTTTCTGTCTTGCTGTCTACGTTTAGTCTAGATATTTTATAAATGGTGATTCATTTTGGGAAGAAAACAGACAAAAATAAGTTTGTAAACACTGTGAGGCAGGGACTGCCTCTTTTTGTCTAAAACAACTGGTTACTGTAACAGAATTATTCACATCAGGACACACAGTTACCCATATTTGGGCCAGATCCCACAGTCCTTCTGCCAAAAAGTTCCCACTGATATTCTTTGGGATTTATTTGCAGATTAATTGAATAATAATCCAATTGTAACATCAGGGCAAATCTTCTGTCCTGTGCAAGCCCAAAAACATGAGTTCAATGGGATTGCTAAGGATCACAAAACTGAGTCCTGACTGCACAGCCACAACACTGTCCCCTGACTTGCTTGTATTTTGATAGTCTTTAATTACATGATCACTAGAGCTAGGTGAAATTTTTGGGGCAAATTTTTTTTCATCAGAAAGCACAGATTCAGTGACACCAAAATGTTTCACACATATGTTTTGGTTTCAACAAATAATTTTGGCAGAAGAAAAAATTATGAACAAGTCAAAATGTTTTGTTTTGACTTTTTTGAAACACAAAGTTTCAATTTTTCCGGACTTTTTATTTCAAAATTTCCTTGAATTTATTTTTTTAAAAATGCAAAAATATAAAAAAGTTTGAAATCAAAGCAAAGCATTTTGTTTCAGGTCAAATGAAATTTTTTGTCTGACCTGGAACAGTTTTTTTTCAACTTTTCAATTCTTGAAAAATTCCAAAAAATTTTAGTCTTGGGTTGACCTGAATGATTTTTTTGTTCACTGTTCGAAACTGCCAGCCAACAAAATATCGGTTATTCGCACAGCTCTAATGATCATATCCAGTTTCTCAAATAACACAATATCATACAGTTGTTTCTACAACCTTAGATCCACATTATAGCATCTTGTAACATCTTGTAACATTCTTTTCAATCTAGTACCTTAACTTCATTGTCATAATCTTTATTGACGTAGTTGTTGCTATGAGAAAATCTCTTCTCTCTAAGATATGTATTTTCATAAATTTCTCTGCATAGCAATACTATACACTTATGTAACAAGACGGGTTCTTTTTGAGACAGTAATAAATTACCATAGTATCTCTCAATCAGTTTCTAAACGAAAACTGTGCATGTGTATTTAATAGGTTTTATGACTGTCTCTTTTATGTACATGTGTATCTAATTTCTATTTTTCATGTGACCTGTCCTTACACTGTCTTAATATTAATCTGATTAGTCTGATATGTGTCTCTCTCTATATATTGGATTTGTTTTCTTTAAAACATTCTTAAGCTTTTTCTTTTATCTGACGTAAGAATTTGTACTGAGAATGAATGCTTGTTTGGTACTGACTGGAAAGTTAGCAATATATTTCTAAGTCATACCTACAAATACATTGGAAAATGATTTTTCTCATAAACAGCTATAGAGTGTGTATGTATTTTCAAATGGTAAACATGTAATTGTACTATACAATAATAGTATATTTATACAATGATGTACTTATGAAGCATCACCAGTAGTGGCATGGCACAGTTATTAGTTGTTTACAGTGATGTTGTAGCCGTCTTTGTCCCAGGATATTAGAGAAACAAGGTGGGGGAGGTAAGATCTTTGATTGGACCAACTTCTGTTAGTGAATGGTACAAGCTTTTGAGCTACAAAGAGCTGGAGAAGAGCTCTGTGTAGCTCAAAAGCTTGTACCATCCCCAACCCAAGTTGGTCCAATAAAAGGTATTACCTCACCTACCTTGTCTCTCCCAGTTATTAGTGAAAGAGTTCCTATTGTCATTTTATAATGAACTCATATGTGGGCACATAATACTTTGCACTATGACTCTGGGTGATTGTATTTTGGGCCAGATCCTGGCTACCACTTTGCTAGTGCAAAGGAGACAGAGAGATGGCTTAAACAGTCACCTGGGGACTTACCTTTGATAGAAGAATCCCTAGGTGCTTTACAACTAGAGTAGCTGGTTCTATGTGACTGGCTACTGTCTCCCCAGCCCAGCATAGGGGGTGTCCTAGGGTGGAATGGGATCTCTGGACAGCAAAGTAGCCCCAAGAGGGCTGTTCCTGCCACCCTGAGACTGCTCTAACTTGCACCAAGATGGAGTGGCAGGAAGTTGGTGGAAAGCACAGCTCAGTCGCATCTGAGTATTTGTTCCTGATTATAATATGCTGAGTGAGTATGTTTTACTGTTTGCATTCCATAAAGCAGACTTTCAAAAGCATCAAACAGCACTACAATAGTTGTAGGGGCAAAGGTAGGATATTGTTAGTATTATTGGAGAAATAGTAGGTGATTATGGAATTCAAAATGGAATGGGATGAGTGCATGGACAATAGCTGCTGCACTTCAGCATTTGTTTTGTATCTTCAGAATGGCCAGTAAATGTGTTTAAGTCCTGTTGTGCCCTGCCCATCCCAATCCTTTCCTCTGCCAAATATGATTATTTATTCTGTAACACAGAACCTAGTGGCCACATTGGCTTCGACGCAGCAGGTGGAATTGTCAGGGGTCTATTGGTGTTTTGTGCAGCCCAGTCATTTCTTCACAGGATGACCTGCTGGCTCATTGAAAGTGCTGTGCAAATAGTGTGCTGCCAGGGACATGCAAGAAGTAGCCCTGCATTTCCCAAGGCTGGATTGTGCCATAATGGGAAACTGAATAGTTTACCTTATACAGATTTAAAAGAAGTTCCCTCTTCAACAATATTGCAGGTAATGTTTTACTAATTGTCTGTTGAAAGTAAAGGGGAAACAATTTTAGACAATAATATCGAAGAATTACTTGCACACACGTAACCTTTCCTACTTATGTATCATGAACAAGTCTTTAAATGTCACTTCTTTAACTTCCAGTCCCTTATTTTCTCTGTTATACACTGCAAGTTCTCTACACCATATTCCTGCAATACCAACACCTCTCCATATGTAACTTCTGTTGACTAAGAGCTGCTGTTAACAAAACATTACTCTCAAAAGAATCTACCACCATTTCCATCCCATTCCCTTTCCAGATATTAAAAGTGCATCATTTTTAGTTGTATTTAGTATTTTAGGGGGAAGGTATGTTTATTATTTTAACAATGTGTTTTCTTATGCTTAAAATACATTTTCTGTCTGGAAATAAGAAGGCAAATAGCAAATTAGCAGTCAATGTGTATTGAACTGCCAGCTACAGCCACTTTAAAGTACAGCTATCTGCCTAGAATCATTTTTTTTTACCTTTAAGAAAAATATAATAGGGAAGGGATAGATAGGTGGGATGATTCATAGGAAGAATCATTGCTCCTGTGGAGCTATTCTCTGTTTCACTACACAATCCACTCTGTACTCCTGTCTGTTTAAAAACCAGATTTTAAAAAATCAGTTCTTTCACTCCTGAGTTATATGGTAACAGCATGTTGTGATTCTTAACTTTGGGAGACAGCAAATAGTGAACTTCATGCACCTAATTAGTACCACCTCTATGGAAAATTACATTATTGTAAACACAGACTGAGTGCAATTAATTGCACTCAAGGACACTATTCATTAACATTTATTGTGATGAACACTGAGACCACTTGACTGTGAACATATGTCTACACTGCAGCTGGGGGTGAGCCTCCCGGTCTGGGTACAAAGCCTCGCATTAGCTGTACTTGAGATACTGCATCATGGGTGTGGCTTGGGTTAACCACTTGAGCTCGGATCCAGGGGATCAGGTGGGCTTGGACTCTCATGGCTTGCCTGAGCTGCCACCCAGGGCACAATGTTGACACTGCTATTTTTAGTGTGCTAGCTTGAATGGAGCTAGTGCGAGTCTGTCTACATGGCTGGGAGGCACACACTCAGTTGCAGTGTTAGACACATGCTGCAGTGTTGATTAGGCCTTGGTCTCATTTATGCTCCATTGTAAATCCAGGGTCAGACTCTGGTTTGAGTCCAACCCCTGCCACCATCCACACACACCTCTGTCTGATTCAGTTCAGCAAGCACTCCGGATCCAGGTCCTAGGACCCACTGAGGGGGGTGAGTCTGAGACAAAGTCCTGCTGAAACTCAAGTCCAAGCCCTGTTCACTTTGCAGTGTGGACACAACTCAAGTTGCAGACCAAAGTCAGAAGATCTGTGTAGTGCAGTGGTTCTCAAACTAGGGCTGCCGCTTGTTCAGGAAAAGCCCCTGGCGGGCTGCATCCGCAGGTTCAGCTGATCGCAGCTCCCAGTGGCAGTGGTTCACTGCTGCAGGCCAATGGGAGCTGCAGGAAGTGGCACGGGCCAAGGGATGTACTGGCCACTGCTTCCCGCAGCCCCCATTGGCCTGAGGCGGTGAACCGCAGCCACTGGGAGCTGCAATCGGCTGAACTTGCAGACACGACAAGTAAACCAGCCCGGCCCGGCCCGCCAGGGGCTTTCCCTGAACAAGCAGTGACCCCAGTTTGAGAACCACTGGTGTAGTGTACTATGGATGTATTAGCATGGTTGTGAGACCCAGGTCCAATGACTATAAACCCAATGCAACATGGACGCTCAAGCATGAGGTTCAAAACACTGAGTCCACAAGCCCAGATCCCATAGATCCAGCTTTATAATACAGTGTAGACATATTCTAAGGGCACTGGCCTCTAACTCAGGCCCCCGCCCCTAAGAGTATATCTTCACTGCAGAATTAGCCCAGGTGATTGATACCAAGATCTGCGCACCCAGGTTAGCCTGGGCTGGGTGTGAGTGTCCCTACAGCAAAGCTCTACTCAAGTTACTGTGTCCTCACTGATGCTGCACTCCCCCATCTGTGTCACTAGGCTTTTGGGGGCATAGCTCATGGTTTTTCATGCTGCAGTAAGCTGAACTGTTCTATGACTTTTTTGTGTGTGTGAGAATTGTGGAGAACTTGTCTGTCTTTCAGGGCACACAGGGGGAATCTGGGAAGGCATTGGAGGACTATCAGCACTGGAATGATTCACGCTCTATATTCACTGCAAAATGGTTGGGTTATCAGCCTAAGTGAAAACAGCATCTGGACTCTAATCCAAACCCTTAGCCAGGCCAGCTAGCCCAGGACAAAAGCACCACCAGGTGAGAGGATTTTGAGTGTGGATGTCGGATGGCTAGGGGCAACACCTGGGTTATCGTCTCCCCTCTCAGTCTTCTCTTTTCCAGACTAAAAAACCCAGTTCTTTCAATCTTCCCTCATAGGTTTTCTAGATCTTTAATAATTTTTGTTGCTCTTCTCTGGACTCTCTCTGATTTGTCCACATCCTTCCTGAAATGTGGTGCCCAGAACTGAACAGAATACTCCAGTTGAGGCCTAAACAGCGCAGAGTAGAGCGGAAGAATTACTTCTCATGTCTTGCTTACAACACTCCTGCTAATCATCTCAGAATGATATTCACTTTTTTTTGTACCAGCGTTACACTGTTGACTCATATTTAGCTTGTGGTCCACTATGATGCCCAGATCCCTTTCCATAGTACTCCTTCCTAGGCAGTCATTTCCCATTTTGTATGTGTGCAACTGATTGTTCCTTTCTAAGTGGAGTACTTTGTGTTGTCCTTATTGAATTTCATCCTATTTACTTCAAACCATTTCTCCAGTTTGTCCAGATCATTTTGAATTTTAATCCTATCCTGCAAAGCATTTGCCAGCCCTCCGAGCTTGATATCATACACAAACTTTATAAAGGTACTCTCTTTGACATTATCTAAATTGTTAATGAAGATATTGAAAAGAACAGGACTCAGAACTGATCCCTGCAGGACCCCACTCATTATGTCCTTCCAGCATGACTGAGAACCACTGATAACTACTCTCTGGGAACAGCAGCAAAGAGTCTTGTGGCACCTTATAGACTAACAGACGTTTTGGAGCATGAGCTTTCGTGGGTGAATACCCACTTCATCGGATGCATGTAGTGGAAATTTCCAGGGGCAGGTATATATAAGCAAGCAAGAAGCAGGCTAGACATAACGAGGTTAGTTCAATCAGGGAGGATGAGGCCCTCTTCTAGCAGCTAAGGTGTGAAAACCAAGGGAGGAGAAACTGGTTTTGTAGTTGGCAAGCCATTCACAGTCTTTGTTTAATCCTGAGCTGATAGTGTGAAATTTGCAGATGAACTGAAGCTCAGCAGTTTCTCTTTGAAGTCTGGTCCTAAGTCTGGGAACAGTTTTCCAACCAGTTTTGCACCCACCTTATAGTAGCTCCACCTAGGTTGCATTTCCCTGGTTTGTTTATGAGAAGGTCATGCGAGACAGTATCAAAAGCTTTACTAAAGTCAAGATATCTTGAAAATATTACTGCAGAATAGTTATCACTGCAAAGTACACTCTGAAATTACAGTGCCCATAGACCTTAGATGCATAAAGACAACACTGACAGTATCACTTGCCTCCAAATGAGATTACAACTGTATGTCTCAGGGTGATGATATTACAATCTGGTATCAAGTTTTTTTTTTTCAAATTGTGTTAACTGATTATATTTAACACCATTTTTTAAATTGAAATAATCTCAAGTGGAATCCTGTGACACAGCTCATGTTAGTGTTATACTTAATATACTGTATGCTTTTCTAGTTTCAATGCTGTAAAAAGACAGTGGCTGCAGCCGATGAGTCCAAAATGAGAAGAATTGCTTTGCAGCCCTTATTTCAGATTGTTCTGTTCCAGATAAGGTGTTGACATGTTTATATAAATACAGAAGGAAAGATTAATGTGCTCTGTAGCAAGGTCAGAGTAAACGGCTTCATCATTTCAAATGTGTTGACAATTCCTAAGACGTTTTGCAATGGGTCCAAGAAGTTTTCCTAAATGTGTAGCTCCTATTGCTATGGTGTAATGATACTCTCAGATGTAACAGTGCCAAGGACCATATAAAAACCAAGAATGAATGCAAATCTTTCTTATATCATATAGAATTGTGGGTCACACTTTGCACTGACACTCTTTGTAAGTCAGTGGGGTTCATCAGCTATCATGCGGCACAGAATTAGGCCCAATCACATTTATAACAAGGTATCATGCCAAAGAAGATACAAGATTACAAACATGAGCCGCATGGTTCATGCATATCCCCGAAGCATTAGTGTCACTAGCATCCAGCTCTAAACATTTAACTATTGAGGAGAGCTGGGAGAATAGTGGGAAAATTTAGCGATAAACATTTGAAAATTACATTTTGAATCTCAGAGTTCACACCCCTCTTGTATTGACTTTCCATGAACATTTAGACAACCAAAATGCTATTTGTATGAAATTAATTTCAAGCTTGTAGCCAAAATTATTTTGGTGATGAAATGAAAGTCATTTCAGATGGAAGTAGAAGGCCCATGAATTAAATGCTAGACCTATGTGACTGCAGGAACAGAAGCAGTGCCATCCTACGTATTACATGGAGAGAAATATCAATGTCTCCCAGCTCCCACAAGATGGTTTCTCATTACCATTTGTCCCAGTGAGGCTGGCCTGTTGGGATAGTTAAGTATGCTGTACTTTTGCAAAGCACTGCGTTCAAGGAAATAAAGCACAGGGATTTCCCATGTCAAGTCATATGTTCCTCAAAATACATTACAAATTTTAAATTAAATTAAATTAAAATAGAGGTTATGAACAAATTCTAAAATGGGGCTTCTCGCCCACCTGTTAGCAGATGTTAAATGCATACAGAGACATAGATGACTATAACTGTTGTGCAATCAAATGCAATAAAAATCATTTGAGAGAGACAGTCCTGACTTGTTGACTGGCGGACTTGGGTTGTCTTATGTGTTGCCTGTCTGCTGAGTGCCCGCTGCCTAATACTGAGTCTGGTATTTTCACTCTCGCTCATGATCTCTCTGTCTGGAGCTCCCCTCCCCACACTTATCTGACTAACTGAAGCTGAATTGTCTCCATTAAAAAGATTGTGTGCTTTCTTTTCAAGGTAGGCAGGTGCTTTGTATGTTTTCTGCATGGAGCATGTTATGGAGAATGTATCATTATTAGTGCTCCAAGACCGTCTTCCTTTTCCAAGTTCTGGTCTTAAGCACTGTGACTCCATTCTCTCTCTATTCCTTGTCCCCAGAAGGCATGGACATTATTCCTTTATTATCATCTTCCTCTCTCTTTTAGAAGGAAAATACATTACATATGTTATTCATGGCTAATCACTCCTCTCCAGATACATGGAATTCATCTGCATCCCTCAAAATTGTATCTTCTAACTTCATTTGTGGTCAACCTTGTGCTCTATTTCTTTCAACCTCAGCTCTATAAACTTTTCTTCCGCACACTGAACATGAACCTATCTTTGCAGTTGTCTTGTTCTCATCTGGTACAAGACTGCAACTTGCCAGGAACATCTAAGTATCAATTTGTTTGTAACAAAATCAGACCAGTGGGTATTAATAATACACCATAATTTTGACACAGAAAACTGTTTAGGTTCCTCTCCTCAGCTGTTTTTAATGGCAGTGTTTCTGTTCCATATAACAGAAGCAGAAACCACTGCTTTGAAGACTCATAGCTTAGTCGTCACACCAAAAATCCCACTGCCCAAACTGAGGCCATTGAAGATACTGAGTTGACAGTGAGGCAAGATGGATCCAATACATGACTTTGGTTATAGAACCTCCTGCTGTCAACCAACTACCCAGATAGATAAAACTATCCACCCATTCAATGTCACTGCCATCTACATGCAGCATTGGCAGGTCATTTGTTTCTGTTTTACAGGCGTTTTGGTTTTACCCCCATTGATCTTAAGTGTATAGATTGTACAGTTTTTCACAGCTCTTCCGGCGCTAGCTGTAATTGGTTACTAGTCTTTCCAAGTAAGGCACTATCATCCACATTCTCAAGAGTCTCTAAAGACGGACCTTTGAATTTCACACCTCCTACTTTGGCCTCAGTCAGTTTTGTCATAATAATGGGGGTGATACAATGATCTGAGTAGAACAGAATGCTGATGGCTGGAAGGGACAAGTTAGTGCCTGAAAGACCCATGGGAAAGATTGCAATAGCCAATGATGATTTGGGTGTGGACAGGGGCGTGCACAAAGGGGGGCAAGCAGGGTCATGGCCCACCTCCAAAATCTCCACGCATTGCCTTGCCTCCACCCCCTGGCTTTCATCAGTGGGCAGCCTGTAAAGCAGGTAGCAGTGCTGGGACTCCAGCAGCAGGGAAGGAGAAGCAGCAGCTGGGGGGTAGGGATAGGATACAGAGGGACCTAGACAAATTAGAGGATTGGGCCAAAAGAAATATGATGAGGTTCAACAAGGACAAGTGCAGAGTCCTGTACTTAGGACGGAAGAATCCCATGCACTGCTATAGACTAGGGACCGAATGGCTGGGCAGCAGTTCTGCAGAAAAGGACCTAGGGGTTACGGTGGACGAAAAGCTGAATATGAGTCAACAGTGTGCCCTTGTTGCCAAGAAGGCTAATGGCATTTTGGTTTGTATAAGTAGGGGCATTTCCAGCAGATTGAGGGATGTGATCATTCCCCTCTACTCAGCACTGGTGAGGCCTCATTTGGAGTACTGTGTCCAGTTTTGGGCCCCACACTACAAGAAGGATGTGGATAAATTGGAGAGTCCAGCGGAGGGCAACAAAAATGATTAGGGGGCTGGAGCACATGACTTATGAGGAGAGGCTGAGGGAACTGGGATTGTTTAGTCTGCAGAAGAGAAGAATGAGGGGGGATTTGATAGCTGCTTTCAACTACCTGAAAGGGGGTTCCAAAGAGGATGGATCTAGACTGTTCTCAGTGGTAGAAGATGACAGAACAGGGAGTAATGGTCTCAAGTTGCAGAGGGGGAGGTTTAGGTTGGATATTAGGAAAAACTTTTTCACTAGTAGGGCGGTGAAGAACTGGAATGGGTTACCTAGGGAGGTGGTGGAATCTCCTTCCTTAGAGGTTTTTAAGGTCAGGCTTGACAAAGCCCTGGCTGGGATGATTTAGTTGGGTTTGGTCCTGCTTTGAGCAGGGGGTTGGACTAGATGACCTCCTGAGGTCCCTTCCAACCCTGAGATTCTATGATTCTATGAGGGGAGAAGGAGCTCAGCTGGCAGCCAGCCACTTTTCTGCTTCCTCCCTCCCCGGGCTGCAGGGACTCAGAGAGTGCCACTGCCAGGGAGGGCTGCTGCCCTCCTTGCTACTGAGCATCCCACCAGAGGTGTCCTGAGAAATCTGGGAGGGAGGGTGGTCACACAAACCTTTCATTTGTGTGTGTTTAAGGTGCCCTCCCCCCCTAAAGTGATCAAATTTAAATTCCTGCACGCACCCCTGGGTGTGGACAAGCAATTTGACTGGAAACAAAATTGACTGGAGAGATTTCTGAAATGTTAGGGTGGGGAAAATGGCCATCATTTGGCCATGGCCCGTATGTGAGTGGAATCTAAGTTTGTTCCCAGCTTATAAGTATATTGTTAGGTATATCAAAAAATAGAGGTAGAGGAGTGTTTTGTGGAAGAAAGATTATGAACTGTGTTTTGGCCATGTTGAATTTGAGTTAACAGCAACGTGATGTCTGAGAGAGAGTGAACCTCTTTGCGACTCTGACAAATGAAAATGAATATTAAAGCTGGCCCCAACTGTGAAACATTTGGCAGATTTTTCTATCAGTGGTGTGTTAGGCACGTGCTGACCAAAGTTGCCCAGAAGAAAAAGCCTAAAGCTGTCTGAGATAATCTGTAAATCTGCTGGCCTCCACAAAGCAGACCTGCTCTCTTCCTGAGGGAATCAGAGGCCCAGGGAGCTGATCACTCCCTCCACTTCTTGATCTTCTTATTCTGTGTAAAAGCTTTGGTTGGGTAAGTATGCAATTATACATTCAACCCAAAGAACAGGGGATGTACTCCCCAGAAAGATGGAAACAACCAATTCATAAAGCCTTCTCCTTCTTTGTTAGCTACACTCATCCAATGACAGACAAGAAACAATACCATGCAACTAAGGTGACTGATCACACAGTGGAAATGACAAATAATAAAAAAACAAATACATACAGCAACCCATCAGCTGAACTATATTATATACGGCATATATTCCTCAAACAGTGATGAAAAATGAACACATCTGTAAAATCGAAACTGTTCTGATCAACTTGCCAAAAGAGAAATGGCCATGGCATTGTTGGCCATGATTAATTCAGCCAGCTCTATTCCTGCAGTGGCTGTGGATGTGGGGGCCATGGGGAACCTAGCTGAATGGACAGATGTTTCTTTTTGTCATCTTTGACAAAGGGCAGCATGATAATAGAATAACAACAACTAATAATTAATAAATGATATAATATAGTTTCAGAGAGAATCTGTCCATAGGAACTAGTGAAGGAATAAAACCAGATCATCCTAGGAAGGGGAGAAGGAAGATGGGAGGCTGTGGAAGGACATGAGTCACTGATTGCTCCAAAAGTGTTTCCAGTGTGATGCAAATCCTTAGTGTGCTCCCAAAAGAAATAAACAGCATTTGAGCTATAATACCAATATCCTGCATTTTTAAATGTCGTCTGCATCATTCTAATACATTTCTTGCTTACTGAAACATTTGATCTGTGGGCAGAATGGATTTAATTTTTAATTGACACGGCTTCATGTTTTGCTTGTGCATATTGTGTTTGGATTGGATTGAAAAGTTCTTTGTAGGACTGTGAGAGATGTAATAAAATTAAGAAAGCATCTTTTATCAGGCATTGGAGTCTTGTTAAACTAAAATGTGAAACACTGGCCAGACTCCATACAAATATTAATACCAACACATCCAAATACATCGTATGACTAGTCTATTGCCAAGTGAACAGCTATCTGCATCTTTATGCTGCATGTTAAACAGCTAATCAATAGCATGTTCAAGAATCAAAGGGCTGGTGTTTCAGACATGAATTCACTTCACTTCTGCAGTTTACTGTGAAAGCCCCTAGCTGCTGAGCTCATTAAAGTTCCCTTGGCTGATCTGGCTTTATAGGCAATTTTGTGAAGGGGCAGCATCAGAGCTAGCCCACTGATTGGGGCTCCATTGGCTCAGCAGGGATCCAGGAATTCAGGGGAGAGAGCACAGTGTTCAGCTAAAAATATGTCTTGGCCTCTGCAATGCCAGGAAGATTGCACGGCTGAGCTAATTGGCAGGGGTGTAGAGACCTGGGTGGGAGCCAGAGCTTTCCAAGGTGGGACCTCTGCAACATGTATGCAGCTCTGAATTTAATCTCCTGGTTTGTCATTTATACTATTGCAGGCATTTACAATCAGGTCTGAACTTGTTTTGCCACTGACTGTTGCTGGACCCAGGGCATATCTTATATGAAACACAGAAGTGACTCTGCAATAAATTGACTACAAAACTGTGTAGAAATTTGAGCAGAATATTGAAATTACCAGACATGAGGATCAAACACCAGAAGATGCACAAATATTCAATATTCACCCTCATTCAGTGGATTTAAAGCAATAAAACTAAAAGATTTCACTTAAAACCCTCTCTTGTTAGGGTTGATTTTCTGTGTTCTTTCTCCTTTGAGTCTCATTTTTAATACTCTAAACAGAGTACTCAGGACTCTGGAGCATGCCTCAGGGCTCAGCCCAGCTCCCTTTCATGCAGAGGACAGCTGTCTCTCATCACCTGCATTTGGAAAGTGAGGAGGATCTAGTCTACAGCCCCCATCCCAAGAAGAGTTTGTAAGGGAGAGAGAAGTAGAGGAGGGAGAATAGTTGGGAGAGTTTGAGGGAGAAAGGAGGAGAGAGGGAAAACACTGAATAAAAAATGATAAAGGGAGAAGGCTAACTAGAAGAAGGAAACTACCTAAAGGAAATGAGCGGAAGGAAAACTGAAAATGGGAAAGATGTTTAAGAAAGTGAGTGTTTGCTTCACCTGACATGTTGAATTTACAGCTTAATTTTGTTTTTCAGAGGTTGGTTGGTTGGTTGTTTTTTCCAGTGTCTTTGGAAAAACACTCACTCACCCAAACTTACTTTGGATTCTATAGTCCGGCCATAGGTGTGGAAGCTGGCTGTTTTCTTTTCCCTACCTTCCTTCAGCACTTCAATTCCTGGTTTCAGCTCTATGCCACGCATAGAAGCAGAAGGGGTGTTTGGGCCTCAGTTTGAAGACTTGATTAGGACATTATTTTCCTTTTCTTATAAAAGCCCACAGAAGAGGGAAACTTAGTTTTGTTACTCTCTGGCTTTTTAACCCTTCAGGTGCACCCTGAATTCCTCCAAACTCAGATGAGTAGTCTTTTTCTGAGTTCATTGGAACTAATTGTATGAGTAAAAGAAGCAAGACTTAGCACACAGTTAGCATTTAACCTAAACTCATTATCCATTGTGGATCAGTAATTATTTACTTTTGTGTTTATCCCGTCTTGTTTTCTGTGACTGGCATGATGAGAAGAATAAAACAATATGTTTTATGAGAAGAACAAATTATATAGATAGATAGATAGTTTATTCTTCTCATAAAACATATTGTTAAAAATATAAATATATATTTTGAATAATATGCATTTCATAGAACATGGAGAATGATTCTATCAGGCAACTGGTATTTATGTTTCTGTCTGAAGTCTTGGCTGTAGCATTTATTAGTATAATGAGGCAGTATTTCCTCCAGCTCACGGACATGTATTAAAGAAATGTGGAATCATCTATGAAGAATATTCTGCTCCTCCAGCATACAATGAGTTCCTATGTTTCTCAGGGCAGCTCCACAAAATAAGGGTGTGGCTAAGCCAAAAATACCAAATGCACACTTTTTTTTTAATGCTGCTGTATGAAAAAGCTGTATCTCAAGCCAATTTAGTGAGCATCACTGCAATAACTTACGTGAGTCTCTTCAAATGGGAGACAAATATGGAACTCCAGCAACATGTTTTATTCACCTTTCAGTTAAATCACAGATTGTATAGAAAGGATGAATAATGTAAATAAATATCTTAGTCTCATGATGAAAGCAAATAGTGTCTTTTACCTAGCAGAACTTGAAAGTGCTTTTACAAATTTACATATACAGAAATTTACTTGATATAGCACTAGACATAGTCATCTCCGTGGTGAAAACTAGTGACTATTTAACAACGCATATAAACAATGCACACGCGGCAACATTCCAAGACAGAAAACAAAGAATACTCTCCTCAGCTGATGCTACAGGGAATATTTGAGGTTGCTAGACTATAATTACTAATAAATAAAATTAGGTGTTTGCAATTCCATAGTGCCTTTCATAAAAGACTCTCGAAGAACTTTGTAAACATTAAGTCTCCCAACAGCCCTGTGAGATAGCTATATAGGACATACAGCTATTATTACACCCACTATGGAAATGCAGCTACTTCCGGGGTAGAACATTATGGACTTGATTCTGCCTTTTTTCCTTTAACAATAGAGCATAACAGCAATTGGAACTCTATATAATTATCAAGGCAAAAAATGAAGAACTTCATATCTAATTGAATCAGAATGGGAATTTAAGTAGACAGATATACCCAGAGCCTCAAAGATATTTTAGATTCTAACTCCCAGTGATTTCAGTGTGAATTAGGTGCCTAAATACCTTTGAGGATCTGGGCCATAGTGATTGACTGAGCTGGAATTTGTCCAGAACACAGAGGTCAGCACTTCTATGATTACGCAGTGTAATAGGATTGTTCATAACCACAGATGGTCAAGCCTGGATGGTCACACTGGTCCCTTCTGGCCATAGAATCTATGAATCTAGAACTTAAATTTTATATTTCATCCAACACAGAGACAATAAGCTTTTCCAAAAAATGGGTCTCTAAAGTTAGTTCCTAAGTCCATATTTAGACATCCAAAGAAATGGACTGATTTTCAACAATGCTGACAACACAACAGCTCCCATTCATCCTCTCCTCCCATCCTTCTATATACCCAGGATAGATTCATAAATTCCAAGGCCAGAAGGGACCACTGTGATCATCCAGTCTAACCTCCTGTACAACATAGGCAGTAGAATTTCCCTAAAATAATTCCTAGAGCATATCTTTTAGAAAAACATTCACACAAGGGGTATGAAACTGAAGATACCAGCTGGCTCATTTATTTATGCATTTATTTCTCCAGTAATAAGTCAATGCAAGTTGCTATTTCAGGATTAAAATAGTCTTAATTTTGCTTAACTGTTTCAGAATAATTTACTCAAGTGAACACAATGGAATAACCCAAGATGTTGTTGATAAATTGAAGAGGGTTCAGAGAAGAGTCCTTAGAATAATTAAAGAGTTAGAAAACACATCTTTTAGTGATAGATGCAAGGACCTCAATCTCTTTAGTTTATCAAAGAGAAGGTTAAAGTGTGATTTACTCACAGTCTGTAAGTACCTACCTAGAGCACAGATATTTTATAATAAAGAACTCTTCAATTCAGCAACAATGGTATAACAAGACCCAATGGCTGGAAGTTGAAGCTAGACAAAATCAGACTAGAAATAAGGAACAAATTTTTAACAGTGAGGATAGTTAACCATCAGAATAACTTATCAAGGATTATGGTGGATTCTCAGTCACTGGAAATTTTAAAATCAAGAGTGAGATGCTATTCTAAATGTTAAGCTCTAGTTCAACTACAACTTTTGGCCGTGAATCAGAAATTAATTCAAGGAAGGCCTATGGATTATGAAGGAGATCAAACTTAGAGCAGTGTGAACAGTTCAGTGGTCAAATTGAAAAACATCCATTTTGGGTTGACCCAAAATGAAATTTGTATAACAAATTTCAGTGAAACATTTCACTCATCCCAAAATGAAATGTTTCATTTAGTTTTTGAGGATTTTTTTTTTTAAAAAAGGAAATAAAATTCAAAATGACAAGTTGTTTGGAAATGAAAAGCCATTTTGAATTTAAAAAGTTTAAAGTATTTCATTTGGGAAATGTTAGAATTAAATGTTTTGACTTTTAAAAAAAATTTCAGCCAAAACAGTTCACCAATTTGACATGAATTCACAAAATGTTTTGGTCAACCCAAATGTACATTTATAATTGAAAAAAGGTTCATCCAATTTTTTCCCCATCTCTAGTCAAATTAGGTGATCACAATGGTCTCTTCTGGCCTTAAAAAATCTATAACAATTACTTATCCAATAAAATATTACTACATAATGCAGTGGCCAGATATATAATTCTGTATGGTAATGCTGAGATAAACTGATTTATTTTGTGACTCTAACACTCATAGGGCCATAGTCTAACCTGTTTTTTTGGCACAGAACAATCAATGATGTAGAATAAGGGTAGAATATTATGCATAAGCCTGATATTAAGATCACTGAAGTAAAAAATTGGAATCTATATACTGACTTTGAGGGGTATTGGGTCAGGCCCTTATTTAGGATCCGAGAACAGTTCTACTGCCTGATCCTGTGTACAGATGGGCAAAGTGTAGGAATTCTGTTGATTCAGATTCAGACTGTGATTATAAAATTATGATGATCTGTTTTATGTCTGGTAAATGCTCTGTGACTTGGGAATAAATTCAACCCTCAGCAAGGCAACTCCACTGAAGCCAATAGAGCTTTGCCAGTTTAGGGCTGGGCTGAAATTACCTCTGGCAGACTAATCCTGGATTGGGCAGGCAAAACAAGATGCCTAATTGATACATAAATGCAAAATTAGAGGCCTATATCATTTCTTGACCAAAGCCCAGACATGGAAATTGTTGCCTACCCATAGATCTATGAGCATGAACAGCAAAGTGCAGAATATGATAACATTTCCTCTTTCCCGGGCACAGAGAGAGATCTCCCAAAGTTAATCATTTATATGTGAGGATAGAATTTGGATCTGAACTTCATTTATTTCAATCAATAATTATGGGATCAGGTCTCAGGGATGGGTTTGATAAATATATAAATAGCTGTCAGAGACTACATAGTTAAGTGGCAAGAGGTAGAGCAGGTATTGCCAACCTGAGCCTGAGAAGGAGCCAGATTTTACTAATGTACATCGCCAAAGAACCACAGTAATATGTCAGCAGCCCCACATCAGTTCCTCTCCCCGCCCCCGCTCTCAGCACCTCCCATCCGCAGGCCACCCCGCTGATCAGCGCTTCCCTCCCCCACCTCCCGGTCAGCTGTTTCGTGGCATGCAGGAGGCTCGGGTGAGGAGGGGAGGAGCGAGGGCATGGCAGGCTCAGGGGAGGAGATGGGAAGAGGTGGAGTGGGGGCAGGGCCTGTGGCAGAGCCGGGGGTTGAGCAGTGAGCACCACCCACCACATTGGAAAGTTGGCATCTGTTGCTCCAGGCCCAGAGTCGGTGCCTATACAAGGAGCTGCATATTAACTTCTGAAAAGCCGCATGTGGCTCTGGAGCCACTGGTTGGCCACCCCTGAGCTAGAGTCTTGGACTCTTGGATCCCATTCTGTAGCTCCTAGAGTCACTGTAATAGCCTTACAAACTCTCCTTTTCCTTATTAACACTATCAGGAATTTTCAGATTTCATGCTGTCAGTTTCACTTAGTCCTGAAAGGGAATCTGATCCTTTGACTGGAAATCTTGCTAACATGAGCACTGGAGACAAACTCCAGGGATGTCTAGCACAGAAGGAGAAAAAGCATTTTGGCATGCACTAGCCTGTGTGCTGACAGAAAGACTGCCTTTTAAAACCATTTCAGTGTACCTCTGGCCTCCTAGCTTTGAGCACCTGGCTATGTCAGTGTCTTTATTCATAGCCATGGTAATCATTTAAAAACAATACCAATCAAGTATATCACTCCCTGGATTGACGCCTTCTCCTGAATTACTTACACACTCCAAACTCCTAGTGAGTACTGAATGTGCAAGAAATACAGGGTGGCGCCATAAACATGAAGAGCTTATATAATGGTGAGTGCACTGGCAGTTCATTTACACTGGTGACGAAAGGACCTAAACAACTGAGTCCCCACTCATGTGAGTTATGTGTCATCTGCTCATTTGTGAAGTGACTAATCCAGTAGTGAATAGGTGTCTAGTGAAAATACATTGTATTGTCCTACTGACTGCTCTGATGGATTCTTTATATGTTCTTTCTGTTATCATTCAGTTTACCCTTTTTAACCAACCTGTGGCGTGTCAGCCATGTTATATGGAATTTTATCACAGCTAACAGGACTCTTCACAAAGAAAGAAACAATAGGACAAGCAGGAAATAAATAATAACTAGATAACCAGGAAAGAGCACTAACACAATGGATGCTCAGTCATTAGTTTCAGCCGTCACATTTGTCCTGGGATGATCCGAACAATCACAGTAAAACAGTAACAAAGTTTGCAATAAATCCAGGCTTACCTATTCCCCAGGCCATGTGAGGGACAGGACAAGAGAAATAAATAGGAAAAATTGAGTCCTATATTGAAAGCATTTGTTATGAAATAACATCTCCAGCCATTTGAAATATTGAAAACTTTCCCAGGACTTAGGGTTTATAATAAGAGTTGTTTCACTTGCCAGCCATTTATAATTTACTTACGACCATATTAAAATCTAGATAAGGTCACTCATTTAGGATAGGGTATCTTTCCAGTCTTATCTACTTTTGAAACATCTTGTAATAAGACCATTTTTGTCTGTAGTGCTTTTTCAATCAATGTAGCTGGCACAAGATAATTTCAACATGTGGAACTATCACTCTGATCATTGACCAAATGTAGAACAGCTTCGATTATTTATCCAGAGAACTGCCACTCTGAATATTTGAAAATGTAGAACCTTTGTATTCTTTGTACACTAGGACCCTTATTACAAGACTTGGCAGTAATTGAACTTGGGCCCTACAGTATGAAATAAACAGAGGTGGAGATTGTCAGCTTTGTTACCGGTCAACACTTACAGCAAAGAAGGGTTTTGTTTTACCACTGCAGTATGATGCTCGTGCCTTCTCTTTAAGATCTCTTTTACTGGTGGTGTTTGAAGCAGTTCTCTTGGTTCCAAAGTAGAACAGCAACATCTGACAGTAAACAGCGGCGTTCCTTTTGCTTTTCATTTTAGCTTCCACATATAAAGTTTAATTAGAGCTAATGAGTCATCACACACAAAAATAAACATATTTTTCTATACACGTCACCGTACAAAGACGAGAGAGATTTGAGTTTTTAATTGCGGTTGTTTATGACCCCCTTTGGTAAGACTTGCTGAATTTCTAATGAAGTGCTTAACAACTGTAACAGGCACCATAGATTACTGCATAAAAAGTCTCCCTTCATCGTTTTCTTACGTTACATAGCAGCTTCGATCAAGGAAGGTGTGGGACTGCGCTCTTGGCATTTATTGAAAAACCATTATTTAAATGATTTGACTTGTTGCAATGAATTTGTCATACATTGTATTTGACAATAGTTTCTTCTTTCACTTGTTAGTTACACAAACCCCTCCAATGTAGCCAAAAATAAAGCAACGAGCATACACACGTAAAAATACCCCCCCTGCACCCTAAAAGAACCGGAGGTAATCAGAAACATATAGCAAAATACAGTATTTATTGTTGCAATCAACCCCTGATTATATTAAACATTTCAAGCATTATTTGCTATAAATTAAACTCGATCTTGTTTTTCTAATTGAACATTTCTAATTTGTTCCATAACTAATCAGAGTTCATGGGAGAATAAATATAGAGAGAAGAAGAGATGAGATTCTGATCTAAATGACACTGGAGTAAAGACCTGATCCAAAGCCCATGGAAGTAATCTTTCTATTGACTTCAAAGGGCATTGGATTAGGTCCTAAACCAGGAGTAGCCTAAAGTTAAAATGTGTGAGATCAGACCCAAATCCATGTGCAGAGCTGTTACGAGATGTCCTGAAATCCACTAGTCTGTTTCAACAGGATAAGAAAAGAGCGTAATCACAGTATATGTGCATGCACATGGGTATGTATGTATCATTCAGCTGCCCATCTGAATAAGTTTGCCTAGTTCAGAATCCTGGCTGGGATGGGAGATATTTTCATTCTCCTTTTGGCACCGTCGTCCTCCAATGCGGAAAACAAAATGCGCCTAAATGTTTTCTCTATTTGTAATAGCGTAGAAAAGGCAGAGAATTGTCTGCTGAAAAATGAAACAAGAAAAACCTAATGAGACGTGAGCGAGTGAAATGAAAATATCAGGTTCGCTTTTCCACTGTGTAGACATTACACAGTAACTTGTAGTAATTTAAATTTCATCATTATCTAGCACTTGTAGGGGTTCTTCAAAAGTTTAGTTGATAGTTAATTTAAGATTGCTGACTTAGATCACAATACAGTAATTAGGCAGAATTAAAGTAAAAATTGAAAGAAAATGAATCAAGTAATACAATACATTGTGTAGTTTTCTCCACAAGGCATCTCCGATAATGTTACACTATTTGCATTCTCATGAAAGAAAGACGCTCTGATTATATATCTCTGTTATAAAACTACAGTAGCTTTGAAATAAGGCGGCTATGCTTTGGCTTCTAGCTTGCACTGAACCTATTAGAAACATTTGTATTGCGCTCGCTGTACAATAGCAGTAAAACTGAGAAAGGGCTCAAGGATAGCAAACTTATCCATAATGTGATGAACTCGTGTATATGAGGAGTGATGTTTAATATGTGCCACTTATTTAAAATATATGCCTCATATTTGAATAGGCTAGTTGAAAGATCAATAAAGATCCAGAGGAAACAGAGATAGCATAACATCTTGAAGGAATTCTGTTCCTTATTACGACATAAAGTGAAAGGAAACATACAAGGAAGAAAACGCAAGGCAATATTTCAGAGGAAAGCACTTTCTTGTCCATTCACAGTGATTTTTAATTTCATGATTGGTATTTCTGATCGTTTGTCACGAGGGTGAATTGTTCATTTAGCCCCTCTGCATAATTTTAAACAAACACTGCAGGAAGAAAGAAAAGACATACCCCTGTATGCTCCATTCACTGACTATATGATTTTCGTCCCCCATGTGTGCGTGTGCCAGATGGCACTACACAGCCTCGGATGATAAAAAATACAGTCAGTGCACGAGCAGAGATAACTGTGGCTGAATGTACCAGGGATGCTGCGGGTGGGGGGAAGGGGCGGAAGTGGAAAGTTGTGAGCTCAGATGAAGTTCGTTCTGCAAGAATCCAGCTGCTGTGCTTTAAATATTAGCTTGGGAGCAGCTGCAGAGCCAACAGATGAAGAAGACGCTCTGGGTGACGGTGGGCGGGGGGGGGGGAGGATACAGGCTTAGCTAAAGTTGGTTTGGGACGTCCTATCAATGATGTGACCACCACCCCGGGTACTGTACGGGATGAACTCTGGGAAACTCAGTAGCCACCCGTGCCAAAGTCACATCATGTAGTGGTATGATAGGCGGGAGGCAGAGGCAGCATGCTCCGGAGTGTACAAGCATACAAAGAGGGGCCAAGCCAATGTGGACCCGATCAAACCAGCTCAGAGCGCTGCCCCTGGCGCCGGGGCAGGAGTGCGGTGGCGCAGGGATGTGGCAATGCTCCTTTCTTGGGGAGAAAGTGTGCTTTGGAGAGGGGGTTGATGGGGGACTTTGGTGCATGAGACAAGGGAGAATGTCTCCCAGCTCCCCAGCTGTCACCCTCCTGGTTCGACTAAGTTATCTCCCGCCCCAGCAACGCTCCATCCCCGTCCCTCAGCCCCGGGAAGACACAGATCCAGGCTCGCCATTACCACGCCACGGGGTTCGCTCCCAGGGAGAGCCCGGCTGCTCTCTGGAAGGGGAGCCCGCTCAGCAGGGGGAGACGGAAGTTTTCGGCACCTTTGAGCCTCTTCCTCAAGCTGGGGCTCCCGATCTGCTTCGGAGTTCCAGTGTAAACAGAAACAAGCACATCACCACAGGTGGCCGGCCAAGGCCCGGTTTTAAAAAATAATACTAAAGACTATAGTGACTGGCCAGGTTCCTGGGCAGGGCCTTTCAGTGGAGTTCCCTTCCTGGGCTGGGGGTGGCAGGAAGGGGTCTTGACCAGCAAGATAAGAGACAACATGTGAGTGGAGGGACAGCTGAGCCTCTTTACCAACTACAATCTTCCCCTCTGCCCAACGTACTTGTTAGCTAGGAAGCCAAATTCTCTGCTAGGGTCAAGTGGGAGCTCCAGTTAGAGCTGCGCTGGTTTATGCCAGCAGAGTATTTGCCCCATGCACCTGTGATGGTCCCGTGGAAACATCGCTTTATCTGTTGGCTAAGGGGTATGCCTACACTGCAAAACAAACCCCGCGGCTGGACTTGGGTACGTCTTTCTACACAGCAATTAAACACCCGCGGCTGGCCCGGGTCAACTGACTCTGGTTTGAGCTAGCGGACTAAAAACAGCAGTGGAGAGTTAAGATGTGAACAAATTATCTGAAGTTATCCCTGCTGCTGGGGCTGGGACCCGGACTCTGAGACCTCCCCGGTAAACAGCATTGGCTGTCTGTGGTTGTCTGCATTTCGGGTTAGCTAAGGCCAGCGGGAGCTGAGGTGTATCCAGGGCATCTTCCGGAAGTAAACTGGGTGCGGACATTGAACGTCTTATATTTTCAGTGGTCAGCTTTACTGTGGAGAAAAGGACTTGGGGAGATATCTTCCCGGGAATCTCTTTGGAAGAAACGGTGCAGAATTTAAAACATACACAATTTCCACTTAAACATGACCAGGGACATGGGCATGGACTGGAGGAGTGGAGGGCTGTGTGCTCCCTTTCCTCATTTGGTTATTTTCATGAGACTGGCCTTTTTTGTTGACTTTTTCTCTGGTTGCCTTTTAAACCATAATTTCTATTTTGTGTACTAAGGCTTGGAAACGGGGTTCTCTTTGCCTAAGTGAAAAGCTTGCAGCCAGAAGATCAAATGACACAACTGTTCTAATGCAATGAGCTCATTTGCTTTTGGGTTTTTTTTTCTTTCCGGTAATCCCATCTATTTTTTCTTAGCGCCACAGTCACTTTATTCTGAAAATGACGAGGCCTAAATGCAAGAGGCTAATGACGTTTAATAGGAATTCCTTAATCCAAGATAACTTCAGTATTAACACCTGTCTGACCCCTTTCCTGGAACTCCTATTGTTCATGAAAACATCACCTCCTTTACAGTAAAAGAGTTAAGGTAGGGAACAGAAAAGGTCAGTTCAAATTTATATGCTACTGCAAAAAATATGATTAGGTTTCACTGAAGATTAGTTATTTTATCAAGATGATACTTTCTTCCCTATTCGCATGTGAATACTAAACATACTCTGTTCTAAATTAAAGTCTGCATTAAAATGTGTGAGCATCCCACCATTGAATAATGTAATATAGTCAATATACATGTGCATTCGTTCCTGAAAGATAACTGAGAAAGTGAGGGGGGGGACATTGGCTACATAGACGTATGCTCCTAGATGCAGTCTCCTGACATGACGGCGTTTGAGAGAGGCGTTTCCTCAGCTAACCACATGGAGATCACAAAAGTCATCTAAAGGCAAAAGAAAAGGAAAAGAAATTGTAAGTGAAACATGTTCAGCGATCTAGTCCTTGAAAAAATACACATTAACAATTCAACCGCGTTAAACTCTACTAAGATGAAGTTTTATTTTCATGTAGCATCTAAGGAATTTAACTGTGGTCCTCACACTGGAAACTGAAGATCTTAAGCAGGGCTTTAATGTATATTTAATAGGGACAGCTATTTAAGATAATTAGAAACTGGTTGGTCAAAAATGCCAAAGCCTTCATTAAAACATAACTACGTTTCTGGATTAATTACTTGCAGAGACATAGTCTAACTATTTGACCCTGAAACGCTTTACATATTTTAAGAACTGCAAGAAAAGATTTAAGGAATATTTCACTGACAAATTCCAAGACTGGAGCAAGCTAGTTAGATCTCCTCAAAAACTGCTACAACACAATATAAACTAAGTTAAAGATAACCGACAAACTGATTTGACTCTAGAGGCACCAGGAAATGCGGGCACGTTGCAACAAAACTAAGGGGAGGACATTTAACATCAGATTCACAACAGTTATCTAATAGTATATGATTGAATAATAAGAGGACACTGAATCTTATTAAATAATGGTGCTCGAATCTTCTCCCCGACCTCTTCCCTAAGCAATCTTAGGTTTTTGTGACTCACAAACGTGTTATGGAACAGTGAAATCTTTGCAGAGGGCTGCTCATGCATTCAGAGTGTATAGTTTTCAAAATCTGATGTTTTGCAATGATGACATTAGAGTAGCAACCAAGGTCCGAGACAGCAACGCTGCTGCAGCTGGGCTTCGCTTTGAAATTCTCAAGACAATGGGAGCCAGTGTTCTCCATCGCTTCGCCTTTCCATTGCATTTGCATAGTCTGTTCTGCCTGACTGACCAGCTTGGGCTGTCCGAGGGACCTGCATTGTTCACAGATCACTTCAAGATGGCAGAGATGACAAGATTCAGGTGAGAGATGAAGTGGGATGACTCTCAAATGCCATAAGAAAAAGCTACCCTGGGAACCTGAAGCTCAAGAGGAACAAACGACCGCAGAGTTTAAGCAGTTTTAGTATTTAGAAAGAGCTAATCAGTTGTTAATGGAAACATTATGCCTTTACATATAAAAATATCACAGAAGTATCTATTCCCCCTCCATCCCCGCCCCCGGCCAAAAAGAGAGCTGCTTAATTAAAGGCTTTTATATGTAAAAGTTTGCTTATAAATAAATGTAACCACAGGACAAAGTCCTGTTTTACAGTTCTTTGTTGCCTGCTCTATAACCAAATGGCAAGATTAATTAATTAGTGTTTTTAAAGCGCTATGAACATGTAAAGCCCCTATACAGATGCTAAATGTGATGGTGATTATTAATAAGCAGCGCGCAGCTTCACTCTGAAATCCTCTATTTTCCAGAAAAATTAAGGGGGTGTGTTCTGAGTTGGCAGATAGAAAGCGGTTATCTGCGAGGGTCAGGATTGAGGAGAGGATGGATTAAACCGCGTTCCCCTCTTCAAAAGTTGAAAACTCTGTACTGTCCCAGGGCTCGCTCTCTCTCTCTCTCTCTCTCTCTCACACACACACACAATTTCATTCAACACTGCTGTTTTGACTTCATCTCAAAAAGACAAAATCTTTGCCATACGAGTATGTTTTCCCTTGAGGGGTTTCCAGAACGATTTGCTATAATTTCTTTACACCTAACAGAACTGATGGGATCTAAGCAGTAAAACATATTCCCACCGTAGTTTCACTCTCTCGCTCCTTTTCTCCTGAGGTTTAAATAACTCTCTAGTATAAATATTGCCAAAAATTCGCTAATATGGAAATTTTCAGAAGGAGGGACTCCTTCCTCCCTGGTATAACCCAACTAAAGCCATACAACTTTTTTCCCCCTGAAGCTACAAAAGGCAGAGCCCCAGACACTGAACAGAGCTTGCTGCTGTATTTCTCAAACACAAGTCACCTAAACCAAACAAACAAAATCAGGCCCATCTCCCCTGCACCGCTACCTCTCATCTACTGCGACCCAGCTCTGTATTAGGTCCCAGATTTTCTGTTTATCCCCACCCCCACCCCCAATGGATGAGGTTAAAGCTGCAGAGGAAACTTAAGTGGCTCTGAAGTTTGTTTAATTTCCCTCTAGTGTTTACTGATAATTCGAGAGACGCTTATCTCGGGGAATATAGCGATTAATACAACCGCAGGTTTCCAGATAAGTGATTGTGATGGAGATTGTTGGCGAGAAAATAGACAATTATCCGCTGTTAGCTTTACATAAAGATCGCATTAACTTGAATTAGTTATCAGACAAAAGAACATCAGAAAGCTGCACCTTTCTGCCAAGGCAACCGCTTGCAGGCGGTGTGCTCCACACAAGCAAACGCAGCGCTGCCTGCCTCCCCAACGCTCCGCAAACAGGAAAGAAAACGAGAACTTGGGGGTTTCAGCGGGAGGGGGAGATTTCATGCCTCTGCCATGCCAGGAGCACACCACGATCATGCGGGGGCATGGCCACTGCAAGGGCGAGAGAGCCCAGGGACTGGGAGATCGCTTTAATATTAGCGACCCGCCAGTCTGCCTTCATTTCCATGGGGCGAAATTAACATGGAGGTGGGACAGCCGCTAAACCAGGAGGAAATGCACCCCAAGGAGGAGGTAGCAACAAGGAGCCCCTCGCTGTAAGAAAAGGGAGGGCATGTGGGGGAGGGGGGCTTGTTAAAAATCAACACAATAATACAGTCCTTAAAAAAAAAGAAATCATCCTAGTAACTTGGAGGCTGGTCCTATTTGCATATGAAACTAGTGACCAGCAGTCCTGCAATTCCCCTGCTTCATTGTGCACGCTCGAGTCCGAGGTTCCCCAGACTGAAAGCCCCTTGATTATTTCTCCTCTCTACAGGAAAGGCTGATTTCTCAGTAATTGATAGCGGGGAAGGGCTGTCATAAATTTCACCGCAAAGTAAACTGCGGCTTCTTTGCCTGGCTGAGGGAAAAGCGAGGGGAATCAGAAACAGGGGAGAGGGTGCGTCTCCCAGTAACCCCAAATAAAATCCAGCAACGCCTCATTTCAGCCAAAAAAGAGCCCCCTCCTCGACTCCTTCCCACCCCCACCCCCACTCCCACTCTCACTCGGGAAGGAGGCAGGCCAGGGACTGGGGGCTGCTTTCATTGTGTAGGAAAACAATGAGTAGATATTGACAGTTGCAGTAAGGTTATATGGGACTTGGATTTACCTAGAGGGCTGGGGAGACCGTTACAGGATCTGCTTATTTCTCCCTGAAATGTCCCATTAAAAGACACACTTTAAAATGTGGTGTTAAGGAACTTCAATGAAGAGGCTGCCAGTTAGGATCAGCTCATTTTCCATGCTGGATTTCAAGTTAGACCCTTGAGCAATATTTTATATAAGGAAGGGGGGGAGGGAGGGAGATTTCATGTGTGTTGGGTTAAAGAAAAACAAGCATAGATATTTCATGCTGTGAGGCTAAAAGCTATTGTACGTTGAGTTACAATAGGGAGACGGAAGGTGGCTGAGGAATAGACCCAAGGTAGCCGCTATGCGCTAGTTTAAAGGGAAGGCGGTTGGAATAAACGTGGGGGAGGTGTCAGGTGAAGAGCTGCTGCTGTCCCCTGGGACAGAGGGACCGGGGAGCTGTCCCCGGCGCTGGTACGTGCGGCTGCTTCTGGGTCCCCGCTGAATGGAGCGGATAATGACCCCCGGTTCCCAAGGCAGGCTTGCTGCTGCCTGGTGAGCCTTGGATTTGTGTGGTCCAAGCCTTTCCCAGCTTGTCCCATTCTGTCACCGGGATAAGGGGCTCCCTCGGCTCGTTTGCACCTGCGTCGCTTTTGGCTCCTTCAGGAATGCGCTGAAGCTTGTAATCAGCTTTGTGAAGCCATTGAGTGCACGGCTGAGTGAAACTTCCAAAGCTCGCGGAAAACTGGCCCGCTGAATAGGAGTCAGCATGGGGCTGCTCTCCAAGCCTTTGGGCTGCCAAATTCCAGCAGAGCCCCTCACAATCAGTCCACACAAGCTTTACTGCTTTCCCCACACTAAGAAAAGTGAGAAAAGAAAAGCTAAAATACCAGTCACCGAGGTTAGCAGTTTGTTCCCAGATTAATGGCAAACGCCTCTCCCTGATGTAACTAACCAATTCAGGGGATATAAAAAAAAAAAGTGTGTGTGTGTGTGTGTTGGCGAGGGGGGGGTGACATTGTTAATATCACTTTACCTGATGGCAGATTGCAAAGCCTGCTGTTGTAACACACAGGTATCGGGGCTTCCTCACTTAGTATCACCCTCGCCAGGTCAGGCTTATCGTCTCAATAGTTTCAGCAACATTATGGTTTTAAGGCTATGGAGGAAGGTGACCCGCAGCTGTAGACAATTTTGCACGTGGACATGCTGCAATGTGGGGAAGGAAGACTGGGCAAGGATCAGTGGGAAAGTAAGAGAAAGCTGAATTACAAACAAACCACGACAAAGCCGTACAATGTGTAAGACTCATCTAAAAAAAAATCCTCTTTGATTCGACGTGTTAGGGGCCCAGGGACGTTGCGACAGGCGTTTCCATAGATGCCCATTGTCTTGGGTCTAGATATATATTTGCAGGAAGGGTTTTTTAACGATTTAATATATTGTTTACTTATAGCAAAGTATCTACAGATAGTATCCCCGAGGGTGAGGGTACCTCCCTCCAGTCCCCACTGATGCAAGGGGCCTGACCAACGGGTATGTATGCTCTGTTTTGCAGTTCAGGATGTCATGTGACCCAAAATTCCAAAGGTGGCAACTTTCATTCCAGTATCATTTATTTTCGGTAGAGTTGTATGATACAATATATTGTATAGAGTATTTTATTCTTTTTCACCGGGATTAGCTGTTTTAAGAAAAGTTCCCAATTAGCCATATTTTCTTTTCTTCATTATTGATTGGAATCTACTCTACATGCATCTGACGAAGTGGGTATTCACCCACGAAAGCTCATGCTCCAATACTTCTGTTAGTCTATCAGGTGCCACGGGACTCTGTCGCTTTTTACTCTGCACTTGTTATTGCGAAGTAATCAAAATATAACGTCTTGCTGCATTAAACTTATTCAGCATCTCGTGACATAGGGATAGCGTGCAGCATAAATGGTGCCACTCAACTTGCAAGCACTTGGCACTACTTTTTCATAGTTTAACTCATGCTTTGAAGGTCTGGCTTATGTGTAGGCAGCTATCGACTGACTTTTAGTTTGAAAAATAACTCCCTTCATACAGCTAAGGTCTCCTTAAAGAAGTCATTTTACAATAACAGAAAGTTGCCAACATCTTAAATCTGCTAAAACCATTAAACAAGTTGTAGGACACAATCTAATTGTATTTAGTTTAGTTCCATTGAGTTGAGGGCGTCACTACGGGACTTCTGGGTTTTTTTTGTTTTGTTATCTCCTTCCATGTACCACAACCAGTAGCATCGCTATGCAAGACGTATACATGTTCTGGACTGGAGTGAGTAATACTTCTTTAGTGTCTTAAAAATATTTTTTTCACTGTCCCTACCTCCATAGGTGGGTTGATTTGATTTTTTTAATATTAAATAATATGTCATGGTTTATAACTTCCACACTGAAAAGATCGCATCCATTTCATTGCTTGCAACTATTCCCAAAGATTTCAGTGGACAACTACCCCATGTAACTGCACAGGTATATTGTCCCAACAGTGTTACGATACCCGTAACCTATTCCTAATTGACAACGTTAATTTCAGAGATGGTTGAAGAAACCAGTAAGAGAAGTAAGTATTTTTGCAATAGCTGTCTGGCGCCTCTGTACAGTGTTTAGCAGCACTATTTCAGTGCAGCAAACGCTAATTTTAAACAAATTAGCAGCATCAGCTCGGTGTCTTTTTAAAAACAAAGGTTTGGAGGTAAAAGCAAAGGCGCCAGTGTTTCGTGGTGAAGTCTTGCCACGCGAAACCGTTGAGGCTCGAACACTTCTAAATGTGCCTACAAATGGTTTAAACCGCCATCTATTTCTGCCTTGGACGTTTCTTTTCCTTTTGGAAGTTGGACGTGTTATTTTCAACCGTGTTGCTTCTTCCAGCCATGCTCGGTGACAAGTCATGAGGCTATGCAGTAATTCAGAAATTAGTGAAATTTTATTCTTGGTGGGGGCGTTGGATTAAGAGGCTGGGAGAGTGTGAAACAAGTCAACGTGTAATTGTATGATAAGGCTCTCACGAGGAATTTATTGGCCAAGTTGCTATTTCTATTCCTTCCTAATCTCGTTTAGCACATTCATTCTCTGCAATCTGTCTCCATAATCTTCTGTGACAGAATGGCAGCCAATAGACGCATGCATGTTTGGAGAGAAGAGAAAATATGCAGAGGCGTGATAAACTGATGCTAATTATCCATATTTAGGACACCGAGTGCAGAAGATCAAGGTTTACAAATAACAAACCAGAGCCAATGATGATGGCTTCCTAGTGTGGAATATATTGGAGGGGACAAGATAAGGGTTTCACATGCAGAAGAGATTTATTGGTCAAAGGGTTCACCTTCCACTTTTCCACTTTTATATAGCAGTAAATTATTTAGTCTAAATTCACCAGAACATTACTCTTTTATTTGGCAATGTGCCATGACTTGCTCCTTCTTTGTGTCCTTTCAATGCAAATCCTTGTAGTGTAACATCAGTTGATAAGAAACAAATAATTGAAGTAATAGGTAATTCCCTTTAAATTGTGCATATAGGATAGTAAGGTAATCATCTCGTGTGGAACGAGACCGGAGTATAGCGCAGATAGCTGAAAGTGAAACAATATCAACCTCAGCTATTAAATTACATTTGTACTAGAGAAAAAATAACCTGCAGGAGACACGTAGGTTGAACAAGAGACAATACTAATCTACCTAGCTTTAGACCGTTTTCCTATAGACTTCTGAAATGTTTTTCACTTTAAAAAAAGAGCTCTTCTTCCCCCGCTCCCCCCGCCGCCGCCCCCGCAGTCTGCTGGCTCCGAGAAATAATAGGGGAATTCAATTTGGCAATATTTGTGCAGTATGGTTGAAGGGTCAGTGGTAGTGATCTTAGTACTTTGTAATAATTGTATTGTAAAGTTTCCAGAATGCTTGGACGATTTGAGAATAGTGTTTATGGGATTGTGTTTATTTTGAAGTTTAAAAGCTTATGCTAGACATACACTAAATTCTGATTTTGTGTCTCCTTAGGCACTATTTGGAAAGAAATTGTCCTTGAAGAAATTATCCAAGTAGCAAATCTTGCAGCAGCATTCCTTCTCGCATCTCCTGCGTCATTGTTCTTGTGTTGACAAAACAGCAATATTCTGTAAAACGCATACGAAATGTATATATTTAAGATGTAGCATTAAGGAGAACGCTGTTATAATTTGAAGTATCTTTGATTCGATACAAGGAAAGGTATTGACCTAATGGAGCTATTCATTTAACAGGCGCGTTTTCCCTTGGCCTTTTATTGTACTGCAAGATTACCCTGTGAATGTTTGTTTCTTTTTCAAGTGTCCATTTAAATTAACGTTTCTATTTTGTGTTCTATGCCCAGGAAAAATGTCTCCTGGTCACAAGTCTCACATATTAGCAGGTTTTCTTTAAACGGAGAACTCCAGTGCTCTGTCCAAATTCCAGCATTCACTGACTTCACTCAAAAGCAGCAGGAAATATTGTTATCGTTATTTAAAAAAAGACAGGTTAAAAACTTAGTTCCTGGGAGTTGCCATTTTGTTGCCAGTCAATAGGAAATCGGGGAAGGAAGAAACTCATCCTATATAGAAGATAACAGGAAACGCGTTGGATTTAGAATGCGGATTTGAGCTTAATTACAGCCAGGGCCAGGAATTTCAGACGAAGTCAGATAAACTGTGCCTCTCTCTGAAAGAAAGCGGGCTTTCAATCTGTGCACTCCCACTACCTTTCTCCAGTCTGGTACTGTCGGATCAGGCTAGACCACTGGCCCGCATCATCCTCCCGCTCACTCTGGAGTGCAACCTCGACACTAAACCTCACTTACTCGAAGTCTACCCCCTGCCGTCCGACCTCTGTTCCAGATATCACCAGCCAAGAGCACGAAGATTCCACCTGGTCTCTGAGGAGTGGTGGAGTCTGACATGCTGAGCTGAAGCGGGAGGGTGATGGGACAGAGGTCTTTCGCAGGGATGGAAGGCGCCCTGCAGAGATGGATGGGGCCAGTTCATGCTTTCATGTGAAATTCCTTGACATTCCTAAGGACACAAATACAAGTTAAGTTAAAACAAAGCTAAATTTACACCCCGCCCCCTCCCATTCTCAACTCCATATTAATGTAACTGGAGACATTAAATAGCTTTTGACAACCAAGGTTTGGCTAATCAACCTCATTTTCAATGTAAATAATCGACACTAGGGACATGACCCGATTTTAAACAGGGAGTTTCAGATAACAGGTACAGCTAGGGGAGGTTATACTGCACTGAAATTTATCTAAACGTCGTAATCCAAACCCAGGGTTGTACCCAATTATCTCAGTGCAGAACAAGTTTTTTTCACCATCCTCTTTTATTTCGTGTCTGTTAGCAGGAAAATGGCAGCTTCCATTCAGAGGTACAATAGAAAAGTTGAAGAGAGTTCTTAAATAACATTTGCTACTTTCAGTTATAAACACACAGAGATGTACAGAACAAGAACATGCTACAGCGCGTTAGTAATTAAAGGAGTAACGATCTGGTGACTTTACACTGAAGTTTGCCTTTAAATGCATGGCGTTTGTGTTTAATTGTAATGAAAAGTACCACTCCAGCTATTGCCCAACCATTTTGCCAAATAGCAAGAGACCTTTTTATGGGTATTTCCTGCGTCTTCTTAAAATGTTTGCAATGTCTCTTTTACAACAAAAGTATAAATCCAACGTCAGTAAATGTGTATATGAATTTATCCCTCTTTCTTTGTCAAGAAATACATGGTATTCATATCTTAAGTATTTGGAACTTTTGACATGTTTATCATCTGGAGATTGGACCACTTATCTAGTTAGGTTCACGTTACAGCTCCTAGAATGTTGGTATATTCGTGAAAATCATGTGTGGCTTACTCCTGCAGCTGCAGATTGAAAGGGAAACAAATAAAGAGGCTTTATTTAGATTATGACCTATGCGTTGCTGTATTAAAAGGAGCTTTTAGTTGAAATGTTAATGGCATCTTTCTCAGCCATGGTTTCCAGCTATCCAAAGTTAGCACATTAACTGGATGCTCAGCACAAGAATGTTTCGAAAAATGTAATTTGCGTGCTTATTTTTCTTCGCCTTTCCCATTCTTATATTGCTAGATGCTAAACTAGTTATTTGATGTCAGATTGTGGTTTACCAAGTACTCAGTTTGAGAATGCATTGCATGCTTACAGGCCTTCCTCTTCATCTAATGATATTTTGTGACAGGCTATTGTTTTTTGTTTGTTTATACTTTTTTCTGTGAATAATTTTTGGCTGTTTACTTATCTCTAGCTAAACAATCTGGGATCTGCATCTCGCTGGGGAGTGGTAGCCAAGTTATAATATACACTCATCCCCTTTCCCAGTATAGCTTTTCTAGCTGGAAAACTTTTCGTTCTGCAAGGATGCTTCTTGTCCTAGTGTTCCTCTCTCTCTCTCAAAATCTCCCCTTTAAAGGTCTAAGTAAATTCATTGCATGGGAGTTTTATTTTTCCTGTTCATTTTCTAAATTCCAATTCTAATATCTGGAAAGAATTCCAACTACCCTGTACTACGTACTCTTTGACTGAGAGCCATGAAGTGACTCAATGGTAGACTCTCCATACATATAATACAAACAAACCTCTCCATACATATAATACAAACAGACCTCTCTGTCTGCTCTTTACCTAGGTATAGGTAAAGTTAGGAAGCACTTCAATATGTTTAGCCAACCAGATCATTGATAACTGATCATTTCTAAAGGGGAGAAATAGAATAAAAGGGTTGGAAAGGACCTCAGGAGATCATCTAGTCCAACCCCCTGCTCAAAGCAGGACAAATTCCCAGGTTTTTTTACCCCAATTCCCTAAATGGCCCCCTCAACGATTGAACTCACAACGCTTGGTTTAGGTAGGTCAATGCTCAAACCACTGAGCTAGCGAGAAAGTATTTACACCTAATGTGTTTTGGCGTGTCCCAGAGCCTGGCCTTTTTCCAATTAGCGCGTTATATTTGATCGTGATTGAAAAATTACGCCTTCATCCCAGGACTCGTTGTCTCCTTTACGATAAGACAGTTTGCAAACTCTCAACTTGAAGACAGGTTTCAGAGTAGCAGCCGTGTTAGTCTGTAGAAGAAGTGAGCTCATGCTACAATAAATTTGTTAGTCTTTAAGGTGCCACAAGTACTCCAGTTTTTCAACTTGAAGAGTCTCCCATTAAATTTTGCAAACCTAACTAAGACTGAACAAATGAAAAAAAGTTCTTGCAACATAGTCTTTCTATGTCATTCCTCTGTATGCATTCCGCCTTCAAAAACGAGCTGAGTATTTGTGAAATGTGTGCAATATAATGTGGCCCAGAAAACCAAGGTTTCCATATTTCCCCACACCCTTTGGTAAATTATCCCGCCCAGAACCTAGGGTGTCGCTGTTCGCCGCTCGTTTTCAGTCGTTATGGCGAGTTCTATCCCTTGCTAAACTTTCGATCCCTCCTTCCGGTGACAGCGCCTCCATTTTTTAAATGCCCTGGTTCCAGTCTAGGTTTCCTCGTGGTGGTGTCTGCTCTATTTCTTCAGCCCGCGCACAGTCCTTTCCTCCAGAGGGAGGCACACTTCCCTGCACGCTGCAGGACCCCTTCTGTCTGGTTGAAGTTGCACTTCTTCCCGTTCTCCAGAGTTATGTTCTCTCTCTATCAATTGTACATCTTCGACTATCTAAGATATTTCCCGCTTCCTCTTCATTTTCAGTGAGTCTCGTTTCCAAGAAATTTAGCTTCAACGTGCCCCTCTTCTTGCTGCTGGCAAACTCCGGGAAGTGTTACATCAGCGATCAGACTTTGTTTCCCGCTCTTCCTTCCATGCGTGTGTTGGAGGTAATTTGAGTCCATTTGCATTAGTCCTCAGGCAAACGCAGGCCAATTTGCCCAACGTTAGCGTGATCCCCACCATACATACCCATCATCCTTAGTTCACCAGCGTTTTCCTGATCCAACCGCAAAGCTGCAAAATAGTTTCCAATGCCCACAAAACCAGCAACATTTTTTGTCATGACGACGGCCTCAAAACTTCTGTTAGGTAGCTTCCGTTGCATATTTTCCCACATAGACAATTATTTCATTGTATTCTTTGGAGTAGTCAGTTTCCGTTACCAAGTTTGAAGTCTCCAGCTATAAAACAACTACCACTGCGGGCCTTGCCTTTCTGGGCAATAAAAAATATTCCCGTGCTAAAAAACCTTCTCCCCTTTGATGTTTTGGGGAATAAAATGACTTCAGCTCCTATTGCAGGTTCCCTTCTTTTGCTGTCTTAACTCAGGAATTGTCCTAGAGGTGATGACGTAAGCTAGGATCAAACCCTGTCTGCTTGGAGGTGGTTAAATATTTACCTCTCTACAGAGCTCCGTTCTCATCTTCCTGGACCTACTTTCCTTTAATCTGCGCGGGATCCCTGAGACAGACCCTCAGCTGGTGTAAACTGTAATAGTGCCATTGATTTCAATGGAGCTTTGACAATGTAAACAAGTAAAGGATCTAACCCCCTATCTCTCTAATGTCTCCATTCCACCTGGTGAGCACTCCCTTTCCATGTCACTGTAAATTTCGTTTGGCCTGTAGAGACCCCTTTCTCCCCACAGGAACTGCAAGAAATCGAGTTGTTCAGGTTTCGTTTTCTTATTCAGGCCTTGCAAGGGCTGCATTTCCCTGGACTTTGGGTCCCCCCCTTGCCTCCCTCGCCCTCCCCCCAAGCCCTGTGAGACTGCTTACTCCTATTCCTCCTGTGAGATTCGTTTTTCCTTTGTTTAGAGCTCATTTCACTCTCGTTCTCTGGGTTATGCGGGTCTCCCTTGATGTGGGACGTACATTCTTCTGACCCCCGCGGGGTGCAGTTCAACCACAGACCACCTTATACCCCCTTCCTTCTTCCCCACTGGAGCTGCACTTCTCCAGGTCTGATCTGGGTCTCTCCTTCCTATGAAGCCCAGGAGGTGGTAAAGAACATAAATCAGAGTGAGTGGGCACCAGTTCTGTTTGATTAAAGGGCATTGCATGGGGATCTCCTCTCAATACATGGTGCCGACCCTTAAAATAAGTGTAGTTGCACTGTAAGTGGAACGGGACATTCTTAAGAGAAAGCAGCAAAGAGTCCTGTGGCACCTTATAGACCAACAGAAGTTTCGGAGCATGAGCTTTCGTGGGTGAATACCCACTTCATCGGATGCATGTAGTGGAAACTTCCAGGGGCAGGTATATATATGCAAGCAAGAAGCAGGCTAGCGATAACGAGGTTAGTTCAATCAGGGAGGATGAGGCCCTCTTCTAGCAGGTGAGGTGTGAAAACCAAGGGGGGGGGGAGAAACTGGTTTTGTAGTTGGAAAGCCATTCACAGTCTTTGTTTAATCCTGAGCTGATGGTGTCAAATTTGCAGATGAACTGAAGCTCAGCAGTTTCTCTTTGAAGTCTGGTCCTGAAGTTTTTTTGCTGCAGGATGGCCACCTTAATATCTGTTATTGTGTGGCCAGGGAGGTTGAAGTGTTCTCCTACAGGTTTTTGTATATTGCCATTCCTAATATCTGATTTGTGTCCATTTATCCTTTTCCTTAGAGACTGTCCTGTTTGGCCGATGTACATAGCAGAGGGGCATTGCTGGCATATGATGGCTTATATTGCATTGGTGGATGTGCAGGTGAATGAACCAAATGAATGAAGAATTAAGAGTGAATTCTTAAGAGATTCTTTCCAAGGATGGTTGGATTAATCAGTGTTAGTTCCTGTTTTGCCCAGGCTGTGCTTGCTCCTCAGGGTTGTCTCCTGCTCATTGTACCTCTTTGTATGGCACCATGCTAAGCAGCGCCATGTCTGTGGGGGCGATGTCACTTCTGGAAGCCAACTGAGAAGTCCATGAGAAGCACTGGGCACAGTGGAGGTCTCAGCGGCGTCTGAGTGACGTCAGCTGCAGAACTGCACGTGCCAGCTGGGCAAAGGCGGTGGGGCGCGCCGTCATTTCGCGTGCAGGCGCCTCCTTATTCAGCGCGTGGACAGTTGCACGCGCACAAACACACTCACGCGAGTGCAGGGGGCATTTTTGTACGTGCACCTTGGCACTTCTTCAAACCCCTTCCAGGAGCACGTGCGGCTCTGGACGGGGGAGGAGTCCAGGTGGGTGGGCACTGAAGGGACGGAGTGAGTTTTGGTCTCTTTCGGAGCCCTTTTGCCCAACCTAGGAGGTGGCAGATTCCCACGGGAAACACAGAGTGGCGCTGTCCGGCCACGGGGGCTGCGCCCTGGCCCCTGCCGGCCCTGGCCTTTCCCTGGCTGAGCCGCACTCCGGACGCTCCGCGGGGTGGGAACATAGATTCCTTTGCATGTGCTGCCCTGCGGGGAAAGGGGAAGAAAAGCTCGGGCCAAATACGACATCATGGGAAGAGGCACCGCCTGGCTCACTCCCGGAGGGCCTCTGCCCGCCGGCTTTGGCCTGTGCACCTCCCCACACCGGGCCAGCCGCCTCCCTCCTGCGATCGGCAGCGTCCCACCCTCCCCGGCCCCAGCGGCCTCCTGTCCCCTCGCTCCCTCCCTCGGCGGCGACGGCTCTGCCCACCCTCCCGCTCCCCCGAGCCCCCCGCCCCCCACGCCGGCGCAGCGGGGGGACGCTGGTTTCACCTGTTGCCCGGCCGGCCGCTTGCTGCAGCGGGAGCCGTCAGTGTTCCGCTGGGTGAGTGTAAATGGGTTTGACTGGCCGCTGATCCCGGGGTCAGGGCTCTCTCCTCCTCGCTAATCCCGCGCTCTCCAAACAGCCCCCCTCCCCCGGCCCCTTGCGTCATTCAGCCGCAGCCGCCCGGCTGGAGCGGCCCGCGCCGCCGCAGCGCGGAGCCGCAGCCACTTGTGGCGCCTTGGTTTGCTGCGCTGAAGGCCGAGGCGATCCCTCCCCTCCCCGGCACCCTCCGCCTTGGGCCTGGCCTGGAGGGGGCTCCTTGCCCACGAGCACCTGCCCCCAGCACACGCACAAGCAGAGGGTATTGCGAGAGCCGCCCACCAGTCTGCCATGTGGCTCCGGGGCGGGGCGGGGGAGGGGAAGCAAAGGCACGGGGAGGAGAGGGGAAAGGCAGGGGGCAGCGCTAAAGGACTGGGGGAGATGAGCGGGGCCTTGGGGAGGAGGAAGGGAAGGAAAAGGGAAGGGGAGAGGGAGTGGGCGGGGGAATGGAGCAGAGGGCAGGGGAGTGGGCGGGGGTCGGCAGAGGGATCGGGGCGCAGGGTGGAGGGAAATGGGAGAGGGCAGGAACACGAGCGGCCACCCCGTTTCCCCCAACAAATCACGCCGCATAGCAGGGTGAAGGGAAAGCACAGAAGCAGCTGCCGGTGGCGGTGGTGGTGCAGTCCCAGGTTATTGTGTCCCGCCGCCCGCCCGGATTAGCTGGGGGTTCCGGGGAGGGGTCTACTTTCTGAATAAGAAAAAAAACGTTATAGCGCGGCCAAGCGCTCAGCGCCTGTCCCCCCTCCCCGCGAGGGCTGATGTTGCCTGGAGGAGGTAGCACAGCTGGGAGGGAGGGTCCGCGCCCAGCCGCCTGGCTCATCTCTCGGGCTTCCTCTCCCGGCGTGGCGATCGAGGGGCTTTGCTCTGGGTGTCTGCAGCGTTGCGGGTAGATTCTGGAGACCCACCCCCTTTCCAAAGAGAGTATTTGAACGGGCCACTTCATGCAGCCTAATGTCTCCCCCAAGAGCTCAGCGTATTCAGTCGCCAATGTCCCTCCCCCACTTTTACCAGCCCTCGGGCTCCTGCACGGTGCCCTCCCCACCAGGGGGGAGTGGAGTTTGCGGGAAACCCTAATCCCCAGAGCCCAGCACAACCCTCACCTCAGCTAGTCGGGCTCCCCAGCCCCCCCCCCCTTCCCCACCCCAACCGTTGGGAAAAGAGCTGCGAGTCAAGGCCAAGTTTGCCTTCTCGTTTGAAGTTTAGAAAGAATCGACCGCCGCCCCCAGCCTTAGCAAGTTCTGTCTCCGACTTTGCTGGTCCCTCTCCCTCAAGAGGTCTAGATGAGGGCCGGAGCCAGGCCAGGAGGCCAAGAGAGGGGCAGCAGTGTCCAGGGGTGGGGGGCAGAGCTGCATCTCTACCCCTGGGGGGGAAGCCTGAATCCAACCCCCCCAGTTCCATATAACAGAGCTCAGTACAAACGATATTCTCCCCTCCGCCCTCTTCTTTTTAGTGCCTGGAATTTCCTCCTTTACTGAAAACGAAATGCGTAGTTTTTAATTCCTCCATATAGGTGATTTTAATAGCTCTGTCAATCATGTTATAGGATGAACATTTCATACATTTTCGATGTAAAGTACTTAATCCATAAATCGTTTAAACCTATCTTTAGTTTTGCATATTAAATTATTCATTTATATATAACTTGCAAAGAAAAGAGCCCGAAGAATGAACTATTTTACCATACCTAACCCTATTTTTCCGCCTAGCAAAGTTGTTTTAATGTTGCTTGTAGATGCTGTCCATAGCCACACACGATTTAAAAAAAAATCCAAGGAGCAAAACCAATACCTCATGAGCAGATAATACATTACATAATCATGTAATTCTCTCTTTGACATTCATGGAGAGGATTTTTTTCCCTTGAAAGGAATGCTTAGAATATTTGATATTTATTTAACTGTATTCGGGTTTGTTCTTTTTAATCCCGATAAATTAAAAGTGCAGATATTTCTATTATTTATAGGGCTAATGCTAAATGGGGGAGGGGAAGGAAGAGTGAGGGGACAGAAAAGGAAGAAAGAAAAGAAAAATCTCGCCAAGAGTGGATGGAAATCGTTCTGTATTTAGTTTGGAACTGTTCAAATGTTTATTTCCCCAAAAAGGATTATTACATAATTTAGTATGTAGAACAGTGCATACAACAGCATTTCCAAATTATATTTTGTTTATGCGAATTTAGTGGCTTATTTTCTCCCCCCCCCTAATAAATCTGAACTTCAGTTACTCTGTAACTCTTAGAGGAAGGGCAGCTATCAAGGGTGCACCAAACGTTTTAAATATATATACACTCCTATAAACACACACGTGTACGTATACACTCATATTGCGCTACGAGCCGAGAAATATATGTGTGTATGTGTGTGTCTTATTAAGAAATAGTTCAACAGGTACTCAATTTATTCTGCATATTTAAAAGTACAAATGTGATTATTTTAGATTAGAAAGATGTAGGATCATGCCTGGCTAGAAGGAGCACAACTACAGAGCTTTCCCATAAGGTACGGTTTGTGTGTGCGGTGTTTGTACACTGAACGTTTCACAAACCTACTCTGCTGAAAATCTAAACCTGCACACACAACGGTTTAATAAAGGATCCAAATAGTTACAAAAAGGATTTTTATTACCTTGTTAGAAATCAATAGACATCTTTCAGTAAAATTTCGCAATCACTTTAACGAATGAGTGGTTTAAACAAAATTATCAAAATGACTCCAAAGAGTTACATATGTCAATTGTCATGTTAGCATTATAGTTAAAGTGCAATCTATAATACGGACCGAACCCGCTCCTTATTAACCAACTAACAGTGCCCCATTTTTGGATGGATAAATTACTTATTCACCACCAATAAAAAGATGCTCTAAAGCCTGCTGTAACGATGTTTCCACTCTGGACGTTAAAATATTTCTTCTTTTTTTTTGTATAAATATGTTACGACTAATTTCAAAATTTATTCGCTACAATATGATTTTTAAATGCAATACTGAGTGCTGTCGTTACTATTAAATGAAGTTTACAGCAAACTTTTCATTCCAGAATATCGCAAGGTACCGATAAACACGTAGAAAAAAATATAGTAAATTTTCAAAGCATTAAACAACATCAGGATCCTGTTAGGAACAAATACATCATTTTTGCTTGACAGCTTTTCACACCAGTTGTTAAGAACTTGCATTCCAGTTACACAGGATTTGTGTGTGTGTGTGTGCGCGCGCGCGTGTGTGCGTGTGTGTGAAGTCCAGCGTTGTTTGCAGCCCCCTCAGGGGGGTTGGGAGGGCCAGGACTTCTTTTAATATTTTTGGTACAGAGATTGTTTTTCATTACACTCAAACCCAATCAGTTTCTCTTGCAATTGTTGTGGTGATTAGAGAGGAACTTGTTTGTGCATACGCTGGAGCCTTTGTATCCCTCCGGGACAAGGTTTCCCCATCGCTGCTGAGATCCCCAGTCTGAAATCTGAGGGAAAGGGAAGGCAGATCGTCCAGACCTGATAAGAGCCCCTAACCTAATTCAAGGTGGAAAAGTTTCCTAGCCATGAAATCACTCCAGGTTTGGACAGTCAGTTCCACAAATAAAATAAACAAAATGAACCACGAGTACTATGGAAAGTATTTTAATAGGTCGCCTTCTTAACAATACTTAACAGCTATTAAAATAATCTTTAAAAAAAAGCTACACCACTTTTGTTACTTTCATCCCTTAAGTTTTATATAGATTGTGAGAAATCTAAACACAATACGGGATTTGTTTTATGTTATTTTCTGATCATATTTTTAAATTCCTTTTCAATTTCTAGGTTTACCGGTTATATTTTAAGGCATACCATGCGTATAAAATTAGTACCTTTCAGATTTATTGAAAAAAAAACAGGTGACTTTTTCCACTTTGAAATTTATTTAACTCAGTATTCAACGAACGCATCCTTAGGATTTTTCTTTAGCAGAAAGGCTTTTTAGTAAACTATATACACAATTCCCTCGTAACACCTAAAATAAAAATTAATTCACAATGCATTTACAAGAAATCATACAAAAACAAACAAAACAAAACAAAATAAAAAATAAAAATAAAGGTACAATAAAGTTTTACAAAACCAAGAATAATGTTGCAGTCGGGAAAAAAAAGTTTTATAAATAAACAAACAAATAAAACCCCCGCAATAACATCTACACAAACTTTTACGTGTGGTTTTGGATTTGTCTTAGTACATGTGTAATAAATGAGAACTGTTTCCCCATCAACTTTGTCTTAATTAGGCAATAAAAAGCCTACACAAGAAGCGATCCAAGGAAGAAGCGGGTAACGCTTCTGCGGTATAAAAGTTGGCATCGCCTAGATCTTTGTGTGATTATTCTTATTTTTTTTGTCTTTTTGTGATTTTTTTCTCTTTAGCAAATAAAACGCTCTGTGCCTCGTGGATGAATGATAAATACTGTACAAAAGTCTCAATAAAACACAGAAGTTCAGTCTAAAACACAAAAACTAGTTTCAGAAACTAGTCCTAAAAAAAGGTAATTAGAGCAATCGTTACCTTTCCCCCTCATTATTAATTATTAATTATTATTATTATTATTTATTATTACAAGAACATCCAAACATTTTCTGTACAAAAAGGGAGCCGGCGAGTGTGTGCGCTGGGGAGGGGAGTGGTGGCGGCGGCCAGACAGACAGAGGTACCGTTCAGCCGGGTTCAATGCAAGTTTCTGTCCCTCTCCGTCCCTCCCGGCTCAGATGTGTGTCAAGGGGACCGTGCCATTGACCCCCGTGCTGGCGCTCTGGTAATGCTGGGGCAGGGAGTGAAGCCGGCTCTGAGCCGCAGCCGGGTCCCCTCCTTCTCCGGCCGGTAAGTACATACTGATCATCTCCCGCAGGTCCCCGGGGCACGGGGCCCGTGAGTGCGAGGTGACGGGCGGGCTCACGCTGGGCTCCGACTTGACCAGCGAGCCCAAGGCGCCCAGAGCTCCGGAGGAAGCCGCCGCCGCGGCAGCGGCCGCCGCGGCCGCCGCGGCCGAGTTCTGGTGGGGCTGGGCGCCGTAGGAGATGGCCCCGTAGCCCGAGGGCGAGGCGCTCATGTAGCCCTGCGAGTTGGAGATGGGGCTGTACTGCAGCGCGCTCATGTCGTAGCGGTGCATGGGCTGCGGGTTGTGCGGGTGCGGGTGGTGCGGGTGCGGGTGGTGCGGGTGCCCGCCGCTGCCCGGGTGCTGCCCGTAGGCGAGCTGCGCCTCCTGCATCATCGCGGCCGCCGCCGCCGCCGCCGCCACCGAGCCCGGGTAGGCGCCGTTGGCCCAGCCGTTCATGTGCGCGTACCCGCCGCTGGCCGTGCCGCCGGGGCTCTCCAGCCGCTGGCCCACGCCGGCGGGGCTCACCCCGACCCCCATGCCCACCCCGACCCCGGCGGGGCCGCCCCCTGCCGAGCCGGCGCTGAGCAGCCCCCCGGCCAGCGAGTACTTGTCCTTCTTGAGCAGGGTCTTGGTCTTCCTGCGGGGCCGGTATTTATAATCCGGATGCTCCTTCATGTGCAGCGCCCGAAGCCGCTTCGCTTCGTCGATGAAGGGTCTTTTCTCGGCCTCGGACATGACTTTCCACTCGGCCCCCAGGCGCTTGCTGATCTCCGAGTTGTGCATTTTGGGGTTCTCCTGGGCCATCTTCCGGCGCTGGCCCCGGGACCACACCATGAAGGCGTTCATGGGTCTCTTGACCCGGTCTTGGTTCGCTTTGTTCCCACCGCCGCCGCCGCCGCCTCCGCCGCCTCCCGCTCCGGTCTGGCCCGTTAGGTTAGTGGGGCCCTGGGCTCCGCCGGGGGAGTGCAAGTCCGTTTCCATCATCATGCTGTACATTCAAGTAGCTTTTTATTTTCCACCGGCACCAAGCATAAAAATATCAAACATAGAGAGCCAAGAAGGAAGGGACGAGAAAAGACAAAAAAAAAAAAGGAGCACACCCGGCAACACCTTAGGCAAAAAAACTTTCTCCTTTGAAAACCACTTTCAGGGCTTGCTGGCGATCTGGATTCAAGCTGCTCAAACAGGTGCAGGGCAAACTTGCTGCTTCACTTTGCAAGGAGGAGGAGTGTGCAGAGCACTCAGAAATGTCCTTCTCTCTCTTCGGCACACACACGCACACCCCTCCTCTCTCTCTCTCTCTCTCTCTCTCTCGCCCTTATTCTTAACAGAGCTATTTTGTTGTTGTTGTTGTTCTTTGCTAACTTCTAGAGAGCTTGTGTGTGACTTGCGTCCGCTGCTCCCAGGTGAACAGAGCAGAAGAGAGAGGAAAAGCCACCGAAAAAAGTAATTAAACGATAACTAAAAAAGAGGGAGAGGGAGTGAGGAGAAGAAAATAGAGAGGAGGGGGAGAAAAAAAAAACCCCGGAGCCAGAGAGAAGTTGCACAGTAATTTGTTCTCTGTGGTTTCCCTCCTCTTGCCCGGGAGGAATCAGGAGAGGAGGAGCTGGCGAGAGACACACAGAGAGAGGAGTCCAGCAGCCATACACCGCGCACCGAACTGGGATTAAATTAGTTTGCCGTGGCCAATCGGAACGCGGCGGCGGGGGATTATTTGCATGGCGCGCTGAGGAGTGACGTCCGGAGGTGAGAAGTATAAACTATTCTGGGGGTGGAGGGGAGGTTGGGAGGGGCCAGAGTAGGGGTCACGGCTACCCTGCTTTGCCCTGCTAGGTAAAGAGGAGTTAATAGTAATTAAATACCATTATAATCCTGCAACAATAATACCCCTCACTCGAAACACTTAGTGTGCTAGCTACATAGCCTACAAAAGTCAGGCAATTACAAAGTTAGGGATGACATTCTTGCCTTAACCCTGGCAGGTGCGTTTGTGCCTGTGTCAGGACTACACGATGGTGCGTGGTGGGATACATGAAATGATTTGTTGCGTGCCTGTGTGTTTGCTGGAGAACCACAGGAACACACCATCCGCATTCCTGAGCCTTACATTTGAATCTTCTGCCTGCGTTTCCTTAGAGACCTCACGCTTCCTTAAATTCTCACTGAACTTTCCCTCACTCCTTTTAAAAGATGGGGGTGGTGAAATGGTTGGGGGAGCCTATATTATTCTCATATATTTACTCAACAGACCTTTTAATCAATCCAGTACATCCATATGAACGCACTTGTTTAAAGCCTGCGCTATTGACTTCCAGAGCAACCGCTTCGCAGCTGTTACAGTGGTTTGTATAGAGTAGCACACCTCAGTAGATTAATAAATCATATCAACATGCCAGTCCATAACTCGATGTTTACTATGTTAAATGTGGAGTTGAAAAGACAATGGCCCGATTCCGCACCCGTTACTTAGAGAAACCTCCCACGGCTATATCAGCGCAGATCTCCGAATTGTGTGGTAGAGATCTATCCCTTCTTCCAAAGGCGTTATATCTACTGGAGCATTGCCTGAATGATGACTGTAAACTCGGACCTTAAATGTTTCTACCCAAGTTAATGACATGGCTGTTCCAAGTACTGAAAATACACAAAGGCCTAGGCCATAATATAGGCTAATCACCTAAATTGCTATTGTTATATATTTAGATCTAGGGGCCTTAAAGTACCTGAGACTTCTAAATGTATATATAAACATCTTGCATTTCTATAAAGTAAACATGGACAACTTAATTCTTTGTGAAAGCGTTAAAGGGAACATTTTTGTTCCCTGGCTGAGCAGTGAGACAGATTCCAGTGATTTTGTATTGCGGTGCGAATAAGGGCGTATAACGAAAGTGACTATATACCCTTAATATCGTCCTGTAAATGCCCATTCTATAGTACAAAAACATATATGAATCATGATCATAATAATATTTCATAGCGTGGGAGGAAATGGACACCTGGCATCCCCTCTTTTTCTCCCACTTTATGTGAGTGTTAATATTCGTGACCCTAATGGCTGTCCAAAGTACAGAAATAATACCAGTCACCGCCATTACTGTTATTGCTGTAGAACTTTTATATAGTAGGGTTGTTATAATATACAAGGTAACAGCGTGATGTTCTGTGTCCAGATTAAACAATTTTCATTTTAGATTACTCGACATTAAGTAGTAATCTCCTCACGTTCATTTTGATTAATTTAGAGGAATAATATTACTTTACATACATTTTTTATTAAATGTATGAGGCCTGCTCCTGCTCCCACTATATTCAATGAGAGTTTTGCCATTGACTTTAATGGGAGCAGGATCCAGGCGCTATTTTGCAATCTGCTGTTTGTTTCTTTGATGCAAAACTTCCCTTGAAGTCATTAGTGAAATCAATGGGAGATTTACTTAACTAAAGATTATAGGATCGGGCCCTCAGTGTTTTAGTAGCTTGTTTATTTTAGTTAATGATAATGAGTTTGTTACATCTGTAGGGGAAAAATAAGCCAAACAGTTTAGTTGTTTAATAATGTATTTTAAAAGTTACCAATTAATATGTGTGTGTGTGGGGGGGGGGGATTGTTTAAGAAATAAATACGTTTCCCCTTTGACAGCTGACAAAGAAAGGAGAGTTAAGTATTGTAATAAACCAACAGATAAAGGCAATGATTTATAAGAAGTTATAACTGTTTTTGTCACTTAACGACCGAGTGATATTTTATTTTTGAAATTAAATTTTAAAATAGCCAAAGACCTGAAAATAAGTTGTATGAAACGGTTTTGGTGCCATCTTTTCCATAGGAATTCGGCAATTCGTTTAACACATACCCCGAAATCTAACGTTCATCACAGGAAGAAGTTATAATCCTTGGAATTTAGATAACTGACTTTGACTCAGAATAGATTTTTTTTCTCTATCAATCATATTCTCGCAAATTGTTTCCAAATATGATATTGCCATTTGTTTCCCCGTGCATTTCAACTGACGGTAGATGTTTAGCCTTGAAGTATATATACTGCGCTATTGCAAGTGTTCAAAGCACCCGCAATAAAGCTTTTATGGATTATGTTACTACGGCCCAGTTGCAGGCACTTTGGGTGCCGGCTGCATTTATGAGCGTTAAACTCAAACTGCAGGTGTAACTTGTTGCCAAGTGACAGTTGATTGACAGCTGCTCCGTGTGCCAATCAGGCAGCAGCAGGACACCCAGCGCCAAGACTCCGAGTCTGGCAAGGGGAGAAGAAAAGCCGTACACTAGCGCATCCATAATCTTTCTACTTTCCCTGGAAGCCATGCCACCCCCTCTTCCAGTAAACAAACAAACCCCAAACAATACAACTCATCGGCTCCTCTCCTTCCACAACAACAAAAATGCCGCGAAGAAAATACCCACCCACAAACCGAACACAAACAGGCCAGGCCAGGGCGAGGAGCTCTGCCCAGCACTGATGCTATGTGGATGAGGCCATGTCACATTGTGCCATCCCTTTGAGGATCTCCAGGGGAATAGCGCTGTATGATTGCAGCCCGCACACCCCCATCCCCCCCCCCCGGGAAAGACAGCACAGCTAGCTGTGAAGCGACGGGGCTGACTGTGAATCTTTGCACTCACACTCAGAGCTTCATTGGTGGGTTCATTTTGTGTGCGTGTGTGTGTGTAGTTTAGCTCCTTGACTATATTTGCACTTGGTTCTTGTTTATCCTGACAGGAGAGTGTGGTGTTCTTGTACAACCCCGACTTGGGATAAAGAGCAGCCCAGGGTAGTGAGCAGGCATCTAAGTTCCGGTTCTTTTCTCTGGCCCCACTTCCCAGTATGTCCTGGGTTACAGAGCAGATCCAGGCTCCAGCAATCAGGCCTCCAGGCCTTCAATAACTAGGGTGACCAGATGTCCTGGTTTTATAGGGACAGTCCTGATTTTGGGGTCTTTTTCGCTCCTATTACCCCCTCCCACCCCATCCCCATTTTTCACATTTGCTGTCTGGTCACCCTATTCATAACTTTCCCAGAGTGAAGCTAAAAGCCCAGTGGACTCCGCGACGCTGTGTAATAGCAGGACGGACATGGCCTGCTGGCATCGCCCCGCCGGGAGCGGAGGCTGCCGGCTGCTACTTGGGTTGGCTGCGGGAAGAGATTTCCCTGAACTCGCTCTCTGCAGCGAGAAGTGCAGTTCAAGCCAGCCCGAAGTTAAGCGGGGGCAGGAGAAGAGAGCGGGGGCGGGGGCCAGCCTGTGTGTGGGAGGGGGACGGTATTTTTAGGAAATAAATGCAGGGCTGATGCCTCCGCGCCTCGGGGACCAGGATCCCACGAGGAAACCTAAATGTCGGGGAAAGCCGGGCCAGCGGAGGCGTCCCCAGAGGCGAGCGGGGCAGAAAGGGTGAAAGGTCCCGCATCCGGCGCTGGCGCAGCCCGGGGGTGGAGGAAGCGCAGGCTCGCCCTGCTTGCGCTGCGTCGGAAGCCACAAGTGATTCCCTCCCCCCCACCAGGCTCCGCTTGGCTGCGAGCCGCACCTCCCCAGGCGGCGTCTCCCTCCTGCGTGAGCGCGCTTGTGGCGGGAAGGGAGCCCAGCTGGGGGATCCCGCCTTGCCCCCTCTGCAGCCCGCCTGCGCCTCCCCCAGCGGGCCAGAAGCCGGCGCTGTGGCTGCTGCCAGAGGTCGTGAGCGGCTGGGCCCCTGTGAGGAGGAGGAGGAGGAGGAGGCAGCAACGCCTGCAGCAGAGGACCCAGCTCCGGGCTGCAGCGAGCCAGCGCTGGACTCTGGAGGAGATCCCCAGCGCAGGCTGCGATCGCCGTCTGCTGGCTGCAAAGTAACTCAGAAACACCGCCTCGCTGCCTGGGCTCTGCTTCCCTGCCCAGAGCAGTGCCCGGAGCCGGCTGCTTCAGCCCCCTCCAGCTCACCTCTAGTCCTCTCTCCCCACACCTCCGGGTTCAGCCTCTTCCCCCTCTGATTGCAGTCCCGTGACAATCCCCGTGCGGATGTCCCCCCCCCCCCAGCCTTGGCTTTAAGCAGCATCCCTTCCAGGTCGCCCATGCCCTTACTGAACAGGCTCCTGGCCAGTGCAGAATCAAAACCGACTCTGCTTGTGAAATCCAGCTCGGAGCATCCTCTGGACCAGAGACAAGCAACCGGAGCAAAAGAACAAGTCTTTAGTGTCTCGGTAACTGCAAGAATGTGATCATGTTTTGGACTCAAAGTAATAGCCAGTTGGGATGGATAGCGACTGAGACAAGGGTAAATAAATAAAGTCCTTTCCCTTTCCAATACTAACAGTTAATCTGGAGATCCTAACTCCACAATCCTAAAGCAAATATATCATCTCTCCGTGTGTTTTCTGTTGACGCTTCCTTGCTCGCTGGGTGAAAGCGTTTGGAGAATCTCTGGAGCTTTCGAGTAGGGGCTCACCCTGTGAACAGTACTCGCACATATAATTCAAATTTCACAGCTGACCTGCTCTGAAAACCTCAATCAGCTTCTAATTGAAGGGAAAACAAAATATTGCTTCCCTACAGCAGAGCTAACGATTTAATCATTATATCAGACATTATAGCTTTTAATTAGGCTAATGCTGATACTGTATGGAAAGAGATAATTCAACACAGTTCTTGATGAATTCTGTAATTGGGTTAACGGAGGAGCAGTTGGGGGAAGAGACGTCAATATTCAAGCTGTGTCTACAGCCACCAGGTTTATGAATGAAAGAAAAGGGAAAAGGCTAAACCCCCGACAAGAAATGTCTTTCCCCTTTCCCAAGGAGAGCTGTGCCATCAAGGAAAAGCTCCAACAGGCAAAGCTTACTCTAACCACACACCATGTACCCCCCCAAAATGAGCAGTCATGAGCCTTCTCCAAATCCTTTAGTTACTGTTTTCTTTCTTGTCCGTATTACGATTGAAATAAAAACCCCAATAAGACCCAAACGGCAGCTTTTTATTGTTAGTCATACAAACTATTACTAGGAAACGGGAATGATTTGTTCTATCTCTGAAGTTGGGTTCGATCTTGTTTCCCCTCAAAATCAACGAAAACAGAGCTTCCTAAACATGGACCACTGTTCTTTTTTCAGTGTCAGCGCACTGATGAGCAAACGCCAAAGTCACCAAACCTTAATGACAATATGCAGGAATCCGTAAGGGACAAAGGAATGGGACATACACATAGAAAGGAAAAACAGACGGATATTAACGTGTGACGATTAATGTAAATGTTGATGAAATATTATTAAAACCAAGCAGATTCCCTTAGTACAAGCAACAACCCCAACTGCTTGGGAAATAAATGTCGCTCTGAAGCTACTTAAATGGAACTGACTGTACTCCTGGGACGTTTCTAACAGTTCTCTAGATAGGAATACTAAACTAAATACAAAAGTGTATTCAGTACATTAGTCTGGTTTAAAAAAATAATAAATGGTTGTTAATAAACAATTCGATAACTTACTAAATACATCTGTAATTATGGGTTTGTAAACCATCATTATCGCAAACCCAGATGTTTAAATGAGGTCCGGAAGAGCCATTTTCCAAGGGAATTTTGCTCAACTTTTTCCAGCTCAAGCCAGTATTGATAAATTACTCTTCAATGCGTTAGGAAGAGTTTAGAAATCCCTAGCTTTTGTTGTCACTCCTTCATTTCTATCTGATACTGACTTTCAGTAAGTGCTTTATATTTTGGTTGCGCATAAATGAAATAGTATCGATCTTCTGTATGTTTGATCTACACTGCAGTCTGCAGTAACACTGAAGTTTCATCGGAGCCCTGGCTTGTGGATGAACTGGCAGTACCAAGTTGTCAGATTCAAGAGCTAACAATCAGGGAGAAACTGCAAGACACACTTAAATGAAGTTGAAGTTGTTAGCCTGAGACTAATGGGAGAGTTCTCTGCCTTTGTTTTTCTTTTTTTTTTTCATTACAGGATATATCGATATTAGTACCTATTTGAACAGGGCCTGATCCTTAGTCCAATAGGAGTTTGGGGTTCGCAAAAAAAAAAAAGGCAGGACCCGTCTTTTAATCACGTTTTGTCAGCAGGAGTCTTTTATAAAATGTTTGTTTATATTATGTATTAACCAGACTTCCAGCACAATATTGTTTTGATAGAGGAATATTCTGTATTGTGATCCATCCTTGTCTTATTTTGTCAGTAATTACAGTAATATCAAACGGGTCATTGATAAGATTCCAGTGACACAAACCCTTGTAATTAACAGCCTGAATACACCTTTTTTGCCTTACATAAAAGTTGTAATTTTCAAGTCTGTTCTGTTTTTTTTTACTGTTAAAGTACACACGTGTAATATGTGCTAATCAGGATGCAAAATACCAAATGCATTATGAAATGTAGGTTTATGTTGTCTCATTTTGTCAGTTTTAAGGGATACTAGACCATTTCTTTTCACAAGACACGTTAAACAAAAGATACTTTAGACAAAAAATGTGTCGAATAATTGACATCCTAGTATACAGAAAAAAACTGTAGTTATGTTTTTGTGAAGTTTAACTTTTAAATCGAGAAAAAGACCAAGTAAAGTGGGCAAGAAACGGGCATTATTAGAAAATTAGGCTTTAAAATTGGGCTTCTGGTATATGTATCGTTAAGATACGGGAAAGCGCTACCACCACAGTACAGTATTGCTTGTAAACAACAGTAAGACGATATCTCACGAATTTATGGCGCCTCGCCTAGAAAAACTGGAATGATAGCATTGTAACTAAAATATTCCTATCTGACATCCTCACTCGTTAGCCAAAAATAGAAAAGGCCTCACTCAGTCAAAGAGGTAGACAAGTCAGAACGAATTTATATGAAATAAGTAAATAAATAAAGAAAGAAGAGAAATCACAGCAGCTTTTTCTGGCTGACCATCCTAGTTATTGAAAATTAGATTAGCTACACAGGCTTCAATATAAACATGACATGAGGTTCACAGGAGAGTGAAAGTATCATCCACTCCAATCTCTCTTTTCATCGAAGCATCTCACATAAATTACATCTTGTCCTTTAATACACTTTTCAATGAGATTAAAACATCACTTTGACACAATTTCAAGCCTTTTCAGTCGCATCCAGTGCTTATTTCAGAAAACAGTAAACAAGGGGAAAAGTAGGAACATCTAAATAATCTCAAAATGCTATTCTGGAAGTTAAAAACACCCAGAGGAAATAAATGATCCTTTTGCTCCATCTAAAGCCATTAGCGTAGTCATCCAAAGGCATCAACCTAACTCCACCAAGTAAAGAGAATAATCCTATTTCCTTTGCAGCAAGTGGAGATATTATGACTACTTGGCTGCAGCTAGGAGACCCTCTCGCCGTGTTTATTTGCCTCTTTGGGTGCGAGTGATTTGAAAAAAAATCCTAATTTTACAAGATCATTTACCTGATACTTCATATTACACCTGCACGAATTGTTAATGAGGTGTACCTTGTGCACACTGTAATGCTGGATAGCTACAGAACTACACACGCCTATACAAATAAATATTTTATAACATGATCATTGGAAAGGCTGGAAAAAGAGTGGTGGGGGGCTACTTTATTAAAAACAGTCCAGAGTAGAAAATGAAAGCGCTTGCAACTTCCTATGTTTGTTCTTTAACTGAAACCAGCAAAGTTGATGCAAAAGGTGAGATGTATACAAAACCACACAGATTCCGCTAATTTAGAACACTCTCGGGTCTATGAACCTGTCCAGGTAAAAAACAGGTTTCTTTGCTTCAAAATATAATACTAGCTTTTCTCTTTTTCCTCTGTGCCATGTACACGTAACTATCGTCCAATCAGCTCTGGGTTCCTAAGCCTATTTGTAACGGAACTTCGGATGACAAGGGTTATTTATATTTACTTTGATTATCTGGATTTATTAATCTAGGTACTAATCCTTTTTGATGTACAATACTCTGCATGTATCGATAAACTGAGGAATTGAACGCCCGAAACCTTTTGATTCCTATCGTTTGTTTGTTTGGTCCGGATCGTATTTCACTAAACCAAATCCCGCTGTTCTGGTTTACAGGAGGGTATTTTCACAACGTAGCTGCATGCAGGATCGTGTGTATCCTGCGCTTTGGATACAGCCGCCCAATATCTGTCACTCCCCGTTTGCCCTACACCCCCCAACACTTGGGCAGGATAGTCCTGGGACCGGGGCTGCATTCCTCCCCCCACCCCCTTCCAGGCACATGTGGAGCCAACTCCATGACTTCCAGAGATTGCAGGTTCATGGTTAACCCTTCGCTCTGATGGGGCTGTCTCCCCCCGCCCCTGAAGGGTCCGTCTCCCAAGAAGGATTTGTGCAGTTACTTTGAACTCTTGTCCCAGGGTTTCATTTCCTACTATCTGCATGTGCTGCAAGTGTCATCACACTTCAGGGGCTGACGGCTACCAAGGCACCATTGGCCTCATACAGAAGACAAGCCTCGCAATTTGGCTCCCAACTGCACCTCACTGTCACGCCCAAGTCAATCTATACGCGCTCAAGTCAAGGTGGATGTTCCAACATTTACAAGGCAGAGCAACTAAATTACCCGCAGACCGCTGGGTTGTCTCGCCCTTTCCTGGATATCCTAGCTGGGAGAGCACCTTCACATTTTTAAAGCTTCGGGCCAACTTTTTAAGCATGCTGTAGTACAGGCAGAGCGTTTTCCTTTGATAGGCAGCCTGACCCATGAAGTTTATCTCGAACGGAATGTTGCAGGTAACATAGCTACTCTCTCCCTAAGCTAACTAGCTTCTATCTATATTTTGTGATCAGCAATGAGCTATTATTTAGCAGGTTTGGCGGGGGTCGCGGTTTACTTTACAACAACTTTGCTTAATGACAAGAAGAGTTTTCCGTGTCCCTTTCTCTAGTGAATCCTGTAAATATCCAAATCCTTCCCCCAATCTCTCTCTCACCCCACCCCCCTTAACAAAGAGGCTTTCAGACTGAAACCCGCTGCAGCAGCCTGCGGGAATCAATGCGATAAAACGGGTTTTTAATGGGTTAATTGACTGGAGTTGCTATCATGTTTAAACACCTGTTTCTGAAAGGAGATTCAGCCAAATCCTATCCCCTCCCCAATCGATAGCTGCTCCATTGGCTGTTGATCGACCAAAACAAAACAAAAAATCCATTTCACCTTTTAAAGTTCGTCACAGTTTATGGCAACCATAAGGGGAGGCCACACACAATACCTACAACAGCTCAGGGCTAGAGGGTACACTCTGATCTCAAGACCAGGAAAGAGTATCCCCAAGAATTAAGAGTTTCTTTAGCTGTACTTATTTGTTGATTGAAGGCTCTCGTCCTTTTACATAATGAAACTTAACGAGAGTGCGATTTCACACGCAGGAAGTAATAGATTTCCGTGTCACCTTCACACAAGGCTCCGACCCAAATGTAATTAGATCAGATCAAAGTATGTGTTGCCCCAAATTCGCAGGGAGAATAGAGAGTAGGTGCTGCTCAACCAGGCAGCATGAGAAATGCTCGCAGCCCGTATGAACGCGCCTCACCCGGGGCAGGGCGTCCCTTCTAATAGCGGAGGGCTGCCTTTGCTATTGATTTGGTTTGGGCAGGATTAATACAGTCAGGACCGCCGGTCAGTCAACGTTAAATTGATTCTTTGCCCCAAACACCTTTCACTCAATGGCACCCGCGCTGCGACATGTTAATTTTTTTTTAAATGTAATTGTAAACCCGCCGAGTTAGCTCCTTCTGCAGCGCGGAGCCCGCAGCCTCCCCCTCCGCTGAGCCGGGAGAGAGCAGCGGCAGCCCCGCGCCACGCCAGAAACCTCCCCACCCTCCGCTCCCTTCGGGGGGTGGGGGGGGGGATGCACAGCCCGAAAACACCACTGCAAAAAGCCCGCTCAGTGTCACAGCCGAGAAACCAACGAGGGCAACGTCCCTTCCCCCTGCTCTCACTGCCAAAAGCAAGTTGGGAGCCGCCCTCCCCTCAGGAAACTCCGCTCTGAAACCTCCCCTCCGCCCTCCCCACCCGCACCCGCCAGGGTGAAGACCCCCCTCCCCCCAAAAGTTCCAGGCACACTTACAGTTCCTCTTCCAGCGCCAGCCTCCTCCCAACAGCAGCTCAGGGCCAGGCTTCCCCCCTGGGCAATCTGACACTGGCACCTTCCTCAAGCCTCGCCGCACAGACCCACACATCTGGCGAGCTCGCTACAGCGCTGGCGAGTTACACCTCGAGCGAGCTGGGGAAATACCTACCCTCCTAGCCCCTAGCCCAGCCTAAGCGCCCAAGCGGCTGTGTCACAGCCAGCCGTGCCCGGCTACACAGGCACACGCAGCACTCGCACCCATCCACAAACTGCACGGGGGAGAGAGAGAGAGAAGGAAATGAAATTTATTATTGATAGAAAAGACTTTAAAGACAATTTCAAGTTATTGTTTCGCTCTGGAAAAAGAGGGGCTTGTCTCCCCCCCCTCACATAATGAAACGCCTTTTGTGTGGCCCTGAACAATACCAAACAAGTACTCTAATAAATAGCCACTTTTTTGTTCCGTCTCGACAGTGAATAGAATTGAGCAGTTGGTTTGAGAGCAGCTGGGACGCTGCTTTGAACAGGGAGGTGGAGCCGAGCCCTTCCTTTCCTTTCTCTTCCCTTCCCTTCTCTCTCTCTCTGGCTCAGATGCACTTTCTGCTCTAACCTTGTCTTTCTCCCTCCCTCTCGTGCTGGCCCACTTTCACTTCTCTCTCTCTCAGCCTTCCCCTTTCCCTGGGAATATTTCGTGTATGCAAAGAGCATCCTTTCGGTAGCCTCAGCTGCTCCAGGCACCTGTGCTGCACAGTTACCTCTATTTGGATCCTTCACCCCACTCCCCACCCCCTCGATCATCCCTGTCTTTGATCACTTCTTAGATTTCCTTCTTTTCTTCCCCGTAGTCTTTAAATACCCCCACAGCTCCGAATTAACACTTCGTACACTGCCAGACCCTCCTTGCCACTCCTTTGTTGCCAATAAACTTGGATTTCTCACTGAGCCTTCCATGGCTTCCTTGGGGTTATACAATCTGGAGGATGAGCTGCTTATTCCTCGCTCCCTTCCTCCCTTTAGTTTCTTGAGGATAAAGGTTTTTGCTCCTTGTCAGTTTCCCCTTCTCTTCCCGAGGGATTTTACTGAAGGTTTGCACCTTTCGCAATCTGTGATGCTCATGTTAATCTCTTCTGTTTTCTATATAGAGCTGCTAGTTTGCTTCATGTACTTTTTGTAATACTCCTCTCCAGTCCCTTTCCTATCAACATGACAACTGCTCTAGGAAAGACAGTCGATAGAGGTTATTAAAATGGACACAAAGCAGCTAAAGATTTCCAGGTAAAGCGAAGAGCAACCCGTTTCTTTTCTGCTCTAGGTGGCTGGGTGGGCGAGGGTGTATATGTGTGTGTAGGGAAGGGGATGGGGGTAATGGGGATTTTTGGCCAGCACCTGAGCCTGAGCTAGCCATGAAGGAGGCTGTGGCCGCTCCTACCCTGCAGGGGGATCAGAGAGGCCAGGGCAGCCTGCATGGGCACTGGAGGCAGCTGCTTGCCAACATTATTATATATGGATGCTTTCCATTTGCTTCCATACGTTCTGGAATGGATGTAGTCCTCATAACAAAGGATCCTAACTTTAAACGGCTACTTGTTATACTTGCAGTGAGATTAGAGCTCTACATGTTTGTCTTGTAAAGATTACAGAAAGCATCTGAGGTTAACCTATCCCGCAGCAATTCTTATCCAGAGGCTCTAAGATTATCTGTATCTAATATGCCTTTTAGTCACCTACATTCATTACAGATCTTTTAACAAGAGCCGTTTTCTATTTTAAATAACGAATACTTTTTATTTGTTATGTCTTTGTTTGTTGGAAATGGAAAGGCAAATATGATTTCCCTAGAAATCAGTGCTCTATGTGTATCATTGGGTATGTCTCTGAGAGCCAAGACACAGAACACGTAACTGCTCGTTATTCGGCCGGTATCAATCCATAGACAAACGCTGCCATTTGTAAATTGTTTCTTAGCTGCGCTTGAATTAGCCAAGGCAAATCATCCCAGGACCCCCTTTTAAATTGTGAATGGTAGAAAAACAATGGAATACCGTGCATGTTTTCTGAAGGGTCAGTGTATTTCTCCACAGAGGAACGGATCTTTAAAAACCCCGCGCACACGTACATGTATAAATAATCCCCCCTGCAATAAAACAGAATCTGGGGGTCCATTTTCTGAAATTCTATATATTTTAACTCCCTTCCCCCGTTGCTTTTAAGTGGATTTTTGCTCCCACTTCCCTAACACACCGACTCTAACTACCTGCAGTATTAAGAAACGCTGATAAATGACAGTTTTATCGGTCTGGTGCAGACACGAGCAACTCCGGGACACAACAAAATGCACATGCAATACGTTTGGGACTGGATCTTTTCCAGCAGCAAACGCGTTTCCTTTTTATATGGAAAATGGAAACATTTTGGAAGACAGATTTAAAACTTTGACTTATATTTTACATGTTAAATAACCGAAAGAATGGGTACGACATTACGGCAAGCTTCAAACCCTGCAAATATTTGAATGGGTTTTGTAAAGTAGAGCAGCTGTCAGTCAGCTGGCTTTGACAGCCTGCCACAATTTTGTCACTTAATAGTGGGTGTCAGGCTAAGTGCAAAACACTCTGGCAAACAGATGTCAAACCTACATCTCATATAAATGTGGGTTGTAAAATTGAGTTTTAACCCACATATAGGTTTTTAAAAAGCGATGCCAGTGTGTAAACTCTATACAACACGGAGACACTGACAATCTCCCGTGTATGCTTGTTATTTAAACTAGAAATCTGACCGCCAAATTATAGCTACATCTCTTTAACAGTGGACTGTGAGAACGCTTCTTGGCAAGGTATAAATTAAAGACAGATATGATGGCGCATTTCAAGGGCTGAGTGCCGTATATATTGAAAAATAGAAAGCTCGATTTCTTCAGTACGGTTTCGCTGTTCAGCTGTAAAGTATTAGGAAGGAGAAAGAAAGGTATTTATAAAGCTGAAGTTTTGGGGGACTGTTAAACCATAAGTTCCTCTGGGCAGAACTCGAGTTATGGGTGTGGGGCGGGGAAGGGCACATAAAACAGATACAATTCTGAGTGAGGCTGAGCCATGCAGAGTGCATAGGTTACCAGGAGTGTTTAAGGAACTGTGCCATAACACCAGGAAATCATCGGGATAATTCTTGGCCACTACATTAAAGGACACGCTGAGGAAAATAACGTTTACAGTTAATTTAACTGCAGCTAATATTCAAATGATGAACTGATTTTTTTAAACGGGTCATTTCAAGGTCTGTCTCTTTCCCAATATATGATTTTTTTTTTTGCTTTAGACACCCCCTGTCAAATTTCCTTTGAACATTAAAAAAGGTCATAAATATTTATACCCAAAAGTGTTCATTGCATGAGGTGGTCAGAATGCAGCAAGGGGAAAAATGATCATTCATCCTACAAAGCATGTTATATTGCTAATATCACTTTCTTTGTGCCCACTTTATCATTTCAGAGTTCCTGAACAAAGCAACATAATGAGTGGATTAAATGAAACAGGTATATTTAGGATTATTTATATTACTCATTAACCATAAATTAAACACACACTCTGATCATTTTATACATAGCCTTGTGCACTTAATTGGCACATTTACATGATCATATTTTACACTGACTTCATAGAGTAATTTATATGAAATTATTATTGATAATATATAGTTACTGTTAACTTTATGCCATATTTGGCTTTGATCACTCATAGAAATTAGTATCAATTAGTGTTTTGATTACAATGCTTTCCTCCTGGTATAACCTATCAAGTCTTCATTTTTAGAAGTGTAATTTGTACCAGGAACATTAGATTATAAGATTTTGACTACTCACAAAACTTGGTGAAGGGAATATACTTTATCCTTCAGACTTTTTTAAAGCCCCGGGGGGAAAGGAAAATCTTTCCCTCCTTAGTAAGTATATTGTATTTAGTACATTATTTTAAAATTCTGACTTTGCACTGCAAATATGGACTCACAGCTCTTTCAGAGCAATTGTTCATAATCGGAGTATGGACTCTGTCAATGAAGCAGACCCAATTCAATTGAAATTCACCTGAAAGTTGCCCTGCACTTCATTTCCATTTCTGATAATAAAATGTAGACTTTGGAAAATATGTAAAAGATAATGAACATCTATGAGTCTATAATATGAATATATCAGACTACTCAGAGCCCTCTTGGGGCTGATCCTGAGCCACTGGAGTCAATAGCAGAACTCACAGTGGAGTCTAGCATGCAGAATTATTACGTCCATGCCAAACTTTGTATTTGGCAAAATATTAAGTGAATCCATTTGCTTTATTTTTGCATGTTTACATTAAAGTTTATACACATGAGAAACCAACTTTAAAAGTCAGTTATAGCTACAGCTTGTTCAGAAACTTGTTAAAATACACAGAATGGACCAAAAATTATTTCATGGAACTAGAATGTGTGCCCTGGAATTCTCTATTTAGTTTTCTTATGCAGAAAAATAATATACTCCCAATATCCAATGAAGGTATACAAAATGCATTGCCACTGTAAAACTATACCTCTGTGATCATTATTTTCACTCAAGGAAGTGATCAGCTCTTCTGGGAAAATATTAATATTTAATACAAATAGTCTTTGATAGACAGTGACTGCTATTGTCATCCCAAAAGAAATAATTTTATCCTTTAACTATTATGGCCATTGATACTATTTTCTTGCTATTCAGAAGTAAGTATATTATTACATTTCCATATAAGCATGATTCCATGTCTTCCAGTACACTGGCATGAAGTAGTTCTAATCCCCAGATTTCCAAGTGTAATTGACCCTAGTTATGTACTTTTTAATCAACTGCTGCAGTTTTACGAAGTCTAGAAATGAAACCCAGTTACAGTCTGAGTATCCTAAAATTGCTTTAAAATATACATCTGCACCCTCTGTAACTGCAATGTCACCAGAAAAACAGAGCACTCAATTTATATTTATTCCTGTAGTTCAAGCATTAATATTAGCATGTTTTTCAGCTGGAAGTATTATGGCACTTTTATAAACAATACATGTGGTGAATGACTGTACAATAACATTAGGAATTGGAATGAAGGAGACTGGTTTTTTTACAGCTTAGGGGAGGAAGCCTGTGTCAGTCTGTAGGAAGGAAATAGAAATATAGAGTTTGACTCTGGTGTATCAGCTTAATTCCATTGACTTCAAAGGAATTATTCCTGATTTACACCACTATAAGAGAGATCAGAATGAGGCTATGACATGTCATTGAAAAGAGAAATGAGGATAAAACCTGATTGTTCTAAAATCAACAGGGTCAGTAAAAAGTGACAACCATCACATTTAATTTAATAGCAGCGGACATGCTATACCATACATTAATTATTTTATCATATTATTTTTATTAGGTATAATTAGAAATTTTCTTGAACAAGGCCTGCAGGATTGGGTACTATCACTTTACAATTGTATAGCCATATAATTGTAACGTTAGTTTCCAGTCTTATGTTGGTATAAGTCCATTGTTTAAAATGGTTTGACACTGGTGCAGGACTGAAGAAATACAGCCGTGAATCAGGCCCCATGGCTGAACCTAGTCCAATTGTCGGAGGAATTCACTAAAGATTCAGCTGTCGTGAACAGAACATTTTGAATGGTTTAGCATCAGGCTCTGTGATTACCATTCAAAGAGATGGAGGAGGAGTATATAATGTATAGACTCTTCATCATCATAGTATTACATCAATTAGCTTTACAATTATCATTTTATTTCAAAGTTTAAAAAAGCTTTGAAAGGTCTAATTTTGATTGTTAAACACAAGAAACAAAAATACATGTAAAACAGTTTATATATTTATCAAAGTATGTTTCATTTATTTATATTTCTTAGTAGTGTGATGACACTTTCCTTACTAAGTGTTCTTGAGGCCTATTTATATCTAAATTGAGTGTTCATATTTTGTCCTGTTACACTCACAGTGATGGGTGTTGTAGTACTAGAGAAGCAACCTACAGGTAATTACACTAAGGCTCCAGGATTGTGTAGCATGGTGATGCAGTTGCTACAAGGCTCTTACTATCCTATTGCTGCTCTTCCAAGAAGGAATAATAATTTTATAGGACTCCGGTGTTCTGTTCCCAGATCAGCTACCTATTCTTCCAGTAGGCTAAATACTATTCACATCACAAAAACAGTCACTGAAGTCAACGGAATTACTTGAATGAGTAAAGTGATCAGGAAATGTCCTGGTTCTCTTGGGCAAGTCACTTTCGCTGAGATTTTCAAATATGCCTAAGGGATTTAGACACAGAATTCCCATTGAAATTAACAGAAGTTGTATATCTAAATCCCTGTAGATGGCTTTGGAAAGTCTCAGACTTAACCTCTCTGAGTCTTAGTTGAACCACCTGTAAAATGGGTATGATACCATTTAGGGGTGTACAAGAATTAGCAAACTAATGGGTCTAAAGTGCACTGAGAGCAACAAGATTATATGCATGCTAAATATTATTATCATTACTAGGCCTACTACTAATCTTGGACTGGGAAGGTGAGGAAGAAGGGACAGAATACCTCTTGCATTTAAGGAAAGTTCCTCGGTTATTTGTGTTGTGCCTGTCTAGTTGAGCACTGGGTGCTGGAAATTCCCACACTGATTTTATGAAGAGATAAAAGAGTGTAGTTTATACAAAAATGGAATAAACCCCTTTTGAGTAAAACAATCTGCATAAACGCTTTAAGAAAGCCTATAATTATGATAAAAATGTTGCTCAAAGTTAAAATTATGAAGCAATCAAAATTTATAAACAGTGTCTCATCGACTTTTAATCATACTTTCTTTTTCATATACAAACTGTACAAAACATATAGTAGCAACATATAACAATATACATTTTATTTTCAGTAATTTAGGGCCCTGCCCTATATAGCCTTTACTCAGACAAAACTCTTCGCCAATCCAATGGGAGTTCTGCCTGGGAAAGAACTGCAGGACTACATCCTAAGTGTAGAAAAAATACTTAACAGACCACTAATCTTTATGTGTTCAGATAGTGCCCAATCCTGCAAGTGGCTGAATGCCACCTGAGAAGCGCTGAGTGCCCTCCAGGCTGGATCCATAGCCTTTTGCAGTCAGCATTAAAGTTCCCATGTTGACTTCAATGGGCTTTGGATCAGGGATCAGGCCTTCGACTCCCACTGACTTCTGTGGAAGTGCTTGTTCAGCATTTCACAGGATAAAGCCCATACTTTACTTGAAATTTCCTTGTAAACATTGCTCTTCATTTGAAATTCATTAATAAGAATGCTTAAATTATATGCATCATATAGGGCTTGGATGGCAAGAGATATTCAAAGGAAGGAATATTTGTAACGGGAAGCTTGCCAATTAGAATGGTAGCCTACCATGTCTACAAACTCCATTGTTTCCTTTGAGCAGAGCTAGCTGAACATTCTCAGGCTGTATTCTGATATGAATATCCATCTGAGTAGTAAAATTCACCAGCATAATTGTGTCCTGAAAAATGTGATGACTGACAGCTCCCAACTAATGTAGTATTTGCTTCAAAAATGTTTTTATACATAATTTTACTAGATTTCTTTCTAACCAAGACAGCATGCAAAACCCAAATATCTGTATACAGTCAGATCTCTTAATTGATCAAAACGCTGCTCAGATTTTATGTGAATTGAATTGGCTAAAGCATTTCTTGTTGAAATGATAGCAGTGCAACAATTTTAAATGATCAGAACACCACTCCCCCACCCCCCCGAATACTATGATTCAAATTCTGTTTTCAGTCGTAGCAATGTTAATCTGGAGTGACTCCATTGAAGTTTGTGGGATTACTTGAGATTTGTACCAGTGTAACGAAGAGCCAGATCATGCCCCTTACTCCCTTCTGCACAAGAGTTGGGGATTTCTATCTTTGTACTTTGTGAATTTCCCTGGGATTCTTCCATCTGAGGATGAGGGAGTAGAACCCTGAAATGTGTGTGGAAGCTGAGCCATCTTCATAGAGGTCTCATTACTTCATGCTGGTCCCCTCCAGATCTCTGAAAGTGTAGCTAAGAGCTGCTCTGTCAGAGACTACGGTAGTCTGTTGGTCTCTAAGGGGGATGAAATTCATACCTACAGTGGAGGAATCTGGGTAAATTAAGACCTGGTCAATCATCATTACATTACACACAAAAGACTTGTGGGTTTGGACAGCACAGACAATGGCTGTTCTATCAGATTCATTGCCTCCTTCTCCTTTCCCTGTCAAAGAACCTGAGCCCCAGGGAGCCTCTGTGGAGGGGCTTCCAGGGAGCCTGAGTAAAAAGAGGAAGATTAATCTTTCTGCACTTTTTAGGTCAGACTCTTCTAGATCCCTCACACTTTCTGCTGGTGGAACAATATGAGTACGATATGGCCCTGCAAGCACAAGATGGTCCAACACTCTTTAAAAGACATAGAGCAAACTGTGCCATTTCATTCCAGTTCTGTTGCATGAAGTGGACCTATACTGTGGGCCAGAGAATCAGAATCCTCAGCCTCATCCAGTCAGGATGTTTAGATAGCTGGGCTGTGCCCACTATGACAGGGTAGGGGGGCTGGAACAATTTTTGTAGCGGGGGTGCTGATAATGGAAAACATGGAAACCATGTATTTGGTGTTTGTTATTAATACTTCAAACCAGGTTGTGCAGCAGCACCCCCAGCACTCCTAGTTCCAGCACCACTGGTACAGGGAATAGGGAATGGAGAGTAGTAGTTGGTACGGCTTTGCTACATACCCTTTGCTGTAGGCAGAGTTGCAGACAAGTGGACCCTCAGAATGAATTGACTTGCTAGCCCTGTCATGCCCTGAGCCCACAGTTGTTGTCACTTACACATTCCAATACAAAGAGCCACTGTGGAACTCTGTGACATGGTGGGGAGGGGGAAAAGTCCTGGATGCACCAAAGTCTAGCTTCCTGCAAGGGCTTTGGGGCCTTCCATGGGCATGTCCATAGGTGGGTAAGGGCCAGGATTTGCCCTTTGTGATGATAAAGGACTTATTTTTTTTGGCTAGGAAAAATAGATACATTCTGGGGTTCCTTATATGTTAAAATATTATAAAAAGGTGGCTCCACCTTATGTCTGTGAAATGCTGAAAAAAGTGATTAAGTTTCTCATAACATCTGTGCAGTTAAATTTGTTTGTCAGACAAACAGACAAACCTAAAGTCTGAAACCAAATATTCAGTATGCTTAAATTATATGGAAAATTGGAGTGCATGAACTATATTACCAAATTAAGAGCCTTGAGGTTTTTGAAAACTGCAATATGTGACATTTTTTTTCAAAGCCTAATTACAAATTCAAATATCCTCCTTGTTCTTACAAAGAAATCTGCTTTTTCCTCATCACATCTCCCACATGTTAATGTAGCATCTTCCTAAACCTCTTGTTTTATATTGCATTAAATGGAACAGTTTTGCAAATTCCCCAGTTGTGTTGATGTTCACTTGCTGTTCATAGAGAGCAAACTAATGTGTACTTGTAATGAGCCCATTTCATGTCAGGATGGAAACAAGGGTTGAAGAAGTTATTAAGGCTTTTTGCTTATTGATTTTAAGGCTCTCTACTAAAAATCCAGTATGTTTTTCAAACCTAATTTGTTGTGTTAGGAACAGTAATTTTTAAAAAAAAACCACACTTGATAAAGTTTGAACAAAAAAATCTAGCTTCCTTTTACAAACCAGCCAAAAAACAGAGCTCCATGATTCTGTCTGCAAGATTTCCAAGTGAATCCACCTCACCACAGAATTGTGTGGCATAATCTAACATTTTATGCAACAAAGTTGTAGTCCTTATCGTAGCTTAAAATAATCTTCCAAAAGTGAACGGACTGTAAACCAATGCAGTATTTGCAGAGAAAGAACCTGATAGAACAAGCTCCAACAGAGGTGTAAATTGCCCCACTCATCTCAATGAGGTGTTGACTCTAACATCTAATAGTGACAATTTAAATGGCATTTTAAAAACTATTTTTCTGCTGATCCTTTTAACAGACTCACCCATTAACTATGCTTATTCACCTTGTTGAATGCTAAGATAGATATTGGAGTAGCAGTTCAGTGGGGAAGATGGTGCTATCAAGGGTAGTTACATTGTGAAACGAGTGCAAATACATCCCAAAATTTCAAGTCACCTTTGACCCTGCCTATAAAAATAGACCTGCCAAGTGTCATGCATTAGGAATGCCAGTCACACATTTGCTCCTCTCCTCATGTATTCCCACTGTTAGTTGTTTACTGCAGTTACTGTCATGCTGTGTGCTGCACGAAGAACAAGGTGTCTCACCTGTGTTTTCAATGCTCCTCCTGATGGCACCCTGGCAACATGGAGCTGCCTGCTGTAGGAAGGAGGATCAGGAAAATCCTGAATCAAACACAGAGGGAAAGGAACAGTGGCAAGGGCCAAACGGAAGCAGAGAGGAGCCAGGGAAGGGTGGAGGAGTCAGAGGCTGAGGAAGAACAAGAACAGAGAGGACTGTGACAGTCTGGGGCACCACTAGACTACTAGGATGGGACAGATATAGTAATGGGAAGGAGGGGCTAGGATGGAGGAGAGTCTTCTACCATCCTCCAAAAAAACCCCAAAACCCTTGGTTTCCCTTTGCCATTAACTGGCTCTGGTTCCTACTAGCTTCTCCAGAGTCCCAAGTCACCTCAGCTCCCTCCACTTACAAGCTACCGCTCCAACTCCCTGCCTCTGCAAGGCATGAGGGATAGGCATCTTCCTTCTACCCGCCACATTCTTCCCATTGTTCAGGGGGGCATCCTGAAGGGGAAATCAGCTGACTGTTCTCACTGGCAAGAAATGTCACGTGACACTGCACAAAATCTTGGCACCACAGTAAGGGGGAGGGAATGCAGAGATACAAACAAGAACCAAAAGGTTTAACCATTTCCTGGGTGCCAGAAAATCCAAACTGCCTTCTGATACTTCCTTGGTGTCCAAAAGCACCAACTGTCCCTTCCCTATCACTGAACCCTTACTTTGTGGGTTTGTGGAGGGGAAGACGGCTGGGAACAGCCCCTCTAAAAGGAGCTGTGCTGTCATGAGTGAAAGGGGGTTATGGAAGGCTTGGGCTGCATATAAATGTCCCCTCAGACCTTTAGACATGCACTTGATCAAACAGCCATGATACTCCATGAATCCCACAAATTTATTGTATGTGTGGGGATGATGAGTTGGGAATTATGGAGTGTTAACCTTTAATATAGTCTACATGCCTTTTCCCTTTCATGGGTTTGTTCACAGGTGTAGATGAGATAGCACCATAATTTCCATGGGTTCTGTGCTGCAGAGGCAAATTCAGTCTGGATGGGGCCCTGTGAAAGGGTAAAATTGATAGAACCCATACAAGTACATCTAAAGGAAGAATCTGGCCCAAAGTCTTTGTTTCCATTAAGGGACTGATTTCCAGAAGTGCTGAACGTTTAAACTCCATCTGAAGTCAACGAAAGCTGCAGGTGCTCAACACTTCTGGGAATCAGGCCTGAGGTAATAAGTTTACCCAGATAAACAAACTGCCAAAATCTGTTGTTCAGACTTTCCATACAAATATTTATTTTATAAGAACATTTTTGCAGTTGCTTTTTCTGTAACAGCAAAAAAAGACAGTGTCCTCTCTAGAAGCCTGCATGTTAGAAGGATCACCATAAAGCCTCAGCAAGTGTAGACAAATACACATGCTGCATGTTTAACTTTTGGAAAAATCTAAAGCAGCCACGAATTGTCTACAAGGAATAATTTGATACTGGCTGTTTTCCATGGTTTGATTAGCATGAACAGACAGCTGTTGCATAATTCTATTTAATGTCTGTGTTTGATATGGCAAAGCGATTAAGTTCATAAGTTAGTGATATTAAATGTATTAGCTGAACGCATACCACTAAAACTGATGTTCCCTTTTAGAGATATAAGGGAGGATCTTTCTTTTAACTGTAGCAATATGATTTAGTAGGGAAAAAGTTCTATTAATATATAACTTATTGTTTCCAAGATGCCCCAGAGGCATTTTATATAAATGGCTATTGATGTGTCATGTGAGTTTTTGTTCCCAGCAGAGTTTCTTTTTTAACAGTGATCACAGTGTCCCCAATTACATAAGCACCACTCTGAACAACAACAAGCCTAACCTTGATTGATCACTAAATCAAGGATATTTGGAATCTCAGAACTTCATCTAGTGAGGCAAGCATCTAGTGAGGTGTTGAGGTCCCACTGGGCAATTTCTGAGGAGAGGCTGGTCCCGCCGGCTGAGGTACCTTCTTGTACAGCAGGACAACGACCAGCATCAGGATCCTGGGCAGTAGAGGAGGTGGAAGAATTTCTCCTTGTATCATCCTTTGCTTGAAGAGCTGGGGAGACTATGTTTGTCCTGGCAGTGATGTCCCGGAAGCGCTGGTTTTCCCATTGAGGCTACTCATCTGGAAAGTCCTGTAGGCACTGAGGGTCTTCTTAGAGGCTGTTTCCTGATGGGCATTCTGTGGAGCAGCAGTGGTTCGAGCGGCAGTTAAAGGTTTCTGTGGGATCACCAAGGAAGAGATTGTCTTCTCAGTCTGTCCTGGAGTGTCTGAAGCAGCATGCAGATCTTTTTTTGAAGCAGCAGCAGCAGAATCCATCTTCAAAGCAGTAGTCTTCTTCAGGATAGCAAATTGAGTCTTCTAGAAGGTGCAGTTTCTGCCTCAGTAATTAAACTGATAAGAACATATTTAAAATTGTATTAAAGCTAATGTTAAAAGAAAAAAAATGTAATATATAGGTTGAGAAAAGAGAGTCTGTACATCTGGGTATAGTGCTTAGATTATCCACAAATACAAAGTTTATTTTTAAAAGCCATATGATACATAGAGTAAATAATCAGCAATAACCCAAATTTAGGAGAATAAATTTAAGAATACAGTTTAGATATTAGAATTCAAGTATTTAGGTACATCACTGATGAGAAGTTGTACAGAGATTTGGTTGTGGAAAGCAAAATATATCAATGAGTGGAGATTGTCCCTCAGTAATTGAGAATTAGGGTAGATTGTCCATTTAGAAAATACAATCCATGAGGAAAGTATTTCAGTTACTTTCCTGACTGCGCTTCTTAACGGGCACTCCAGCTCATCCCTCCTGGTATTGCCGATGTTCGCTGATGTGTTCTATGTAGATGTCCCTTGACTACCTGATGGTGTCCGACACCATGAGTTGCCATATCAGCCAAGTGTAGCATTGACCGATTCCGCATTCTCTCAGCACTCGCTCATTACTGGGCTCCCATGCGCCTAAGGCTCCGATGATCAGAGCGTGTGTCTGGGCCTGGTAACCCTTTGCTCTCAAGGTGTCGGCCAGAGGGGCGTATTCCTCTACCTTTTGAGCTTGGGCATCATGGAAGGCTGGGGACCTGTTCTCGAACGGCACTTCTTCTGGTCCTCGTTGGTGATGACAATGTCTGGTCGCAGTTGGTTTTCAGTTCCAGAGATGGCGGAGTTTACGGCAACCTTCTCCACGGGTGGTAGGATGGCTCTGCCAGGCGATCTTGGATGGTGTTGTGTTGCAGCTACCAAGCCCTCAAATGGGGCTTTCAGCTGCACAGGACATTGGATAGCATCTCGTTGGCATAGCCGCACTTCCTGCATCGCTTATCCCGATTCCTGTGGTGGACGGCTCTGTTCAGTGGGACACAGTTGAGCCGGGCCCTGTGAATGAATCTCCAGTCTACACTTGATCTTAGCCCACAAAGGCTGACAAGCGACTTTATATATCTTGACTTTAGTAAAGCTTTTGATACTGTCTCGCATGACCTTCTCATAAATAAACTAGGGAAATGCAACCTAGATGGAGCTACTATAAGTGGGTGCAAAACTGGTTGGAAAACGTTCCCAGAGACTAGTTATCAGTGGTTCACAGTCATGCTGGAAGGGCACTGGGTCCAGTTTTGTTCAATATCTTCACCAATGATTTAGATAATGGCATAGTGAGTACACACATAAAGTCTGTGGACGATGCCAAGCTGGGAGGGGTTGCAAGTGCTTTGGAGGGTAGGATTAAAATTCAAAATGATCTGGACAAACTAGAGAAATGGTCTGAAGTAAATAGGATGAAATTCAATAAGGACAAATGCAAAGTACTCCACTTAGAAAGGAACAATCAGTTGCACACATACAAAATGGGAAATGACTGCCTAGGAAGGAGTACTGTGGAAAGGGATTTGGGGGTCATAGTGGACCACAAGCTAAATATGAGTCAACAGAGTAACGCTGTTGCAAAAAAAGCAAACATTCTTTTGGGATGCATTAGCAGGAGTGTTGTAAGCAAGACACGAGAAGTAATTCTTTTGCTCGATTCCATGCTAATTAGGCCTCAAGTGGAGTATTGTGTCCAGTTCTGGGTGCCACATTTCAGGAAGGATGTGGACAAATGGGAGAGAGTCCAGAGAAAAGCAACAAAAATGGCAAAGGTCTAGAAAACATGACCTATGAGGGAAGATTGAAAAAAGTTGGCTTGTTTAGTCTGGAAAAGAGAAGACTGAGGGGGATATTCATAATAACAGTTTTCAAGTATGTAAAAGGTTGTTACAAGGAGGAGGAAGAAAAATTGTTTTTCTTAACCTCTGACTATAGGACAAGAAGCAATGGGCTTAAATTGCAGCAAGGGAGGTTTAGGCTGGACATTAGGAAAAAAATCCTAATTGTCAGCGTGGTTAAGCATAGGAATAAATTGCCTAGGGAGGTTGTGGAATCTCCATCCTTGATGATTTTTAAGAGCAGGTTAGGAAAACACCTGTCAGGGATGGTCTAGATAATACTTAGTCCTGCCACGAGTGCAGGAGACTGAACTAGATGACCTCTTGAGGTCCCTACCAGTTCTAAGATTCTAGGATTCTATTCTTTCTAGAGCTAACCCTTTCTTTATAATTTACCAAATTGGCAATACAAACAGGTATTCATGATAAAGTGACAAACTCTCAAGTCTTGTGGATTATAACAGATACCAAGCAACTCCCTTATGCATAGAGAACATTTACAAATATAAATTGTATTCTCACAGACATACACACTAATCTAGGGTCAGATTCTGCCACACTTGAGTTGAGTAGCACCTTAGTCTGCAAATAGCTTCACTGATTTCAATGCTGAGTAAGGAAGGCAGAATATGGCCTTTAGTTTTCCTTATTTAAGGGAATATAGGGAATGTTTTGCCCTATTTTCTTGTGAAGCTCACATACTTCAGTTCTTTGCATGTCCTTTACCAGGCACAGTCTGGTTATTTAGGATGTTTGGTTTACTTTAACTCTTTGTTGCATGTGAGAATTAACACTTGCCACTTACACCTCGGAGGCATGTGCCTCCTAGACAGATTATTTCTATATACTCACCTGCATACTAAAAACTCCAAGAACGATGCAGTTTCCAAAGTGTTCTGAAAGCACGTAGAGGACATAAACATGGACCCGTGGTAGCGATATTTTGAAGTTTAGTGTAACAAGTTATGTGGGTGTTACAGACTTATTTATGCTGTTGTTCAATGCAAATTGAATCTCACCACGATATTCTCTCTCACATGGGATGTCTGTTACTATATAGGTACGGTAGAACTTCTTTGTTAGGAAATGCTCTGTGTGGAACATAGTTACTTTTATATATTGGATGTTTTATTGAAGAGGGAAGACACCTAGTAGTATATTTCCCCATGTTTTAACATTTCATTTGATGTGAGAAGTTATGGAATGTTATGAGTTCTGCACATTTTTTTCTAAAGAAAAAGCAGGAAAATTGAAAACACAGGGCCTGATCCTCAGCTGGTTTAAAATGGCAGAGCTGTTAAAATCAACAGGACTTAATTCTTTGGGACCAGTAAGTTCTGATTTCCTGATGATATATGCTAATACATTTTTGCAGAGATGCCCAGTATTGGGAGTCAGGAATTCCTGGTATCAGTGAATTAACTAGGTCTGGATTTATATGAATTCCAAATATTGATTCAGAACAGATTCACAGAACAAATACTATTTGTTTCATTCAGGTCTTCTTTTCATGTTAAACAGGTTCATCTAAAATGTAGCCAGATAGCACATTGACTTAGGGCCCAATCCTATTCTTAGCAAAGTAAAAGGCAGAACTCCATTTCACTGTAGTGGTTCTGGAACAGATCCATAACTGAATGCTTTTTCCACATGAAAGTCACTTTACTGAATGCAGTTGCTGCATTCCAATATTAAAGGAGGCTTTAACGTGTATCTGCATCAACATTGAAATTGTCCACTGAACCAAGAAGTGGCAGAAATCACAGTTGTATTGCCATTGCAGTGCCATTGGGAGGTTTTACTTCTTTCCTGAAGTAAAATAGATGATCACTATAACTGAATTTCTAACAAATCCTAAAAGACATTCTCTGAGCTCTAAAGATGTCCTCTGAGTGCAAATGAGCAGTTTAATGTGTATATTTAAAATTATATTGGGTGGAATTCAGACCTGGCTTCAATGGACCTACCACTACTGACACCAGCTCCGACTTTTCCCTGAGATGTAGACAGAAACATAAATCACGTCCAGTCAAATGATTGGAAATAACATGAGATATAAAACACAGGAAATACTTTTCAAAATCTAAAACAGATCATATGGTGTCTTTTGCTCTAGAATAACAGGACTGATCCTGCAGTCCTTCCACCAGCAAAACTCGTATTGACTTCTATGTGTGGAACACCTGTGTGAATGGGCCTATGTACAGTGAGTATATACTCATGTAGGATATGTTTGAGTACATTTGGAATTAAGCAAAAGATTCCTCCAGGAATCAATCAATCAATTCCAGAGAAGTTTATTGTACTATAGGTCCAGTTCCTTACATGCAAACTTCCATTGATTTCTATAGGAGCTGTGGGTACTTAGCATCTCTGAAAACCAAGCTGTTGTTTATTTAGGTTTTTAAATATGGATTTAGGTGCCTAAATTCAGGTACTCACATTTTAAAATGTTGGCCTAAATCTAGATGCAAATATATAAGCAATTCACCTTATCCTGTCCCTGATGTGTGATTTAAATATGGTGAAATTGCTTCAGAAAAAAATGCTAGTGGATACAAGGATACTGGGTTTACTCACACTGAAGCTGTGATACTTATTTGGAACATGGCCAAGGAAAGAAATAATAAAGCTCATTTCATTGTGACTTCTTGAAGTCCTCCTAAAGTCAGAAGTCGGTGTGCCCCCCAGGAAAACAAAAAAAGATAATTTGGATCACCCAACGAAGAGAGAAAAGAATGCTGCTCAAAATCTTTACTATTCTCGATCCCCACCTCCTCTCTCCCTCGCCCCTTTTCCACTTCCCCAAGGTGGTTGTTGTCTTGACCTCTGCATCTGAAAGTGAAGTAGGGTAGGCTAGCCTTTCTGGCAGGATGTGAACATGCACTGAAAATCCTTGGAAGTTCATAAAGATTCTCATGTTGAACAGGTTTTATCTAACGTGGAAGTGATCTCCAATGTATTACCTTACGATTTTTTAAAATATCTTACAAAATACAGAAATAAAAATGAGCACAAATGACTAATAAAGTAATTTTAGATTAAATGTTTACCTTGGATATGTGAAGTCAATAAGTCACATAAATGCAAACAAGGGCAGACGTTGAATTTACCTGTTTAAAACTATCCACCCAAATTTTTTGAAAGCAACATTTTTCAGTTTTTCCATCCTGTATATTCAGCCCAGAGACATAATGACAGAGGTGGAGCAGGAAAACTGCTTATATACAAATCATGCCTACCATGGAGCACATCTATGTAGCAGCTGCCACACTGGATTCACAGAGTTTTTTCTTTTTTCTTTTTTTTAAGGAGCAACAGGTATATTGCCAGAAGGTCACCGGCTGTGGAGGTAACTGGCCAAAACACACATGTAGGTATGTACAGATGGCTGAAGATGCTACTATAGTCCTTGGGTTGGACTAAGGCTTCTGTTTCTCAATCCCCAATGTAGCTGTTCTGCACAGAGTTTGTTTATTCAGGCAGCATGCAGGGGCCAAGATCTGTCCCGGAGACCTAAATTCAATGCCGTTCAATAGCCATATATCTAACTTGCAACATTTACGTTACCTCTACGTTATATAAAATCCTGCTTTCTGAAGGCTGCAGATCTGTGTTTGTAGACCTGCCTGATGTGGCGTTTTTGTATCAGTATCGCTGTCAAAAACAGGCCTGATCCTCCTCACTCAGAGGAAATAACCACTGGGGTGAACAACATTTTTGTATGAATAAGGAATAAAGAGAGCGAGACAGCATGACATACACACTCAGACTCCTATTTACATATCGCTGTGCCCACCAGGGGCCTAGTTTAAACTGAGCAATTTTGAACTGGCTTCCCAATAGGGGGTAGTCAATTATTTTTTGTCAAGGTCCAAATTTCTTGGTCAAGATAAAGTCAAGAGCAAGAGAAAATAAAAAAATAACAATAATGATAATAATTAGTAAATAAAAAGATTTTGAGGTCCATTAAAAATGTCTGGTGGTCTGGATTTGGCTTGCAGTCCACCTGTTGGCTACCCCTGACATAGAAAATAAGCATTGTACATGCATTTCTCCACCAGTGATAACAGGTAGTTCCCAGAGTCCCAGAGAAGAATGCATGATTTTAGCCCTGGAGGGTCCCAAGTGTTTAGAGATACGATATTTTTTTGTGTAGAAGTTTGTTTTATTTCCATGATGCCAACTCAGAGTATTAGGACTCTCCTAAAATTTGAAAGACATTGTTTGAAAAATCTGTTTTTATTAGTATCGTCCTTTGATTAATTACATTTCTAGTTAAAAATTGTCCAGTAAACACTCTCCTTTATAAATTGCAGCAAGGCTTGCTGCTGCTGCTGCTATCAGTGTTGCATCATTTGTTTTAAAGCTTCTTCAGTATCCTCACTTTGTACAAAAGGTGACCAGAAATCCTGCTTCTTGCACCATTTCTAAATAGACAGTCTTCCCACCCTTCTTTGTCCTACTGGTCCAGATCCTCTAAGAGTAAGGCCAAAGACAACAGATCTGAAAGGACGTTCTGGCAGCTGGGAATTACCAGGGCTCTAGGACACCCAAGTCACATCCCTGCACTGTGTGCCTGGCTCGAGAGCAGATGTGTGTTCACTGTAGCAGCTACACCACCTCGAGACTCCCTTGGAAGGGGAAACCTCAGGGAGATGGATCTGGCAGCTGTACAGTTGCTTGCTTGGTGCTTCTGGAGGGGCACAGAGTAGTCAGAGCAGGACCAAAGATCTGGACCACTGTACGTAGCTCAAGCTTACCCTCCTTAGGCTGGCTTTACTGCTAACTCAAATAACAAAAATACAAACTCAGCTGAAGCTTCCTTTCTAGCCATGTCTGTTCCTAGGGTTTCCCTGCAGAGAACTCTCTATCTCAGACTGTTTTAGTTGTTGAGAAGCCTCCAGTATCCCCTGTGTTAGCCCTTTTTCTAGTACAGCTCACTTTTCCTTCTGCACTGGCTCAGCTGCGTTGCTGGGTGCATGGGGGTGAGGCCAGAGCTCCATCCACTCCTTGCCCACTTACATGGGAGGGAGAGCTGCAGCCTGACAGCACCTGCTCTCTCCTCCCATGCAGGGGTCGACAAGGCAGGTAACCTACACAAGGGAGTAAAAAGGGCTCCTTACATCTCCTGAACTCCTCTCTGCAACCATGCACCAAGCTCATGACAGGACCCCTAAATATCTGGATCGGAAGAGTGGCCCTGGAAAGTCAGTACCAGTCTAGTTTCAAGCATTTTTAGAGCGGAGCCATGAATTTTTCATTCTTACTATAGCTCCTGACTTGATAGTTTGTAGCAGATGCCCAGTGGTACATCTATGTTTTTCATTTCTGATCTCATTCCCCAAATGCTTTCTCATCACACTTTTCCTCCTCAGATGATATTGCAGTAGCCCTGTGAATGCTTTGGATGTAAGGCACTAGTTTTAGTCAGGTTATTTCTCTCTTTGCGGATGAAGTTTGCACCCATGTTATGCATCCACAATTCAGTTATGGGCACAAGCCTGATTACTTGTGTCATGTGCATTTGCAATCAGCAAGGGGCAAGTAATCAGATCTACACCCACAATTCATTGTGTGCTGATACATTTGGAAAATGTACTTGCACCCACAAAATAGTAAGCTAAGCCCCAGCTCAGCAGAAAATCTATTCCACAATACCTCCTTCTCCTTTCTCATCCTTTTCTATATACTCCTAGAGAGAGCAGATTTCTACTCACCTGTACTGACATTCCAGTTATGAAATGTATCCCAGCAGGAGTCAGTAACAGCTAGGAAGTTTCACTCTCCAATTTTCAGTAGCAATCTAGCTCTCCTTGCTTATTTCCTATGCTTGTGTTTTTGTATAGTTATGTTAGTATATTAATAGTGCCTTTCTTACCCTTCATCTTTTGATGTAAATTAATTCCATTTGACATCTTATTTTTGATTGCTGGAAATACATCCCAAATTATTTAAGTGAAAGCGCCCCTCTCTTCATTTTTGCCCAAATATATAGGACAGATTTCCTTGTGGGATATGTTCTGTGGTTTTCACGTTCTGTATTTAGTAAGATATTTTAATGATGTGTCATGGCAGAAACTGTATGACATTAAATGGCACACTGAAAAAGCTATTAATTTGACAGGGTTTTGGGAAAGGTTGTTGAGGTACGTTCTTGCAGGGGGAGGGGGCTTTGCTGCTGCTTTCATTTATTGGCTAGCTGAGTTAATGTGCTACCTATATAGGATTATTTAATGCTGCTGTTTAGGCTGAATTAACATGCTATCTGTAATGAGTATGTGATGCTGCAGTGTGGACATCATGGTTTAATTAGTTGTTAGGATTCCTAGAGCTTCTGGAATGGGAATTTTAATCGTTGTTTAAAATTTGGCAAATCAATATGCTTGGATTGACCCAGACATTCATGCTTGGACCCAAAGGTAGTCCAAGAAAATAATCTCTGTAAAACCTGCTTTGTGTCTCTTCTTGGGACCATGAAGTCATCACTAATTCGGCTGAATCTTTCCTCTCTTGTGTCATTTATTCCCACAGGGATGTGATTAGTGGGAATTCCTCAGTATCTTGCAGGGTATTTTTCAGTCTTTTTGGGGTAACCTTTGTTTTAGGTCTTAGAAAGCTGCAGATTACCCATATCCTTTCATCTGCATCTGAGGTGTGTATAGTGAAATATGAAGAACAAATGCCAAACACTAGAATCTATGCTGAGAGACAACCACACTTAGTTTCATTTATGTCTTCAACAAACAGAGGTGGAAAGCTAATAGGTAAAATCCTGGCCCTAGTGAAGTCAGTGGGAGTTTTGCCAGTGACTTCAATGAGGCCTGGATTTCACCTATTGTCTAAAATACAATGTGTCATCTAGCTTCTTTTGTTCACTTTGTTCTTAATCTTTTCCCTAGTGGATACCTAATGAACACATATAAGAGGGAGAAATTATATGAGGGCAGAATTTTCAGAACCAGACTCTGACTGACTGCACTGACTAAATGCACCAGCAAAACTGTACGTGTCTTCATTTCACACGTGCAAAAAGTCATTTGTGCACTAATACGTGGCTGGGTACCCAACAATCTAATTTGCAGACACCAGTGTAGGTTTTGTGCATGCCCCCTTTTGTTAATGCAGGCAGTTAAGCATGAAGATAGGTTTATAAAATTAAGGCCAGCTTGAGGTTGCCTGAAAATGTCACCCATGTGTCCATGTCAGGGGCAGCTCTAGACATTTCGCCGCCCCAAGCAGGGCGGCATGCCACGGGAGGCGCTCTCCCGGTCGCCGGTCCCGCAGCTCCGGTGGACCTCCCGCAGGCGTGCCTGCGGAGGGTCCGCTGGTCCCGCGGCTCCACCGAAGCCGCGCAGGACCAGCGAACCCTCCGCAGGCACGCCTGCGGGAGGTCCACCGGAGCCTCCTGCTGCCCTCCCGGCGACCTGCAGAGCGCCCCCCGCGGCATGCCGCCCCAAGCACGCGCTTGGCATGCTGGGGTCTGAAGCCGCCCCTGGTCCGTGTCACCTAAATGCTTTATGGAAGAGTTACATATAATTTAAAAAATTAAGGTTAGTCAGTGTACATGTGTCTTTCATAAATATTTAATCTGATGTAAGAGGGTACAAAAGATACTATAACCAAGGGTAAGTTATATACATACAAAGAAGCAGAGAATGGATGGAATTATTTACAAAGAGGCATTCTAAAGGGACATTGGAGAGCAGGTTCACCTCTCTAAACTGGCCACCTAGATCATTCAGTTCAGGATACCAGTCTCATGATGGGAGGGGACCAAGGTGTAAAGGGAAGAAAAAGCCCTTAGACAGGTAGGTAGAGAAAGCTAATCATTCCTTTTGTACTAAGGAGGTTCCTCCAGAAGAAGGGAATGCAGATGCTAGACTCAGACAAACTGTGGTGACTGGGGATTCACCCATTAGAAAAAAAACAACAATTGCTGTCTTCATGGTGATCATGAAAACTGGTCAGCGACTTGTCTACTGATCATGAAGGTGGTAGAGCTCACGAAATATCAAGATTTATAGACAGACTTCTTGTGAATGCTGGGAAGGAGTCTGTGGCCATGGTACATACTCGTACTAATGATAGAGAGAGTTGCAAAAGAAAGCATTTGGAAGCTCCATTTAGATTACTAGAAAAAAAAGTTTTAAGTCCAGGGCCTCTATGGTAGCTTTCTCTGCAAGTTCCATGCACAGGCCCAGATAGACAGAGAAATTCAAGGTCTCAGTGTGTGGGTGAGTAGATGGTGCAAAAAGGAAAAGGTTAAATTTATTGGGCATTGGGAATCTTCAGCACAAAGGGAGTATCTATACAGTAAGGATCAACTTCATCTTAACTAATGTGGAACCAGATTGCTGGCACTAAAAATGGACAATATTTTGGGTGATTATTTAAACTAGGGGCTGGAAGAAAGTTAACTAGGGGTGAGAATTTCTCAGACCAGACTAAGACATCTGCTGGGAATTAGGTAATACAAAGGTAGCTCTATACTTAGTAGTAAAGTATAAGACAGAAACTACAACTGAAATGAAGGGAGAGACAGGCTGAGATCACCAGGTGACATTTGAGAAAAATAATGGTTTCAAATAAAGTAGTTAAATATAAAATATAAATAATAAATGTCTGTCCATATAATTACAAGAAACTTAAAAAGAAAAAAGTGAACTGAAATGTCTGGCATTGGACGAGAACCTTGATGTAATAGGCCTTATTGAAGTATGACAGATCAATGGCATACTGTTTCACCTGGGTATAAATTATATAGAAAGAATAGATTATGTAACAGGTGTGGGAATTGTATCATATCTGAAGAAAATCCATAGAATCTACTGAGGTAAAATTTTCAAGTAAAAAGGATCCTGCGGTAGAAGCTGTATGAATACAAATCCCAAGTCAGAAGACTACAAATACAGTATAAGGGTTATACTACTGGCCTTGGTATCAGGAAAAAGATGCTGGGTGAAATCCTGGCTCCTGAAGTCAATGGGAGTTTTGCCGTTGACCTTGATGGGGCCAGGATTTCACCCATTGCATTTTATGGGGAAGGGAGATTAAAGATTGTTGAGAGAGATCTGAGATTATATCTAAATCTAATAAAGTAGTAATAGTGCTTGATTTCAGCTACCCACATATACACTGGGAGCATGCCAAGTTGGCACAAGGTTTAGAGAAGTAATTTCTTGACAACTGAATTTCTTGGAAAAGCTAGTTGAAGAGCACAAAAGAGGTGAAGCCATTCTTGAACTTAGTCCTACTGGGTCAAAAAGTAATTGAACCCTTCAGTAAGAGTGACCACAATATACTTAAGTCCAATATCTTTAGGGGACGGATCATATCAGAAGTTAACACTTAGGAAAACAGAATTTAAAAAAAAATTGCTGAATTTGCTCTATATGCCAAATGCTATTTGTTTCTGATGATGAGATGTTCTACTTCAGGGGTCGGCAACCTTTCAGAAGAGGTGTGCCAAGTCTTCATTTATTCACTCTAATTTAAGGTTTCGTGTGCCAGTAATACATGTTAACGTTTTTAGAAGGTCTCTTTCTATAAGTCTATAATATATAATTAAACTATTGTTGTATGTAAAGTAAATAAGGGTTTTAAAATGTTTAAGAAGCTTCATTTAAAATTAAATTAAAATGCAGATCTCCCCAGACTGGTGCCCAGGACCCAGGCACTGTGAGTGCCACTGAAAATCAGCCCGCGTGCCGCCTTCGGCACCCGTGCCATAGGTTGCCTACCCCTGTTCTACTTCATAAGGGCTCATTTGAATTTCAGATTTGTTTTTAAACAGACTGGCCACAAAGTGACAATACAGTGAAGACATAGAATGAGAAAAGTGAGGTTATTTTATAATAGAGTGTATTTGATTGTACTCTATTTAGTATAGTGGGGCTCTGATCAGGTGGGCTTTCAGATGCTTCCACAATATAGTTGTTAAAGAAGAATAATACATTTTAAATTTGTGTTTGTCTAGCAGAAAAACTCAAAATGCCCAGAAACAGCAGAACCATTCAAGCAGAGCTCAGATTCCACTGGTACATGGCAGTATGAACTCAGATGCCCAGTGATGATGATACTTTAAATGTCAACATTGTTAGCTACTTCACTGCTCACCAAAACATGTAAGAAAGGAGCAGAAAGATCATATTAGGAAGATCTACACAATCTACTGTGAGTGACAGCTCATTATGTCACCATGGGAAAGTGAGCTTGGGAGGGTATTGTCTTTTTGCCCCAGTCAAGAAGGAGCCAAACCCAAGAAGCTAAAAGAGCTCATCTGAACTCCTCCATGGGAAAGCCAAGCTCAAGACTCCCTGCAGGGTTTACCAGCCACACTAAAGGGAAGTCAGACCTGAGGAGCCCAGCAAAGGCCATGGCGTACTGGACCCCAGTGATGGGGAGCCAGGCCCTAGGGAGCCCAGAGGGCATGCCTGATTATATTTTGAACATGTGCACAATCTACTCTAATCATGTATCAGAGGGGTAGCCATGATAGTCTGGATCTGTAAAAAGCGACAAAGAGTCCTGTGTATTGGAGCATGAGCTTTCGTGGGTGAATACCCACTTCGTCAGACACATGGGTAAGCTGCAGTTATTATTAGTAATAGTAGTAGTGGTAAATTTATATAACGATAGCACAAAAGGGGACTGTACAAACATAGTTAAGAGCAGCAGCTGTGGGTTTGTGGGCATCATGGCAGAGAACAGTCTTAAGGAGGGATTTGAAGGGAGATAAGACGGTGACTGTATAGCTTATGCCAGGGAGTTTTTCCCCCATGCATCGGGGATGGCTGTTGGGGTATATGCTGATTAATCATTTCCCTGCTTCCTTTTTCATTCCCCCTCTTCAACCAGTGCTTCCCACTTTTGGAGCCGTGCCAGCTGGCTGTGGGCCCCTGGCACAGTGAAATAGGCCAGCTCTTTCTATCTCTGCAACACCCTCTCCAGGCAGATGTTCTGTCCAGGGGACCCTACACACTCCTGTGTAACACAAGGTTGCATCCAGTCTGATGAATGATTTTTAAGGGCAGCCTTTGAGACACCGCACTGTAGTAGTCTAGCCTGAATGGAGCAAAGGTATCTACCCTCATGGCACAGTCTGAATACAGAAGCAAAATTTGAAACTTCCAAACAATTTCAGAGATGAGGAAGTCTCGGCTCTTGTGTTTGTTCATGGTAAAAAAAAAAAAAGACTTCTAAGAGGCAAACCACATGCTTAGACGTGATAGTCACTGTATGTCCTAGATCAGGGGTAGCCAACCTGAGCCTGAGAAGGAGTCAGACTTTACCAATGTATATTGCCAAAGAGCCACAGTAATACGTCAGCAGCCCCCCATCATCTCCCCTCACCCCCCCGCACCTCCCGTTCACCAGCAGCCCTGCCGATCAGCGTCTCCCCCTCCCTCCCCGCACTTCCCGATCAGCTGTTTTGTGGCATGCAGGAGGCTCTGGGGGTAGGGGGCAGGAGAGAGGGCACGGCAGGCTCAGGGGAGGGGATGGGAAGGGGTGGAGTGGGGGCAGGGAATATGACAGAGCCAGGAGTTGAACAGTGAGCACCCCCTGGCACATTGGAAAGTTGCTGCCTGTACCTCCAGCCCCGGAGTCGGTGCCTATACACGGAGCCGCATATTAACTTCTGAAGAGCCGCATGTGCCTCCAGAGCCACAGGTTGGCCACCCCTGTCCTAACTCCTCCAGACATTCCCTTGGTCATCAATAATATCTTCATCCTAGCTAGGTTAACTCTCAGCCTGCTATTCTGTGTTCTCAGCCAGTCAACATGACAGTCAAGAAAGACTAAGCTATAGATCTGGACCTCATCCGTGTACTGATGCTACTGAGAGCCATACCATCTAATTAATTCTAGCCAGCAGCTTAATATATACTTTGAACAACAGAGATAACAAACCTGACCCTTGCCGAACTCCAGATGGGAGAGACTTAAGGGACGATAAGTTATTTTTGCAATACTATGATCTCCCCAAATAAATAGAGCAACTCCAGAGTAATAACCACTACCTCCACTAGTCAGGTAGGGCGTAATTTAGTGTGGTCTTGAACACCAGCTGTGGTCCAGAAAAAAATATTATTGGGCTTGTTATTTAGGGAAAAGAGCATATCATCACAGAGTTAGAGGTAAATTCAGACCCAGTTCACATAGAACTGTAGGAACTATAGCATTGGAAGGGACCTTGAGAGGTTTTCTAGTCCAGTCCCCTACACTCATAGCAGGACTAAGTATTATCTAGATCATCCCTGACAGGTGTTTGTCTAACCTGCTCTTAAAAATTTCCAATGGTGGAGATTCCACCACTTCCCTAGGCAGTGGTGCAGAGGGATGCAAATTAGACCAATGGGGGAGGATGAGTCCCTAAGTATTATTCCCCATGTGACTGCATTCTGGGGGATTTAGAAGGGACATTAGTTCTGGACACTTGTCCAGTTGTTTACTTTATGGATTATTATTAAAATATTTTATATGCATCCACTGAGAACTCCAGATAGGCATATTTCCAATTAGTTGAAATAAATAAAACAAACATCTAATTTGCTTTCTATATTATTATTATTTATTTTATTAATACTACTACTACTACTACTACTAATAATAATACTTATATCACAACAGTGACTAAAGGACTGTCCTATTGTGCTTGGCACTGTGCGAATACATATGAAGACACATTCTCTATCACAAAGAGCTTACAGTCCAAGAATCTTCCATAAGTCCTGCTAAGTAATACTGATTTTCCTGTGAATAGCTGTATTTCAGGCATTTTCCCCAGATGCAGTGCATCTCCTCAGCAACACAGGCTAGTGCGAACACATCAAACCTGTCCTCTGCTCTCTACACTGGCTTCCCAGAGAATTTAAAATCAAGTTCAAGGACTTGGTCCTTATCTTCAAAGTGGCCTGGGCCCAGGATACCTAAAAGATTGTCTAAAGCTCTGGGAAGAAGACTATGATTGACAACTCTTCTTCTCTAATACAATAGAACACTCTACAATGAGAGCAAAGCTTCTCTGTGTGGGAGACAAAACTTTTTCCAAGGCTGATCTAAGAGCATGGAATCTCAATCTCTCTCGCTGGCTCTCTCTAAAGCCCCCACCCCCAAAAGCCAAACACAAAAACCGCACAAGCTACCAAAACAAGACACAACACTGCACAAGATTCTGCCTCTAGGGAGAGGTTGAGAGAACAAACAACATGTGACAGATGTGTAGTGACCTTGGTTAACACACTACTGGAAAGTGCTCAGACACTACAATAATCAGCATTGCATACGAACCTACGTAGAATGAAACTGAATACATGTATTTTTCTAAATTGAATCTCACTTTCTTTTATTTTAATCACTGGCTTTGTATTCTTTCTTTCTTCCTCGTTAGTGTTTGTAACCTCTCCAAATTAAGTATCATCAGCAGATTTTCCTTATGTGCTGTTTACTTCTTCCAAACATTAAACAAGACCAGATCTAAAAATAATTCTCATGGCTGTCCCGTAGACCTCCCACCACAAACCGATATACAGAGCCCAGCAATGTTACACACCTCACCATCATGCACCACAACATTTGGAGACAAGTGGCATGCCTCTCAGGGAAGAAAAGGGCATTTTGAACACAGTCTACATTTTGAACCAGGATAATTGCTTTGGCTAAAAGATGCATTCAAGGACCTAAAAGTTGAGGTCTGCCTTTTGGCAATGGCCCTAGGCATCATGTTCATTCATGCACAGAGTACATCCCACTGATGAGATGTGAAACTCGGCATGCTAATTACATAAAGCAAGCAAGGGCTCAGTTGTGCCTGGCCCTCACACGTGTGCAGGGGGGTGGGGGGAATGAGAAGAAGGCTGTGAGAAATCTACCCTCTTGGGAGAGTGTAGAGACTGCTCCTTCCTACTGTTGCCCAGGGAGGCACCCCTCCTGAAAAGGGGCAGGGAGAAGGGCATGGCTATGCTTCTTGCACTGGTCCACAAAGCTGAGGTAGAGCCGGGGAGAAGCTTTGTACTGGTCCAAACTCAGTTCTGAGCTTATCTGGCGAATGCCTGGTACATAGGTATAAAACCTCCCTCTTTCCTTCAAATCCCATTCCGTTATGGCACTTTGATGCTGGTGCATTAGATACACAACACTGTCCAAATACGTACTTTGGGACACAGCATCTTCCTGGTAGAGCCGCAGCTTTGTGTAGAGGCTGCTGCTAGCCCCTGAAATGCATGGGCTATTCTACGTTTGCTCATGCTACATGTTGGAATATTTGAAGTCAACATCAACGTTTGAGATGCCCCAGCATGCAATGTATTGGTGACAGCAACAGCACCAGTAATCAGCCCCACGGACAGGGTGTTGGACTATAAGAAAAAGGGACAAGGTCGAGGAGGTATATTTTTTATTGGATCAACTTCTGTCCAGCTTGTCTCTCTCACCAACAGAAGTTGGTCCAATAAAAGATATTGCTTCACCTGGCTTGTCACTCTAATATCTTGGGACGTTAACTTTACTTCAATAGTGAGTGGATCTCTGCATTTCTCAAAATAAGAAAGAGGGACTGGATGACACAACGAACTAGTTATGGCACATAGAACCTTTAAATGAATGGGTCACCAGATCAAATCCAGACCATTTTGGTAGGGATGAAAAGTTATCATCTGAAGGCTGTTCAGTTGCCAAATGTGAAAGAATTGGTGGTCTCATTTTCAGGGAGGTTTTCACATCACACAGGCATCACTGCAACTGTCTAATTAGAATCCTTGCTGGACGTCTCAGAGATCTCAAAGACTGAATGGAGACTGAATGATTCTTTGATTCCCAGAAGTGACCCCTCCAGGGTAGGGTTGAAGCAAATTGGCAAAGCAGTGGGAAGAAGCTTTCACTGCTGAGCCTGAGCTATGCCTATTTTGTAGACAAACAAAGGACATCAGCTTCCTAGAATTTCAGGTTAGGGATATTCTGTAAGCACTTAATTTAAAAAATAAATAAAAATGGATTGACAAAGAGATCAACTCAATATTGAAGAAGGTTGCTGTAGCTGTTTATCATAGTGACTAGTGGTGATACGGCCATCTCCGGTCTACTGCATGTTGTGAAGTCTAAATTAAATGAGGAAGTCAAGCAACCCTGGGATCTAAACACGTAATGTACTTTGGGTATTGAGTGGATGATAGGATTCTTAACCATATCCCTATGGCACACACCAGAGAAGTGATATTTCAGCAGTGGTATGGACATACACCTCTACCTCGATATAACACTGTCCTCGGGAGCCAAAAAATAGGCATTATAGGTGAAACCGTATTATATCGAACTTTCTTTGACTCACCAGAGTGTGCAGCCCCGCCCACCCAGAGCACTGCTTTACCATGTTATATCTGAATTTGTGTTATGTCGGGTGGCGTTATATCGGGGTAGAGGTGTACATCAAATACTCCATTTTCATTGCAGCTTCCTGGAACATGGTAAGTGCTGCTGGGGCATTTTAGCCAAAAAATACACACCGTCTGGAGCACTCAAGGTGATAAAAATGATCTGTTCATTTTAAAAAGTTTCCTATCAGTGAGTTATAAAGAATTAACATATTTGCAATTACACTACAAAGCACACTAATGAATAACCCAGCTACGCAAACGTGTAGAAAATTTACCAGTGCAGGAACAAAAATCTACTCACCCCTTTTTTACTCTGATGGTGACTATAATGTGTGTGTGTGTGTGTGTGTGGGAGACATTTTACTCAATTGTGAAAAACAGTTACTCTCTTTGGAAGTAGAATTGTGCAAGGCTGGCATAACTAACCACACAGACACATAATTTACAATGCAGGTAGAGGCAAATCCTGATCCCATTGAAGCCACAGCAGTTTTACCATTAACTTCAGCAGGACTATCATTTGGACCTTAGAGAACTGGACAAATACACTGTATCAACACATACTGCACATACAATTGCTGTATTTGAAGGGTATGTTCACTATAAATAGCTAGCAACATATTATATAACATTAATATTTGCATGCAATTATCACCAAATCCCACTTGCTATTTTCATGCCCAGTAGTCCCACTGACCCCTACTTTGTCTTATTCCCGCCTTAATTGTAAATTGCTTTCTCCCTTCCATCCCTCAGCATGTAAGTTGCACTGATTTGCATACATTTTCTGACCAACTTACACCTGAGATTTATGCCTCTGTTTATGTTATTGGTGAAATTGACCAGAGATTTCCAAGGGAGATCCACTCACTGACAGCGGGTCTGAATATGTTTTTTAGATCTGAATATCTTCACATCAAAAAATTGCATAGTACTGCCAAAGTTGTTGCTGATATACTGCATAAATGTGTAAAGTAAATAACCATACTTATTACAATGAATTCTAGTCTTTGATCCTAATAACTACATTTTGCAGCTAATAAAGTTTCTAAGCTTTAATGTGGAAAAAATAAACCTGGCATCCTAAGGGTATGTCTATACTACCCGCTGGATCAGCAGGCAGCGATCGATCCAACAGGGGTTGATTTATCACGTCTAGTCTAGATGCGATAAATTGACTCCTGAGCGCTCTCCCGTCGACTCCTGTACTCCACCGGCGTGAGAGACGCAGGCAGAGTTGACAGGGGAGCAGCAGCAGTCGACTCACCACAGTGAAGACACCGCAGTGAGTAGATCTAAGTACGTCGACTTTAGCTACGTTATTCACGTAGCTGAAGTTGCATAACTTAGATCGATCCTCTCCCCCCAGTGTAGACCAGGCCTAACATTTACAAATAAAAAAATGAACCTGGCAAATTCAATATTCTCACTTAAGTCTCATACATTCAACACATGGATAGGTTGTCGAGAGATTGCCAGTTACTGATGACAAGTATCAGAGGGGTAGCCGTGTTAGTCTGGATCTGTAAAAGCAGCAAAGAGTCCTGTGGCACCTTATAGACTAACGAAAGCTCATGCTCCAATACATCTGTTAGTCTATAAGGTGCCACAGGACTCTTTGCTGCTTTTACCAGTTACTGAAATGTCATGATTAGTGGCTGAGGGTAGGAGATTGAGAAGGAAATCCCACAAGACAGTCTGAGTCTGAAAGACAGGTTATTTTAGGCCTTTAAGCAGGCATATGTAGAAAGGTAGGAGCTTAATTTGAGTTTCACATACTTCATAGATTAGCCTCATGCTTTGCTTTTGTCTGAAATGCAATCATCAGCTTTCAAAACTTGTACTTACCAATTGCAAAGACACAAATCAGATACAGAACACTAACCTCTGCTCTACAGGGTAAGTGGTTTTTCTTTATTTGCTATTTAAATAGGAATTTGTAGACTGAAAGGCTCTTTAGTTGGGTGAAAATATTCATTGAATTAAATGTTAATATTCTTATTTATCCAATTATAGAAACTAATTATGACAAATTGTAGAAACTATTTATTGTTGCAGCAAATTACATTAGAAACTATTTCTAATATCAACTGAAGACTTACAAAGACCAAAATATCTGACTGATGTCATTCAAGGATTGGAAATATTAATCTTAACTCATTCCAAGTGACCTTCAAAAAGTAGTTGGCAGAATTTTGCATGTATGTATTCTGTCCTCTGAGAAGTAAATACTGTGGATGAGAAATCAATATACAAATCTGCAAAACAGATGCCACTTAGGAAAGGAGAATACTATGTGGAATAAGAAGAAGATGTAGTAACTGTCAGTATATTACGAAAACAGTTAATCTACAGTAGCCATGAACCTGTAATACTTGATTCTTCTCAATAAGAATAATAATTATAATTAGTAATTTAGGCCCTGATCCAGCAAACCACGTACAAAGGAGCTTAGCTTTCAGAATCTGAGTAGTCTCATTGAAGACTATGTCTGCACTACCGCGGTACGTCGACCTAAGTTACGCTACTCCAGCTATGTGAATAACATAGCTGGAGTCAGTGTAGCTTAGGTTGACTTACTGCAGGGTCTACACCACACTGGGTCAATGGGAGATGCTCTCCCATCCACTTACCTTATTCTTCTCGTTCCCAGTGGAGTACTGAAGTTGACCGGAGAGTGCTCTGCTGTCGATTTAGCGGGTCTTCACTAGATCGCAGCTGCATCGATCCCGCGGTAATGTAGACACAGCCAAAGTCAAACTACTCATGGTTAAGTGCTTTGCTGGCTGGGGCTTTAGGGCTAGATTGACTTTACTCCTCTGCCCTGAGTATGGGGTAGCATGTAGGCGCATCACCCCAGGTGGAACTCTAGAAAGGAATTGCGACTCAGGTCAAAATTTCCCAAGCTGAGCAAGTTATCATAAAGTGTAAGGGGGGAAAGGGGAGCCAATGTTTTGTCAGCCCATTTCCTGACTCAGCATACTAGCCTCATGCCCTGCCACCTTTACTATCTGGCATGTAGATGGGGTAGAGCCATTGATCTGCCTGCTCCCCACTCCTACATCTCACCTCCTTCTTTCCTGCTCCCCACTCTCCCACTTCACCTTCTGACTCTCCTGCAGGGGGAGCAGCAGCCTGCTGGAGCCTACTCTTCCCCCTGCACCTGGACTCCTGATTAAGGCAAGCCCTACCTCATCACCATGTAGGGGAGTGGGGAATGGCCTTGCAGCCTCCTTAAGCATCTGTGAGGCCTTGTAAGGCCATCAACTAACTGAACCCTTGTATAGCACAATACATTTACACAGCAGTTTACAACAAGCACATCCTGCTTGCTTTCGCTGAAAACAACTGGCTTTAGCATTTTTGAGGGATCCTACAAAACAGTTTTAGGACACCAATATCTGTCCCAGACATAACCTCAGTAATTACACCACTATGCAGAAGTCCAGAGTAAGAATTTTGTGGAAATTACAGCAGAAAGAGTCTTGGAAGTTCCTTGAAATTTAATTGGTTCACTATTTTTAAAAGGAGTCAGACAATTTTGCCACCAACTGCTGCAGGAAAAACAGGGCACTGCTGGCTTGTGTTTGGGCCTGTGCAGACTTGCCATCATCTTAATGTGTTTCAAGGAAGGATTTTTTAAAAACTATTTATTTAGAAAGTATTAACAGGTTTACAAATCTTTGCCATGTCAATATCAGAAACAAAACAATAACCAGTACAAAAATGAATTTGTTTAAAGAGACATTATATAAGGATTATCAGGACTCTATTTATTAGGGTGTTACCATATTACAGAATGAGCATCAGTACATCTATGCCATGTTGTGTCTAGTGATTTTATTATATTGAGTGAAATCTCTGATTACACAGATTTAACAGACCAGGCATGTCTAACAAATGTTAATATTAAAAAACAATTGGACAGGTGTGTTTTTGAGGGGAAGGGGCAGGTGACTGTACTCTGAGTACTGACTAAATAGTAGCCAAATATTTAAGTATCTATTTGTCTATTTTGCTGGGTATTTAATGTATGTATGTATGTAATTGCTGCATTAATTTTCCACAGCAACAACCTCCCATATTTTTTGAACCATTCCTCTATGGTTAGACTATATTTCTTTTTCCAATGAGAGGCTATTAATAGCTGAGCAGCTACTAGCAGATGAGATTAATTCCTTATGTCTGTTTCTGCTAGGAAGCCGCTGGAGGATTACCAAAAGATCATTTGATAATAAATATCCAGGAATCTGTGATAGTTGGTTACGGACTGTATCCCCAATATCAAGAGATAATTATTAAGGCATGTGGAAATTTTTGCAGTTAAAATGTTTTAACTGAAAAATGGGGTTTTGTTGAAAATGAAAATTGTTGTGGAAAAAATTAGTCAGATAAAATTTTGAATTTGAAAAAATGATGCACAGATTTCAATTTTGTTGATTTTTTAAAAAAACTCTTTATTTCAAATTCCCAATTTATCTCAGGTTTTTTGTTTGCTTGTTTTTATTTTTTCTCCCTTCTTTGATAGGATAAAGGGGGGCAAAGGAGCTGGTCACAAATTATTTTTCAACAGAAAATGGCTTTTCAATGGAATAGAATGTTTTGCTAAATAAATAAATAAATTAGTAAATAAAAATAATATAAAAATCCATTTTCATTGAAAAGTGTTGGGGAAAAAAAAGTAATGAAAATGTTTTCATTTTTTTTTCATCCAAATGTTTCATGAAAAATAATCATTTCCTGACCCAGCCCTTACACTTGCCAGGGAAGATATGAATCTGGAGGTTACTAGGCCCCTACCTACTAGAGGGCATTGTGTGACTCCAGTGAATTATAGCACATATACAAATAGGAATTAATTATCACAACATCTCTGTGAGAGTGATAAGTGTTATTACCCTGGGCCCCACTGATATACCTCTTGGTAGTTGGCACTTCATACATATGAACTGGCATGGAGACGGTAAGCCCCCTAGAATAGAGTGTAGAGGATACCAGTACAAGCTGGAGATAGTGGATTACACCACGAGTATCCAGAGATGACCCCTTATGGTCCACAAAACAGTCAACCCTGGTCCCAGAACTAATGAAGGTGTTCGACTGTGTGGGGATCCTGAAAGAGATCATCCTTGACCAGGGCGCCATTTCATGTCTCAACTACTGAAGGAGCTGTGTGGACTACTAAAAGTGAAGCCATTAAGGACATTGGTGTACCATCCATGGACCGATGGACTAGTTGAATGCTTTAATAAGACTTTAAAGTTGATGGTGCAGAAGTTCATAGACACGGAACCCTGCAGTGGGACCAGCTACTCCCACCCCTACTGTTTGCCATCCATGAGGTTCCCCAAGAATTGATGGGGTTTTTCCTATTTGAACAGCTGTATGACAATCAACCCAGAGGAATAGTGAACCTATTATGAGAAATCAGGAGACAGCAAGAGTCCAGGGCAGCTGGCACAGTGCAATACATGGTCTGGCTCCAAGAGAAACTGAAGACCTTGGGTGATTTTGCAAAAGAAAACGCCTGAAGGTGCAAAGGAGACAAGAAAAGATTTCCAGACAGGGAACCGAGTACTACTGTTGTTATACATCACAGAGACCAAATTGATGGCAGGACCCTTTGAGGTAATGCAGCACTTGGCCCTTTAGACTATGAAATCTGTCAGCCAGGCAAGAGAAAGAATACTAAATTATACCATCTCAAGTTGCTGAAGGAGTGGAAGGACTGGGAAGGATTGTTTATCATGCTGTTTCCTCCAGAACTAGAAAGATCTTCATTTGGGACACATGGGAGTAGAGAAGTGCAAGGGTAGGGTTGGAAATGATAGTTTTAGCTTGGTATGAATGCTCAAATGGAAGCTGTATTTCCACCCCATAAGACAGGTTGGTTCAGGAGGAGACTTGTACCTACACCTAAATTTGGAATGCCTGAATCCAAAGGGAAACCAAAAGACATGAGCACTCTTTTTATCTGTGCAAATTAAGTGGAAAAACCATCTGAAAGATTAAACCTCTAAATATTTGTTATGAAGTTAATATTTGAATAATGCTGTTTGAAGTTAAGGGACTGTGAAATATTTGGTTAGAGCAAATTTCAATCTACGTTAATGGTCAACTTGGTATGTTTTGTTTTCTTCTATAAAAAGGGAAGTGTAAAATTATTGGGAGTCATTAGATGGTTAGAGATAGTCTTGCAGGTTTTGTTTAACTGACTATATAGGCCGTTAGATTTTGGAGAAATGCTTATTTTCAAGTGTGGTGCATGTCTTTTTAGAATTAAGCACATCACCTGTAAAGCTGGTTCTTTTTGTCTTTTGTCACTTTGACTGGAATAATTTATCAAGTGCAGCTTCTGCCAATAGAATATACATCGCAAGCAAACAAAACCGTTACACTGGTGCCAATACAATACAGAGTTGAGATTATGTAGCATCTTGGAAGCGTGAATGAGAATCTTACATTTTATATGATCAGAGACAGGAACCCAATAAAGGCAATCCAAAATTGATATCATGTGGTCAGGATGGCAGAAAAGGAAGATTTTAACAGAGGCATTTTGTGGAACGGGGAGAAGTGAAAAATGAGGAGGCCAGAAGCAAAGGTTAAGGCATTCAAGGCAAGAGAAGACCAAGGTACTGATAAGGTTTTAGAAGGGGGATTGTGAATAAAGATATTGGAGGAAATGGATGAAACTGTTGTAGAAGTTTGGAAACAAAAGAGAAGGAAGTATTTATGGGGCTGGGGAAGGTAATTTCAAAGTAGAGAACACAAGAATGAGGTTATATTAGGCAAAATGCTTGTGTCTCTGCTACTGACTCCTGATGACGGTTTCCCCATCTGTAAAATTGAGATAATAATACTTACCTATCTTACAGGGGTGTTGTGAGACTTAATTAGCGAAGGTTTGTGCAACACTTTGCACATGTAAAGTGTGATATAAGTGCTGTGTATTATTATTAATATGAAGAGAAAGGAGCCAGAGGAGAGCGAGTAAACTATTAAATATAAGGAAGAGGGAAGGAAGGAGAGAAGCAGTGATGGGAGACAACAGGTGATGGGATTAAGGGGACAGTTTGAGAAGTTAGAGGTAGATAGTAGAAGAGAGATTTCAGGATTGAAAACCAAATTGAAGGAGGAGAGGGTGAGAGTGGGGTTGTTAGAACGTGAGCCATGATATTCTCCTTTCCTAATTTTTGCCTAAGTTTTACCTGTTTTACAATACATTGGCTTTTTGCTTCATCAGACCTTTGCTGGAGCAATTATGCACGTAAAATCAATGCAATCAGTCATACTCTAGCTTCAGATATGTGAATGGAATTCCCATTAAAGTCAGTGGGTTGCTTGTCTGAAGCTGAAACATATAAAAAACCTTGCAATGTGAGTTGTCGATGCGAAAACAAACAACTTATCACTTTGCTGATGAGTCAGAAAGCTATCATATTTTCACCAGATTGACAAAAAGAAAAATAAGTGTCCCTTTTGCCTGATTTTTCTAATATGGTAAAGTAGCCTTTATAAGTGAACACTACCTTTCATCTTAGCATATACTTGACTTCCATTTTTTGACAGCAAAATTGTGAAATTTGTCTTGAATTTTGCACAGAATAATTTGACATAACAGTTAATGGAATATCCTCTTCTGGACCAACAAAGAAGTTACAGTGAAAAACTTTACAGCCAAAAGGTGTAGAAATAGAAGGAAACTCCTGGGCCCAAAAGTTTGTGTATGTATCAAATTTTTTGTCAGTCTAATAAAAACAGTGGTATTCTGACACCTCATTTATTTTTCTTGAGGCCCAATATGTTCACAAACCAATCTTTTTTCCTTAGGCTTTTGGGAAGTGGGGGCCTGACGATGAGTGGGACTTGGGTTTATTTTACATCCTCATAATAGCTAGTGGATATTTGTTTATGTGCCAAGGTGTGGTAAGCAGTGCTCTATATTTTGTATTTTTATTTACAGCATAGGTGGCGAGAGTATAGGATGGTTTTCTATAAGTCGGGCACTTTAAATCAATCAATCAATGAATCAATCAATCAAACAAAAAAGCAATCTAAATAAATAAATAAATAAATAGGCTCACATTTCCAAAAGTGACTAGTGATTTTGGTTGCCCAGTTTGTAAAAACTGAAGGGGGCTTGTTTTTCTGAAAATGCTGAGCACCTACCCTTTGAAAATCTGGCTTATTTAAGGGGTCTTAAATTGGGCACCCCAAAACTAAGGCACTCCGAAATCACTAGTCATTTTGGAAAATTTGGGCTTAAGAAAATAATCCACTTGACTGTGACACTGGAAATTAGAAGACCTTCACCCTAGAACAAATCTGTGACTTCGTTCTTGAAATTTTGCCCAAATCTACATTTCTACCATAAAAAATTAATAAAGCAGGAAAAAGAAAATACTTAAGTTCTTTGCTTGTAAACACTTCTGCTTGCAGAATGGAAATATCCAGTACAATATAGAAATATTTTATTGACAGGGCATGAGGGTGTTTGTTTTTTTAAAATGTATCCTTAGTTTAGAACTTCCTTCCCATGCAGTTTCAGATTTTGACGTCCTAAGTTCTTTTTATTTCCCTCCCCCCCTTAAGTTAGTGATATGCACTTACAAACTTCACCTTAACTATGTATTTGCCTCATTGTTTCCTTGTTTTCTTAGGGTACGTCTACACTTACCTGCCGGTTCGACGCGGAGAGTTCGACTTTTTGGAGTTCGAACTATCGCGTCTGATCTAGACGCGATAGTTCGAACTCCGGAAGCGCCGCGGTCGACTCCGGTACTCCACCTCGGCAGAAGGAGTTGGCGGAGTCGACGGGGGAGCCGCGGAGTTCGACCCCGCCGCGTCTGGACGGGTGAGTTGTTCGAATTAGGGTACTTCGAATTCAGCTATGCTATTCACATAGCTGAATTTGCGTACCCTAATTCGAACCCCCTTCTTAGTGTAGACCAGGCCTTACATTAATAGAAAACAGCAATATACATAATTTACATGAATTCTTGGCAGGGTGAAGCTCAATGGGACAGAGGGGAACAGAGTGTCAGGAGTGGACATGTCAATGGAGAATGGATATCGGGGAGAGGGAAATCTCTGGGACTGGATGAAGTGGATGTGTTGGTGCTATGTGAGTCTGGGTAGCACTGGGGAAGAGCAATGTCTATGAGGGGATGAGGGGCACTGCAGATATATCTACACGAGAAACACTAGACTGGCACAGCTGCAGCACTGTAGTGTAGACACTACAGCACCGGAAGAGGTTCTTCCATTGTTGTAGTAAATCCCCCTCTCCGAGAGGCAGTAGCTAGGTTGATGTAAGAATTCTTCCGTTGACGTAGTGGTGTCTACACCAGGGCTTAGGTTGGCTTAACTACATCACACAGGGTGTGAAATATTTTACAGCCCTGAGCAATGTAGTTAGGTCGACCTAACTTAGGGTATGGCTACACTGGCGAGTTGCAGCGCTGGAAAGCCTCCACCAGCGCTGCAATTAGTAAGTGGCCACACCTGCAGGGCACTTCCAGCGCTGCAACTCCCTGGCTGCAGCGCTGGCCGTACACCTCACTCAGCATGGGGAATAAGGATTCCAGCGCTGGTGCTGCAGCGCTGGTCATCAAGTGTGGGCACACACCAGCGCTGTGATTGGCCTCCAGGGTATAAGGTGTATCCCAGAATGCTTTTATAAATTACTCTCTTTGTTTTGTTATGCAGCCTCTCTTTGTTTTGTTATGAACGAGCTCCGATCCAAAAATCCCCTCTGTTTCACTCCCTCCCTGCTTGCCTCTCATTTGATTGTTTACAGCCAGGTACAGATGATCACAGCAAACAGGAGCTGTTTGTTTTTTAGATAAGCAACGGAGCTCCGATCCGAGCTCGTTCATAACAAAACAAAGAGAGGCTCCATAAAAAAACAAACAGAGCTCCTGTTTGCTGTGATCATCTGTACCTGGCTGTAAACAATCAAATGAGAGGCAAGCAGGGAGGGAGTGAAACAGCGGGGAGTCGTGTTGGCTGCAGGCTGTTTGCAATTAAGAGTTAAGACTAAGGGGTCAGAAACATGTTCTGATTTTTCAATGCAGGAAGCTAAACACACAGTGTTGGCTCCAAAAATCCCCTCTCTCTTTCTCCCCGCTCCCTGTCACACTAGACCCCACTCCACCCACCTCTTTTGAAAAGCACGTTGCGGCCACTTGAATGCTGGGATAGCTGCCCATAATGCATCACTCCCAACAGCGCTGCAAATACTGCAAATGTGGCCACACACCAGCGCTGGTAGCTGTGAGTGTGGCCACACACCAGTGCTGGCCCTGCACAGCTGGATGACCAGCGCTGCAAACTACCAGCGCTGCAAACCGTAAGTGTAGCCATACCCTCAGTAGCGTAGACCAGGCCTGAATGAGTGAGCTGGATGTGGGAGGATTAATAGCACTGTGGATTTGTGTGCTTCTTTGGCAAAGTGAAAAGGGAAGGTTCAGTGTGGCTGGAGGGATGGAGAAAGTACCTGGGAGAGCTGGGGAAATAAGAGAAGGTTCCTTCATTGATTGATGCTAGAATTGTTATAATGTGCCTGCAGCATTTAGGACCAATGCACTGCGCACTGAGATTACAATGCCCATGATGGACATTGTAAAAGTTGTATGCTACACTTACATCCTGAGCCATGCAGTGCTTACAACAATCGCAGTGCATCTCATATACATCTCACTGCTCAGGTTCACAAAACTGGCTTAACACTAAGATACTGTGGGCCAAAAAGACCTCCCTAATATTTTAGTCTTTGTACAAGTCAGCTATAAAAATGAATTTATTTCACATACAAAAGTATAGCTTTGGAAGCATAATTCTCCATCTCACAAATTTTGCCTGTGTGTACACTATCTGTGTGAGTGTTTACAGAATAGGTTTGTGAGGATGGGGATTATACGTGTGTGTGTGTGTGTGTGTGTGTGTACACCAACTATAGACTTGCTTTGCAAGGCTGAGGTGTATGTGGTGTGAGTGTGTATGTTATGGCTGAGATTTCCAAAGCTGCCTGAGGGATCTGGATGCATCTAAATCTCTAAGGCAGCTCTAAAAACTCAGCCTACACATGTGTACAGCATGAGTGGGTGAAGATAGTCTCATTAGGAGGTTTACATGCACTATTAGTGCATTTCACAAGTGCAAAAGGCAGCACAGAGCCTATACATGCCACTTAAGCCTGACAAATGCCCTATTTGGAATATTTAAGACGTTCAGGGGTGTAGCGGGCCGGTGTGGCTCCCCTCCTCCCCGGGGAGGGTTGAGCCCCGGACACAGGAAGGGGCGGGGCTACAGAGTAGTGAGCCCGCCCCTCAGAGGGTCAGGCGGCGACCCGGAAGGATAAAAGCCAGCCCATCCAGCTCAGTCAGGTCCCAGCCACCACAGGGAGCAGACCTGCCTGAGGGAGCTCCTGACGGGGAAGTCGCTGGAGCCTCGAGCCCTTGCCCGGACTGGCCGGAGATACCTCTGACTCGCTACTGGGAAGACCTGCCGGAGCTTCCCCACGGCACCTATGAAGAGGAGCCGCTAGGAACCTCCCCATCCCCGTGCTGCTACCCTGAGGAACCCCCGGATCAGAGTTGGCCGGACTTCCCCGAGGAACTACCAGATCTACCCCCCAGCCCGGGGGTTGAGCAACCCATGCAGTGGGACTTCCCGGAGTCAGACGCCATGGATCAGGTAGGACCAGAGGGGGATATTGGAAGTGGCCCAGGGGCAGCCGACCTCAGTCAGGCTGCTGACCAGACAGAGCCTATGTCAGTGTGTTGCGGTCAGGATCCCCACTGACCGTCAGCGGTGACGACCGCTGTCTAGGGCCCCGGGCCGGGACACAGTGGAGTGGGTGGGCCTGTGTCCCCCCTGCCACCCCACTCACGGGTGGCAGTTATCCCCCTCACCCTATTGCTCAGCCTGCTGCAAGAGGCCTGAGCCTTCCCTGAACTGTTACTGCTCAGCCCTGCTGCAAGAGGCCTGAGCTCCTGGGAACTGTTTATTGCTCAGCCCTGCTGCAAGAGGCCTGAACTCCCTTGTACTGCTTAGTGCTCAGCCCTGCTCCAAGAGGCCTGAGCCCGCTGTATACTGCTGATTGCTCAGCCCTGACATCAGGGGCTTGAGCCCTCCATCTACGGTTTAAGGCCCCGGCTTGTGGCCCAAGGCCGGAGGCCCGGAGACTCTGACTCTGTTCCCTAGCCTTAAAGGGGACAGGACAGAACCCCCGTGAGACCAGCGGGCCGGTGTGGCTCCCTTCCTCCCCTCAGAGGGTTGAGCCCCGGACCCACCTGTTACAAGGGGCCTTCTGCACAGGGGTGAATTTAATCCTATGTGCGTGGAGTGTGTGTTCCCAACCCTAGGGCTAGGGAGGGTCTCATCTCTGTGTCACTGGGGTAATTCTGTACCCTCCAGTCCCTTATATTCCCTACCCTTAATGCTAGGGAAGGTCTCGTTTCTGTGTTCCTTACACAGTGCACGGAAGCTGATTTTCCCTGGATTTCCCATTCCTTTTCCAGGGCTAATGCAGCCCTTCAGCCTTCCATCTGTCAGCTGTGCCCTTCATTTTATTGACAGTTTATACTTGAACTGACCTAATGTCTGAGAAAACAATGAACATATAGTATACTTTTTGCAACGTGGACTTGCCATTATTATTAATGCTGTCAGGTCCATCCTGAGGCCTCAGGGGTTTAAAACGTCTTCGCAGTGCTTCAGTGACAATAAACAGTCTGGCACGTGCTTCGCAGACATTATAAAGTCTGTACAGCACTTCAAGGACATTGTTATGTCCATGTGAGACTTCACATCTCCCCCAACAATTAAAGTTTTAATACTGAATAAGTTAAAAGAAAAAGACCAGAAATTCTTGAAACTAATCCTGTATAAGAGGTCTTAGCAAGGAGACCCGGCAAGTCAGACTAAGGGCTTGTTTACATGGGGAAACTGACTAGCAGAACTACAGCAGCATAGTTATACCACTATAGTTATGCCAGAGTAACTCCCCATGTGGATACGCCATTCCAGAATAAAAGTGGCTTTTTCGGCATAGACGTGACTTTTTTCCTGACTTCATAGTTTATGGCTATACCGAAAAAAGTCACTTTTATTCTGGAATGGAGTGTCCACATGGGAGTTATATCAGCATAGCTGGAGTAGTATAATTATACCATTATAGTTCTGTTGGCCAGTTTCCCAGGGCAGACAAGCTCTTTTTATAGTTTTCTAGACTCATTGCTTCCAAAATACAAGGAAATGAAAAACGAGGAGGATAATTTTTGAAAAGGAGAACCACCGTCAATTTTTCTAAGTCATGCATCTCAGAAATGGATAGTTGGATTTACTTCAAACTTTCCAATATAATTGTTCTCTGGCCTAAGACTAGGCATAAGTAATTTTAGGCCACAAAAGTGACTACTTCCCCTCCACAATGAAATGACACAAAACACAAAGTGGTGATGCTGCATTCTTTTCCATATGATTATAGCTCTGGCTACTTTCCTAGCTAAGACATTATCTTAACAAACTCCATCCCCCAGCCCCTGGCATGCCAGCCTTTCCTCTGCCTCTTTAGCAGCCCTTGTGTAAACACACCTCCACCAAACTACCCTCTCTCACCACATCCAACTACTACACCAAACATCCACAACTACTTATTTTGGGAGGAAATGAATCTGGTAAAAGAGTATGCACAGAAAGGTGAAAGAGGTTGTGGTGTATGGCACACAGTAGTTGTGGTAGTGGTAAAGCTATGTACTTGTGGGTGGAGGAATATAACATATGTACTCTTAGGTGGTTTGACTTTTAATGTCTTTGCTTTTCTGGGTTTTTGTCAGGTATGGTGTGTGGCAAACATAAATGCTCCACAACAAAGTTTTAAGTATTAATTTTAATAGAGAATCAATGGACAGTAAATAAAGAAATCAGAGCCAGTTTTACATAATACTTATAAGAAGTGAATTTAGATTTACTTCCAATTTAATATTTCAGAGAATTTATGTAACTGATTTTTGGGAAGACAGATTAGAGTATTTAAATAAATTTCACACACATTGTAAAAAGGAACATTTTTTTCTGTTCTCTGCTTTATAAATAGCAGACAATCTTAAGTGGAAAGTTTAAAAACATTCCATATAGGATAATGCATAAGCAGATTTGGTTCCACTGGGTAATCTGATGATATAATCACCAAACAAGAATGAAACTTGAGTGGTTTATGTTTGTTATCAGAACCTTTCAATAGAATACAGCCTTAGTAATAGGATATATTTGTTATGTATTCTGTATAGCACCCTGATAAATGTTAATATTAAATTTATCTCCAATTCTCATACAAATAAATGATGTAAACATAACATATACATGAAGCACTTTAAGTTGGCTTATAGTGACACCAACAAGTTTAGATTGTGTTAGATATCATGAAACCCAGTTTAATCAAAAAACGTGAGTATAATTTTGTGTAAATAATTGATTCTGAGCTAGTAGGTGACACTGGCCACAACACGGACTGGTTCATCAGTGCAGACGAAAGGTAAATATGCTGTGGGCCCACAGCCATTTCTCAAGCAAAACCCTCCTTGATTTCAAGGTTTTCACTGTCAGATCCCTGTACATTAGCAAGAACAGGGAGAACAATGTGAGAGAAAAAAATCAAACCAAATTAAACCAAAATAACCCCCCAAAATTTTACATTTTAATGTGAATGCGTTTGCAGATTTTTGCCTGTTTTCATTCTGTAAATATGCTAGCATATCAATTTACTGGCAGGAACTCTCACTGAAACAGCCCTTTACAAATATTGCAAAATATTTACAGAAAGTGAATTCTGAGCTTGCCACCTCAAGTATTCCTCTGATATTAAGAGTTGCATTCCTCCTGTCAGGGAATAGAAACATATCAGGTGACCCATATAGCCACTCAAAAAAGCTTGAATTTTGAATTCATAGAGGGCCTGAACAAAACTCACTGAATAAATACATGGCCGATAGCCCTTTTCATCTGGAGATGTTTTCCCAGGAAGGAAGCATTCATATCTCTATTTTAGAGATGGGAAAACCGAGGCAAAGAGAGGTGAAGTGATCTGCCCAAAGTCACCCAAAAAGCCAGTAGAGCAAGGAGAAGAGTTCTTGTCACCTGGGTTGCAGTCAACCCACTATGTCAGTCTTTCTGCCCTGTTGACCCCTATTGATTTCAATGGACTTTGGATCGAGCCCAAACTGAATTCTCATAGTGAACAGCTCACAAATAATTTGCTGACCAAGGTGATTTCACCAAAGCTATTAGGTGAATAATTTTGAATAATGAAAAAGCTTGAGACAATTGCAAACAGAAAAAGAAGCAAAATTCACCATAAAATTTATATTGTATTAATTAATGATCCAGCTCAAATGTTAGCATGGGTTTTATGTGCTACATAGTAGCCCAGATCCTGCCCTGTGCTCTGCTAGCCCAGAAGATTACCCAGCCACCTATTGGTTGTAGGCAGTGTAGTGTAGGAGAATCCCAGGTTGGCAAAGAGCTGCTGGAGAAGTAATTCCAACAGGAGAAATCTCCTCTGCTTCAACCTTAGGAGCTGCAAAGCACCCGCCTTCAGAATCCCTAAGTCCACTAGGGCAAGGCACCTGACTTTCATTTTATCTACCTACCCATCTCTGTAGGGAGATCACAATGGGAGTTTAAAAACCTGGACAGGTGTGCTTTGCTTGTAAGGTTAAGTGACTGAAGCCAGACTCCGGTGGAGCCCTAGTCTCAGTCTGTGTGTATTTTGTAAGGTAGGTAGCTAAGTTAGTCAGTCATGTATGCGCACAGAGTGAACCTTCTTAGTGTTTATTTCACAGCCTCATTGCTGTTGTTCCAAATTGACTGTCCATTTGCAGAGTGTACTATTTAAAGAGCCATAACTTGGCCAGTTTTCACCTGAATACTCAAAGACATTCAACCTTTTTTGAGGGCTAGTTCCCTGAAAAATTTCGACTTTCTACCTCCCTCCATCACTGGAATGGACCAAATCCAAGTATCTTTCTTTCTCTCTTTCAATACTGGGAAGATTATTTTAGACTCTTTCTGCTTCCAAATTGCTGAACATGTTTTGGCTCAAACTCACCAAAACAATTCACTCTTGGAATAGATGAATTTTCAGCCTGAAGGTGAAAGCTTCAAGAAAGGCTTCAGCTTTTGAAACAGGACATACCTTGGAATCCTGTATGCAGCCTTAAAATGTAGTGGTTTCTTCCATTCCTAGTATAATTAGAAACACAGCCAATGGGTTACGTTCTGCCTTCTGTTATAGCCATGGGGTTGTATAGTCTAAAGCCGAAATCTGGCCTATTATAGGTGCAGCTTATGCACACTTTATATGTACAGTTTATGGCCCTGATTCTGGGAAGTGTTTAAGTAGATGCTTTAGTGCTTTCAGGAATCGGGATGTGTGATTGGGTTGCTGTTTGCTGAGCACCCCCTTGGGGCAAGAGGTGTCTCTGCGGTGCCCTCTCTTTGCCCCTCCTCTTCAAGCCCCTTAAGAACTCCCCATAGCGTTTCTCAGGATTGTCACCAACCCCCAGTTAGTAGCTGAAAGCAGTTCAAAAAAGTGCTCAATGTCCTGAACATAAAGCCCATCGTAGCAACACAATAGTTCATGCTCCTCTCCAGCTACTCTGCCACACACAGAGTTCTTATTCTGGCCCTCACTGTTCTTCACAGAACTGCTTATCCTGTCTTCCCCAGCAAAAACTAAGCCTTCTGACTCTGGCTTCCTTCTTCCTGTCAGCGTACTGCCTGTTCTTTTTTCTTTTGTATCGTGAAGCAGACTGGCCTGAATACTCTATAGCTGCCACCAACTACAGATCCTCCACACTCAGCGGTTTATATTCTCTTGCTCTGCTCTGTGTCTGTCAGGTAATGTAAGAATACCGTTCTAATAGTACCACATGTCCCTGACATTCCTACTAAATAACATAATGTCATTTTTATTACCTTAAGATGTTTGAATTCCTCAGAATTTTTCCCCTTTCTTTAACCAAAGCCTTATGTATCCATAAACGGTGACCAATTGTTTCTTCCCCCTTACAGAGCACACACAGTCCATCTTTTGGCTAACTATTAGAAAAAAAATTTTGTTTAATCCACAATGGCCAGTTAGTATTCTAAATAAAAGCACTTCATTAGTCCTGTCAGGCCCTGAAGTATGTAGTTATCCTCCAGGGAACAATTCAAAAATTCTTCTTCCTCTTTCTTCATTAATCCAGTTTTTTTTGCCATTCCTCTTTTAAATTTTTCTGTGCTAGGCTTTTGAATTCTTGTTTACTCAATGGTATTCCTATGTCAATCCTTCCATTTCTTACAGTGGTTTTTTAGCTGCTTTGTCCAATGTTTTGTTCCCTGTTATCCCACTATGCACTGGGATCCAAGCAAATGCTACATGTCTCCTCATCTGTACTCACTCTGTTATTAGAAATATAATTTCATTGATTAAATCACTTCTACGTACTGAGACAATCTTTTTTTTATCACCACAAGGCATGAGATTGAATTAAAAGAAGTGACTACCACTGCTGGGCATACATCCCAGATCCAATTTAATGCTAGCATTATTGCTACTAGTTTGGCTGTCATGACAGCTGCTTAATCAGATATTCTTTTAGATATACTAATTCCCAGTGTTGGTGTTCCCAATATGCTGTCCCTCCTCCTGTTTTTTGTTTATTGGATCCATCTGTGTACATTTGACAAAACGGACTCCACTTTTCATCTATATACTGGTATACTTTTTTTTAATACCCACTGTCTTTTTTTTACCCTTAAGTTTCTAAACTAAATCTAAATCCACATTTGGACATGCAACTTTCCATCCATAAGTAATTTTTCCATGACTGAAAGTTTTGACTTCATTCAGCTTTTGACTTCATTCAGCTTCTTTCAACTGCTGTATCCACACTTTACCTTGAACGATGTGGGGAGTTCTAACATTGTGTTCTATAGATAGTTCTCCTATCAAATTCCCAACAAACCTCATATATTTGTTTGGTGCTTTCATCATGGCAGTTCCCATTAACTTTTGGTCAGCAAGTTAGGTCCAGTACTTTCATTTGTAATGTAACTGGCATTTCACTAGAACAGGGATCGGCAACCTTTGGCGCGCGTCCCGTCAGGGTAAGCTCCCTGGTGGGCCAGGCCGGTTTGATTACCTGCCGCATCCGCACGTTCAGCCGATCGCGGCTCCCACTGGTTGTGGTTTGCCGTCCCAGGCCAATGGGGGTGGCGGGAAGCGGCAGCCAGCACATCCCTCAGCCCACGCCGCTTTCCGCAGCCCCCATTGGCCTGGGACAGAGAACCGTGGCCGGTGGAGCCGCAATCAGCCAAACCTGTGGACGCGGTAGGTAAACAAACTAGCCCGGACCGCCAGGGGCTTTCTCTGGTGGTCCGCAGGCCAAACGTTGCCGATCCCTGCACTAGAAGCTATCTGTAGTGCACATAGAGGTGTTGTAAGAAATGCACTGCACACAATTCATAGTGCCTATGCTTGCATTAAAGCTAATTTTTTTAAGATCTGATTTTAAGGCTGACCCAAAAACTTGGCAGCCGTAGACAATAACTGGTCTGATTAAGGCTCTGTATACCATCAACTGTTTTCTCATCCACCCCGAAGCAGTTCCAGCGAGACTTTTAAGCAGGTTAATCCTTCCTGTACATTGATCTTTAACATAGTTTATATGGTCTTTCTAAAGTAATTTAGTATCAAATATTACACTTAAGAATTTAAACCTTTTAACTATATCACTTTGTTCCCCGTACATATAGAGTTTCATTCCTTTTCAACTTCCCTTTCTGTAAAGATTGATCCTTTGGTTTTAGCAATGGAGAACTTGAAACACCATGCATTTCCCTTGTCAGAGCTCTCTTGTAACACTTTGTTAACTCTCTTTTCTACCACCTCAATATTCCTGCTCCTAACCCATGAGCACAATCATCTGCGAGTAGAGTAACATCTACCCTGGCACTTATTTCTTTTGGGACATCATTTATCATTATATTGAATAACATTGGGCTGATAACACTTTCCTGTAGTGTACCATTTTTAATATTATATAAATTCAAAATAACTTTCCCAACTCTGACCTGTATGGTCCTTTTACTCAAAAATTCCCTAATCTGCTCATACGTTTGTTGTCAGATGTTTGGTTGCGTGTGTTCCCTCTGTATGCCATCCCAGCTCTGCGCAGGTAGCTGGCATAGCAAACCTTGAGCAAACCGCCCAATGATCACAAGATCTGTTAAGGTACAAAGGCACCTGGCCAGGTTTATTGTTGATGTATTGTTGATGATGTACTAGTATCCCACAGACTCTACCAGAAGACTAATACATGTATGCCCACAACAATGGACCAGCTCAGTGAATGGCGGAACTTTCCATCCTCCCCCCCCGCCAGGCCAGACAAAAACACTTCCTTTGAGGCTTCATTTTGTACATCAATACAAACAAGTTATGTATTGCCCCTCTGACGTGGTTAGTTCCTGCCTCCTGACATGGGTTGTTACCACCCATTACTTTGTACATGTTGGTTCGATCAAAGCATCTCTTTCCATCACACTGTCATCCTGACATTATCTTTAGCCTCTGATGCAAGGACTTATGTCTCTGGCTCTCTTCCTACTACAACATTCTTCCCCTTATCTTTTGTGAACCTACTTTGTACAACAAGCCTTCCCTCTATACCATGTCATACACCTTTTCAATATCTAGAAAGACAGCTATCACAAAACCTTTGTGCCTCACTTTTTTGTATTTCAGTTTCTATTTTAACAATGTGATCAATGGTACAGCTCTGCATCTTATCTATAAAGCCATTGTTTTCCAAATAGGCAACCCTTCTTCCATTCACCATTCTCTCCATAATTTTATCCAGACTGGACATAAAAATAATTGGTCTTTAGGCATTCTCTTTTGTGGATAATTTGCGTGGTTTTCATACTGGATTTACAACTGCAGGTTTCCATCCTACAGCTATCACTCCTTTTCCCCATGTTGTGTTACACAATTCCAAGAGAACCCTCAAACTGCCCTCAGAGAGATATTTAAACATTATGATACATATATTATTTTTACCGGGGGGATGTATTCTTGCTGTTATCAATAGCTTTCTCAAGTTCCTGCACAGAAAACCATTAATTCAGTATAGTATCTTCATGTTTATCCCAACATCATATTAGAACATGACTCTCTTCAATGAATTGTCTTTTAATCGTGTGGAAAACTTCACTTTGATTTTCCTCATGATTTACTCCTTAGAAATTTATGCTTAAACTTCTGCTTTTCTTATTATCAGAATTTCTAACTATGTTGTCAGTCCCAGTTGGACCTGGGATGTGACTAATCAGTCTGAATTTCCTTGGTTCTTCTAATTTGCTCTATATTTCTCTTGTCTTGGTACTTCCTCCAGCTCTGTTTATTTGAATTTTAACTAATTCTTTGTGCTATTGTCTTACTTCTTTTATACTTCATTAGACTGTCACTAGTTTGCTTTTTCTATAAGCTTTGTTCCTTTTTTTTAAACGCCTCATTCCACCACGGAAGTGAGTTTTTTAGTTCTGCAGTATTTCAATATCTTTGGTATGTCTCCAGTAGCTGCTGCTATTAATCCCTTTATTACATTGTCACAGAAATTCTGTGTGTCATCACTCACACAATCATTATTATATTATAGTCACACAAATTCAGTACATTTATTTATAACAGGGATTAGCAACCTTTGGCACACAGCCTGTCAGGGAAATCCGCTGGCGGGCTGGGACGGTTTGTTTACCTGCAGTGTCCACAGGTTTGGCCGATCACAGCTCCAACTGGCCACAGTTCACCGTCCCAGGCCAATGGGGGCTGCGGAAAGCGGCGGCCAGCACATTCTTTGGCCTGAACCGCATGCCAAAAGTTGCTGATCACTGATTTATAACGAGTTCCCAGTTAGATTTCTTATAATTCCAGGAGTGTAATTTTCCATTACCTTCAACCTTACATTGCCCTTGAAAAGTAATAAGTATAAGGAAATGATCACTCCCCATTCCTTCTTCCTTATATATCTCCTAGCTGAATTTACTTGCAATATCTACTGTTATAATTTCCAAGTCTAAGCAGGAAAAAATACCATCTGCTGCACTAAATCCAGTTGGGGTGCCATCATTTAAAACCACTAGATTGTTTTCATCAATGAACTTTTCTAAGCATGCACCATTTTTATAAGTTGTCATACTCCCCTCTATTTATTATAATTATTTAGCTAACCATATATAATGTATGGTCTTTTAACATTCTTCACTATTTATTGTAGTGCCGAGTTTTCTAAATTTCCCACATGGGTTATAGATATTATAAAGCCTTAAAGAAGTATTTCTCTTCTGCACTGATCTCAACAGCATTATATTCTAGGCTTACTTTTTCATTCTCTACTGTTATATAGTTTAATCTTTACCTTATGAAAGTACAAATGACTCCTCCTCTTGCTAGTTTTTGGTCTTGTCTAGAGGCAATATATCCTGGAATTTTAAAAGCAAGCTTTTTAACCAACCATGTTTCCTGGATACGTATGGTATCTGGTTTAGTTTTTATTTCCAGGATGTTTATCTTTATTCTTTATCATGTGCTATCAACAGGGGCGGCTCTAGCCATTTTGCCGCCCCAAGCACGGCGGGGGGCGCTCTGCCGGTCACCGGTCCCGCGGCTCCGGTGGACCTCCCGCAGACGTGCCTGTGGAGGGTCCGCTGGTCCCGCGGCTCCAGTGGACCTCCCGCGGCTCCTGCCTGCGGAAGGTCCACCGGAGCCGCCTGCCGCCCTCCCGGCGACCGGCAGAGCACCCCCTGCGGCATGCCGCCCCAAGCACGTGCTTGGCGTGCTGGGGCCTGGAGCCTCCCCTGGCTATCAAGCCGTGCACATTCCAACAAAAGATTGAGTCCTATAGTAGTCATATTTCACTATTAACCTCAATCAAAATCACAAGAAGATGGTCTATTGACAAATTGCTAACATACAAGTATTTTTCTGCTGCCTTTGCTATAATTTTCATTTTTTCTGATTTTTTTTCTGTTTGTGGTGTAGAATTTCTCTCTTCTGTCATAAATGCAATAAACCTTTTTTTCACTACTAAGTATATCATCGCCTATTCCTTCTGCAGTGTTTACCATATGCTTTATAGAATAAGGCTGTGTCTGCAGTTCTCTTTTCCTGTGCTGATTGTCTCTTCCTTTTCTGCCTGATGCTTTGAGTCACTTTATAGCTTCTGCACAGATATGTTATTCATATTTTTTGTTTTTTTTATCTCCTTAGCTTATCATGCCGCAATATACCTTCAATATGCTGGGCTGTGATTACTATTGTAGTAACTTACATTTGACCTCTGTCCCTTCCATGTGATTTTCACAGGAATTCTCTCTCCCTCATTTACCACATCTTATCTTCCCTTTACAAAAGTTGCTACATGCCCTTACTGTTGGCACTTATAACACCTTTGGGGAGTGGGATATGTGGCTTGGTTCTGAATATCTGAAACCCTAATGTGGCTTTCTCAGCTAGAATCCCTCCCTGAAATGTAATCAGCACTGCTGTTGATGGCTTGCTTTCAACTCCTCATTTACTAATTAGTCACTTACTTACTAACACTTTATCTCATCATTGGTCAGTTCTAATATATTACCCCCTTGTTTCAGTCAAATACTTTGGTAGTTGGCAACTTATTTTAACTTTCTCTAATGTTTTAGTTTTTAGCAGCTTATCAGCTTGTTCTTTGTTTTTACATTCAACTAAAAGATCCTCATCTTGCAGCCTCCTTGGCTCTTATTGTATCTCCTACACCTTTTGAAATCCAGTCAGCTATTTTCACAGGGTTAATGTCACCTAAGCTTATTTCTTTGGCTAGGGACTTACAATTATAACATTTTGATGTATTTCTTTTCTTGGATTTGCTTTTTTGCTGATAGCGTCATTAACTGAATCTGCTTCCACCCTTACACTGGAGGACAAGGGAAGAGCAAGGTTTGAGAGACCCAGAGACTGGCTCCACTTCAGGGAATGATCTGTCTGCCCAGCAGTGGGACCTTCCTATCCGGAGTTCTATTCTACTACATGCAGGTAGCTAGGAAGGGCTCTGGGCTGAGGTAAGCCTGGCCTGTGTGTCTGCGCAGACAGGTGAAGGCTCACATGGAGTTGAAGAGATGTGTCAATGTCATCAGCAGGCCTGTCAAGCCATGGACAGGCCTTGCAAGATGTACTTGATTATCCACTGTAAATTTCCTTTACTTCAGTCAGCCCTAGAGAGCTCAAGTGCCAGGAACAATGTGCATACGCCAGCCACTTGAACAATTATGAAAACTGGCTCACACAGTCAAGCTATAAATCAATAGCATGGTGTTATATGTGAAAAGGAGGGGGTGTTGAGAGGATGGAGGGAATTGGGTTGTTTTTTTTGCAAGGGGAACTCTGTTTCCCTCTCACTCAATCTAAGTACAAAGATCTGAGTAAAAACTGATCCTGCCATTTTTTTGGCCCTAGCCCTCCAAATTCCACTTCTAAATGGAGAACAAACCTAGCTGCAGCAATTTAATCCCTCCAATTCTGACACAACCCAGTGCGAAAGCACCACACAAACCCCAGAGCCAGCACCTGCCCTCTGAAGTTCAGTGGTTTTATAAGTAGAACAAAGTCTGAGTTTGGCTAAAAAGAGTGAATGACTGTAGCTTGGCTCCTTTTACCATGAAGGGGGGAAACAGTGTTATATTGGAGGTGGAGCAGCACTGGTGTGTTTCCTTCTGATTTCTTTGCTCCATCAGAAAGAACTTTGAAAAGTCACTAAAGATGTAAATGAGAAGCACCCTCTCTTCACTTGTAAACTTGTTGGCATAAAGCATACTCAACCCCATCGAGCCCTCCATCAGCCCTTTGGTCTAAGCTACCCTTCTGGTTTTGGGTGTGCAACACTTAACTAAAAACAGGTGAATTCTGGTTTTCCTCACTGAAGTCTAGTCTCCAGTGGTGCTGGAACAATTTGTATAATGGGGGTGATGAGAGCCATTGAACCAAACTGTAAACCCTCTGTATGTTGGAAACCACTTCAAGCCAGGAAGTGCTGCCACATCCCCCTGCAACCCTAGTTCCTGCACCTGGCCTGGTTTCCGGGACAATCTGCAAACATCTCCAATATCTACACTTGAAGGCCAAATTTGGAAGTCCTTCCTTAGCGTTTACGCAGCCCCTACTCAACCAAAACTCCAATTGACTTTTAATGACTTTAGGTCATTTTTGTAATCGCTGTAAATATATTTGATGTTTTTTTTCCCTCTCTCCTCTGAGACCTGCACAATAGCTTCTCACCACCTTTAGCAGGGGAAGACCTTTCACTGGACGGCACTGAAGGGGAGAAGCCCAAAACACTTGTGCGACAGGCAGAGCAGGGTTTAAGGGTGGATGACATGGGTAACAGCCGAGGGCACTGTGGTCAGGGGAGAGCTGTGGTCAAGAGGCAAGGAGCAGGGCAGGTCTTGGGCGTGAGGCCGCAGAAGGAAGCTCAGGTAATTGGGTGCGGGGGGAATGGATGGAGAGGCAGCGGGACACTGCTTAATTTGTAATGAAAGAAATACCGGGCCTCAAGCTGGGTGGCCGGAGAGCGGCAGCTGCTTGCCGGGAGCCCAGAGGTGCGAGGGCTATGAACTGCCAAGCCTAGAGGTGCCGGGGACCAGCCCTATCACAAATTAAGCACTGCAGTGAAGGACAGGACAATGGGGGATGAGTGCGGAGGCAGCAGAGTCCGGGGTGCCAAAAATAGAAGTTCGCACAGGGTTCCATTTTCACTAAAGCCGGCCCTGGCTACATGAATGGGGGCTGCCCCACCCTGTGCTTCCCCTCCCATTTGGTTCTCTGCTTAGTCATCGGCTGGGCAAGGGAGGATGGGGTCAGCTAATTAGATTGCTGGATGCCTGCCCCCCTGCCCTGGGCTATTTAAACTGTCCCAGACTTTTCAAAAGCCTCTTACTCTCCAGTTGGCTGCCAGTTGGTCTGATGGCTGCCGTGAATGGACAGAGAGGAACAGGTGCTGCTACTTCTGTGGCATGGGGAACAGTGCCTTACACAAGAGGTGATGGGAGCTGGGTAGCTAGGATAGGAAATAGGGCCCAGGGGTTCCAGAGCCAAAAAGGGGCCCAGCCAAGCTCTCCTGGAAGCCCTGAGAGTAGTGGCTGCATAGGGGCTTTTCTTCAAGTATCGGTGTGAAGGTATTTCAGGCTTCTGACAAGCCCTCTTGGAGGGGGCAGAGTTTTTATACCCACAGGCTGGCAGACATATATGGAGACCCTAACCCCTGAGTGGGCTCTGGCCACCTGTGATTGCAAGGGAACATCTTCTACTAAGTCCTGGTTCAGGGATCCAGGGTGAGAAGCAGCTACCACGTGCCACAGATAATGGCAGATGAAGGACACAGGCTGTTCAAGAATAGGAACCTCGCTTCAGGTGGTGAGTCAGTGACCCTCATCCAGGAGGCTTCAGACGGCTGGAATGAAATGGATGTGCTGACGAACCCTGAAGGCCCATACTTTTTTACACCTTTTTTCAAAAGCCTGGCTTTGCCACATGTATGCCATAGCCTGAGTAGCATGGACCCCACTCGGCTGTCACTGTTGTGAGCATTACAAACACCTTGTGCCTTATCCTGCAGTATTTCCAGAGCCAAGACAGGAGCTGCTATGTGTAACAACTGCGATGTCGTTCAAACAGTCCTGCCACAAGCCATAGAACGAAACAATTCCCAGTTACTGCTGGCAGTTGCGCAGCAGTGGACCACCATTTTTGGTCCTGGGAAACAAGCACTGACTGGTGGGATCGCATCATTATGCGGCTACGGGATGACAAGCAGCGGCTGCAAAACTTTTGAATGCGGAAGGCCTCTTTCCAGGAACTTTGTGCAGAGCTATCCCCAGTCCTGAAGTGCAGCAACACTAAAATGAGATCTGCTCTGACAGTGGAGCAGTGAGTGGTGATCGCTCTGTGGAAGCTTGCAATCCCAGACTGCTACTGGTCAGTGGGGAATCAATTCAGAGTTGGTAAATCCACCATGGGAGCTGTTATGATCCAAGTGTGCAGGGCCATAAATTGACTTCTGCTAAGAAGGGTAGTGACTCTGGGCAACGTACAGGACATAATGGATGTTTTTTCTGCCATGGGGTTCCCTAACTGCTGTGGGGAAATAGATGGCAAGCATAACCCTATCTTGGCACCAGACCACCTTGCCAAAGAGTACATAAACTGTAAGGGATACTTTTAAATGATGTTGGCTGAGCAAGTGCAGAATGGTGGTGGAATGTGCCTTTGGACATTTAAAGGGTTGCTGGTGCAGTTTGCTTCCTAGGTTAGACCTCAGTGAAAGCAATATCCCCATTGTTATTGGTGCCTACTGTGTGCTCCATAGTATCTGTGAGGCAAAGGGACAGAAGTTTCCGCTGGGGTGGGGCATGGAGGCAGATAGGCTGGCAGCTAATTTTGAGCAGCAAGGGACCAGGGCAATAAGAAGAGCCCAGCAAGGGGCTCTGCATCTCCGGGAGACTTTGAAAACCCATTTCAGTAATGAGGCACAGTAATGTGTGCCACTTATCTATGTTGTACCTTCCCATCCCACCCCCTTCATTGCATCTGCTAAAGACTTACACAATACTGTGTCTACACTACCTCTCTGTTGACCTATCAAAATCGATTAAGCGCTATGCCTCTTGCGAATTAAGTGCAGAGATGGAGTTAGGTTGGCGGAAGGGCCTGGTAGGGTAGACGCATACATTATTAGGTTGACATAAGGCAGCTTCTGTCAACCTAAGTTTGTACTGTAGACCAGGCCTAAGAATAGGCGGTTCCTTATCTTGGTGAGTTCCTCTTTTCAGGAAGATTTGGGGACAGGTGACTTTTAGAGAATAGGCAGTATGACCTTAAGAGCACCCCAATGCCAATTGGCACACTGTTGTCATGATATATACCCAAATATATCATTGGGAAACTAATAATGCACAGATCATTAATATTCTCGCATGATGTATGTATGGTAAACCCACAAAGGACTTTATAGGTCTGTGCTGGAAATATGTTCTTAAAATATATTTGGCAAGCTGTGCCTAAGCCATGCCTGTTCCAGACACAGGAATGTATTTCTGCTTGCTCGAATATGACTCTCTGATGTAAATTAAGCAAGATGTGACCAAAGGCAAAGACAAGCACATTTACATGCAAGGTGAACAAAGTTATCAGGAGAGCATGTGAGGGAAGGGATCACTCAACGATCTTGATAGAGGATTGCAACTGCACCAGTAGAAATCCTTCCTGCCTCTTGCAGCAGGGTCAATGAACTTTGGGAACATATAAGCAGGAAGAAAACGCCAGTTTGGCATCCTTCACCTGAGGAGACAAAGGCACAAGCACTTTGAGCTTTGTGAGACCCAGGGCTGCCCAGAGGATTCAGGGGGCCTGGGGCAAAGCAGGGGAGCTGCGGCACTTGTACTCACCTGGCTGCGATCCAGGTCTTCGGCGGCATTTCGGCAGTGGGCCGCCCTTCAGTCGCTCCGTGTCTTTGGCAGCACTGAAGGGCCTCCCACTGCCGAAATGCTGCCGAAGACCCAGACCGCCGCCGAGCCAGGGCTCACAGGGCCCCTGTCGGGCCCGGGACCTGGGGCAAATTGCCCCACTTGCCGCCCCCCCTCATCCCTCGAGCAGCCCTGGTGAGACCAGAGAGTCTGGTCAGCCAGGCTGAAAAAGCAACTTAGTAAGAAACACTTCTTTGAACAAAAAACTCTAGTTTATTAAATCACATTTTACTTTTGTTTGCTTTTAACCCTTTCTATCTTTATACATGGTATCACTTACACTTGCATCTTTTTTGTATAATAAACTTGTTTTACTTTGACTATCAACTACTTCTATACTTTGATTAAAATAGTGTGATTGTTAACTCCAGTGAAGCTAATAAACTTCTGTGTACTGTCTCTTTAAGAGAGTAGCGAACTCAATAACTTCTGTAAGTGTTCAATGAGAGGGCTGGACACTGCAGGGCAGACCGTTTGGGGGATATTTGGGACTGGGAGGGTATTAGGGTCACCCTGCAAAGATTACCCCGGGCTGGTGGAAGCCAGGATGAGGCTGCTGTGCTGTGAGCATGCTGCTGATGTCAGAGTCGGAACCAAGGCTGCACATCACAGAGACAGCAGTTTTCTAGGACAGGTGGTGACATAACATACTTGTCTGGGTTGAACCCCAAAGCATCACAGGTGGGTGTTTGGGTATCCCACTGACCTCTGAAAAGACAGAAGGCCCAATGCAGAAGTTGATGTATTTGGGAACTGAGTTAGACACAATACAGGATTTATCATGGCTACCCAGGGAGAAACTGGCTAATCTAAGGGTGTTGATATGGGTAATTTGGGGTTCTAGAAAAACAACATTTAGGCAGTGGCAGGTGATCTTAGGGCATCTGAATTTTGCTTGTAAGGTGGGTGCTCCAGGCAGAGCCTTTTATGCCTTGCTTGCTTCCTCTACTGCTGGGATCCGGGAGCCTCACCATTTTACCAGGATAGCCAGGGAAATGAAGACTGACTTAGGGGTCTGGGAGAGATTTCTCAATCAATTTAGTAGAGTATCTTTCCGGAGATTGTTTGGATAATGGGAACTGAGCTTTAGATACAATTTGATGCCCCCGTGGGAATTGCTTTTGGAGTATACTTTCAAGGGAAATGGTGCACAGAGCTGGCCAGCAGATTGGACAGCACGGGTTATAAGTAGAGTTGCCAACTTTCTATTTGCACAAAACTGAACACCCCTGTGCCACTCCTTCTCTGAGGCTGCCAGGTCCCTGCAGCTCCTAGATGCATGGGTGGCTAGGGAGGCTTTGTGCACTGCCCTCGCACCTCCAGGCACTGCCTCCACTGCTCCCATTGGTCACGGTCATGGCTAATGGGAGCTGCGGAGCCGGCATTAGGGGTGGGGGCAGCCTGTGGAGCCTCCCTGGCCACCAATGCACCACGGGGCCACAAAGATCTGGCTGCTGCTTCCAGGAGCCGCACAAATCTATCGCAGGCAGGGAGCCTGCCTTAGCCCCGGGCCTCTGCTGTGCCGCTGACCGGACTTTTAAAGGCTGCTGACCAGAGCTGCCAGGGTCCCTTTTCAACCGAGTGTTCCGGTTGAAAATTGGATGCCTGGCAACCCTAGGTATAATCAGGGATATTGCTTTGCTGGAATGTTTTCCTACATTGGTTGTGGTCATTATCTGGGGTGAGGAATTCAGAAATAAGCAGGTTTGTTTCTGGTTCATGTCAACAATCGACAGTCAGCAAAATCGGCCCAGGGAATGAAGCAGGTGAGAGCATTTATTTTACCTTGGTTTGCATTTTAACATCCTATTCTGTGTAGTTCATGTTCCAGATGTCTAAATTTTAGGAGATTAAATTCCAGGAGTTTGCTCCATTCACTAGCTGTGACCCACAGACCAATTGTGGAGTCTTGGCTCATGACAGCTTTAGAACTGGCCAACCTCCATACACTCACCACCCCTGAAATCCTCCATCGCTCCCTGGCTTTCTGGTTTAATGTCTGGTTTGGTCAAATTTGTAGAATTCAGAGTTCAAGAAGGACTTCAAAGCTTTATGGGCCATCCTTGAGTGTCTGGGGGCACCTTGGAGGCTTAACTTTTCGTTGTAGCCTATCGGGTGTTTCTGGTCTTGGCCATCACCGAGCACACGAGAGTTCACATTAACCTTGTCAATCATGACAGCAGGTGACATTAGAAGGAAGACTGATGTCTGGCTCTGTGGCTATTGTATTGTGCACTGGGCCCACAAGCAGGTGGCCAGGTCAGCAAGTAGATCACAACTGAGCTTCAAAGTTGAAGCCATTTCCCTTCCATGGTGTGGCAGATGGGGTATATGCTGCATCTAGCTCATGCCTCTGATGCACTTCTTGGTGGCTGAGCTTCAGAGACCTAATGTCCTGTTATTCACTGGGGCAGCTCTTAGAGATAAACGACGCCTGGGATTGCACTGCTGGACCTTGCACTCATGGACGGAGGGAGAGGAGCTTGAAGTCTTTGCAGACTGAGGGTCATCCTCCCAGCTTTCTAGCCTCTGTCACTTCACTCCCTTAATGTGTGGGGGGTTGGGGAAGGTGAGGTTTCACAACAGAGTTGAGTCCATGGGGTACCCTGGGGAGCATCTACCTAAGTTATTGTTTGCTTGGTGGTAAAAGCCCTATGGCACGGGAGAGCAGGGGTTGGGCCCCTCCCCAAGGTATCATTAATAAAGTTGTGGCCTGTCATTTAAACCCATCCTGTGTGTCTGTCACTCATCTGCCTGTTTGTCCTGGTCAATGGGACTTACAGTAAATAAGTGGAGGAAAGGCAGGTCTTTTTCTTCAGTGTTTGTGTAGCACCCAGCACGTTGGGCTCCTAGGCGCTACAATAATGCAAAAAATAAAAAATAATAGTACAAGATACAATCCTAGTAAAATGTTTAATACTCTGAATCATTCCTGAAACAGGACTCTCCTGTTACACAGGTGGTGAGCTGCAGTCCAAAGGTAGCACTTGTCTGAGGTGACCTGCACATCTTACACCTGGCTTTGCCATGCCTGAGTAATATAGCCATCCCACACGCATGTTGATAAAACCCTTATACCACACTGCCATGTGTCCATTTATAGATATTTTGAGGAAAGGGGTTTTATTTAGCTACGTACTATAGACAGTTAACTGAAAAAAACTGAACTGACATAATGACATTACTAAAGCTGGTTTCTGTGAAAATAGTACTTACAAGTGTTGCACAGTAGTCACTATACATTAATTCGCTCTCCCATCACTTAATTACATCACCCTTTAAGATAGACGTGTAATGTAATTAGAGATTTGAACAGTTCACAGCTAGATCACTTAAAGTAACGCTGTTAATGGGCTTTAGAAGTTCTCCCTTTAATATTGCCAGTGTTATAACTTCTAATTACCTTAATAATTAGAGCTGTGTCATTCATGACTGAGGTAACAGTTTCTAACACTAATGGGTATTAGAGGTCTCGTACGAGGCATGTTTTGATGTTCTCATCTAGTTGCTTAGGGTAGGCAGGAGCGATTTGTCCTTAGAAACATAGTGGTTGCTATGTGCAGGCCTAGGCAGAGGCATCCTTACTAACCACTTTAATACTGCTGCGACCACCGCTGTTTTCATTGAGGAGGGAATGTATAAACTGCATTCACCATGTGCTGCTCATGAAATGCAAATGTGGCACCTCTGGCTGAAATTTGCTGAACTTAAATTGCTACTGTTGCTATTGCTACAAATAACAGTGTAAACTTGGATGTCAAACCTGCCTAGAAATGAAAGAAATCCATAGGCAAAACCCCCAACCCTTTATGTACCATTAAGAGTCTTGACACAGATTAACAAAGGTTGGGAATTTTAAAGTTTAAGATTTAACTTTGTGCTAAACATGCTCCATTGTACATAGGGATTGCAGGGTATAATTAGGGACAGGTTAAATGCTAAAGGAACAGAGTTTGCTTTGGAACAGGATTTTTCACAAGACTCCTGGTATTTCTCAGGGCTGGATGGGTAAGAAATCCTACAGAATAGGCTCTTATATGGGATGTTGGTACTTTCACCTCTAGCTGGAACCAGAAAATTCAGAGGCACTCTAATAATTCAACTTCCATTGTGGTAGAGGACTCCCCAGTTGTCAGCTATATTGCACATAGTGGCTGCAGATTGTGATCTGAGTAGGGTGACCAGATAGCAAGTGTGAAAAATCGGGACAGAGGGTGGGAGGTAATAGGTCCCTATATAAGAAAAAGCCCCCAAAATCGGGACTGTCCCTATAAAATCGGGACATCTGGTCACCCTAGATCTGAGGTGGGTGCAGAACTCAGGATTTATTCTGCTCTCTTTCATACCCCAAACAAACCTGAAAACACATAATCAGAAATGACAACAAACTTTTTGAAAATATCAAAGGGAAGTACATAGAAAGGAAAAAGAAACTTGGTTGGATGTTTATCTTACTGGTTTCCAGAATTTAGCCTGCCTCCTAGGATTAAGAGTAGAACCGATCTTCTGTGAAGTGTTTTTAAACTGTTCAAATCATTTGAGCAAGTTTTTGTCATATAGTAGGGTATTTATGCTTGGGTGTACTATTGTTCAGCTGTTGGAAATCCACTATGCTATTTACATGGCTTAAGATCCTAGATACCTGAAGGAGAAAAGACTTAGTTCTTAGATTTATTTTTCTTACAGCCAGGTGTTACACTGAATTCTTGATTAAGGTTAAATCCATTGAGCACTTATGTGTAGCCAAAAGCTATAGGGAAGGAAAACACTTGTTCTTCCAGACTTGCAAGTTGAAATCAATATTTAATAGACTGGATATGGAGGAATCATACCCACACAGATTGGACACACATAGAAAATCAGTCCTTAAAGCTACACCACTGAAATTAACTCTCTTCATAGGCCCCACAAAGACAAAACACAAATCCAGATTAATGTATGGGTCAAAACCACCAGAACTGTTCGGAAACATAGCAAAAAATATGGGGTGTGAAAACGTCCCTGTCCCACCTACTATCTAGAAGGAGGATTGTCTTGTGGTTAAGGCAGCAGCCTGCACACCAGGAGATCTGGGTTTAATGCCTGGCTCTGTCATAGACTTCCTGTGTGACTTTGGGCAAGTTACTTAATCTTTCTCTGTGCTTCAGGTTCCCATTCAAAAGACAGGAACGAGACCTTCCTTTGTCTGTCTCATCTATTTTAACTGTAAAATCTCTGGGGAAGGAATTGTCTCATGCTATCTGTATGCACAATGTCTAGCACAATGGGTAAGGCCCCATTTAAATCACAGTTTCACGCATTGTATGAAAATCATTAAATTAGCCCTATACTGTGATTTATTCCAATCCTGGGGCGGTAGAAATGGGAATCCCTGCTTCCGCCTCCCCACTCCTCAAAACAGTCACAGTATGGGACTAATTCGGCTCCTTCCTGGGGAGTAAGTGGGAGGGTGGCAGGCTGGGGCAGAGGGGTAAGCACAGTGTGTCTCGAGACACACTGCTGACCAGCCCACCCAGGCCAGGTCAGGGATCAGGGCCTGGCTCCATCTGCACTGAGCTCTGGCTCACGTCACCGCTGTTGCCCCCCCTGGTGGGAGGACTGGGGTGGCCCTGCCTTGGTGGAGGGGATCAGGATTGGGGGATGGGATTGATCCACCCGCTCACACACCTGCTTGTGCTCCATGCAGCAGATCTCAGGGTCAGCTCCACAACAGCCAGCACTGAGGTGTCTGCCCTGGAGCTGCCAGGGGCTGCTGCGGGGCAGACTGGGCCAGGGCTCTAATTGCCACCTGCCTCTCCAAGCCGGCCAGACTGGAAGCAGGAGCAGCCTGGGCTGGAGGTCAGCACAGAGTGAGCCAGGCCTCGAACCCTTACCCTGTGTGTGGGGCTGAGCCACTCAGCCTGCCACACTCCCTACTTCATGGAATAGGTCTGGCCCACCACTTCCCCACCCCTCGGTGGGCTAGGACTGGCCCACTAACCCCCAGGAACAGCGGCAGCCTCAGCAGGGAGACAGAAGCGGGAATGCCTGCTGTTGGAAAAATTGCAGCACATTGGGAGCTGGGGGAGGGGAAGGACTCGGTGACCAGGCATATCACATAAAATTCAAGCACTTACCGATGACACTGCCATGAATTTAAAAAAAAAAAAAAAAGCAATTTTTGAAGGGCCTTAATAATAGGGCTTCTTGGTGCTACTGTAATACAGATAATAAATTCTAACATCCTAGACCAGTGGTCCTTAACCTGGGGTGCCCGCACCCCCTGGGGGTGCGAGATACCCCTTCTGGGGGTGCGAGACATGCCAGATTTTTTTAGAAGGTAAATCATCGAAAACACAAATTAAGCACAGGCACCTAAGTACAACTACTTTGTTTCATCAAACCTCTGTATTTATCAACATTATACATTTTTTAATGATTATTATAATATACAAACAAAAATATATCTAGGTTTAAGGGGTGCGAGAACATATTTTGATTTTTGATAAGGGGTGTGAGAACATATTTTGAGAACCAAAGGGGTGCAGGCTGCAGTAAAGGTTAAAAACCACTGTCCTAGACCATATCCCTGGAGTCTGCCATGAGACCATAACTAGATGGAAGCAGAATAAACAGAATTAGCTACAACAGCCCATACAGATTTGGAAGCTTTGAACAACTAGCCCAAAGGTTTTCAAATTGTGGGGCACGACCCTGTAGGGGGGTGCGAGGAACATTCGGGGGTGGGGGAGTGGTGACGCCAGAGAGCTCAGGTCAGCCTCATGTGGCGGGGCTCAGAGAGGGAGCCCTACCTTCACCCCTGACTCACCTCACTCACCTCTTTTTTTCTGGGTGTGGGTTGGTGGGGGTGCAACCAAAAATTGTAAGTGAAAGGGAGGGAGGGGGCTCAGCTCAAAAAGTTTGAAAACTGATGAACTAGCCAATTAATACAACCGTCAGTGATAGATTTTTTAAAACATATCCAACTTCAGCACACCTGAACAGACTGGTGTCTGTGTCCACATCCAAATTAAAAAATGAATCACAAAGCAAACAAAAACTAATCTAAAGGACAAATTGCCATTCTCTGTGGTGCACTGAATCGCGCTGAAATAGATAAGTCACAGCACATAACAGAAAAATAGGAAGCAGAATTTCAGAGTATTATAGATGACTCCCTTTGAGCAGATATCCTCCAAACTACACACACCTTCACCTCCTCATGGAAAGAATTTCTGTGGTAAGTAATCATGTTTCTTCTCCACTCAATATAGCTTCAACAAAATGTACTCAAATACTCAACATTGTCTGTAGGCCAATAAGTCACCACACACACACACACATACATATAGTGACTTATATAGTGACTTATATAGTGTGTGTGTGTGATGACTTCTTGGCCTACAGCCAATGTTGAGTATTTGAGTACATTTTGTTGAAGATATATCTCTATATATCTATATCTATCTATCTACCTATCTATAATTTTTTGTGGGAATACTCACAAATCCAAATATGTTGCTTGCGTGCACCTAACAGTGCTCAGAAAATCTCTGACACCCATTTTGATAAAAACCTATTTTAGTGACCAAGGGACGCACCCCACCCATATATCTATCCGCTCCACTGATACTGACTTGGACTCCTTATTCATTCCATGGGTGGCGAACCCGAGCCCACTTACTCACTGACACTTTAAAAACCCTTGCACCCCAATCTGGGTCTATGCCAGTTATGCGATATGTATGTATCTTTTCATCCTTGCAAATGACATCTGTAACCCCCCATAACCCAAGTCTGACCCCAGATGTACAGTACCTTCCCTCTCAACCTGTGTATATTTCATTTCAAACATTTACTTTAATACAATTTTTATTCTGGGAAGCCCTTCCCCACATCTACAAAGATTCTCCAAAACAAAGATATTTATCGAAAAAATAATTTAAAAAAAAATCAGAAGAAAAACTATGGCTCACAAGAGAAAATTCTACAGTTACAATGTAGCTAAACAAAAGACAAGAACTATCAGATATGGAACAGATCATAGCTCAGATTAGACAGTGCCAAAATCAGTTACAGAAGCACTGAGCTACTTGTAATGCAAAAGCAACAAAACCAAACAGCAATTATGCCATACTGCATTGTGCAATATTTATAAAGATGTCAACCTCTCACTGATATATTGAACAAAAACCACCTCCGTACTTACTCAAGTATAAGAACTCTTCACCAGACTCCCATGTACCTACCTAGGTAGAAAAGTTCTACACCAGCTACTTGTGGACCTCTCACTGTGAATCAATAATGCACCAAATAATATGTATATAGTTGTATATAACATTGCCGCACCAACTACCTACAAATATTCTTATACAGAACAATACCACACCCTGGACCTATGTGCCTGTGTTCATAAAGGTATACAATAATACCCCACTCTAAAATCTTTATATCTATTTATGCATTTTACATATATATTTACCTATATAGTTACTTGTAAATATCACACAGGTGAACAGTTAAAGTAAACAACCTGGGATATTCATTTCTGCAAAACACAAGACTCTGCCACATGGACTAAAGCAGAATTCCCTCTGGCCCTTGTACCATAAGAACTTTTATGTTCTTTGTGGGTGAGCCACTAGAGGGCAACATAATCACTGACACTTCAGATGGCTTCCCGTTCTATCCAGTAGAGGGCAGTATTATATTAGCCAGTACAATACAGCATTCAAAAATGAAAAAAGAGAAAGCAAGTTAAATATATCTGAACCTCAAAAACTAGACCATGTTTTGAGCAAATGTTCAGCTCGGTTCTTATTGTATTGAGACCAATTAATCTCACCTTTGGTATGACAGTTTGGTGTCAGCACATCATGATATGTATTATATACACTGTAATATTCAGGGACAAAGGGACACTGTAAAAGCAGGAAAAGGGCGGGTAGAGACAGAGTTACCACTTTGGAATTCTTTGCATTTATTGGTTGGTGCCTCTGTGATAATTATTTTTATTTAATAAAACATATAATATAATGAATACAAAAAACAACCACCACCTAAAATACAGGTCCTTGTAACAAAATGACTGACACACACAACTTCCATGTTTCCATGGAGCTACCGTCTTGAAATCTGGTATATTCATTCACTGGATAAAGGAACAAAACAAAAACAAAACAACAACATCTTCCCTGCCCCCACAAAAAAAAAGGTGAAATTAGATCTTTCCATCATAAGCAACCGAATGTCATTGTTTGCTTTGATCAGATTTCAGCAAGTGCCTTTGCACACCTCATGGGGTAATGGTCTACAGAAATGCTATTAATTTCTTCATGGAAACAGTCACTTTGGATCTGAAGTTCCAGTTGGGAGAAATGAAGGCCATCTGAGACTGCCAATCCTAGTTATCAGATTTGAGCTAAGAAAATATGTTTTTCTAAAAAAATTACATCATATCAATGTTACACACTGCCTTCTGAGGAACAGGGTATTTGATCATAGACAGCTGAATGTTGCGCTACAGCATGTCTAAACATCGGTAGAGAGAAAAGGGACTCACCCAGGATACTGTCTATGTACCGAAGCACTCCCACAACTTCTAAACAGGCACAAGCAGTAATATGCTGTTCTGATATTAATATAACATGCCTACCAGTTTTATAGTAGTTAAGGTGAAATTACTTCTCTCCATTGTCATCAGGCATCAAAAAGATCACTGCCAGAGCTACTAGAAAGCTGAAAATCTATTTATGAATATGAGATCAATGATTAAGATAAAACCATGCCCTCACTGATTGCTGGCCACTCTTTTCAATTAAAATAAAAAATTAAATAATATCATAACATTAAAAAAATCAGAACTTGTTGAGGGTGAGTGAGTGTATCATGGACATAAAGATTGATAGTCACAGCCACCCAAACTGTGCACTGCTAGCATCTAGCAACCATAACACAAGACTGATCATATACATATACCCCAAAGGGTTACTAATATATACTACGTGATTATTTATAATCTTCTATCATAGGCAGACATTTACTGTACTAATAATTAGAGTTATTTAATAGGGAGTCTATTTGGGAAGTGACTGGTTTTAATATATCTGTTATGTAAAAATATTATGGGAGTCAGATGTAGCTCCATAACTCTATACATTTGAACAAGGAGATTTTTAATACTCCCTTGCTGAATAAGGCCCTGATCCTGCAAAGACTTGTGTATGTGTTAACTTTAAACTCACAGATACTTTCATGGATGTCAACTTGCATGCCCTAAAGTTCAGTACATGCTTAAGTGTTTGCAGGATTGGTGCCTAAATCTCCAGTCATTCCTGGTCTGGCTATATACCATACACACCAATGGATGCATTTCCCATCTATTTAAATTAGAATATCACATCACATATTGGAGAATGAGAAGGGGAATCATGAGTAACTGACCGTGGGCTGTTTTTTTTTTTAAATACTCAGCAGGTGTAAATCAGTGTAGTTCCATTGACGTTAACGGAGCTATGCTGGTTAACACCAACTGAACATATACTCCTATGTGTCTATTATTATTATAATCAAAGGTTGGGTTAGAGTCAGTAGGTATGGGGGGGGGTCCATCAATTTGTGCAATAACTAAGCTGTGCTTGCTTAGAAGCACTTAACCTGAAGTCTTTACATCATGATTGGATACCTTTATAAAAGATACACTCTAGTTCAACAATAAGTTATTGGGCTCAGTATAGGAATCACTGGGTGAACTTCTATGTGTTGTGCAGAAGGTCAGACTACATGAGCATAATAGTCCCAGCTTCCCTTAAAATAGATGAATATGAAGTTGGTGGTACAATTTTGTTTTTCATGTAATAGCACACTGGATTCATACCATATACTAGCTAATATAATAATGACATCAGCCATTAACCCACTTAACTCTTCCAATAAAAATGATCTAACATCCCCATCTAAGAATTTGATTGTGTGTGAATTTATGAGCAAAGTTTGTCAATTGAAATGCTGTAATCATTACAGTAAAATGAGATCTAATATCTAAGGAGACCTGGTTTTGCCTTTTTAACTTAGATTTAGTTGTTCAGTGATATATGCATCTGTTGGTGGGAAATGTCACCTTAACTTAATTTCCTGGTTTTCTCTGGTTTCTGTTTTGTGGGTTATTGTAACACTAACAGCTTTGTAAAGGACAGACTTAATTCCACATTTCCTGCTCTCCCAACATTTGAGGTTTTGGAGTGAAATCCTGGCCCCACTGAAGTCATTAACTTAAATGGGACCAGGATTTCACCCTTAGGATTTATCTCTCTGTGACATTCCCCTGGTGTTATCTGGACTGGTGATCTGCTAGGTCACTCCAGTCCTCAACTCTAGGAGCCAGCCTTACCCTGCTCTGCTGTGAGAACCCCCACTCCTGGGCTGTTCATGCACAGCCTCTGGCATGTAAGCTGCTCCCAGCTACATGAGTGAGCACTTTTGGCCTGCTGATGCTTGGATTGTGCAACTGAATGACACTAGCCAATATCTTCAGTCTCAGACACAACCCTAGGAACCTCCATCTTGCAGTGTCCAGTTATGCTGCAAGCTTATATGAGTTCATCAATTTAACAAAGAAATTGATATGTACCAGGCTTGTTAGCCCAAGAGGAGTCTCTGACACGCTTCAAACCAAACGCACTGCCTCAGGTAGAATAAACAAACAAATTTATTAACTACAAAAAGATAGATTTTAAGTGATTATAAATCAAAGCACTACAAGTCAGATTTGGTCAAATGAAATAAAAGCAAAACACATTCTAAGCTGATCTTAACACTTTCAACACCCTTACAAATTTAGATGCTTCTCACCACAGGCTGGCTGGCTGCCCTTCAACCAGGCTCTCCCCTTTGATCAGTGCTTCAGTCGCTTGGTGTGGTGTCTGTAGATGGAGGTGGAAGGGAGAGAACATGGCAAACATCTCTCCCTTTTATCATGTTCTTTCTTCCCTCTTAGCTTTGCTCCCCACCCCAACCGTTCAGAGTCAGGTGAGCATTACCTCATCATAGTCCCAAACTGACCCAGGAAAGGGGGGTGACTCGCTTGAGAGATCCCTTGTTGCTCCCTAGGCCAGTGTCCTTTGTTCCTGTGAAACTGGGCTGGGTTTGTCCCATACATGCCCTGATGAGGTGTGAACTGCCCCTCTGCTCTTGGAGAGTTTTGCCTGGGCTTGTTTTAAGCCATGAGGACACATTTTCAGCCTCATAACTTTATACATGAAATTACACCCTATAACATTACTATAACATTACTGTAACAACAATGCTCAGTGCATCATGAGTCTTCTGAAGACACCCGACATGACAAACTTTGCATTGGATACCACACAATCATATTATAAGGATGAACATGGGGGTGCAGAGTGTTCCCCCGAGGTACAGAGCATCACACTCTCACATTCTGGAATGGCACAAGGACAAGCAGGAACATTATCTTCACATTGACGAAGCGGCATGTTACCAAAAGTCTCTATGCTCTTGCTGTGCAATCTGAGTGCTTGTGTTGTCAGGAGCATTAATAATGGCTATATCCAAAGGTTTCAGAACCAACACACAGAGGAATGGAGGAAGACATGAACACACACTGACTTACATTTCTCAAGATGGATATGATTACTTATAACCCTGGGTGACAAGCCTGTATTCAACAGAGTTTTTGCCTCTTACCAAAAGCTCTTATGGGCCTATGTGTAAGTGCACATTTAAAATAGGGCTAAACATATGCCTTGGCATACTTTTTACTTGGTAGCCCACAATGGCCCTATTAAAATTACCGACATAATCACTGAATATGTATTTTGCTTTCCATACCTATTTTTATAGATTATAATCTTTTACCTCTATGCCACTGGTTCAAATTTGGAGATGATCAGTAATTCCCTGCAGTTGTTATTATCTGATGGTTTCTTGATGGCTAATGTGAAGCCAGCTGGTGGTCTTGGTTCAGTTCCTAACAGAGAAAAGCCATCTTCATTCTGGAAATCAGTCATGCGCAGAGCTCTCTCTCAGAATAGCTAGGCACAAGTGACAGCTCAGGCTGCATGGACTTCCAGACCTCCCATATCCCTACTGGACCTGTCTCAAGTACTGGTCCTGTCTCAAATACTGTAGCTTTTCTTCATCCCATCTTCATCTACGCAGAGTTCAATTCAAGCTCTTAGCAGGAGTTTACAGGGGAAATCTTCTGATCCCTGGGGGTTCTTCCCCACAGCTACTGGCCACAGCTGCTGCCGAGGGCACGAGGGTGGGTAACTCGAGGTCTTTCATCCTTGCCACAGTGTGGCCCTGTCACAGGACCCCAAGAAACCCACACAGGACATTATGTCTGACAGCCTCTCCTTCCTACTACATGCAGGGAACAGCATCTAAAGCTAGATGGGGGAGTCAAGCCTCCTGAGATCACAATTACCTCAACCCAGAAGGCCGAATTCTCCATTGCATTTGATTTCATGTTACAATTTTGTAAAAATGGTATAACGTGGTGGAGAATCAGGTCCTGAAACTTGGACTCTGGATCCTCCCCTCCTCCCCTACCAGTTACCAGTTTTGGTTCCCACTCATCTCACCCCTCTCCTACCTCGGCAACCTTTCAGCTGCCCCTCTTCACACTCTCTTTCCATCACTCCCCTCTCACTTTTCCCCTTTCTAGCTTTCCCCTGTGCAGTTACTCTCTCCTTTTACCTTCTCCCCTATCGTACTCCAGCCTTCCCTTCCTCTTTCCCACCTCAACTCTGAGAGTCTCAACAACTCCCCTCCCCCCCGCCTCCAAAATAAAAAAAAAAATCGAACTATGGAAATAAGATGTCTGTCAGTCATTACCTTGACCATTTAGCTTGTGTGTTGTATCCCTTTCCTTTTTGAGACTTGGACTACAATACAAATAAGGGCCATCTGAAATAATAATTAGAGCTGGTCAAAAAATGGCAAAAATTGGTAGAAATGTCATAGGACTTTTTTGAAATGTTTTTATTGTTTTGAAAGATGCCAACATTTTGCATACTTTTGTTTATTATAGAAAAGCATCAACCAGTTCTATAGTCAGTCAACCCCACCCCCAACATTTTCCATTAAAGGTTTTGAGGGAATTTTAATCAAAATTGGAAATTTTTGACAAAAAATGATTGAAAGCTCACAATTCATGAACTTTTGACCAGGCCTACCAATAAAAATATACAACGTTGTACATTCAGGAATCTCTAAAAAAAAATAATTTTTCCTCAAAACCACGCTATGAGGTAGAGGACCTTATTACCCCCATTATATTGACAGGAATCTTATGTATAGAAATCCAGGAGTTTTACAAGTGACTATTGATTTTGGGTTCTTCAGTTTTGGGGGCCCAATCTGAGCCATTATATAGAACCTTGATTATCAGAAGTTAGGTGCTCAGCACTTTCTGAAAATTAAGCCCCTTTAAGCTATCTCATTTGGGCACCCAAAATCAATAGTTACCTTTGAAAATCTTGGCCCAAGGGAAAAACACAGGTCACACAGGCAGTATGTGTTAGAACTCAGAATAAAATCCAGGTCTTCTGACTTGTGCCAGTGTGCCTTAAACTCGTGGTTCTCAAACTAGGGCCGCCACTTGTTCAGGGTAAGCACCCTGGCGGGCTGGGCCAGTTTGTTTACCTGCCGCATCCGTAGATTAGTCCGATCGTGGCTCCCACTGGCCGTGGTTCGCTGCTCCAGGCCAATGGGGGCTGCAGGAATGGCGCGGGCCGAGGGACGTGCTGGCCCCCATTCCTGCAGCCCCCATTGGCCTGGAGCAGCGAACTGCGGCCAGTGGGAGCCGTGATTGGCCAAATCTGCAGGTGCGGCAGGTAAAAAGCCGGCCTGGCCTGCCAGGGGCTTTCCCTGAACAAGCGGTGGCCCTAGTTTGAGAACCACTGCCTTTAAGCAAAATAACATCATTCCTTATTGCAGCTGTCCACATCATGAAAACCATCACCGTAAATATACCTGGTTAGAGGTCTCAATTAGGAAGCCAACTGTTCAGCAGATATGAAGAGGGAACTACTTTCGTAACCCTCCTGCCCTTTTTCCAGATGGATGCTGAAGCGCAAAGGAAGCAATGTAGGAAATTTCCTTGCCACTTCCCAGGCTGTACTTGTTCTGAAGAAGACTTCAGTTTTCAGGGAAGTATAAGTGCTGAACAGACAAGCCCTAACTGCACTTTGAAAATGGGGGGCAGAGAGGAATTAAATGTACGTTATACAATTGATAGATTATAATGTCTCTGCTATTGGAAATGGTTCTTCAGGGTCTTTCTGGAGAGTGAATGAGAGAGTGTGTGTGTGGGTGCGTGTGTGTAGGGACACACGTGGTCTACGGCATGATTAGCACAGCACACCTGGTTATACTGACTGATTAAACTATCCTATCTAAAATGGTATGGAAAAGATAACAATTACATCATCCATAGACAAAAAAACAAAACTATGTGTGGGCCAGAGCTTAGGACAAATGTTCACAATAATTTTCATGGAAATGTCTTTTGTTGTTGTCGTCAAAACTTGAAAATTTTCAACCATCTCTAATGTCTATGTGCACATCTGCAAGGAGGAGGCAGTGCTTAATTTGTGCCAGGGCTGAGCCCCGACACCTCTGGGCTTGCAGTTCCTAGCCCCAGCACCTCTGGGCTTGCTGCATTAGTTATGAAAGTAAAAAAATTGCTTGATCCCCAACACCTCTTTCATCACAAATTAAGCACTGGGTGGAGGTACATGTCTGCATTTTCTTTTGTGGATCCCCAAAGTCTGAGACCATCCTCATTCACTGGTAAGTGACCCAACAGAATGTTCTATCAGAGTGCTATTATGTCATCGCATCTGCCAGGGAACTGCACCAAGAATTGGATCCCTTACGCATGGTGAGCAGGACATTACTCTGTAAGCAGTCTCATATAAATCAATAAGACTATTCAGGGAGTCAAGTACTATTTAATGCGAGTAAAGATATGTCTACACTGCACACTCCTTTCTGCAGTGTGTAGAGTACACACACTACACCCCCACCTAGCCCAGGTAGAACAGCAGTGTAGATGGTGAGGCACTGCTTAGGCAAGCAAAGACACACCTGAACCCTGTGGGTATGTATCCTACACAGCTGTCTAGATGCCCAAGCACTGCCTCTCCTGTCTACACTGCTAAAAATAGCAGTGTAGAGTCCTGCTGCCTCCCAATTGCTGGAGTCTTTCCCTCCCACAGGGAAAGGCTCCAGCAGCAGGGAAAGTCCAGCAGACGAGGCAGCGGGGAAAAGCTCTGGCATAGCAGCTCCCTGCTCCAGGAGCCTTTCCCAGCTGCAGTGAGCTGAGTAGCCTTTTCTTGTGACAGGTAAAGTCTCTGACAGAGGGGAAAGGCTCCAGCAGCTCCCCATTGCTGAGGCTTTCACTGACACGTATAGTCACACAGTGAAGTGTGGATGCAGCCTCCTTTTTCCTGCGGTGCGTAGCTATACATACCCTGCACGCTGGAACAAGAGGTGAGCACATTACAGCCAAATTTTATTTTCATAAACCAAAGCTATTTTGTAATCCGTAAGTGGCCCAAAACATGTTGGGGTTTTACCCACAGAATTTCATTGATTTTAATGGGAACTGGTTGCCTAAAATCCCATTTGGTCCTCAGTTGCATGGTGGCAACTCCTCATGGATTTCAATGGGAGTTACACCTAGTGACGAAAGTAAATTGAAAGAGGAAAGGGAGTTCTCAAATCACCGGCCAAGATGGGGGGGGGGGGAAGAGGCGATGGGGGAGGAGCTGGGAGGAGAGCTCTGCCAGGGAGAGGAGGGGGAGGGCTTCTCCTACTCTTATTGGTTATGGTCCTGGAAATGGGGGCAGAATTAGGCCCTCAAGTTTATCCCAGTTTGGCTCATAAGTAGGACCCTAGAAATTCACGGTCCATTTAGGTCAATTTCACAGTCACAGGATTTTTAAAATAGTAAATTTCATGACGTCAGCTATTTAAATCTGAAATTTCAGGTGTTGTAATTGTAGGGGTCCTGACCCAAAAAGGAGTTTTGGGGGGGGGGTTTACAAGGTTATTGTAGGGAAGGTTGTGGTACTGCTACCCTTACTTCTGTGCTGCTGCTGGTGGCAGCACTACCTTCAGAGCTGGGCAGCTGGAGAGCGGTGGCTGTTGGCCAGGAGCCCAGCTCTAAAGGCAGAGCTGCCACCAGCATGCGTTTTTCATAGCTGTGAATTTGGTAGGGCCCTACTCATCAGCAATGCAGGACCAGACCCTAATGTGCAAATATAAATTTCAAAGGGTACAAGGCTGATGGAAAAAATGCCAATTATTTTTGGTGAGAAATTTTGAAAAAAAACCCAAATCACTTCCCCCAAAGTCTCGATTTTCAAAAACCAAACCCCAAAATGTACCTAGAAAAAAATCAAATATTTTAATTTGTCTTTTGGCTCAAAAGCCTTTTTTCACTGAAAACAGGAAATTATTTTTCCCAAAATGGGCAACTAGACTGTGGAACTCATTGCTACAGGAAGTCATTGAGGCCAGAAATGTAGTGCTATTCAAAAAAGGGCACAGATATTTATACGGATGTCAAAAATATCAAGGATTATAACTAATGATAACAGAAAAAACTGGAAGGGATATTGAATCTCCTGCTTCAGGGTTTAAACTAATCTTTTAACTATGAAGAGATCAGGATGAGATCTGATGTGGGGGAGCAAACTATTTCACATCTACCTACTGTTTCTCTACAGAGATGTTCCTCTGAAGCATCTGGACCTGGCCATTCTCAGGGACAGGATACTAAATGGACCTTGGATCTGATCCAGCCTGGCAATTCCCATGTTCCTAAAATGTTTTGACAAAAGAATTTCAACCAGCTCTAATGGGGGTTAGGGGAAGGGACTCATCCAGTCTCCTCTTGAAATGTTACATATCCTTCTGTTTTCTCCCCTTACACATGCAGGACTCACAATGCACGTACCATGAGGAGGGCTTGAGCAGTTCCCTCTGGAGCTCACCAGTGCTTGTGCCTCCATTTGACCAGAAGGATTCATTAGAAAATAACTCATGGTGTTCTGTCCCCTAGTGGCTAAGCAAGCACCAAGCGTGCATCACCATGTTCCTGATTTAATAACTGATATTTAAATGTGACCAAAATAATTGTTTTAAGAATGGTTACAAACAACACAGCCCATGGAACCAACTTTTAGATCCAAGTTATAAATGTCGTAAAATGTGAGTTACAGTGAATTCTGACACAGCTTTAACTGTGGGGTTGTGACTGCACTAATCATAACCCTCTGTTACAACACAAATACAGGGGGAGCAAAAGGTATCAACCAGTTGTCTCTCATATATTTCTACTGTCATCTGTTTTGAGCAGCAATCACCTTTTTATTATAAGTGTATACAATGAATAGAACAATGGCAATCAGTCCCTGAACGGGGCTTTTAGGCACAACTGCAGTATCTACAAATAAGTAAATAAATAAGTTACTACAACTAATAATGTGATAAGCAGCATTATAATAGTGGCAAACATTCACCTAATTCCAGGCAGTTCTAGTTATACTAGAAAGCAGTAGGTATGGAATTGTTGTTATTGCACTTTTTTGTTTCAGTATGTTGTGTATTTATGTAGAGAATGGGACTAAAATTATTTGGGTAGCTATTGTTTACATAAAATATAATAGTCTGAAAACTGGCTGGGACAAAACTTAGATTTTATATCTGTGTATATACATACATACACCCACACTCTGAACAGGAAGTACCATGACTGGATCAGAACCAGACGCAATGAAAAGCAAGCTATGCACTAATTTATCAAGCTACCGTGCTTTCTGTTTGACTGACATTGTTCTGTGTTTCAGGACGTCAATGGAGCAGTTGCACCACTTTATGATCTGGCTTTACATCCAGACACTTTAATCCATTCAGAGAGAGACTGCACCAACTCAATTAGGGCCCAATCCTGTGAAGATACTGTGTGCCTCCTGCCAAGCACAGATGTCCATAGCAGTTGAGGGTGCTTGCTATTCACCATGTCAGAAGAGGTGCTCAGTAATTTGCAGAATTGGGCCCTTGGTGGGTGCTTTTGCAGGGTGCTCTACTCCAAACTCAGCTTCAGTGTGCAGACTGAAAAAGTGGTTTGAGAGCTACTCCAGAATAAATGGTGCTGAAAACATTTTTTTTTTTGGGGGTAGATGGTCTTTGGATTTTACAAAACTGGTGTTAAAATGCAGCAATTTAGTGGGTTGATGGAACTGGATCCTTTTCCTGATTCAATGACATGACGCAAATCGCGGCTCCATATTTCTTTGTGGTTACATCAATAATGCCTAGTTTTAGCATCTTAATCTGTGCAGTACAATCTTTATAAAGATCAAGGAGAGTTCATCCTAACGTTCCCATCCTACGACTATGAAAGCCTTCAGTAAATGATTGCCACTCCTGTGTATTGGTGAGAAATGCAAAAGACGCACATACAGAAGTTACAGTAACATTTCCCATTTGATTACCAAGACTATGATTAACAAATGTTGTCACTATAGTCAGAGAGCAAGATGACATGATGTCATATGAGATGACACAACCGTAAACATACCTGTACTGGAAGCTTTGAGAAATAGTCTATCTTTTAATAGGAAGTGTAGCTCACATGAATGAAAATGCAATATTCCCTGGGGGTTTTGAATTAAATACAGACCTTAATAATTACTCTAATTACTTCTGTTGTGATTCTACCTTTGAGTCTACATGAAACAAACATATAACAATTAGTTACACTTTCATTTAATCAACCAATTTTAGGATAACTGGCTATTAGTATTCCTTTTCACAAACCTGCTCTTTAAGAACAGGCCAAAGATAAAATTGTTTGTTGTAATTTAGCACTAGTATGTAACAACTCATTTATTTTTGGCCCAGAGACTCAAGTCCTCTGCCTATGCATAGAAGAAATAACCCATAAGCAGCAGCAAAAAGGTGGCACATGCTGCTTGGTAACACATCTCAAACAGAATCTGGACAAACCACCTCTGGGAATAAAAAAGATACATCATAGTTCAGCTTCTCTTTACTGAGCACGTCAATTCAGCCTTGATCCAGCAAGGCACTGAAGCACGGATGTAACCTTAAGCATATGAGTAGCCTCTTTGCCTTAATGTGGACATTGGATCACTAGGAAATGGAATGAGGCCACCAGATCATTTTCACATATAGGCAATTACAGTGAATTTTAAAATATATCTATTAATAAATAAAATACTGAAAAACTGTAGCATGTGTCACTTCCCCTTCCTTCTACATGCAAAGGCCCCAATTCAGAGTAATATAGGGCTCCTGTCTCTTCTGTTCATCTCATTTGGTAGGTAGAAAGATGCTAACAACTATTGTGTCTCACATGCCTGTGTATTTTTCATCTTAAAATTATCTGTGAAATAACCTGTTTTTCTAGAGTGCTTTTTTTTGTGTAGAGTAACAGCCACACCTATGGTGTTATATAAATAATAATATATTTTTCTATACCTTATGTATCGTATTGGTATTTTATCTTCAGTGTTTGACTTTTCAATAAAAGGGACAGGACACCAGACTGGTATTTGCCTCTGCCATTGACTTGCTGTGTGACCGGGGGTTTTTCGCCTTCCTCTGCAGTGTGGGGCACGGGTCACTTGCTGGAAGGTTCTCTGCACCTTGAAGTCTTTAAACCATGATTTGAGGACTTCAATGGCTCAGACACAGGTTTGATACAGGAGTGGGTGGGTGAGATTCTGTCGCCTGCATTGTGCAGGA